>NW_026555112.1:10000000-12400000 GCF_021234165.1 Pteronotus mesoamericanus
TTTCAGTGCAAATATGTCATATTCTCTGAACTGAATTCGTGATCACCTGAGATACAGATGGTAACGGGAGCAAGATGTATGTTGTATTTTAAGAAATCTTTTCCAGAGTCAGGAGACAGGTCTGAACTAAAGAAAAAATTGGACACCTTCAAATTTCTATTGACTTCATTGTCAAAGAACTACACATTAAATTATTAATCATGTCTCAGTTATAAGACTACTGTATCTTTACTTAAACCCAGGTTCTATAAACTACAATAGTCTTTGCAGTATATGTGGAAAAGGGAGTGAGAGAAAATTAATGAGCAAATGACATTGCAAAGGGGTTTTTAATGTCCTTTGATAGAATTGTTTCCAGGCAGCCCTGTAACATTCAGGCATGCTAATTACAAATGTTCCTGCGCTCCTCAACCAAGCTGGCCGCACTTTTTCAAACCCTTATCAGGAAAAATGAGAACTTTTCTAACAAAAATTCTTCAGGGTTCATTTCTGGTACATTTTACCAAAAATGTGTCCGCAGGGACTAGTTTAAAGGCACAAGTGGCAACAACAACCTGGACCAACTAGAGACGATAATGAATAACATTAATTAATGTTTCTGTGGTGCCTTATTATTAACTAGGACATTTTTTAACATTCTATGATTCCATTCATTCAATATGTTTTATGGCCTTCTGTGTTCCCTATGTCCTAGGAATTTAGGTCCTAGAAGTTGTGAAGAAGTTAAGAAAGTTATCCCTGTCAGGGAGCTTACCATGAGCTGCACAACAACCTAGTGAAATATGTAGGTCAAGTACTATCATTATTTGTCTTTAGATGAAGACATTCTAAGGCTTAATTAAAACTTAGATTTAAATCACTTCTGTTCTAGGAATTGGGGCCCCAGGTGAAATTGTATTACATGTATTATATTTTCTTTCTCAAAACTTTTCAAGACTCAGTACTTCAATACATGTTATATCCTGAAATACTGTCTTATTAAATATAATGAAATTCTACAGTGGAAATTTCTATATTTAAAAAATTTTATCCCAGCATTCAGTCTAATAACCATGTGTCTGGAAGTGCCATTTCATGCTGTAAAGGCACTGGTTATGCCTGGTCCACCTGAAGTCACCGCTCCATGAGCCTGCTAAGTCCTCTACTACCAGCAGGATTACTGTGATATCTGAAATGTGTCATCTTTTTTAAAAAACAACTTTCATAACTAAAATATAATTAACCTCTTTTTAAAATAAAACTTTTTAACCATTTGCACTGAGTCACATAAGTATTGGAAATGATAGAGGTTTTACTTTTTCTGGAGTTTAAAACATAGCTTATAGATGGAAAATTGTCATTGTAACTTTAGAAGACATGTCAGCCACATGTGAACTCTCTTCAGTGTATTTGACTAGAGGTGGGTTTTTCTTCATTGAGAAAATTTTTATATGAATTTTTTAAAATGTAAGTATGTTGTGAGGACCTCTTTTTCCCTCAACTTTCTGTTAATTTTCTGTGCCTGCTGAGAGATGCATTCATATAACAGGATGCTAAGTGAGCATTTTCCTGTAAATACTGCGTATTCTGAAGAGAAAAGTACACCCTGTCCAAGGGTCACCAAGGGGTGATGACCCTGCTTTGCCACGCTCAGCTACCAGTCTGTCCATGTAGCAGAGACTGATGCTGGGGGAGAGCAGAGAACTGAGCCGTTGTGGAAAGAGACGAGGCTTTTCCTTCCTTCTGTGGGAGAGGAGAGGGAGCACGTCCCCACGCACTCCAAGCCCAGTGAGGAGGGCTCCGTGAAGAACACTCATCCAGAGTGGCGGAGCCCCAAGTGGGGGAAACACATTGCTCTCCACAGTTGAACTTCCTGGCAACAGATGCACGGTAGCACCAGCCTGAGCTGAAGAATAGAGACTTGGAGGGAATTGTCCTGGCAGAGAGGAGAGTGGTCACTGAGCAGCCTGCCCTGCGTGACAAGGATGGGTGCATGGGATGTGAGTGCGCTTGCAGAGGGAGACTGGGCCTCTGCACTCTCCCCGCATCCCACCCGGGGTGCGTGCGTGCGTGCGTGCGTGTGTGCATGGATGTGTGTGCTTTAGGAGGGCTGAGAGGAGGGATCTGAGCTAGACCCAGATCTCGCAAGTCAGGAGCCGAGTAATGGGCACAGCACCCCTCCCCTGGAGAGCCCTCCAAAGAACTCTCGTGGATACAGCCCAACCCGGGGCAACGCTCTTCCTTCAAGAGGGCATCAGAGGCCAAGATAGTGTTACCCTGACAACCAGTGACAGCCATCAGACACAACTCAGCCACTACCAGATAGGAAAAATGCCCAGGTCCTTCTGGGCTCTTCTCCCCAACTAAACACATGGAGGAGGTAGAGCTTGGGGTAGAGGACATCCAAAGTTCACCATGACACCCCAGGTTTTTTAAGTCCCAAGGCTGACCTGTGGTGAGAGAGACCAATGTTTGACTTACATATGACATTGGAGTTTTCTGCAAAATGGATTCTTCAAGACTTAAGGTGACCAGGAACTCATGCAGTCTTCCCAAAACGTCCGCTGGCCTTTTACGCATTGGGACGGGCAGCTGGGCGTGGCCCATGTGGGAGTGATGATGGGAAAACAATAAAACTTTCAGGTATTTGAACCCCAGAGGACTTGAGACTGTTCCATGAACAGTAAAATGAGCTCCATGTGACTGGAGAGTCCTTCTGCCGTCTGGTGAAGTCAGAAGCAGGCCGGCACTCCTTCCAAGCTGTCCCAGCAGGGTGACGTGTTGTGACGCTCCCTGTGTGACCTGAGCAAGCCACTTCACCTCGCTGAATGTCAGTGTCTTCACCTGTCAGATGACAGGCGGTCCCCTGGTTACTTCTAGCACTAAAAGTCTGCGAATGTTGCTGTCGAATAATCAGCTCAGAACTGTGGGTGAGGGCGCACGAAAGGTCAAGCGTGTCCTGGGAGTATGTCTGTGCCTGTGAGGATGGTGTTCTCACGAAAGCATGGAGTTAGTCTTTGTAAATCAGATGGCAGCTATTGGAGATGAGACCGGGGAGGGGTGGGGGGGGGATGGGGCCAAGACTTAACTTCCTAGAAATTTCATTTTTGAAAAGTAGGAAAAGGAAGATGCACCTGTGGAGAAAATAGCACGAAGTGTAGAGAGGGAACTGAGACGAGCAGGGCTGGCTTAAGTGGAAGGTGGTTGGAGGTGCCAGGGTCAGACCCCTGGGAGCTTTCTTGCTTATTAGAATGCCAGTAACCTGACCATCTGTCCCCCAAAAGCCACCCAGATGACAGAAGGGATGGAAAGCAAAGATGTAGGTGTGTGTGAAGATGCCATCGTAACTGGAGAGAGAGATGTTAGATTTCTGGTGAGTGTTTCTGGGAGGGTGGAGGTAGAAGAAACACAGCCAGGGAGCAGCTTTCCTTTCCTTAAGTCATTTGCTGATGACGTAGTTCTTTGCTGGGTTTCCAAACCATATCACGGATGTGTTTTTTATCTCCTTCCTGCACTGATCCCTGCGCTGTCTGCTCATGAATTCTCAGGATGTTCACAGTGCTTGCTGAAGAAGTTTAGGCGCTCTGCCATTTTCTGATTCAATTTCACGGTGCCTTTTAGAATGATAGAATTCAGGGAAAGAACTCTGTAAAGGTCAGCCAGGAGCCTAGTCAGTTTATTTGGTGGCTTCTACTCTAACTCCTGGGAGGGGCCGTTGCTTGGTTTGGCATTTGGTCCTAAGCAGACCTTATTGACTCCTAATTATTATTAGTTATGAGATTGGTAATGGCGTGGTGGGAGAGCGAATTCCGGAGCTGATTCATTAGGCTGTGCCCCAAAGTTTCTGCTGGAATCGCGGGGCGGAGCTTCCCCCACCCTGCTCCAGCTCCTTCCCGCCGCCGCCACCACACACTCCCACTGCTGGGCGCCAGGCTGCCGCTGCTCCCCTTGTGAGCCACGGAGACTTGCCCTTGAGAACTCTGGAGGGAAGAACATCCCCTAGGTTCATCAAATGGAGCAATGATTAAATTAACAAAAGTCATTTTACTGCATTGCTTGCTCATGGTCATTTGAAGATAAGAAAATAAAGATGTGACCTGTGTTAAAGGTTTTTTCCCCATCTTTCTTGAAAATATTGATCCTCTGAAATGAGTGATGTGAGGAGGGAAGCTATTTCTGTTCTCTTTGGCAACTGTAAACCACGACTCGCTTTTCCCAGCATGATTGGTAATTTCCATGATATAAAGCTAATACACAAATGGTCTTTTTTTTTCCTTTCTTTCTAGCCAACCCAAAATGTTGTTATGCAAAAGAATGGCTTGGAAGTCAATTATTAAACCTTGGGCATTTTTTGAGCTTTTTTTTTTTTTTTAAGAAATGTGATTCTTTGCTTTTCATTATTTTCCTCTTTCCCTTCATTGATGCTACCTTGGTAGCTGCTGTGTTTTAAATATTGACAAGATGAGATAGTTTTCTGTTTATATCAGCAGTCGTCTGTCTGTGAGATATGGACGAATCAGAACGCTGGATTTCCTTTCTCAGCCATCCATCAGGTTCATAATGTAAGGTTACAAAAATGGTTATTTTCTTGTGCTGACCTTGCGCTATGTAATGTGTTGCAAAGTGTTGTCAGTGGCCATAGGGACTGTGTCCTGGCAAAGCAGGAAATTTGTGATGTCTAATGACTCTGAGATTTTTTTTTTTTTGTCTATTATACTTCATTCACTGTGCCTTGTGACTAGTTGATGTGCAAACATTGTCCTAAAATGAGAAACATACTTGGTTTTGGAGTGTACGGTTAAAATCTGTCCCATGTGAGCTTTGGCTTTCATCCCAGGTGTCTGTTTAACTTGTTTTTACAGGAAGAAGGAAAAGGGTAAATTGATATATATATACACATGTATATATCGGTGTTTTTCTTCCCCATTTTGTACTTCCCCATGTCATAGGCTATTCAACCCATTGTGTCTAACAGTTCTCAAAGGGTCATGCGCTTTACTCCTGAGAAATATTTGAATATGATTTGCATGATAGACTGTATGAATTTTATGCAAATGTGGGAGGAGTATAGCCAGGAGAGGTGCTGTTACAGCTGAAAGTGGTTCTCAGCCTTTTGCCATTTGACAGTCCCAAATTGATCTTTGGAATGTGTGTGAAATCATGACCCATTTTACCCTGAGCTGCTGAACAGTACTCAAATGTTCACATTTCACCTCCGCCTACTTTTAAAAATTCACTTGTGTTTGGAAACGAAACATTTTAATGTTTGGAATTTTCCATTTTGTAGTTTAAAAACAATCCTATTTTTACGTCCTGTTAAATTTTTCCCATTGGATAGCCTACTGCCCGAGAGGTAGAGACACTTGGTTGAGAATCACTGAGCAGAGCCTTGGGGCGGCATGCAGAGGCCTCTCTCGGGGTGCGGGCTCAGGCGTCCCCTCCTCCTGTGCATGGGACTTCTGGCTCTTGGGGCCCCTGGGGTCTGTACATTGCCTGGTGCTGGTGCTCTGTGACCCAGAGGCTTCCCCCGAACCTGTAAATGCTAAAGCGGGCTTTTCGTGTCCAGAAGGGGCCATCGCTGCTCTTTGTCATGAAAAGAAACAAACTCATTTTAACCAACTGCATTTGACCGAACTAGCATTTTTATTCTTGAAGATGTGTTAAAGGAACTGCTGCAGAATCCTGCTTTCATGCTTGTGTGAATGTCTGGAGGAGGCTTTTCCTTACATTCACATCCAAATATCCATATACATATTTATAAGCAGAGAGCTATATGTAGCAGTCTTCACAGCCTTGGAAATAACCGAAAGTAAATGTAATCCCATAAATCTTACGTCTGGTTGTTTGGAGAGCCCATCTCTGCTATTTGTCAGAATTATTGAAAGTGAAACCTTAAAATAACAACTGTCATTTAAAATCATTTTAGTTTTTCATTAAGTGTTCTGAAGAAATAGGAAATAATGTTTGTTAATATTCAGACCTAAATATACAAGCAGGTAGGTGGGATCAGTTCCTAGTAGAAAAGATTTAAAAGCCTTAGTTTTAAAAGATCAATTAAATTCTAATTGTAAAATATTTTTTAAAAACAATAATAATGTAAGGCTTGGATAATACCGTACCTTACTGTTCATGTTAGAAAGCTAAGTTATAACTGTGGCTTTTATTTACTGACATCCTTACGATGTAAATGTTTCCTCAAGAAGAAAATAGGAATATGGACAATGTTCCCCTTTGTACTCTCAGAACATATAAATATATAGTATCTTCAGTTTCCCTTTTTGGGGGAGAAAGTTATACAATAAAATGTTTTAGCATCTGCCTTAAGTGTCTGGCACATATGAACCAAAATCATGCAGCTTTATCGCCTTTGGAAATAATACAAAGTTTAATAGCCGCATTTTAGACTCTGCCATTCAATAAAAATCTGTCTATAGACTTTTGTAATTTTTTTTCTGTATTATAACTAAATTCTCCTAGTGATCTTATATTTTTTAGCTGGTGGTATAAGAGACCTTTAATTTAATTACATCATACTAGGTATGACACAGTTAAAATCTTCCAAACTCAACCTGACTATGAATTTCTAGTTGGCTGTTGGTAAATACCTACTACACAGAATCAATTCTCCATTTAAAACTATAATCTCAAATTATGTTTTGTCTTTATACTAGAAGATTAATTTTTATTTTGAGTTTGAAGAGGTAGTTAATAAAGTACATTTTCCTCTGTTTAATTGATATAGCCTAAAGGAAATAAATAACTATATACATACCAAGTAAATGAGGTTTTAAGCCATGACCAAATTAGTAAAATCATTCAGTACAAGATCCTACAGGGGAAGTTTTCTCTTAAGTATTTTAAGCTCTAAAGAGATAACCTGAACTGATTTAGTAAGAATGGCTTGAATCATTTTAAATTTTCTTCTGTAATTAAGCTTTTTAAAGACCTACTGTCAGTAATAATTTGAAATATGACAGAATTTACCCCAAACATTTTCTATTTTTTATTCTAATTAAATATTATTGCTTCACTGTACCCATGTTTAGATCTACTTTTTGTTAAAGATTTTATTATAAATCACTTTTTGAGGCAAAAGACCTTTGAGGTCTGATTTGATTTTATATTTAATAAACATTTTTAACTGAAAGGTTATTCATTTTTCTAATTTACTTGAAAAAATATACGCATTATCTGTGTATAAATGCACTATGTAACAAAAGCTAATAGTAGGCTTCACCGTTCGAATTTATTTCAGGTACCAGGCAAAACCCCATATAGTCGCCACTCTACCTGGCTCCTCCTAGCTCATTCCTGCTGTGATTCAGCCTCCAGCCTCCAGGAGGGTTGAGACCCAAAGCAACCTTGTTCTCTGAAAGCTTTTGTTTTTATTGTCAATCAACCAGGGGAAGCTGAATCCCACACGCAGCCCAAGGCCACACGTGCCCTTTACAGCAGTATAATGCCAAGTCCGTCCATTCCTGTTAAATTAATTCCAAAGAGAAAACTCGACACCTAAGCTGAGTCTTCTAAATATTCTTAGATCTAAGGTTTAAAACAAATAAGTCGATGAATATCCAGGAAAAAAATACACTTATTTTCTTATCAGTTCAATCTTAAGAATCCCTCTATTTGAAAACGAATTTCTGGAAATAGCACTAAGTATAACAAAATTCAGTTTCTATTTCCAGAGAGGAAGATTCAGCCACAGTAGGAAACTTTAAAATATTTGGACTGGAGCCATGTTTCAAAGCCAGAGGAAAAAAAGAGAGTAAGGATTGTGTTTCTCTTCCTAATAATCACCTCCCCCATACACAAAGGGGAGGTCCTGTCAGATCACTCAGGATTCAAAGCAAGTGGTTTGTGATTCCCGGACACAGCGGAGCCCTAGAAGAGCAGATGATGATGCCGCATAAACAAAGTTAAATGGATGGGCCACCCATTTCTTCAGGTGGTTATCTCATAAGAGATCTGGGCTGATTTCCAGACGGAGGGGGTATGTGCTGGGGCCCAGTCTTCCCAGAATGGCTGCTATGACTCATGGTGGATAATGTAAATCCTTGGATCAGCATTTGGCTATAGTTGTGCTTTAAGTGTATGGAACTCACATGGAAGTTTAATTTCAAGTGCCTGAGTTTATTAAACAATTAGGGAATGACTTTGCATATGATTTGCATGCTTAATATACTAACACCTGAAATGTCCCCGTAAGCCCAGCTTCACCGCACCCACCCCTTCATCCTCCGGCCCCTGGTGCCCCCAGCTCCTGCCATGTCCGTTTCGGCTGCCGTGAAAACTGCCTGTTGAGCTCGGCCAAGATACCGCAGCTACACTAGGACAGGGCTAACAAGAAGATCTGATGCTTGGTTTGAGTTGTCACATCAGCAAACACTGGATTGAAGAACATTTTGATGTCAACGAGCTCCTTTGTATCATTCCACAGAGTTGTGTGTAAACTTCTGTTGTTCTGTTAATGGTGTTACCTGTGACTTAAATGTGCAACACCTGTTTGCTATGTTGTTGTTGCTTTATGGGGGGAAAAGGGGGAAAGGGGAAGAAAAGTAATGGGGGAGATTAGAGGGTAAATTGCTAGGTGTTGGGAGTGCGTTTAATTAAGAACACATAGCTGCATGTTTCCACAGTTGTAACAATCATCACTTAAAGGTTATTACACTCAACTTCAAAATAATATTGAAATCCATGTAGCCTACACTTTGAATTTTACACTAGATTTTTTTTTTTAGAGCAAATCACAGCCAGTTGAAATGAAGACTGGAGAAATAATAAAGATCTGCATGTTTGAGAAAGAAGGAAAAGATCAAAATAAGAAGTCAGAGGAAAACTTAATCCTAAAATTAATTGCAGTCACTTATTATTTTTACATAATGAACATTCATATAACTATAAAGAGAAAACTCCAGAATGAGTCAGGGATGGATCATCGAACAGACAAAAATGCTAAAATAAATAACCCAGGTAAAGTCACAACAGTATCCACAGATGAGAGATAGAAGAACAAAGCCATATGCAAGTAAACGAGCAACCAGAAGCAGCTAGAGTAACTCAGACCAGAGCATGAGAGGGGAGAGAGAAGGGATCCGCGATGCTATTTCCCTGAAAAGCTTCAGGGTCTCTGCCTCTATGAAAAGGCCTGTGCATTCCCAAGGTACTCTAGAATTTTCTTCTGGTTTTTCAAAGCCATTTAGAAGGTTCCAGAAGGCAAAGCCTCTGCCTGACGTTTTCCAGCCCTGCCAGCCACCTTACAGGCCACCTAGTGTAAGCTCAGAGTACACAGAGAGCATTGGGATGCTAGGCCTCTGCCCCAAACACACATCCTATTTAAGCTATTTCTGGAGAATTGTGGTTATTAACCTTTTGGGATTTCCAGATTCTTTCAGACAATTTAATGAAAGCTCTGGACTTTCTTTCCCCTTCCAAACAAACACCTACATCCCAAATTTTACTTTGTCATCCTAGAGTCTTTGAAAATCCTCCTTAAGGAGTCCTACAGCGTCACCCATTTGCTAGTTCTTCTATGGAACTGGGTCTCTGGCCAAGGTTTTACTTGATTTGGGAGCTCATGCGACCTTTTTGTATACTTTGAACTCCTAAGAAAGGTAATTTCTCATAATTCTGTAAGACCAGCCAAATCCAGAAAAGAATGGCTTTGGAAAACTGCCTCCTGTCTAGTTTTAGTTATGTCTATTTGAGAAAAAAGAACTGAATTTTGAAAAATTAGAGTTTTGACCTGGGAGAAGATTTAGAAGTTTCCCATGTGTAATATCTAAATCAGACCAGCGCCCAGAAAAGGCACAAGCCTTTGACTTTGTAGATGTCACACTAAACCTTTACACGGGCAGACCTCGTTTTATTGCACTTTGCTTCATTGAGCTTCATGGATATTGTGTTTTTTACAAATAGAAGGCAAAACCCTCCACCAGCAAAAATATTATGATTCTCTTTACTGTATTACTCACTTGATGCGGTGGTCTGGGATCAAACCCGCAGTACCTCCAATAAAATCCGTAATATGGGCATATTACGTATGCCCATAGCAATAAAACAGGTTGAGGCTAACCTTGTGGAAAATGACAAAGTGGGCATATATGTTACATGCCTGCATTTGTGAGTCAGGACCCTCAGGTACCTGCATATGCACATATGACCAAACATGGTATTTTAATGTTTGGTCACCACTGGTGCTCTAGATTTTCTGAAGAAGGTAGCTAATATGTCCGAAACAATTGCAGTGGCATTACATCAGTGCAGATGAATTCAGATAAGGGAAACTAGTTGTCTTCCATTAGCAAATCTTTCTTCTAAAATGTTTAGTGTAACACAGCACCTTCTCTCCAGAGGTAAAATTATGCAAAGGGCGTTACACATGTCATAGTTGGGAACTGAAATTTATGGAATGGAGAACGGGGTCCAGCACACATAATGCCCCTTTTTTATTACAAAATCTTTTATTACAATATCATAAGCATGTAATTCTGTCCCATAACAATATCACAGTCAAACACGTCATACAACATTTTAGGTGAACTGTTCAAATTAAAACTGTAAATTATTTCCCCCATATTATTACCCTACCAACCACAGTCAAGCAGGCGTTACTTCTGCCAGACCCTATATTCCACACATAAAAGCAATTAAATTAAAAATTTCACAGTCAAGTTTAAAAACAGAGAATTCTTTCAAAGATTGGATATTCTTTTCCCCTGTGACACAAAAGTATGAATTAATAAATTGTTATAAATATCTAAAATATTTTTAAGTTAGTTTAGAGTATCACTCCAAAAATAGAATAATTCAACTTCCTTCACACCTTAAAAATGAGCTTGGCTTTGGGGAATGGGCTGATGCATATAAAACCGTAAGAAGTGCAAGTATTCGTAAGCACATAACAGACGCAAATGCATTTGCACATTCACAGCACATGTGGATAAGATGAACTCAGGCTAGCTACAGGGAACAAACTTTGTCTACTGCTCATATCACCTCTAGAATAAATGTGATTTTCAGACAGGAGACTGGGGAGAACCTTCCATTACTTTGCGGCCTCCAAATGAAGCTACAGCCTCCACTCCAGTCCAGTACTGGCAACACCACCCAGAAAAGCTCATCTTCCAGTCATGTGATTACAAAGCTTTTGTAAGTTACCTTAACGTCAGTATTTGGGTATGAGTGGGATAGAGGGTGTATTTCTGGCTTCTTTACTTTTATATTGAAACTGTATCAAAATGCCCATCTTAACTCAAATCTATTTTTTTTAAAGTAGCCTTCTCTCCACAAAGGAAGTTCAATCAATACAGCTTTATAACCTTTTTAATCTTATAAGATTAAGATCTGTTTTCCCTTCTTACAAAGTTGTATATTTTAAATGAAATGTCATAAAATGAAGTCTTAAAATGGAAATGAGTATAAATATACTCATCAATATAGCACATACAGACATCTCTATTCACCAGGGGTCTCAAAACATTGGCTCTACCGCCTTACCTGAATTCCAGATTCTTTTCCTTGTTATCAGTAGGATTATATTACTAGGTATTTTTTTTTAACAGGAGAGGGATTCAAGCTCAGCTGAGAATTGTGAGTAATCTGAACAGGTAAATGTTCAAAAAATGCCACAGTTTTTGGGGCAGGTGGTTGTCATGACTACAGCAGGAACAGTAGCTGGACTTGGGCAGCACATTGAAGCTGCCTCTCTTGAGTGTTTCAATTAGGACAAACGTCCCTGATACCTTAAAAGATAAGGATTTCACCAGGATCATTTTCCTTAATTAAGATGTGGGTGTTCTGGTTATCTCCTAGCAATTTAGGCTTTTTTTTTCCATTTTGTGTTATCCACACCTCTTTTACTGCTTACATATCTTGAAGCATGGGATTTGTCTTAATAGTCATCTCCCCAAATCTGTAGGATCAAACTGCCGCCTCCTTCCTCCAAAGCTCAGCTGCCAAATCTCTGAGGCGTTTTGAACATGCCTCTCCTGAGAGCCTTTGACGAAGTTGCTCCTATGCCCTTCCCCCTCCTCTTCCGGTCGGGGACCTGCCAGGTTTACAGGACTGATTGACAAGCTTGTTTTCACAGAGTGCCAGGGCACGTCAGGAGAATAATTGTTTTAATTCACTTGTTACACACACACACACACACACACACACACACACACACACACACACCTCTCTTTTTATTTTTTTGAAGGAAATAAGAGCAGGAAAAATGACAGTTGGAAGGAACCCTACTGAAGCTTCCAAAAGTTGAGGAGGAGTCCATTGATAGGCAAAATAGATGTTCTGCTAAAAAGTGTTTGCTCCAGCCAGAACCTGGAGTGAGTGGCGTTTGGTGCTCAGACAGTATTGGACCCCATCCCCTAACAGCCAAGCAGTTGGTGATGCCCAGAAGGAGTTTCTCAGCCTCCTTGTACCCCGTTCAGTGCTCCTTCCGCTGTGGGACAACTGAGTCTCCCTCCCCACACGCTCCCATCCCCTTCTCAGGTGGATCAGCCATCATAGGGCACGCAGCTGTGCAGGAAAAAGGTCCAGAACAGCATCTCCGCCTTGGAACAGCAGCCTAACATTAATTACTGGCGCAGCCAGCTAAGCCCAAATGGGGTGCCTGTTGCTCAGTTTCTCAGCTGTCTTATACAACCCTGTAATTACATACACAGCAGCGTGATTTATTTTTGCAGACATTGCTGCCTCAAAAAAAAATAAAAACAGGGACAACATTTTTAGATGCCCCCATTTTGCAGTTAAATATGATTTGAAAGATGGCGTCTTTAGGAAACGCTGCAGTTTTATTTTAAAGAGCAATTTACAGCTTTCAGAACTGTGGTTAACTCTGCTGTGTTCTCTCTACAGAAGCGTTTGTTTGTTAGGATTAGTTACTGTCCATTTTTAAAAGTTGTGCACCAACTTACAGCCAGCAAAGCTAGCCAGTGGTACTTTCACAATTTGCTTTTAAATCACTACGTATATTTATACTTGTAAATCGTTGAATTTTTCTGTATTTTAGTATTTAGGTTCTATGCTGATAAAAGAGCTCAGGGGGACAGAATCAACCCAAGATGCTTGTGCAAAAATGCGGGTAAGTTTGCCAAACGATTTTATTTCTAGTCGCTGAAATACTAAATACTGGGTATGGATACAAATTGCCACTTTTCAAATCACTGTTTGCTTTATCTGTTGGTCTGCTGAATCACTCTGGTGTTACATGAAAAGGTGTTTGGGCTTTGTTCATGTTTATACTAGAACTTACCTCACTGTAGTTTGAGTTGATGTCTTTTTGATATACAGGGTCCAGCACAAATAATACCCCTTTTTGATTACAAAATCATAAGCATGTAATTCTGTCACATAACACTATCACACTCAAGCACACCATATGACATTTTAGGTGAAATATTCAAATTAAAACTACAAATTATTACACCCATATAATGACCCTACCAACCACTCTCAAGCAGGCGTTACTTCTGCCAGACCGCGTATTTATTCTGTATTACATTTACTCTTATTTTTTAAAGATCTAAAATGAATTGCACTTGCATGGTTGTTCTCCAGATGAGGAGAAAAATGATCTTTAGGTTATTACAAGGAAATGTTCTAAGCACCCACTTGACAGTCTATGTACTGAATATTTCTGGAAAGACTGCCAATGAACTAAAATTTATCAAAGGCAAGAGTGCTGAGAACATATTATATAAAGCTAATATTCTGTGTGAGGCTTCTTAATTAATTCTTTTTTTAGTCTGAGAAACACATTCAACTCTGAATTGAATCATAAAACAACAGTAAATGTTGACAAAAATGGTGACTCCAAACATCTGTGATGAGTGGCCGCTGGAGTCGCCGGGGCCGGTGTCAGCCGGACCGAACCCCGCGCTGCAGAAGCACGCTCGCTTCTCCTTCCCCGTGTTTCTGACTCCTGCTTCCTCCACAGCAGATGTGTAGGGGTTACAGCGATATCCGCCTGACAGTACAAATTAAGAATATTGGGTGTATCCCACATAGCACCTAACCAGAGGCAAATGTAAGAACATTGGCAAGTGAACCCTAACTTTTATTTGTGTCCGGTTACCTTGTCATTCATTTTATATGACCAGCTTTTGGTGGGAGATTCTCAAAAGCATGTAATAGAACTAAAACAGTTAGGAAGGTCAACGTGTTACATCCATTGCTCAGGGGAAGCTAAATGTGTGTGATTCTTCAAGAAATTGAGACCTCACCACATGATCGCTGATTTAATGTTTTGATCAATTCAATAGCACAAAGCCTGAAACAGTTTTCTTTCTATTTGATGTAGAGTTATACTTAAACTGTCAACGCCAGTGAGTCTTTATTCCAGGCACTGTGTCTAGATGAAGAAAGCTCTGACGTGTCTCAGGAACTCTTAAGTCCAGTTGAGTTGCTGCTGACTTGGCTTAGGGGTCACTTTTTAGTCATTATCGTAACAGCTAACGTTTACTGAGTAGTTAAAATGTGCCCGTCTTTGTGCTGAGTCCTGTGCATGTTTGTCTTGTTTAATCTTTACCACAAACCTGTGAGATCAGTATGATTATTATCCCCATTATACAGGTGAAGAAACTGAGGCTTAGAGAGTTAAGTAACTGTCCCCAGGTCACACAGTGAATAACTTGCCAATCTGGAACTGGAAGTCAGATCTAACACCAGAGCCCAAGCATTTACTGCATTTCCTGGCTTCTCCTGGGCCTCGTGTTCTTACTTAGAAAATGAGAACATTGGACGAGACGCCCTTCAGGGTTCTTCCTGGTTTTACATTTCCGGAAATGCTGTATTCTAAACATATGTGTGGTCTAGATTATGTCACCAATGCACAATGAGAAAATGGGAACGTTTTTCAATCATCGAGCCCTATCATAATTTTAGAACTATTTGTGAACATACCTAAAAAATTAATTTGGCATTTCTGATTTACTACTATTCAATCAAGTATCTGAGTCCAGCTACTTCAATGCTGCAGTCAGCATAAATAGTGGTTAGAGCACATAGCCCCATTTAAAATACACCCGATCTGTGATTTGAATTTTAGTCAATTTCTTGAAATTAAGTGGATCTGAAGTTCCATTCCTGCTAGCAATAGCAAAGCCGTTTTAATAGTCTCGGTGGAGAATAATTTAGTTAAATACTTGTCTGTTGCTTAAAATGAAACAGAAAAGGCTGTCTGTTTACAAGCCATTCTTCTTTAGGGTATTTGTCTGGTTTGCTGCTCCTTGTGTTTATTTTGAATAGTTTACATGAAAATAGGATCTTTATTGCTTCTTAGAATATCACAAACCCCTATTTCCCATCTTGGTTAAATAAGTATCAGTCTTTGATACAGTAGCTAACATTGCACTCACTGGATTCACTAAAGCCTTTCAAAACGAGAAGGGCAGGTTTGATGTTGTCTGTGACTGCTGAACTGTGCCATGGATTAGAACTCTCACCAGCTAAAGTGGTGTGGATCTCATTGTGTAATTACTTTTCAGTTTGAATCTTAAGTTGCTGTTTTCTCTTTTTCAGCAGTTGAGCTCCAAGTCCCAATATAATCAGTATCCTCAGGGAAAATATGTTAGGACACAGATGATCTTAAAAGTTGATACACAGTAAAATCGTTAGGCCAACGTATTGTAGATTAAAACTTTACCTGGCTTACTCTCTTATTTTTAAAGATTTTATTTAATTATTTTTAGAGAGAGGGGAAGGAGGGAGAAAAACATTGATTGGTTGGCTCTGGCACACACCCCAGATGGGAACCAAACCCACAACCCAGGCATGTGCCCTGACCAGGAATTGAACCAGCATCCTTTCAGTTTACAGGACAACACTTAACCAGCTGAGCTGCACCTGTCAGAGCAACCTGGCTTACTCTCTTAATTGAAAAAAGAAGTTTTAAATTCAGCACTGTGCATTTTAGCTGAAATTAAAATTTCTTTCCCAGGAGGAAGTAAATCAGAGTCGCTCCTTATTTTGAGAAATATTTTCTCACATGCAGTTTGATAACAAAGAAAACTGAGATTTTACGTCTGCTCTCACTGAGTCCACAACCTAGTGGAGGAGTCCAACACATTAGCATATAATTACCCCAAAGTAGCAGAGGTATTACCATAGACTTGTCTTCATTTGCCGTTAACCTGAGGGATTACTGTAGATGGTCTCAAAAATGACTTACAGGCATTAGGACTAATAGGAGCTAACACTTGAGGGCTGTGTGCCAGGTCCTACACAAATGATTACGGGCATTAATTCACTTAGTCCTGAGGTAGGTATTGCTGTTGTCCCCACTTTACGTATGAGGAAGCAAAGGCACGCCCAGGGTGACCCAGCCAAGGGGCGGAACCAAGATTTGAACCTAGGCATCCGTACTCTGAGCCCCAGGCTGCACCACCTCTCTGAGGAGCCAGTACAACCTTTATTGTCCTGAGTTTTAAAATGGTTGAAAAAAATGGATCATTTATATTGATAAAGAAGTAGCTTTAGGAACCCTCAAAAAACCCATAAGATTAGCACTGGCTAAATTAAACCATTTAGAGACAGACATGTGTCGTAATTTGGGCTATATTCCAATATGTTAACATAAATAAAAATTTCAGGCAAGTTTTTATTGCATCTGTAGAGACTGGAAAAATGGTTTTTTCCCCACAGCACTTATTTTAACACATTCCCTTTGCCCCAGCAGAAACTAAACACAGCTTTTCTCTTCTCAGAATCATTTGGAGTGTTTGATAGTCACAGTTGGTTAATTTCTAAGTTTATCTAAACCTGTTTATTCATCCTTAAGGTCCCCTCCAATTCTGGAATGAAGATAATTCTACACTAATCTCCTGGTGTTTTATTATACACATACTATTTCAATTAAAAATATGCCATAATACACAAGCATGTGCGAGGTGATAGTAATTTACATCATTCTATAACGTGGAATCACTTCTCTGTTCATTCACAGTAACCAGTCTTTTTCCTCTCAGACTGCCTTAAGATTTTTTGAATAGACTTTCCTTTTTAGAGCAGCCAACAGAAAAACTGAGCATAAAGCACAGAGAGCTCTCATATGTGCACTGCCATCGCCACCCACGCCCCTCCGCCCACAGCCGCCCGCATCGCTGACATCTTGCCTCAGTGTGATTCATTTGTCACAGTTAGGAGCCAATATGGAGATGGTATTGGGAACCGAAGTCTGTGGTGTACATTCACATTCACTCTTCATGTTAAGCAGTCTCTGGGTATTTCACACATGCATAACGTCATGTATCCACCATTACAACATCACAGAAAATGTCACCCCCGGAAAATCCCCTCTGCTTCCCCTGGCCACCTCTTTCCCCCTGACCCCCTAACCTCTGGCGACCACTGACCTTTATACTGTCTCTATAGTTTCACCTCTTCGAGAACCGCATACAGTTGCAATCGTGCAGTATGGTCCCTTTTCAGGCTGGCTTCTTTGACTTAGCAGCATGCATTGAAGGTCTCCCCATGTCTTTTGTGGCTTGATAGCTCCTTTTTTATTTCTTTTTTAAATCACTGAATATTCATCGTACAGATGTACACAGTTAGCTTATTCATGAACTAGTTCAAGGCCATCTCAGTTGCTTGCAGGTTTTGGCAATTATGAATATAACTACTAGAAACATTTGTATGTAGGTTCTCATCTTAAGATTTTTTTTCCCTAGACTCAAACCCTAAGTAACGGTCCTCTTAAAATTATCTTCTGAATTGTGTCTAGTGAAGAAGAATCAATAAGAACTTGTATTAAACCCTGATGATTTTTTAAGTAAAACTGCAATTTTTGCCTTATCTTTTAGAGTTTTCTTTAATAAAAGCCTCAGAGATTGGATGTGCCTTGATATTGATGCACACTTTTAGGAAGAATGATTTCTATGAATTACATATTTTGCACCTTAGTAGTATAACTTGGCTGCAGCTTTCCTTTGCCCTGACAGCTTGGGAAACATTTCTATTTAAAATTAAAACCTAAAAACATTTATTAGTAATGTGTGAGGAATTGTAAAAGAGATTTGTTTAGTCTGAGCATAGTCATTTAGTGATGCCTTTATGTTGCTGGCCGGGTTTTCCAGCGACACTGGTGCTCAGAGGGAGTCTACATGTCTGAAAGGATTTCTGAGAGAAGCAGTAGCTCTGGGCTCCCAAATACTGTGCCCCCCGTAACGTGCTCCTTGGAGTACAGGCTCCGCCCCCTCAGGCTGTCCCCCTGAACCCCCCGCCCCTGCCCCCCTCTCCCCGTCACCTCACAGGCAGGCAAAGCTGCCTTGCACTCTGCTCTACCGTGCCTCACAGGCGTTGCCTTTTTTTTTTTTTTTACAAATTAAAGGCAAGACCCTCCACCCGCAAAAAGATTAGGGCTCACTTGGTTGCGGTGGTCTGGCACAGAGCCCGCGGGACCTCTGAGGTGCGCCTGAGTAAGGCCCCTCGTGCTCACACTCCCGGGAAAGCAGGACTGTGGACATCGCATCCCCAGGGCCGCTGTGTAACAGCTGCCTTTTGAAGCGGTTGGGATGGTTCCGTGAAGTGTAATGCCTGTAAGGGGCCTGGTTCCCTGAAATCTCAAAGCACGCCGACCTCTTCCTCCAAACGTTTTAAAAGCAAGCACATTGACGGATAGATTTGCTCTGGATTATTTCATTTGTTTTCCTCCAACTGTACCGCCTGTGTCCCAGTCATTACCCTGGTGTTCTCTGAACACAACATGAAATAGAGTATTCGGCACTATTCCTATTTCCTATAGGAAGCCCACATTCCTATTTCCAGTTGTTTAAGGCCATTGCCCAATGGGAGAGACAATGAAGTAAAACTGTAGATAAGATGATGTATGCAATTTTGCAGTTTTATATTTTGGTGGGGTGATTTGTTCCTCAGTCAGTCGGGAGCTGCCTCTTTTAAATAACGTGTCCACAGAACTGAACTTTACAAAGCAATGAATTGATTGCTTTGGCCTTTCAGTGTTCTCTTTGGTTGAGTAGCTCCCACTTCAAAGACTGTAAGATGTGCAGTGCTGAGTGAAAGGAGGGACTTGCTCTGGCCAGATGACGTTCTGTTCCATTTTGTCTCCTTAGACTCACACGTATCCCAGCCCTCAGTCCTGAATTTTGCCCCAGGACATAATTATCACTAATATACAGTACTCTACAACTTCCCTAATTAAGTATATTATTAGGAGGCATCTGCAGCTGTAAGAGGTAGGCCATTATATTTAATTTAATACTCTCTGAAATCTGACATTCTCTAATCCCAGAGTTGATGGTTAGTGTCGTTCATGGGTATTTCAACTCAAGAAAATTTCTCTTTAAAAAAAAGAGAGAGAGAGAAATATCTGTTTTCAACACAATAAAGTTGAAATCTACCTTCCTGATATAAGAAAGGAAATATTTTTAAATTAGTTTTGAAGTCAGGAATAAGCAAATCTTCCAGTGTATTTAGGTTTTAGAACTGTTATTTCCCAAAGAGCTCAGGTAGCTGTACCATAGTTCAGACTCCCTGTTGAGTCTATTCCCTTTAACTTGTATACTTTTCAAACTTTCAGTCTGGAAGCAGTTCTGAAGTTGAATTTTCCAATATATAGGTTTCCAGATGATAGTCTGTACCTTGGTTGAACTGGGAAGACTCTTTTCTCTATGTTTATAAGGAAACAAATTACGGGTGGAGAATGGATTGGAAAGCTCGAAAGAAGTTAGATTTTAGAATCAGATGGAAATGGTAAATTAAGTCACCTTTTTTCTCTTTTAGAAGAGACTCAAACTAAAATCGTGTTTAGTTCTGTGCTGATACAAATCCCTCAAATCCCTTCTATGAGGTATTTTCAGAAATAACTTTAGGGAAGACTTCAGAAACAGGCTGGAAAAAAACTTCTAAACAACTTGTTTAAGTTCTGTTGCTCAGGTATGAAGGAATAATCAAATATTTTGTCTTCACTCTCCCCCAAGTACTACACAAGCCAGACAAATATAGCTCTAAGCCCATAAACGTGTGTGCTTGGCCGGGGCGGGGGCGGGGGGGGGGCCTTGTGTTAAAATAGCGCTACACACAAAGAAACAACCGCATTCCTATCTCCTCATTGCTTAGCTTTGGATCCGTGTACTTCTTGCTCTTCATACCCTAGTTCTCTTTATTTTTTTATTTTTATCTTTTTGCTCTTGTTAATGACTCTTCTCCCATATAACGCCCACTGCTGTGTTTAATTCCCACTTGCCTTAAACTCTCTTTCTAAACCCGTTGAGACAGTGGCCATCGGTCCAGGTAGATTGCTCTGCTGAGTGTTCCTTGTCGCAGCCACCACTTACTTCACTGCCGTCCTAGCACATGGCCTAGAGAGTATTCGGTTTTGCCTACAGATTTTGATTTTACTTGTGCTCTCCTTTGCCAGTCAGATGGTGTGCTTTCAAAAGCTAGGTGAAAGCATTCATTCTCAGAATATCAGTATTAGCTAAAATCTGTTCATGCTCACTACATGCTGAGCACTGACTTATGTAATGCTCACAGCCACTCGACAAAGCAGTTGCTGTGTTAACCTATCCATTTTACAGATGAAGTAACTAAGACAGAGAGGTAAATACATAGCCACACAGCTCAGAAGGGGTGGGGCTGAGACAGGAATCCAAACACACCGTCCTGTGCCCTCACGCACCGCAGCACAGTGCGTCCAGGAGAAAGGAGCTTACCAGCGGACCCCTCCGTAAATTCAAGATGATCACACACACACATGCACACACACGCACGTGCACACACACACACACGCACACTTTTTAGCTGTATTTACCAAGCGATGGGTTGAAGTCAGTGTGTTTTTTCGCACATTTACAATTGGCCTTTTTAACTTAAAAAAAAATTGTAAATTTTTAAACCTTTACATCTTCTACTTATGAAATACATGATCATTGTTATGCAATTTTAAAATAGAAATACAGAAAGGAGAAATAAAAACCACTGTAAATTTAACCACCCAGAAGTGGTAAACACCTCTCTGTTAACACCTTGTTCATGTGTAATTCTCCAGGCTGATTATTTATGCATTCATAGGCATCACTTTTCTACAAAATGCAAATACAAATGCAAATGTTCTGTGTGTACTCTTTTATAATCTATTTTTAAACACAATATAATTTGAAATATTTTCATTTTAATAAGTATCCACCCTCAACATTATTTGTAGTGGTTGGTCAGCATTCCAATGTGTAACTGAACCAAACTTATTTGACCAGTTCTTCTTGTTGGTCATTAGGTCATTTCCAATTTTCTTCTCATTATAACCAGTCCTGTGGGTAATATCCCTGTACCTACGTTTTTTAAACTGGTCTGATTATTTCCTCAGAACAAGCCACAAAATGTACGATGGCTGGGTTAAAGGGTATACACACCCTGAAACTGAGTAAGAATTGCCAAACTGCCTTCGAAAAGCCTTGTTTCAGTTCATACTCCCAGAAGCAGGACATGAGAACGTGCTGACATGTGCTGGTCACATCTCTGCGGGCCACACACACAGTATCCCGGGTGTGCTCCTAGTTGAGGGAGAACAGGGAAACTTTTATAAGAAAACCATGCATCTTCAGCAAACCCCCTGGGCTTAGCAACTCTCTCTGACTGACATCAATTCTAGGTGTAACTCTACAATGCTTTACAACCTCATCTCTTTATTTTATATGAAGAACGCTTTATACTTTCACAGACCCTGAGAGATCATGGAAGAATTCAGTAATTCTTAATTGCTCTGAAGACCAAGGGCAGCAGTTACGTGCTAACCAAGGATTTTTGGAAACCACTTGTCAAGTGGAGAATAGTGTGTTGTGATAAATTAACTTCTCCCTGAATTAATATAGGATGCAGCACATCTGAGTTTACCTGCACAGCAGCAGAGAGCAGTTCTGACAGTGACTTTCAGTCAAACTGATCGACTGCACTTTTAGAGCAAAAGTTCTCAAAGTGTGGTCCCTGGACTAGCAGCATCTGGAAATGGATTAGAAACGGACAATCTTAGGCCCTGCCTCAGACTTAGTCCATTCAGGGTGCTGTAACAAAAATATCGGACCCCGGGAGGAATTTCTCCCGGTGCAGGAGGCCGGGAAGACAAAGACCGAGGCACTGGCAGGTTCAGTGTCTGGTGGGAGCTCCCGTCCTCGTTCACAGAGAGCGGTCTTTTCACAGTGCCTGAAGTGGCAGGAGCAGCAAGGGGGCTCTGTGGGATCTCTTACAAGCACACTAATCCCATTGGCGAGGGCGCCACCATCATGCCTTAATCACCTCCGCAAGGCCCCGCCTCCTAAGACCATCACATTGGGTGGTAGAATTCAGTGTAGGAATTTTGGTGAGGCACAGATACTCAGTTCGTAACCTTTACCAAATCAGAAACTCCAGGGGTGAATCCCTGCAGTCTGTTGTTTATCAAGCCCACCATGTGGTTCGAATGCCCTGGAAAGTTTGAGAACCACAGCCTTGGTGCCCTGGGCGTTCCGGTAAGGCGGCTGTGTAGAAAGGCTGCCCCCGTAGCAGCATTCGGCTACGCTGCCTGGAAACCAGCGGGAGGAATAGATACAGGGCACCACTTCGCGCTGCACCAGGTCTGGCCAAGGTGTGAGTTACCCTCAGGGAAGAGCAGGCGTGTCTACAGCCGGAGGAGCAGTTTGAATGGCCACTTGCCCAAGGTCTGTTCCTGTCACATGGTCTTCCACAGGCTCAGTGTTCACTCAGCCTCTGTGTCAGGGTCCCTAGGACCATAAAAGCCCTTGAGAGGTCATTTGGTCTTATTTCTCAGCCAAATGAGACTTAGCCCTAAGTCATTAGTGACAGATGAAAGTCCAGACTATTTTTAAAGTATCCGGAGGGAGAAACTTAAAGCTGTCCCTAGTAATCATTCTGCCATCTCAAGAAGCCTTTCCTCATCTCATTGCTTGCAATTTGAGCTGGATTTCTGTTGCAGAAATGAAGGCTTCTCTCCTTGAGGCTGAAAAATCACAAGGTCTGTGAAGCTTTTGCCACCCCATAGGAATCTCTTGGTGCATCTTGACTCACATCTGTGGCCCTCCAAGTCCTTTCAAGGCCTCCCTGCCTCGCCCTGGGCACTGGGTTCCCCAGAAAGCTCACGGGGCTCTGTGCATGTTGAGAAGCTGGCGCTGTGGTAGTCAGTGCTGGCTTCGTGCTCATTAGCGTCCGTGAGTTCATTTGCTCATTCATCTAACAGTCGCAGGTGTCAGCAGCTGTTAGACTGAACCCGATGAAATTGCTGATATGTAGCCATTTTTGACCCATAAAAATGGCAATTTCTTGGGGTTCACCCTAAGACCATGTGCTAGTCATTATGGGGGAGACAAATTGAGAAAGGGGTGGGCCATCCTCAAGGAGCTCCCATGTAGTGAGGGAAACAGACAAGCCCAAGACCCAGGGCAGAGGTCATGGGGTGCACAGGGGGAGCAAGAGGTAAGCCATCCCATTAAGCTCTCCCCAGAAAGTGTCATTTAAACTGAGTTCCGAAAGGTAAGAGTTCATTTCAAGTGGCCGATCCGTGGTCTGCTTTTTCTCTCTTATCACCCGTAGAACATACCTAGTTTCGCTGCATGCAAAATCACCACAATAATGCTTGTTTTGTGTATTACTTTTAATCATTTGAAAGTCACTTAGGGCTACCAAACATTATTGTTTGATCCTATTTTAATTTACTTCCTGAAACTGAATATAATAATTAAGCTTTGAAACTAAGGAAAATATTACATGGCAAAATTAACAATAATGACTCAGCACTGACTATCTAACTAGAAAGCATTCTCAGGGTAGCCATATGTAGGTTAAAAATATACTCCAAGTTGGATGGCAGTAGATCATCGAGAAATCTATTCCCCAGTCTGTGCTTAAAATACAGTGGAAATGATCAGGGTTTTGGAATAATGAAGGGTCAGCGACATGATCCCCACAGACCAACTCAATCTTTTCCTTCTCTTTGCTAATTACGGGGCACAGGTGATTCTCCTGAGGAATGTAAACTCACACCCCGCATTAGAGCTCGCAACTAGTGCCCTGGGCCATCGGCCTGCCTGCTCTCCCCCACCCTGTGACGGAGCATCCCTGCGGTCTCGGAAGGCCATTCTCATGCTGTTGATTCTGCATTAGAAAATGAGAGACTCTTAAATGTTCAGGATATGTTTGAAGGCTAAAATCAAAGCACCAGTGGTAATTGCTGACCGGATACAAAAATTCCAAGCTATCGTCATTAATAAATGAAAAGGAAAATAAAAAAGATGGCGATTTCTATCCTTGCTGAATCCAAAAATCTCTTGTTTAAAAACAAACAAAAAAAACAACTCTAAAAGAGTTCAGTCACTTTACCCGTTAAGAACGGTAGTCCAGGTATCTACTTCCAGATGTGAAATTCTAATCCCTGTTCTGTGTAATGTTTACAGACAGTATAAACCCAAGTGCTAAGTGTAAGGCTGTCTTCAAATTTAAGATTCAAAAGTTGCATTTATTTCAGGTTTTAGAAATTAACATTAACTGAATGAAAGGGATGAGCCAAAGAGCGTATATGCATAACCTGTAGACACGGAGTGGTGATGGCCAGGGGAACGGGCGGGCGCTGGGTGGAGGCAGGCAGAGGGGGACAAAGTGGGGCATCTGTAGTAGTCCAACAATAAAAATAAAGTTAGAAAGAAATGTCACATTAATTCTATAAATTAAATGTTGTCTCTCTTGGAAAAGTAAAAGGATGATAATCTTAATTTGGGAAATTGTGAACAGGGTGCAGTTGAACAGCTTGCCGATTCTCTCCGCGGGAAACCAGACGCGATAGCAGAGGCATCCAGCCTGCGGCCCACGGGCCCCATGGGGCCCAGGATGGCTGTGAATAACAGCCCAACACAAAATCTTGAATTTACTTAAAACATTATGAGGGTTTGTTTTTTTTTTTTCTGTGATTACTTGTTGCAGTGTATTTAATATGTGGCCCAAGACAACTCTTCAATGTGGCACAGAGACACTCAAAAGGTTGGACACCCCTGCTAAAGGTTAGGTGAATTGGGGGCATCGCCCATGAGCTGCCTAGGTACCCAGAGGTACCCATGACAAATGAGACTGTCTGGTAAAGCCCACACTGAAGAGAGAGAATTCCAGACTCTGGGAAACCTCCGAAACTCTAAGAGTGTGGTGGAGGAAAAAGCAACTAGAAAGAACGAGAACTGTAACATGGGGTTTGCCCTCAGCCTGTTACTGCGAAGATGGGCCTAACAGCAAGAATTCTGTTTCCACAGATAAATCCGGCTTGGATTCTAACCTGCACATGAGGGAGTCCAGACCCTGCAGCAAAGCTGCAGGTAGACCCTAGAAACCAGTGTTGCCGGGCAGCGCGTGCTCTGGGAGTCGAGCAGGGGGTCCACACTAGGTGTCGGGCGGGAAGGCATGGCCGCTCCGCCCTGTCATTCACAGACGCCCCTGCACAGCCTGCCTTGTTGGCACGCAGCGCCGCCTCCAGTGAGGAGAGCGGGATTCTTGGCACCCTCAAAAGAAAAAGACATGACCACCCTTGGCCTTTTCTTCTTTGCTCAGCCTGGCTGAGCGAGCCTACGGTGTGGGACCTGTGTCAGGAGAGAAGTCGCCGCAGATGCTTTCGCTTTGGCTGGAGAGCGTGGTGTCCTGACCCGCCCTCCGCTCCCTGTCACGGACTCTCTGTGCTTTTCCGTTGGTCTGCCGCCACCTTCCCCCTGAAGCGGCTCTTAATAAACCCCGCAACAAAGTTTCTAGTTGCTAAAGCCCGAGGTTCCACCCAGGAAACCCAGTAAGCGTTGCATCTCCTCCTTGCGCCAGGCACAGAGCTAGGCACAGGTTTTTTGGCCTTTTTAGTCCTCAGGACACCGGACACGGTTCCCTTGTTGTAAGGTATCTTGACTTCCAGCTGTCGGGCCTCTTCCACCCCTGTCGCAGGTTCATTCGTTGACTCCTCTTCCTGCCCCAGCCCTTACGTAGTCACCCTGCCCGAGGGGTGGTTCTTAGACCGCCTTTCCTGCACTCCTTGAGCCCCTTCCTCTGCTCCCATCTCCTCAGCCACCCCCTCTATGTGGATGGATTTCCAGATCTGTTTCTCGTTTCTACTTTCCCGCTGGACGTCTCCACCTCATGATCCAACGGAGCCCGTTCAAAAGGATTTCATGCAAAAGCACGCTCCCCTCCAGTATTCCTCACCTCAGGGAGTGGCCTCCTTACCTGTGGCGTCCTCCCGCTCACTCACCTTCCGTGGTGGGTCATTTAGCAGATCCTCCCGATTCTCCCTCATCTATGGCTTCCTGGGCCATTTCCAGCGCCTCTGCTTCAACCCAGGGGCTTAGGGCCTGTCATTTAACTCAGCACCACAGCGTCCTGCCTCCCTGCGCTCGGCCTCTCCTTGTTCCTGTCCATCCAAACGCAACGCAGATGTACCTCTCACTCCCTGCTCAAAAGCTGCCGGCCGCTCCACACTCAACCCAGCCAATCACAATTTTCCAAACCTGCTGCACCAGCCTCATCTCCCACCAGTTCCCCACACCCTCCATGTAGTTATTCCCAGGCAGGTATGTCTGTGCATGTTGATTTTGCTGCTAAAACAACCTCTTTTGTCCCCTTTTGGCACCTGGAAGATTCCTATTCATCTTTTAAAAGCCAGCTCAATCGCCCCTGGCAGGCAATTAGTGTTGAATGAATGAATGAAGACCTGCCCCACTCTCGCATGCAAAATAAGGCTTTCCCTGCTCAGGGCTCTGGAGTCACTCTGTTCACATTTCTGATACACTGTCAGTATTTGTACAGTACCCATTCGTTGCGGCAGACCCAGCCAGGAATGTGTTGCTGTCCCTCTCCTCAGGCAGACACCGTCCCCAGCCCTCTTTCCACCGAGCCCGGACACAGGCTGGGGATCCCTGCGAACACAGCACTTCAGACAGCCCTGTTCAGCAACTACAGCCTGCACACAATTTGAGGTCTGTTTGATGTCCCCTGAAGCAGACCCTGAGCTTTCCACAGTGAGCTCAACGAGCTGCCTGATGTAACCACTCACCTGCTGAAATGAGTGACCAATGGGTTTTTCTTGTTTTAATGTTTAATTTGGGGGCTTTCTTCATCACTGAAGAAATGCTAGTGTTTTAACCTTAAGTTACTTATATATTGTTTCATGTTACTAATAGATCAGTTCAGGAGAATATATTCCTGGCAAGAGATCAGTGAGGTGTTTTGTTGCAATTCATTGTTATTCTTTGCAACGAATTCTTCACAAGCCACAGTCAGCCCCCCAAACCTTATTGCCTGCGTCTGCCACGGCCCTCGGGCTCTCTCCTTCCGGAATTCATCCCACTGCTTTGCCTTAAAATCAGCACATTGCATGTCATTCCTTCTAGCCTCGCCTTTGATTTATCTTGCATTTCCTTAAGAGTGGGTTGGATAAAGCATTAAAAAGATAAAAGTGTCTAACCTTACATTCCAATTTCATAATATCTCTTTTAAGAAAACGGGTGAGTCTGGGTAGTATTAAAACTAGTTAAAAAGCCCTCCAAAGAGCTGATGCTTTCTATAGTGTATGAAACACCCACTATATATTAAGTAGTTATCCTTTTAGTAATCATTATCTTTGAAACAGGTATAGCAACTACCAAAAAGATGTGTGTCAGAATAACCAGGACAACACGAAACACCTTTTCAGTGGCTCAAGTCAAAGAGGCGATACAGTCATCATCATTGAAGTCAATGGCTCTCCATTCATGCTATCCCACTAAATGCCTTCTTTAATTCGGGTTATGTGTCAGAATTTAAAAATGGAAAATTGGATGGTGTGTCTAAATAAAGAAATTTGAAAAGTTCCCGTTTTCTCCCAAGCCCCTTAACACACGTCAGACAGCTGGCTGGGGAAGGCTCAGAGCAGAAGACTCTTGCATGTCAGTCATGAGACCATGCAAAGCCGCAAACAGAAGGATGGGAAAACAGGAAAGGAAGAGGGGAGACGGGGCTGTAGAAGCCGGCAGCCTCTCTTGGACAACAGTTTCTCTGCATCTACATAGAGCTGTACAGCCCAGTCTGTTTCCTCTTTAATGAATGTGTGCTGTCGGTGAATTATTGAAATGGTTTCCACTTACCTTTTTATCGATTTTTCTCTCTTGTTATGTTCCCACCTGTCTTGCCTGGAACACCCATCAGGCTAACTGTCAGGTAGGTTCTCCTGGATGTTTAATGTGATTATTAAGGGAGTGTCCATGGCGGGGAGGGAAGTGAACTGGCTGCAGGTGACCTGGGATGCGTGGTAAAACCCCACAGAAGAGGCGCACACTGAATTACGGAGAAGCTTTTTGCAGATGCGTAGAGCTGGAGAAGCCGCAGACCCTAAGCACACTGAGGTGGTGGGAGCACCTGTTAGAAGGGCTTAGCCTAAGGGGACAGAACAGTGCTAAATGCTAAAGTGAGTTACCTGGACTGGCTGGTTTTGCTGGGGCTCAAAACGCAGAGGGCGCCCCCACAGCTCAGTTGTCACAGGCGGTAATACATCCCGTGCGGTCACGGTGGTTCTGCTATAAATATACTATCGGCTCTCGTGGATTTGGCCAGGTTCAAGAAAAATTCACAGTGATGTAGTTCAAATCCCTTTTTTAAGTATGTACGTAGACATGCCTTGCCCCTTGATGGAAGAGAGCGACTAGGAAGAAAAGAGTGGTAGCATACGTTTTGTTAATGCTAAACTCACCCATGGAGTTCAGTCTGACACGGTTTAACTCGAGTCAAAAGGGTCATCACTTGAAATTGCAGTAGGAAACAGAGCTGCTTGCTTCTCCCTTTGGAGTGAGGGGAAAGGAGTATTCCTTCACCCACATGAAGCAGCAGAACAAGCTCTTTTTAGATCCTGAAGTGCAAGACAGACTCTTGTAAGCCCAAACCATAGCTGAGCCCAGGGGAAGGGAGGCATTCATTTAAATTAGACTGTTTGGTGCATGTTTGGGGTCTGTGTGTTGGGGGGGTTGAGCTCATTTTTATCTTTCAAGAGAAAAAAATATGTACTTCAGTTGCCATGCAACACAAACTGCTCTGACAGCTTTCTAATTTTAATTTCAGAAGTCTACAGAGCAAATGAAGAAGGTCCCGACTATTATTCTTTCCGTCTCATATAAAGGAGTCAAATTTATCGATGCAACAAATAAGGTGGGTACCGCACCGCTCTGTGGCTCAGCCCCCGAGTACAGGCTCTAACAGCCTTTGCTTCCCATCATGCGCAACATGCCCCATCACAATAGCTCCGCACGCCCCGAACCTCCTGCCCCCTAAACACAACTGTAGCCACAGCACTCAGTGCACAGAGAACGGCACATTTCTTGGGGGGCGGGGGGGGGGGCTTGATCTGGATTCCTGTACATACTCTGCCTTCACTTTTCCATGGTGTCTTCTCGAATAGGCTGTGGCTGCTTACTATCTGGCATGTCCCTTTGGACCTAAAGAATATTAGAACAGAAAAAAAAAATTCTGTGTAGAATGAAAACGCAGCGATGTCATCATCCTTCCATCTGAGGAAATGTCACCAGGTGGAGGGCTGTAACAGTTGTCTTCCCATTTCCCCAGAGACGTATATGTCCTTTCTTTTGAGACACGCAGTGAATACCTCACACAAGGAACTCATTCTCCGACTTCAATATTTTATAATTGCGTTTAATTCTCAGCTCCTGAGGTGGCAAACAAAATCTCAACTGTATTGTTTGCTTAAGAGACACAATCAGAAAAGAAGCCCAGGCCATGCTGGGATTCTGCTGGAACATTGTACTCACAGTGGGCAGACTCTGGGGACTCTAAGGTCAAGGGTGGACAGCTGGGTTGCATTTTATATAAAAGGTGCTGCAGAGTTCCTTTCTTGGCAAAGATGCCAGGGTGCCAGAAAGCTGGGGTGTGAACACCCTCCCTCGGTAAACGCACAGTGACGGGCACGTCCTGACAAAATGCCCCAGTGGCCATAAGTTTTATTGCTACGCCTTCCAACCGGTATAGTGTACGAGGAAGGGAAATGAGGTGATCCCCGCTGGTGAATACCATTTGTTGTCTGGACTCCCCGCCCACACCTGCCTGGGACCCACTGCATTTGGGAGAAAGGGAGCAGACATGAAACAGGTGAACCTGAACAATGGGAACTTAGAACCAGAACAGCTAGACTCAGCTATGGGAGGAGGGAGGAGGGGGCGGGGAAGTCCTTCGGGCAGTGATGCTTGGGTGTCTGTAATAAACCTGAGCATCTGAATCAACCAATTTGAAGTTGTCTTGATTTTTTTTTTTTTTTTTGTAATGAAGGAGATTGCCCCATTAGCAGTCAGATATGCCCAAGCTCCCAAAATATGTTTAGGAAAACGACCTCCCAGTTTTAGAAACAGTTCGGAAAACCAAGCAGAAAGCTTACAGCCCAGCAAGGCTGACAATACCCAAAGCTCATGGCAGAATGTTGACTTTAACTCTGCAATATGTTGGTGCCAGTTATGCTTGTCAGGCTACAATTTTGGAGAACTTCGTCAGAAAAACCCCAGCTGATTTGCTTTTTATTTCTTGGAAGCATTTTTACTGGTGCAGAAACTCACATTATCCTTAAATTGTAGTCATTTGGTTTAAAAAGTTCCAAAACGCTGTGGAACGCTCATTGAAGACACCATTGCTATTACTGTATCTAAATTTCAAGAAAGGCTTCGACACGTGCTTTTTTTCCCCCTGATCCGGAGCAACTGTCTTCACCCCATTTGCATTTGAAAACCATGCCGAAGGTTATATTTTTCAGTGTGTGAGTTTGACACACTCTTAGATGAGCAAGCTTGCTTGGCAGGCTTGGATTCTGACAGTTTCTAAACAAGCAGTATTCACCCTGTGAAGTTCCCAGAGTCTTAAAGCTGCCATTCCAGGAAGCTGGTGGTATTACTGGATGCATCTGTATTAGCATCTGCTCTAACCCACTCTCCATGATCAGAGGAACGCGAGAGAGCTTTGTCAGCTCTGTTGATTTTCCTTATGGACACATCAAGGGTTTTAGAACCAGATCTTTTAACCTTGAGGAGATACTCCTGCTTCGGTCGCTGTTAACTGATAGATCTCTACTCACAGATGACTGCTTTTTGGAAGTAGAAGCACCAGAAGATACGCAAAAGTCTATTTTGTGTGAATAAAGATGCCAAATAAAGAAGGCTGGCACATCTTTAAGTCCTGAGGGTGGCCATCCGCATAATTTCAAATGTGGAGCAAAGGCAAAGTGCGTATGATGGTGGCGAGTGGAGCCAACCTCTTCATGACTGTATGACAACGTGCGCCCGCATTTTGCAGTGATGTGGAGACGTTGACCTCAGCTGGCTCTCCAGGGTCCCCATCCCAGTGTCCAGCCATGTAGCTCATCGGCCCCAATCTCACAGCGGACAGTGAGAGAGCAGTGACTCAGGGAAGCAGGCTAGTACTTGCTGTGTGAGAAGCAAAGCAGAGAGGTTGTATTTAAAAGGGTAGAAAGAAGAAATGGTGCGAAGCCACCCTGGTGGAGTTTGACTGTGGGAGGCTGAGAAACACTGCCACCAATCAGGCTGCAGAAGTCATGGAGGCCCATGATTGAGGGGTCGCGACCCCTCAGGTTGTGGCGTGGAAGGAACTGTGCTCGTGCACCTGGATTGTGGCCGCGTCTGCAGTGGCATCTTTGTCACTCTCTTCTGTAGCAAAGGCTGACCTCTAATGCCCATGACAGGAAAGGAGCAGGTGGATAAACCCCAGAGTCCTGCTCCTGGCCTGTGCCAGAGATTTCTCTCCTAGGCGGTGTTGTCTTGGCGGCCACTTTGATTTGAACTGAAGGACGTGGGACATGTAGACCTATTTGAAGACTGTGCCACCTTAGTTACTAATGGTCATTAGACTTGTAGTAAGGCTCAGCTGATGTCATGGCTTAACATTCATGTTTGATGTTCTCATTGTACTTTCTTCATAAACAGCCTTCTCCCAACCACCAGCTCCCTTTCACCCTGCTCTGGTACCATAGAGAGGGCTGTTCGGCCTGCCCTGGGCAGGTGGAGTGACCCGAGGCCCCAGACCCTTTGCTAAGCTGATCTTGGAGAAGGACTAAAACTTGACTTTCCCATCCCCTAACCTGACGCTGGTCTGTCACTCCGCAGCTGCCTTCCACCAACTAGTTTGAAGTGTAAGGGATAATTGTATCAATTTCCCTTCCATTCCTCTTAGCCCCCATTAGACTATGTGAAAGATGAACCCTCCCACAAAGCATTGCTTTCCTGTTACTCTAATACATAAGTGGCGTTGGCCAAGTTCAAGGGGAAGGGTCAGGGGCCTAGTTGTAAACTCAGATTTCTTGCCCAGTAACTTAGGAAATGCATCACTAGTCCTGATTCAAGAAGGAAGAGGTGGAAAATGATCCTGAATTAAAAATGGAACTTGGAATCAATTTAGTACTAAAATGTGGTAGAGAGCCCAGCAGCTTTCTGTAGATCCGCACACGGCTCACAGGCAGCTCTAGCATGACATTCAGCCCAGAGGACCAGGATCATTTAGTTGCAGACCCATCTTCAGCTCAGGGAGGGTCCTCCGGAGGTGATGCATCCCCACAGCCAGCGCGTGGATGCAGGTGGGCTGCATTTGGCCTCCCTGCTTGACCCCTTCCTCAGTCTGCCCCGCCCCCCACAGCTAATTTAGGAACGATGCAGTGCCAAGGGTTGGTTTTGTTTGCTTGCTTATTTCGAATGACAGTTTCACACAGGGCTGGCTTATGCTATTTTTCAGACACAAAACAATTTGGAACATTTGCCCAAACTAGTGGCTGTTGTTTTTTGGAGTCAAGTAAAGAGCCCAGTAAGCATGCATGCTGTTCGGGGCCAGAGCCACTGCCTCTCCTTGGGGGCCCTGCCTGTTGGTGCACAGAGCGAGGAAAGCCGGGGAGAGGCCAGTTTCTCGGCGCCATCTTTTCAGTACCACACATTCCTCCTCAGAACCAAAACTTCTGCTCTACACCTGCCAGCCAGGCATCTCTTTAGCTGTTTCTCAACATGATGAAAGGCAACAGATGGAAAAACAACCTCTTCTTGTTAAAGGATGCTGCCCAACCCTCTATGCCAGAGAAGGGGCAAGGTGAGCCCCTCCCCAGCCCTTCTCTTGAGTTTTAAAAACTCTAGATTCCTTAGAACTTGCTTAGATACGGAGGCTGAGCAATGTAAGAGGAGTTTGTTTTACACTGAGGTGTGTCCCCTGTCCCCCATGATGATGTCAGAGTGATGGCAGTGTTTCAAGAGTGACTCCTAAGTCCTCACCACATTCTAGGACCGCAGATACATTGAGCTAAGCTCAAAAATACCTCCCTACACAGACCACCAATATACAGTCATTTAACAACTTTTTTTTCGATTACAGTTTATGGTCAATATTATTTTGTATTAGTTCAGGTGTACAGCTTAGTGATTAGACAATCATAGACTTTATAAAGTGTCCCCCCTCCAATATTTCCAGTACCCACCCATCACCATACATAGTTATTACAATATTTTTTAACAGATTTTATTTATTTATTTTTAGACAGAAGGGGAGGGAGAAAGGAGAGAAACCTCGGTGTGTGGTTGCCTCTCAAGCGCCCCCTACTGGGGATCTGGCCTGCAACCCAGGCATGCGCCCTGACTGGGAATCAGACTGGTGACCCGTTAGTTCTCAGGCCAGCACTCAATCCACTGAGCCCACCAGCCAGGGCAGTTATTACAGTATTATTAACTGTATATTCCCTATGCTGTACTTTACATCCCCGTGAGTATTTTGTAACTACCGATCTGTACCTCTCAATCCCTTCACCTTTTCCACCCAGTCCCGCAAGCCCTCCCCCACTCTGGCAACCATCGGTCTGTTCTCTGTGTCTATGAATCTTAACAGCACATTTTAAGTGCCAGTTAGGATAATAAAATATCAGCTATTCTTAATTGAGCATAGAATATTTTTATTAGCCTGCCTTCCCTCCAGTTTAAACCATGGGAAAAGAGAAATAAAAGTTTCAACAGTGGGAGACGAGGCTGATTTTGGAAATGGAGCAACACAGAGAAGGGGAGCCTGGAGGAGCAGTTCAAAGACAGCCCTGGGCCCCTCGTGAATAGAGAAGTGGGACGGGCCGGGGGGGTCGTCCAGAAAACCGGGGGGAGATCAAGAAGATGTGGGGAAAATGTCCAAGTCCCTTTGGGCTACTATACCAAATGACCACAGACTGGTCTGCTAAACAGTAAGCATGTATTTCTCCCAGTTCTGGAAGCTAGGAAGTCCAAGACCCAGTGACCAGCAGATTCAGTGTGTGAGGAGAACCCACTGCCCGGCTCATAGACAGCTGTCTCCCCGCTGTGTCCTCACATGGCAGAGGGGCGAGCTGGCTCAGCTTAGGGCACACCTCCCATTCACGAGGACCCCACTCTCATGACCCAGCCACCTCCAAACACCATCACACTGGGGCTTAAGATGTCGAGCCCTGAGCTGAAGAGTCCATAATGCGACCCTCCAAAGCCACACTTCACCTGCTTTACAGTTTCGCCCCGAGCCACGATGCTGTCACACAGCACTGAAAATTGTCAAGCATGACAGCTTATGATTTGGGAAGATTGACGGAATTCGGTGCAACAAAAACCACAGGGCACTGTTCACTGTCATACTTTCCCAAGAAGTTGATCCACGTTATGCTGAGAGAACTGAAGAACACAAAATGTCAATTTAGTTAACAGCTGGAGCTAATGTTCTGTTTCCGGTCATAGCGGCTCCTGGACAGGTGAGACCAAATCCACAGGGGCTTTGCGAGGTACTGACGACCCCCAGTGAAAATGATGGTGGAGGCTCTCAGCACCTCCTAACATCGTCTCTGGAAAGACTTTGTAGGTCTTATTATTTTTAAGTTCACTTTACGTCTCACTGGTGCCTAATTTAGAATGCTACTTGAAGAAATGCTCTCCGAATGCCAGAAAAGGATCATGACCTTCTGTTCAGAACTGTATCTTGCAATAGAAAGTTACTTGTTTTCAGGACTCCAGTTTCAATTTGAGTTATTTTTGACAGAGCGCTGCATGTAGTGCCACCGTACAGGGCCCCAGTGAAGAATGTCTTCATTTAATTTTCTTTTCTGTGTTAATTCTCTAATTACTTCCCAGCCATCAGCTCAGTGGAGTGAGGGCCATGAAGTCCTTGCCGGGGGTGCAGGCAGGGGAGGACACTTTGTACACGTTTATAGCTGTTGATGGCTGTGTCTCGAACACGATATTGCCAACAGATTTTTATTTAAGACTGTTCAGTTAACATAATTAGGGGAACTAACATATTGAGGGTTTTAGAGCTATGACAACTGCAAAAGCATGAACAAGTTATTATAAGATAAAAACGATCACACAATTATGTGAAATTGTTTGCTTTTTAAATACATCCGTGTATCAAAAAAAAAGTTTCTAGCAGGGGTTTGCAGCCGGTGATGCTCCTTGGTACTTTTGTGCTTCAGGATACAGCTCTTCTTAGAGGCAGGTTGGGATGAGGGGGCCTGGCAGAGAGATGGCATAAAAACATGCTACAGAGAAAAAACGAAATTATGTTAAACCAGTGTGAAATGCGTGGGGATGGGGGTATCGTGACTATGTGAAAGATCCTGAACTGTCCAGTCAGGCAACCCCAAGTTTTAGTCCCTGCGCTACCACATGCCTTATATGAGGCACGTCCACACTCTGTGGACCAGTTTCCCTGTCTGCCCATTGATGATAAGCTTAAACCTCTCTTAGCTGTACACAGCGGGTACTGTTAGTGAAGTGTTGTCATCCGGGGCTCCACGTCAAGCAAGGCATCCAGGGCCCGAGCAGTGCAGTGGGGTGTTGCCCTCATCCTGCCCCTGCACCTTAGCCTCCTTGGAGTCTTCAAAGTCAGCCCCTCGATGCTTCTACCTGCCTGCTGTCCGCTCTTGCACCTGCCTTTGCTCTGGGGGAGGTGGGGCCGGGAGCAAGACCACAGGAGGGAAGACAGCAGGGCCCACCTCCTTGGGGCAGAGTTCCTCCCAGCCTACCGGCTGTGGCAGGTGACTCTTTCCAGGCGGAGTCAGCAGGGGGCGGCCCTGCCCATCTCCAGGTGCGCAGGGGGAATGGAGACAGTAAAATGATGAGTAATTACTTTTTCTAAAGAAGTGTCTGCCAACCAGACTGCTTCTGTGCGCAGCACCTGGTAAGAACCGCTGCTCCAGGATGTGACTATTTCAGGTGGTTTTTAATTAAATGAAAACATTTGTTTCAGACCTGGCGTACATACCCACGGATAATATGTTGGCTCATTTTGAATGGTGCTGGTCTAGAACATTCTAAAAAGGGAGAACGCAGCTGCTTCTCAGGTCATTTGCCTTGGTTGTCAAATACGCTGGTTTGCAAAGGAAAACAACAGTCATTGCTGTCATTTCTTCCAGAACATAATTGCCGAGCATGAAATTCGTAATATCTCCTGTGCCGCCCAGGACCCAGAAGACCTCTCAACGTTTGCTTATATCACAAAAGATTTGAAGTCCAATCACCACTATTGTCACGTGTTTACTGCCTTCGATGTGGTGAGTAACTGCCCTCTTTGGACAATTTAAATATTTCCTCAGATGTACTTGAATTTTATTGAAAGCCCAATTTGCAATTAAGATACTTGGCATGTTTAACAACCATTGGACTGGCCAAAAAGTTCATTTGGTTTCTTCTGTAAGATGGCTCTAGCAGTGCGTAGTGATCTTTTAACTGCATTTGAAACAATTTCGTTAGATTGTATTGTGACAGCTGTTGTATCAGCATGCATTAAAAAAAAAAATACTTATCAAAACTGGCCCTGGCTGGTGGGACTCAGTGGACTGAGCACCGGCCTGCGAACCAGTGGTGACAACTCCTGCCTGGGTTGCGGGCCAGGACCCGAGTATGGCACACTCAAGAGGCAGCCACACATGGATGTTTCTTTCCCTCTCTTTCTCCCTCCTTTCCCCTCTCTAAAAATAAATAATAAAATATTTTTTTATAAAAACTTACCAAAATTGGTGAATTTTTGTGTAGCCATTTTAATATTGAAGATGGGAGAAAATGTACAACATTTTTGGCATATTCTGCTTTATTATTTCAAGAAAGGTAAAAACACAACTGAAACGCAAAAAAAAACAAAGATGTTGTGCAGTGTATGGAGAAGGCACTGTGATTGATTAAACGTGTCAAAAGTGATTTGCAAAGTTTCATGCTGCAGATTTCTCACTGGAAAATGCCCCACGATTGAGTAAACCAGTTGAAGTTCATAGCGATCAAATCAAGACATTAATTGAGAACAATCAATGTCATACCATGCAGGAGATAGCTGACCTACTCAGAATATCCAAATCAATAAAGTTATTGGTGAAAATGAAAAATGTGTCTTTTATTTTATGGAAAAAAATAAATGAACTTTTTGGCCAACCCAATATGAAAGTATACCTTGTATAAAGTATTTTGCAGACTCAGTGTTCCGAGCTTTTTCTATCGAACTCCACATCCCCCCATTATCTGAAATGTCAGTGCTCAACTACTAACTTCACTTTTCGGATTTGATGAATCCTTTTTTTCTTTGCTATCTGTCTTCCAGCCCCCTTGTTCCTTCACCACGTCTCTTGGTTTCTCTGGTTGCCATTTTTAAATAGTAGGACATAATAGTCTGGGTTTGTTTGGAAGAAAAATGAATTCCAGTGCCTCATACATTATTTTTGGTTTGCTCTATTGAATAGCAGTCAAATTAGACACCTACAAAAAATAATTGGGAACACCACCGTTTGGTCCATTTGCTTATTCAGAAGTTAGTCTTGTAATGATGTCCTTACAGAGTGATACTGCTTATAATTTCATTTGTCCTTAAGTCTAAAAACTAACCCATATATTACAAACTTGGAAATGAAAGCAATTCTAGAAAATAACAAGTGCTTCTTTAATGTACACACACCCCCAAAAGATGGTACAAATTGATTGAGGATAGCGTTAGTATAGTACATCTGGGGCATTCTACATTTGAGCAGACAAAATAGATGTGGCTATAAGCAGGAAATCCTTTGTAATCAGGAGAACTCCAAAATGTCACTTTAATTTGATTGTCCTTCTCTGTTCAATGCGTTTAAAATAGACATAATTAAAGAATTGTGTAAATATTGCTGTATAATATATTCTTGGGGGTTCAATGTCATGGGTAAGACTGATTGGAACAATCTATCTGAGGTCTGACAAACATACGTGGGCCAAGGATGACTGTAATGCAAAACGCACACCATTCTAAGGTATGTTATGTTAGATGCATGTTCAGAACATTTGTACCATTCTGAATGTGGCTCACCCATTTCAGTTTTGAATACTGAAAACAGGAAAAAATGTTCATGTGCCTTCAAAAAATTCCCTTTATTTTTGGAGGCACGAGGAGAATAATACAAGCGTGACATGTGATAACAGTAAGTGCTGCAAAGCAAAGCCCCCAAAGGCCACTCTCAATATCTCCGGATGCCTTTCTCGGCACGGGATCAGCGGCGTTGATTCAAGTCATCTCAGTATGAGGTTTCTGGTGACTTAAGCATAATGAGCCATTCTTGTGAAATGCAATTGTTTCTTTAAACAGGGAAATTCTATTCTGCCCACGTGCACTTGGGCTTGTGTGAGACACCTTTCTCTGTGGCAGTGGGACGGGTGTCATGGAAAGAACGTGCAGGTCAGAGTGCACATCCCAGTGCAGCTGCCTGCCCCCTGATCTCCGATCGATTGCAGGACTCTCCTGCGTTGGTTTCCTTTGTGGATAAAACAGGTCCAAGGATTTATACCTTCCCGGTTTTCGCTGGGACTAAATGAAGGAACATATGTAGAGTGCCTCATAAAGAACAGGTGTTCAGCATTAGCTCCCTCCTCCCCTCCTGCTCTCTCTCCTCGCCTCCCGACAGGCCAGTTCACAGCCTGGCCCCTTTTCTGCTAAAAGACATAGGATAGATTCGCCAGAAGTGCATTTATAGTCCAGCGTTCTCCCACTGCCCTTGTAAAAGAACTGAAAAAATAGAAAGCAACACATAAATAAACTAGAAAGAAAATACTAGAAAGAAAACATTGGCTCTGTGGGCCTCACATTGGTGTATTGCCTCTATACCGTGTTTTCATTGAATGTCAGTGTTAATATTCTGATACTTTTCAGGCTGAATTCCAGCCTCTCCTTGAGTATTGCAGCATTTCTTTCTAAATTGGTTTTTACGGTAATACATCATTTGCCTTCGTAAGAGTATCCAAACATTATCCAAACACGACAGGACTGGGATGAAATATGGGGGAAAATAGTCAGGTGGTCAGTTTAAAGATCAAGGTGATATCCCAGATGCATTTGGAAATCGTGGGGAGAACTGCTTCACCTTCTGTGTTTTCATCCCGGTGTTTGATTTATTGTAGATATTCAGTAGTTTAGAATTCTGGTATCAGCTCCAAATGATTCTCATCTTAGAACACAGACCCACTGTTTTAATCCTCTCTAGGTGAACAGTTTGTCTAACCTCAAAAATAGTAACAAAGGCCGCCAGTTGTGACCTGGGCCTTTGAGCAATTTTGAGATGCAACAAGCTTTGCTGGTGAAAGAAGGAAGGAAAAAAAAAAAAAGCCTCTTTGAGCATGGATTTTGTTTCTCTATGTAGGGCAATTCAATATTCAGTCCAGTCTTGAAGCCTTAAAATTCTTTTGATACAAGTCAGTCCCCTGGGCTGCCCAAATGATGAAAGAAAGAAAAAGAGTTGGGGAGAGAGAAGGAGGGAGGAAGGGAAAGGCGGAGGGAGGGAGGGAATAAGGAAGGAGGGAAGGAAGGAAGGAGGGAAGGAAGGAAGGAAGGAAGGAAGGAAGGAAGGAAGGAAGGAAGGAAGGAAGGAAGGAAGGAAGGAAGGAAGGGCGAGAGGGAGGGAAGGAAGGAAAGAAAATACCTTAAGTATACATTTAATCTTTTAGCTGACTATAAGAATAAGCATATATTTTAAATTGCAAAGTTATTGCCCCTTTGACCTTGGAGCCATTTGATGGGTCATGAAATGTTTTTAAGAGTGCTCACTACCATTGAGAAAATTCAGTGACATCTAGGATGCTTCCAGGATAGGGAGAGTTAGATTCGAAACTCAGACCATTTTCCCACATAAAGCCTGTGACCTGGGAAGGGAGGCCCAAGCGCCCCTACGAGAGCTAGCACGTGAATTTAACGTCGCTCACTTACTGCCGGACACTGCTGAGTCTAATATGCTCAGACACGGGGGCGGGGGTGGGGGGGTGCCGTGAGCCGCTCCCTGAGTTCATTAGGCCACCATAGCCTTTTTGGGAGAGCACCCTGCAGGGGTGGTGTTCTGTGGGACACACTTCAGGAAATATCATGCTTTATGATCTCAAGGCCTGTCTCCATTTCTTAAAGTCTCGGCTGAATTCAGCTTGTGGTAATTTCAGTTTTAAATGACAGGTAGATGACAGTGAAAACACTAGAGCAAAAATGGAGTTACCGTTCCCGAGAAAAGAAGCCAGCACGTCCGTACCTGCCAGCACCAGGCCTACTCTGCTTTCTAGGCTCGCAGTCTTGTGGCAGCTGATTTCTATTCACACGTCTCACTTGCTAGGCCCAGAACATGCCTCTCAGAACAAAAGCCTTCCCAGACTCCACCTTCCCGGCAGTGAAAACTTGGGGGAGGAGAGAGCAGTAGGATTGGGTAGAAACGAAGGCTGGGTCACAAGACTAGAAATTGTGGGGTTAAAACTTCTGGGGAGAGTGGTGCTCTCTTCCTCTCCCATCTCAAATGAATGAAGGCCAGTCCTGCTGCTAGGATTACAAGGGGCAGGGTGAAGGGTAATGAGTACTTCAGTGGCCACCAGATCCCAAGGCTGCAATGACCCTCCTTTGAAGGCCACCATCTTAAGAGATGTATATACCGCATTTTGCCATGAGAATGCGCACCCATGTTTTTATGCGCAGTATACATGGGGTTATTACACCCATGGTGGGTACTCATCATACCCATGTATAAAGTGCATCCTTCTTTTTCCCTCAAAAATTTGGGCAATATGGTGCACATTATACATGGCAAAATACGGTAATAGCCAAGGTAACTTGGAAACTGTTGCCTTCAATGTATTATTTACTCATTTTGTCTGGATTTCTAAGTTGTAGGATTGAGGTGGGTAGATCAGAAAGATTTTGATGCATTCTCTGTGGGAGTACTGGATCTATTTTAAAAATCTGGGAAGGACCTCATTCAATAGTTTTAAAACAGGAAAGGTTTTTGGGTTTTTGTTGTTTTTTTTTTGAAATAGCATTAAAGCCATGACTGACGCTAGACCCTTGTTAATTCTCACTTCTCCTATAAAAGAATGTGTTTGCAGTTTTTGGTATTTTTAACCCTGCTCATTTTTGTCCTGCTTGCAACTCCCAGATTCTGTCATCTCCAGATGACAGTCTAGGCCACGCCCGTGGTTGGTGTGGCCTGGACTGGCTCAGGAACGTGTGTGTTGGAGTCACGGCGCTGGTGGGTGGTGTGCGTGGGAGATGAGCTCCCTCTTTCCTGGGCTTTCTTGGCTGAATGTGGGCCATGAGAGGAGCTCAGCTGGAGAAACAGAAATGGCAAAATGCAGGAACACATGGCCAGCAGACATCTGATAGTGCTCTACCATCGATACGGGACAGCCAGCCGAAGGAGAGAGGAGGAGCCCTGCGCCTGAGTGGGCTAGAGCCAGCCACACGGTCGTGGTCAGTGATGCCTCTGCCAGTTTCTGACTTCGGCTCTGCTACAAGTTTCTATCTTGTCTTCCTTCTCAGTTTAATGAAATTAAAATTGCTGAGCCCTTTATTTTTCCCCAATTTTACTGAGATATAATTGACATAGAACATAGTATTCATTTTAGGTGTACAGCATAATTTGATATATGTACAAGGTCTGTCTAGAAGGTATCCAGCCATGTAATATGAAAAATAGATGTTTATTGAAGAAGATACAAGATACAAGAAACACTGTACACAGGACAATGACGTGCCCCTTCAAAGTAGGCACCTTGAGACCTCACTCAGTCCTCCCAATTGCCATCAGCTGCCCCATCGTATTTTCCTGAATCTCATCGACGGTCTGAAATCTCTTTCCTTTCAAAGGTGATTTTAGTTTTGGGAAAAGGTAGAAGTCACAGGGCACCAAATCTGGGTAGGGGGGCTGAGTCACCTGGGTGAATGGATGTTTCACAAAAAAAATTCTGCATGAGACGTGATGCATGAGCAGGCACGTTTTCATGATAAAGCTGCCAAACACCAGTTGCCCACAGCTGCAGCCTCCTGAATCGCCTGGATCATTTCTGCAGAGGAATGGTCAAGCTTAACTCAGAATTGGATGCAGGTGCATTGCTCTGCTCAGTCATTTTGAATCTGATGGCCACACGGTACCCATGCTCACTCAAGGGCGTCTACAGCCCCCACTGACTAGTACAGTGAAGCCATCACTGTTCACACATGCACATTCCAGTCCACTCTCCTTCGCTGCCAGGTTACATTGATGTCATACAAACTGTTCTTGTTATATTAACAATGGCTGGATTTTTGTGGACAGACCTTGTATAGATTACAAAATGATCACCACAATAAGTTAACATCCATCACCTCACACAGTTGCAAATTTAATTCCATATGATGAGAACTTTAAGGTCTACTCTTAGAGCAACTTTCAGATATGTAACTCAGTATTGTTTACTATGGTCACACCGTGCTATACGTTATGTTCCCAGAACTTACTGTCCTATAACTGGAAATACGTACCTTTTGACCACCTTTACCCATTTGGCTCTTTCTTAAACTCTGAGATTATTTGCTTGGAGTAGTTTGAGGTTCCTGACAAAAGGTATTTACAGTTTATGTTGCAGAGGTTGTCCACAAAGTGGGGACTCAGAGATGCCAAAAAACCTCTGTTGTCGTTGATGTTAGCTGACCTCTGACAACTCAATTAATATTGTGTACATGGAGCTAAGTGGTCTCTTTCATTCTTTTTCTAATTTCCTCCACCTGGAAAGGGCCTTCAACCTGTTTGATTATGATACTATGAAAGTACATGGCAGTATAAGAAAATGTTAAAGTACATAGAATCCTGAAGATTGAACTGTAACACCAGCCCTGACTAGTCTCCCGCTTACAAAGTAGCAATGTACACATAAAGCAGAAGCCCTGCCTGGCCCTGTGCCTCCAGCTGAAACTCACCCACAAGGCTTGCAGCAGGAGGCGCACAAGACCCCGAAGGCAGCAAATGGCCCTGATGGATAAAACAGCGGCACCGAGCCCCATAGTCTTATACCACCACTACCCCCTCCAAAAAAAGAAGAGTACATTGGCACTGGTGGGTTGCACCTATCCATGTTTCTTCTCCTTTGGCATAAATCATTTTGAATAAACCAAGCCATAAAGCCAGCCATGGGTGGGTATTCAGAGAATCATCATCACTTTTTTTCTCTTCCCATTTTGGAGGAAAAGAGGCAGGGGGAGTAGATGTTATAAGTGCCTTAAATCGATCCCTTTTTCTGTGAAGTGAGAAGGTAGGCATTCTGAAATTTTTTAATAGGTTGTTTTGCAGCATTCATATATATATTCATTATAACACCCTCCCAAATAACTAAAAATCAAGTGCCATGTTTACGAGGGGGTTAGCCTTTAGAATCAGCCTGGTTTTTAGTCCCAGGTCAGCACTTCTGAGCATTATCGTTTGGGCGAGATTGCCTGTAATCCTCAGCCTCCTCGCCTGCCTGCGATCTAGAGAGAACAGTAGCACCCACCGCCCGCCGCTGTTGAGGGGGCTCCATGAGACAGCACGCGCCGTCTCCAGCACCTGGTGTTCAGCCTGCTCTACCTGCTGAGGGCAGGAGAGCAGTGGGGGGCGGCTGTTTTCCACCTTGTCAGACCCTGCGGGAGGGTTCGCACCCCCGTTTGGGGTTTGCACGGTTGGCGCGGCGGCTTCCACGCCTGGGGAAAGTCCAAGTCCGTATACAACACCTTCACTGAGTGCCTCCTCCGAGCCGGCCCAGGTGCCTGCTCTCCGGGGGCGCACGGCTCTGTGAGAGAAGTGGGGGCGTAACATGTGGTTGCAGTAGAATGTTTTCTGTGCTCTCCTGGAGTTGTGCCAGCACCCAGCAGTGCGGGAGGCGGGGTCTCCCAGAGGAGGGGCGCTGGGGCTGGGAGCTGAGCGTTTAGTTTGCGTGAACACGGGGTTAGTTTGGAGCCGTGACAACTTGTTAATTCACTTGGGAACAATGAGCTCAGGGCATTAGGCAAGCATCTGCAATAAAGCCAGAAAAAGTCATTTATATTTACTGTGTTTGCTAAGCCAAGGAAATGGACGTGTCCATTTGAGAAAGATTTTCAGCAACCAGGGTGACAATGAAAAGGGTTTGATTTTGATAAGGGCCCCGTTGGAAGGCATTCCACATTCGTGAAGGGCCAGCCGCCGCTTCCGCCAGGAGCCTTTATCTTTGAAGAGTGGGGAGAGGGTGACATCAAGCAAATCTCTGCTCTGCACACCCTTTCCCCAAATCCCCACCAACGACAGGATTAGGCTTGTGAGGTCACATTTCCCCTCTGCCCTCGAGAGCCAGTGGCTCCAGGATGGGGGTGACTGTGGAGCACAAGTGGGTGACCTCCATGGGGAACCTGGAATGTGATTTAAAAAAAAAAAACAGTCATGGTTTAGTGAGCAGGACCCCTCCTCCTTTCCCAGCGTTTCGTTGAGGTGATGGGCACTCCCGTACCCAGGGTGAGGCGTGAAGTTAAACCCTGGCAGGTACAGTGGGATGTCCTGCCCCCTTTAAAGATCCAGTTTTTGCAGAACATTTAATGACATGTGGAAACCATTCATGATGTAATGTCATGCGAAAAAGCCACATATGAAACTGCACATAAAGTCTGGTTCTGACTTTGTTTGTAAATTCATATATTTAACTCTTCAGATAGCATACAGAAGTATTTGTGTGTACGTACAAGTGTAAGAAGAAAATACACCACAGTGTCACAGTACCTATCCCAGCAGAATTTTATAGGCGATTTTTTTTTCTTCTTTATGTATTTTCAAAATCTTCTCCATGTACCCCTGTTATACTTGGGAGGAAATATTAATTTCATGATTCTTTTAGTTACCTGAAATTAGCCCTAAAGAAGCTATCTCAAGTGTGACCAGAAAAGAAAAAAGAAAAAAAGCAGCAGCAGCTACATACATGTTGGCCAGTTGACATGTCTGCTCTGGACCAGACAGGCATCTCAGCAGAATTCCTAATACTTACGTCTCAGTGCTGAAGGCCTGTGACTGGGCAGTATGTATTTCTATAGATATAATCAATCAAGATTCCTTTTTCGCTTGTACTGGAGAGAACTAACTATAGGTAGAGCTAAGGAGATGTCAATGGATTCTGTGAATATGCCCAGAATATTCTCAGTTATTTTTGCCTCAAGACATGGGTGAAGCAAGTTGTAGACGAAGCTTACCCTAGCTCTTGAAAAACAAGAAGTACAAGCAAAACACAGCCAAAAGAGAAATGTGGACTCTTTCAGGAGACCCCATAGAGGACCCAAATCGAAAACCCTTGTCCTTTGCCTTCAGGCCCCAGCAGCAGTGCCCGCATTTTTCCCCCAGGTCTGCCTGCGGGAGGACAGCTGCAGGAAGAGGTGACTCTGGCCACCTGGCCTCCCTTATCGTATACTCAGGGAGCAGGGCCTCTTACCTTAGGGACCTGCCAGGCAGCTTCCTTTTCTAAATTCCTCCAGCGAACATTTGTTAAGCACCTAAGCCCTAGAGATGCAAAGTCAGATGAAAGTAGAGCCCTCTGGGAGCTCAGTCAAGGGGGGAGTTGGACCTGCAAAGAAAATCCTCACGGAGACCATGTAGTCAGCAGAGTTATACGCAAGATGCCGTGGAGCCAGCTGAGGAGGGGCACCGTGCTGAGCACGGGGGTGGAGAACAGGGGTTCAGAGAAGGCTCCTGGAAGATATAATGCCTCAGGTAAGTCTTCAAGGATGAGTAGTAATTCACCAGGCAAAGGTGAGAGGTGGGACAAGGGTGTGCTGCCAAAAACAAAAGCCAGTTTATAACAGGCGAGATCCTTGGCCATTTGGAATAGTTTAGGGGAGGATTGTTGCAGTGAGAACGTTCCCTGAGGTGGAAGGCGGACACTCTGTCCTTGCATCTCTAAGTGCCGACTAGTGGATGGCTAAGCCCCGCAGCCTGGCCCTTGTGTGATGTGCTGCTATTTAACACGTGCCCACTGCACACACATCTCTAAACTGAATCCCCAGTTGGCTCGGTGAAAACAGACAACAGCTTCCAGTCAGAGAATCCTGGAGCCTCCAGGATGGAAAGGTCACCTGGACCAGACCCCCTTCTCAGGGCCATCTCCTCCGTGGCAGTGATGGGCGCCATAGGTAGGAAGCCAGGCATGGTCTCGATGCAGCAGCACGGGGGTAGCGAACCTCTGAGGTTCCTCTTGCTGCCGCTGGCCTCTCCGCCTCGCCCAGCGCTTCCCTGCACGGGTGCAGCTCTCACCTTGAATGTCTGTGTTTGCGCCCTCTTCAGGTGTGGGTAGGGGTGGCCTCTGCCGACCCTCCAGAGACCAAAGAATAACGAGGCCTGTCTTCCCAGGTCAATGGAATTAACACACATATTTGTTCTTTCAATTCCAGTCACTAAAGTGTGGTGGTAGGTTTTTTTCATCTCATGAAAAGTGCCAGCAGACAGGTCAGAACAGTCTGCCTGGAAGCAGCAGCCTCCCTGGATGCTGGCCCTCTTTCCCTGCCGTGTCCCCTCCCCTCTCAGCTCACGTCCTTCCTTGTCGCTCCCACCAGGTGACGGGGAGGCTGGTGTCTGACCTACCTTCTCAGCCATTTTGGTCCTCATGGGTTAAACAAAGCAAGCTCTCAAATAAATGTTTACGCAAATAAATGGGCACCATCTATGCTGTGCCTCCCGCCGTAAAGCACTTGGGCAGCCGGCACAGATAGGTGTGATGAACCCGAAAAGACAGGAACACATATCTTAATTAGGGAAAAATACAGACTAAAAGGAAGATCAACACCAAGGGAAAAATTTTAACACCGACATGCAGACTGCAGAGTTCTACACCCTCATTAAAGCTGAGCACAGATCTGGCTCTCAGCTTCCTGAAGGTCGAGGCCTGTCCACAGGGAAATGCAGTCACTACCCAAGCTTGCTATTTTGTTGCTGAGTGTGCCACATCCTCTCAAAAAAATGAAACTTCAATGAGACTGGAAGGATGTTTCATCCTGGGTCTCCATGAGGGGTTATCATGTGATAGTGTCTTGCGCAGCATTCATAGAGTGAATGTCTCAAACACAACATGGTTCTTTGGAGGGTCCTTCAGTGAAAGAGGGGTGCAGGACACCAGCAGACTTCTGAAAACAATGAGGCAGGATAGCCCGGGAGCCCAAAACACTGGCTCATCTGACGTCAGGTCTGGATTTGAATCCTGGCTCTGCCCCTTCCTAGCTGGGTGAACTTGGCCAAGTTAATCAGCCTCATGGATCGTGCGCTTCTCACGCGTAAGATAGGGATGAGAATACCTCCTCTGCTAAGGGGCTGTGAGGGTTAGATAATCACATCAGGCACGTAGCTGGATGTCGTGGGCAGTGCCATGTGGTCGTTGCCGCAACTACCACTTCGTCATCCCTGTGAGAGGAAACAGAATGGGTTCAGGTTCACAGGTGGTCTGGCTTGGTGCAGCGATCGAACCTGGCACAGCTACAAGGCTGGGCTGACTGCATGCCCGTAAGTTGCTGTCCACAGACAGCACTCCCCTTGTTGCTCATTACCTGGAGTAGAGGTACTGGGGCTCCAGGATGAAGGAAGAGTTGGATGTTCTAAAATTCAGCTGAGCAGATGTTAGACTGGACATCCCACGTGAAAACGGAAGTACCTAAACGAGATTCTTGGCCAAATGAACGGGCAGCCCGCTGGTGCATGGAGGTGAGCCATGCGGACACCTGCAAACAGGGCAGGGATTTTGCCTGGAAAGCAGTTCCCAGCCCTCTCTGCCAAAGAATGAGCAGGCACTAGGAACCCCATGGTGACAAAGAAAGAATGAATAAGATTCTTTTGAGCTAGAAGATTTTTCTCTTGCTTTTAACTATCAAAATGGAAAAGACTTATTTTTTAGATTGTGAAATCATTCATCTTCATGGGAAGAAAGCCCAAAACATACAAAGAAGTATAAAAAGAGAAAAATCATCCATGGCTCCAACACACAGTGATAACCACACGTACACTTTGATGTATCTGTGTTTTCTGTGCACACAGACAGAAACCGCCTATGTTTGTATATATACATATATTTTTACTTAGTCTTTTAACTAGTTTTTCCTTTTTTATTTTTCCTTGATTTCCTTTTCTTGTAACTAGTTTTTTTTTTCAATGACTCAGTTTTCATTTTAAATGGCTGCTTAGTGATCCACCACGAGTCTCCATGTAGAATACTTATTAATCAGTCCCATATTAATGAAAACTTTAAACACTATATCGGATATTCTTGCAAATGTGCCATTGAACCCTCGAGCCAAAAAGATTTTCAAACCAGGAGTTTCCAACACAGAAAAATCCTAGTGATGCACCAGTTAATATAAATTAATTACCTAGTGGTTGGAGCTTTTCCCAGGGGACAGCTTCCCACAAACTGTGCTGCAGTCTTTCTAACACCAAACCGATGAGTGTGCTGGGTCCAGCCTGTGACTAGGGTGTAGGAGGACAGTGAGAACATTGCTCTGCCTCTCCGGGCGCCTCCCAGCCCCTACCACTCAGTGGGCACCTCCTGGACACTGCCTGCGGGCCAGCACAGGCCAGGCGCCAGGGGTCAGCCCCCGCCCTGTGGAGGGAGCTCAGCCCGTGCCCGTGGCGCTGTTCAGCTCAGCGTTGGCTGCCGTTAAGGGGCCCGCACTAAATACGGCTGCCTACACAAGCCTCCAGTTGGCAGAACGAAAGTAAGGTTGCATCCCTGGATTACAATCAGGATCTCTCCTGAAAGTAGGATGGCGCCCCAGCCCATCCACCCTAAAGAGCCTGTGCTAGAGAGGGAGGGTGGCCTGCCTCCCTCTTGTCATCCTCACGTCACTGACAGGCTACCACGGGGTAAGAATTTCTGTGTTGACGGTTCATGTCAAGTCACAAAGGACACCCCTTGCTTGGAGGCTGCCTCTCCTATAGTCCTGGCATGAGACCAAGGCAGCCTCGGCCCCACTGAGATCCATGGATCACCCAGGAGCCTCTGTAGTTAATGTTTTTCAGTTCATCTGTTTGTTTTGGAACAGTTTGCAGAAATCTTCCATCTTAAGAATGGTTCTAAGGTGTAGTGGCCAAGACGTGGCCCATCAGGACACCTGGACTCCAGCCCCAGCTCCGCCAGGTGCTGACTTCATAAGCAAGTGAGCACCTCACAGGCAAAACAGGAATAACAATCGCCCGCGGCACAGAGTTGTTGTCAGGATTCAAGGAGAGGCCACATAGCGCACATGGTAAATAATAAATGTCGGCTGGTGCTGTCCTTGAGTTAACTGTTATTCTGAGTGAATCTCAAAACAACCCAGTAAGGAAGGTACTGCATGTGTTGTTATCCCTGTTTTACAATAAAATTGAGGCTCAGAGCCTGCTCTTCCCAGGAACCACCCCCAACACCTGCACCAAACACCCGCACGCCAAACACCACACCCCTGGGCCACCTTCTTTCACTGGTGCTCCATGGAAGGTAGATAATACTAAGGCCACTTGCCATAGTAAGTGTGATTGTAGAAATCCTGAGACGCATGGAGGAAAGGCCAAGGCAGGGATTTTCCAATGAGCAAGGAGGAGCCCGAGGGGCCAAGGTCAGAGACGGTTAAGTCTCAGCAGTTGAAAGGTGAGGTCAGTGGGTTTCAATTTATACCCGAGAGAGGTAGTAATTAGACATGAGAGCGTGATGGTGCCACCTAAAGAGGACGTTCCAGGCATGGGCTGGCCTGTGTGGAGGGGCACCTCAGTGCTTCTTGTGACCCGCAGCCAGGACAGGTCGAGGTCTCAGACACTCCCCCATGGGTGGGGCTAGAGCAGCAGCGGCTCCAGGGTCGGCCTCCTGTGACTGCCTCCCGTGACTGCCTCCCGTGCATCCCAGCCCAGAGACTGGCGGTTCCACGTCCTGCGGCCTGAGTGAGGGTCCAGCCAGGCTTCTTTAGGACCGCGTGGTGTTCCAGCAATCTGTGGTCACTTAACAAACCACCCTCACAACACTTGGTGGCATAGAACAACACCCATTTTATTAGGTTTACAGTCCTGTGAGCCAGGAATTTGGGCAGAACATGGCAGTCTGCTCTCCTCTGTCCCTCAATACCAGGGCCTTCGCTGGAGCGGGTCAGATGGCTGCAGGTGCTGGGACAGCTCGACCAGGGCCATCTCTCTGAGCCTTGGGTCCTCTCCATGTGGTGTTTACTGGAGCTCGAATGTCCAGGGTAACCCCTTCTCTCCATTTCAGGAGCCTGGTCCAGGCTGGCTGCAGTTTCTCCCCAGGGAGCGGCCCCCCGCAGCCAGGATGGCCATCCTGGCAGCGGGGTGATCTCAGTGTGGTCAGACAGTTGACCTAGGGCTGGCTGCCCTCAGAGCGAATGTTCCAAGAGGTCCAGGAGGGATCTGCAAGACCCTCTGCGATCTGATCTTAGAGGTCCCAGCCTGTCCTTTCTGCTACTTTCTCCTGTCGGGGAAGCCAGTCCAGATTCAGGAGGTGGAGGAGTAGTTTCACCTCCTCAACAGGGAACAGGGCAGCCGTCTTGGAGACAGGCTACCACACCAGGGGACAGCTCGGTGACTTTCCAGCTCTGTGATGTCAGGCAAGTTACTTAACCTCTCTGAGCCTCAATTTCCTTATCTGTAAAATGAGGATAATGATACTCTAGTGCAGATGGTTATGGTAAGACTTAAATGAGATAAATTTAGGCCCTGACCAGGTGGCTCAGTTGGAGTGTCATCCCTTACACCAAAAAGTTGTGGGTTCAATCCTCAGTCAGGGCATGTGCCTGCATTGTAGGTTCAATCCCCAAAGTGCAGACGGGAGGCAACTGATCAATGTTTCTCTCTCACATCAGTGTTTCTTTCTCTCTCTCTCTCTCTCTCTCTCCTTTGTCCTCTCTCTGATATCAATAAACATTCTCAGGTGAGGATTAAAACATAGAGAGAAATTTAGTGCTTTGTACAATGCCTAACAGCAATTGAGTCTTCCCTTCCTTCCTGCATAGTAGGTATACTGCCAATAGTAATAACTTAGTAGCGTTACTACTCCAGTTTGTCATGTATTCTGCAAGCATCTGCTAAGAGCCTGGAGTGTGCCAGGCACAGTCTCAGGCTCTGCCCTCCCCACAAGGGCAAGGATACCATGTTGAAAGCAGAGACTAATTGGGCTTTCAAGTTTTTTCAGTGGCGTCACTGGGCTGGTCTGTGCCATCCAGCATTGTTGGGGTCGGCAAGCCTGGCTCGAAGGAAGAAGCAAGGACTTGTCACCTGAGCCGCTCTGATATTTCAGTATTATCTTTGGCCTCGTCGCATTCGAATCTCCTGCTACGATAACAGCTTTCTCCCCATTTTAAAAAGTGGGGCTGTTCCTAAGGAGAAGCAGGAGAAATGATCCTTCTTCCCAGGTCACACTGTGTCCCAGGTCCCATCTGACCAGCGTGTGTCCCCTCAAGGCCCTGGTGTGTTGGTGGCACTGCACTCAGCATGCAGCCAGCGGCCCCTTGGCATCTCATGCCCGTGGTCCTCCCTGACATCCAGAACTGACTTCTCAAACATTGAGGTGACAGACTATAGGGAAGGTAGCATTGTCCACTTCTTCACTATACATAATCATAAAAGGATTCTGTGAAGCATTCTAAAACAAAACAGCAATCAAGACGTCAAGGAGAATGAAGGCCAAACCAGGAGAGGCCATTTGGCAGAAAACCTCAGTCCCACCGTCTGCTGTCTTATTTGAGTGGTTTCCTAACACCGGGAACTAATTAAAAACAAAGGGGCAGTGCTTCTTACCCAGTGCCTTTCAAACCTTTACTCTTCCCGTTAATAGTCCTGTGAAAAATCTCACTTGCTCAAATAAACATCTTTGACTTTCACTGGAAGACACTCGAGCTTTACATCAATCTCTCTTTGAGGAACTTGTTTTTAGGCGAAGGATAAAGGAATTCACACTCCTTAAGCTCCCCGCTCCAGCATCCAAAAGCTGCATGGCATAGAATCACTGAACCTGCCACCTTCCCCTTAGTCCACTTGCCCACCCGGAGCACAGAATCTGCTCCGTAGCCCTGACAGGTGGACGTCAACGTCCTCCGTGGCAGGCAACCACAGCCAGCAGCCCATGGCTTCACGTGGAGACTACAGAAGTCAGAAGCCCCCGTCCACCTTTCAGAGGGGACCCCTTGCTCAGAGCCGACAACAGCGTGAGTGCGAGGGCAGAGCTGCCTGCGGCCGTCCTGCACTCTCGTGCGGTGGCGCCTTGCTAACTCACCAGTCTGACTCCTCCTGGGAGGCACACGCGGGCCCCGGGTTCATCGCAGGAAGTGCCTGGCTGGCTGTGCGAGGTTCCGCATCTCCAGGAAGCACACACCTGTCGTGTGGGACCACCATCTCTCAACGAGCTCACAGGGGAAGACGCATTGTCTGTCGAACCTAATCCCGTGCTCAAAGGCGTTTTCCCCGTCTGGGTCTAAGGCCGTGTCAGCCTGGCATTGATCGGAAATCTGGTCAATCCAGAAACCCCTGGGCCCTTTCCACGCGGCCTCTGAAAGCCGGCCTGTGCCTCCCACTCCGTCTTCATCAGGTAGGATCAGTTCCACACTGTTCCCCTGAGAATCGTGAGAACTGAGCTATTCCGTGGGCTCGACTGAGGTCGATGGGGCGGGCAGTGGGCTGGGGGCATGGATCACATAAGCAGAATACTCTGTCTGTGGTTTTGAAAAACTACAAGCAGACAGATATTCCAGGGACATTGATCAGAAAGAAAACCGGGGACAGACCACGCCTGCTGTCTGCGACCAAGAGGCACCCACTCTGAATGGGCTGTGACCTCGGCGGTGTTGTGGAGACCATGCCTCGTTGGGGTCAACGTCATGTTTTCTCACTGAGAGAAGACAGTGTGGAGCTCTTCTCAGAAGAGGAGGCAGAAATCAAAGATATGTATCTGGAGACGGGAAGAACGGGAAGTCGTCTGGAGGAGAGTGATTGAAGGTCTGAAGAAAAGAACCTTCCTCCCAGGCGCAGCTTGGCACACAGAATCTCCTGTCTCTTGCTGATTTGATGATAAAATATGGAGTGGACCCACCGGGAGAGCAAATGCCTCAAGAAATAGATGGATAATTGGCTCTGTTTGCATGCTCACTGCTGTAACTATGAGACGCCACACCAGCATGACTAATGCCTCTCCCCTCCGCCTAAATTAGATTTTGATTGTGTTTCAGCGATGTTCACTGAATCACAGATGTTTGAGGTAAAAAGCCCAAACTTCTGAGGAACCCCTCCTGCAGAGTGTGTGGCTTTGTCACATATGCATGGCGTCTGCCCTGGCCTCAGAGCCAGTGTAACCCGTTCCCTCCCATGGCCTGGGGAGCCACCCAGCTGCCCTTCTCAGGGGCTCTGAATGGAGTGGGCTCCTGGGCCAGGGGGCGGGGCCCTCCTCCCCATAGGGTGAAGTACAATGTAGGCTCCTTAGCTCAGCTGTATGCAAACACGTCCCATCAGTGACTAATCCCTCATAGAGACCCTAAGTTGGACCAGGAGTGTCCTGTTCTTCACAGCCTGCCACAAACTCACTGCCACCTCAGGTGGAGCAGTTGAAGGTCTTTGCTGGTTCCACCCCCCACGGGTTCCTCAGCCACTGGGCTCGTGGGATCTGCTGTGTGCCACAGCAAACGCCTTCTCATTTCTCTTGCAGAATTTAGCCTACGAAATCATCCTGACGCTGGGACAGGCATTCGAAGTTGCTTACCAGCTCGCACTTCAGGCCAGGAAAGGGGGACATTCCTCCACACTTCCAGAAAGCTTTGAAAACAAACCCTCCAAGCCCATCCCCAAGCCCCGCGTTAGCATTCGCAAGTCAGTGGTAAGTAGAAAACATACAGATTTTGTGAAAGCCTTGACCAGTAGGGAATGGGGGCATCCCACCCCCACCCAACCCGGGGCCCTCACAGGTGTGGGTGCTGCTCTTCTTGTCTTTTCCTGGGCTTCCTCCTGGCATGTGTCTCTCACCCCCACCCCACCCCACCCCCACCCCCACCCCCCCGCCACCAAGCCAGGTCCTGAAAAATATAGGAGGCCATGTGCCTGAACCTGGAGGCTCCCAAGAAAATTCTGTTTTCTCTGCTTCCCACAGCAGCCCTCTGAGAGGCCTGGGCACTGCCGCTGTCCTTGGTGAATCTGTCCCCAAGGGCCCAGCTTCAGGTGCCATCCCACCAGGGGCAGAGCCTCTTGCAAGCCCCTGGCCCATAGAGGGGTTGACAGAGGTTCAGGGTGAAGGTGACTGTACCCAGAGGAAGTGAGATCACGGGCCACGGTGGCCGGGGCAGAGCTGCCCCGTGCGTGTGGCGGAGGCCAGGCAGCTGGCCCCGGTGCTGCGTCCCAGCTGAGGCTTCCAAGGTGCGGCCCCGCCTCCTCCTCGTCTGCCTTCCTCCAGGAATCTCCTCCCCGGCCCTCCCACCAGCTCCGCAGACATCCTGCCTTAGCAGACTTCCCTGACTTCAAAGCGGCTTCCTCTGGTAGTAGCATCACCCAGAAGCTGGAACGTCCCCCACCAGCTTCTGCTCTGCTGCCTGCCATCTGGCACCCCAGAATCGCTGGGACTCGGGGCAGGCAGGCGCGTCCTTCCATCTGTAAGTCTCTCCTCCTCCCACCAACCCATCCCCAGGGTCGTGGGGGAGGTGTAGCGTTTTTAATGTTGGTCACCTGGTGGCTCCCCTTTGACTTCCTTCTTTTCAGCCTCTACTCCGGTACCATTCCCTGCAGCACCTGGCCTCTGTGTCCCTTGCCAGCTCACTTCTGGGATCTTCCCTGCACCCACCTTAGCCATTCACTCCACACTCATCCGTCATGGCCGTCACTGCGTATCCTCTGAAAATCTTTCCCTCAAACCCCATGCTCTGACGCCCCGGCGCCCCCCCGCCCCGGCACCCCCTGCCAGCCCCCTGACACCCAGTTCTGACACACTCCCAGAATCTACACTCGCACGTTCAGATGCCCCCTTTGGTATTTAACAGACACCCGAAATACAGTGCATCCAGAACAGAATCGTCGGTTTTCCCCTCAAAGCTGTCTCTCTCTCCCCACCTTCCCCAGCTCGGGAAATGACACAACCATTCACCATGTTGCTCAACCTAAATCTAGAAGTCGTCCTTGATTCCTGGCTTCCCCCAGGCCTCGCATCCCACCCCTAAGCAGCTTCCATCCACACAGCCTCTGCAACGTACCTGCACTCCGTCCACTCCTCTCCTCCCCTCCGCACTCTCCTCACCCAGGGAAGGTTCCAGAACCACTCCTCTCCGAGGCCACGGAAGTGCACCTCCTAACAGACTCCCTCCACACGGCACCCTGGGCCCCTTCTCAGCACCGACAGACCCTGGCACCGCTGCCCCAGCGCCCTAACACCCTGTCTCCCACTGCACTTTGTGTTGATGCCCAGGCCTTCCTGTTCCTGGAAGGCAGAACTCTCTCCTTCCTGGGGCCTTTGTCCCACCTGTTCCCGCCACCTGGCGCAGTGTCCCCTGATTTCTGCATGGCTGACTCTGCCATTCAGCTCTCAGCTACAGGAAGAGGCTTTTTCTGGGCCACACTCGTCACACTCAGGCATAGCACCTGCTTTTAATTCAGTTTTAATTCAGTAGCATTCATAAGTGGAGATTTATTGTCCATCTTCCCCTACAAAAAAAATATGAGTTAACTATCCAGGAATTCCCAGAAAGCTTTTGTGATTTCCCTTCGACTATCATATCCTGTCTCGGGTGGGCTGGAGGAATCTGTTCCCGCAGGTGCGTGTCTCACATCACTGGTCCCATAGGCTGTGCAGGAAGGCACGGAGGGTTGGGCGCCATACCGGCTCCCAGAAATTCATCTAAAAGGCCTCAGTGAGAAATGTGAAAACATACCGTGAATAATAATACTGATGTGCTGCCACAAGATCCTGTCCCCCTCGACTGGTATCCATGCCCCATTCCCTCGGTTCCCTTCGTTTATTGCTGAGGAACGCTCCGTGATTCCTGAGAATCTGTGAAATGCTCCCCGCAGTCTTACGGCGATACCACCAACCCGTGTAGGAAGGTAGCCAGTGGGCGCGGATCTCACAGCCTTCTGGCCAGCTCCAAACCTCACGGTGCAAGAGAGATGGGAGAGGCCTCTCTCCGCCCCCTTGCCCGGTGCTCCTGGGGACCAGGGCCAAGGCAGACATGGAAACAACCAATGGTGAGGCAACAGTTGGGTGGGAACGCAGCCAGGCCGTCCTGCGCTCCGGCTTTGTGTGCCCAGGGGCGGCTCGGTTGAACCGCTCCACAGCTCAGCTCGACTGGGTTCAGGGCTCAGCCTGACCGAGCCCCTCCCCTCCCTCGTCACCCTCACCTGTATCCCCTCCGCTCTGTGAACCACTGCAAGCCCCTCTGCCCGAGGACTTTGCGCATGCTCCTCCCCCTCCCCCTGCCTTCACCTGGCACTCTCTTGCTTTCCTTCAGCGCTCCATTTAAACGCTACCACGTTCTTTGAATGTTACCTATTCAGCAAGTCTTTGTCATGTGCCTACTGGTTACTGGGTTGCCGGGAGCTTTTCAAAGTTCAGGTGAAACAGTCGTGAGCAGAATAGACAGACAAAGCCCCGCCTGCACGAGCATACGCTGTAGTGGAGTGTGAACAAACAAATGATGTGAGGTGTGGGGCATACGGATTACACAGAGTAGTAAGAGGAGAACAGGAAACCTAGGGCGCTGATTTGTAGGGCACACAGGTGAGGAGGTGATGTTTGAGCCGCCCCGCGAACTACACTAGGGCACAGAGCGTGCAGGGGTCTGAAGAGCGTCCCTCAGCGCAGACCTTATGAGTGAGACCGCAGGCGTGGGCTTGGTGCTCAGGAACAGCAGGGGAGCCCATGTGGCTGGAGCGAAGAAAGGCAGGCAGAGCCGTCGTAGGTCACCGTGAGGACTTGGGGTTTATTCTGTGATGGAAAGCATTGGAGGCTTGGGAAGCAGGGAGTGGCGCTGCCTGGCTCACCGCCCCCTGGAAGTCCCCCAGGTTCCCCGACGTGGGGTCAGTGGCTGTCTTGTATGCCCACAGAGCACCCCCACGCCCTCCCATCTCACTTCTCATCTCCAAGTGTTTCTGTGTCCGCTCCCCACCCCTGGGCCTTCGAGAGTAAGCGCCCTGTCTCATTCATGGTCCCTTCTCCAGGTCCCCATGCAATGAATGTGACCAAAAGAACAAATAAATGACTCTCACAGCCAAGCTCCCTGAACGCCGCCAGGGTGGGGTGTTGGTCCCCGAGCAGCGTTAGGTTGCGCGCTCGCACCCCCGTCCAGGCACCAAATAACAGGCATCAGCCTCTCTCTTTTAAAGCAGATCGACCCGTCTGAGCAAAAGACTCTGGCCAATCTGCCGTGGATCGTGGAGCCGGGACAAGAGGCCAAGAGGGGAATTAATACCAAGTATGAGACCACGATTTTCTGATACTCGCCGTCCTCCCGCCCTCGTGGTGCCTTGCACGCCGAGCTGTCCGGAGCAGGCTTTCCTTCCCGCCTCCGTTTCCACCCAGCCCAGGAGGAAGACTGCTCTGATTGTGTGGCCTTGTCACAGGCGAAAGGCCACTGGCCATTCCTGGGGACGTTCCTTCTGCACCAGTGACAGAGAGCGCAACCGAGACTTTCCCGCCGTAAACCCTGAGAGGCCCGGGCTGAGATTTTCGCTGACTCTAGACTCCCCTCCCTGCCACCACCCAAGGTACTTCTAATGGCCTGGTCCCAACATTTGCTTTGCTGTGGTTGGGGATAACACTTTAAAAAAATTAAAGTACAAGGGATCTCTAATACTGCCTAAAAGTATAAAAATCTTGGGTTTTTCACTGTCAGCAGTTTTAAAGGTAGGATCAGAACAGAGCCACCCTCATAAAGCATCTGTAAAATCCTTTATCACTATCGTTTCATGCAACAGGACAAAAACCACCCACATGGTGGCCAGGAAGTCCGTCCTCCCGATTTCTATCTTCGTGGTTTTTTTATGTAATCGACTCTGTCAGATAAAGAAAACCTTTACATCTATGGACTGACTCAAAATTTACAAATGATTTAAAACAGAGAAATTTATTATGCACAAAAAAAATGTGTCTTGTATTAAATATTTTTACTAAAAGAATGTTTCATTAATGCATTGATAAGAAAACTAGGTTAGTTGTGAGGGATGTTTCTGGTTTCATTTCAAATAACTACATTTCTACTGCTCCTACGACGAGGACAGGCTGGGGCGAGGGAAGGTCGGGGCGACTCTCGCCAGAGCAGGAGAGGGGCAGGCAGACGCGTCCGACCGACGGGCTGACGCAGCCATGAGCCTGCAAAGGTTGCTTTTTTAATCTTCACAGTGTTTTAAAGAACATGTTTTAAAAAAAAAAAATCTAGGGCTCCTGCTGTCAAGATTTCTGCCATGGAAACCTTGTTTGAGAAAGGTGTTAATAAAATTCTATTGCAAAAATTTGTTTTCTAGAAAAAAATAAATACAAAAAAAAGAAGATATTCCAAAGTAATAAACTCTTTTCTTGAAACAGAAGAATAAATAAATGTTTGCTTACTATTTGATTAAATAAAATTTACTTACATTTCATTAAGGTATTTTAATTTTTTTAATGTCTCTGTGGAGTATTTGTATGATAAATACCATAATGTATATTTATGTAGAATCAAATTATATAAACAGTACCAATATCACTATAGAAAAAAATAACATTTTAATGTATATTGTTCTAACTGATCATATTGTGAATCATTTTGAAGTTCATTATAGCGATATTGAAAAATTGTGGGGTTGTCTTAATGTTGTTTTTTTTAATTAACCAATATTATTTTAAACCTGAGACTACCAGTTACTTCATCAGTTGGTGAGTTTTGAAAGATAATTAAATTTTATTTCAAACTGACAAATGTATATGGTTTTAGTTCAGTGTGGAAGAATTTTAATACAATATTAAATTACTTGAACTGAACAGTTCCTTGTACATATTTTGCCTATTCACTGTTGATATGTATGTAGTAAATGGAGAGTAAAATAACACATATATGGTACCAAGAGGAAACTGTATAGGAGCAAAGTGAATAGTAGCTTTGCTGAAACAGAAAAATATGTGTAAATATGCTTGGGCTTCCAGTTATAAATTTTGTAATTTTTGTCATTATTTATATCCTATAAAAAAGCACACAAAATAAAAAGGAAATTGTACAGCCACTGGTGCTTGTCATCGTTCGGTGAGCTTCCTGCTTCCGTTTAGGAACAGAACCAAAGGATCAGCCTTGTTAGCATGCATAGCTAAGGGGATCTTTTAATTGGCAAAATTATTGAGATAATTTGCTCATTTCCAAGTTCAACCTGTCTAAGAAAGATATAGTGGCCATTAAAGCTTGAATTTCAGCCAAGATGCTCCCGTTGTCTTTGATGAAATGTTAAAGTGGGCTGTGAGGAGGAATTGCCAAAACAGTAATTTCTAAAGAGGGCAAAACCACAACCCCGGTCACTTTTATAGGATAACAGAGATGGCAGGTTGGGTAAAACACCTGCATGTTTGTCTTAGCTCAGCCTGCCATATCAAAACATCATAGACTGAGCCCTGGCTGGTGTGGCCCAGTGGACTGAGTGCTGGCCTGCAAACCAACAGGTTGCTGGTTTCATTCCCAGTTGGGGCACATGCTTGGGTTACAGGCCAGGTTCCTGGTAGTGGGGTGCGTGAGAGGCAATCACATATTGATGTTTCTTTCCCTCTCTTTCCCCTTCCCCTTCCCTCTAAAAGTAAATAAAATCTTTAAAAAATAATATAGACTGAAAGACTTAAAAAACAAACATGTTTCTCACAGTTCTGGAGGCTGGAAAGTCCAAGATCAAGTCCAAGCCGGCAAGGTGGGTTTCATTCGAAAGCCTTGTCCCTTGACTTGTAGGCAGCCGCTGTCATGCTGTGCACTCATGTGACCTCTTCTTTGTGTGCATGAGCAAAGGGTGGGCAGCAGCAAGTTTTCCAGTGTCACTTCCTAGAAGGGCACTAATGCCATCATGAGGGCCCCACCCTTACGATGCCATCTAACCCTAATTATCTCCCAAAGGCCCACCAGAACCCTTCAGGCCCATCAGGGCTTCAACGTACGGATTTTGAAGGGACACAAACATTCCATAACAGCATTCATCAATCCTTTCATTTTTACTCATACGTGTGCCAGCTGTGAACTGAGACTAGGGCCATGTTAAGAGACATACTGGGAAGATCAGTGATACACATTCCGTATCCTGTGGCTTTCAGAAGATCCCCTCACTACCAGGTCCAAGTCTGTTACTCTCCAAAACACACACCAAAGCAATCTTGGGGCGCTCCCAGCTTGACATGCAGAGGCCCAGGGCTTTGAACCCCAAAAAGCTAAAACCATCCTGTGATGGGATGACATTTGCAGAGGCAGAATGGCAGGTTTCTTGAATGAATAGAAGGTTTGGGCTGGAAATTTAGATAATGCTTCAAACTGAGCTACTTTGGCCCCTTAATTTTTTTTTCTCATGTACTTTTATTTTTTTAAATATTTCATTGTTTATGCTATTAGAGTTGTCCCAACCTTCCCCCCTCTGCCCCCCTCCACCCAGCATGGATGGAACTGGAGACTGTTACACTAACTGAAATGAGCCAGTCAGTGAAAGACAAATACCATATGATCTCACTTCTAAGAGGAATCTAATGAACAAAATAAGCTAAGGAGCAAAACAGAACCAGAAGCATAGATTCATGGAACAGACTGACAGCTGTAAAATGGGAGGGGGCGGGTGGGGACTGATTGAAAGAAGGTGAAGTGATTACACAAAGCACACACATGAAGGATCCGTGGACACGGCCCCTTCTTATCTTTGTTAACCACCAAAAGGTGAACGATCTTATTTGTTATCTCTGTGGACCAAAAGCTTATTTGCATCAGTTATGGTCCCAGCACAAGGCAGATGGCACACTCCAATTAGGATAATTTAAGAGTTTAATAAAGAGTTCCATAGCTGCTGGCAGCCTGGAGGGCAACAGAGGGGTGAAATAGTATCCCTGGCTGGTGACGCCTTGGGGGAAAGGCGAAGGCGAAGGCTCACACATGTTGCCGGACACGACCAGGCGGAGGGGCCCTCAGCATGGGAGCCAGGGGCTAAAATACCCTGATCTCACTCTCTACCTTCCATTCTGCATTGCCTGGATGCAAGGACGCCAGAGGGCCAGGAGCCCGCTGACAGTCTCACAGGGTATCCTCTTGTCACCAGTCAGGGGCCAGGAAGAGGGAGAGCAGAGGGAGCCAGCCCTCATGTTGAAGAAGGGATTTGCAGCTCATTCTCCTAAAGGGAAACTTGACACGTTGGTTAATTGCAGTATCCATGGGGGTGGGAATCCTTCAATGCTAATATTATTCCAAAAAGGACTTCAATTCAATTACTCCATTAATTTCTTCTTCTTCTTAAATTATATTCTATGATAAATTTGGGTGAATGAACCCTATGAAAATTATGCCTAGTTAGTTCATTAATAAGTCAAGGAAGTGATTTTTTTTCTCAAGACATACCAGATTTTTTTTTGGAATACTTGGGAAGCTTGCTGGTGCATAGAATGTGTGTGGATGTGACGGGGCAGAAGGCAGGCTTAGATAAAGAACACACACCAATTCTCAAAAATCAATAAAAATTCACACTGGGGCCAAATAACATTGCTCCTACACTATTTCTGAAAAGAAATGAAAATTTGATAAGTGTGTGAGCCTCCAGACTTCTTCCACAGAATTGGAATATAATGACCATGTTCAGAAGTCTATATGAAATAAAGACTTTTCATTAGACATTAAGTTTTTCAGTTCTCTTTTTATGCGAGCTCTTCACTATGTTTCTTGTGAAAAGTAAACAATCTGACAGTGATGACCACATTTCTTAAAGTAAAATTGGGTAAGTAGCCAACACAGGCCAACAGCATCTCGCTGCACCAAGGTGCCCCATCAGGCTACCCCACACTCCATCCCGTCTCCCCACGCCCAGCCGCCCCACATCCATTGACTGCTGGCAGCACAAACACAGAAGCCAGTCATCGTGCACCCGAGAGAGAATCCTACTTCCCACAGAAACCAGTTCCAAAGCAGGTGGAGAATTTCCTTAGGCCTGTTGCACAATCACCATCCTGCACGTTGTGAAATTTCCTTAGTACACATGGGCCAGAACTTAACCGTTGGTGGTAAAATTAATCCTAAGACTTTGGTGCTGACCTGGGGAACACCGGTACTACATAACTGTTCCCTGTCTTCACCCCAAGCCAATATACTCCTTAACACTTGCTCTGTGCTCAGGGTGGTGCCATTTTACTTAGAGTTGCTAATACAAAACTGATCATCCCCACCCAACCTACTGCACCATTGTGTGCAAATCATAATGAATCATAACTACAAATTATTTACTGCCAGAAGTTTTTGTTTTTCTCTCCAAAACCCCAGAGACCTATACTTGTAAAAGCTGCACAAGCATTTCACCAAAAGTAATGACCAGTGATGCAAAGACTTACACATACATCAGAGTGACGGGGCAGGGGTGGGTCACCCCAGCTGAAAGGGATGCCGCCGCAGCAGCTGTGGCTTTCTCAGGGCTTGTTGCTTGATTCAGAGGAGCTGAGGAGCACGCAAGCCACACAATAGACCTCACGAGCACTAACGCACATCTTCCAAGTCTGCCAGTCAAGAAAACCCTAAGTTCTGTCTCAGTGCCACAGTGAACGCAAGCTGAGAGGGAGTCGCTCTCACAGGCAAAGTCGGCTCGCAACATGGTACGGAAAGCTGTTCAAAGCGGCCATATTCAATACTCCACCGAATGATCCTCTGGAAGTCTCAGTGCCTCAATCAAGCATCCCAGCACTGCCCCCTGGGGAGCCAGCCACTCTCCCCCTCACTGCCTCTCACTGCCTCTCGTCAATAAGACATGTGAGGAGGGAAGTCAAAGTGCCTTCCACTAAGAAGCAACATCAGCTCTTTTCTGACATTTGAGAAGCTGATATCTCGCCACTTCTCAAAACTGCATGCTCAGTTTTCTGAGACAAAAAAAACAAAAATGCCAGCGTGCTAAGGGTTGAATCAGGGGAGACTGGGAAGAAGAAACACACAGAACATTCAGGAATTCCATTTTAGCAGGCCATTTCTGGGATGCTGGTCTGGGGCCGGGGAGCGGTCGCAAACTCAGGCAGCTTCATGGCCACACAGGTAGCGCGAGTGGAGGGAGGGCCACAGTGACCCACAGAGCACCTGCCTCATCTCAGGGGCAGCTTCAGCGCAGCCCCAGCCGGCTCCTGTGAGGCAAAAAGGAAGACCCTGGGTCAACAGATTTTCTAATATATCAAGATTTTTATGTGAAATCACCATTTTCAAATGCTGGCAACAAACTCAAGAGTTTTACAAAGTAAGTGTGGGCCAAACAAAACTCATCTGTGGGCTAGTTGGGCGTGGTCCATGCAGCACTTGTTTGAGATTTTCTGAGATTCCACCAAGTTTCTTTCAATGGCCTCACAGCCAGATGTCCAATTACTTATCAGAAGAGGAACGATGTGTCTGTGGCTGAGTTGAGGGGGTAAAGGAGGGAGGGATGCAGGGTCACTGACATTTGCTGAACTGATCTTATACACCACACTAGTTTATGGGAGTATCTGAACTGAAAAACCAGAATTAATGGTCTCTTAAAAAAAGGAAGGGGTTGACTTTTTTCTAATGTAACATGAACTAGCACAGGGGTAGACTTGTAGCCCCACAGTTGTCATCAAAATCCCAAGCTCCATCAGTATTTCTACTCTGCCATCGTTGGTGTGCAGCATGCAGCTGCAAAGTCGCTTCTTGATCACAAAATGGCTGTTGGAGCATCATCCAGCACATACACATTCCAGGCAGGAAAAAAGATGGTAAGGACCAAAGGGCTCCTGCCTCCCAGCTGAGTCAGGCAGACTTTGAGGAGCTTCCCTGGAAGCTTCAACCCACAACTTCTGCTTACATCTCACTGGCCCTGTAGATAGGGGGTTAAAATTAAATGTGTAGAAAGTATCCAGCACAAAACCTTCCACATGAGGCCGGTGTTAAAAAAAAAAAAAAAAAAAAGGTAGTAGCTTCCTCTTCCTTCCCCCTAAAAAGGATTTATTGTCTCAGAAAACTACTTGTCAGAGTGGGAGCATGTCTACATAAGAAATATCCAAATCTATATAGAGAATTTCCCTAAGATTTTACTTGAGCCAAACTGACAACATATGCCAAGAAGCAAGATCTCAAATGCTCTAGAAAGTAACAGTTTTGCAGCTTCTTTTATGCCTTTGCAATTAAGGAGGGAATATAAGGAAGATTATTACATAGGAGTGGAAGAAAGCAAGGGGAGGACTGGATTACAGGAGAGTTAATATTTTTGTGCTCTCTTGAAACCTAGGTGCACAGAAGCAATGGACAGGGCTTGCTTAAGGCCAAGATAAACCTTTTACTAAAAAGTAATGTGCCTGGGGCATGACTACCCACCATGACTGGTCCAGTTAGGAATTTATGGTTAGATCTCCCTTTAGGGTTACTTTCCCTGGAACCCTTTTTTCATCCCCAGGCATATAAACCTAAGGTGAAGGGTTTAAAACCGCTGCTAATTGAAGATGAATCAGAAATGAGAAAGATCTCCATGTCCACCTGCTGAAATCCAAGCCCTGACCCCTAGACTGGTGTCGATCTGCCATGAACCCAAAAGAATTCCACTTCCTATTGCAGCTGACACTCAACTTATAGGCCAATCGTCTGGGTCTTTCTATATAAAGAGAAAAAAAAAAATCATCTTTCTCCTAAACTCCAAGGGTCCTTCTTTTGCATCTGTAACTTGATTCCTGAGCCCATGCAGCCCAGCTGGCTCACTTTTTCTACCTCTCTGACTTTCTAAATAAACTTCTGCTTGTATTTGAAAAATAAAAAATCAGATTTATGTTCTGGCCTTGGTTTTGTCACTGATTAACTGCCTGGGGTGTGGTTCTTCCTCTATAAACTGGAACTGCAGAGTCTGCAAACCCACTCCACTACTGTGAAGATAAAATAAGGGCTGGGTGGTGCCTAGAGTAGGGAGGGGACAAAGATTTGCAGGGATGAATGTGAATGTTTGCTCCAGCTCCACAGCATGGGCACCTAGATTCTCAGCAATAGTCTTTACTTACCTGCTGGGTGTTTTCCAGTTCAGTCAGTTGCTGAGAACCACCAGGCACAAACTCAGCTTTGGAACGTTCTCTCCAGTTTCTTATTCTAGCCCTGGGTGATGGGGAAGTGGTTTTTCTCTTCACTTCTGTGTGATAAGCAGTAGTATTCCCAGTTCTGAGAGCCTGACCTCATAAATGAATTACAATGAATACAAGCAACTCATTTTCCTGAATCATAATTGAAATGAAAATCGCCAACTTTTGGTCTCTTCACAACATCATCTTATTCAGAAGTAAGTTGCTGTTGACATCAAAGGGCTTCAAAGCCTTGGTCTCTGCTGAGTCCCAGGTTTGATACAAATTCTTCTGCCCCTTCCACATGAATGTATATGACACATTTCTCTGGTTAAACTCACAGCCCAACAGCAGCTGATTTCCTAATGCAGACAATTTAATAACTGTGTATCTGTGGTCTTAAGGGGAGGGGTTATGTGCAAGGAAATTTATTCAAGTGATAATGTTCAGAGACTAAGAATTATTACAAAATCATTTTCTTTCTCTAAAGGTCAGTAAGTAAATTATAACAACATATAAAACATTTGTTGAGTAATAGATTGCCATACTTGGCAACATAAACACTCCAGAGATATGTTAATTCATTTCATATAATTTGGAAGCAAATCTTTTCTATCCAAAAAAAGTTTTGCTTTTCCCTAATGCTGCTTGACAATAAAATGCCAAACTAAAATGGAAAGGAAGGTGAAGAAAATGCCGGTGATGGGCTACACCTTAATTTGACAGCCTCGTGCTGTCCTCAGGCAGAGGGGGAGCACAGAACGTGCTCTGGGCATGTGGGCACACTGCAGTTTCAGTCATCCGCCAACATGTACTGAGACTCCAACTGGAACCAAGCTTATGTGAGACCCTGATATCAAAGGCACAGACCTAGCTTTCACAGAACTTCCGATCTAATGAGGGACTCAAAAAAGTAAACAACACAGGGCACTAAAAGCCATGTAAGAGAAAAAATGGGTGCTACCAGACAGCACAAAGGCCACCTTAAAGGATATATGAAAAATAAGAAGGAATTGGGAAGAAAAAAAAAATTAGGTGGGGTGAGGGGGACAGGATGGAAGAGAGAAGAATGTATACAAAGCCACAGAAGCAAGAGAGCACAGAGCATGCCCAGCATTTGGTGGCAGAGACGGCAGTTGGGAACCTGTTGCAAGATGATGGGACTCAAACAGCACCAAGCATTTCTCACTGATCACTGTCTTGGTCCAAGCACTGGGATAAGCACTTCATGAGCATTATCTTATTAAATCCTTACAACAACCCTGAGAAGCATTTCACAGATAAGACAGGGGCTGATATTTTCTTACTTCCTTATTATCTGTCATCCCTAATCTCCCCCACAACTAAAATGTATGTATTTACTGCTTTGGCTGCTGCTTAAAATAGTACCTGGCATTCAATACACATTCAAGGCATCTGGGATAGGTGGCTGAACCAATCAACCATTAGAGGAATTCTGCCCAAGATCACGGTGAGCGAAGGAACCCACACCCACTGCATCATTACACATACCACACTAAATTGCAGTTTTTAGTCTTTGCTGGTCCTTCTCAGCCCCTCTGTGCTGGTCCCTCGTCTCACCAGCCTAAGACCTAGTCCTGAGCCTCTTCTACACCCATTTCGTTGCTGCTCTCTTCTGATTTTGTGGTTTCAAGAGCCACTGATTCACCGGCACCTCTCGTGATTTCTATCTCCATCACAGATTTTTCTCAGTAACTCCAGACCCTTTTATCCAACCATCTACTCAACAGCTCCGCTTGGATACCGAATGACCTACTGTACCCGAAAACCTGCTCCTTTCTTTGTGTTCTTCATCTCATTTAATGGCAACTCAGTTCTTCTAATTCTTCAAACCCAACAGGTCAAAACCTTGGTATTATTCTTGAATTGTCTCTCTCACCCTCTATCCAACCCATTAACTCTTATCTTCAAAATATATCCAGAATCCAACTTGTTACAACCTTTACTGCTGCTACTCTTGTCCGGCTGCCTTCATTTTGCCCAGATTATTGCAAAGCTTCTCATAGGTCTCCTTGCTTCTGCCATGGCCTGTCAACTGGCTCCCATGAGTCAGATCCCTCCAGTGCCACAACCCACCCACGAGCTCCGGGAGGTCCTCCACAGTGCACCTCCTACTGTGCTCCCCGCGCTCGGTCTTCTCCGGCCACACTGGCTCCTCGCTGGTTCAAGACAGACTAACCCATCCCATGTTCAAGTCTTTGCACTGCTGTACTCTCGCTGGGGCATGCTCTCCACACACCTGCATGACTCATTCCCTCACCTTTCAGGTCTGTACTCAGCTGTCACCTTCCCAATGAGCAATTCCATCTAACACTGTAACCCTTCCCCTCCTCATTTACATACAACATTGCAACTGATATTATTACGACGAATACACTATAGATTTTACTTATTTACTTTTCATCCACCTCTCCCTAGCACCCAACTGCAATGGAGCAAGGACTCCATTTTACTCACTCCTACATCCCCATCACCCACAAAAATGCCAGGCACATGGGAGAGCTCAATAAATATTTACTGAATGAAGGAATAAAAAAGTGATTTATATTCTTTACAGGATCTTCTCCATGCCAGATACACCAGGCAGCAATCAGACGGACTGGGGAGACAGAAAATTTTGATAGAATTGAATTACACATAGCTGATAAAACATCATAAAAAGGTTGATGGATTTATTTTGAAGAATCTTTCACATTTGTTTTCTAAGCAACAGAGGACAAACAAGGAGTCTGAAACAATCTGAAAATGTTTTTCAAAAGTACTTTTTGGAATTTTATTTTTATAAATTTTTTTAATTCATGTATTAAAATTTATACCAAGACAAAAAAAATCATGTAAACTGTATCATAAATACAAAACTAACAGTTATCCAAACATACAAGACACATACAATGTAAAAAAAATTTTATAAAATGTGATATAATTTCCAATACAAAAAAATGCATGAAAATGCTTACCTGCCAGTGCAAAGCCATGCCTCCCTTGACTGAGCACTTGAGCTGCCAGGAAATGTACGGCTGCATCCTACTAGGCTCTTCTTCACGCCCCTGTTACCTTGTCTTTCTTCCCATTGTTCTTTCTCATTTATTTGTCAGACAAAGGCCAATCAAGGCCTTTTAAAAGCCGATGTTTGTTGATATTTGTTGACAGTCAAGTTTGGTTAATTCCAAAAGTTAATACTTTATACTCTGAGCTGTAAATGAGTTCCTAAACACTGTATACAGATCAAATTATGATGTGGATACTCTAAGCAAAACATACCATGTACAGAAATTTCTTTTACAAAATTAAGATTTCACATTATATTTGCTTAAATCACAGTAAGTCTATAACTAGTTCCTCAACCCATCGTTTAAAAAAAAAAAAAACAAAAAAAACCAAACACTTCCTTAACAATATGAAAGATTTTATTCACTATATGGTTCTCTGAAATGCTAAATAGGAACATCTAATCTAAAAATACGTCTGGAGTGGTCTAATCCCCCTGCCTACCCATATCTATTAATATGCAATAACAATCAAAACTGGTTCACAGGCTCTGGCTGGGTAGCTCAGTTGTTAGAGCAGTGTCCCAATATTCAATTCCCGGTCGGGGCACAAATGAGTGCATAAATAAGTGGAACAACAAATCGGTATTTCTCTCTCTCCCAAACAAATCGATATTTCTCTCTCTTCCTCTCTCCCTCTCTCAAATCAATTTAAAAATAAAAATAAAATTTAAAAAGAAACTGATTCACGGCCTACTTACTGTTACCCTTAATACTCTGCTACAGCAACAACAATTTTTGATTTTTGGGTGTTTTCTTTTATAATGTGACAAGCACATCTATTATTAATTTAGCAGCATTTTCCTTAACAATATATTTCTGGAAAAATGTTTAGATTTAAGCTGCAATCAAGGTTCCTAATCTAGAGATCAAAAAAAAAAAACCCAAACTGATCATTGATGCTGATGGGCTTTTTCCCTGTCAGAAGCTACCTTTTCTGATTAACCGTGGAGGGAGGGAGGGAAAGGAAGCAGATAAGGAGAGAAGAGAAGGAAGATAGACTCTCATTGGAGGGTTACAGGTTGACACCATCCAAAGTCACAATGACTCCTGGTCCTAAAATTCACTAAGAGAATAGCACTGGCAATGCCATTCATCTAAAAGTAAATGGAATTAGAAGAAAATGATTTCTTACTATTTTATATTTCTTAGAAAAATTGTTATTAAAACTTACTAAGATTGGCTTCTCCCCAATTAATCTGATTTACTAACATTTAACTGTGGAGCAACTGCTTTTAAAAAGAGAAAAAAGTAAAGATTAAGAAAAAGGTCTGGTACGTAAAAAAAATCAGGGAGCAGGCGAGTGCCCCGCTCAGAGGCTGACTACTGGAGCCCAGCTACAGCACTGGCTGCCCCTCAGCTAGTGAGAAAAAGACAGGCCAGTAAGATCTACTCTCTCCAACACACATAATTTTTACTTCACAGAAAGAACTTTCAAAATCCAAGACTCACTTACCTAATGAATTAAAGGAAATATTGAAAATTGTGCACACAGACACAATATTTTTAAAGCAAATTTAGGGAGTGCAAATAAGCTCGAAGATTGTATTTGGGAAAACTATACCCCGGTGGGGTAAGTGCGGTTGGGAAATCAGGCCGCCGCTAATCCAAGGCACAGCCCCTCATAATGATCGTGTTAAACACACATATTTCCTTCGAATTCTCCTCATTAATTATGTCAACCAATTTGACTGTATCAAGAGATAATTGTACAAACAGTATATAGTAAGGAACATATTTACATTTTCATTTGCATCTTAAAGACAAACTGTTAAAAATAATGATGATGATTATGAAAAACAAGATAAAAAGTATGTTCATTTGGAAAAAAGCTACATTAGTATTATTCACCCAACCACAAACGCTTTTGTAGTGAATGGAATACTGCAAAACAATTCACAGCTTTATAAAAGTTGATATTCAGAGTTCATCACAATTTTTTCCAATTCAAAATTTAAAAGAGTTCAACGTACATTAATGTTTAACTATCTTACTCTAAAATCTGTAAAATATATAAAATACCAAGATTATCAACAGTCACATATGTTTTGAAGTCAGGGGACACATGTATTTTCTTAAGGTTGGTTCCATTTGTGTAGAAGGTCTGTGAGGATTCCCCAGTGACAACATTCCACCACTGTTAGGAGAAAAATAAAATTCCCATTAGACTGGTAATTATACTGTGTGACAATCTGTAGTGCCAGCCAGATCCTTCACTCTGTCACCTCCCCATGCCCAAACTTTAAGCAAACAGCAGGAAAGCAGTCTAACGTTTAATGCTGAATACAGTTATTATAACCAGACCCGCCTTTCCTGATCAACCCTGGTGACTGCCTCCCAGCTACCCTACACCTATCTGCACTCAAAGTGTACTGACGAAACGCACAGCCTGTTGAGAGCATCAGACACAAGGCCACACAAAGTCCACTATGGCCATAGCAGGACCAAGCTCTCCTGCCTGCAGGCCCTCAGTGGAATGGACAGAAGAATGCCTTCTGTTCTCTAAAAATGCCTCTTTGCAGACACAAACTGGTATTCTGGCAGACACCAAAACTATTCATAATAGGGGCTACGGGTCCTCTCTACTGAATCTTCCCTTTCACCAGGAGTGACTGAAGAGCTGGTGATCAAGTTTAAATTTAAAACACTCTATGCATGTGTGTGTTAAACAAATAGTGAACACCTCAGACATGGCAGGTGCTCTGGCCAAGTCCTTCTTTTCTCCTCCCAATTACTGAATTTGCTAAGACTGTAACAATGTTTACATTCATTTACCAAACAGATCATAAAGCTTACCCATATATGTCACAGCTAAAATGAGGGCAAAAGAGACACAGTACATGAACACCTTTTGAAAAGGGCTCACGTATGTCAAGATTCTGAGTATTATGAACGCAGTAACGGTGTGACTCACTTTCACATCCATGGCGGTGCCTCGCACTATGCCTTGCACATCTGGCTGAGTTGGTTTTCGTGTTCACTATCAGTAATAATAACTAGTAAAAGTACATCCCATGGACTTCAGTAAACCTCACTGAAGCAACATGTACTAACTTGAAATCTTCCAGAATTGACAATTTTGCTTTGTAAAGCAGCAATGTAATCAAGACAGCAGAGGACACATTCCACCTACATGAGAGAAGACTCAGTTTTCAGCTGCAAGGGGCAAATCAGAGAGGCAGTGGGCCCTAAAGGGCCACCCAGGAACCACCTCATTTTACACATAAGGAAACCAGGGTTCTGAGAGAAGACAGGCCTCATCACCCAACGTGACCCTGCCAAGCAGGTGGCAGAGGTGCGAGTCTCTGGCTTCCCCATCAATGCTTCTGCCACCTGTACCTCTGTTAAAACAGACCCTTGTACTTTGAAACACTCCACCAGCCCCTAATTTGAGTGTGCACTAAAAAGCAATGATATTAAAGTGATACCTAGTACAGGGCATTTTTAGGGCAGCGACACTACTCTGTATGATACTCCAAGGTGGACACATGCCATTAAACATTTGTCAAAATTCATAGAATGAACAACACTAAGCATGAGCCCTGATGTAAACCACGGACTCTGGGTGATAAGGATGTGTCAATGAACATTCATCAATTGTAACATGCACCACTCTGGGGTGGGATGTTGATAGTGGGGAAGGTTGTGTATGTGTGGAGCGAGGCTGTAGTGGAACTCTGTACATACTGCTCAATTTTGCTATGAACCTAAAACTGCTCGAAGAAATAAACTGAATTTTTTTTTTTTTAAATCACAGCTAACATTTACTCAGGGTACACAATACTACTATAAATGCTTTAATCCTCCCGACCTTATACGGTAGAAATTATTGTGCCCATTTTACAGGTAAGAAAACAGAGGTATGGAGAGTTTAAATAATCTTGTGATTAATACGAACATTAACTTAACAAAGCTAATGAGTAGCAGAGCCAGGCTTTAAATTCGGTCAGTGTGCCCCAAGGCTCACTCCTGACCACTCCCCTCTGCTGCCTCTAAGTAATGGCAAACCTGCACTCATTGCCACATATTCCATATTTTAAACCCACTTTTCCCCTCGTGAGTATGCATTAATGGGGGTTTCTTGTCACTCTATCAGTATATACCCTGTGGCATAACACAGGTAAAGAGCTAAATTACAGTATTTTTTAAATTTACAAATAGGAACAATTTTGAGAGTTAAGAGCTTTCTAGCTATTGGATACCTACTTTATCTTATGGACATTCAATTTATACAGCTTGGATTCTAAAGTAAACAGACTCAAAAGGCCTATTTTCTTGGACACTACAGCAGCTGCTCCTTTTTACTTTTAATTTGCTCTGTGCTTTGGATCATCTCATTAACATGCTGGGTAGATGCAGGCAGGGCTCCCTCACAATCAGCTTAACCAGAGGGAGGAGCAGCCTGACTGTCACAAACACACACACTGAATACACAGGCGATGGGGCCTTCCACCCTGAAGGCATTAACCCCTACAGTACAGCTTTCTACCTGGTGCTTTATTTTAAAGTTCTCCAAGAACTCTGGAAATCTAGTCATTGATCTCTATCACATCTCATAAGCCAGACTCACGATTACAGAACAGCCTTCCAGCGGGCCAGCAGCATCAAACGACATGGTCTCTAGAAGCTCAGAGTCAAAGCAGTTTTTTAGCAGTTAATCAAGATCAGGCAAGACTCCCAGCTCCCAACACAAAAACCGCAATGCCGCCATTCTAAGCACCATCCTCAGAGCAGACGAAGTTTATCCTTATGTTAAAGGAGGACAAGCGCTGACAGTCTCACAATTCCCTAGTGACTAAATCAAGGCATGCCAAAAAGAGACAGCTTAATGCTACATGCTGTACACAGTATTGTATTTTAAATGCAAACGTACAGGAATCGTAACGTACATCCTCTCATAGAGCTAAAAACTGCCCTCTTATCTTTCTGATAAGCTAAATTTTTATGTTGAGTAAAATTACAATTGCATGGGTCTCGTATTACCAAAAACTTTGACTCGTTCATTCAAATATTTTTTAACATCTACACTGTGTTAGACAATTATAATCATCTCCTTCTTATATTTGAATGTCATCAGTAAGGGATAACAGTATCATAGATCTAATTTATGAGGGATCTATTTTAAGTGGTCAGTACAATACATAGCATCATCTTCTACCCCTTTTCTAAGCAGACCAATATTCAACAGGCTCACCTCAAGCATCCCCCTCCACAGAAAGCCTCTGCTAACTCCCAAAGGTAGAACTGTTCATTCCTCTCCTTTGGGCCTTTACTATCCTTATGCAGACAGGTCCCAGAACCCCTCCTACACTCCAGAGATTTTGTTTACTGTCTGCTTCCCCCATAAACTATAAGGAACCTGCTGGCACGAACCAAGTTTAAACATCGTGCCACATAGCAGTGTCTCGGTACACAGTTGGGCACGTAACACATCTTTTTGAGTGGATGGATTAATAGATCCAAGCACCAAAAAATGACCCTGAGGCACCAAGACCCACTCCAGCCTTGGCCCCAGTAGTCACTCATAAGCTTGTATACGCCAACTTACTAACTACACAATTTTAGGGAAGACACATTTCTCCATGAGCATCAGTTTTCTCACCTATAAACCAAAGATAATAAAATTTAAGCCTCACAAAACTAGCTAATGAGATGATGTAAGTAAAGCATTTTGTAAACTTGCAATATGTTCCTGCTATTGTTACTAATACTGCAACCACCACTACTACTATTGCTATTACTACTAATAAATTTCAGAATTTTTTTAAAAGACTTTCAACCCAAATAGTTAATAATTATGAGATAGAAATTAAAATTAGGTTAAACACCCCACTCACTAGTCATTCTGATCACCTAAGACTTTGTACAGGGCAGTGTGAGAGCTCTGGACCAAGAGCATCCCCAGCACTGCCACGAGAACTTCCACCAGATCTAGGAAAGCAGCCTTACATCTCTCAGGCTCATCCCTGCAAAATGGGAGTAACAGGAATTGCCCTTCCACTCTGCTGGGCTGTATGAGGACCAACAGAGAAAAAGGAAGCTTGGAAAATGGGATATAGGCTGTTCTTTTCTTTCAGTCTTTAATGCACTCTTACCTTAAGATAGCCTCCAGCAGAGACAAGCATTTTGCTATCTGGAGAAAAGCAGAGGTCGGTCACCCAGCCTCCGTGGGTAGCAGCTCCTTCTTCTATGGAAATTGGAGGGCACGAATGAAGAAGCGCACCGTTTGACACATTCCATATCTACACAAACATGATGCACACAATTCATTAATAGGATTACCCAGAAATTTTTTTATATACCTCTATCTCATCTGAAACATATTTAGAAATCTTTCTTTAAAATGTAATTGCAAGTTAGTGATAACCTTAGAAATTTTTTAGATTGTAATCTCTCCTGTTCAAATTTTTTTTAAAAAATGCCTTACTTACAATATTTATCATTGACTATAATCCAAAAAATAATACTGTGACTCTTTTCATTTAATAAAAAGAGAATAGTGGGAGAAACAAGAAATAAACAAAGAAGACCTAACAAAAACTACCTCAAAAAAACGAAGAACTGTCACCCCAATAAATTTTTTTAAAAAAGAATTGTAGTCTAAGATATACCACTTTGAATGTGACAGATGTCATTCAAATGTTAAGTATGTATATTAAACACTAAGTTAAAAAAAAACCTAGATGTATAAACAACCTAATTACTTACAGATGCTACAATTTCCATTTATTTCCAGTGACAATATATAAGAAGTACTCCAATTTTTCAAAGAAATGCCTATCAGATTAAAAATAGAGGCATAAAAATATCAAAGCCATCATTTGTAAATGTATCCCTAGAAAATCCAGAAGAATTACATGCAATTGAAAATAGTCAAACTCATAAAACAGAAAATAGAATTGTGATTGTCATAGGCTAAGAGGAAGAGAAAATGGGAAGGTCATGGCCAAAGAATACAAAGTTTGCTATGCAAGATATATACACTGTATTGTGTATTTAAAATTTTCTAAGAACGTAGATCTTATGTTAAGTGTTATTACTACTGACAAGGAAAATAATAATAATAATAATAATAAAGAGGATGGGAGGGAACTTTGGGAGGTGATAAAGATGTCTGTGGCCTGATGGCGGTGATGGTCTCAAGGGTGTATACTTATCCCCAAACCCACTGAACTGTATACACCAACTGTGTACAACTTTTTACATGTTAATTATACCTTAATAGAGTAATATTAATTAATGAATGATAAAGGAATAAATAAAGCTATAAAAGTGCCAAAAAAACAAAAAAGAATCAAATGGAAAAACTCATTAGGAGGAATTCAGCAAGACAGCTAGACATAAGATAAGACCATTTTTTCCTTCAGGGTTTTCTGAAAAATGAAACACTGCCTCATAACCAGTAAAGGAGCCATTTCATCCAAGATGAGAGCTTAGCAAAATGAATGTTCCCCAAGCAGCCCTGCCACTTCAGAGGAGGTGGTATTTTTAAGAATGGAATAGAGATTCTTTACTTAGTCCTCAAGCAGGAGAATCGTTTTCCGCAAAGCCTATCTGGTAACGCCTGTATTTCTGCCAACTGCATATTCTCTCATTCTTCTGCATTACATACCTATTCCTGAAATTTTAACTCCTTCTTTGAAAAAAAAAAAAAAAGAAAAGAAAGAAAAAATGAACAACGAGACCCTCCTCCAATCAAGTGTCCAATCCTTCTAACACAACCAGAGGCTGGCAGTCCCCTGAGGCCCGCCACAGGCCCCACTGTCAAGGTTGACTTGCTAATGGGTAGAGTGCTTAAGGAGGTGTTTTCTTTCAGTGCTGAAAACAGCAGAATATACCCTTCATTTATAATCTAGATAATGATTTACGAAATTATATTCCTCATATTCTGCCACTAAAAACAACCTTTGGTTTAGGTCCAATAATTAAGATGACTCACTCTCAAGCTAAGAGCAGAGAACCAACTGTTAATAACTGGGGCACCTGCCTCCTCACATACATAGGAAATGATTCACTCTAAAATGAATTCTCTTCTGCAGTACAGTGCTTCTGTGACCATAACGTGCACAAGAAACAAAACAAAGAATGCCTCGTCCATCCAGAACCCAGGACCGGTGCTTTCTTGTCACATTAGCGAAGGTCCCCAAAGTGGTGCAGAGGGCTTGCCCAAGCAACACGAAGAGCCTTCATGTCTGCGAACACCCTACCTTGATTTCTCCATTGTCATCTCCAGTTGCCAACAGGGTACTGTCCACAGAGAAGACAGAGCAGCGCACACAGCCTTTGTGGCCCTCCAGTTCATGAAGAGGCGCAGGGAGTTCAAAACTCCAAATCTGGAAGACAATTAGGATTGCTTAGGAACAGTAAATACATTCAAAATAAGCATTTGCAAACCCTGCCTCAAGTGCCAGTTAACCATTGAGTCAATCACATGGAAGTTCTAGCATTCATCAGTTCATAGACTTCCATGGGAGGCCCAAGTTCCCACTCACAACCTTGTTTATTTTTTACTTTCTCTTTAATTACTCAAGTTCACTTCGGCTCAAGAACCAAAGTTGTTAACTTTAGATTTAGAAGGAAGAACAACAGTGAGTGAGTTAAGGCTGGTCTGTGGTGTTGAAGCAGACTTGAGTGTGAGTCCTGGCTCCACTATCTACTAGTCCCCTGTGGCCTAGGACAACCCACATAAGACACTGTAGCTTCAGTTTCTGCATCTGTCAAATGGAGACAACAGTACCTATGATGTGAAGATTAAATAATAGAGAGTGAAATTCCTAGCACAGGGCCTAACATATGGCAAGTGTTCCTTAAAGCGTAGTCACTATACTATCCTATGATCCTGGCAGTCAAACGCAGTTCTTTTCCTTCCAATATTCTCCCTCATGGTTCTGTCACCTCCATTCAACACGCATATGCTCAAAACTACCATCTCCCTGGCATTGTGTGCTAAGATCTGGTGGTACAAAGATGAACTGGGTAAAGTCCCTGCCCTTGAAAAATCTGTAATTTAATCAGGAATACTGGCTTATGAGTGGTTAAGTGAACAGTTGTGTGAAGTAAATGCTCTAACAAATGTGAGTAATCTGTCATGGGCACACTGACGGTGCAGCAGCTAATCCTGCCTGAGGGCCAGGAAAGGGTTCCCTGAAGAGCTGACATCAAACCTAGGTCTGGAAGAATGAGTCATAACGCTTCAGGGTAAAAAAGGAGTGAAAGGCTGTGTTGAGCCAAAGTTAACAGCATGCACAAAAAGACTAGGGAGAAGTAGCCCAGCACATAGGGAACAATGTAGCAGAAAGAGATGGTGATGAGCTATGAATCTGGCTTACAAACCATCAGGTCACAGAGGTGTTTCAGCAGGGACGCAGACAGCAGCAAGGAAAGATAAACTGGAGGAGCTACTGACCAGAGGCAGGGCCACCAAGGAAGGAAGAGAGCCTGGTCTTAAGAGTGGGAGCAAGGAAAGGAGGAGGATCCAAGAGACATTGAGAAGTAATGAACAGAGCACAAAAGACAGGAGAGTCCTAGGCAATTCCAAGGTTCTTGGAAAGATAGGTAGATAATAATGCCATTAACAAAGATGGATAAAAAAGAAGAGAATGGAGTATTCGATATCCCCAAAAGGCAGCATTATTTCACTGGAATGTGATTTTTCAGAAGCATCAACTTATATCGATTATATAAAAACTTACTGTGAATATACAATTAAATGTAAACCTTTCTCAATACTTTTTTATTGACTATGATATGCCTTCGATTGCATTTGATCAGTAAAAGACAAAAAGACTAAATGTCAAAGGAAACCCTCGAAAAACTCACAAAATATGACAGACATGCAGTCAGAAACTTAGTCACTTTGTACATTATTTGGACCCATAATACATAACAAATACCAAAGTTTTATGCATGCACATTTCAACTGACTGACCCACCTTTGCAGTCTTGTCAGCAGAGGTGGACGAAAACTTGGTAGCATCAGGAGAAATATCACAAGAAAGAACTGTATCCTGGTGACAGACAAAGTCTTTCTCTACTTTTCCAGTAGTAATATCCCATACCTTCAAAGAAAAACTCAGAAGTTGATACTTAAGAACATTTTGTATTACTGAACATAATCAGCTAGAAGACAGACCTATGAAAAAGAGCTTTAGCTCAATTGTGGTTTGACCTCTTTCCGTGCCCTTTCAGTACAAAAGCTCATGCACACAAAGCAGATGTAGGTGACTGCAATAAACTTATGACAAGCATGAGAAAACAAATTTGAAAATATAAGTAGTTACTTATCATCCATCTGCTTTTGGCTATCACAATATGATCACTGCAACATTAGAATACTTTTTTAAAAAGAAATCTGTTCTTCAAATTACCTTCACCGTTCCATCAAATGACCAGGAAAGCAGTCTTGAATTTTTCAAGAGCCTAAAGTCTTTCACTGTTTCCTGATGGGCTTGCAGAAAGATATAATCCCCTGATTGCCAATTCCATACCTGAATATCAGAGAAATAAGTCTATTATAACCCTCTCCTCATAATACCCCATTGGAGGGGTAGGGAAGAATGTGCTCACTTGTTTAAAGTCTTTTTTTTATTTTATGAATTTATCTGAGTCAAACTGAAGACATATGCCTGGGAGCAAGATCTCAAATGCTCCCATTTAAAGTCTTTTATCCTCATTGCATTTCAGTAAAACAAAGAAAAGTACCAAGAAGAAATATGGTGTTCCCATTTTACGGACAGAGATGAGAAAACTTGAAGTTAAATAACTTGACTGGGGTAAAATAAAATAATTTTCCTCATAAATAAAATTTGTTTTCTTCAGTTGCTTAGAGAGCAGTTAATTACACCAGAAGATGGAGAAAAGCCACAATATGCCAGTGAGCTCACCATCTGATTAAATTTTCCAGAGAAAATTATCCCAATCACCTATTTACAGATTTCTAACCTCACAAGCCAGGCAAGTCTGCAGATTCTAGCTCTGCCAAAGCTACTGAATCCTACTGGTCCTTGCCTCGCAAGGTCAACTGACCAGAAGAGCTTCAAACAAGGTCATAGAATTTCCAAGATTCAGAGATCTTAGCTATAACCTAATGCAATCCTCAAAAATGTTTATATAGTACATTATTTTTCACATGGAGCTCCAGGAAGAACTCTTCAGGAAAAAGGAAAGAAGAAATGGAAATAATACAAGTGACTGGCACAAAATAAGCCATACAGACATACATGAGGCATATAGGTAAACAGAAATTTTATTTCTATGTCATGTCCATGTACAGAATCCTTAATTACTAAATCAAAGCAACTATATTTAGAGTCAAATTAATTTTAAGTCAAAATTAATAAAACAAATATTTACTTAGCACCTCTATGTGAGTGAGGCATATACAAATGAAACAAGGATCTAGCATTAAGAAAATTAAAGGTCTAACAAAGAAAATGAGATATGCCAAAAATAAACAAACAATAGAAGCTCTAATGATACAGACACAGATTCTGTGGAATTCAAAAAAGCAATTCCTCAGAGAAGACTTGATGGAGAGAACACACTCAAAGCAGGCTTGAGGAATGGTTTGAAGTATGATTCACACACTGTGGAGGGCATTTCAAACAAAGGAAATGAATGCTAGAGTTAAAACACAGGAGCAGGAAAACACGGAAAGATTATATAGGCTAAAATCTGGCTGGAGTATAAGAAATGAAAGAGGAACAGCAGAGAAAAAAGGCTGGGAAGATATTCGACGAAACAGCCCAGAGAGCCCGGTCAAGCTTGATTCATGAGCTGTGGACAATCAGGCAGGCTCCAACAGAATTTTCTTCTATTTTGAAAAATCAGCCACCACCACAGGTACACATACGAGTAATATTCTAGATCTGGTTTTGACTGTTGAAGGTTAAACAGCAGAAATGTCTTCAAGGCTTTTCCTAACAGGCTTAGGCAAAATTGTAAAAGAAATGACACCCCCGCCTCCCCCTTCTTTACCCCTTTATCCTCCACACTCAGCAGCTGCCCCCCCCGGCCAGCCCTTGCTCTCAGGTTCTCTCCGTCTCTCCCGTCTGAGTGCTCGTCCACAGAAGCAGGACAGCAGAACAGGGAATCTTCTATCGCAGCAAGAGGAGCTGGAAATGAGAATGACTTCAAGAGAATTGGGAATTTCAGTATTTTAAGAACCCAATGAGCTATATCAGGGGAGAGGGAAGAAAGAGAGGCTTTTCTGGCCCTCTAAATCATATCAGAAAAGAAAGGAACCTGTACAAAGAAACATAAAATACCCTACCTAGACCGTTCCCACTGGGAACTTCCCAGTTCCCTCCTCCTACTTTCCGGGCTTTACTGGACTAGAGGACGAAACACAACTCATATTTCTAAAAATAATCTAACACCAATCCTGAAAATATTCCTAGAAATTATTTCTCCCTCTGGCTGAAAAAATCTAATCTTTAGGCAGGTCATAAAACCTATGAATTGAGCTTCTGACAGAAAGGCTATAGAGTGTACAATGTCTCAGCAGAATTTCATCAGATGTAGTTTAGTTTTACCCATTTCAAAGCCATCTGGAAAGAAAGAAAGATGAGTATTACACTGAGTTTCATAGCTATACACCAGTATCATGGGAGCCTACAATAAATAAGTTTCTGTACTGAAGCCAAATTTCTTTCTAATCATATAGGACTCACAAAGTTTCATAAAAAGTTTTTTTCCAAAATAGCTTTTAATAGTGTAAATCATTCTTATTATCACCAACATAACACATATATACACACATACATATACATATATAGATACTAAATTAAATATATATAGTAACTTCCACTGGGAATATGTATTCATCTCCTTCACTTCTAAAACTCTACTAAAGAGACAAAGTCAAGAGAATGGGGAATAAAAGGTAAAATGTTAGAGGCTGGAAAGCAGGAGAAGATAACTGACTTAGCAGAACCAAGAAAACAGAATCCTAAAAGCATTAGAGAAGGACAAAAGCAACAAAATTAACACTACGGAACTCCCAAATACTCAGAAATCACTAAGTCAGTCACTAAGTATATCCAGAGGTGGGAATGAGGGTGGGGCTAAGAACAGAAGTATTAGGAATTCTGGGAAAATGGCTGCAAAGCAGGCAGTTTTCTTTTTTTAATTTCCCCAAAGCTTCCACTGAAAGCAGACAAAGCAACTGAAATAGCAAAACCAAAAATGCACAGACCACATAAATAACAAGATCATGTTACATGACAAAGTATCCCCACAAACCCCAAGATGCAAGAGAGTAAGGCAAACTGAGAGCTCTAAGATCTACATGGTAATAGTATCTGTGTGGGAAGAAGCAGAGGGAAGCTTGGGGAGCCTGACCGATGTAAAAGAGAAAAATCTGAGAACCAAGTGACATGCACTGGGAAGTGCAGTGGACCAACGGAAGAGCCGCAGAAACTGAGTGCAAGGTGACTGTGGTGCAGTCTGGAAGGGCCAAGCAGTCTGGGCCCTACAAACTCTCAAAATTAACCTGCCCAACCCTACAATGAGGAGAAACTGCTGGGAACAGAATCCAAATTGAGTTGCACAAGGATGATGGCCCCAAAGAAAAGAGGAGGCCTAAAAAAGGTGAGGGAAGGGACCAGAGCAAAGAGATCTCAAGAGAACAGGCCCTATTTTTAATGCTTCATGAAAACAACAGAAGGAGGAGCTGCAGAGCCGGGAGGTAAGAAATGCTGGCCTCCCCTACTCCTTCAGAGTTCAAGAAAATTACTTATTGTAAAAAAGAAAAAAACTGTCACTGAATCCCAAAGTTACTATGAGGGGGAAAAAAAAAAAAAAACAAACAAAACAAAACCCAGAATAATGCTCCTACAGACAGGGAAAACAAACCAGAGAGAACAACCTCTGGATTAAAGGGCACCAGCATAACCAAGGACAGGATTACAGTTGAGAACAGCGATTCAAGTGAAGGTTTACATACTAAACGCTGAGACCCTAACTGACCCCCAGTTCTCTTCCCTCACTTAGCTCTAACAACCTTCAGCCGTATCTGACAAGACCAAGACAAAAGACCTAAAGATACTACTGACCACAAAGTTCCTCATCCAAATCACCTTTAAGAGAGGGTCTCAGTCAACACACAAAACTTTCAATCAGCTTTTCAGTGCCCATCTCTGGTAGAAAATGATTACTACATAGATGAAGGTGGCCTTTAAAATAAAAGGCCAGCCCTGACAGATGTGGATCAGTGGGTTGGGCGTCGCCCCGCAAAGCGAAAGGTGGCAGGTTTGATTCCTGCTCCGGGCACATGCCTAGGTTGTGGGCTCGATCCCCGATTTGAGGTGTGCGAGAACAACCAATCAATGTTTCTCTCCCTTTCTTTCTCCCTCTCTTCCCCTCCCTCTAAAAATAAGTAAATAAAATCTTAAAAAATAAATAAAGGTCCAAAACAACCAAACAGAAGAAAACTAGGAAGGAATAGCAACTATGCAGAAAAATTAAATTTTCAGGAAAAAACTTAGATATAACTATCTATATTATATCCAAGTACCAACTTATATATTATATGTATCCATCAATCCTCAGAGAAGTAAGATAGCTCACCTATGAAATGAAAACACAGTGCTCTTCAAAAGCAATAAACAATAAGAATGGACTCTCTGGCATTAAACATATAAAGGGAGAAATAAAAAACTCAATGAAAGGATTAGAAAATAAAGCTGAGGAAAACTCTTTGAAAAACAGAGCACAGTATAAAAACATGAAATGTAGAAAAAGAAAACTAGAATCTTCCAGAGAGAAAGATTAGGAATCAGAATTGCTTCAGACTTGAATGTTCATTGAAACTTTGATAAAAATAAATTTTAAAAGAACATATAGTAGGCTTAAGATCTCTATATCCACAATCATTCATTATGGTAAACTATTCTTTTTTCACAAGATTTCATCCCTGTAATAAACATTTTATCCTCAAAAGGAAAGAATGAGATTATGTCAATGACATTTTACTACTATAAAATTACATAAATGTAGCAAAAGGTATATTTAGTGATACAAATCAAAATACCAAGGCAGATGGGAGAATTCAAATAAATCCTTGATTTGCAAAATAAAAAACCTTCCAGTAGAAGGTTCTAAGTCGAATCGCCTGCCTCACCCACAGAAGGATGTGAAACACAAATGGGTTTTATCTAAACCCATGTGCAGAGTCTGAATGTATGCCCAAAGTAATACGACGTTAAAGAAATGTTTAAAATGCACGCCAGTTTTGAGCCACAATCCGTGTTCCTTTGCTAGAGTCAGCATTCCATGTTTTAAGAGTTCATCTTCCCTCTCACCTGAATTGTAGAATCATCAGAGCTTGAGATTAGAGTCTTCCCATCATCTGTGAACTGCATGTGCCATACAGTGTTCTTGTGCCCAATCCTAGATCGGAAAATCCTGTGGTTTAGAAGTTCTAAAATCTTCAAAGTAGAAAAATACAGAAAATTAACACAAAGAAACTCACCAAGAACCAAGCATTACACCCTAAAGATATTAAATTAAAATTAGACTACAGAAGGGTACAGAATTTCCATCTCATAGTGCTTTCAGTTAACTAAAGACACACAATGGATGGTACACATACACACACACACATCTACAGGCATACAAAAACATCCCCAAAAAAATAAAACCTTTATAGGTCTACAATGCCAGGCACAAGTTAATTTTAAATAAATAACTATACTGCACAAAATGACAGAAGACTAGAACTGAATACCTCAATGGTTCCACTGTTGTCTCCAAATGCAATGTACTCAAGGTCCGGACTTAAGCAACAGCAACTAACCTGAGCTTCAGTCAGATAATCAATCTGACCTGTTTTTCCATTAATGAGCTAATGAAAAATAAGGCACAATCAGTTACTAGGCAGTAAGAGCCGTTTTTGTTCTTTAGAACAGAAACTTCAATGGAAAAAAAATAATGAAACAGAAAATAACAAGCAAGAGCATGCAGGGGGACAACAAAGCCCCCTCCTAGTCTCACGAGCTGTATTTAGCACTTCATGCTTTCATTTCACTACACTTTTGTGGTTCAAATACATTTTCATAAAATAAAACAAGCTATAAAAGGTTTAAAAAGCAAGTGCTGTGCCCACCACCTCAGAAACATACGTCTGATTTGCAATTCCACAGTTAACTCCACAACCTGTTTTCCATTTCTTCACAAAGCCCATTTTAACAGGACTATCATTTGTAAAAATATATTTTTCTGATATTATTCAAGGGAGTTGGTGAAACGAGACTGAGACGGATATTAGATAAAAGACAAATTAAAATTAAAATGCGTTTTATATCCTCCAATTCGCTTACAAAACAGTATAAATTAAGATTCCTACCATTTTTCTTTTGGGAGGAGAGGGCATTGGAGAAGAACCCATGAGCATAATTTGGGTGGCCGGACTTGGAATGCTGAAACTAAGATTATCCAACCTCATAATATGTACCATTTCTAAAAATCCCACTAATAAAGCAAGCTTATCACTCAACTAAAACATGTGACCTAGGAAAATATTTCTCAAGCTCAAATCAATTATCAGATACCTCCCTCTAAGTATTACAATCTAAAGGTCTTGGATTATTTTTCAGTACGAAATAAGCAGTAATCTTTGTTTCAGGTACAAGATTATAGGGTCAATATATCATAGTGGTTTTTTCTTCTTTTTTTATTTATTTATATATATTTTAAATCATGTTTATTCTATTATAGTAGTCTCAATTTTTCCACCTTTGCCTTCCTCCACCCATCCCACCCCACCCCCTGTTCCCACAGTCAATTCCCTCTCTGTTGTCCATGTCCACTGGTCATTCATACATGTTCTTTGTCTAGTCCCGTCCTCTTCTTTCCACTACTGTCTTCCCCTCTGGTCACTTTCAGTCTGTTCCATGTTTCCATGCCTGTGGTTTATTTTATTCATTAGTTTATTTTGTTGAACAGATTCCACTTATAGGTGAGATCGTATGGTATTTGTCTTTCACTGACTGGCTTATTTCACTTAGCATAATATTCTCCAGCTCCACCCATGTTGTCACAAAAGGTAGGAGTTCCTTCTTTCTTTTTTTTAAATGAAGATTGACTTTATTTATTTTCTAAATGTCAAAATCCATTGTAAAATGTTAAAAAAATTCATTATAAAGTCACAGTAATTAAAACATGACACCAGCACAGAAATAATCAAGTAGATCAATGAAATAAAATGAGCATTCTAGAAACAAATGTATATATCTAACAATGTAATATATGATTAAATTGCTATTTCAAATCAATGGGGAAAATAAGGCTTATTCAACAAATAAGGTGCATGAACCATTATTACTTGAAATAAATATAGAGCCCTATTCCACACATTATACAAACAATATTCAGGTGAGTTAAAAATCAATATGTAAAATCTACAGAGTTTTAGGAGAAAATACAAAATAATATATTTCTTACCGTGAAATAACATATTCAAACCCAGAAGCTATAAAGTAAGATATGACAATATGACTATACTAAATATTTAAGACTATACAGTAATAGACATATAAAAAAGTTGAAGGACAAGTAATAGAATACAAAAATATTTGCAACACATCTAAAGAAGGGTTAATAGTTTTTTTAAGGAAAAAAAAGTCTACATTTAATCAAAAAATAGATAAAGAATACCAAAGTCATTTAAAGCTTTTTAAAAATAATAGAAATAGGCAAGAAATACACAAAAACAGGTTTAGTTTCAACAAATAATAATTAAAATAACACATCACTGTCAGATTAATAAGTATTAAAAATATTGGTAATATCAAGTATTGGTGACTGTGAAAGGAACTGGGTAGTCATAGACTCTTTTTCTTCATCTTCTTAAAGCAGTCCCTTTAGCATATTTTGCAATATTGGTTTGTTGGAGGTGTATTCATTTAGACTTTTTTTCATCTGGGAAACTCCTTATTTCGCCTTTCATTTTGAGAGCCTTGTTGGGTAGAGCAGTCTTGGTTGCAGGCCTTTGCTTTTCATTATTTGGAATATATTTTGCCATTCCCTTCTGGCTTGTAGTGTTTTTATTGAGAAGTCAGCTGCTAGCTGTACTGGGGCTCCCTTATATGTTACTACCTCTTTCTCCCTTGCTGCCTTTAAGATTCTCTATTTATCTTTAATATTTGCCATTTTAATTATGATATGTCTTGGAGTGGACCTCTTTGGGTTCCTCTTAAATGTGACCCTCTGTGCTTCCCGGACTTGTGTGACTTTTTTTCTCCTCAAATTACTTAAGTTTTCCATCATTACTTTTTCAATCAGTTTCCCTATCCCTTCCTCCTCTTCCTTTCCTTCTGGTATCCCCATTATACGGATATTATTACATTTCAGGTTGTCCTGCATTCCTCTAAACACCTTGTCATTCTTTTTGAGTCTTTTTTCATTTTCTTGCTTTTTGTGGGAGCTTTTTTCTACTTTATCCTCCAGCTCGCTGATTCGTTCCTCTGCTTCATCTAGCATGCTTTTGATTCCTTCTACTGTGTTCTTCAATTCAGAAATTGTATTCTTCATTTTTTCTTGTCTCTTATTGATAGTGTCTCTGTTCCTTTTCATGCTGATATAGTTTGCCGTAAGTTCCTTGTAGTTTCCCCACAGTTTTTTGTAATTCTCTCTGAGCTCACTGAGCTTATTGAGCTTCCTTAGAACTGTTGTTTTGACCTCAATATCTGATAGTGTAGTTGCCTCTATTTCATTTATTTCTTTCTGGGGATTCCTCCTTTCCCTTCAACTGGGGGATATTTCTTTGTCTTCCCATTATTTGTGAGACTCTTCTCTTTTGCTTCTTTTTCTTAAATTGATCTGTCTTGATTTCCTGACTTTGTGGTGTGAACCTCTATGGTAGGAGATTGTTGTTTTTTCTTTCTGGATCTGCCTCTGATGATGTCAGATGTTGACCCTGTCTGAACTTAGGCAGTCTGTTTGAGAATCTACTGTCTATGGCTGTCATCCTTCATTTGTTAATCTAGTCACTCTGCACTCAACTGCCAGGCTTAGGCACCACAGGGAGGGGCAGAGTCCTCTTGGGGGCAAGGTTATTGGGTCCTCTCATGCTCGTGCCACTCAGGGGAGTTGTCTGCCTGAGCCAGATGGCTGCTGCCATATGGGGGAGGAGTCAGCACTGGGATCCTGCCAGCTACTCTCTCAGTTCTCTCCCCAAAGCCTCCTTCCCCAATCTCTCCTCAGATGTCTCTAGCCCATTCTGCTCCCACCTTTGCTGGAGCCCGCGGTAAGTGGCTGCAAATAAAAATTTATGCATTGGCCCTTTAAAAGGCTCTTTGCATCTCAGGCTGCTCATCTCTGGCAGAGAATAACCCTGCTGCTTTTCACAGCTGTTGTTATCTGTGTACTTTTTGGGCTCTGGTGCTGTAGGTTGGAGATCCCTGCTTATGGTTTAGACTCCGCTCTTCTCAGGGGGATCCAATGGGCTATTTCAATATCCTTCTGGTGCTGCTGCTTGTGGGTGCCCTGCCTGCCTTCTCAAGTCTCTACTGCACTCCTTACCAATTAGGTTGTGCTAAAGTTGATTCTTCTGTCTGTCTGAGGTTATAAGGCTCCTCTCTCACTATTGTTCAATTGTTTGTTGCAGGTGATTTCTCCACAATTTAGTTGTAATTCCAGATTGGTCTTGGGAGGTCAGTGTGACTCCCATTCACTCCTCCGCCATAATCCAAAGTAGTTTTTTCTCTACAACATTTTAACCAGCATGTCCTGATCTATTAGATGTTCAAAATAAAGACTGAACAACTAAAAGCTGAACATCTTCTCTCAAAAATCAATTTCCACATTTTTTAAAGAAGTGACTAAAAAATGTTTTGTTCACTTATACCAAACAATTATTTGTCAGTGTATGCTTGAAAGTCTCTCACAATCATGGACACAGAATAAAATGAATACTTTTATAGCCAGATGACTTCTTTTTAAGTCTCAGAGTTATAGCAACTGTTGAAGAGAGGCTGCACAATTTTTTTTTCTTTTTTCTTTTAAATATTTTATGTTTACGTTAGTACAGTTGTCCCACTTTTTCCCCCTTTCGTTGCACAAATTTAATGAAGGTAATACAAGCATAAGGACCCTGAACTTAACAAGAAAACTGCAGTGGTAAATATTCCAAGTGGAAAAATCAGCCTGCTAAAAATCAGTAACGAGGAATTCACATTCAATCCCACATCCCAATTCATCCCAGAAATATAGGGCATCGGGAGCTCCTGATCAACCTATTAAGGACCACTGTAAAACTTGTAAAATGTAGAATAAGCTGTATTTAGAAGTGTCCCACAGCTTACTCTGAAACCCCACAACAGACAAGGAAAAACCACCACAGGCCATAGACAATTTACTCCCAGGTATCTGTCTCCTGAATTTGATTTTACCTTGACCATATAACCAGCTCACAGACTTCTGAAGAAGAAAAGGACCTTATAGGTGAAGAAAGTGAGGCTTACAGAAGTGATGCAATTTACTCCACATCACAAAACTAACTGACCATAAAGCCAGAGCTTGTACCTGGGTCTCCTGAGTGAAGTCACTGTTCTCTCCACTACATCAAGCTGAACTTTGCAGCTTTACAACTTTTCAGCTCTTTCCTACTCTCTGCCAGTCTGTCTCAAGCCCTTGCTATTTCTCACACCCTCAATATGCATGCTCCCCTCCATTTCTCTCTCCTCTTCTCTATGGTTTCTCTCTTTATTCTCACTCTGTTTCACTCTCTCCTTTCATTCTCTCAAGTTTCTAGCTCCTCATCTTAAGCCCCAGTGATCCTTAAGGCATCTGCTCTCTGTTACCACCACTCAAAACTCCTAACCATCAATCCTCTGCCAGTGCACCTGACTCTGGGGCTCCTTTCCTCTTCAGCCAGTCAAGACATGCCTTCCTCTTACGTGCTCCTCAACTCTTCATTGAGGGGCAGGGTCTAGAGTACAACTGCTTGGATCCCTAAATGGTCATACAGACCTTTCAATTTTACCTCAAAAACCTTTTCCTTCTCAGGGAATGTAAAAAGAATTCAAGAACTATTTCTTGAACAAATGTGTGAGTAAATGAGTCAATAAACAGGTGTATTTCAGTATGTAAAGCCCAGCTCCTTCCATCTCAATTCCAGTGGGTCATCCTCCTTCCTCACTTAAGGTGATTTTTGTTCTTTCAAAGACTCTGTTATCATATCCCTGCAGTAATGCTTCCATTAGTGTGCTCGTCCCCCTTGCATTTGTTAGGGATATACATAAGTTCCAATTTGTCTTCATGATGTCCTAGACTCCATGCAAATCAAGGAGTGTAATCACTGATACCACCAGAAGAAGAATGAGGTAAGGCAAGGTATCACCTTTTTATTTCAAAATACTAGCCTGTATGAGCCTCAGCTCAAGACCTGTATACTTATTCAACTGATACCTACCAAGTATCTGTTGGATACTAAACAATTGTGCCTGATCCCAAGTCCACAAGCAAACAAGGAAAATCATGAATTTTAAGTTCAATCAAAACCATTTTTCCAATTGTCTTCTAAAAAATACTCACTTGCAGATGTCTTATATTGTCAACTGCAAGAACCATCACTTCATTTTCTTGAAATACAACATCTATTTCTTGCTTTAACACTATCGCAGAGTTCTCACATACTTTCTTTGTCTCCCAGAGCTGATTAAGAGATTTTAAAAAATAAAATGAGATTACTGTATCCTCCAAAATATTATAAAGACAAGTCCTCAGCAAGATACAAACCAAGCTTCACATTCAAAATGCCTATGATACTAAAAAATTTTTCAACTATTAGATTATAATTCAATAATAAGTATTTGTTAATTACATGCTATGGTAAGAAGCACTTAGTTTTAAAAGTAATGGGTGCTAAAGGCAAAATGCCGTAGTATGAATCCTAATTCTACCTGTAACTTTGGGCAGATTATGTAACCCAGTGCTATTCAAAGATAAGGACCTTCTGCTGCTTCTCAAACTGTTTGTTCCAGAATATAAATCAACTATATTATGAAACTTGCTGTTAACAGTACACTTAGTGATAAAGTTGATTTGTCTTTTTTTTTTTTTTTTAACAAGACTGCTTGATGAAAGAAGCAGTTCGTTGATTTACATTCTGGCTCAAACTTACTGAGACTGGCACTTTAGGTAGCACTGACTTAACCTTCCTGCATCACTGTTTCCTCAGCTGCAAAAAGGACTGTTGTGAGAATAAGCAAATATATGGGCAGTACTTTGCACAATGTCAGGCATACAATAAATACTAAATAAATTTTAGCTACAGTTTGTACAAACACTGTACTAGATGCTACAGGGACAAACTAGTGTCCCTGGCCTCAATAATTTTGTGATTTAAAATGTGTGAACATGTCAGAGGAGCAATAGAGCATTAGAGGTGGGGAATAAATAATCTTTACTTAAATCCAAGGCATAATTTGATAAATACCATCAGAAAGTGACATAAAGTCATATGGCATTAAAATGAGAGATATCCCTCCAAATAGAATACTAGGAAAGGCTTCACAGAAGCCTTGGTGGTTTGTAGAATCATTAGGATTTCAACAAGGAGAGGTATGGAGAAGTAGGTTATACCAAACATAAGAAACCACATAAGCAAAAGTACAAAGGCAGGGAACTATAAGATGTTTGGGAAAATGTGAGCAGGTTTGTGTAGGTTACCTGCAGAAATAAACTAGAAGACAGACTGCAGCAGAATGAGGCCATACTGTGGAGAAGTTTGATGGCAGACTTAGGAGTACATATTTACTTTGGTAGGCAAGGAAGCCACTATCTGTTTTTGAGCAAAAATGACATGAATATATGTACATGAGAAAAATATCTTGGAAACAGCATGTAGAAAATCAAGACAGAGAAACTTATGGCAGAAACTAATGCAAGAGAGGCACCTAAACTTGAAATGGAAAAGTATAAATAAATGATAGAAAATGAAAAGGTAGAATCTATTAGATTTGGCAAGTAACTGGATGTGGAATTCAAGGTAGAGGAAAGGGTCACAACTACTCTTGAGGAATCAAATGTAATATTTAAGTCAACAAAAATACAGTTTAATCATTGGACTTCTCCAGCAATGAGACTGTCACAGTCATATAATAGTACTTTTCAAGGATGAATATGAATCTAACAGTTTTCTATTTTACTATTCCCAATACTGCCCATTAATTTCTTAGTTTGTAGGAGGTTTAGTTTACCATCTGTAAAAGTTTAAAATGAAAATTTCAATATTTCTCACCCTGATTGTCTGGTCATCAGAAGATGTCAAAAAGGATGATCCATCAGGAGAAAACATCACACAACGAACCCAACTTAAATGTCCTCTGCAATCTGCTACTTTTAAACACGAGTCCACATTCCACAGCTACAGGATAAACACAGCATATAGGAAATCACATTCATAAGCATTTTCTATCTATATACATACACACACTAAATGGCTTGTGCAGAAGACTATTCATTATATCATTATTTTTAAGAGCAAAAAACTGGAAACAACCCAAATGACCATCAACAGGACCAATTAAATAAACTACATTTATCATACATATAATGGAATACTATGAAGCCATAAAAAGTAATGAGAAAAACACCTTGATAATGATAGTTGCTGGGCAATACTGTTTACAAAGAAAGCAGAGTATTTATATTTTGCAGAAGAATATATACACTATACTATATCATATATGTGTGTTTTTATGTATATACACACACGCTATGTAAATAAAAAATGAGAAACATGTAAATATGTAAATGGATACAAATGTGCAGATAAATAATACATATAAATACCTGATTATATATGCAAAAAGGAACATTGGAATGTTAAAAAAAAACCTATATGAGGGGAAAGAGTGAAGGGGAAGGGATAGGGATGAAAGCAAGACTTCTCTGAATATAGTTGTTATAAAGGTTTGACTTAGAGCCATGTAAACATTTTATGTGTATTTTAAAAATCAATAAAATATAGATGAACACAAGAAGCTTCCATATTCAGACTATTTTCCACTGTCATCTAATCCTCATTTCAACTGACTGCAAAGCCTTATAATAAATGAATATACTAATTGCACATGTACACATTTCTCCTGTTATTCATGCTTATTACAAATCGTCAGTGTCTGCCACCAGCCTGGCTGTATTTTGTCCGGAGTACTGCTGTAAATTACTCAAATATATTCCAGTCTAATGAAGTACCATATGTGCCTGAGTTCCTCTCATTACACTCTGAATTACAGACCTACTTTATGATTTCAGAACTAGCACGGACAAACAAGTGCTTCATCACATGCTCAGTGGTTTTCAATCAGTGAGTTCTATGGTTACAAATTAAGTACATGGAATTTTCTCTGCCTTATCTCTAGCGTCCAAAGTGGGCGTCCAGAGCTAAAGTATAGAGATGAAAGTGGTTCCTATACTGAAAAACCTCCCTTGAAATCCTTCCCTCTCTATCCTTCTGCCCCACCCCGACCCCCAATTATTTCCTTCTCACCCAGTCTTCAAAACCAAGTCCCTGTATTTCAAGAAGAAAGACAATGTTTCCTGGAGCTTTCTAAGAATAGGGTAAAGATTTTAAAAGTAACAAGAAAGGAAGAAAGAGGGGTTGCTCCTCCACACCTCCTAAAAATCCTGACATGAACCCAGAAAAGGGAAATTTCCAGCCACATCTAACTTGTGGATCTACCTACAGGTAAGGTGCAAGATGTCCTACCAGATCCGAATCTTTTAATCCAAGGCCTCAGCCAAAGAGAACACTGCCCACAGCACCGTATTTCTTCCCACTGTTTCAAACAGGACTAGATTTTGTTCACACTCACTGCCTCAGATTCCAGTGGAATGGTTTTTGGCAGGAAGTTCTTCAGCACTAGCTGCACTACTGTTCTTAAAATTAGGAAGAGCGTACAGAGCTCACCTGCTCACTCTCATTTTATCTGCCTCCATGTGAAGGTCTATAGCTCCGTAACTGTCCTCCCATCCCCATACACACCTTCACAGTAAGGGGCACGGCTGGCAAACTCACTAAAAATTGCTGAAATAAGCAGAGAACACTGAAGAAGCGCATGCAGTAGTCAAGCTTCCTTTGAGGAGAGCCTGTAAACCAAATGAATCTCCCTACTTTCCAGGTAAAGGTCCATCTCCCTTTTCTTAGGCTGTAAACACAAGGGGCTTCAAATTACCTGGTGGCAAGACCCACTCAAGCAATGAGTAGTAACAAAACCTGGAAAAACAAATCCATCTTTGGAGGAAAAATATCAGGGAATTCATTGCTTTTTGAAAAAAATTAATACAGCTATTCACTTGGCAGGGTTCTTCCTGGGCCAGTGAGGTACAGACTCTCAATAAAAACTCTATCAAGCAAGTGCTAAATTATAAACATAAACAGGTAATTTATAAGAGTCATTTTATTCATTAGTGCTTAGCAATGAATGAATGTCCTAGGTTAGCCAATTCCAAATTTAACTTCTATCTGTTCCTTCTCAGTGTTCTAAGAAATGTGAACTGGATTCATCTCTCATCATTTCCTGTAGAGAAGAGTCTATGCCTCTGCTGTTTAAGAGATGCCATGTTGCTGCTTAGGAAACCAGTGGTCATTCCACTGTTTCCTCAGACCATGGCACACACCAGCCTTCCAACAAATACCTGGTAAATGATACCTCATCCCCAGAATGATTTATCGTACTGTTAAAGCAAGTCTTTAACCACTGCTAACATAATGAGACTGTCTATCTAGTTAATAATCTAAAGCTATCACACATTATGCTACGGAAAAAAATACTACACAATTTCCCAAGCAAGCATCTTCAGCAGTTAACAACTTAGCAGCCCATTCTTCATTGTTCTTGTACCTCTGGAGACACAGACTTCACAGAGTAAATTCAACTACTCACCTCCACACAGTACTGGGACAAAGCCACCACTGCCAAGTGGTTATGGGGGGAGAAGTCACAGTACTGGATGGTGCTGTGATGGCCCATGTGGATTTCTCCCAACAGACCACTGGTATGAATGTCAAAAAGCTGTCAACAAAAGAGAGAGAGATAACTATGGAAGTAATATTTTTTTAAATAAGTATACCCAAACTGAATCTACATTTATTTCTAAAAGAATACCCTTCCATTTCAAATACGAAGTATAAATCCTGAAAAAATACTATAATTACTGATAATTGGCATATACTGACAGTCATAAGATGTAAATCAACATACATATACTTTTAAAATATCATTCATCTTGAAACATGTTTCCTATAAAGGAGAATTTATCACAGATAACTCCTCAAGTTGCCCTAGAGAGAAATAAAACCTCTGTGAATAAATGAATGAAGTAGCCAAATTAACATACAGAGCAGTTCTCCCTAATGCTCGTTTATTCAAAAGAGAAAATAGATACTCGAAAATAAAGATGATCAAACTAATATAGAGCAGAGGCTTGATAACATGAAATTAGCTCAATTATTTCTAGTTCTCTTCAGAGCTACCAAATTATTCTATTACAATCAATCATTTTCCCATTTTTTTTTGGACCAAAAAAGAGCTATTTTTGAGTAATTCAAGCTTCATTTCAATTTTTGAAAGATTTTAAAATGCTGAATATACTCTTCCAAAAAATTCTGCCAAATGACAGAAAACCTTTATACCAATATACAGTATAGGGATTTAAGACAAAGGCAGTCTTAACGAAGGAAAAAACAGGCTTCAGTGGGAGCCACGAAAATGTTCGGTGAGTGCACAACTCTGCAAGCATGCACAGATGGTCTGCAGCACAGCATCAGAGGTCAACAACACAGGACAGGAAATCATACTGAAAATGCTTTCCAGGACAGGTCGTTCTTAGAAATTAGTGGCTGAGAATGATAGAGGAAACTTGGCAAATGTGAAAGTGGCAGCTGTCCCAATTGTGGGGTAGCAAAAAGAAAATATCTAACAATAGGAGTACACTGACAACACAAAAGAGTTGGAAAGAAGTAAGAGGAGGAGAATGGAGAGATCAAAAGTAAGAAATTGGGACCTACATGTCGTTAAGGGTAATCTTAGCTTTATTTTCACAGGTAAAATAAGGAGCTGGTCTATATTTTTATAATAAGAAGGCATCTTATACAGTATAAAACTATTTTCCTTTCTCATTAGAACATATCTTTTAAAATGTTCAAATTCTCCTCAACACCATTAGTCATTAGGGAAATGCAAACCAATCTACAATGAAATACCACTTCACACCTAATAGGATGATTATAATATAATAAAGGAAAAAAACAAATGTTGACAAAAATGTGGAGTAACTAGAACTCTTGTACATTGCTAGTAGGGATATAAAATGGTACCGACACTGAGGAAAAATTTGGAGGTTCTTCAAAAAACCAAATACAGAACTGCCATATGACCCAGCAATGCTACCCCCAGGCATATCCATATAAGAATTGAAAGCAGAGGCTCAGACACTCCCATACCAACGTTCATTGCAGCATTACACACAATCGCCAAAAGGCGCAAACAACCCACACATCCACCAATAGATGAAAGGGTAAACAAAATGAGGTGTATCCATATAATGGAACACTGTGTGGCCATATAAATTCTGATACATGCTCCAATAGAGGTGAACCTTGAAAACAGCATACTAAATGAAATAAGCCAGACACAAAAGGTCCAGTATTTTATGATTCCACTTACATGAAATGTCTAGAATAGGTAAATTCATAGATTAGATTAGAGGTCACCAGGGAACCTGGGGAGAATGGAATGCGGAGTTTTTACTAACTAGTTACAGAGTTTCTGTTTGGGATGATAAAAACATTTTTGGAGTACTGGTGATAATTGTACAACACTGTGAATATAACTAACGCCACTAAATTGTACGTTTTAAAATGGTTAAAGTAGCTAACTTTATATCTATATATTTTACAACAAAAAGTAGTTTAAATCTTCATATCTTGTAAATGCAGTGGTTCTTTTTCTGTTCTTACAATCTTTCACAAATTTAAGACAAAAGGAGATACTTTTCTTTAGTTTCCTGATAAAGGGGTATAAATCTATAAGCAGCCAAAATCCTACGGTCCTAGCTATTAGATCAATAACAATAACATAAACAGTCTCTCAGTGAGTTTTTATATAACTATATTGTATATTTCAATTGTGTTCTTTAAAATATACTATCTGGGGTGAGAGAAAAGGGAGAAATTAGTAAAATGATACACATTTTCAGTTGTAAGATGAATAAGGTCTGATGATCTAATGTATAAATGCTGACTACAGTTAAGAACACTGCATTGCGTAACGGAAATTCACAAACAGTAGAACTTACAAGTTCTCCTCATAAAAAGGTAAATAATGTGAGGCAGCAGTTGTATTTACTCAATCGGGGGAATTGTCTCATAATGCATACATATATCAAAACATCACAATTTATACTTTAAATATCTTACAATTTTGTCAATTACACCTCAATAAAGCTAAATATAAAATAAAATTATAATATCTTTTATTCAAGTCTTTTAAAATTACTACTAGAATGGAATGTCACTGAGCCGTAAATCAGAAAAGCTGGCTCTCCAAATCATAATGTACCTTTGAACAAATTACTTGGCTGCTCTGAACCTCAGATGCCTCATTGTTATCACAGAGTTATTGCAATCTTTCTGTCCTTTGGATATTTATATCAAAAGAAATTATAACATGGGAGCACACTGAATACTACAAATGTAAGCTATTATTAGATTTGAAAAAAAAGAAGGCATTTCTTGTCATTTACTTTTTTTGCCCAGCTTCCTCCTTTACTTCATAGAAATCCCACAATCGTCTTTAGTCATTGAGTATTTCTCACAAAATCATAAAATTTTAGGGGTAATAAACACTTTGAAAATCATCTAAACCAATGTATTCAAAAACTGTAAAACAACAAAAATAACTGATGAAAAAAGTATTCCATGTTCTTAATAAATTTGAGAAGCACTGGATTAAACAATATAAATTGTTTCTGTATCGTAGGACTTCTTGGGGCCTTAAATATGTCAGTACACACTGAGTACCTCTAATGGAGAAAGCCAATATCTGACACCTCCCAAACCTGCGTGACCATGAGAACCACTTCTCATAAGGCCTTCTGACACTCCCCACAACACAGATCTGAAAACTATGAAAGATGAGGGAGCCTATTTATGATAAAGAATCATATTTATACTTTATATCAGTAAACAATGTAAAATGCAAAAAATCAAGGTTTTAATTTTGTTTAAATTAGACTAAAAATTTCGCTTTTTAAAATACTGGTACTTACAAAGATTTTATTTTTGGCTGCCACCATTATCCTAGACCCATCAGAAGACCATGAACAACATTTCACTATCACTTCCATGTCCTCTTGAGGCTCCTCTGAAGTTAGGAAGAACAGCTTCACATTAATGGTTTTCCTCTCATTTGCTGATTTCACATCCCAAAGCTTTAAATTACAAAAATCGGAAAAAAAAAAAAAAGGATTTAAGTTTGCTTTAATCTCAAATCTCTAGAATTTCACCTGGATCAAATATCCCACAAATTATTCACTTTACCTAATAGGTTATTTTTACTTATGCATGACATTTTTATAGAACTTATAAATCAACAATTCGTTTTTCATTCAGTTTATTCCTAAAAAGAAAACAATCAGAAGCACTGACTGCAATGCAGAATGCAGAACTAATAAAGTGCTGAAAGAGCCTTGCATGGTGTGGAGGAGGCTAGGTGATGAGCAGGGAAGAAAGGTAAGGTGGAGCCTCACAACTTGCCACTGCTGCCCTCTGCTGTGCCAGGCAAGAACTGTGCTTCACATCTATGGTCTGCACAGCATGGACACCACACAGGACTCAGTAAAGCTGAATTATAACCTAGTAGGGCACCCAGAGACATGAGGAGTCCCTGAAAACAAAAAATGAAGAACATGCTGAAAGGAAGCAAGAGACGGTGTGTGCTTGACAGGGCCAGACGGGGCTCCAAAACAACTGGATCCTGAGCAATGGGATACAAAAGCCTAAACCTACTCATTTTGCAGAGCCACTGAGCAGCACAAAGGACCAAGGTCTTCGAGAAGACCCATCTTTACTCCCCTGGGCTTCGAGCAGCGCCCCAGCTTCACGGGGGGTGGGGGGGGCGGGGGGAGTGGCTGCCATGCCCCGACCAAGGGTTGGCCAAAAATGAGGCCAAAGAAAAAGCTGCTTCTCAGGCTTTAACTCAGCTTCCAATGCACAACTCCAAGGTAAAATCTGATTTTTCTAGCCAGGCACATTTTGAAATCTTTCTTGAGTTTAGAGAATTACTATATACACTAAGAAATATAGCCAAAAGCAAAACTTTCCCCCCTGCAACAACTGTAGGTAAATTGGATGAAGCAAAAGAGACATCAGGTACTTAAACAGGTTTTCTTGACACTAAAGAGGAAAAAAAAAATCTCAATATAAACGTCAGAAACTTCAGTCCCATCAGCCAGAATATATGAGAAATCACACTCTGCTCGCCTCTTAATATGAACAACAAAGTAACTATTGTCTGGATTTAAGAAAGAAAAAGAAAACTAACACAACCCAATTTTATTACATCTAAACTGCATCTTCTGCATCTGGACCTGATTCTAGCTCTTCTCCAAGGAGTGATGCAATTCTACATATCGAGGGACCAAGTAACTGCCAGTGTTTCATTTTGAGCAATTCACAGCACTGTATTTAGGGATGCTCATGCACCCTGGCCCTTGTATGGTTTAAATGGCAATTTTTAAATAAAGCTTGCTCTTTGAAACAATTTATCATCAGGGCCTGAAAAATACATTATTATCGACATGAGAGTCTAACAAAATGCTTAGATTATAGAGCTATTTGAGGCAGGAAATAATTTTACAGTTCTTCATCTTCTCAGAAAGTAAAAGCTTTAGGAGATCTTGACCTTGAAATGCTGTTATCCAACATCATTTTGCAGGACCACTGCTTACTATGCATCACTGTACCAGTGCAAACCAGCCAACAACACTGGCTTAACAGCACTTTGGGGAAGCTGCCGCAACAAGGCAGTTCTCACCAAGAGTGCGGTAATGTCTGTCCCCTGCTGTGAGTGCTCTGTGCTCTACAATCCCATTTTGATACTCACACATAAAATCAAAATGCTGTCCCTGGAAACTTGAAATTTTTTTTTTCCCTTGAGTTGGAGAAGTCTAAATTTGAGTTGAATGGACACAGCAGAAGTTTATCGTCTTAAGTACATTATAACCACTGTGTCAGTTACTTTGAAATTATATCAATAAATCAGATACAGAGTTTACATGCTAGTAAGGAGGTGAGAAAAGCACACAGATGGCTTTAACACCAGCTACGTACGAAGTGCCCTTTGAGAGGTAAAGAGACAGCACAGTGGGAATGCTACACCCAAGCTGTGAACACTTTTGCAGAAGTGGCCAGCTCACTCTCCTCCCTGAAGATTCTCCTAATTCACGCCACCTTACAATCAACAGAATTTCAACACAAAAAGGAGGAAAACTCTAGGACCTGGAGTCTAGTCTAAGGGGTCAGATAAGCTAAAGTACAAAATGGGAAAGCAAAGGCAATGAGAAGAAAGAAAAAGTACAGTGTGGGTGCAGCATCAGGGGCCTGAACACTTCTTCCCCAACAGAGCCATCTTCTGCTCTCAGAGCACCTACTACAGATTTTTACCATTTTCATGATTTGTCTATTCACTTACCTTCCTTCCCAGCTGGGTACTGAACAACTTCAGACCAGGAATTATATGTTTTTTTAAGTGTTTAAAACCCAAATACCTAGTACATAGTAGGTATTCAATAAGGGATCAATAAATACATTTAAAGTAAAAAGACAGATTATTCCCATGTTTCAAGCACAGGTGAGTAGAGACAATAGCATTACTGAAAGAAAGAGGGTCCAGGTTAAAGCCGCAGACAGAATACACATTCACCTCCACACCCGCCCAAAACCCATGTGAAATGATCGTAAAGAGAATTTTTCTCTCTAGACGGTTAAGTCACAAGGTGAAGGAGAAAGAAAGAAGAACTACCAGCAATAAAACTATAAAGACTAACAAGCAGAAAGTCGAGAGATAAGGAGACTCCTAAAAATTGAATCCCGAGCCCACAGTATAGAAAGCCAACGAAGGGACTCAATTCACATCATGGAATTCCTAAAATGCTCAGGAAGTATCTTCTGGAAGAGGTGGCACTAAATCAGGAGAAATCGTTGGAAGTCCCTTGAAACACCCTCTGCTACTATGCAATCCAGATTGCTGTGTGCCCTTACTCTGGCTGAAGAATAGAGGGTTACTCCATTCCCAACACAACTGACAGCAGGGTCAGCACTCCGAGAACAGGGAAACTGGAGAGAGCCTATATTCCAAATGCTGTGAGCTCTGCCTAGGCATCTTCACAACCAGAATTACACACTCCAGGTAGGAGACTGAAGGTTTTTCTGTGACTACCCCACCAGATCAACACAAAAAAATCTAGAGTCTGACATGAGGAGTTCACCATGGAAAACAGCCAGATAACCCTACAGGGAAATCCATGATAAAGTCCACAATTTCCTATCAGTTTTTTGGTGCTGTACTCAGAAATAAAGCAGATGTCCAAAGATCAGACAAGTAAGATATATCTCTAAAATGGAGAGACAGAAATCAAAACTAACAAACAGAAAGGACAACTATACAGAAATATGAAAACTTCAAAAAAAACTATTACTAACACCCACAAAAGATAAAAGATATTGCATGCATGAAACAAGCATAGGATAATATTAAAAAGAGAATAGAATATAAAAATATTAAAAAGGTAACTGGTCATAAGAATGGGTTCTTAAAAAATATGATAGTAAAAATTAAAAACTCAATAGAAGGATAGGAAAATAAGGCTAAGGAAATCTTCCAGAAAGTAGGACAAATGTAGAGAGAAGAGAGAAAAAAATAAGAAAACATCCAAAACAAACAGGCATTCCAGAAAGAGAAAGTAGAAAAAGAATAAATCAAATAGTTTAGAGGAACTCGCCAAAGCTGGAGTTTCCAAATTGAAAGAAGCCACCAAGTACCAAGCAAAATAAGTGGAGACAAACCCAAACCAAGGTACATTATCATAACATTTTAAAAAAGAAAAAATACTAGAGACAAAGATCTTAAAAATTTCAAGAAAGGAAAATAAACTACATATCAACCAGAATGGCTTCAAATGTTACCAAGAACAACCTCAGAAGCAAGAATACAAAGGAGCAATGTCCCCAAAATTCTAAGGAAAAATTATTTCCACCCTAGAATTCTGTATGCAATCAAAAATAGCAATGACGTATGAGGCTAGAAAAAGACACTTTTAGGCAGGCAAGGTCTTAAAAACTGACCTTCCAATAGATTCTTTCTTAGGAAGATAGAAAAGTTTTCCACCAAGATGAGAGAATAAACCAAGAAAGAAGACAGAAAATCCAGGAAATAAAAGGGTCTCAGCTAAAGAGAAAAACAGAAGGAATTCCTGGGATAGTAAAGGGAGATGCCAGGAGGACAGCTGGACACTGAGTACAGCGTCTCCAACCCGAATGGAGCAAGACAAAACCTTCCTAGAAAGTTATTTCTAAGAAAATTTTTCAAATACCTGATAAGTTTGAATGATACAAGAGGTAATTTAGACAAGGGATAGTTTGAAGACAAACTAGGGATAAGCACATTTTAAAAAATAAGCAAATGAAAAAATAAAACCACAATGTTAAAGGTACTACACATTTACTCACAAAGAAAACAAAAAGTTGTATGAGAAGGAAAAATATTCATCATACACTGCATGGCTCAACTGTGATCAGTCCGGATGACATAAATCTCATATATTGATCTAATCAAATCCCGAAATATATAGAAGCCACAAAAAGCAGGTCAGGTTTATGGGGAAAAAAACCAATTAGTTCAGTTTGGAACACAGTAAGTGTGGAGCAGGAGCTTTATTTAGGAGACAACAAGTAGCAGGCGCTTGGGGATCAGGACACAGCACACAAGAGAAACAAGGGCTGGAGACGGCACATCCGGAAGTCACTCACAGAAGACATGAGAGCTGAAGCCGTGAGACTGGGTGAGCTGAGATGCAAGACTGGCGCGCGCGGTGGCAGTCAAAGTCAGATGTTAGAGGAGCAGCTCTATGTCAATGGGCAGGAAAACAAGGAACAGAAGGGCTCAGAGAGATAGAAGGGAAAGAAGAAACACTGATGTCAAATGGCAGTTTCAAAAAGAAGATACCGGTCATCAATGGGGAAGATGAACACTGGTAATACAACAAAAAAAATAAAGATTGGATAAAGAAAAATATCAGATTTTACACAAATCCGAAGAACATGAGACTTTAAAACAAACGGAAAAAAAGGAGACTAAAAACAAAACTGGATTTTACTCTTCAAGGGAATACAGGGAAGACAGGACCAGGCTAAAAGAGGGTTAAGTAACCCTGGCCAGTGCAGCCCAGTTGGTTGGAGTCGTTCAGTAAACCAAAAAGTCATGGGTTCAATTCCTAGTCAGGGCACGTGCCTAGGTTGAGGGTTCAGTCTCCCCCTTCCCACCCTCCATCAGGGCACATACAAGAGGCAACAGATTGATGTTTCTCTCTCACAGCGATGTTTCTCTCCCTCTCTCCCTCCCTTCCCTTCTTTCAAAAAAAAAATAATAATTTTTTTATTATTTTTTTAAATTAATTAAATTTAAAAAATGACTTTTTTTTTTAAATTTAAGGAGAAAGTATTTAGGGTTTGTTTTTTTCCCCTCAGAACTACAATCACAGGGGGCTTAAATAAGTATTTTTCCCTAGCTCTGGGTTTTCCCCCAATATGACTTGTCAAAAACAGGTCAATAATGACATAAAAGGCAGGATAATGATAAATAAGAGCAGGACCTTTATAAATTTGACCCCCAGAGATCTCAAAAGATTTTATGAAGTCATAAAATGAAATATATGCTTAAAATTAAGAATTCAAAATTATGAACTTTAAAGCATAAGGTAGTAAACCATTAATAAACAATCATTATAATAAGCATTTATAATTATATTAAATATGTCCCTGGAAGTTGAAGCTCTTTCTGCAGAAATGTGAAAAACAGAAGCCTAATTCTATAACCCAATCCTAAGGCCATAAAATTACAACCCATTTTAATAATTAACAAAAGCATACCTTTAATGTTCCATCAGCTGAGCAACTAGCCAAAAGCTTATCGTCTGGTGAAAATCTGCAGTGATTAGCTGAATTGTTATGGCCTAACAAGGTATTTCGACAAGATTCTTGATTCAAATCCCAGAGCTATTTGAGAAAGATAAAAAGATAACTAAAAAACTAGTACTGAATGGGGAAAAGTTAAAAATAATGTAAAGTTCTTCCTTCCCTCTCATTTAAACTTTTTCAGTTACAGGCAGATGTTCAATTCACAGTTACATAAAGGTGTTAAACACAAAGGTGAACTTGTGATTAACAAGTAATATGGGGCAGCTCTCAAATCAGCACCTAAATCTACTATAGGGTCTCAAAGGCTCACCTAGGCTTTTAGTCTGAGCATTAAATAACTAAACAATTACTCCTATTTCAAAAAAGTAGTTTGGAGTCATTATTCTACTTTATTCAGCTCTGTAATAAGTGATATGCAAAATAAATCACCCCCAACTTTTTTAGATGCTAGATTATCCAACTCAAAAAGTGGTCATTTTTAAAATATTCCAATGCAAAGTTTGAGTGTGGTAACTAAGCTAAAATCTATTCCAGAGGACAAGTCACTCAATTTCTCTAACAAATCAATGGCATTTAAAAAAAAAAAAAAAAGGCAGAGGGAAAGGGGAACTTTTACAGAATAAACAAGACTTCAGAGGTATAATAACCATATGCCAACTGAAGTTTAGATTCTGACTCCAAAAAACCCATGGTAGAAAGATACATTTTGGGGAAAAGTGAACATGGACCAGGTATACTACAAAACTGTTTACTGTGATAGGTATGTCTATGGCATCAGAGATGTATGCTGAAGTATTTTGGGTGAAATGAGATGATATCTAGAATTTGCTTTGAAATGTTTTAGGGCAAGAAATAGGGGTTGGTGGGGAATAAAAATAAGATTGGCAAAATGTTGATAATTATTGGAGCTAGACAACAGATAGCAGAGATGTTCATTACTGTCTTCTCTCCTTTTGGGTATGTTTGAAAAATGTTTAAAAATGTACATAAAAGGGGCAATAGTCATCTCTGGTGATTTATACTAACTAGACTAAACACAGGTGAATAAATCATTTATCCCCCACAATTAATCTTGGTAAAAATCCTTTGGAAATCATCAGTGAGATAAGTCCTGTTCTTCAGGGCCTCTCCATCCTTGGCTCCTTTACCCCAGTACCAGGAAAACCCAGTTCCCCAGAGAAGGCAAGTTACACGGGGGCAGCTTTAGATTTACATACTTTCATTGAAATCTGTTCAAGAATCACAAGAAGTGAGTTCTAAGAGCCTTCATAGTAATGTGGGCGTGGTATGACAGGTCTTACAGTAAAACTCATCCAATTAAAACTGCTGACTAACCAATAACCTCTTCCCCCATCTTAGAGATTTTTGTTTATATTTAAGAGGAGGAGATATAAACTCCCTCACCCTACAAAATGTTAAAAGTAACATCAAAATTAGTCATATATACTACAGAAGTCTTAATCATTTTAGAAGTGGTTTCATTCAAATAAGGTAAAGTTTTTCTGAAATAGTACAAGAATCTTATTTTTAAAGGTGGGTTTACTCGATAGGGTAAGCTCTGCTGAGTAAAAGCGAGCTATTATTGTGAGATAATTTTATATTACTGCATTATTTTGATCCAATCTGGTGTTTTCAAACTGAGTTCTGTAGGGCCCCAGGGATTCCAGAAAAATGTCTGAAAAGGAACTATGGGGGCTGGGGGGTGGAGGGAGGTAAGGGAACAAGAGAGACTATAAATGCAGGCCCATACCCCAACTCAACAAGAAAAATGGGCTTTATCTCTTTTACATTGAGCTTCTATGGAAGTTTTCTTTGTAGAAAAAAGAAAAAGAAAAAAAGGTTCACCTTTCTGAAAAGGGAAGGAGGACAATTTTCAACAAATGTTTCCATATTTTCTTAAATAAAAAAAATACTTATTCAAATGTCAAAACAGAGTCTATAAGATTTTCCAAGTTGAAATGTTTTACCCAGTCCACCCAAAAGTACAATGTCCCATTAAAAAAATGGTGTGACATTTACAAAGGAAGGGCACAGAATCCAAACCAAAAAAGAATCCAAAAGAAGTTAGCAGGTAATTTCTGTGATCCAAAAAAGTTTAATCTGGCTATTTTTAATATGCCACTTAAGTGGGGAAAAAAGGTAATCTTTTATACTTTGTAATTATAAAACATTATCAAACCAGTGAAATGAATATCTATTTTTTGTTTGTTTGTTTTTTTACATTTTTTTCCCTACCGGCACCTTTTTCCCTCCTTCTTCAGATAATAAAACCTCTCTCTTTTGAATCAAACCCCATTCATAATTCAAGTGAAGCTGACCTCCCCTCATCTGTCCAATTTCTACATGGCTAAACTTGCGACCCTTTGAATTCCATCCTACTGACCAGTAGGGTTATTTAGCAATGAGTAGATAAACCCAAACCAGGTCAACTAGAGTTTTCTCTAAAATTAAATCTACGGGATCTGGGGAAGAGCAAGTTTCTCTTCCTCTGTGAGTATGAGCTGTGAGACCTATATAAGCCGAGCTGAGAAAAGCCACATTTCCTGTCCCACAGAGAGAACACGCCTGAACCAACAAAGAGGGAAGAAGCAGGGCCCATAACTGGAGATAGAGCTCAATCCTGCGGACGCAGTTTAAGCATTTGGAATCAGCTCTGCCCTAAGCCATGCTCCCTCTAGTTTTTCCAGTTACATGAGCCAGTAATATCTTCTTTGTTGTTGTTGTTGCTTAAGCTAATATGACAGTTTGTATTATGCAACCAGAAGATCCTTGATTAATACAATGTATGAGAAAATCAAAGGCAATGTTCTGACATGCCTACCAATTTACGCAATTCCCTTCATCCACACTTACTTTGAGGATGCCGTCACTTGACCCAGTGGCTAAAAGAAGGGGATGACTGTTGTGGGTGAAGTGGCAACAATTGACTTGCTCTGAGTGCTCATCATAGCTGTGCACTAGTTGCCCAGTCATAGAATTCCAAATCTAAAGAGAATAGAAAAAACAAAATTTACAACTACCCCTTATTTTCAAATAAAACAAAGAAAATGCTTTGAGGATCCCATCCATCCTCTCTGCCAAATTTTCCCAGTTGGACATGATGCTAATGAATACCTTCAGTTTCCCTGAAATATGTCAATATTTTGCCAAAATGTTTTTTTGAAAAGCTTACTTGCAAGTAAGTCTTCCTATAGCATAACTGGAATTTCCTGAAAATGTTACATTCTTCTAGGGCAAGATTTCAGATGTTCATATGAATGGAAGCAGGCAGAGAAATGCTATATGGGGAAGGAATAATGAATTTCAGCTGGGAAGGATGAAATCTAAGACCCGACTCTACCAATTTTAACTTGTTTGTCCTTGGTCAAGCCCCTAATTTACCTGCACCTCAGTTCCCTCCTCTGTAAAATGGGGACACTTGTACCTGTCCTACATATCATGGTATCAAATGAGATAAAGGACGTGCTAAGCATTCTGGTGACTTCAAGGTACCAATTAAATAAGTAAAAGTGGGCGTCTCAATGAAAAAAAATAAAGGTTTTAGATTTTGAGAGAAACCTAGCTTTCAAGCCTTGCTCCATTAGCTATTAGTTAATATGACTTTGGGCAAGTGACTTCATCTCTGAGCCTGTTTCTTCATCTGAAAAATGAGATTAATACTTACTTTGCAAATTACAGTGTAAAATCAATAATGTAAATATGAGGAAGTGTACAGTATAAAGCCTCCTGCAGTATTGAGTTCACAATAAAAAGTAATCACCATTCTAATGACTATGTAAGACAACTAACTAAGCAGTCTATTCCATCTAACGACAAACAAAAGAAATAAATTACCTAATAAATCTTCACAGGGCTCTGGACTTCTCAGAGGTTCTAATATCCCTCCCATAGCATTTTCTTTTTATCTCATCAAAGCACTCCCCAGAGGTCCAGAGAGTTTCCTTTATTTTGAAGGTCTTTTAATTTCTGCCTCTTGCTTTAAATTTTGAGTTCTTAGAAAACAAAAACTTAGTATTATTTCCTTTTAATCCATATAACTTTGACTTTGGAACTGCTCAGAGTGGCCAGGTTCATGCCTCACTCAGAATAGAGGCTATAGAGTGCATTAACTAGTTGGTTGTAAAATCACCTAAAGGGAACCAGTATACCAAGAAGTAGATTTTTCCAAGATTTCAATTTAGTCTGGACACTCCAGAACCTTCTTCAGATGGGTACAAACTGCAGGAAAACTTCCAAGCCAACTCTCTTATTCCCAGGCCCACTAAGGCCCACCCCACCCAGCCAGATTTAACACCCCACAACCCCTTTGAAAAAAGCCTGAAATGAAATCTCCCCTCCATTTATCATATAAAACACTCCCCTGGACTTCAGTTCCTCTTAAATTCTGCACAAATGCTCTGGCTAAAAGCCAAATTTAGGGACAAGAGACAAGAAAAAAAATTAACAAAGATAAAAATTACCCTATATTGCTCTGACTGGTGTGGCTCAGTAGATTGAGTGCCGGCCCGCAAACCAAAGGGTCACCAGTCCAATTCCCAATCAGGGCACAGGCCTGAGTTGCAGGCCAGGTCCCCCAGTAGGGGGTGCGCAAGAGGCAACCACACATTGATGTGTCTCTTCCTCTTTCTCTCTCCCTCCCCCTGTCCAAAAATAAATAAATAAAACCTCTTTTTTAAAAAGTACCCTACATTTTTTTCTCCATTTGCTTTTTAGACTAGTAACCTAATTAATTATTAATTTGTCCATTCATCTGGTTTTACACTGAATATAAGCCAGTTCATAAAGGTCAAAAATTGGGTTGCATTTCACAAATTATGTATTTTACAACAGAGTCCAATCTCAGATAATAATTTTGTGCAGTAACACTTCCAATCACAGTGCACTCAAAGATTTCAACTGATACTTAACCCACAAACCAGTCAACAAAAGCCAGGCAAATTTATTAATTTGTGATTTTTTTTCCTAGCTGCCTGATAAATATCTCAGACTGATCAACCTAGGTATTTTTGCTGGGGCTTAAATACAAAGGGTTTTCAGATAGTGTTAATTTACAATGGAAAAAACATTGATTTGCCAAGGTTAGTAAATCAAAAGGCCAGCACCCTTTAACCCTGCTTACCCTAGTCCCCCTATTGTGGAAAAAGAAAATGAATTCTGTGGTGATTACAACTCAAGAGGAAAATGTTTTCCTACCTTCACTTTTTTATCCCCTGAGCAGGTTGCTATAAATTTGTCATCTGCAGAGAATGCACAGCAAAGCACTTCATCTTCATGAGCCTTGATTTCTAGAAGTTTCTCTCCTGTTTCAGCTTTGAACACCTACACAAAAAATAAAATCTTTTTACTATACACCACTTAACCATGAACCATTATTCAATAAAAATCTTTCCTTCAAAGATCTCAACTACTGTTATTTTGCAACAGAAGTGAACCTTGGCAAAATTACTCCAAAAATCTGAATTTCTGTTGGAATTGATATGCTTTAACATATATAGAGAACTATCCTTTGTTAAATTTTGTAATATTAATAAAAAGAACTAACAGAATATAGCTTCAGTTCCTGAGAATAGTTTGGCAAATTCCCAACAAACAGAAAATATTTCATGCAATATAATTTCTTTCTGGGGCTCAAAGGGCCAAAATTAATAAAATGAATAATAAAGCACAAATATAGAAATACAGGTTACAGTCATAATCTCACAAAGACTAAAGCTGTCCTAATTATAAAAGTTTTAACTAATTTGATCCTGATTCCTTCAAAATCAAGTTAGAGCACAAGTTTAAAGAAAAGCACTCATTCTTATTTCCTGAAAAGAAACAAGAACTTACAGGAAATTCCTTCAAGCATCTTAGCCCAATTCCATTTACTGTCAGAAATCTATGGCTGAACTGATAATAAAATAGGTATTTTATTTAATTACTGTTTTTTAGTCAGAACCCTGTTCACTGAGCTAGGAAGTCCTATGTCTTTCAACAATTATCATTTCCTCATTACCTTTAGCTGTCGCATGGGCGACGTTAACTGACTAGAAGGGTAAAAGGCACTTCTATGTCACTTGGCTAGTTTAGAATTATGAAAACACACAACCATATCTTTAAAATCTCTAGAGAAGGACTTCATAAATGTTCAAGAGATTTGGATTTCTCTATTTCTAATGTACATTTTACTTGAATTTTAGGATTTAAATATATTCTAATATGCACAATATTGGGTACATGCCCTTTTCAATTTTTCTCAAAAGATATATTTTACCTGTAAGGTTTTATCAGCTCCACAAGATGCTATTCTGTGACCATCCGCAGAAAAGCAAGCATGGTAAACAGTATCTGTATGGGGGCGGACAACTAAGCGGGAGAGATTCTTGATGGTTTTTTTGTTTCTAAATACAAGGAAAAAATGAGCAGAAACCCAATAAATGAAAGTAAAAGCAATTATTTCCTATCAGTAATAAACTATCTTTTAACTTAGTTATATTCCCAAAAATAAAAAAATTATTAAAATTAAATTACCATTGCATAAATGGTAGCATAGATCACCTGGAGAAAAAAAGCATAATATAACAGAATTGGCATTTAAAGAAAAGTGCTACCCTGTATCAAGCAACCTGTCATGTGTTATAAATGTCACTGAGTTGGAAGAAATCTAAGTAATCAAATACATTTTACTTTGTGTTTTTCCTTTGATACTTTAATATTACATGCAGAAAAAAACATTATGTAAGGATACCCTCAAAAAGCTCCCTATTTTTTAAAAAGGAAGAAGATAGCAAAATAAAGGTCATTTCCTAACTAAAGTATGACACTACACCCACCATTATGATGATATATTTACAACTGCTCTTCTTTAACTACAATTATTCAGATAGAGAAAAAACTAAAACAATGTTAATTTTCTGTGTATCTTAATCTACTGAATATTAGCAGTCCCACAGGTATAAATATTATATTGTTTTTCATGGGCTAAAGGGTAAAGGAACATAAAATATACTTAAAATGAGGAAAGTATTGAACAGTGTCAGAATTTCACTTTGAGTACAAGTAAATGTATTAGATGGTATCATGCTTAATTTAAGAGTCAAGGGTTAGGAGTCAGATAAACCTATAAAGCAACCTCACTTCTCCTACTTATTAGGTATGTAAACTTAAGCAAATGACTTAACCTAATAAGTTTTCTTTCCTTATATGTAAAATAGGATTTATAATATCTGCTTTAAACAGTGCCAGGCACATAAAGATGTCAATGTTGTTATTTTAAAAAAATTAACCACCCATAAGACAGGACAAAAGAAAAAGGAAACGCAATGGTAAATCAGACTTGGCCCTTGCCTGAAAAGTATTCCACTTTACTAGAGGTGATAAAATAAACAACTATAACATAAGAACTAGAGTGATGAAAACCTGAAAGAAAAACAAGTTTCTAGCAAAGGTGGGAGAATTAGATTAAGAAACTACTCTTTCTTTCCCCTTGATCTATCTACTCAATTCCCTAAACAAAACTCTGAAAGTAACCTATCAATGATGGACACATAGTAGATGCCCAAAATGTATTAAATAATAAATGAATTCATGAAAATATAATTTCTTTCAAAGTTGAAACTCAGTTAAGCTAATACCAATCTAAAACTTTTTTTTAAAAAAAGGCTTTCCAGTTCTGAAAAATAAAGCATTCTTTGAACAGGATTTGGTCAAACCCAGTTAAAAAAATACAGCTACAAATGACTAACTATTCTATGAAAGACCATCTTGGGTTAAAATGCAGTTGTGAAAAAACAGAAAAAAATGAACAGCATAAAAAAGTAAAAATAATGAGCAATATTTTATAAAAGAACTAAAACTATGCCTATTTGATTATCAAACCAAGTATTAAAATACTACTTCAGCCACTAATTAAATATGAATTCAATCTTCCACAAATTTCTAGAGAATACCAACTATATGGACCAGGCAATATGCAAAATGCTATTCTTACTAACAACAATCAGTATTTATTGAGCAAATCCTATGACCTCAGTACTGTTCTAAACACACTATGTATGTGCGCATGTTTGTATACACACTCACTCTCATTTAATCCTCACAACAATGTGATGAAATAGTACTACTAGGTGAGGGAAGTTGAATAACTTTCCCTAGTTATACACAACTAATAAATATCAGGACGGGGATTTAAGCCCAGCCAGCCTGTTATTTTAACCTCCAAACAACACTATACTTCAGAACACATGGACTACTATGGGACACAAGCAAGTAAACAGACAATCACCATAAAAGGAGACAATGCTATCATATGAAGTAAACAAATAGATCTAACCTAGCCTCAATGAGTTAGGGGGCTGCTTCCAGGGAGAGTAAAACCTCTTCCCAAGAAAGTGTTAGTGGTTAACTCTGGGAAGTGCAAAGGTGGGGTAAGCTGAGGAGTCTCTGACTTTTCATTTTACATTGCTCTAATATTGTCTGATTTTTTAAAAATCAGGAACATGGATCACTTTAAAATAAAAATAAAATAAACAAAAAAAGTAAATTTTAATTTTAAATAAGTTTTTTAAGGAACTCTTTCCTTGCTCTGACCAGTATGGCTCGGTTTGGTTGGGTTTCATCCCACAAAGTGAATGGTCCCCAGTTTGATTCTCAGTCGGGACACACGCTCGGGCTGTACTTGGTTTGTACGTTCGGTCCTGGTTGAGGCCCGTACGAGAGGCAACTAATCGATGTCTCTCTCTCACATCGATGTTTCTCTCCCTCTCTCTCCCTTTCCCTCTATCTAAAAGTAAATAAATAAAATCTTAAAAAAAAAAAAAAAAAAAAGAGTAGCATGGGGTGGAGGGGGGAGGGATGAAAAAAAGAAAAAAAAAAAAAAAAGAATAGCATGGCATATAGAAGGAACATGGAAAATAAAGCTACACTGACCCAGTGTTTAACTCTCTTTCAGTAAGCCACATGAGCTTAATCAAATTTCAACCTCTCTGTGCCTCAATTTGTAAAATAGGGCACATGCGGCAATTTGTGCCTCATGTGTAAAATAGGGGAAATAATATTTACCTTATAAGGTTGTTTTGAAGATAAAATGAGTAACGTGTCAGCCTATTGTACATAACAGGCATTAAAAAGATAATAGCTTAGCTTTTCTTTTATTAATTGGTAAGATTAAGGTTAAAGCAAAGTTGAATGGCCTCTTTTAGGAGTTAGAGGAATCAGAATTCAGGGGAATTTTAATGAGGGCCATGTGCAAGACAAAGTGCTACTTGCTTTATATCCAATATCTCATTTAATCTTCACAAAAACAGTACTTACCTCAAAGGACTGTTATCTCTATTTTATGTATGAGAAAGGAGAGGAAACTAACTTGTTCAAAATCACAAAACTGTTAGGTTTTAGAACTGAGTCTCAAATGCAGGTTTGTGGCTTCAATGCCTGCACTCTTCACTACTTACTGTATTACAGTAAGTAAAGCATTTGGTGTCAGTATTTAGCATGATCAGTTAAAATGCCATATAGGCAATCACCTATTTTCTATGGGCTCTTGGAACATGTATATTTCTCCCACGCTTACTTCTCTAAAACTTTTTGATAAGTAAGAATGCTTATTAAAAATTCCAGCCTTTTCCAAAGAACTGTAGTTAAACCTTCCTGGAGTGAACTTATTCACTACCTGAAAAAATAATGATACAGTTAGCACACTGCTCCCTTTGGTCTCTTCTAACCTACTTACATCCACTCCAGGTAAAGCATTCCATTATCGACCTCCTGCTTGGCCTGCAGCTTAGCTTGCTGATAAACTTCTGAAGTTTCCGGTTCACAGAGACCCAGCTGTACAATATTAGGAAACGGTTGTCGTCCAAGAAGATGTCCATTTAAAGATAAAAACTCCTGGAAATTCTCACATACTGCACAATCCTATGAACAAACTGAAATCTCTTAGAAACATAACCAGAGCCAAGATCTGACATTTTTCTGTTTCTGTGATCTTGCCACTTTAAAGGCTTAAATGAGATATTCTCTGTATGAGCTAAAAATGAACAACCATTTAGGTAACAAATATAGAGTGACCCTCTTCAAACTTTAAACATAGGATAAAAATCTCATTATCAAAGTACTACTTTATTAACACATTCCTTTAAAAAAAACTCAAACATTTTACTTCAACTTTCAAACCTCAATCCTATTCACATTCCCAGTAGGCTTGTAAATGAAATAATTAGAATAATCAAAGGTCAAAATAAGAAAATCATCTCTTTTCCTCTCCTTCTGCTCATCCCCACTATTAAACCTAGAAATGTCAAAAAAGCATGTCCCTTCACATGAAGATTTATTTTTCATGTGAATATATACCTTTTCATCCAGTATATGCCTGTATTCCACAAATTCATGAATTAGATGAGCAGGGCCTACGAGTTCTGTTTTTGCTTTAATCCAATCCAGGGAAAACATTAAAGCACGAAGTTCCTTTTAAAAAAGAAAAAAACAAATAAATAACATCAGGACTGTTAAAGAAATCAAAAAATTTTAAGTCTACCATCACTACTGAGAGACAGTTAGCAGGTATCTTAAATTTAAGGACAAAAAGGAAGCTACTGAAAAGGAAGATATAAATATTCCAAAGCAACAGAAAATGGACCTCACACCTAGGCTCAAAGTACATTTTAGTTGGATTAAAGACTTAAGTATATAAAATCAAACACTTCAAAAAATTCTAGAAGATACAAGTTAGTTCCCGAGGTGAGGGAAATGTTTGTAAACATGACGCCAAAGCAAAATACCAAAAAGAAAAATAGTGCTGGATGGTGTGACTCAGTGGATTCAGTAGAGGCCTGTGAACTGAAAGGTCTCTGGTTTGATTCCCAGTCAGGACACATGCCTGGGTTGCCAACCAGGTCTCCAGCTGTGGGCACTGGAGAGGCAACTAATCGATGTATCTCTCACACATGGTTGTTTCTTTCCCTCTCTTTCTCTCTTCCCCTCTCTAAAAATAAATAAGTAAAATCTTAAAAAAAAAAACAGAGAAAAGAACAATAGTGGTACATTTAACAACATAAAAACTCAAATCTTCAATGTAGTAGAAAATATAAATAAAATTTAAGACAAAAAAGAAATTAGGAAAAAAATTTATAACAGGTATGACAGATGGTAATATAATAAAAATGAATGATAATACTCATTATTAATTTTTATAGGAAATTCTTTAAAAAATAGGAAAAAGATATACACCCCAATATAAAAATAGACGAGAACCACAAAATAAAAAGTACAAATGGCCAAAAACCTCACCAGTAATCAAAGTAAACCAATAAGATTTACTATTATTTAATATCAGATTTTTAAAGACTAAAAAGAATGATAAGAATATTGGCTGGAATCAGAGAAAATGAACACTCTCATACACTATTGGTAGTGATATAAATCAAAGCAACCCTTCTAGAGGACAGTTTGACAATCTGTATTAAAATTCAAACTGTTCACACCATGTGACCCAGAAATTACACTTATAAATATGTGTCCTAAGAAAATAACCAGATGCATGTATTTAAGCAATCTAATTGTTCACGACCAACTGATAATCATAAAGTAGCTACATGATGAGAGAGTATACAACTTTAAAAATTATGTTGCTCTATATAAATTGACATAAAAAGATGACCATGAAATACCAGTAAGAGGAAAAAAAACAAGATATAAGACTCTATTTCTATTGTATTATGATCCTACTTTGGTTTTAAAGGACAAGTGTGTATATATGAACAACACGGTGATCTAGAAAAGTATCCACAAAAGCATTATCTGTTGCTAATTATGATCTTCATTTCCTTCTTTTAGTTTTTCTAAATTTTTCCAATGAAAATAAACCATTATCTTTAATTATCAGGAAAAAAAAGGCTTAAAAGTGAGAAGAAACTCAATCTTGCCACACTATCATATATATCAAAAGTTCGGGGTAGCGGGGTTTGTTTTGTTTTGTTTTTTAATGTATAGACCCATTAATTCCACTTCAAGGAATTTTCAAAGGAAATAATATAGGTGCAAAGATAACCAAGAATATTCATTACAGCATCATAAGGCCAAAAAGACTGAAAACAACCTAAATGTTCAACAATTACAGTTTGGTTAAGTAAATCTGGGCACTGATATTTATTGGAATACCTTCATTCCAATGTAGATTATTAAATATAAACTATATTATTAAACAGGTCATTTTACCAAGAAATAATGTACTAAGTACAGAAAAATTATTCAAAGTACATATAGTTTTCCAAAATTTTAACATTTCTAGTAGTTGGCAATTATGACTTCAAATATCATCTAGGTGTTAATAATTCCCAAATGTTATCTTTAGTCCATAATCTCCAGAAATATAGATTTATATATTTACCTACATGCTCAATATTTCCAGTTAAATGTTATAATATGTATATCAGACTTAATATACTCAAAATGAGTTCCTAACCTTCCTCCTGTCCCAAAAAAATACTTGTTCTACCCAAAGATATGGCAACTCTCTTATCATTCCACTGCACAAACTTGGAGTCATCTTTGACTCTTCTCCTATAATGCATATCAAATCCATCAGCAAATCATGCTTCTACTCCTATATCATCACTCTCCTTCTTCTTCCATGCTTTTTTCTTCTTCTGAGCATTTACTACCCCCTGACATAGTGTAAATTTATTTATCCACTGTCAGTCTCCCCCCGCAAAATGTTAAGCTCAATGACAGGAAGGACTTAGTGGCCTTTATGCATAGCCTCATAAGTAACACCACCAGTACGTTACAAGCACTCATTTGTTGAATGAATGAATATATTTTCCTACCTTCCCTTTCCTCTCTAAACTCAAAAGCAAACTCATACCACCTATAAAGAAAAGCTACCGGTAAGAAGAAAGCAAATTTTCAGGTGTTTCATTTACTGCAGTTACTAAGGTACCTTGTTAAATCACTGCAGGTAAAAATAGTAACAAAAACAAAAATACTTACATAGGCTATAATTTTTTTTTACTAATAAACATTTCTAAACAGGACTGAATAAAGGTTAGATAAAAGAAGATAATTTTTAAGTGGGTCATCTTACTTTGTGCATACTGGCACTGGCCATGTGATAGGCCAGATAATTGTACCAGTACATGCAGTCCTCCTGATCTATTGACAGAGTATGTGGCTGGTGATATCTCTGGAACTGAGTGATTATCTTCTTATGTAGATCCTGAAACCCAAATGATACATTTCAGAGGAGAGAAACAATTTCATAACCTAACATTACAGTAGCTGTAGCTTCCAGAGCTATTTAGAGAATCTCCCCACAAGATACTTATTCATTACAAAATGAAAAAAATAGCAACTTTACAGTAAAGATACTGCTAGATACCACTTTAACCAAGTGATCAACAGTAACACTGCTTATAATAAGATATATCAACACCCTGATATGATGCACCGTGAAGAAAACAACATTATTTCTGTGGTATTCTTACCGAAAATATATAACCTTGACCTAGTCAGGAGAAAGTATCAGGTAAACCCAAGCTAAGGGAGAGTGTACAAAATAATTAGCTCGGACTCCTGAAAAGTGACCATGAAAGATAGTGAAAGCTGAGGAATTTTCATAGAGTTGAGGAAACTAAGGAACCATGACAAGCATATGTAATACGGAACTCTGAATTGGATTTGGACCACAAAAAAAGGACACTAGTGGGAAAGCAGGCAAAAGTCAAAGTGTATAGATTAGTAACATTGTAGTTTTGTCAGATGCTGACACTGGGGGGAGGGGCTAGGTGAAGGGTATAGGCACAGAAACTATACCATTTTGCAACTTTCCTGTATCTAAAATTATTTCAAAATAAAGTTTTATATATTAAAAAAAGAAAGAGAACGTATAGAGGTGCAAGTACCTGAAGCTGGTTGCGGTTCTTCTCTGTAAGGAAATCTACTTGAAGATCATGCAAATAATAACAAAATGATTTTCCATTCCGATCACAGAATAAGAGAGACTTATTAACAAACTCCTGCAGTATGTCTTCGACTTCTTCAGTTTCCATGTCCCAGAGAACACACAACACCTAGGAATCATTTTAAGCATTTAATGTGCCACAAAATTACACTGACCAGGGTTGCAGACAAGGTGCTAGTACACAAAAAAACCGTATCTCAAAGCACTGAATAAGAATCTCTACTTCATAAGAAGAAGCTCAACCATTCCTCAAGATAAAAGAAAGAAAGAAAGAAATCGGATGCTTCTCCAGCTACACTAGAACCACTTAGAAACAGATAATTTATTCCCAGTTCAACACTGAACCCTTGAGACTGAGGCTGGAGACTGAGAGCAGTGAAACTTCTGGACCTTCCATCCCACCACCTCAGTCACGTGGGTCTTATCTTTCCAGTATCCTCTGTAACAATATTCTTGGTACTGCATCAAAGGTTACATGCCATAAATACCCAGGGATGAGGATTCTTGGTCCTTCTATTACCTTTGTAGGCACCTTAACATCCTTCTGAAAGATGGAAAGATCTGTGTAATAACCTTTCATATCTTCTTCGAGCATGTCAACACTTATAGACATGGCTTCATCCAAAGCCTCATAATCATAAGATGAAGATTTCCGTATCCTCTTAAACTGCTTATTCTGAAGTTGCCTGAGGTAGTATTCCCAGCGGTTGGGAAAATCGCGTAAAAGAGCACCAATTAAAGACACTACAAGAGGAGAACCTAAAAAAACAAACAAAGTCAATGTATTAATATTGTCTCATTTCAGAATTACTGCTAAGTTAAGAATCAATGTATTGCTGCATGGTACCCAAAGCCTTAACATTTTCATTTTAAGGAAATCATTAAAAATAAGAAATATTTCATTTAAGGAAAATCATCACAGAATTATTTAAAATAATGAAAAATCTTAAAGAATAACAAAAACTACTGGATTAATGTATATCACAATATTATGCCATTGGTAAATTTTTTTCAAAAGATATTTGATGACATGGGGAAATGCTCAAGACTTGTATAAAAAGGATAACATTTTAAATTATGTATACCACATCATAATCTCTATTTTTTCCGAAGTTTTATATGTCCTAAAAGACTGGAAGAAATAGTCTCATGATATTAATAATTATCAGATTATGAATAATTTCTATTATTTCTTTATAGTATGGATATGCATCAGCTTTATAATAAATATAAATCAAGCATTTTTTTCTAAGTTTAAGATTTTTTTAAAGACAATTAACTCAAAACCAAGTATCTTCTTGATGGCAGAAAGGAAAAAAAGAATGTGTTTCCATGCATTAACAACAATGGAAATAGTAATCTTAAGTGCTGATAGATTTGACCGCACAGAAGTTTAAATTTCTGTACTTCAAAAAGACTACAGACAAATGAAATTTAAAAGCAGACAAAAAACTGAGGAAAAATATATGAAAAAACATGAAAAAGGGCTAATAGCTTCAACAGCTCCATTAAAGATACTTATATCACAAAAGGAAAGTCAAGGATTTCTCAAAATGCAAAAATTCAATAAATCAATAAAAAGTTTAACTTCACTAGTGAAAAGTGCAAATTAAGAGGCCAAAACCAGCTTTTACTTATCAAATTAGAATACTACTTTTTTAAAATCCCAACCAAAAAATTTAAAATTCTTACTACATTTGTTGTTCTTGGACAGCAGAGGTCATGTCTTCATGCTAACGTATTGTGGCTGTTCATTAATATTATCTTTATGAATGAATGAATACCAAAATATCATTATACATTTAGGATATCAGAGAAAAACCTAAAATGCTGAATATTGTAGCAAAGTTTTTGGATGTTCATGTACTAAACTGGCATATTCATCAACTTAATTTATATCAGGGTAAATTAACATCTCTATAACCTACTCACACACAAAATAAATTACTATACCTTTGCATTCTTTTATAATACTATGAGCTTGTTCTGGCAAATCTGATTTCTTCATATTAACAAAAAGGGATAAAATTTCAAGTCCTTTTTCTTTTCCTAAGCCACTCTCCACAGAAACTACAAATTTAGGACCTGCAAAATCATAAGATATAATAAGTAATTCAGGCCACATATTTAAATGTAATTGAATTAAAACATAAAAGTACTAAAAACATATTTAAATGTAATTGAATTAAAACATAAAAGTACTAAAAAGTAAATTAATAATCCTTACCCATTACTGAATCTGTAACACTCTTGTCTCTGGTTGTAAGAAGAATCTGACACTGATTGTCAAAAGCTTTTAACACCCAAGGATCCCAAACGTCATCCAAGATCAAAAGAGACCTAATTAAAAGAATACATTGAGTCACAAATGACATTTATTTTAAGCTTCCTTTAAAAAAAGAGAATGCCACCACTGTTTTTTAAATTTCCTCTTTTCTCTGCTATATACATTTCACAATACAATGGCAGGCAAAAGGAGGTTTACAGTTGTTCTTTTGGAAAATAACACAATAATTAATAAATAATAATACAAGAATAAGCTTGCATACTCACAACTGTAAACCCTTTTTGCCCACCCTTGTATAGTGATCCAAAAAAGGAAAAAAAAATAAGCATTCCTCCCACCTGAAATCAATGTACATTAAAGTTAAAGGGCCTATAAAAAAGAGGGCTGTAAGTATTACCAATCAGCTACCTAGTGCCTATCCATGTAATGAGATCTTTTTTCCCAATTCAGTCATTAAGCACCAAAACCAAATGAGAACTGCGGTGAGGTTAGCATTAGATTGAATCACAGAACAATGATGATTTTTAACTCTTTTTTACCTACAAAAATATTCCGACCTAATAGAATGCACTAGCAAGTTTACTTTTCATTTGATACACTAGTGGGGTATTTTCCATCCAAGAAATCAGTTTATTCATAATGAAAAAAACCCTCTGTGCTAATTCTTGACTGGTCTCTCCAACAACTTTCTAAAACTCACCAGAACTGCCCTGGCTGGTGTGGATCAGTGGACTGAGGACCCACCTGCAAACCAAAGGGTCGCCAGTTCAATTCCCAGCCAGGGCACAAGTCTGGATTGCGGGCCAGGTCCCAGTAGGGGGCATACGAGAGGCAACCACACTTAGATGTTTCTCTCCCTCTCTTTCTCCTTTCCCCCTCATAAATAAAATCTTAAAAAAAAAAAACACCACCACAACAAGCGAGGAAAAAATACAGCTAAAAACCAGATTACATACTCCTGTAATTATGCCACACTACTTCTGAACACTACAAAAAAAGACTCTAGGCACATACACAGGTTGGAAAACTACAAAAGCACAAACCAAAAATGACTGGCATTATAAGCCATGTTCTGACACACCTGAGAGTGGTTACAGTATTTTCCTAAACAGTAATCACTTACGTTTTGCAAAGAAAGGAAGTAGAATTAGGGAGAAGTTACTGAGCAAGAAAAAGGAGAATGGTTAATGGTCTCAGTTCTATTTCCTCCAGGAAAGTGGATACCAGTGACTATCCAGCGGAAAGGGAGATGATGGAAGGGTTTGGTGGAGAAAAAAGCCAGAGAAAAGGGAGTTTCCCTCTATAGTGAGTACCCGACATAATCATCTAAAAGAGACTTTTTCCAAAAATTATTCCTCTCACTCAATATTCTGATAATCCCATTACCAACGGTCAGGTGCAGCAGTGCCATCATCTGCCCCTTGCCCGACTTACTGTCACACTCCCAAGGAATGCTTCAGTCACCATTGTACTTGCAGCACTGACCCAGGCCCAACACTCAATGCTACTTAAATGAGCAAGTGAAAAGAATGGCCACTAGATTATGGAAATCAAACTACTGACTGATCCACGACTATACCCTTAACACAAGCAGCCACTAAATTGCTGTCTCCCTTACGACTTAGTGAAAATTGTGAGACAGCTTGTAACAGTGCCTGGCACATAATTATATCGGTATTTGTTGAATGAATTAATGAAATAAACAAATAAAGCAAACTTGAAGTACATGGAAATAGAAGAGTTACATGTATACCCCAAAACTAATAGAAAACACAATAGAAGGATCCCATTAAATTAAAAAAAACTTACTGACTCAGTCCTTTACCAGTTGCCAACATTTATTGTCTCTTGTTCAATGTTAATCCATTAGAAATAATGGACTCAAAGTAACATCTTGCATTTTCTAGCAAAGACCACTCACCTACTTAAGAAATATTTCTTAAGAGTATGCAATGGTATATAAAAGATGATGTGGTAGGTAGGAGCCAAAGAAGAGAAAAGCCACAGTTTTAGGCCAGTGGAAGCCTTTTTTTTTTTTTTTTTTTTTTTTAAAGTACAAGAGAGAACAGCAGGAACAAAAAGGTTTGTTTTTATACCCTCTATTAAACAGTGAGAAAAGGGTATGATGCTCTCAAGGTGTCAGTAATTAAGACTCATTGGGATTTCATACCCCAACTAGATTCAGCCATCTGTACCTTGGATGTTTGCGCAGCATCAGAATACGGAGACGGTCTTTAGCCTCTTCAATATTAAGTGGAAGCCTCTGGGAGAAACTCTCATCCTGATCCAGCCGTGTACAAAGGTTCTGTAGTTTCATCAGAAGCCCAGATTTGTCCTGTTTCCCAACCGAAACCCAGTGCACACCCCCTGGGAAACAACCTGGTGAGGAAATAATAATACACTTAAGGTTTTTGAACAGGAGTCCTTCTTTCAAAGATTTTCCTAATAAAGCAGCAGATCTGTTTCAACCTTCAAACTCATCACATCTTCAACTTCTTTTGATTAAGGGTGTAAATGTTATGCCCTAGCTGGTGTGGCTCAGTGGATTGCGTGCCGGCCAGCGAACCAAAAGGTTGCCAGTTAAGATTCCCAGTCAGGGCACATACCTGGATTGCAGGCCAGGTCCCCAGTTGGGATCATGTGAAAGGCAACTGATCCATGTATCTCTCGCATATTGATGTTTCCCTCCCTCTCTTTCTCCTTCCCTTTCCCTCTTTCTAAAAATAAATAAATGAAATTTTTTTTTATTTTTACTTGTAGGTTATTACTGAGCTTTACAGCCTGAATCTAAGAAATTGAAGTTTGGAGTAAATATGATTTTTATCAGTAAAAATCTTACCAAACAAAATTTCATAATCTTTGTCCTATGTCATCAATCATCACTGTACAGTATAGTCTCTCAGCCTAAGCACTCTAGACATTTTGGCCCAGATAACTCATTGCTGTGAGAGACTGCTCTGTGCATTGCAGGATGTTTAACAGCCTCCCTGGCTTTTACCCACCAGATGCTAGGAGCATTCCTCCCCCTCATCTCCTGGTTATGATAATCAAAAGTGTCTCCAGACATTGCCAAATGTCAGCTGGAGGAGAGGGGTAAAAATCACCTCTGACTGAAAACCGCGAATGTCTAGAAACATGTAACTCACTCATTATGGTTCTTCTAGAGGAACTTAAAGAAGTTAGGTTCAAATCTGGCTCTACTGCTTACTAGTTATACAATCTTTGGCAAATCACTTAACCTCAGTCTCATCTATTATACTGAAATTTACTATTTATCCCACCTATTTTAGAGTTACTCTGAGAAATTAATGGTATCAAATATGTAAATTTGCTATGTTAACTGTAAAGGGGTGCAAGAGACTTCTCAGTGATAGGGCTCTGAGAGCACCTTACACATATTAAGTTTTGAACTTAAGATTAGGAAAATCTTAAGACACTACTTAATCAGCTCCCCATAGATAGAAAAAAATGTAAGAGGGGTCCCTATGTGTAAAATATGGTAGACAGTAACATTATATCAGTGGCATTAATCATAAAGATTTATAATATGTCATAATAAAATATAAGAAAAAGCAAAAAATAGATATAAGGATATATCCTTATATTATATTATATTATACCAAAAGGTAATTTATTTACAGGTATTCAGAGATAATGAAGTACAAAAAGAAATCACTATTTTAAAAACTTAGTCATCCCAAAGAATTATTTGTATATATGCACAAAGATTTATGACAGATTTTTTTTAGCACTATTCTAATAATTCTACACATTAATCTACATTTAATCCCCACAGTAGTCTATCAAGCAGACACTATTACTATCCCCCACTTTACAGACGAGGAAACTGAGGTATAGAAAAGTTGAGTAATTTTTCTAAGGTTATACAGCTAATAAAGCAGAGATGAGATTTCAAAACCCCAGCCTCAACACTCAACTTCTAAACTGTTCTTCTGCCACAAGGATCTTCATGGCAGCACTGTGTGCAACAGGAAACAGCTGGAGAGCGCCAGCAATGTCCATCTGAACTGCCTCTTCCCCTACAAGTTTCCAAAGCCTGAGGCAGGCTCAACTGAGGAAGGATAGAACCTCATATATAAAGTTTAGAGTATTAAATAGGACTTGACATTTTAATTATTGAAATGAAACTTTTTAAAATTGTTTATTGATTTTAGAGAAAGAGAAAGGGAGCGAGACGGAGAGGGAGAAACATCAATTTGTTGTTCCATTTATTTATGCATTCATTGGTTGCTTCTTGTATTTGCCCTGACCAGGACTGAACCCACAACCTTGGTGTACTGGGACAACACTCTAACCAACTGAGCTACCTGGCCTGGTCAAAATGAAATTTTTTTAAAAATTTGCAGTGACCTGGGGACACTAAACCTGTACAAGGTCAAAGAATCTGTCCCAAAGAAGAGTTTTAAATAGGCAATGAGGGAAAAGAGTAAAGCTGTTTTCTGATTATACCCAATAAACCTTGATGCAATAGTTACATATCCACTAAATAAACCCAGTAAAACTACCAAGGTTTATAATCATGAATTTAAATTGAAACTCAGTTGGGTGATTGCCCCAGCAAAAAAGAAGCAATTAACAACCTGGATGAGCAACAGAGACTAAGAATGAATACTTACTCCATCTTCTAACATAAAGAAGGAGTCAACCTTCACCCAAGATAAGGAGAGAACCTAAGAGCCAAGAGTATGTGCTAAGGAGCAACCAAATGATCGGCAATAAAAATCTAGACCCAAGCCTAGGAGGAGACTGATAAGATAAATAGTAAGGATATTATGGAATCAATGGATATTTCTTGATAGGTCAGAAAACTGTACTAGTGAACCTTAAGAACAGAGTAAGTAGAAGCAGGCAAAGAGTAGAATAGAATGTTCATATCAAAAGTGGTATCCCTTTGGTAATTCAAAGGATCAGAGTTCAGGCCAGGGTTCAGGAAAGCATATGGCTAAAGGGTAGTGAAGAAAATGTTACTAAAGATAAAGAAGTCAAGGAAGTGGGAGGCCAAGATTTTGGATGACTCATCCACTGAGATATTAAAATCACCGAGTATGCCCCAAAAAAGAAGGGCTTACATTTACTATTAAGAACTCCAGCCCAAGCTGGTGTGGCTCAATGGATTGAGCACCACCAACCTGTGAACCAAAGGTCACTGGTTCAATTCCCAGTTCAGGGTACATGCTTGGGTTGCAGGCTAGGGCCCCAGCTGCGGGCATGTGAGGGGCAACCAATCAATGTTTCTCTCCCTCTTTTCTCCATCCCTTCCCCTCTCTCTAAAAGTAAATAAAAGAAAGTAAAAATAAAAAAGAAAAAGAAAAAAAAAGAAATGAACTCTGCCCTTCTACATTAAAAATAAATTTTTTAAAAAAGAACTCCAGTCATCAATGAATGAGAGGACACAACTGGGAAAGACTGAAGAAATGAGCTTCAAAGGACAAAGAATTTAGCTGAAGAAAGAGTATTAATAGTTTGAATGAGGCAACACAGAGCAAGAATAACATCTTCCCATTTCCTGGTGATGAAGTATGTGGGATATAAATGAAAAAGAGTTGCCACACCAGTGAAGAAGGCTATGGAAAAGGTGGTATCCTCAGGGAACTGCCCAGTTCCAGTAAGACAAAAAGGTAAACATTCTAAGAAGGGGTTGATGACAGGGGAGTTTCCTGGTCACAGAGGAGGAAGTCTGCAGGGTATGGCAGAAGAGTTGGGAACGAGGGGAGGAGACCTAGATCAGAATTTGGCAATGTACTGAGTAGTAACTGCATGAGAAAATCTAAAAAACAGCGCATGACCAAGAGACAGAGGACTCTGTGATAACTGAGGTAAAGATGGCGCTACGAAGCACAGGTTGATTATCAGTGCAAAGGTCTAAGAAGGTAGACAAGTCCTACGCTTTACTCCTGAAAGCTTCCAGAAGTTCCTTTAGGCTTCCTTCCGTGTGAGTCAACAGTTACAAAGCAGTAAATCCTTGATTTCTGTTTCACTTTCTGGCTCCACCTAGTGGTGTAGCTATGCTCTATGGGTGTAACGTTTGTAAATACACAGGAAAAAGTTTGGAACAATTCACTCTAAACTGTTAACCATGATTATCTGTGGTGAAGAATTTAGAAAAAGGGGAGAAGGGCAAGTGAGAAGAATTTTATTTTCTTTTTAAATGAAAATATTATAACTGTAATATTTAAACAAAGTTTTAAACTACTTTTTGCTCCTAGGGTTTGTTTTTTTTTTTAATTTGTGCTATTTTTAAAAAATTTTTTAATCATTCCAGGATTAAAGACAAGGAAAAGAAAGTATCCTGACATAGCTATCTAGTAAATTCTTTAGATTTAAATTTAAGTACCTGTTACCTACATAAAGTCTTTCTCTCCTAAGTTTAAAACTAATAAATGAGAGCGTTATAAATATAAGCAAAAAAGTAAGTAAAACACTAACAGCTTTCAAAATAAAGACAGACCAAATAACTTACTGATCTGCAAAAATCCTGCTATCACAAAATGACAATAAATACTGAAGCATGAATTCCATATTTCAGAAGGAATCTAAACATTTTGACTATGAGCACAAGAGGGAGCAATTTAGCCTTGGATGATTTCTATAATTCATTCAGAAAAACTTAATCAGGAAAAAAAAACTGCCTTTATTCAGAGAAAATTAACCCTATCCTACTTTCACACACGGTTTATCCTGGTAACAATTAATAATCTAATGGCATCAAGGAAACTGTGGGAAGAACAGAAGCAAATAGACAGACTCTGGAGAAAGTTTCCATTTTTTAAAACCTCAGGGAGGCTGGAGAATGTACTCAATCCCCAATGACCAATGATTTGATCAATCATGACTACGTAATGAGGCCTCCATAAAATCTCATAAGAGTGGGGTTCGGAGAGCTTCTGGGCTGGCGAACACAAGGAGCCTTGGGGAGAGTAGCTTACCCACAGAAGCTGTGGAAGCTTCGCACCTTTCCCACGTGTTTTGTCATTATGCATCACTTTCATCTGGCTATTCCTGAGTTATATCCTTTTATAATAAACCAGTGATCTAGTAAGTAAAATGTTTTCCTGAGTTTTGTGAGCAGCTGTAGCAAATTAATCAAACCCAAGAAGAGGCAACCTCTGGTCAGAAGCACAGGTAACGATCTGGAATTGTGACTGTCATCTAAAGGGGGGAGGGGTAGGGGGCAGTCTGTGAGACTGAACTCATAACTAGTGGGATCTGACGCTACCTCCAGACACTGTTGGAATGCAGTTTAAATTGTAGGACACCGAGCTGGTGTTAAAGAATTGCTGGATGTGTAGAAAATTCACACGTGGTGTCAGAAATGTAGTGTTGCAGTTGTGTAGAGGAAACACACAGGAGGAATGTTTTTCCCTAGAGGAGGGGAAGGGATATGAGAATGGAAATTTTTTTAAAGAAAATACACACAGTAAGAAGCTAAGACTTATACAGATCTAATATGGCAAGGACTGTGAACTAAAAAATATGATTAACTCAATCCTCTGTACTTAAGAGCTCACAAAAGCATATGAGGAATATGAATTACACTCACTATGCACCAGAAAATTGCTACAATCTCCGACATTTTCTCAAAACAAAATAGTTAAAATCTATTCCAAGAACACAATTTATACAGTATGATTCCTGGGCAATTAATTCCATAAGTTGTTGGTCAATTTTAACCCCTAAAATTAAAAATTCACCCTAATAACCCTGGTCAGTGTGGCTCATTTGGTTGGGCAACATCCCACAAAGCAGAAGGTTGCTGGTTCTATTCCCATTCTGGGCACATGCCTAGGCTGCAGGTTCGGTTCCTGGTCAGAGCACATATGAGAAGCAATGGATTAATGTTTCTCTCTCATATCGATGTTTCTCTCCCTCTCTTTCTCCCTCCCTTCTCCTCTAAAAAAATTTTTAAAAATAAAATAATTACCCCAATAATCGAGTAATTTAAACTGGGTTGAGTGGCACACTTTTTACCCTATAAATTAGTACATTATTGTGTATTTTTATTAAAAACTCATCATAATATTGAAAGAAAAAACCTATTTCTTTATACTAAAGGGACTTAAACCAATTTTACCGTGAAATATCTTTGGTGATCAACTTTGCAGTAAAGGTCAAAATCAATCAATCAATCAATCAATCAATCCTTAGCCCTGAGATCTGCATAGAGCTGAGTCTGAGGAAAATTCTCTCTAATAATAGAGTAGGGGAAATCAGGCTTTAGAACTTGGGCATCTTCCAACAAGAGTAAGACCAATACTGCTGACAAAGGCTTGAAGTACAAATCAAGCCTTGTGTATACAACAGATATGCCCTAGCCTCCACCTTTACAAATCTCTTAAAAGTTTAATATTTATTCCATTCATTCTATTATCTCATCATAAAGGGTCTTAATAGCTAATTATGTATTATAAAGAAAAAAGTTATTAACAACTCAAAATCAGGAACTGTCCTTAAAATTACCCTAGAACTCACTAATGAATAGAGGAATCCAAAGACTGAGGGAGCTATACAGCTATTCCTGACAAATACCCTGAGAACTTATCAGACTCATTAAGGTCAAGAGTACACCTGCCAAATGCCCTAAATCCTCTTCTGTACAGTATGCCCTTCCCCATTCCAATCACTACCCATTACCCTCCCCACCTACTCTAGACTCCCATCCCTACCTAGTCTGCCTGGCAAACTTCTATTCTTCCTCCAAACTAGAGCTAAAATGTCATCTCATTTAGTTCTAGCCAGTATGGCTCAGTTGCCTGGAGCACCATCCCATAACCTAAAGGATGCGGGTTTGATTCCTGGTCCAGGGCACACACCTAGGTTGCAGTTCAATCCCCAGTCCTGGTATGAATGATTGCAGGTCTAGGGGATTGTGGGGGACAACCAATAGATGCTTCTCTCTCACACTGATGTTTCTCTCTCCCATCCTCCTTCTACAAGCTCTGAAAAAATGTCTTCAGGCAACGATAGAAAAAGTTTTTTTAAATCCTCTCATTTAGGAAACCTATCCTGTCCATCCTCTTTCCCTGGAGAGATATCATTTCATTCCTTCATTCTAACTTTGTACTTTATACTTGTTTCTACTGTTCAATTTATCTCATATATCATAATTTGTTTACATATCTATCTCCCCTACTAGAATGTAAGTGAATTCCTTAGGTGTACAAGCTGTGCCTTCTTTTTGGATCTCCAGTGCCCAAGGCGGTTCTGAGCACCTCAAGAAACTCTCAAATATTTACCAAATACATGAATACCTGAAACAAGAAAAGTCAATTACCAGATATTGAATGTATCTGTAAAACCTACCTACAAAAACGAATCAGTTGCTATAGCCAGCTCCCAACTTTACTTTTTCTTGGGGCTTACCATAAAATAGACAAGTTACTAAAGATTTTTATTTTTAAAGACCAGCAACCAATAAAATTAATTACAGAAATGAAATTCATGGAACTGAGTTTCCAAGAATCTCCTTCCCCACAGCACTCTATACCAAAACAGACATGCAACTGTCAGGAATGTATAAGTCCAGTACTGCCTAAAAGGCAGGGATATAGCCTTTCAAGATATTTTTTCAACTCTACAGTTCCTTCAATTATTAAGATACAAGGGAACTAGTTTCATTCCAGTAATAATAAGTACCATCTGATAATATATGAATTTAATGGCCTGGGTAGCCAACCCTCTTTGTGACAGGCTAGGTTGAAAATAAACTTCAAATTTCATCATACTACGGTAGGCCAAATAATAGCCCCTCAAAGATGTCTAGATCTCATTCCACAGAACTGTAAATGTTACCTTCCATGGCAAAAGGGGCTTTGGAGATGCAATTAAATTAAGGATTTTGAGATAAGATTATCCCAGATTATCCTGGTGGTAATATAATCACTAGGGCCTTTATAGGAGGGAGGCAAGAAGGTTAGAGTCAGAAAAAGAGATGTGACAAGAGAGGCAAAGATCAGAGAGAAAGAGAAAGACGTGCAAATGCTATGCACTGCCAGCTTTGAAAATGGAGGAAGGGACCATGAGCCAAGGAATTCAGGCCACCTCTAGAAGCTACAAGGAAAAGAACTCTCCCTGGAGCCTCCAGAAGAAACTCAGTCCTGCTGAAGCCCAGATTTTAACCAAGATTAATTTTGAATTTCTGACCTGCAAAATGATTAAGATAATAAATTTGTGTTATTATAAGCCACCAAAGTTTTGGTAACTTATTATAACAGCAATAGGAAACTAATACAATGACTAAAGAATATCTCCTTAGCCAGCAACATACGGTAGTCAAAACTTACCTTCTAAGAAGGCATGATCTCTAACAGCTTCTGCAGCTAATACAGACTTCCCACAACCTGCCATTCCATATACAGTGACCCATCCTGGTTCACCGTTCAGTTTGAAGAGCTTCTGCTGAATTGCATTCACCAGCTTCTTTCTAGTAACAAAAACAACTGGCCTCTGCGGTACTCCTCCTTCACACAGGACTGTTCTTACTGAAATCCAAAACAAAACAAGTATGAATAGAACTTTGAAATGGTTACTCAAATACCGTAATAACCAAAGAGAATAAGCCTGAGGCCTTAGCTTCAGAAGTTCCAAGAGAAGAAAACGTGGCTAGCATATTAGCTTCAACTAATTTCTGAGAAAAACCAGAATAAAAGCAAACATATGCCTTTCAAGATGACCATAGACAATGAAAATCTCCATCTGTATCTGCCCTTACCCTATTCCTCTCTGACTCCAATCTCTCATATTAAAGACTGGGAAGGAGAGCATGAAGGGAGGAATACGGAATTCCTTTCAAGAACTGAGATTTCTAAAGATTTTTATTCTTTCCTATGCATAAACACAGAACTGAGGAACTTAAATAAAGGCCTATAAATTGTCTTATTATCTCTAAAACTTAGGGTATCTACTATTACCTCTGTAGTCGATAGCTCACTGGGCAAGAAGAAAATGTGAGGTAATATAGAAGCAAATAAAAATATTTAGATTGGAAAACATAATTTTTTCACATGCATTTTTCAGTGAACTGATCACTGTCTTCAGCAGACTCCATCTAGAATAAGACAAAACTGCAGCAATGTAGCCACTGTGATAGCAACATGATAGAAAGTATTATGCATACAAACCATATGAAGTTATTCCACCAACTGAATCTTTGCCATTGGAAGAAGAGATGACAGGAAGGCCACCATGGAGAAGGACAGCAAGATCTTTATACCCTTCATGTAATAAAGCATTGTAGAATGATATGTAGGAATAATTATCTTTTTTAAGTATCATTTTAATTAGCAATGCCGCTCGATGCTGTTGAGTAGGCTAAAAAAAGAAAGTAGTAGTTTAGTATACTACAAAGAATATGTTTACAACAAATTAGTGGAGACCAGTGCAAATTCTGAAATAAATTCAGAGAAAAAAATTTTTTACTCCTCGCATGAGGACATGTTTATGAATTTCTAGAAAGGAGCGGAGAGAGAGAGAAGCATCGATTTGAGAGAAATATTGATAGGCTGCCTCCTATATGCATTCTGACAGGGAATCAAATACTCCACTGGAATCAAACCCACAACCTTTTGGTGTACAGGACACCACTCCAACCAACTGAGCCAACCAACCAAGGCCTAAATTCTAAAAATCTGAAAGAAAGCACAGACTGCTTCAGAGAGGTTTACCTCATTTTTCACTTTTTCCTCCTCAGAGGGTGTTAAAACTCCATCACTAATCATGTGATCCATTATGTAGGATGTTTTGATGTCCTTTTCCAGGGCTTCTCTATGTTGAAGCAAACAATTTCGAGCTTTTGCATCCATCCTCCCTCAAACGTTTCTCTCTCTGAGCTGTTAATCATGAGCTACAGACAAACATCAAAATATATGTCAGGCCAACAAAGATAATAAAGATGTATACCTCACTCATAATCAGGAAATGTAAAAAAAAATATATATATATTTCGTGAAGATTTTATTATTTTATTGTTCAATACAGTTGTCTCCATTTTCCCGCCACCACTTTCCCCTGCCCCACCCACCCCCACCTCCCACCCTCAATCCTTCCCCACTTCGGCTTTGTCCACGGGTCCTTTATACATAAGTGAAGATTTTTTTTTAATGGATAAGACCCAGTGCCTTCAAAGGTACAAGAAAATGGGCATTCTTACACATTACTTGAGGTGAGTACAAAATGGATACTTTTCTGAAAGGCAAATACAAGATACAAAAGTGTTGAAAGTAAGCACTTTCTTTAACCCAGCAATGTCACTTCTAGGAATTTATCCTGATGAGACACTCACATGGATATGCAAAAAATGTCCACAGAAAAGTGGCAACAGAGACTGTTTAAGAGAGAAAGAAACGATGAAAACCAAAATGCCCACTATTCTGAGTATGGATTAAAAAATTAGGGTTTGTATATAAGATGGAATATTATATGCCCATTCAAAATAAAACACACCTCCATGTACTGACATGAAAAGATGCAAATGCCACATTGCTGATTGAAAAAAATTAGGAATATGATACTGTGAACAGCACAAAAGGTGTGTTGGCAATATGTAAATACACAGGGAGATCTTCAGAAGTTGGTTCAACAAAAAGTTTGGGTTACTTCTAAGTAGCAAGACTTGAAGGTTTTTTCTCCTGTCTATTTGTGTACTGTTTTATAGTGTCTTAATTTTTTTTCACTGTACATTATCACTTTACAATAAAAAACTTCCTTTTAAATAAAAGATTTATAAACAATGACGATACTTAAGTCCTAACGTTTAAAAACTTCTTGTTTTCTTTATTCAACATAAGACTAAATAGAACGTTGTTGGTATTATTAGTTCTCGCTCAACATCTGCATCAGTTCTCCATCTTCAATGGTAAACACATTTCTCATATGCTCACTCCACCACTGTTTCAGCTGAGCTGCTAAGAATGACAAAGCAACAGGAAATACCCACTGTTGTCACTTCTTGGATTAAGAGACAGCAAAGAAAGAATCATATTCTTTACAGTGTAAAACTTAAGTTTCTACCAACTTTATTTCAAACAGAATGCAAATTTTGCCATGGATATACAACCCAGATCAGAATGTTTGCAAGTTTTTAAAACAGTAACAGAACTCTAGCCAATGAATTTATTAAAGTGAGTGTCTAAATGCGTTTATTAATTTATTCATTCAATGAACACTTGAGCCTCTGCTAGGCGCCAGGCTCTGAATATACAGAAAAAGATTAAATCATATCCCTGCTGGAACTCACAATCTAGTGCGGAAAAAAATTAAGATAATTAGAATGTGATGTCTAAGTGCAAAAACAGAGATAGGCACAAGTAACTTAAATTGCACAAAAAATGAGTAATAATCATTAAGTTTCAGTAATGACTATATATTTTTAAAGAGCCACCAAACAGGGGAGTAGAGCATTTGCCCATGTTTGTCAAGGTTCACAGAATGCCCAGGTCCAGCATGAAACTGACAAAAGAAAAAGTTATGGTTAGAATCACGGCTATAACATTTTTAAAATGTTAATAATGTTTTTATGATCTCAATTTAAATATAAAACACCCCTTAATTTTTGGTAACAAAACTCAATTTGACCAAACAAATTTTTCAAATTATGTCCAATTGCCTAGCAAATAGACTCTCTGAACTCTGGCAATCTGAACCTAATTTCCAACTTTTCCTAGCCCTATCAACAATACGTAAATTTTAAAGCGCACAAACTGAAATATTATGATCAAATTCTCAGTGTCCCATCTTTTGTGGCCACAAAATGAAAAGTCGAAAGTCTTCATAGATGTAAAATCTATTTTTTCTTTTTAAAGAATGGCACTTTCATCCAGGAAAACCGTTAATAGTCAACTACTTCCTCTTTAGAGAACTGCTCTTCCTGGTAGAGGAGGTACCTTGTCCCACAATTCTGAGTCCCTGAAATCGGTACAGAACCACCAAGGAACCGGCTCGGAGAGCAAAACGAGGTGCAAACTTACCTAAACCTTCGCACCAAGATCTTACTGGGATAAGCAGCCCTGTGAGGACAAGGCTGCTTATCCCAGTAAGCAGACTTGGAAATCAAATTTCGGGGGCGGTAACGGGGACTTCCGAAAGGCTGAAGGACAAGTCCCAGTCTCCCAGGTGCCTCACCTGGGCTTCCGCAGCCCGGAGCTCCTGAAGGTTCAGAGGGACCTCCGACCGCCGGAGAGGTAGGCGTGACCTCCGCGGGCGGGCAACACAGTCCCGGGACACCGAGGTGAGGCCTGGCCCGTGGGCCGCTCTCTCGGTGGACCCCACCCCAGACACAATGAAACGAGGGCCACTCGGACTGCCACTCCTTCCCTTAAGCAGCAGCTGCACCCGGGTGGCCCAGTGCCACCCCCGACACTGCCGTGGCTACTTCAAGTCCTCCCGGGGAGCTGACGCCCCAACCTCTTCCCTCACCTTCGGCTCCCCAGCCACTGTGGCCCAGGAATAAAACATCCGCGCTCACTTCACGCCACCTCCTCTTTCCCTTAGGACCGCGGAGCAGTCGAATTCCGCGGAGCCCGCCCAGCCGGACGGCGCGCGCCCGCGCATGCAAATAAACACTCCGGGAGCCCAGCTTAGGGTGGCCACCGCCGCGCGCGCTCCCGCTACGGCTTGTGCCCGCGCGCGCACAAGCGCCCTGCGCCCCACCCCACAGCGGGGCGTGGCTAAGCAATAGGGGCGTGCCGCGTTGTGGTTCTGCCTCGCCCCCGGGGTTCCCTTGGCTCGGCCGAGCCGAGCCACTACGATTTCCTGGGGCTTGTAGCACTAACGCAGAGGGAGGGTGACGTAAAGTCAACGTCCCTCTCTGCTGGGAGACGGGAGGACTCCGAGAAGGAGCGAGGATGGCCGCGAGAGAAAGAGGGCTGACTTCTGGGCGGCGCTAAGTCTGGGCGGGGACGAGGTCACCGCCGAGGCTTCCAGTGGAGTCTAAGGAGGCCACGTCTCGCTCCCCGAAAGTATAGCGGCCGCCCCGGGTTTTCCATACTCAGGGCCTCCAGACATGTCCGAGGTGAAGAACCGGAAGAAGTCGGGGCCCAAGGGAGTCCCCGCCGATCCCGGGAAGCGGAGCGAGACCGGAAAGAGCCCAGAGTCCCGGGACGGTGGAGGTGGGGGCTGGGTGGACCTCCGGACTGGCGTGAGCCTCCTGTCACTAGGGATGTGCCTGGGCTTGGCCTGGTAAGTGGACGCGAGGCTGTCCGGGCCCCGTGTCCGGCCTCCCGTGGTCGCCCTGCTCTTGTCGGGGTCCCGCACCGGCCCCACCCGGCTCGGCATCCACTAATCTCACCCCCCTTCCCCAGACTTGTGGTTTCTATTCCCCTGCCTCGACCTCCAAGAAGCAAGAGCCTAACTTTTTTTTTTTCTCTCTCGCTCTTGTAACTTATTTTACCTTTGTACTAGTAGCTTGCCGCGTTTGCTCAACTGGAGTTGATGCTAAGATTTGGAATGCGTCAGCCATTTCTTAAGAGATGCAGATTTGACCAAACTCTATTCAGTGTCTACTACACGTCTGAAGCTTTCCCGTTTTTATAACCCGTTATTTCCAGTCCGCTGTGCATTTGTCCGGGACAAATTTGTCCCACTCCATAAATGCCTAATGGCAACATTTTATAATTAAAAGGATTAATTATGATCTCAAAGCAATAAACGTTAATCATTATATCAAAGTTTGGAGGATTTCTCATATATTGACCCATGTACGTGCGTTTATGAGTTTATACTTAAGCTACAGATTGAATTTTAGTACTGGAACCGCAACAGAAATATAACACTTGTGACAAGACTGACCTTTTAAATTAGACCTTCACTCCATTTTTCACTGATTTTAAAGTATTTAGAAGGATAGTTATTCGTCTTCGAAATTAATCGAATTCTGAAAGGTACCCTGTACGTCCTCTAGTCTAGAACATATTTTATGCTAGTAAATTTCGAATTATACTTTAGAGGTGACTCATCCTGAGTTGAACTTAAAAGATTTGTTACAATGTGAAGTGTTGATTATTAAATGTCCTCTTCAAAGATATACAAATTATTTTACTAATGTTATTTTTGTTTATGGAATTTTTGATCTTAAAAGAATGCATGTACTGAATATACTGTTTTGAATAAACTGCTCTTATGTCTTAATATGTATGACTTTCTTGAGGTAAGTTAAACCCTTTTTGAATTGGGAAAGTTATTCAGTGATAGAACTTGGTATCCTCAAAGATATATGTTGCTTTTCCTTGGAACCTAAGACAACTGGCTTTAGTTACTGAGTTTATTAATTCTCATTAATTATCCAAAGATGCGTACTCATGTGAGATAAATTTTATCACTAAATGTTCAGTTTTTCAAAAATTTAATTACTGTCCTGGGAAAAAGCACTAATAGTAATCTGTCAACATAAGAAATGTCCAAAACTGTAGAGAATTTTTATTAATAGTTTATTTGAACCAAAACTGATGACAGTTGCTGGGAAGGAAGATGTAAATCCTCCAGAGAATAATGGCTTTGGCCTCTAAGAATACTGGAATTATATAATAAAGCCATTGAGATTTTTACCTCTAGAATTCATACTTCAGCATCTAAAGGTCAGATTGTCAAATAATTGAATGCTTACTATACTGACACTGTCCATAATTGTTGAAATACAACACAGCTTATCCATCCTTTACACTTAAATTAGGAGGGGGAGTTTAAACCCTTCCACTACCCAAAGAGGATTTGAAGAGATCACCATTTCAGTGTCTTCAGGCCTTTGGTCTTTGGGAGTGTTGTTTAGAGAGTAAGCAAAGATAATGTGTAACAGATAAAGTCCTGATATGTCAGTTTATCAATAAGACATTGGAGATAACAGTTGCCCAAACTACTTCGCTTTGAGTGTTAGTTTGCATACTTCATTTATAAAGGGAACTTTTTTTTTTAATTTATTTACTTTTTAAATACATTTGTCTCTGCCTCCCCCCTACCACTTTCCCTTGCCCCCTCCCCCCCCCCTTAACCCTTCCCCTTTGGTTTGGTCCATGAGTCCTTGCTATATGTTCCTTGACTTTCCCCATCCCTTCCCTTTCCCTGTCCCGCACCTTCCCTCTTGTCTCTGTTGATATCTTTTCCTTATAAAGGGAACTTTTTATAGAAAAAAGGATTGAAGAAACTCTTAGGGAAATTTTTCAGATAAGAGGATTTGAAGAAATTCCACTTTCAAAAGTTTAGGTTGTGAAGTTACTAAACAAGACACAGATAATATTTTACTATCTTATTTAATTACCTAATTTAAAACCCAGAAGTTCCATATTTGAGATAATTATGTATAAGAAGTCAAAAGCTCTTTAAACAATCAGGTAACTCACTCACTTTTCTGCTATTATCTAACACTTTATAAATCATTTATACAGTAAAATTGTGGCTAACCCCATTTTTCACCTTTTTGTTGTTGGTAATGGAGTTTTATCTAAGACAGAGTTATTCTTTAAATGTTCTGCTTTTTAAAAATGGAATATAGTCAGTGTTTTTTCAGAATATTCAGTATTCCGCTAAAAACAGAGCTGTAGTACAAAACTGGGCTACCTGGTTTACTGACTCTAGAGGTGGGCCTGGAACTTCCTTTCTTGCCGAAGGTCCATTGTAACAGCTTTCTTTTGTTATTTGCCTCTTTTTCATTAAGTTGAAACACAGCCAGAGAAGCTCCTATAATAGATTAGTCCTCAATCAGCTATCTGCCGTCTAAGACTCCTAAAGGAGCTATACAGAGGCAACACTTCAAGGGGATGCACAGTTCAATACTACCAAGCCCTGAACCCCCGAGGTCTGTAGATCTGCAGTGGATTATGGAGTAAAAAGGACTCCTTTTGTAAACCCTACTGTGGTAGCCAGTTAACTTGGCTCCTTTTCTCCTACATCCAAGCCTTCAAGGCTTTTACTTATATGTTAATGGGAAGAGGCCCCAAAACAGGATAAGAAAATGGTTCTGTTATCAGTGGTCTCATCCTTTCATTGTACTGCACCCTTCATTTGCTATAAACCCAACAAACCCTGGTATCAAAGGGGACAGATCTGGAGCTTCTATCAACCACTACAGGCTTGTTAGAAGATGGCAAAGCAGCAGCACAAAGCAGTCCGAAAGGAAAGGCAAGGCGCCTACAGAAGATTAGCTCAGGTGTTCCGCTCTAGGCACTGTCTGGGAGCTTCGTAGACAGGAGCCTATTTATCTGCACAACAACCCTGTGAACTAAGAGGGGAATTAAGTCCCCTCTTTACAGATGAGAAAACTATAGCAAAGATAAATAATTTGCCCAAGGTGGTTATACGGATAGTAAATGGCAGAGCCAAAGTTACTGGGCTCCATACTCAACTGGTATGATATGCAGCCTTCTCTTTGATACTAATCCAAAAAGAGGCAGGGCCCTAGAAATAGATGTCCTTGCTCCAGAACTACTTGTAGCTCTTTTCTTTCTTTGACTACAATCTGTAGCCCTAATTGCTTGTCTCCTCTAAATTGGGGCATAAAGAGGCTTTCAGTTGCTGTTAAAATATGCCTTTGACATACAAAAAGGTGCTAATCTGGATGCCTGTTTTAAAAAACAGTTTTTCAGAATTAAAGCCACCTCCTCTCAACATACATTTTTGGCTTCTAGAAAATCTTCCTTAATGTTAATGAGTTAATATTTCTAAAGCACTTAGAATAGTGCCTGGCACATGTAAGTGAAAAATAGAACAAATGTATTTTAATTCAGCACCATACAAACCACTTTCCATTTTTCATTACTTGCAGTAAGTCAACTTTATGAGTATATGTAGCAATGGTGAATCTTTATTTTTTTCTATTTTAGTGAAAAATAAAACCTACATTTAAAAAAACCTACAAATTACCATCAGAGATGATATTTCCACTAACGCGTCACAGTTTTCTTCAAGCTTTTGCTTAATATTGAAGAGAAATGCAGAGATAAACAACGTTAAAAATATTTAATAAAATGGAAAGTCCTAATGTATCATTGTAGTGGTTCAACCTTCATAAATAGTCTTTTTTATCATGATTTTAATCAGAATAATTACACTGATCTATAGTATAAATCCATGAAGGAGCATTGTGGGGTACTGAATGATAAAACTGGTCCTTAAAATTGGATTTTTTTTCTTTAGAATGACCTCTATCCTTAGTCTCTGTCTGCACTTTCAGATAAGCCTATGTGCTGAAAAAAACTCTAAAAAGCCGAGAATGAAACAGTCAAAAGAGAATTAAGTCTACAAATCCATCTTTGAAAGTTAGGATAACGACGTTTTCTAATCAGAAGTTTTGTTTAAAAGTTCGTATTAGAACACGAGAAAAATTGATCTGTATTAATTATGTAACCTGGACTTAATTCAGTGTTATAGATAGATAGGAGCCATCATTAAAATAAACTTACTTCATCCAACACTGTAAACATTTGTTTAAAAAGCAAAAAATCCATTTTAGCTTTGAACAACTTTATAGAACAACATAATGACATTTATGAGTTTGAAGCATCACCACCTTTGCAATGATGTACAAAGCTCAAAAGTCTTTTACCCCTTCACTGTGCTTTGGGATCTTTAAATGTTTGTCTTTCCAGGGAAGTCAGTTTCACAAAACCATGTCAATTAGTGTTTTTTACTGTGCTAAGCACTCAAAATAACCTGGGGAGCTTTTAAATTTTACAATATCCACAGCATATCCCTAACCAATTAAATCAGAATTTCTGTGGGTGGGATCCAGGTATCAGACATTTTCAAAACTGCCAGGTGACTCCAATGTGCAGGAAAGCTTTTAAACTATTGGCCTACGTACTCTAATTTAGACATGGGCTTCAGGATTCTGCTCTACTGCCTTTTGGTGATTCACATACACAAACAATTGCAACTGTTTGGCTTTCTGATCCCAAAGAATTGGGCCAAAGTAGATTAACCAGAATGGTACTAGATTCGAAGTATTCCTTTTGTGCTTGCTCATTTCAAGTTCTAAACACACAACAATCCATTTACTGTTTTTGATACTGGGATAATTTTTTTATTCCTCTACCATGTACTATTTACCAGATGAAAAGCATACTCCAATTATAAAAGGACATCTAAAACACACCTATATCGCTTGTATCTTTTACTATAAACGGTTGTACATATTACACAACTTGCACCACATGTGCTCTCTTGTCACTTTGACAATGATTCCTGACTTCAACAGTTTTGAGTCTGGTTGTTTTGCAACTTCCAGTCACTATCATGTCCTCTTCCTTCTACCCCAGTGCTTTTTTTCCTCTCCTATATTTTAATTTTAAAATACTTCCTTTACCTACATAAAACAGTAGAGATCACATTTTTTCCTCCAAAATTTTTCTTCTGCATACATCTATTACAGATATCACACCATCTCACTCACTGAGCTGTGATCTTGAACAGGGGCAGAGTTTCACTCACCTTTGTATAAGTAGTACTGTTAAACCACTACCTACCATGTAGCAGGCTCTCTAAATGTTTATTCACATAAACTAAGAAAAGCTGCCATTACCCATACCAGAATTTATGTTGTCTTTACCATAACTGGGGATAAAATACTCCTTTAACATTCAGACTTACGTAGATTTGAATTAGGTGATAGTGATTTTTTTTTTCTTTTCCAGGTTTGTATTTCAGCAGGCAGAAAAGTTTGCAAAGGTGGAAAACCAATACCAGTTATTGAAAATAGAAACCAATGAATTCCAAGGACTTCAAAGTAAAATCAGTTTGATTTCAGAAAAGGTAATTATTAATTGACTTATTTGGGAAGATTTTCCCATTTTTCCCCCCAGTATCACCATTCTACCCCAGTTCACAAATTCTCTTTTTCTATCTTTTAGACAATACTATTTTAACTCTCACAGGTCACCCTACATCTTTAGAGTCTCCCTTCTATCCAATTTAGACTTAAATTATATTTTGAAAGGACAAGGATTTTATTTTTTACCATAACCAATGTTATTGTTTGAAAAGATCAATATGCTCATATTGAGTTGACTTCAATTTTCTATTTATACATCAAGTGTCTAAGTAGAGCACTGAAAATAATTGATCTTTAAATATAAAATCAGGATAAGCATTCATTGAACAAATTCTTCAGTGTTTGTTTCTCTTCTTTCCACTTGGTAAGCATATACACATGTGCACATGAGACTCATGAACCTAAAAATAAATAATGATTTTGTAACAAAATTAAAATTAAAATTCATGTCTTTGTTGTGTTTCTTAAAACTGCGAATGCAGATGCATTATTTCTGTGATTCTTAGAAATGTGAGACAAAAAGTTTTAACTGCCACATTTCTCAGGAGAAAGTCTGCAGTAATCAATAAGGCATCATGTGGGCCTTGCCTGGCTACTAGGGACCAAGCTATCATTGGGAAACATGTCTTACTGGGTCATTTATTCATTCACTAAATCTTTACTCATGTCATAAGGTAGACGGCACTTGTGCTTGGCACCAGGGTGAGCAAGGATGTTATACAAATAAACATAAGTGAAATAGAGAGTCTAAGTTACTGCACCCTCATGCATAGGATGAGCATATACTCCCTCAGAAGACAAAGGCCACAGATTAAAATTACACATCCCTTGAACATGGCAGGGGATCGAATGTGAACTTTAGGGGCCTCTGGGAAAGAGCTGCAAGAATCAATATTTTGATGTAGAGCTCAAGTTGGAATCTGGTTATAATTGTTGGGGACCCTCCAAATCAGAAGGAACATAATGATTAAAAAAAAAAAATCCAGGCTCTGGCTGGTGTGGCTCAGTGGATTGAATGCTGGCCTGCAAACCAAAGGGTCCCTGGTTGGATTCCCAGTCAGGGCACATGCCTAGGTTGCGAGCCAGGTCCCCAGCAGGCGGCATGCAAGACGCAGCCACACAATGATATTTCTCTCCCTCTTTTTCTCCCTCCTTTCCCCTCTCTAAAAATAAATATTTTTTTTTTTAATTGAGGAGACAGAAATTTCATGGGCTTAAAAGCTATTGAAAACAAGTTTTGAAGAAGGGTTACCTTTTTAAGTGAAAATTTTGATAGCAATTAAAATGCTTTTTGAAGCAGATGTTTAAAATATCATAGGATGCAAAAAATATTCAGTCTTTGCATAGCTCTTTCTCCCGCTCCGCCCTAGGAAGTAGTTTAACAATAGCTGCCTTTTCACAAAGCTGACCCTAGTGGACAGCACAATGCAGTAGAAGGGGAAAACGAGTAGCCATGAGTTCCCATTACAATTGTATCACCTTGTTCTTTAACCTCTGTTGGCCTCCATTTCCTTATTCATTAAATGAGAGTAATGAGCTTTTTTATAAAGATGAGATACAATATATACATAAACCCTATGAACGCTTTCAAGAAGTAATAAATTTAAGGTATGAGCTCTTTTTTTTTTTAAGTGAAAAACTATTAGAATATATGGCAGTCCATAAATGCCAGCTATTGCGGTATACTAGGCACTATATACAGGAAGAGGCAAAAGTAGGTTTACAGTGAGCATGCAAAACAGTTTATTATTATTTATTAGTTAATGTATTATTTTCCATATGAACACCTGTAAACTTACTTTTCCCCCACCTTGTATTTGCAGATTAAATCTTGAGACCTTATTATCCTGCAAAGTTGATCTTTTCAACCTCTGGGGTCTACTGGTTATAGTAATGCTCTGATGAGCCGCCCAAACAGGAAATTGCCTTAGGTGAGGATAAGCTTGCCTTTTCAAAATGCTGCTAAAAAGACAACTAAACCTAGAATTATTACCAATGTACACATATTTCCCAGAATTCCTTTTTAAAGGAACTCGTGTCAGGGCTACAAGTGTGCATTAAAAATAATTTGTAGACAAGGTTTCAATGTGATCTTATTGTCCTGTTGAACATTTGTTCCCAGCTGTCACCTGGAACTGCTTCAGGAGTGATTGAAGTGGGCCCAGAAGGTTTAAGGCCATTCTTCATAAACATCAGCAAACATGTTCTTTATCCCCCAAGATACAGGGCCTACAAAAATGCATGAGACTTGGTCTCTTCCCCTACAGAATTTAGAAGTGCTCCTATTTTCACCTGGCTAATTCATCAGTCTGTTCAAGGGTCAGATTTCAGAGTCACTTCTAAGCCTTTCCTCCTTGACACTCAGAGTCTGACCTCTCCTCCAAGCATCCATTCTCCCATGCTAATTCTGTCATGACACAAATCATATAACCTATTGTGATTTTTTTGTCTTTATTAATCTGTCTCCTTTTATCAATTTGTCTCCTTTACTGATCCTTAGGACAAACACAGCATCTTTTATCTCTATATCCCTCCTGCCTACTAATGGAATAGAGGGCACTTAATAAGTCTTACTGGAACTCTAGAATATGTGATGTAAAAGATACAAGGCACTATGTCCCCTAACCCAGTAGTGAAGCCAGGGACTATCCTATATCTATATTTTTATACCCAGTGTCTAGCACAGAGTGAATACTCAAAAATTCTTGAATTATATGTGCTAAGTGCCAAATAGGTGGCAAATGCATAGTATGATATGTGCTGTAGGAGTTCAAACTGTCAGGCTAGGGCTAAGGCAGAATGCTCCATTGATGAGCAGAGATCTGGTCTGAGCCTTGAAGGAAGGACAGAACTTAGCTAAGCAAAGAGGAGGCATAACAAGCATAGAGAGAGGTTATGGAATTTAGGACTTGATCCTAGAAGTATTAGGAAACACTGTGGGTTTTTTAATGTTGTCCATGATGTGCGTAGCAGTTTTTAAAAGCTTAATCTGGCTGTAGTGTGTAGAATAATTTGAGAGAAAGTAACTAGAAGCAGATATTAAATAATGCTTCTACAATATTTTCCTTGATCATTGAAGTTTTGTTTGGGTGCCCCATGTAAGTGCTTCCATAGTTCTTTCCCTGTTATATATAGACTTGGCTTTCACCCCAATTAAACTAAGGTGTTTAAGGGCAGAATTGTGTCTTGTACAGTATTAAGTCTTCAACACAAGGCTTCAAACATAAATTAATGTTCATTTCTAGGCTTTCTTGTGTCTGTGAGGCTGTTATCTATGTGAGCATAGACTAAGGGAGGTCCACAACCTGGTCCATGTATGTTCCAGACATATATTGGAACATGCCAAGAGCTTACTATAATTTGCAGATACTTAAAACACTTTACTATTTAACATAAGCTGTCTCATTAAACAGGTTTTGGTTTTTTTTAATTCATTTTACCTTTGTGATACCTGTAAGATCTGTTTCTGGTAGCTTCTCCACAAAGCTTAGTCAACTAATTTCTTTCCAAGCAGAAACTCTTCCAGAATCATTGGATTTAGAAAAATTAATAAATTTTGTAACTACTTACAGTTTCTAAAAAAAAGTCAAATAACCATATAAATGACAACTAAGTTGCTTTCCATTAAAGTTAAAAAAAAAAAAAAAGAAAGAAATGTGATATACTTCAAATCCTTTAGCATTATTTCTCACTTGAATACCCCTCCATGAAAATGTGCCCATATTTAGGATTATAAATTCAGTGCTAATCTACTAAATCTGTTTTAAATATTTTAAAACAGCATTAAAGTAAAATGTATTTGTCAATGTGGTTCTGATATACTTAGTATTATAGTCATCTTCAGAATTTGAACTTCACACGTGCTTATTAAAGTGTGTTTCCCTGATATAAAAGTTATTAAGTAGCCTTGGGAATTGTTTTGTGTTATAAATGCAGCTTGAGTCTACTGAAAGTATCCTGCAGGAAGCTACGTCATCCATGTCTTTGGTGACCCAGTTTGAGCAGGAAGTATCCAGCCTCCAGCATATCATGCATGACATTCAAAATAGTGAAGAGATGCTCACTCAAAAGATGCAAAGCCTTAATGAGAAATTCCAAAATGTTACTAATTTCTGGAAGAGAAGCCTAGAAGAAATGAATGTTAATACAGACATTTTTAAGTCAGAATCAAAGCATATACATTCTCAAATTACTGTCCAAATTAACTCAGCTGAACAAGGAATAAAATTGCTCACTGAAAGGCTAAAAGATTTAGAAGACAGCACACTCAGAAACATTAGAACAGTGAAAAGACAGGAAGAAGAGGATCTTCTGCGGGTGGAGGAGCAGCTGGGCTCTGATACAAGAGCAGTTGAAAAGCTAGAAGAGGAACAGCATGCTCTCTTTGCCAGGGATGAAGACCTGACTAACAAGCTTTCCAGCTATGAACCCAAAGTGGAAGAGTGCAAGACACATTTGCCAACCATTGAAAGTGCAATTCGCTCTGTTCTCAAGGTGTCTCAGGATCTGATAGGGACAGAAAAGAAAATGGAAGACTTAACTACTCAGATTTTTAATGTGGAAGATGATATGCTGAAAGCTGTATCTGAGATCATGGAGATGCAGAAAACCCTTGAAGGACTTCAGTATGATAATACCATATTAAAGATGCAAAATGAACTGGATGTTCTGAAAGGAAAAGTTCATGACTTTGCAGTATATTCGAGTACAAGAGAAAAGGGAGCTTTAGAAGAACGTAATCTGGAAAATAAAGGAATTGATAGTGATTTTTAAATGCACTACATTTATTCTGATGAACCATATTATTATACATAACTTGATTAGTTCATGCCTTGGCATTGTTTGATAACGTCTCACATTATCCTACATTGTGATAAAAGAAGTGAGATTCTTTTATCCACACAGATTATCCAGATGAGCAAAACTTCTCTCTTTAAGCAATAAAACACAAAATTTATTTTATTTTAACCATTTTAAATAGAAATATTTTTAAATATATATTTCTCTACTTTTTAAAAAGCAATATACTTAATATTTTTAAGTGCTTTTCTAATAATTTATAGTCATCATTACGAATTTCATCTATTGGGCCAAAACATAATAATGCCTCTAGGAGCTAATGAGGAGAGTTTACCTCCTCACTAAATGATCCCAGTTTGCAATTTTTCAAATTTTATATCTGTTGTACTTCTACCTTTCCTGTCACATTAAAAGGTGACCCACTGACCTGACTAGTGTCAGGTCGGTTGGTAAAATGCCAGTCTCAGCCAGGTCTTCATTTCCTTTGCAATTTACTACAGGCTAAGAATCCAGGCAACGAAGTTCATAGGAATTTTGTCTAAAATAAAAGGTATCATGCCCAAGGGCAAGCCTGGGGTGCTTTGCTATGAATTAATATGCACTTTTTGAAAACAATGGAACCTTGGAAACATTTTTTTAACTTTTTGTTAAGGTTCTAAACTGTTACAGATACTTGTAAGAATTTTTAAATAAGAGCAAATACAGAGTGGGGCAAATGTAGGTTTACAGCTGTGAGTATGTGAAACAGTTTATTATATTATCACTTATTAACTTGTATTATTTTCCACATGAACAACTGTAAACCTACTTTTGCCCATCTCTGTATGTTTTTACTGAAGGTTTTTCCTATGAATTAAGTGTGTATGCTTTTAAGTGTGGACTTTTGGAATATCTCTGCATTGCTGGACTTTTTTTTTTTAAAAGGTTCTGACTGTATTACAGACCCTTGAGTTTGCTAGATACAGGATCTCTAGAGAAATCACACACCAATAAGCCTGTGGCCTATTTTAAAGAGGAAAAAGCGGCAAAATGAGAAATGATGACAGACAGCCTGCCACCTCCCTAATTCTCCAGCCTCACCTTTTTCCACTCCTTCCCTCCTTCCCTGCTCGCACTTTTACACTTAAGTTTCTGCCTGGAATGCTCCCTCCTCTCCTTGAGGGTCTTTCTCAAACTTCACCTTCCCTTACCCCCTCCACCTGTGCCAGCCCCCGCCCCATGTAAAACTGTAAGCTTCCAATTCCCTATCCCCTTAACAAACTGTGTAACAGATTTCATTAACTGTTATCCCCAGAATAAGTTATAGGAATGCAAGGATTTATCTCTTGTTCACTACTATATCCCCAAGGACCAGATTGATGCCAGTTAAGTCAATATTTATAGGTGAATGAAAGTGTCATAAATGACGCTTAAGAGATGTTTGCTGGGCAGCTGGCTTGTTCCAAGTTTGTGAAAGTCAAGACAAGTAAGACGCTGTCCTGGCCTTTAATGCACCAGCTAGAGAACTGCACCACAGCAAAAATCTGCAACATGGGGCTACAAACTGAGGCCAAGGGCAGATGTGCCAAATGCTCATAGGATGAGACCTCAGGGCTTTACCTTTCCGGGGACCAGTTCAGCTTCCCCCCATCGCGCAGCTCTCCCTGTTCTCTGTATTCCTAGGGTGTGGGGGGCGTTAGAGTTAGGTCACCATCCAGAGGTGCGATGCCCCTCCTCTTCAACACAGCCACAGGATTTAATGAAACATTTAAAAGGCTCCGCTCTTCAGCCTCCGCCCTGTCTCCTTTGCCCCAGGGCCACTCCCCACAGTGGGCTGAGTACATAAAAAATAAAATCAGAGATGATGAAAACTAAGGTAATTAAAAGTACATAATTATTTTAAAGAGTCTCCAAACTAATTACCCAAATTTGTTTCATATAGTGATTTGATTTTACTCAAAAGTCTATAATAGAGTCACAAGGCATAAGACATGGATATGCTGATATGTGGTTAAGCAGAGATGTAGCTGTATTTTTTGAATAACCATAATCAGAAATGTGCAGTCTTCTGGAACACAGGGACTTTTATTGATAAACTGAAGTAACAAGAGTGTCCAAACTTGGTGTTGAAAACTGAGTCAACTGCATGTAGAAGACAATAACCAACTGTAGTCCCAGTTTTATAATGCAATTTCATTGGAATTCAGCATAAAGGACTTGAAAGCAGTTGGCTATAAAAGGTAGTTGTGGTCAGGTAGTTTTACTATGTAAATCTGCACAAAATTCCAAACAAGTTCTGCTATGGTAGACAGGCATTGACCATAAAAATGGAAGAGTACTACTATTAAAGAGGCATAGCATTAATTTCTGGAAACAAAGTTAAATTTCTTGAGTTCTGAATTTCTAATTTCATGTCTATGTGCACTGACAAATTGTATTTGTTTGCTTTTATTTTCATGCTAATAAAACATTATAAAGTTAGCTGGAACTTTGTTCATTCAACCTCCATCCTGTAAGATGAGATGTGATCTCTTGTATTCTTTACTTCTACATATTTGTTTTTCTGGCCTGTCACTATATTTGATACATCGTTATTATTAATAACGTGTATACCACAGTAAGTTACAGAAAATAAAGGGAAACAATGTGGCCACTGTGCTCTACAGTGAGTTACAAGAGAAACCCAAACTGTCCTTCTATAAGGATTTCATAAAACTATTATGTGTGTGTGTGTACACATGTATATATTCTTTTACACACAGTTTTCCCTATTTAAAAATGTCATTAGAGTCCTGGCTGGTGTGGCTCAGTGGATTAAGTGCCAGCCTGCAAACCAAAGGGTCACTGGTTCAATTCCCAGTCTAGGGCACATGCCTGGGTTGCCGGCCAGGTCCCCAGTAGGGGGCGTGTGAGAGGCAACCACACGTTGATGTTTCTCTCCCTCTCTTTCTCCTTCCCTTCCCCTCTTTAAAAATAAATAAATAAAATCTTTTTTAAAAAAGTCATTAGAGAGTTTTAGATGTACCTAATTATCTTCCTCTGTTTCTTACATTCATTTATTTAACAAAATACTTGAAATTTCTAAAACCTCCCTGTGTATCAAATGTTAAATTACATTGTTGATCTTTCCTTTAAGGAAGATTACCATATTCTAAGACACACTTTTCTATCTTTGTAATTAATAATTGATTTTATATCAATTGATTCCTGATACTAGATATTGGACCCATTATAAAAAAAAATTTAGCACATGTATAAATTACTTTTACAAAACAAACACCTAATTTTTTTAAACTCTTGGATATAAACTTACAAAGTATATTTATGTTGATATTTCTTTAAATTTTGATTAGACACTTGACCTGGTGTACTTTTATGTTTTATAATGAAAAATATTGATTTATTCACCTGTATAGTTCATAGAAAACTACACTTGTAAGTTATAAATTTAATGGCATTATTTTTTTAATCTCAACCTAATTGTAGACCTTTGACTAAATCTATAACCTTTTAAAAAATATTTATGGATTTTAGAGAGGCATCAATTTGTTGTTCCACATATTTATACATTCAGTGGTTGATTTTTGTATGTGTCGTGACCAGAGATCGAACCCACAGTCTTGTCTTTTCAGGATGACACTAACCTACTGAACTACCCGGCCAGGGCTGCATCTATAATCTTGATCAAAGTTTAATGTGATCTCATTATACAATAATAATGCTGTAGATTCACCAAATGCACAAACCAAAAACAAACTTTTTTTCTATAGCCTAACCTCACATTTGCACAGTTGGCAAAAAGCTATACAAATTCACCCATCTGTATGTTTCAGTTCAGCTATCAACTATCAATTTGGTACAAATCAAAATGCTCCATCCCAGCTTTACATAGCAGGGGAGAAGAGAACTAACATATTGCTACACTGTTAGGACGTCTCCATTCATCATTATCATCCTAACAGCTCTCTGTTGAGTGCCTGCTGGATGTCAGTCACTGTGCAAGGCACTTTGCATGTCTTATTAATTCTCACCATAACTTTGCTAGCTGTGAGACCCATTTTACAAATGAGGAAGTTGAGACTCAGCAAGATTAGGAATCTTGCAATCAAGCTACTGGGTCTGTCTACCTCCAGAAGCTACTGACCTCACACTATTCAACACGACCTGCTGCTGTTCAAGCAGGCAAGGAAAAAATCATAAGGAATCTGTCAATAGAACATCTTTGAGAATTCAAAAAGCCATAATTCAGCAAAATTTGGTGGTAGATGATGACTACTATGTCACCATTAAACTAGACTGTAAGTCACTCAAAAGTTGTAACTATGACCTAAAATTGTTTGGGCCTTGGCGATAAGAAGGAATTGAGAAATGCTTGAGAAAGAGTTGAAAAGCAATGGTGGAAGAAGAATGGTAGATACGGATCTTCTGACCTAGGCCTTGCCACTAACTGTGTTTGGGGCCCTTGATTTTGGAGCTGTTTTAAATTTGTAAAGTGAGGGAATTACACCAAATAATGCGAGACTCCCTCCTCCTCCTCCTCCTCCCTTCTCCAGCAACTGAAAAATAATTCACTATCATTTAGCTCATTTTGTTACTGAACAGAGGATTGCTTGTACAAAAAATAATGACTGAAAAATGTCATTTCCAGTAACATTTTATATTTCCTTAATATTTTCCTTCTTATTCATTAGTAATACACATATCTTTTACCAAATGCTTTCCAGAGAAGCAGTGAAATTATGGTTAAAACTAATAAAATTGAAGTTGAATTTTAAGTTAAGCTTTTAACCAATTTAATTATTGTGGTGTTATATTTTCTTATAGTGTCAGAAGTCTGAAGCTATCATGGAGCAATTGAAGTCTTTTCAAATAATTGCTCATCTAGAGCATCTACAGAAGGAAATTTATGAGCTGAAAGCTTGGTGCAACAAGATAACTGAGAAACAGGATACACTGAACAACAATTTAACAACTGTTTCTGAAGATGTTACAAAAGTAGACCAAAATACAATTTCCATGGCAAAAGATGTTGGTCTGAAGACTACCACTATAAGAACAGATATACGACGTATTTCAGGTTTAGTAACTGATATAACATCATTGAAAGATTCTGTGCAAGAACTGGAAAATAAAATAGAAAAAGTAGAGAAAAATACAGTAAAAAACATAGGTGATCTTCTTTCAAGCAGCATTGACCGAACAGCAATGCTCCGAAAGACAGCATCTGAAAATTCACAGAGAATTAACTCTGTTAAGGAGGTGCTTTCAGAGCTAAAGAGTGATTTCAACAAGCACACAGATAGGTTTTTAAGCTTAGAAAGTGATAGAGCTAAAGTTCTGAAGACAGTGACTTTTGCAAATGATCTAAAGCCAAAGGTATATAATCTAAAGAAGGATTTTTCCCGTTTGGAACCATTGGTAAATGATTTAACACTACGCATTGGGAGATTGGTTGCTGACTTACTACAAAGAGAGAAAGAAATTGCTTTCTTAAATGAAAAAATATCTAATTTCACAATAGTCCAAGCTGAAATTAAGGATATACAAGATGAAATAACACACATTTCAGGTATGGATTAGCTTGAAATTATTTAGATTACGGTGACTTGTTTGGTAATGGGACCTCTGTCATGTTGTGAAAAGACTGACAAATTAGAATTAATGAAGTTCTGGGGTAAATACCTTTTTGTACACGATTCTGTTTTGTATAGTAAAAATAAAATTTTTTAAAGTGTTGAGCACTTGATTTTTCAAAATCAGCATGCTAAAACATATACTTGAAACTTTCTTTAGCCTAATACATCAGAGAGAGAGAGAGAGAGAGAGAGAGAGAGAGACAAGTCTGGAGAAGCAGGAACTGCCAGTTGAGCACCGGGAAATCTAGATGGGGCAGCATCTGAGTCCCCGCTTGTCCTCATTGACTGCCAGGGAGCACAGTATAGGTGATCGGGGTCCTAACTGGATCCTGCCATCAGGATCGGGCTGTTGCATTCATTATCCACTTAGGGAGTGCTTAATATGTGCCAAGCACATGTGTAGGAGCCTTGAGGGATACATCACTGTGTAACAAATACCCCCTGATCTTACAGAACTTAGAGCTGGCTACTAGGGGGTTTAATCCATGCTCTGGTTGCAAGAAACAGTAATCCAAATTATCTCATGGGGAAAATAAAGGGGGTTTATTAATCTCACAAGTATCCCAAAGAACAAATTATGTTATAACCACTGCTCATGGGATTTGGAACCGGAAGGCCAGTACCAATAGAGACAGAGCTCTCTTCTTCCCTCTGGGAGACCAGAGCATTGACCTCACCTAGGCACTCGTTACCAATGCAGAATCTCAGGCTCCACTTCAGAGCTACTGAATCAGAATCTGCATCTGTGATCAAATCCTGAGGAAACCCGTGTGGACATTGATGTTTGAGAAGGATTGCTGTAAGAGAAACTTGAAGGAGGAATATGTCCTTGTAAGTTTTTCTATGAACATATGTATTTTTTTAAAAAGATTGTCTAGTATTACATGTTAGCCACTATAATTAGTATTAAAATTAATTGAGCCCAGAGAAATTTTCTTCCTGCTACTTTGATTCCCTGTTACTCTCTTCTCTTTCCTGAACTGCTGTTCCACTTGAAGTTTCCCTCACAGCTTTATTGTTTTTTTTATTTCTGAAGATTGTTTAAAATTTATTTTTACAGAGAGGGGAAGAAAGGGAAAAAGGGAGTGAAACATCAATGTGAGAGAGAAACTACTCCACCAGGGGGACCTGGCCCACAACCCAGGCATGTGCCCTGACTGGGAATCAAACCAGCAACCTTTTGGTTCACAGGCCAGCACTCAGTCCACTGAGCCATACCAGCCAGGACTTACTGCTTAATTTTGATTTAAGTATTGAGAGTCCATCATATTTTCAAATGGTTTCATAGCTGTCTGAAACTAGATTTTGAGTTTCTAGATAAATTGTATCTTTTTTTTTTAATGGTATCTCTTTGCACCTAGCATATAGCTGAGATAGAGTAAGCACTTAATATGTGTTTGCCTTAAATACTAAGAATGGAATCCATTATATATGGTAGCTATGTTACTAAATACAGCAGCTATTAGTATTTGGGGTATTTGAGTTCTCTTGTTTGAAACTATTATGATTTTTATGATAGATTTTCCATAATTACAGAGGCAAAAGACAGGTTTGTTGAAGACTTTGATTCATGTGTTTTAACATAGTAGGAACTACAGGGACAGTGAATGCAGGGGTATCTGGGTTCCAATCCTGGCTCTACTACCACCACTTAGTTCCATGACATGGGAAAAATTTAGTATCTGTTGACCTTAATTTCTTCATCTGTTAATAATAATAATAATAATAATAATAATAATACCACCTACCTTACAGGGCTGCTGTGAATATTAGCATTAACATATCTAAAGTGCCTGGCACATCTAATACAGGGCAAAGCCACTAAATAATACAACAGAAAGTTACATAGTATGGGACTGTTTTTTTTATAAACAGCTCTATATTAGAAAGGGAGATCACCGTAGTACAGTACACCCTCCTGTAGTATTTATTCATAATGATGCCAAATGAAATGTAAATTATATTCATGTAATCATCTTAATAAAACATGCATTTCAGACATGAAAAAATGTAAAAATTTCAGCACTTAAAAATACGTATTTATTCTGAAAATTCATTTATGAGGAATATTTTTTTCTATCAGTGCCAAAAAATAAGGAACTAATCTTACTTGGTGCTGGTTGTCCTCATTATTGAAATAATGATTCACAAATCCGTCAGCAGATTGGTGGTCGTACTGAGAAGGAGCCCTAAAATCTGCAGTGTCACCGGGCTCATGGTCACGGTTTTGTCTTCGAGTCAGATAGCTTTTGTGGCAAATACAGGAGGATGGAAAACTTTCAATCTGTTCCCCAACAGTAGAAAATGTAAAATCACTTATTTCAATATAAATACATCTTATGGGTGAGTCATCTTCAGCTGTCAAATTTCCCTGCACTAATATCATTTAAAGTCTAACCAACTGTGGTAGTCAATAAGATCTGTAAGTAATTGTTTATCACTAAGTAAAAGTGGGGTACAATATATTTTCAGATGTTAATGATGTCTGAATAGTTTTAATCTTGGTTAATATAGCGCTCTGAGATTGACTCATGGGTCTTGAAGTAATAAAGATATTTCCCCTCACATGAACTATCCTCCATTTTCAAATCTTGTGTATACCACATCCCACAAAAACAGCTGAATTGTATATCAAATCACAGTATTCGATAGGAATTACAGTATGTCTTGTGTAGGAGACACATTCCCTAGGTTTTTATTCAGCATAGATAATGTTTATTAAGTGACTGTTGCATGCATGGCACTTTAGAGTCTATAAAAACACGTGAAAACTTTGGAATTGTTGCTTTCTAGAAAACTCAAGTAGCATTGTAATAACCAAAAGATTCATAAATTGTATCAGTGGTGAAGTTAACATTTTACATATTCCTATGAACATTACCAAGAATGTGAACTCAGGGCTGCCATTTAACAGAGATAAATGATTTGCCTTCGCCAGGTGGCTCAGTTGGTTGGAGTGTTGTCCTGAACACTGAACGTTGCAGGTTTGATTCCCTGTCACAGTACATACCTAGTTGTGGGTTCAGTTCCCAGTTGGGGTACGAATGGGAAGCAACTGATTGGTCTCTCTCTCACACACCTTTTGCTCTCTCTAAAATCGATTTTTAAAAAGAGCACCTCAATCTTTATAAAATAAAAAAATTTAAGACGAGATAAATGATTCAACACTATCTGATGTAAGAGCTGTTAGGAGTAGTTGACTTATTAAGGTACCACAATATTTGATATATCAAGAGAGGCACAGCATTGAAGTGAACTACAGATTCCTAAAGTTTGAAATTGGTTTATTCCTTAACCATGTGGTATCTGAAATTATTAACAATTATTTTGTGATTTATCTCATAAATGATAAAAATTGTATAAACAATGATTATATAATCTTATGCTAAAGTGTATAACTCTAATTTAACAGCAAGACTGCCATACACCAAGCTTCATGAACATATGGACACTTCTTTCCCAAAAACAGTATCACAGAAATGTTAAACTCATTTTGAAATATGGTCAAAACATTTCATGAAGGTTTCCAAAATGGAGGTTTAAGCTGTATTTTTCTGTTCAATTTTATTTTACATGTCACTGGGGATGCATAATTTAGCAAAACTCAGGCTGTTTTTTTTTTTTTTTAATTGATTTTGATGCCCTGGCTGGGTGACTCTGTTGGTTGGAATGTCGTCCCATACACCAAAATGTTAGGGCACATACCTAGGTTGCAGGTTCCGGAGGCTACCAATTGTTTTCTCTTACATTGATGTTTTGTTTTTTTTTTTCTCTCTCCCCCTAACAATAAGCATAACCTCGGATGAGAATTTAAAAAATTTTTTTCCATTTTATTTTTTGATTTTGAGAGACATCGATTTGTTGTTCCACTTATTTACGCATTCATTGGTTGCTTCTCATGTGTTCCCTAACCAGACTGAACCCGCATCCTTGGTGTTTTGGGTTGACGCTCTAACCAACTTCACTGCCTGGCCAGGGCCAGGCTTTGTTTTACTGCTCTTCTAAACTATTTAAGTCATATGTGATCCCTCTGAAAGCTACTATGCAATGCTATCTTGTCCTAGCTTTATGACATAATGTGGTTAAAGAACTGATCACATACATATATTTATTCCATTGGGCTCTGATTTATGGAACTTACAATTTATTATACCAAATGTGAAAAACCAGTTATTAAAATTTCCTTATCAGGATCTTTATTTTCAGTATAAATTTTAAAATATGAAATGGGAATTCATAAAATTTCAAGTGGGTATTCTGCTTGAATTTTGAGGATGAAATGATTTTCTTTTAGAAAGCTTTGAAATATCCACTCTAGGTATTATGGACAGCTTTAACAAAGCTTACTGTAACAATACCCACAAATAAAACCAGTTCTTTCTTGAAGATAAAACTCAAATTCTACGAGGTTGGCAGAAGTGCCTCATAGTGAAGGCTGGCTAAACTGCATTTCTGGTTTTCAAATACAGTCCTGCTTTGGATTGGTTCAATATCCGTATATATCCAATCCCACAGGCTATTCTCACACTGTGACTAATACTCCTCCCAGGAAGGTGGCATCTGTGTTCCTTTCCCAAAGCTGGGATTTGGTCTTCTGGGACTTCCAATGCTGTGACCGAAAGTACAGTTGCAGTGACGCAACGCCTTCCAATGCTAAATTCTGAAAGTAGATTGAGCTTATTTGGCTCCACTTTGGAGCCCCAATACCAGCTGCTCTGGGCCACCATGCTGTAGATGTTGAAGATAAGCCACTAACAGGGAGCTGCTCGCAATTCTCTCTCCAGCTTGAGTAAGTGGAAGCCTTTCGAGATGACCCCATGGCTGCCATCTGCTTGCAACTTCAAGACACCCAGAACCGAAGAATCCAATAGAGATGCTCCTGAATTCCTGACCCACAGAAAGCTACAAACACCGTCTAGTCATTTCACATTTGCTGCACAGCAGTAACTAATGCACGGTGCTTATGCTAACTTACTACTGCTGTTACTTGCCTGGACTGTTTTCTCAAATTTGCACCTATAACCCTTCCTTTCTGTAACACAGGTAAAATGAAACTGGCACCTACAGTGAGACCAAATGATGATAGGAAGTTAATATGCAACTAGGTGCACCTGGTTTCTAAATTTACAGTATGGGTTTGTGATGAAATCATCTCTCCCTGATAAGACTCCTTAAAGTTCTTTTCATGGAGCCCCACCTGTGTACTTCAGTGATTGTCAACCCAACCCTGGTATTTATTACCAAAGGCCTCAAGGTAAAACGTCATCAGATTTGAGAAACATTTTAACTATACTGTACATTGGACTTTGACACTTCCTAAGCAAACGTAAGGGAAAACTAGAGTGGCTTACTTCCTGGAAGCTTTTCAAATAGCACTTTGGGCTCAAACCTACAACCAAATTTCAGTGCCCAGGTTCACCTGAGTACCTTCCCGGTACTCACCTATTGCAGTTGTCAAGCAGTGCCCTTTCTTAGAAACAAAACTGAAAACTTAGGGAAACTTTCTTAAATGTAAGAGTCAGATTTGCGTGAAAGAGAATTAATTACCCAAAATGGTTTATAGCTATTCAAATGCTTTGTTCCTTTTAAAAACTGTCATCCTAGCCCTGACAGTAGGGTTTGGAGTTGTCCTGCAAACCAAAAAGCAAGCTGGGTCTCAGGGCACACACCTGGGTTACAGGCCAGGTCCCAGGTTGAGGTCGTGCAGGAGGCAACAAATTGATGTCTCTCTCCCTTTCTCTCTCCCTTCCCCTCTTCCTAAAAATGTATTAAAATCCTTAGTATTGTCGAAATATAATTACAAGTGTTTATCCATATTTTAACAATTAAGTCAGATTTTTAAAAATTTAGGGTGTTTCCTAAAAATGTAAGAACTCTCTTGAATGACAAAACGAGCTATATAATAATCTGTGAGTAGGGTTCGGAGTGCTGAACCAACAGTGGTTAGCTAGCACTTTTTTCTGGAGGTCTTACACAGTACTGATTCTTTCGATTTTAGGGTTAAATCTCCCCCCCTACCCAAAGATTTTATTTATTTTTTTAGAGAGGGTACAACCCAGGCATGTGCCCTCACCAGAAATTGAACCAGTGACCTTCCACTTTCCTGGATGATGCTCAACCAACGGAGCCACATCAGGGTGGAGGTAAATCTTTAAAAACTAGTTTTAAAAATAATTATCAAGTCACCAACAAATCATGAACAGTTGGGTTTATTTCAACAACGAATTTGAAACTCATGCCTTAGGCAAGAGTACTACAGTAATTATATCAGGAATAGACAATTTCCTATACTGTCATATATATAAAAGTTCCTTTAGCACTTTCCTCAACACTGACCAACAAGCAGATTCAGTCCATGTTTGCTTTGATCTGTCTACTGAGTTAACCCAAGCTTCTTCTTCAGAGACTCTGGCATCTCGGGTGGAGGAGGGCGAGGGAGCCTGAAGTAGACCTTCACGGAGTCATAGATGAACCACTGTAGTGCAGTCAAAGTGCCGATCATGATGATACGGGCGAAGAGTCCCTTCCATACACCTGGTGGAAAACATGAAACGTGAATGGAAAATGGAATATACCCAAAAGTGTTTTTCTTTCTTTAGAGGAAAAACAACCCTACCTTTAAATCCAAGTCTCTTGAGGACCTGAGAAGCACTGCTACCTTTCTCTTTATTCAACACAGACACCACAGAATCAGCAGGGTGAGAAACAATTGCACAGAAGACTCCAGCTGGAAAAAGTCAAGAAATACGATCCAATATGGGGTCAGATAAATAAAAGAAAAAATCACGTCACAACCAACAATCTTTTCATGATTAAGAAGTAAAATTTTAGTTCTTAGAAAAAAATCAGATTTAGAGTAACACTGACAAGAAAGGTTATAAAGCAGTCTGCCTAATCTTTTAGAAGTTTTTATATTCAGATTTTAATCAACACTTTCTCTTGTATTAAAACTTTTCTTAAAAAACTGAACAAAAACAACACAAATAGTACAGCAATCAAATCAATACATTTCCAAGCTTAACCATGCAAACTATGAACCAATTCTATCAGGAACTAATTAGTAAGTATTTATGAATCCTGAAGGGCATATGAAGTGTCTATGGGAAGATCTAACTTCTTTGGAATATTTTTTTCTTCACAAAGAGGTCAGTAATGGAAATAATTATTTGTCCTTAATATCACAGACAAGCATGTCTTAAATAATTCATACCTATGTAACCTGCCACAAATGTTACAACCAGCTGCTCTGCCTTTGAACATTCACTTCGGGGCTTAGGAACCACAAACTTGTACAATGCTTCCACAGTACGTTCAAAGCAAGCAAACTTCATCATGGTGTATGGTATCTGTCTCATCCAGAGAGGAGCAACGCCCTTGTAGAATCTAGGAAATCAGAAGACTTATTTTACTCAGTTGCATATATTCATCTAGCAGAATTTCTATCATTAACAGAAGTGTCCGCATACCAGTCAAGTCCTGATAGTGAAAAAATGGCAGCACAATTGCATGTCATTTCTATCAGAACCTAAGACTAACATGCAGGTATATTTCTCTCACATGCCAATGACTCAGGCACCTTTGACTGTACAACCAGAAAAGTTGCTGGATGTTTCTTGACTGGAACTACAATAAACAGTAAGTTTACAAGTAGAACTCAGTTCAAGATTGGCATCCACAAAGGTGGATCTAAGGAAGCATGTTGTGGCCTGACTATATGCAAATTCTTAACTGTGAACACACATGACAAGAATTCTGATAAGCCCTCCCCAAAAGTTAATGTTTAGATCAAATATCAAGTCATTTATAGACTGACAAATGGTTCCTATGGTTTTAGAAAAAAACCTTAATTCAGAACTCAAACCATCATTACCAACTTATTCCAGCCCTGAATACACATACGTTCTATGAAAAATGGTGGCGTGAAAGGGGTGGGGGTTGTGATGGACATGAAACAATAACTTTTTTTTAAATTCTGGTAGGGTTAATACTAACACAATGCAGTTAGTACAGCATTTTATACTATAAATTTTAGGCAAGTATTTACTTACGCATTTAAGCCTTCTTCCTTGTACATTTTGGGAGCTGCATCCCTCAGAGTGTTAGCATAACCTGGTTGGGTTTGAATTCGAACCTTAGCAGCTTCCATAGGAGCCAGAGCAATGTCAGCAAAGAATTCAGCACTGGCAGAGGCAGCCAAATATAGTGATGTGCGCCAGAGATAGGCGTTCTCCTAATTGAAATACATGAGGAGGGACATGAATTGGCTGTTTCCAATTTTACTTTCAGGGTCAGCTCTAGGAAACAGTTTAATTTCAGACATTTTAAAAGTGTTTACCATATTGTCCATGGATAACACACGAGGTTGAATGTATCTATCATAACTTCACCAACCACACATTTGCAAAATGAACAGTGTTTTGTTTTGTTTTTTTAGCATCTAGGTACCATGTAACTACATAAAGAAATCTGTGGAGGAGAGACTATTTCAAAAGCGACTACTACCAGATCCAGTTAGATCCAGGACAGATTGCTTCCAGAAAATGCCCTCAGAGGACTGCCTGATCCCCTAAGCCCTAGGTGTGCTGGTCCTGTTGTCCTGCCACAGGCAAACATGCATGACATTCTCCCCATATCTAGGGCAGGCAACATGCAAGTACCCCCACCCACCTTTCCCCGTCATGTATAACCCCTTAGGCCCTGCCATGTGGTACAGAGGATACCTATGTCTTGTCTTGTTGCCACCCAAGGTATGCCTCATATGTAAGCTCCCTTAATAAACTCTTGATATAAATTCAAAATGCAACTTAGCTGGAAAGCAGTGGTCTGTAAGAAAAAAGGACCACTGAAATCTAATTATGTGCATTTTTTTCATCTTGTGGTTGCTAAAATAGACTCATGATTTGAAACACGTTGCTCTTCCTTTCTGAGATCATTTCCTCAGTTCTAAAATGAGGTAGGTAGACAAAAATCTAAGATCCTTTTTGTTTTAAATTTTAAGTTAAAAGCTCAGGACTTTCCATTTCAAAGTTAACTTACATACCTCTCCAAGCATGTTGCTATAGAAGATTTTGAAGACTTCATAAAAGCCAAACTTGCAGAGCCCCTGCATAGAGTAGCCAATGAAAGTCGGAGCCCATCCTTTAGCCAAACCACGAACACCATCCTCTTTCAGTGTAATTGAGAATCCATTAAATATGCCTTTATACTTCTGGGGGTCCACCTATATTTAAAACAAGAAATAAGAAGTAATTAAATGTACCAAAAAGCTAACACTTCTCATAAATATTTATTATTAGTTTTTCCTTTTGGTTCTAAAATAAACTTCGTAATTACACAAAAGGTAGGTAAATACAAGTTCACTGCATGATATCAGCAAAGATATCTATAATATCTTTGTAAATGTGTACATTGAGGCTTAGCGCTCTTTGTTAAGACTTAAGTCTTAGAGGAGTACTTCAGGGAGTAAGATTCCTACAAAAATACATAATAAAACTGATAGATTTTTCACCACCTCATTCTACCACTTTTAAAGAATTAGTTTTAAAGCTATTGCCTAAATAATAGATAACTCTACAAGCATGCCTTCGATCAGATATTGTAGGGTCAGTTCCAGACCACTGCAATCAAGATAATGTTAAAATAAAGCAAGTCACAGAAATTTTTTGGTTTCCCAAAGCATGTAAAAGTTATGTTTACATTATATCATAGTCTATTAAGTATACAATAGCATTATGACTAAAAAACAATGTACATAACTTAAATAAAAAACATTTTACTGATTTAAAAATTGCTAACCATCATCTGAGCCTGCAAGTCACTATTAATCTTTTTGCTAGTGAAGGGCCCTGCCTTCAATTTGTAAAAAACAGTATCTCTGAAGTGTAAAGCACAATAAAGCAAGGCATGCCGGTATATCTCTGAGGAGGCTAGCCTAGTAAGTAGCTTATACTGATAGTTTTGTGAACTTAAGACAAGCTAAGTACAAGTTAAAAAGGTACATCAACATAATGAGAACCTGTCTTTTGACTTAAATTCACTCCAAGAGACATGCATAGTAAGTTTTAGATAAGGTGTATTTCATATCCATTCTATTAACTAAATGCAGGGGGAGGGGGAGCGGGGGGCGGGGGGGGGGGGGAGAGAATCTTATCTCACTATTTCTGCCAGTAGTAGAAGGGCTGGTATGTGTCACCTTCCTCTCCCTGCTCATTATTTCCCCTTCCTTTCTCTTTTAGGTAAGTAGACTTCTAATCCTGTTTGGAACAAATAAATTTTTGAGGTTTGATTATTTTTGTTTCAACAATCCTAATTAAGATATTCTAATTGTTAAAGAAACACTTTTATGTAAATGAATATATAAGAAGCTATACACCCACAAAATTTTAATACTAAGGTACTAAAAGTAATTTTTTAATCTACAGAGCTCTCTGCCTTAATCTCAATTAAAAGATATGAGGTTACTTCGCATAAAAAAAACAAAGAATCATTATCCACTCTGACATGTAACTGCTTACAAAATGACTAGAGCCCTGGCTGGTGTGGCTCAGTGTAGTGAGTGCTGGCCTCACTCCAACCAAAAGGTCGCCATTTCAATTCCCAGTTGGGGCACATGCCTGGGTTGTGGGCCAGGTCCCCAGGTGGGGTAGTGCAAGAGGCAGTCAATAATGTATCTCTCACACATGGATGTTTCCCTCTTTCTCCCTCTCTGTCTCTAAAAATAAATACATAAAATCTTAAAAAAAAAAAAAAAAAAAAAAGGAAAATTCAGATTTGCTTTCCCACTAAAGTTTCTAGCAGTTGTTTTATCTTCAAATTCTTCTCATTTGTTAAGTCCCTTAAGATTAGTTGTAATTAAGTCCTGCACGAATACTTTCAACGTTGTCATCTCAATACAAACCTGCATACGGCATTTCACTAAATCCAGAGGAACAACAGCAGTGTGTGTCAGACCACAGCTTAAGACCCCACCAAAGCCACACAACGCATAAAACTTCAGGGAGCCATATTCACAACTGTACTCTGTAATAAGACAAGACACACCATGCATTTTAGTATAAAACTCATGTTTTTACTGGTTATCAACTTACCTCCTGGATGGTTAGGTTTCCACATAGCTTGTTAGTAGATGACTACATCTTACAACTCAACAGCCATGCTTCAACAGTATGCCTTATTCAGTCCAACATGCAAAACAAACCTGCATTCTGCATTTAACGAGATCTAGAGGAACCAATGCTGTATGTGTTGTGCCACAGCTAATAATTCCTCCAAATCCACACAGGAGAAAGAATCTGCCAGATCCATATTCACAGCTATACTGCTCTGTTTGATTGGAAAAAAAATAAATCAATTAAGTATTTCTTCAGAGGAGGAAGGCCACAGGAATGAAGGGAATGGTTTCCCTGTGAAATAATACTGTCACAAGTGAACAGCTCTGGCCACCTGCTTACAATTACGTTGAAAGATGAGCTTCCACCTAGTGCAAGTAACAAGAAATTCACTGCCAAAGTCAAAAAATCACTAAAAGACTGTGAAGGTTCTATTGTGAGATACTAGTTTTTATTTTTCCATATTAATAAGAAAAATTTTCTCCATTAATGATTAAAATCGAACTTCAAATTATTAGTCGCTGATAAGAACACATTTCAGAGTACAAATCAAACTCAGAAGGAGCACTCGGCTTGTAAACATCTCGGTTTACCCCAGGCACTAAATAATACGATCTCCACTTACGGATTCCTATGGCATAAATCTAGAGAAACATAAATGCCTGCAACGAAATACTACACAAGTGAGATTTGCTGTAAATTTCTAAATTTAAGTACAGAATGTTAGTGTAAGGATTTTTTTAAATTCACATTAAGACAAAACAGAAGCATATACTGTACATGACGTTTCTCTGTACACCCACTCCAGTGGATTTGATTTAAAGCACACACGATTCATTTAAATTGGGTCTCATCACCGAGAATCCCAGGAAATAAGACAAAAGGTATCCCTACCAATTATTACGTCGTTTCTACGGCCTGAGGCTGCAAGTTGCCTTCTTCACAACCCGTATTAAGACACCTAGTTATCTTACATACTCTGGGTCAACTAGTATCAGACTTCGGAAATACCTAAGGGAGGAGGGAGTATTTTTATGAAGAAAATTAAAACCTAATCAAAGAACACATAATACAGTTAGAACTGCAGGTACCCAGCGGTTAGGACTTTACCCAATACTTAGTCGGCTGACCGAGCAGGCTCACGAAGGAGAAGATAAGGAGCTAGTCAAGGCCTCTATGCCTCTGCACCCTTGAGGACGTGGAGGTCACGAAGGGAACTGTGCCTAGGCCTCCCACGCCCTTGAGGGAATGCTAAGGTTCCGACACCAGGCCTGGGCAGAGTGGGCTGACATTCTCGGGCAAGCAACTGGGCGCCGTCCTGCGGTGCGGCGGGCTGGGCACGTCCTTCCCTGCCCTCCAAGCCCGGCGCAGGCAGGGTCTGGCCTCACCTTCCACAGCGGCGGCTGCCAGGTTGCGGGAGCGGCGGACCGGACGCGGCGGCCCGGCGGGGCTGTTGCTGGGGCCCGCAAGGCCATCGTACACCAGCTGAAAGTGGGGCGCGTTGAAAGGGTTCGCCCGCGCCAGGTGCGCCACGGACGAGAACATATTCCTAGGGGAAGAGGGGCCGGCGGTCAGGTGAAAGGCAAAGCGGGGGCCGTCACACCGGCCAAAGTCACCGGCACTCAGGGACTCCGACCCAGCCTTCTTTTTCTCGCCTCCGCGCCCTTGAGGTCACTGCTGCCTCACCAAAAGTGGACGCCAACTAGGCCTACAGCGAAAACACCATCCTACAGAAGCTCCGCTCCCCGCTGCCCGCACCTGCTGCGGGGAAGGCCCGACCACACTTACTCCCTAAGATGGCGAACACACCGACGCTCCTGCGGAACGCTGCGGCTCACAGAGGCCGAACGTCCTCCGAGCCCTTAGATGTGTGCCCTTCGTGCGTCGTCAGCGTGACGCACACGGCCAGTCACTACAGGCAGACGGCATCCATTGGCGGAGAAGACCGCCGCGGCCGTAGCGTCATTGCGTTTTCTTAGCAACCCTATCCCCGCCCCAGGTCGCCCCAGCCCTTCCGGCCCAACTTCTGCGCAGGAGGATTCGTTTTGCGCAGGCGCGCATTCTGGGCCGGGTTCTTGAGTAGTGTGGGTGTTGCGCTCGTGACCTCGTCTTTTTGTCCCTTCACCTTGAAGAGTCAGTCTCTCCTTGACGCCGGGCATTCAGTTCTTTCCATTTAAGTGAGTCCCTATATAATAGTCACGTAAAAAAACAAAACAAAACTGGAATGCTTGATCTTAATCCGGTGTTGCGGTTAGAATGTCACTGCAGTATTTTGTGTCGCGATTCTACCGTTATGGTATTTTTTTTTTTTTTTTTTTTTTAGTTCCATCCATTGACATGACAAGTAAACATGTCTGAGTTTTAGGAGAGGATTTTAAAAGGAAATGTACAACAAGAATTCTAAAGATAGACAAGACAGCTTGCTGCTTCACAATATTTTCTGTAGCATATTTAAAACATTCAATAAATGCTTTGTAAACCCTGGGGGCCCAGAGATGCGCTAAAGTGAAAGTGACTGGCAGCAGATTTTGTGTGTTTAATAAGTTTACAAATCTTCATTAGATTCAGTTCAACAGAGAAGGGCCTGCTTTAATTGGGGAGAGTTTAGTAGAGGTCAAACCTCCCAGGAAAGAGTTAAGATAAGGAATATATAAAATGGAGTCACTTTAACCAAGGTACTAAAATTAACATTATGAAGGTTGCAGCATGAGGAACCAATTCAATTCTCGTTCTAGCTGGCCTAGGAACTTACACTTTTGAACTCTTCCGTCCTGTGTTTAGAGAGAGATATATATCTGGGCATACACCAGACCTCTGATTACCCCCTGAAGGACTCACTATCCAGGACCTGACATCCACCTGACGACATCCTTCATTCAGACCGCTAAACATCTGACTGATAATCACCCTTGACCAATCCTAGGGCTAAGAATGCAGAACTGATCATTCTCAAGAATGTACATAGTACTACAAGAACTCTCTACCTTTCCCCAAGGTTACTTTATCAGGAGCTGGGAAAACAATCAGAACCAGAATGCTAACAGAGGTGTAGAAAAACTCCAAAAAGAGGCTAGCGATTTATTAAAGGGTCTTAGAGTTTACAAATTTTAAAAGGAACTAGGCAAAAACCCCTAAGTGTTCCAGTATCATCTGAATATGCCCATATGTTCCCGGTTCGATGTTCAGAGGCTCACTGCTGCTCAAATAAAATAAAATAAATTCCCTAACTTTAACACGAGACTTTTAAGATTCGATATTCAATTGCATCGCGATTTGCGATTAAATTTTGGTTTGGTTTTTGGAAAATTACAGCCTTGCTAATACAGGAAGGCAATCATATAAACTTTATGGTCCTTTATCTCATCTTGAACTGAGACTTTAAAGCCCTAAACTCACCATCTCCTTTCCCCAAGTTAGTAAATATAATTAGGAGAAAACAACCAACTTACTATATTTCTTATTTTCACTTAAATATATTATGGAAGCATCTACTTGGTAACCTGAAACCTTGAGTTCTTTAGCCATTTGATTACAGGTGGCCATGGATGATATATTAAGAAACTTTTTGCTAATTCATGTCATAGACAACCAGTGTCTCATTGACAGCTGGTCACCAGTGTCTTTAAATCTAGTCAGATCAGGTAACCCAAATTCAGAGAACCAAATATTAATACTGGTTCTCCTGTAATTATTTCCAATATCATTGTATCAGATTTTTTAAAAAAGGTTTTATTATTTTTAGAGGGGAAGGGAGGAAGAAAGAGGGAGAGAAACTTGTGTGGTTTGCCTCTTGCACGCCCCCTACTGGAGACTTGGCCCACAAGCAGGCATGTGCCCTGATTGGGAATTGAAACAGCGACCCTTTGGTTCACAGGTTGGCGCTCAATCCGCTGAGCCACACCAGCCAGGGCTGTATCAGATTTTGACCAGAGAAGCAAAACTGCTATATCATATGCAATATCAGATTTATTTTTGGGATTAGGCCCTATGAAGTCGTACGAGCTGGAGAAGTTGACTCTGTTTCTGGAATTGGACCTAAAATTGCTATAAATTGATAGGGTTTACAGTCAGTCAGAAAGCTGGACATGAAGTGAGGGTGAGGAGGGACAAAATGGAACCCACCAAGACCAGCTGGACCACCTGAGCATACACTAGACTATATGTCTGTCTCTTACCACATACAACATTGATGATGCAGGTATCTGCAGGAGCCATCGTGCTGCACAGGCATCTGGCCAAGGACTCAGAGCAACTGAAAAAGAAGGTCTAACAGTTGCTGAAGAAGTCCCATAACCTGGCCACTTCCCCACTCCAAGGTGAGCCAGCAGATTAGCAACAATGTGCATGAGTTGCCATAGCAACTCATGTCCTTTACTAACTTTTAAAGTGTAATGACTGCTGCCTCACTTTTGCCTTTGAAATCTTACACAGATTTCCCTTGTGGACAATTCTAACCCAGAACCGTATTTGGAAGATAAACAGAATTTGAGATGTTAGAAAGATAGAACATTCAAGTGGAACTTTCTAACGGGCATTTGAAAACTTAGAGCCTAGAGGTCAAGTTTGCATTTAGGATTATCCCTTTCATGGGGAATCACAAGAAAGTCCTTAAATGATTCCTAGCACAGCCAAGTAATAGAGGGTTATGATAAATTATGCAAAGGACACTAAATCCCTTTTCATATCTGACCTGAGGGAAAAAGAATAATGTCCACTTAATTGTTGTCTTTTTTTATTAGAAATCTTGTTTACTTTTTTTTTTTTTTGCATGTCTCTATAAATAGGGTAGAGAGAAATTTGTCTCTTTGTATCTACAAGAATACAAAGTGGAATTCGCCATTGGGCCATAATTTCCATTCTGGAAAGTTTTAAAAGGTCAAACCATCCTCATTTTCTCTGGAAGGGTATCCTGGGTTAAGCACCTTGGCTGTAAGTGGTATGGATGAAGCTTAGGAACCAATTTTCTATACCCAAAGTCTGTAAATGGAAATGCAATTACTCTTAGAACTGTTTCTATACATTCTTTGTACTGGTGGAGTCTGGGATTCTTTATACTGTGTTCTTGCACATGAACAATGTAATTTGTTCCAATATTACTACTGTCTTTCAAACAAATTGTACTCAACCTGAATTACCTTTGTGTATTACTGTGTTCATAACTTTCCTTACATAAATGAACCTCTGTCTTTGTTATATGAAAAAGCTTTAGTCTTAAACATTAAGAACTTCTTATACCTACCCTGGCTGCTGTGGCTCAGTGGATTGAGTGCACATGCCTGGGTTGTGGACCAGGTCCCCAGAAGGAGGCGCTCGAGAGACAACCACATACTGATTTTTTTTCTCTCCCTCTCTCCCTCCCTTCCCCTCTCTCTAAAAATAAATAAATAAAATCTTTAAAAAAATAAAAAAGAACTTCTTACATCTTATTCTGCCATGCTCTGGTCCTGTTGGCTACTTGTAGACATTGTTTTTCTAAGATAATCTCCTAGATAGGTCCAATCATTCAGAAAGTAAGCATCCTTCCTTCTTGCCCATTTGCCAGTGTATGTATATTGAAACTGCTGTATGTAATAGTAATCTAGACCAGCTATTTTCAACCTTTTTCATCTCATGGCACACATAAGCTAATTACTAAAATTCTGTGGCACACCAAAAAATACCTTATATTTTTTGCCGATCTGATTAAAAAATAGGTATAATGTTGATTCACTTATACCAGATGGCTATTGTTGTTTTGGCTGTTGTCATTTTTTTGTCTGACAATCTAAGGGAAAGGAGGCAAGTGCCCCTGACTAATTAGTCAGGTATTGCATGTTTTAAAAATTCTTGCCACACACCAGTTGGAAATTGTTGATCTAGACAACTTACAAGTGTTTGGAATACCATTCACTCTAAGGAATATTACCGAAAGAAATAGGAACAAGGTAAGGTAATATCACTTATTTTTCTTAAAGATTATTGAAATGTTTGAGATAGTGCCTTAACACAACAGATTCAAGGGTAATTGAAAAATATCAGCATGTTTGAATTATTAAAATGTCTCATGTAGTATGATTGCGCAAATATGTGTAGGAAAAATAAAAGTGTCTACCTTACTACAATAATTTTAAAAAGCAGTATAACAGCTAGGTGAGTTTAGGCTGTTTTAAAATTATTTACTGTCTCTTGGACACCTAGTTTCGGGTACTGTGAATGTTTACAGAGTCCTGTCTTTGGCCTCCTTCTTTCACATCCTCTTCCTATACTCCCATGAAAGTTAGCTTTTCAGTTTAATTAGAAACTTTTCAAGATTTTATTTTTCACATTTTCTGGTTTTGCTTATTTGTTTCTACTTTTAAAATTTGAAGTAATTTTAAATTTACAGAAAAGATGCAAGAATAATGCAAAGAACTATATACCCTTCACTCAGGTTCCCTGATTGTTAACATTTTGCCCCATCATTCTCTCTGTCTCTCTTATCAATTTTTATACACATACATATATAGAAAGATACATATATACACAATATACTTATATGTATGGATTTGTAGATTACAAATGCACACAGACATATACATGTACACTTATATATACATACACATGTTTTCCCAAATATACAGGATGCCTTGTTACTTCTAAATCCTTCAGTATGTATTTCCCAAAAAACAGAGCACAACCATAAAAATCAGGATATGAATATTGATATAATACTACTATCCAATTCATAGATTCTATCCAAATCTCCCAATAATGTCATTTATAACAAAGAACAAATTAAAACAAACCAAAATTACTTTTTCTTCTACTCCAGTACCCAGTGCAGGAACACAATGAATTTAATTTTCATGTTTTTTGAAGCTTGTGAGTCTGGAACAGTTCTTTCTTTGTCATTCAAGACCTTGGCATTTTTGATGACAGTTATGTTGGAGACTGTTACTCAATTTGAGTTTGACGTGTTCTTATGATTAGATTTAGAGTAATCACTTAGGGGAGGAATATCATAGAAGTGATTCTTTGTTCTTTTTGAAGTATCCTATCAGAAGGCACATGATGTTGATTTGTCCTATTACTGGTGAGGTGAACTTGGGTCACTTGACTGAATTGGGATTTGTCAGCTTTCTTCATTGTAATTTCCTGTTTTTAATCTGTAATTAGTAAATAATTTGTGGGGAGATGCTTTGAGACTACATAAGTATTCTGTTCTTCAACAAACTTTTGCCCACTAATTTTTGTATCTATCAATGATTGTTGCCAGAGTCAATTATTATTGTGATAATTGCCAGATGATGATTTTCTAACTCCACCAGTCCTACATTTATTAGTATTCCACTGTAAGGAAGTGCTTTCCTTTATCCTCACTTATTTAGTCAGTGGGTTATAATACTAGTATTATTTCTTTTGCTGCTTATATTGTCTCAAATTTTTGCCAGTGGAAACCTCTTTAAGCTGATCTTGGATTCTTTTGACAAGTCCCTGTCAGTTTTTGAGCACTTTGTTTCTGGTACAGCAAGATGTTCTAGGCTCAGCTAATACTTTCTCTACCTTACCCCTGGAATCAGCCATTTCTCCAAAGAACTCTGGTACTGTTTAGAGGAGATCTGGGAAAACAAACATCTGGGAGCAAAATATGCATATTGCTCCAAGTTGTTATTGCTTCTAGGTTTTCTCAGTATATATACATACACCCATATATACACATTTCCCTCCCTCCTTCCCTTCCTCCCTCCCTCCCTCCCTCCCTGTCTCTCCTTCTTTCCTTCCTTCCTTCCTTCCTTCCTTCCTTCCTTCCTTCCTTCCTTCCTTCCTTCCTTCCTTTTCATCCATATATCCATCTATTAATATATTTTTTTAAAAACCATGAGTTCACACTAATACCTCCAATTCCAAATCAGAACACCACAGAGTTCATTCTAGCCCTTCTTTTTCTTTCTACATTTGTAACTCCCTTCTCTGACAGATAAAACTGATGTTCATTACCTTCATTATATAATGTCTCCTATTTTCTCATTCCAGAGAGTATGGAGGGATAGGCTTGGAGCCAATAGACGATCTTTTAATAATAACCAGCACAACAATTATAGAAGCTCGGTTTTGTTGTTTGTTTTTAATCCTCACATGAGGTTATGATTTTAGAGAGAGAGGAAGGGTGGGGGAGAGAGAGAAACATCAATGGAAAGAGGGACAAACATCGATGTGAGAGGGAAACATCTATCAGTTTCCTCTGGGCACACCCCCAGCAGGGACTGAACCTGTCCCCAACTGGGGACTGAATTGTAGCCTAGGTATATGCCCTGATGGGAATTGAACACACAGCCTTTCGGTGCACAGGATAACGTTCCAACTATATGAACCACTCTGGCCAGGGCTAGGAGCTCTGTTTTAAAGCACTCTATTACACTGATACATTTAGACTCTGAAACACTACATTACAGATAGAACATTTGAACGCCTACTTTATGGATTTGTGTATATATAAACTCAATTTATGAATCATCCGACACTGATTTAAAAATTTTTATAATTAAGATATATTGGAAATTATATGCCAAAGCTAAGGCTGCTTATGTCCTATTTGTTGATTTTTCTGTTACTCTACCTTTATGCTCATTTTATTTTTTATATGTATTTTATTTTTATTCTCTTTAATTATATCTTACTGATTATGCTGTTACAGTTGTCCTGATTTTTCCTCCTTTGCCCCGCCTCTACCGAGCGCCCCCTACTACCCCAGGCAATCCCCCCACCATGGTTCGTGTCCAGGGGTCATGTGTATAAGTTCTTCGGCTACTCCATGTCCTATACTGTCCTTCACATCCCTGTGGCTATTCTGTACCTACCTATTTGTACTTCTTAATCTTCTCACTTCTTCACCCATTCTCCCATACCCCTCCCATCTGGCAACCATCAAAATGTTCTCTGTATCCATGATTCTGTCTCTGTTGTTGTTTGCTTAGTTTGTTTTTAGAGTCAGTCAATTGTTGATAGATTTGTATTTTTTGCTATTTCATTGTTCATAGTTTTGATCTTCTTTTTCTTAAATTAGTTCCTTTAACATTTCATATAGTAATGGTTTGATGATGATGAACTCCTTCAGTTGTTTTTTGTTGTTGTTGTTTTGTTTTTTGTTTTTGTCTGGGAAGCTCCTTATCTGCCCTCCGATTCTAAATGATATCTTTGCTGGGTAGAACAATCTTGGCTGCAGGTCCTTGCTTTTCATGGCTTTGACTATTTCTTGCCAATCCCTTCTAGCCTGAAAAGTTTCTTTTGAGAAATCAGCTGACAGTCTTTTGGGAACTCCTCTGTTGGTAACTAACTTTTTTTCTCTTGCTGCTGTTAAGATTCTCTCTTTATCTTTAACCTTTGGCATTTTACTTATGATGTGTCTTGGCTTAGGCCTCACTGCATCCTCTTGTTTGGTATTCTCTGTGCTTCCTGGACTTGTATGTCTGTTTCCTTCACCAAATTAGGGAAGTTTCCTTTTATTATTTTTTCAAATGATTTCCAATTTCTTGCTCTTTCTCTTCTTATGGCACCCCAATGATGCAAATGTTGGACTTCTTGAAGTTATCCCAGAGGCTGCTTATATTATGTTCTTTTTTTTTCCAATTCTTTTTTCTTCTTATTGTTCTGATTGGTTGTTTTTTGTTTCCTTATGTTCCATATCATTGATTTGATTCTCAGCTCCATCCACTCTACTGTTATTTCCCTGTAAATTGTTTTTTATCTCAGTGTATACTTTGTTTCTGACCAGATCTTCTTTATGGTGCTGGGGCCTTCATTAAGCACCCTTATAACCAGTGTTTTGAGTTCTGCATCTGATTGTTTATGTCCATTTCATTTAGCTCTTTTTCTGGAGTTTTGATTGGTTCTTTTGTTTGTGCCATGTTTTTTTTGTGTCCTTGTTTTGGCAGCCTCCCTGTGTTTATTCCTATGTATTAGGTAGAGCTGCTTAAACTCTGTGTCTTGGTAGTGTGACCTAATACAGTAGGTGTCCGGTAGGGTCCAGTGGCACAGCCTCCCGTATCACCCAAGCTGGGTACTAGAGGTATGCCCTTCGTGTGGACTGAGTACACCTTCCTCTTGTAGTTGAGCCTTGGTTTCTGTTGGCAGATCAATGGGAGGGGTTTACCCAGGCCAGTCAGCTTCACGGATTGGCTGTGACCACTTAACAGCAACCTTCGCCGTCCTCTATGGAGGATCGGCTGTGCAGGGGCAGGGTATTGGTGCTCCAGCCTGGTCTGTAGCTCTCCATTGGGAATGCTGGCTCTCTTTCCCAGGTGGCGCAGGCCAAAGTCAGTCCCCACCTGTATTTTGCCTGGGGCCACCCTGCCTGAGCTATAAAACAATCTGAGATGGCTGCTACTTGTGCTGAGCTTGGAGATTCCCAGGCGAAAACAAGCTGTGAATCCAGGCTGGCTACTGCTAGTGCCAGGCCCGGGGCTCACTGAGGCCAGCTGTTGCTTGTTTGAGTGGATTTAGGAAGTTGTGAAGCATGAGCCAAGACCAACCATTCTTATGGAAAAGCGGCTTGGGTGGGCCGGTAAGTTGGGTGGGGTTGAGTCTCTGGGGATCTCCGAAGCAGGTGAAACAGTGTTAGCCAGGTTGATGGAGTCTCAGATATGGCACCAGCTTGCCAGCTCTGTGGGGGGAGCATTTAGAAAAGGGACAATGGCCTTGCTCACCTTGGTGCCAGACACTTCCATTTCTCCCTTTATACCACTGGCAGGTATACATTTGCCTTTCAAGCTGCTGTCCTGGTGCTGGAGCTCAGAGGGAATGAGTCTGAGTCACAGCCCTTGTGTGGGTTCTTTAAAAGGAACTGCTTGGGGTTCCAGCAATTTCTTCCACCAACTCAATCCCTGCTGGTTTTTTGCAGCAAGAAGTTGTGAGGACTTATCTTCTTAGCACTGGAACCCTGAGCAGGGGCGCCTTGTGTGGGACTGGGAATCCTCGCTCCTGAGATATCCTTTCCAAATATATATTCATCATCCATGGGTGAGGGACCAGCCCCTTGGTGTTTGTGTCCCTCCTACCAGTCTGAATCGACGTGGTTTCTTTAATTCTGTAGTTGTCAGACTTCCATTCAGCTTGATTTCTGATGGTTCTGAGTAATAGTTGTTCTATATTTTGTTGTAATTTTGATGTGGTCTTGCCAAGGGAAGAACCATGTCTGCCTATGCCGCCATCTTGTCTGGATGTTCTATGCTCATTTTAGTGTAATGATACGAACATAATGAATGAAGTCTCATAGCATTTTTGATCCAGCATGCAATGACAGTCACTCAACATTTTAAATGTTACAAGTGACAGGCTATTTGGTAAATCTCTCTGGTAGTAGGAAATACTACAAACTACAGTGAATCCCACAGTGACATCTAGTGTACATTTTTTGTAAAATTGTTTAGACTCTAGGATATTATTGCTGAGATAGCAGATTGTGGCCATATGACTAGGTACTACTATTAACATCCTAAAGTAAACAGCCTAACCAAAGTCCGCTTATTAATCCTTATGATTTTTTAGAAAACAGCATAAAATGTGGTATTGTGTGGGTTCCTCACTGTACATGTTTTAGCTAGAATAGAATTTACTACAGTTTTGACACTGCAGTCTAAAAATGGTTATGTTTGGCCCTGCCTGGGTGGATCAGTTGGTTGGAGTGTCGTCTCGTACACCAAAAGGTTGCAGGTTCAATCCCTGGTAGTGGCACGTACGGGAGGCAATGATCGATGTTTCTCACACTGATGTTTCTCTCTCACACTGGAACAGTAGGAGCAAAGACACAGCTGAGGGCAAGAGGTTTTGTTGGATGAAGGAAAAGTAAAAAGCTGGAGAAGTAGATGGAATCAGTTTCTACAAGGCCACAACTCAGTTTGAATCTGTAGTCATGGGGAGCCATTGAAGACTTCTGTCAGAGGAATGAAGTAAGACCTGTATATTCAAAGGTTTCATTTAGTAGCAATGTAGAGATCATGAAAAGGAAATTGATTACAAGGTTATTACAAAGATCTGTCTGGTTGAGAGAAAGTGAGGGGGAGAGTTAAGGAGTAAGGGAAAGATGAGCAATATTATAGAAGTATTAATAAAATAAGTACAATTTAGCATTTGAATCAGATGTGCAGGGAAAAGGGGAATTTGAAGTCTAAGACATTTTTAAGGATTTGAATGAATGGTGGGGAATATCATTATGCAATCAACCAGTAGCAGATACAGGGTAGAGAAGGGGTAACGGGTTTAGAAGAGAAAGGGATAATTTGGTTATAAAATGTATTCTATAATTAACGCTATAAAGGGAATGCTCTTTGAGAAGTGCATTAATGCTGTATTTGAACTCAATATGACTAAAACTGAGAATTAAAATTTTCTATCCATTCATATCTTTATCCTTAGGGGTGGTAAGAGACTTAGTAAGACAAGTAGTTGAGAATCCAATCCTGGTTTCCCCTGAAAAGAATGAGTTGTGGATTATTTTCTTCCTAGTGGTTCACATGGCTCATCCCACCCTACTGGTTGTTTTGCCAACATTTTGTTCATAGGACTAAGCAACATGTTCTCCACTCCTCCAGAACTACAGTTTTGTTATCTTGATTTATTTGTGGTGCTCATATACATTCATCTGTGCCCAGAACGCGGGCTACCCAGATGAGGTTCTAACCGCAGGGCCTTCAGGAGCCAGATGGAATGAAGGCTGTGTGTTCACAGTGGCTCAAACTCATTTGCAGCCTTGGGAGCCTTTGCTCTCTGATTTTGAAGAGGAATGTTTCTATGGCTGGAAAGTGGTTCAGATTTGTATAGTGTCTTTCTACTAAGAGAAAAGTTGGTGTGTGCTTCACAGTTTGTGTGCTTAAACATAAAGGATATCTGAGCTCTTGCGATTTAAATTGGGATTTTTCTGAGGTGCTGGGTAAACATGTAGATAGCGTTGGATTCAGAATACCATTTTTCTTTCTCATCAGGCTCCACTACTTACTATTTTACTGTGTGGTGAAAAGACAAAGTGTGATCCTCAGTCCTCATATATTAGTTAGGCTGTTTGATATCTGCCTAGAGACCCACTTGATGCAATCTGTTGTGGATCTTTAGTGCTCAGAGACACCAATTAATCTTGTAACATGTGGACATTACCATGAAACAAGACAGGAAATGGCTGTACCACCTACACTGTTGTTTTTCACTTGCTTATGTTTACCTTTCAGACAAGAAATTTCATCTTTAACATAGGAAACATAGAAAGAAACATGAAAACACAAAAGAAAAATAAATTTATTTGCAAACATGAATTTTTTCCTCAGAACTAAAATCCGGGGCATGGCCTGCCCACAGGCTGGGTCTCTGGAGCTCCAGCCTTCCTCTACTTGACCTCTCTGCCAATTCAAATTCAATTATTTCCTCCCTCCAAACTTCAGACGAAGCTTGCAATGTGCTGCCCTTACTGGACGGGTTCCATAGTCTGTCTCCCGCCACTGAATGGCAGAGGTTAAGAGGCCACTGTTTAAGTCAATGAGAATGTTAAGTCCTGACTGCAGTTCCGTCTCAGTTCCTGTGGGGGTGACTCAGCACCAGCGTGGCACCGAGCCTGTGCTGACCTCTGGGGTGTGCTCCGTGCGGGCCCAGCTCACCATCAGCAAGTCTTCTCCTCGAGTCTCGGCCATCTTCCTGTTCATTCCACTCGAAGCTCTGGTTTCTCTCAGAGTCTTAGATTCCCTCCCCCCATGCGCTCTATGGCAGCTTCTATAACTGGGTGGTTTTCAGAGCAAAGTGGCAAGAGAAAAAATAAGCGGGATTCCCCCAAAACTGTGGAGCACAGGACCCCATTCTCCCAGGTCCTTGCCAGAGATGGGTTTTTCCTCAGCACTTCATGAGCCCGGCATGGCTGCCGCTTCACGGTAGGAGCAAGGCCAGGAGAGAAGGGGGAAGAGTGCCTGCAGTCCTGCATTCTGGCTCTGACCGGCCTCCTGTCCTGTCCTCTCTGAGTCATTCCCATCCTGCCCAGCGAGCAGTGCTGCGACACCACCTTTAGGACAAAGCTGAGATTAAGGAGGGAAAACCAATCCGTGCAAGGCTGTGCTGGTCATTTTCAAGTTCCTACTTCCCACCACAGTCTGCCTGCTGTGGCTTCCTTTCCAGTGTCTGCAGTTACCAGCCTGTTCTATTCTGTCCTGAGCTCATGGTTGTCATCAGCGGGGGGAACAGCTGGCCATGGACATGCATCATCTTTGGTGGCTCCAGAATGATGTGAAGAAAGTGGGTCTGGACAGCAAGCAGACTTTCTTTAGAAAAAACTGGATAGTATTTTCTTTTTTCATAGTCCTTTGAAGTGCTATGTTGGGTGCAGGAGGTACTTTTTATTCTTCTCTCTGAATAATCTCCCTGAAGAAGGTGCACGGAGTTGGCTGCACAGATGCAGGGACAAGGGGTGGGCGTGCCATCCCGGGTTCCCAGACGCATGGTGTCTGTGCTTTTCTGCATTTCTGAGCCTCTCTTGCCCTGTAGGAACAGCGCTGGGTGGCTCCTCCCAAGCCTTCCTGATTTATACAACTCGTCCATCCATCCTGCACACCCGTTGGCCTGTGCTCATTGCCAGATGAATGCGGAGGGTCAGCAGGCCTCCCGGGCACTTGGCAGAGCCATGTGTCAGAGGAGCCCTGGGTGCCTGAGTCACTGTGTGGAGAGGTTGAGCTGTGGTGGTTCCCTGGCCCATCATGGGACACAAGGGTGTAAAAAAGATTTCACTGGGTTCAGACACTGAAAAGTCTGTTAGGATAGCTCGACTTCATTGCCCTAGTGGATACAGTCTTTGATAGGCCATTAGAATATCCCTGGCTTGACCACTGAGGAAGTGCCAGACTTTTGATGAGTCATTTTCTGTCTCTCATCTTTGTTTAACCCCCCTGCCAAATGGGGTGTGTTGGCTTTACCCACCAACATTACTTTTCCCTTCTCACAGCCATGCTGCAAGATAAGTTGGAGCCATCTCTGCAAGGGAGAGAGCAAATGAAGACAGGGTATTTTTATCCCCATAACTTTGAACACCACTCTGCTGCATACACAAAGATGATTAATTACCCCTTAACTTTGACAGTGTTTGTGCGGTTGTGATCTGCAGAATTAAAGGCACGTGTTCCCGCTGACAGTGCTGCCTGCTCCATGATCATCACGGGTCCTTAAGTAGCATTACTCATGGGAATTGGGCCTGTGACAGCTGCCAGGACCCAGCCAAGGCACCGAGAACGGAACCTGCTCTGTCTACAGAACCCTGGCACAGTGTTCCAGGAATGGCACACCTGGCTTGTCCATGTCACTTGTTAGATATGGTATAATGAAGTGAAAGGGTCACGGTGGGAGGCATGTGCTGCTTGCATTGTGATTTGTGAAATGATTAAAATGTTTGGACACTCCTTTAAGAAACCAGGTGGTCCCCTGGCTGGTGTGGCTCAGTGGATTAAGCACTGCCCTGTGAACCAAAAAGTTGCCGGTTCGATTCCCAGGCAGAGCACATGCCTGGGTTGTGGTCCAGGTCCCTAGGAGGGGGTGCACGGGAGGCAACCACACATTGATGTTTTTTTCCCCTCCTTCTCCTTCCCTTCCCCTCTATCTAAAAATAAATAAATAAGATCTTAGAAAGAAACCAGGTGGTGAAGTGAAGGAGCTGTTCACCTGAGTGATTACATTAGATGTGGCTGAGCCCTGACTGGTGTGACTCAGTTGGCTGGTCATTGTTCTGCAAAGCGAATGGTCACAGGTTCGATTCCCAGTCAAGACAGCCAATCGTTGTTTCTCTCTTACATTGATGTTTCTCTCCCTCTCCTTCCCCCTCCTTTCCCCTCTCTCTAAAAATAAATAAATAAAATCATTAAAACAAAACAACAAAAAAGAAGCGGCTAAGACACATAGCTCACACAGCTTTATTAAAGGCATTGGAAACACCTGTGATGGGAGAAGAACTGAGAGGTTGGTGCCCTGGTGTCCCACCAAACACCAGGTCCCCCAGGTGCTTCCTTATATCTAACACAGGCCCCAGCTGGATCTACTGGGCCAGAATCTCTAGGGATAGACAAGGAAATCTAGGTCCTGCCTGTTGTTTTTTAAACCTTTAAAATATATATAAAATTGTAGATTCATATTGTAAGAAACAATGCAGAGAGGGCTCACATACTCTGACCCAGTTTCCCTCAGTAATAACCCCTTATAAAAATCTCACAACCAGGATATCAACATTGGCACAAACCACCGATGGGGGGCAGGTTTCCTGGTTCCCTTTCTGCTCATTTGCACGTGTGAATATTTAGTTCTGTGCACTTTGTTCACGTGCATTCGCTGTGTGGGGCAGATAGAGAACAGCTCCACTGGTTCTGCAGCACCCAGGACAGGGCCAGGCACGCGGTAAGGCCTCCAGAAGTCTGTTGAATGAACTGCTCAACTGGCCCCCGCCCCAACTCCGCAGAGGCCTGTTGGACTCTGGTGCCAAATAAGAGAAGTGATAAGGAAACATTTGTCAAAATATCTGAGACACTGCAGACATCAAATCAGGCCCAGAGCTTTGATGGTAAGAGGCAGCAGGCAGGGTAGAACATGGTGGTTCTCTTCCGAGTGTTCTGCATGGGGAATGTGAAACAGGCACAGGTGTGTCTGCCACTAAACATTATACTGTAAAGAGATTCAGATCATCTTCAGGTGTCTACCTACAGCTCTAAATGGGCTTTGCTTGTTGAGTAGCTCTGAAGGGTGGGGACGGTTGCCAGAAATGGTCTCTCAGTACAGGGACACGTTGCAGACACTCTGTAGACAGAAAGTCTGCTTGCTGTCCAGACCCACTTTCTTCACATCATTCTGGAGCCACCAAGATGGTGCATGTCCATACAGTGTCCGGATGCCACTTTCTGGGACATGTGTGGGAGGCACATGCGCTCACACCAGCCTCATGTTGCTTTGTACAAATTATGAGACATCAGAGTCCGTGGTGCCAGGCGATGTCTGGGTGGCTGGTGTGCAGCCAGTTACACAAGAGCGCGCTGCTTGGGGGCCAGGGAAGGTGTTCCTTGGGGGAAGATGCCCACAAACTCAGCAGTAAACCTGAGAGGGTGGGAAAGCGGGGCCACAAAAGGCATAAAATGAAGAGAGAGAGAAAAAAAACCCAAAAACAGCAGGCTGTTCCAAACGAGATGGGAAGCTATGATCCAAGTGAGGCCACTGGTTCAACAAGAGGCAGCGTGAGAACACACCCACCGCAGAGGAAACAGAGGAAACAGAGCGGGTCTGAGCAGGGACTGCAGGGCACAGCACTGTGGTGGCAAGAGTTGATATGTCTCCTCTCGACAAGGCAACCAGAAATCGTGGGAAACGCTCCAGAATGAATGTACCACCCAACATGGTTCAGTGAAAACAAGGGTTGGTTCGAATGCTCGGTAAAGTATAAGAAAGAAAATCTCCCGAGTTTAGCACTAGGAACCTCTCCGGTGAGTGGAAGAAGCCTGACCCCGAGGCAGGTCAGGTACATGGTCCCCTGATGCAGGGGTGTGGGTGTGACAAACTGCAGGGGACGGCCAGCCAGGAGACTTCCCACCTGGGGGGCCTCTGTGACCAGGTGCTGCCAACCCGTGACTGGACTCTGTGTGGGTCCTCCAGGCTGTGGCTGAAATGAGGTGACCAAGAAGGGCCGTGAAGTCACGGGGTCAGGGTGGCAGAGCCTCACACCTGGGGTCCCGAGTGGCTGCTCATGTACCTGTTCACTTTCACGAGCGGGTCACAGGAAACAAACAATTGTGTTCATACCACTCTTCATTTTGGGGTTTATCTGTTACAGCGATCAGCTATGCTAATTCAGGTTAATTGGTGTTCAGTTTTCCAGACTCTATAGGCAAAGCACAAGAAACTTAATTATGAGTAAAAACAGGCTGTTTTCGACCTTAACAAGGTGAAGCATCCATCAATGGCAGAAGAGAGGACAAGGAGAGGAGGGTGACCATGTGGCCACCTTCATGTGCATGGCAGGGCATCAAGGACACCTCCTCCTTAGGGGAAGGTGCTATGAATCTATGATTGCTACAGACTCTGATGTGACTGTACTGGGGGCTGGGGTGATGGAAAAGGAACCACGTCCTTACCATCAGCTGCAAAAGCACCAAAACTGACCAAGAGGGTGCAACAGGTTTATAGAAAGGTGTGGGGGTGACCTGTGGAGATCTGACCTCGGAGCCAGTTGAAGTGGTTCCCTCAGAGAAGGTCTGGAGGTGGAGAGGTGGGCTGAGGCCCCTCGCTGCCTCTCCTGTCTCCCTTCCCCTGCCCTCCTCCATTTCTGGATCCCTCCCTTCCTCTCTGCCTTCTCATCTCTGCACTATTTTGTATGTTAAGCATGTGCATTTATTACTTTCATTAAAATTTAAACTATTTAAAGGTTTGCAAAGTAAACATTAGAAATCAGGTTACCAAAGAGAACAAGATGTTTTTTGAATACTTCAGATCTGAATTATTGATATGAAACTTACCACTCTTTTATTTTTAATTAAAAGATTTTATTTACTTCTTAGAAGGGAAGGGAGAAAGAGAGGGAGAGAAAGATCAATGTGTGAGAGATACATTAATTGGTTGCCTCTGGCATGCACACCAACTGGGGAACCTGGCCCACAACCCAGGCATATGCCCTGCCTAGGGATTTAACCTGTGACCTTTTGGTTCTCAGGCTGGCACTCAATCCACTGAGCCACACCAGCCAGGACCAGACCATTCTTATCGGTTTATTAAAGCAGGCCCCCATGTTCCTGGCCTTGGGACATCCTTAATGTTAATTGGGGGTCACCATCTGACCTTAAATACTGCAATCACAGTCCCCCGAGAAGAGTCCAAAATTAGAGAAAATGGAAAAGATGTATGCTCTCTCCTCTACCTTAAATCACCTGCCATCTACCTGACAATCTGTGTGTCCCTCCATTCAGCCTGTGATAGAGGGCTGGGCCTCACACAGTGTGCCAGGGACACAGGTCAGCAGCCGCTCATGGGTCTCTGTGGGGGTTGGGGTGGGGGAGACAAGAGGAAAGGCCTTCATCCGTGCACCAGTGTGGAAACAGAGCTGGACTCACTGGTGGTGGTATGTGTTGATTCCCATATTTCCTGGTGGCTCACAGAGTGGTATGGGAACAGACAGTTTGGTCTCATTGTTCATGGTCTCTTCCCCAGGACCTCAGCTTCTCACTTGGGGTGATTAAATCTCAACACTCCATGTCCCAGACTCTGCTAGGCCCTTCCTAAGCCTCCACAGGAGCCGTGCCACAGTGGAGTGGCTCAGGCTCCAGCCTCTGCAATTGATCTTGAATGCAGGTTTACCATCTTTCTTTTTTGTTCCAAGGTTTTATTCAAGAACTCGTACAAAATGTGTCAGATGAGTTTTAATCCTCATCTTCCTCCTCCTCTTCATCCTGGTTTATCTGGAAGTAACACAACTTGTAACTCTGTTGTTAGCAACTACACGTGACCAGTCACGATTATTTTCTTCAAATATTTTTTGGTGAGATATTTCAAATACCTTTCGGAAAAAGGCACCTCAGAAGTTAGTGATCTCACTCTTGCTTCTTTCAATGGTTACAACCCCTCCACTGAGGTTCCCAGCTTTTCTGTTCTGATTCTCTCCTGAAGGAACAGCTCACAGTTGGCAGCATCTATGATTCCATCTTCTACAGGATGGGTGCAGTCAAGGGTCAACTTCAAAGCCTACTTTTTTGCCCCCTCTTTGCCGCAAGCTTTTTCATGGGAGCCATGGTGGCAACAGAGACAGAAAAGCCAGATTTACTACTTTGAGAAGGGTATTTAACCCTCAATTTTGCATCTGAAAAATGGGGCAACGATTAACTGCAACATAGGCTCTTTGGAGGTTAAGTCAATTTATGGAAAGCCCTTACTACTAACTACACTGGACACACAGTAAATGCCAGTAACTGTCCCATCTTTCTTGCTATTGTCACTGATGCATCAGTCTGCACTTGCAACAGTGAGGCACCATGTGGCACGTACTTTGTTGGAAACGTCGTCGTACATCTGAGCCGTACAGCACTGACCTGAGGAAATTCATGTGGGAGGAGGTAGGGAGTCTACTGGGGCGGCCTCGACTGTCATGGGCATGTCCCCAGGAGGGAGCCAGGCCTGTGACCTTTCGGTGCTTGGGACAGTGCTCCAACCGTGCTACACTGGCTAGGGCTTGATTTGTGTCATTTTTGAAAACATTCTGAGTAAGTCCTGTTACATACATATACTGGAAGTATCTTCTGCCTTTCTTCCACTTATTTCTTAACAATGTCTTTTGATTCACCCTTCTTACTATGAAATCTGATTTATCACCTGGTTAGTGCTTTTTGGATCCTATTTAAGAAATGCTTGCCACTTTTAACGTAAAGATATTCTCTTGTTTTCTTTCAGTCATTCTCCAGCATTCACTAGCAGCATAGCCTAACAGGGAACTAGCCTGCAAAGCAGAAATGCGTTGCAGAGTCCAGCCTCAGCATCACAAGGCAGAATATGTAAGGCTACGTGTTTGCAGTTAAGGGCATAACTGGTACAAGTCAACTTACCAAAATTAACTCAAGAAAAATAATAGTATGGTATCTATTTTATCTAATATGTAATTTAAAACTTCAAAGAAAACACAATAGAATTCACAAATGAGCTCTATACAAAATATATCATACCGGTCTTGCACTCCCAGAGAATAGAAATGTATGAATCGCTGAAATTGTTCCCTGCAATTGTCAGTGAAAAGATAATTATTTTTTTAATTTTAAAAAAGATTTTATTAATTTTTAGGGGGAGGAAGAAGGAGAGAAACATCAATGTGTGGTTGCATCTCGCACACCCGCTACTGGGGACCTGGCCTGTAACCCAGGCTTGTGCCCTACACTGGAAATCGAACCAGTGACACCTTGGTCAGGCTGGTGCTCAATTCACTGAGCCATACCAGCTAGGGCAGAAAAGATAATTTTTTAAAAATAAACACTGCTGGAGAAATTAGATATCTGTATACAAAAAAGCCACAAAAACTATGTTGAGGTGGATCATTACTCCTTCCTGTAACTCATCCCAGTGGTGCCTCTTCGCTATGGCAGCTGCTGTTCAAGCGGTAAGCTGCTGAATCCGTGTGGAATTTCTCTGTGCCCTTCCTCTCCCTCCCACTGGCAGCACAGGCCTGAGTTTCAGCCCCAAGGGGTCCTCCTTTAAGCTTCTGAGTTTTAATAATTCTGACCTTTTCTTTGTTTTCTTGGACTTAGGTTTTGTAGCTGCTGCAGTTGCTATCTCTACAATACCTCAAAATTGTTACTCTCAGTTACCTAGTCAGTAACTTTAGTTTATAATTCTTGAAATTACTTCTGTACAAATAACTGGTCACATTTGTTTCCTGATTAGACTCTGGTACATTAAAAATCATCCAGAACATAGAACTTCTACAAACCACTATGAAAGACAAAAGGCACATAAGCAAACCCTGTAACTGAACAAATACATTTATATGTACCCACCAAAGGACACATGCAGATTCGTGGCCAAAACCCTGAAACTACCCAAATGCACATTAACTTGATAAATTATACTACATCCACACATTATACATTAACAAAATACATTATAACGATGATCTATTGCTACATATAACCATATAGATTAACCTCACAAAGGGAAAGCCACTCACAGTACAGAATGTATGGTTTTATTTAGAAAGCAGCAAAACCTGAAAAAGAAACCCATGGTGTTGTTAGCACAGTGGTTGCTCTAGGTGGGTGTCTAGGGAAGGATGAAAACTAGAAGAGAGATAAGTCTATGTGAAACTGTTTGACCTGTGTGCTCATCTTAGAGCTGTCTACACTTTGGCCATAACATTGAAATTCTCACCAAAGTCACCTGACTGTAAATTTAGTGGATGTCATTTCTCTGCTCACATTTTACTCAAGATAACTGTTGGGGAGTCTTCTTAAAAGGCTCTTTTCAATGACATTGCATTCTCCTGGTTTTCCTAGATTACGCATCCCATAAGTATTGATGTTCATCCTTAGCCCTCTCTTATTTCCAAATCTTTGGATATTCTTACATCTTCTCATCACTTGGAATATATCTACTTTCTATGGACTCCCAACTTTCTAGTTTCTTTCCCAAGCGTTACCTAAATTTATTCATATAGCATCTAAGTGCTTACTATATATATGTTAAGTAGTGTGTTAGGACTCGGGTGTCCAACCTTTTGGCATCTCTGGGCACACTGGAGGAAGAACTGTCTTGGGCTGCATTCATAGCCATCCTGGGCCACATGCAGCCCAGGGACTGCAGGTTGGTCACCCCTGTGAGGTGCTCAAATTTCTCATAGGAATATCAAATTCAATGTATTCAAGCCCAGAGTCTTCCTTCTTTCCTCCATGTTTACTCTCCCTTTAGAATTTTTTCCATGACTGGCACCACCTTCCACTAGGCCAAGTAAAATACTGCAAGGTGCAAGGTAATTTTTTTACTTACTATTCTCGGACTATACCATATTAATAAGCAAGTCAGTTGAACTTACTTCTAAAAAATAACTCAAACCTGTCTCATTGCTATTCATTAATACTTAATTTCATATATAATGATTTTTGAAATGAACAAAGTGAATACTCAAAGGTCCATATGAATTCCAAAGCAATACTTAACATTGCTTTCAAATGCTACAGCATGGCCAATTTAAATACAGGAGCGCCCCCTGCACCTGCAGTTTCACTTTCTGCAGTTTTTCAATCACCTGCGTTCAACAACGGTCTAAAAATATTAAACAGAGTCCAGAAATAAACAAGTCAGAGTTTTAAATCATGCACTCTTTTGGGTAGCATGAAAAAACCTTGCACTGTCCCACCCTATCCAACCTGTGAGGTGAATTATCCCTTTGTCAAGAGCAGCTAGTGTATATGCTGCCCTGTTAGTCACTAGGTAGCCATGTGTTATCAGGTTGACTGTCACCATCTTGCAGTGCTTGTGTTCAGGGCAGCCTACCACTCACAATGCCTACATCAGTCACCTCACTGCCTCTTACCACGTTAAGCACATCACCTCATATCACAAGGGCAAGTACAGTACAGGATATTTTGAGACCACAAACACATAATTTTACCATAATTGTCGTTATTTTATTATTGTTTACCTCTGTGTCTAAACTACAAATCATCAAGCATGTATGTTATGTAAAGGAAAAACAGTATACACAGGGTTCGGTACTAGTGTATACAGTACGGTATTCGGTACGGTTTCAGACATCCACTGATGTATCCCCCATAGATAAGGGGGAACTACTGTATCAGTATAATCCCTCATATTATGATAGTTGTGGTAGCCAAACTACAAAATTGGCCCATCATCCTGTCTCTTGTGCAGTCCCTTCCCCTTCTTTCATAGTTGATCTGTAAGACCAATATAATCTAATGGTATATCATTTCCAGTACTAGGTTATGTAAATGCTGTGTCTTCAGTCATGGGTGCACTTTCTCTCTTGCATTGCTCTGGGTGAAGCCATGTCATGAGAGCACTCAGGTCACCTAGGATGTCTCCAGCCAATAGCCATAAGGAACTTGGAGGCCTGACAACCACTGAGTGAGCTTGGAAGCAGATTCTGCCCCACCTGAGCCTTCAGATACTGTAGCCATGGCTGACAGTTTAATTACAAAGTCATGAGATCTTGAGTGAGAACCATACCCCTAAGCCACTCCCTGATTTCTGACCTATAGAAACTGCAATAATTGTTTTAAACTGCTAAATTTTGAGGTTATATAGCAATAGATAACATTTCTTCTTCCAATCAAACTGTAAGATGTGACAGACTATGTTTCTAGGACAAATAAAACAAGTACACTTAGACTGTTGTGCAGTTTCAAATTATGCACTATCACAAGATCAATGTTAAAACTCTGGACAATAAAGTCAGTAGTGGTCTAGTATAAAAGCATGATTAGGACTGTATTTTCACAATCAGCTTTGATTTATCCCAAACAAGCTCTGACAAATTTCTGAATTAAACATTACTATTTTCTCTAGATACAATCAAGAACAATTAAAATTATTTAAATTGCTAATAAACCTATATTGCTATTAGTTAATGGAAGGGTCAGAAATGTTTTCTTTTTAAAACTTCCCAAAGGAATGCCCAAGATAAGTTTAAAGATATTTCTAAAACTGCATTCATGAACTACCAAACATTATACCTGGTACAGAGAGAGGTATCAAATATTTGTTGAAGTAGGTGGTGAAATTTTACAATTAATTTCAGAGCATTCTGAATACAGTAAGTCATCAAATGCCAGTTCAACTAACGATTCTAAGCCAGAACATAAAATCCATCTGTTTTGAGTCCCCCTGCACTCAAAACTCCACGTATCTTCTTCTACTTTCTTTCCAAATCTTTAGTGGGATATTGGCATGTGAACTCTGAAAAGCTCTCAATACCTGCTAATTCACGATGACAAATTACATATTTATAACCTCTTTCTGTTGAGACTATTATTAAAATGGGAATTTTAAAATGTTTAACATGACAACAGAGAATGGAAGTGAGACACCTAAAGACAGTATTTAAAAAAAAACACTTGCATGATAATGAAAAATGGATTAAAAATAGAAAATGACTTAACAAAGCTAAAGGCTCAAACTTAAATGGCCACAGAGAAAGATAAAAACTGGAAGTCAACCTTATAGAACCCCTAGGTTTGGCACTTAGAGGCACCCTCAAAGTCATGCAGGGAGCAAGGCTAACTAAGTAGAGTTGATATATAGCATGAACCCAGCTGGTTGTGTTGGTCCCCTTATTTCTCAGCTGTGCAAACTTGGGCAAGTTTCTTAACCCTTTTGAGCATCATCTCCCTCATTTGTAATGAGAATAAGGAAACACCTACTTCATGGGATTATCATGAGGATTACGCAAGTCAATACATATCAAGTGCATAGCACAGTATTTACACATGGTAAGTATAGAATAAAGCACACTTTGTTATTTTAAGTCTGATGCTATTTTCTAATTACTTACAGTGTATATATTACTGTGAGAATGACTAATTTAAATAAAGTCACCTATGGGGAACACATGAACAATGAAGAGATAAAGGCACTTTGACCCTTGTGAACATGGCTCCATGATAAATATACACAGCAACACCTTTGTTTAGTCTCAAAGCAAGACTAACAATCATGAGTGCCACAGAAAAGTACTAAGACAGTAAAACTGGGGGGTGGAGGGGAGTGACTGAAAAGTAGCTACTATATATATTGCAGAGAGTGGGGGAGATGCCTTTGTAAGCTTCCCTGTGTCATTCTCCAAGCCTAAGGGCTATGCATTAGTTACCTATGAAGAAACAAGGACCTGATTACTATAATGAATAGAAGCAAAACATAAAGGAGTTGGCTGAAATGAGAACTAAAGCTCCACAATCCATAAATATCATACAGGAAATGTTATTGGGACATCTTATAGTTTGTACTATCTGAAAAGCATTTATTGCAATGACAAAACTAGAGGTTAATTACTTTTTATTGTTGAATTATATTATAAGTCTACATCTACAGTTTAATCAGGAAAAAATGCTTTGCATTTACATCAAGGACACATTTATTCTAGTGGAATAAAACAGACACAGACAAAAGACCAGTTACACATCAAAAAAAAAAAAAAAAAAAAAAAAAAAGGACTACATGTTTTATCTGGTCCTACTTTTGCTATTTTGGACCATACCTTTCCTATTAAAAAACTGATCTTACATACATATTAAGTCTGATTTATCACCCCACATTTTTAAACATTAAATGCAGCTTCTCACAATTTCTATTTATAAACAAAAGATTAAAAACAAAATGGGAAACAGTTTAAAAACAAAGCAAGTGAAAGTAGATTGCTATTACCTTACAGCAGAGAAGTTGAGTAAAATGTGCCCCCTGTGTGGCTCATCTCAAAGAAACACTTTTACTCAGAGAGAGGCAAGCTTTTCTGAGCTAGGAGTGTTTCTCACTCCCTCTGCAGTACTGGGGCCTATACACATTTCTGGTATTGCCTAGTGAAAAATGTCTACAAAATATCTAAAAGCTAAATATCAGAACAAGGTTAATTCAAATCAAAACTGTGTGCTGATCTAAACATAAATCTTCAGCTTTTTCCCATTTTCAAAGTATCTTTTTATTTCAGATGATATTTAAAAATAACTTACATTTTTTGTGTGCTTTCTGGTAAATGACTGTAAAATAACTCAAACGAGTAAGTTTAAAATTTTTGTTTTACTTGATTCTATTGAAATTTCAATTACTTAACCAAGTTATACATGAGGTAAGTTTTAGCCAGAAAAAAAAAATCAACCACAAAGAATAAAGTTAATCAACTTCAAGAATACACAAAATTCATAATGCCCGCCTCATATTCAGAGTTTACAAATTCATGTATTAACTACTGTAGATTCAAGAAAAGTTAACTATGTAATTTAAAAGCAAATACCTTCTGCACTTTTAATCAAATTATGTTGGGAAACTGGAGGCATAAAAACTTGGCAAAATTTGTTTTTGTAACAGAAGACAATGCAGTAAGGACTCCAAATGGAAGCTAAGACCAGTGTGTAAAGTTTCTAACTTCTAAACAGATAGACACTTATCTAAAAAATATTTTGGTAGCTAATTGGGTTGACAATATTTTTTGCTGTAAATAAAAAGTACTGTTTTCCAATTATAGCCTTATAGCTAGCTAAACAGCTTTTAAAAACATGTACAGCCAGCTAACAGTCCTCTAAAACATGTACATATGTTACACTAAAGGATCCCTGCTAAAATTCAACTGTATTTAAATGGGCCTTACTTAAGTAGAACATTCATGATACTAGAAATCTTTTAAAAAGTGAGTACAGTAGGGCTACAATAGCATTACAATTAATAAAAGTTACAGAAGAGATTATTGCTGTACTTTTCCCCATAAACATGAAATTTTTTGCTCTTACAAAAAGTACAACCCCAAGTTACTTTTTCTTTTACAATTTCATGTTTCACTTATCTCTAAAGTTTTTATCCAGCAGAGAATAATTCTTAAAACTTTCCTGTAAGAATTCAAAGTATTTAAATGTGTAGCTTCACATTATGCATTTTGCCCTTCTTGTTTCCCAAATACACAGAAACAATATACATTTTTCTCAAAAATGAAATAAGATGTCCACATTAAAAAAATAAAGCCTACAAAAAAGTTCCAGAGCTAAAAAAGATTATTCGTATGGCACGAAGTGATCTCCTACTAGTCCAAGGTCCAAAACATTTAAATGAAGTCCATTTATATAGTATCTTGTTTGCTTTTCAATGGAACACTACATTTATTGAGGTGAAATCACATTATTTTAGCTCTTGAGTCAACAAGTGTACACAAATGTTTTTTTTTACAGTTATTAAAAATAGGAGACCAAGTTGAGTGTGCCAAAGAAATATCATTCAGTTGGAATTTCCAGAGTCATCAACACGTGGAGAGAATGGATTTACCTGGTTGGTTTCCATAGCTTGGTAGACCAAAAACAAAAAAATGACCACAACAACAAATAGCAAAATTTTTATCCACATGGGAATGGAGCGTCCCTTTTTCGTCTTTTCTGACTTGACATCTGCCAAGGGAACATACTTAGGAATATATTTAGATGAAAAAGATTCCTCCATCCTGAAATCACTGAGTTCTAATGGCCGGCCTGCAGCCCCTTTGATTGGTCTGCGGCAACTAGCACTGTTGGGAATGAAAGGAGAAAGAAAAAAATAAATTTTAGATCAAGCCTTGACTTAGATAATAATATAAAATGTCATTACCCCTCCTAATTCCAAACATATTCCTTGAGATAACAGTGAGGCGAGTCAAGCTTTTAAAACATTTATATTTCCCATTTAAAAAGTTAAATACTTTTATTAGAAAATATTCATAACACTGATAAATAGTCGCTAAACTTGCCTTCTTAAAGGCTTTTCAAAGCCAATATATTTAGGAAGAAAGAGGAAAGAAATAAGGTAGTTTGGTTGTGATTTCTTCAGTCAGAAAACAATTCAATAGATATCTAAATATAGTCTTTTCAATTAAAAACCAAATCTTCAGGGAAGACAATGAATTCTGCTTACCTGGTTTCCATTTAAATTTAAAAATAGAAATTAAATAGTAGGTAAATGATTTATTTACAATCCTTCAGTTTAATAAAGTTAATTTTTAAACAGATTCAACTTTCCAGAATATGAACTGGCAGCTTCCAGAATTAAACTGCTCCCCCAAAACAGCTGAATTCTAAGAATACAGGTAAAATGACTTTGTGAAGAATTAAAAATTAAAATTTCCATTTATGTGTATCATATAATCACGTTGTATACCCCAAATACATACAATTTTATGTGTTTGTTATACCTAAAAGTGGTAGAAATAGTGAATAAATAAAAATGCCCCGGTAGAATACACTAATATTTGTTTCAATGTATCTGAATACCTAATTCCTGTTGGTGTAGATGCTTCAAAGGGAAACATTTCCTTAAGAATATCCCTTTCTATTCTTCTTTCCTCTGTCTTTTCTCCCACCTAATAAAAAACAAACAACCGGTTAAAAATTTAGTGTAAATGTACAACAATTAAAATATATTTTAAATATAATTTTCAGAGAAGAAAATGTACTTAAATCTATCCTAGCTTTTAACTGCCATTTCTAGATTCATTATCACCTAAGTATTCATGTATTTCCAAGGCTCTCTGCAAATTTCTTCAAAGTGAAGGTAAGTTAATGTAATAACTGGGGAAGAATAAAATTGCCACACATTAAAAATAAATTGAAGTCAAAACCCCTAAGAATTCAGTGCAGCTAATATGGCAGGATAAGTCCCCCTCAAACCCCCTCCCTAGATTTCCCATGCTTCTCATTAAGAGTATACTGTTTCTTCCTCCATTTAAAATTTTGTAATAATCAAATACAGAAGGTATCAAATTAACATAGATCTTTAACAAATTTTAGTTTGTTTTTAAGTACAGAGTCTATATGATCTTCTGAACTTAAAAAAACATAAAATACATACTTTTTAACAACCTGATTGTCTTCCTGTGTTTAGCTTTATGCCCCAATCAAAATAACCTTTAGTAAAAATTCATTAAAACTATAATGCATCATGCAGTTAGTACTTTAAAGCTTAATGATACAGGAGAGTTAATCAAATGAAGCATTAAAGAAAGCCACTTTAAAGACCTATTATTTGAACTTTCAGTGAAAGATAGTATAGCCTCCCCTACTGCCCAGTTATGCTTTCAACTCACATTTATAACAAAGAGAACATGTTATAAGCAGCACACAAATGACCACTCCCTTGAAAAGTGGAACTTACGAGGCACACAGTAGCAAGAGGATAGTATTAGCATGTCATACTGTACTGGTTACTTTTCATTGTCACTCATTAAGTATGTCTTTAAATTAATATGCATATACACACACCCGTGCACCCATACCACCCAATAAAGCTCTACTCCTCCCCCCTACTCCAAAACAAATAAAAATATTTCCTCTTTAAAAGATCAATGATAACATCGATCTAAATTTTATTCATTTACTTCAGCTCTTGTCAATGGTTTCTTTGCTGTTCTTCTGGGTATGTCTGAGAATTCAGTGATTGGCAGAATGGGAGCTGCATGCTTGAAATTTCCAGTCACCCTATTGACAACCTGCCAAGATTCAAATTATTCAGACTCAGAATTATCCAAACATAACAAAGACATGTAAAAAAAAAAGAAAAAGAAGAAATTTTATTTCTGTAATATATGAAATTTCCCTTAATAAAAATTTAGGCAAAAAGATCCAGAAATGTACATATTCAGTGGTTCTCACGTGTGAAGCCTTATCATGCTTTAAGTATTTTAGCAAAAAAGTATCCTTATAATATTTTGGATTCTTGCACAATGAATTAAATGTATATATATAAATTGGTCATATTGAAAAAAACTAAAATTCAGAATTATAGGGGAAAATAAGATTAACATGTTTAAAAACATAAGATTGAGATTTGCCAAAATTCACCACCTCCCCAGTTCTAATTAAAGTGTAATTTACAAAGAATACCACTTGTATAGTTTATGAAACATATTTACTAAGGTTTCGTTGCTTGAAGCCATTATAGTTTCAGCTATGGGAGTACTCTCTGAAATTATTGCACCATCTATACGAAAATGTTCTGAAGTATCCACCTGTTAGTTTGAAAACAAAATAAAGACAATAAATATAAAATAATGACTAAAACCCTACCAATCTGAAAACCCAATTCTAAGCAATAAGCCTTGCATCACCCTTTTCCTCGGTGTTCTTCGCGACCCTCTTGTGGATTCCCTAGTTAATGCCTGCAGAGGTCCGCCTTTTGAAGATCCACTTGTCCATTCAGTCTCAGTTATTCCAGCTTGAGAATAGCTCTAATCAAGCATTGACACATTAAAAAGTCATATTCTAACATCAAACACCTTAATAATGGCCATATTAGCACACTGAGAAACCATGAAGAGTCTCCAAATGCCTCAATTTATATTGAAGGCATTTGCAAACAATGCTATGCCCTCAATATATTTCTACATGTATTGATTAAACTGATATGTAGGTATCGGGAAACGCTTAACTATGGTAAAAATACAAGAGTCCAACTACAAGAACTCATAAATTTTATTAAAAATGAGGGGGGGGAAAGCACATCACTTTATCACTGACTCCTGTGACTATTTGTAATTTGGCTCTAATATTGCATTTACATCTTTGTGTTGAAACAAAAAGCAGGCTGAAACCGAGCATGACTGACTTTATTTGATTTGTAAAAAAGTCATTTGCTACAAGTCAGTTTCCTTTTAAAACAAAATACCAATTTTATAATTGTTGAAATAGATTAAACATTATTCTTTTTGTGTGGTTAGGATTATTTAAATAGAATCAATCTAAATTATAATCCGTACTTCCTAGGTGTCAAACTCTTCTTAGAAACAGACATTAAAATACAACAGCAACAAAAACCTGGTGTCACCTCTTTCACGAACACGCACGCCTGAAGTGTCACTGCCAAACCTCACTCAGTGCTACCCACTCCTCACAACAGAAAGGTAATGGTGATAGACCATTGTTATCTTCTAGCCCACGATTTATTTCTCCCTAAAAAGCTGAGTAATTTTCCCTCATTTAAAATATAAATTAGCAATCCTTATAAAAGAGCTTGAAAACCATTAGACTAGTGCTTCTCAAACTGCAATGTGTGCATCGGTCAACTGGAGCTTTTAATAAAATGTAGATTCTGATGCAGCAGCCCTAGGATGAGGCCTCAGATTTTGCATCCCAAGTAACAAGCTATAACAAGCTATTCAACTTTGAAGCCACGACTGCCAGAGGATCCTTTTAAATTCTTTTAACTAGAATACAGTGATCTGTAACTAGTATAGTAGAGTGCACTTATACTGTTACTTTTGCTTTCAAGCTAATATTTTATCTAGATAGCACATGTTTTTATATCCAAGTCAGTGTTTATTAATTTTAAAGGCATATATTTTACTCTTATCTTGGGACAAGATTGGTCATCCAATATGTGTATTTGGCTGGAAGTATCAGTACCAAACCCAAAAAGGTACAAACATAAGTCTCACAGAACTCACTTGCAGTTTCCCTTTGACTCAGTCTGAATCTTAATTTCCCTTTCTTGCTATCAACCAGGAAATTTTTGCTGAATGAAAACTTAATGTTAGTCAAAAGACAGAATTGTGAACAAATTACATACACATATAATAAATGTTTACTAATAGTTCCTGATTATCTGAAAAGAAGGAAACAATGGCTTTAATCTCAATCCTGTAGCACGGTACCATCTGGGGAGCTTTCAAAAAAATACCAAGCCCTGGCTGGTGTGGCTCAGTGGATTAAGTGCCAACTGGGTCCCTGGTTGGGAGTGTGAGAGAATAAATGGATCAATGTTTCTCTCGCTCCCCCCCCCCAATAAATAAATAAATAAAATATTTAAAAACAAAATTCCCCAACCCATGCTAGACCAATCAAGTCAGAATCTAGAAGGGCCTGTACATAGTCAATTTTTATAGCTCCTGAGGGGATTCTAAGTAAGGTGCAACCAGAGTTGACAACTGTTAGTTTAAGATAATATTAACTACCTTATGATGCATCTCAAAGCCAAGTATTTTTTAAAACTATTTTGAACACTGTTTTCTCTTTAATAATCAACTTCTCAATGCCAACAAAAATAATTAGAAGTATTTCTAAAAGATTCTATTTAAAATAGTGTAGATAAAATAGTTTATCTGGTATTATCAATGTAATATACTCATTATTGCTATGTACTTGCTATATATGCTTGCTATATATACAATATTTTAAAACTTTTTAAAGAATTTGAAACTACATTGCTTGAAATCTCTAATAAGGTTTTCATTTATGTAACTGATACAGTATAAACACCAGATATTTTACTTATGTCCATGAAGGAAGGGGGGTTGGGAAGATGTCTTTTCCTTTAAAATTAGTTATCTACCAAATTCCAGGACTTTCCATGTTAATGTTTTATTTTGAATAAACTGAAATAATTGTTTCATCAAAAATTTTATCACACACATACAACTATTGTGGTTAAAAATAACAAAATCCAAGTTCCATTTATCTAATTTAGAATTGATCATCTTCACAGAAAATTGCCAACCCTTCATGCAACCAGAAAAAATGTTCTGAAAATTAAAAAGAATTTTTCTCTACCAGAATCTATTATAAACCAGTAACTTTAATAGAATTAAAAATAAAATTATAATTCAGTTTTATAACTACTTAGAAAATAGACTAAGCAATTATTGATTAAAAAGAAACTTACTGCTATATAAAATTAGTTAATGTGCTTACTATATGCTCTGTGGCCAAAATAAGAATTGTGCTGTCATCTACTTTTCAGCAAGATATTCTATAAAAGCCCTGACTGAATTTATCAAGGAGACAACATGAGGAAGAAATAAAAACTTTCTCACAGTGCCACGCAATAAGCTATCATGTAAAAAGTGACTTAGAAGACATAAGGCAGTTGAAACATATGAAGAGGAAGCTGGGCGATTAAAGGAGACTATAAATCCCAGTAAGTAAAAGCTACAAACACAACATTTACAAAGAACTAGGTTACAAAAAGAAAGTAATCAGGTTAATTAAAAGCCATCTTACTCTAAAGAACAACAATTTAGGTAAATCATGACTAATACGGTTATTCATATTAACTTTTTAAAAAAGCAGCAGCATTTCTCCATAAGAGATAGATACTCATACATTGCTGGTAGGAATACGAAAGGCTTCAACTGTTATGCAGGGGAATTTGGTAACATCTTGTAGAATCACCCAGCAATTTCACTTCTAGGCTTCCGAAAGATAAATTGGCTACAATATTAAATGACACACATACAGGGATATTCATTGGTTCTTCTTTGAATTATTAAAAATAGCATATACCTGAAAACAATTCAAATAGTGATTAAAAGAAGAGTGGCTAAATACATTACAGTACATCCATTAAATGTAATACCAGATAGGCCTGTATTAATTAATTTGATGAATTCATGATTTATTTTCTTTTTAAAAATAAGTACTGCTAGCTGTACCCACTGCAAAAGCCTAGAAGCAATGACAATTCAGTAGGAACGAACACTGCAGCATCCAGATTGAAGGCAGCCTCCAAGTAACATTTTATATTAAAAGGATTAGGGTTCTCCCTGGCCGGGTGCTCAGTGGGTTGGACTGTCATCCTGCATACCAAAAGGTTATGGGTTTGATTCCCAGTTGGGGTACTGTACCGATGGATGCTTCTCCCTCACATCAATGTTTCTCTCTCTCCCTCTTCCTCTCTAAAATTAATAAACATATTCTTGAGTGTGGATTAAAAACAAAAGGATTAGGGTTCTTTAGAAAAATGGCTGATAAAAGTCAGGAAATATATGAGCATGGGTCATCTTAATGTGCCAAAAACCAAGAAACTATTGAAGACAAACAAGGTCAATAAAGGGAAAAAGGAACTAACTCAGTAATTCCTAATGGCTAAAGATGGCACAATCTAAAAATGAAAAAAATGACTGCCACTGTCATAAAATACATAAAAAACTTATGATTAAAAAACTTTTACTGATCACCTTTCAAAGTGACTAGGGCACTTTGATTTTAAAAGTGGAAAAATAAAAGGCAAGAACCAAACATTTTTCTGATTCTCCTATATAAATTTTATTTTAAGGTATGAAGCAGTTCACAGAGTAAAGTTTTCATTAAAAATCCCACTTATAGCCCTTGCTGGTATGGCTCAGTGGATTGAGCACAGGCCTGAAATCCTGAAGGTCGCCAGTTCAACTCAGTCAGACACATGCCTTGGCTGTGGCCAGGTCCCCAGTTGGGCAAATACGAGAGGCAACTGATTGATGTTTCTCTCCCTTTCTCCCTCCCTTCCCTCTCTCTAAAATTAAATAACTAAAATCTTTAAAATAAAGAATTCCATTTATAGATGTAAAGGAGAGAATGAGAAAAATCATCTTACAACCTCAAATGAAATAATGGATCTGACTATAATCATAAATGGCTGTCATGACCATTAAATGAAAGAATATGGAACTTTATAATGGATAGATCAGGCTTTTGACATTTGAACCCATTACTAATTTAAGGATAACGAAAAGGATATCATGTAACTCCTGAAATGATGCAATATAAAGGCCACAACACCATTTCTTGTCAAAGAAACTGAACTTGAGTCTAATCAACCCTATAATCTGTGCTGTCCAATATGGTAGTTACTAGCCCGATGGGGCAATTCAGGTTTAAGTTATAAAATAAAAATTTTTTTCAGCCACACTAGTTACATTCCAAGTATTCAATACACACATGTGGCTCGAGGCTACCATAATGGACAGCAGATACAAAACATTTCCATCATCACATAAAGTTCTATCACATTGCTTTACTATAAGCCTTAACTCCCAGACTACGGGAAATACAGGGTATAGAAGAGCAACTTAAATTACACTTGAAGCTATCTGCCAAATCCAGAATGTGGAAAATTCTGTAGCAAACCAACCCGGTTTCTTCAACAAATAAATGGAGGGAGGGGCAGCAGTTATAGTGGATACAGCTACAGATTTAAGAGATAAACAAAAACAAAACAAAACAAAACTATGTAGAGTTTGTTTGGATCCTGATTTGAACAATTCAATCATGAGACATTTCTGAAACTTGAGGAAATTATGAAGAATAATTTTATTACGTGTGAGATAGCATTGAGTGTGTATATACCAAAATTTTAATGTATGAAATATGTCAGAGATTTGCTTTTGTGTACTCCAGCAAAAATCAAAACAAAACCAAAGACTTGAAAAAGCTAAAGGGTATGGGTGAAGAGAACATACACCTGATAAAATGTTGACAACTGTTGAGGCCCTGTGACTGGAGGGTCATTAAACTCTTCCCTCCACTTTTCAACGTTTTAAATTTATTACCTAAGGTCACTGTTTAATTCTGCCTGTTGCCGACTATACTGTCCTTCAGTTTAACCTCCCCAACTGAAACAACAACCTGTTAAACCATCTTTAATACTACCCTTCCTCCCTCCTTTTAACTCATCTGACCAGACTCACATTCTTGATAGCACTATGCCATATTGCCTTAACACTCTGGGCCAAAATTCTCCATGTTTGTCTATTTCTGTGTCCTTCTCCAGATTTTCCTAGTTAAATGCATCTTGCCTCACCCACAATAAAAAAAAAGGGAATTTTTATCTAGAAGAGGAAAGAAAATAGTGCGGTCTTAGGACCAGACTAGCTCCAGAGTTGAGGGAAAAGTCACCGAAGACAGGCAAAAATAAAAGCAAAGTCAGAAATCTAGAGACAAAGACATGAATGTAAAACCATTCTCCTGCCTTTTAAAGAAATTACTTCAGAACTGCTTAGGCATTTCTACCTGTTAAAGTATTTCTTAAACAAATACTATATAATTTCACTTGTAGGTAGAATCTAAAAAACAAAACAAACAAAACAGAAACACACTTATAGATGCAGAGAACAAACCGACGGTTGCCAGATGAGAGGAGGCTTCAGAGGCTGTGTGAGAGGTGAAGGGACTAAGAAGTACAAATCGGCAGTTACAAAACAGTCATGGGGGTGTAAAGTACAGCATAGGGAATTAGAATCAATAATATTGTGATAACTATGTATGATGCCAGGTGGATACGAGAGTATCACTTTGTAAATTATATGTCTAACCACTATGCTGTACACCTGAAACTAGTAACACTGAACGTCAACTGTAATTGAAAAATAAAAATTAAAGATAAAACTAAAAAAAAAAAATTATCTTAAAAAGCAGTATGACTGGCTTTGAACCATGCTTAGCACAAAATCAAACACAAATGAGACATTGAACACTTCCTTTTGCAGTAAGCACAGGCCACACTACTGACAAAACACAAAATTTAGGTTTCTAATGCCATTTAATGAACAATGGAATGAACACTTCATTTAGTGCATTGCAATCTGGGTGTCAACTATTAGTGAAAGGCTAGGTAGGACACAAGAAAATGAATGCTGCCTGGTGATTTCTTATACCTGAATATAGTGATCATAAAACTAAAGATACCTGATTGTGCTCAACTCTTCTTTGCTTGAGTGTTACTGGAGTCTTTGCTCTGCCCTTTAGTGGTTCTCTCTTCTCAAGCTTGAGCTCTATTTTAGAGTCTGGAAATAACATTGGAGAAACCATTACTCTCGGAAATATGCAATAAACTACAACCATCTTTTAACGCCAGTTTGGAATGCTGGTTTTAAGAACATCAATATGTAAAACAAGTTGTCTATTGGTATTATCTTAACAGGCCAAAACTTTTTAACTGCAATTTCTGACTAAAAAAAAATTTTTCTTTTCAATTTTTATTTTATTACATCTGTTTATCTCCTCCACTCCTTAATCCGATCAGGGCTTCCTATTCTCCTTCCCTTTTCCTGGGACTAACAGCCTGAAACAAAATGAATTCAAACTGCTCCCACAGAGGTTTTTCACTAAAAATAATTTAGATATGGAAAAAAACATTAAAATATATAATTGTTACTGTTCTTTAGTCCATATAGTGCAAAGGTTTGTTATTAAATTGAATTTGGAATATGAAAAGAAAAAAGCTATAAATTTTATAGGAATTTTAACATGTATGGTACCAAGCTTCTAATAAGTTTAATGTCAATATGTATATGCAGCTTAAGTCTCTCCTCCCTTCTTTTTGATGTGATTATAAGAAACCTAGGTACAGTTGAGGAGGTACGGAGGAATCTTGTTGGCAGAAAAGTACATCCAATCCCAGGCCACCTCTCCTCCTCCCCATAAGAGAAGCTAGGGCATATGTATTACTTAGCATACCACCATAAAAGTCATTGGCGTAACAAGTCAAACGTATATCTTTTTATAGGTTTCAATATTCCATTCCCCTAGTCTTAGTTATATCACCATTTGAAAAGCTGAATTTATGAAAAGACTGACATAAATTTTAGCTAACTTCCACATTTTGTGGCCATTTATCATTACAAAATGTCAGTTGTTACTTCTAAAACTTGTTACCAAAAACTTCAGATTATTTTCTCACCAGAGACAGAAATGGAGTCAATCATTAAAAGCTTAATTTTGTGTGAACTCAATGCAGTTCTACTAAAAAGTAGTCAAGATAGCCATGTGCCTTGCTAGTTACCTAGCACTAGTCAGTCCAACATCTACTTGCAAGTTTCACAAAATAGTGAATTTTTATTTTTAGTATGATAGTTTGATCTTTTTTTCAGATTAAGGTAGCAACTCTACCCCCACCTCCCAAAACGCCTGTGAATAATAGATCAATATATCTGTATTTGGGACAATCCTTAGCATTATAAAATCTTAAGCTTTGTTAATTCAGAATCTAAGAATTAGAAAGCATCCAAAGAACCCAATAGTAGTTGAGTAGAAACTGATTAAAACAAATAAGGTATCGGTTACAGCTTAATTACTCTTACAAATTTTAAATTCCAATAGCTGATAAAAAACACAGTTCTCAAATACAATAAAACAACAATATTTAGAATTTTTTCAACTACACCATTGTAATGTCAAGTGAGTTTCAATGATGAAATGATGAAGGAATGTTCATCCACAAGCATCTACCTTATTTTAACTCCCAGAATAAAACACACATAAAACATGTTGCTGGAGACCACACAAAACTGTTCAAAATTAACAACTTTATTGAATTTGCAGAAGCATTCTACAGTAATACATTTTTAAAGTCACATAGCACTTAGTAGGTACATGTATACATGTACATTACCGAAGACAAATAACAAATAAAATTACTCCCAGAAAGCTGCAAAGATGGACATGTATAGACTAAGAATATGGCTAGAAGTAATGAAGGGCCCATTTTTGCTTATACTTATTGCTATTTCCAGAAAAATACAAAGAAATTCAATTATCAAATGCCTCTACAATTAGACTCTCTCATCTTACAATCATAAAAATGAAAACACAAGATAATATACTGTTTTATATAGACACAAAGACACTAAGATATAGTATTTCTTATGGCTTTAGAAAAACCTCCAACTAACTTAAATCTTAAATTTGCTTTTAGAATTTAGATTAAACCTACAAACAACAACATACCTTGAAAGTATTACATTAAAGCCCCATCTTTCCAGTGCCTAGTTCATCTAATAAACTACAATGATGGTAAGAATGCACTATCCTAGAGTAGTATAGTCTAGAGCAGTATTTCTCAAAGTGTGGTCCACGAACTGCCTGCTACCAACCCACGAAGAGGCACTTAACAACAAAATGTAGCTCAGCACTGTTTTGTCTATCAATAAATTTTTACCCAAAAAACACAAAACAAAACAAAAACCCTGTCATTTATCTAAAAAGTGTCTTTAGGTTCAAATTCTTGTGAATGCTTATCTTGTCTGTGGATCAGTAACAATTTGTAGACTGGGACATTGAGTAGCAATGATCTAGAATATTATGAATGATACTGTATACATAAGTAAAAAACAAACAAAAGTGAGAAAATAAACTGTTGACAAGTTGTAGAAAGTAAAAAGATATTAAGACTAGTGAAGACTACTTATATTCTAGTTAAAAGAATTTTCTTAGTTTTGAAGAGTTGTAAAATCTTAGGTAGAATAGAAAAGAGTGGACAATTTGAGATAAAAATGTGATCTACACAGCTTTAAATTTTATCAGGCTTTCTATCTGTGCAACTTTTTTAGAAAGGCAGTTTTATGTAATTACTTTTAAAATATAATTAAAGGCTAAAAGCTTGAAAGTTTGATATTAGCCCCACCTAGAAACTAAAAGACCTTAAAAATCATTTTGCTTTAAAAGTAGTACTTAAAATTTCCTAGAAAATCTAAGTTCTGCATTTCAAAGATAAAATGGATGCGTTTATTTTTAATGTTGTTAGTGTTTATTTCCACGCTTTTTAACTACTTTGTATACTTCTCCTCCAAATAATGTTCCACCTTTAAAGGGAGCAACAGCCAGCTTATTCTTAGAAGCTGGATTAATTGTGCAATCCTTCAGCCAAATATAACGGCGACCTAAAGTGGAAGATCCCATGGTATGGGCAGCCATCTTTACTTCATCAAATGCAGCTTCACAAAGAAATGAGGCTGCATCATATGTTTTGCTCAGAATTCCAAGTGCCTGGGGGATAGCACTAGGATCTGAGTTAAGAATTTGTGCAGCCTGACTAATGTCAGCCTGCATAGCCCGAACTACAAAGGCAGTATGGGTTGCAATCTGCAATGCTGATGCTGCAGCTTCATATGCTCTACAGAGAGCTAAGTCCACCTGTTTATCAGTTGAAGCCACCTGAATACCTGCTGGTGGAGTGGCTTGAGAAATAAACCCCAGGATTTCATCATCTACTTTTGGAACTGATAATAGCTGGGTTGCCTCTTTGGAAGAAATTGGATACTTGCATGCCAATGAAGGCGGCTGCCTGTCAATTTGCTGCCACTCCTCTTTAATTATTTTTAAAATAGATTCATGGAAAGGAAAAGACAGCTCTGGGGCATCTACTTTATGCTGTGATTGCTTAGACATTTCTATGCCTAAGGTAGCAAGTGAGTGAGAGACAACGGTTTTGGCAGAAGAAGACATCAGTTCAGATCCAAGTATATTTTGAAATGCCACACAGGAACCTGAATCCTTTCCCTGTGACTTTTTACTGAGGCTAGGCAATTTTCGTGGAGGAGACAGGGATTCAGTTTCTTGAAAATTAGATTGATCAATTCTCTTCCTTATGTTTTCTACATCCAGCGAGGGTGTAGAGTTAGAAGTCCCAGGCAAACTGCCTACCCCACTCTGGACCAACAGAGAATTGACATAATCTCTGATTGCCTGAGCAAGTGGTGGAGAAATTACTTGTGATCTCTCAGACTCTTCTAGTATTTTCCTTGAACTGGAGAGAATCGACTGACTCGAACCATGGGACCTCTCAGTACATAATGGTTGATTTCCACTTTTCTCTCCACAGTTAATATTTTCTACTATGTCTTTATAGCAAGTAGTGGTGGTTTCTTTAATCAGTGAAGGAGAAGCTGCAGCAGAGACCAACATGGCAGCGAGTTCATGCTGAGAAGATGTCGAAGAACTTTTCTCTAAACCTCTATCATGGCTAGAATGGGAGGACATAAACAAATTCCCTCCAGAGTCTAACTTCTGCAACTGTTCCCTGCCAGGCATGGTTGTAGCAATAAGAGGTTCCCTAGGTGGGTCTCCCTTAGAAGTATGTACTTTCTTAGCTGCCTGTAGTCCAGTCCTGCCCAAAGGAGGACCGGGGGAGATTTCAGGAAAAGAAATACCCTGAAAAAATCCACCAGAGGGAGTAGTTGGAAGTTCAGAAAAAGGAACAAAATCCCTAGTGGACTTCACTTTCTTGTGTTCTTTCTTCTTTCCTGTAGAGGCAAAAGAGGCAGGAAGTTTAAGCATTACTTGTGTTTAAGCTGATTTTATTCTTTGCCTCTTTGCTAATAAAGTGCTGTTGAAGGAAAAGACTCTATAGTTCATATTCTCAACAACTAATTCGATAGACTATGACCTGCCATGCAATGCTTATGGAAATATAAGCAACTTAGGTCAAATTAAATAATCATTAAATCAATAAATGTCATATAAACGAATAAAACATTTATAAATATCAACTTGCTCTTATAATACATTTTAAAAGGTGATTTATTTTTTGTATTATTTTTAAATATTTAAATATCATGGTTAAATTTTCTTACAATAGTCTAAAATACGTCAAAATATTTGCTCTACAGTTGCCTTGAAATAAGATTATATAGCAAGAACTATAAATTTAAATGCCTATCAATAGAGAACAGAGAAAACATGCCACAAGTAAATACTACCGTTACGTATTAATTACAAGGAATAAAACATGTAATAAATCAATGAGATTTTGATAACATCAGAGTAAAGTGACAGGATTTAGTATATCATTTATATTGATCTTTTAAAGTACAAAATAATACCATGTATTAAATAGGAGCATATAAAAAGTTCTTAAAAATGGGCTTCTATGGAAATGATACTTGTAAAGGGGTAAGTGGACGAACTTTGTCTTTATTTGTAATTATTTTATTTTCTTAGAAAAATGAGATTTAAAGCAAAAAAGACACAGGCACTTTGATAATTTTATGCAACAGAATATTAGACATTTGCACTTTTCTGTTTGAGTTCTCAACAGAAGCTATTTAAATCAAATTATTTGGAAAATTAATGATAAGAACAAAAATCACATATATCTTGGTAATATTATTTTAAATTGTATCTTCTTCATGGATATTGTAGCTTTTGATCTGGAAAAAAATCATATCTATTTGATTAATATCATTTCAATTTTTACCTTCCTCGTTGTCACTGTATCTGTCAGAGTCATTACTTCCATTCTGTCTTGTATTTTCTGCCGAAGAAGAAATTGTTGGCAAAGGAGTAGAAGATCTTGATTCTGCTCCTTGTTCCCTCAGTTTCAACAGCTTTTTCTCATATAGCTTCCTGGTTGTTCCTGTATTAAGGCAGAACTTACATTAGTACTTTTATTGTCTTATTTAAGATCCAGCTCAGACATTACCTTTTGCAATGTTAAAATGTTACTTTCACTGTTTCCTTTTTAAATTTAAGTGCTTAAAACTACTATATAATGAATACTTAAAAAAAAAAGTCTTTATGGTATTTTAACACATACGTTTCTTTTATGGGATGGAATACATAGTAGATTAACATTCTGAAGAGCCATGTACAACTGAGTATTTCTGCCTGAAAAGTTCTGGACTTTGCTTATTTTCTCCAGTAATATATAAAAGTACTTGCCTTTGTAAAACAAAAAACTATTTTTATTTAGAGACTGCACTCCTCACAATTGCTATGATTAAAACCTCACAACTCTAAGAGATTAATACACCAATAAATAGCCATCCACTTATGGGAAAAATATATAAATCACATTTTTATAATTTAAATATATTTGACATGATGTTGATCAGAAGAAAACTTTCAGTTATGCAAGAAAATAAGTTTTGGAAATCAAATGTATAAATATTGTGCACATTTTAAAGTGTTAAATTATATTTAAACATAACTACTTTGCAGCTAAAATGACCTTTTATGAAAAATGTGTAAAAAACAAATTATGTAACAATTAGAAGGCAAAGTAAAATTGAATATAAACAAATTCTTAACACATTTCAACATCAATGACAATTTAAGACATTTTTAAAAAAGCTTTTTTTGGTAATAGCTGTATGTCTTCTCCTGATTTCCGTAAGATGAATAAAATAATAAATATATGTATTTAAAAACAACACATCACAAAATGTTATATAAGTAGTCTTAAGATGAGCAGGTACGGATGGAGAAATGGAGAGATGCTGGTCTGGGGTACAAAATTTCAGTTATGCAAGACGAGTAAGTTCTGGAAATATAATGTATAACATGATTCATAGTTAATGATACTGTACTACATGATGTCTGTCCAGAAAAAGTCCAGCCACTATTAATATGAATGAGAACGTTTCTATGACATGGAGGTGACCTGGCAGCCAAGGAGACTGGACTGGAATGCACATGAGTGAGTAATCACAATTTCACTATATTAGTTAGTGGGGGTGGTAGACACATTGAGAGGGCATGTGTGCTGTATGCCCATCACATTCAAAATGACTAGGTGAGTAGAGAGCAAAGAATCTGCATCAACTACTGCATTAAGCATGAACATTCCTCTGCAGAAACTACCTCCATGATTTAGAAGGCCACAGCTATGAGCAACTGGTGGCTGGCAGCTTTATCATTAACAATGTGCCCATTCATGCATCATGTCTTGTGCAGAGTTTTTTGGCAAAACATCAACTCATCCAGGTGACTCAACCCCCTACAGCCCGGATTTGGTGCCCTGAGACTTCTGCCTTTTCCCAGAACTAAAATCACCTTTGAAAGGGAAGAGATTTCAGAGCATAAATGAGATTCAGGAATATGACGGGGTGGCTGAGGGAGTTGGGAGAACTGTGTGAGGTCCGAAGGTGCCTACTTTGAAGGGAACTGAGGCATCATTGTCTATGTACGTTTCTTGTATCTTCAATAAATGTTTCTATTTTTCACATTACATGGCTGGATATTTTCTGGACTGACCTTGTATACTTGAAATTTGTTAAGAAGGTAGACCTTAAGTGCTCTCACCACACACACAAAAGAAAACTATGTGAAGTGATGGATATGTTAGTTTGATTATGGTTATTTCACAATGATTATGTATAGCAAAACATCAAGTTGTACATATTAAATATATGCAGTTTTATCAATTACACCTCAATAAAGCTGGGGGGAAATGAACAGCCAGTATACAAACATGTAATTTAATGTATGTTGGTGGTAATACACATTTTTCAACATCTCTTTTGGAATTTTAAATATTTAAATTAGAAAAAGTATTAAATGTCTGCTAGTAATTATATTAATAGGCAAACACTATCTATTTAGAAGCAGTTATTAAATAAAACAAAAGACAACATTCTAAATCTTTGTTTGCAACTACACTTAGGAGAAAACAAGCCTGCAATTCTCCAGTGTTCAAACTTTTACGTAACTCAGAAGATCAAAATACGTAGACCTTCCTCATCCTGACGTTTATTGCCAAAACTCTACAAAATTAAGGCATAAACAACCTTGCAAAATCACCAAAAGGAAAAGCAAAGGATGAAAATCCAGTATATTTAGTTCCAAGTTTTCTCTTTTTAGTTTATTCTTCAGGGTATATCACTCTTGAATTCCAACCAAAATAAGGCTTTTAATAAAAAAGGTGCTTAGGAAGTTCGTTTTATGATCCAAGCATTATTTATGATTCTCCCATGCACACATATAAAAAGGTATTTTTTAATAACTGAAAATGCTGGGGATTGAGAAACTTGGGTTATATTAACCAGTCTACTACTAAATTACTGATTTGAATAAATCTGGCCAGCCATGTTACCTCAGATTTTCCTCAACTGACATATAAGATCCATGTGTCTCATCAGGTAGTATAACATGAGCACAGTATGAAGCAATCTCGACAACAGAGGAAATCTTGGAGATTATCTAGTTCAATTCCTTCATTTTATTTCCCTCACTTATAGTTAAAGAAACTAAGGTCCTGGTCATATAAATGATTAATGACAGATTGACCCTTAGAACCCAAACAACTGCTAGACAAACAGGAGGGAAAAACAATTTGGAGCACTGCTACACAGAAAAGATATTTGAAATTTTGTCACCTTACCCACAATAGGGCCAGGATTCACCCCGTATTTCACAAGCTGATCCTGAAGATCTTCATTAGTGAGCTCTGTTACATCTAAATCATCTTTATCTTCCAGTCTGGGTTTATCAGTTTTCTTTGTGGCTTTCTGCAAACAAAGTAATTTCCACATGAATTTTAAAATGTTCATTTACTATATAAATAACACCATATACAATAAACATGAACATTCACCTTCAAGTTGACTTACAGTCATATTAAGCCTTGGCAATTTGATTAAATTAGAAGTAACTCATTGTTTGGGGATATTTGCTAAGTTTGGTTATCATGATACAAACTTAATAGCTAACCAAGTAACTCAGATTTTAAAGACCTTATTGCTAAAATAGTTTTGGCTAACCTGTCTAAAGAGGAGCTGATGGATAAAAATTTCAAATGAGCAAATAGACTTTTAAATATTTTCATCCAGGTAACTGTAAGTACAATTCATTACTGGCCTCCTTTAATAGTATTTGAAAGTTTAATCTAGGAGTTTAAGATTTTACCACAAAGGTATATAAAAATGACTTCCCTTAAACAAGCATATCAGAATTTACAAAGCCCAGATGAATATTCTTCTCATGATAACAGTGGATTTTGGTAGCCAGTTTTTGACCCATGAAGGAAGTCAGACATATTACCTCTGACACAGTCCTGTTTGCCACTCTTAGTTCTGTTGGGTTGGCCAAAAAGTTTTAGTTTTTTCTGCACAATGGCTCTAGCAGTGTCTAGTTGTCTTTAACTTCATCTGAAACAATTTTGTTACATTGTATTGTAACAACTGTCATATCAGTGTATACTTTTTAAAAAAGGTTTTATTTATTTTTAGAGAGAGCGGGAAGGAGGGAGAAGCAGAGGGAGAGAAACATCAGTGTGTAAGAGATACATCAACTGGTTGTCTCTCACATGCCCCCAACTGGGGACCTGGCCTGCAACGCAGGCGGGTGCCCTGACTGGGAATTGAACTGACAAGCTTTTGGTTTACAGGCCAGCACTCAATCCACTGAGCCACACCAGCCAGGGCTCAGTGTGCATTTTTTTAAAAAGAGTATCAACATTGGTAAATTTCTGTGCAGCCATTTTAATACTGAAGGTGAAAAAAAGATCTGCAACACTTTTGGCATTATTATGCTTTACTATTTCGAGAAAGGTAAAAATGCAACTGAAAAGCAAAAAAAATAAATAAAAGCTTCGTGCAGTGCATGGAAAAGGTGCTGTGACTGACCAAACGTGTCAAAAGTGATTTGCAAAGTTTCTTGGTACTACTGACATTTTCACCAAATAATTCTTTGCTGTGGGACTGTCTTATGCATTGGAAGATGTTTAGCAGCACCTGGCCTCTACCTACTAGAAGCCAATAGTGGGATATAGCCAACATATTCAAATATCCAAATCAATAAAGTGATTGGTAAAAATGAAAAATGTGTCTTTTATTTTATGGAAAAACATAACAAAGTTTTTTGGTAAACCAATATATGACCATTTCATTAGAATATGGTAGTCTGCCCTTATCCAAGGGGGATGTGTTCCACCACCCCCAGTGAATGACTGCAACTGCAGCTAGTACTGAACCCAATGTAGACCATGTTTTTCCCACACACACATAGTTTAATTTATAAATTAGACACAGTAAGGGATTAACAATAACTAAAAAAGGGGTGATTCATAGCGTGGATGGGATGGAGCTGGACGGTATGAGATTTCGTCACACTACTCAAAACTGCACGCAATTTGAAACTTATGTATGAGCTGTTTACTTCTGGAATTTTTCATTTAATATTGTCAGACCTGTTGACCGAGGGTAACTGAAACCACAGAGATGGGGGACACTACTGTAGTTGAAAGAACATGGAACCAGCTTTGAGAGAAATCATAAAGGAAGTTTTTAAAACAATTTAAGCAATCACAGTTATCTACTGAAAAAAACTACATGAACTTCCAAGGTAAACAAGAGAAGGGAGCAAAAGTATGGGTACCTTTCAGGGTTGTGGCAGATAACATTACAAATGCCTCAGTAATCCTAAAAAGCATTACAGCACTGAACAAAAATGGCTGTTTAAATAATCGCCACAAATATCAAAGTCAATTTAGGCCCAAATATTTAATGCAGAATGATTAATGCAAGAAATATTTTATGCAAAAGGACAAAAATCATAAAGTTGTATGAAATGCTTACTTCCCAATGATGCTGGGGGGAAATCACATTATTTGGCCATGGATTAGAATTTTTGATTTTTAACCAAATAAAAATTTGAATCCTTCATAAGATTATGAGACATATATAATGGGGTGGGCAAAAATAGGTTTACAACTGTAATTCAAATTAATAATACATACAAGAATAAGTAATAATACAACTGTAAATTTACATTTGTCCACCCCTGCAATACTGCACTTTTCTAAGATCATCAGGCTCAAATCTTGAAGCAAAGCATACCTTGGTATCAAAATAGCTGCCTAGAATCTAAAGAGTTCTATATTAAAGACTTGAATTATTGAGAGAAAAGACTTTTTTTTAATGAGACCTAAAGTCATGTTAACAATCTACCTGTATTTTACAAAATGTGTGGATAGGCTGGAAAGAAAAACTCCATTGTAGAATATAAATACCTTAAATTAAAGGAAACCATTCAGGTACAGATTACTTATACATAATCCCTCCCACCATAAGAATGTTAAAACTCTATCTCTCTCTCTCTCCCCTCAGGAATTCCAACTTCTTTTAACAGCCTGAGGTTTCCAAGAAATCTTTCTTTGGCACTCATCACATTCAACCTACTTTTTGTTAGTTATTTGTATAAATGTTTCATTTTTTTTTCCAGATGGTGAACTACCTGAGCAAGTCCCTAAGTCTGGTTTGTTATTAAAACCTCAGAAGTTTTGGAAAAGTTACATCCTAAAAAGTATTATTTCATCCAGTCTGAGTTCCAGTCTTGGGCCTGAGAATCTGTATTTTAATGAGTACCTCAGGTAATTTTGGATGCAGCATTTAATAAGGTGGCAGAAAAGCAGGAGCCTTATCATATTCACATTTGTATCCCAAGCATCTAAAATAGTGTCTGACACTGGAATAGGCATTTGATAAGACATTTTGTTAAATGAATGAATGAAAGTACCATCCAGGGAGGAAAAAGTCACTTACATTTTAAAAATCCATTTCTTATTAAGAAATAACAAAGCCTTATCAAATTGAAACAGGAAACCAATTCCCTTATATATTTTTTAAAACAATGGAAAACTACAGCTGTACAAAGAAATATTAAGAGGTCAATAAATTGGAATAAGTTAAACAGAAAGGACTTCATAAAGGCTGCTTTATTTTTAATTTGTAGGGAGAAAAATTCCAGAAAAGTAATACCATTTTATGAAATATCAAATTTAATAGGAATAAAAATTGGAAGACAGCATGGTATACATAATTATCAAATGAGCAGTTTCAATAAGGAACCATTAGTTGTATGGATTTCTGCCTCTAAAAAGCTCTGTTCCTGTAAGTGAATCATATAATCTCTTAGTTTTATTCAGTCAAAAATAGCCAGTACTTACTATGTGCCAGACACTATTCTCTAGTTTCTTCCCAACTACCAGGTGATCTCTTATATCTTTTTCAACTTTAAAATTCAACAATTTTACACCATCTATGAGTTACTTGTTTTTAAATCTCTATCAAGAGTAGCAATGATGCAAAAAATAACAGTAATTATTGTTATGAAATAGATTTTAATGAGTATTTATTATGTACCAGGTTGTATTCTAAGTACCTTACAGGTATTAAATCAATGAACCCTTAAAAATCCTATGAGTCAAATACTAATATCCCCATTTTACAAAAGAAACTAAAGTTCAAAGTTGCATGGGTAACTCAGGCAATCTGCATATTATGCTGTATAGTAATAATTGAACAAACTTTATGTATATACCACTTTCACAAACTTACCTCCCCAACACTGAAAAATAATTTGAAATATCTACATTGCTTTGCATCTTGGAAGGAAAAGGCAGATCACCAACTCTGTAAATGCTTATTTTTGCGTTGATGATGGGTATCCAACCTTCTGGCATCTCTGGGCCACACATTAAATACATAAACACTAATGAAAACTGATGAGCAAAAAAAAAAAAAAGGGGGGGGGTTTAAATAACTTTATGATTTTGTGTTGGGCCACATTTATAGCTATCCTGGACCCCATACAGCCTGCATGCTGGACACCCGATTATAATTTCAACACATAAAAATGTTGGATCACCAAGATGCATAAAATAAAAAGCTTAGAAAGAGGAAAACTAAAAACCAAAACAAAATTTTGGACATGTGAAACATGTCTAAGAGACCACGGCGATGACTGAAATGAAACAATTTCTCCTTAATTAAAAATATTCTTCATAAACCCATGTTTAAATAGAAGGTATATGCTATGCCTCTGGCCAAATCCACATTAATATTTGACTTGTTTTAAAATGTTAAAAATTTGCCACCTAAAAGATTTGTCTTTTCTGCAACTCTCAAACATAATTTGGCTTTCTCCTAAATTGGAAATATTCTTTAAGAAATGCGAATCTATACTGTTACTATACACAGGGCTAACAATAACCAGAACATAAAATGTTGCATACATAAAAGGAATGTTCCCTGCATATTCAAGGTGTTTTTCCTATGCCTAATAAACCATCTATTAGACTCCTAAGCTAAATTTTAACTCACCTTTACTTAATGTGCTTTAAAAACAGGTAATGATGCTACTGACCAACTACCATTACTAACTTCTTCAGGTTGTTCACACTATTAAGCCTAGCCAAGGGTACACATTTTTCGAGTTCTAAATACTCAAGCAGAGGTCCTAAATCTATATGGCTGTGAAGTAGTTTTCCCCTGTATGTATCAAAACATTAAAGGATATATAAAGGGCTCATTCAGTATGCCACTGGACATAATAGGTTCTCTTAAAATGTTGCTTTCTTTCACCCGGAACTTTTTTGCATAGTACTGAACAAAGTAAGTATGGTAAATTTGTTGAGATGAGAACTAACATGATCAATTATCATACAAGAAACTTTCAAAAAATTAAATTATGGTGATGGGCGAGGCAGGCAGAATTCCATCTCCAGTACTTAAGAGCGTATGACAGAAACTAAAAAACACTGAATAATTAAACTGTTACTTAAACTTTTTCACATTCAGATCTTCTTACAACCCAAAGACAGAGTAGGTTGGGGCATACTCTCTTTTAAAAACCAAAGGAAAAACATCAATATCAAGATGCTTATTTCTGTAGAAAATGAATAATCAAAATAAGAACAGTAATCTTATTACAAAACACACAATCAAACCCTTTCATGGCTTAAGAACAATATGATCGCACAGACCAAGATAGGGTTCTATAGAAGACCTGTTATTTTTAAAAAGTGTGCTGCTTTAAATGAAAAATATTTCATTTTCAGCCAAATCTTTACTGAAACAGCATTACTTTTTTCTTCAGAGTGGCTGGGCAAAAACATACGGGATATCCTTTACTTTAAAAGTAAATTTTTGTTTTTTATGGAAAAGTCAAGTGGCTTTCCTCAAACCCACAAAAACAAAACATCAGAAACAATAAGGTGCGGTCGGTCCTTTATATTTATTGAACAAATATTGATCTGGTACTACTATTTGCCAGTCACTGACTTAAAATACAAGACTTTCAATTCTCTAAAACCCAGGCTAAGGCTTTCAATTAAATTTACATCTATTACATTTTTCCATCATTTCTAATATTTTGGTAGTCCAGAAAGCACGTCAGATAGATTTTTAAAAATTAACCTAACTTTGAAAGAAGTACTTCGAGTTAAAGTAGTAACTAGTAGCAACAAGTCCAAACTCCATATTCCAAGTCTTACAATGCACTGTCCCTTACACCCATCACTAGTTTTAACTACATTATGTTAGGATTTGAAGTCTTGGTAAATACACAGATTTATATCAGCAAAACAGTGCATAAAAACCCACTGAACAAAAAACAACTGTTCTTAAACAAAATATCCATTTGCTGGAGCCAACCTGAGATTTACCCAGGATTTAGACATTCCAAACTGCGATGCTGACATATCAGAATGTCACGAAATAAACATCTCTCCTGATTCCGAAGTCTTTGCTTTCCTCATGCAAAATGTACCAAAAAGAAAAAAAAAACACCCCAAACCCAAGCCCTTAATAACCAAAATTTTCAAATGCTTAAGCGTCTATGATAACAGCTTAATGATGTATCTTCAAATACTCATTTTAATTAACGCTCCCCTGCCAAAAGATGGCCTGTTGCTGGAAAAGAGTAACACGAAAAAGAAAAACATAAACGGTTCAAAAAGCCCTCCAGATTGGGGGGGGGGGGGGGGGGACATAAAAAGGCGGGAATTTATTTCAAATTCTGATTAGAAATTAGTATGCACAGATTGCCCTCCAGGGAGCGCTGCGAGACCCACTTACTCGTCATTGCAGTTAAGAAAGCGGGAAAACGCTTGAACGTAACCTAGAGTAGTTTCGGGCTGACTCCTTCTAAGCGCTTTCGAAAAGGGCACGGAAGTACCTGTCCTAATACCCCGTCCTGGAGGCCGGCGGTCCAGCAACACCGAGCCACCCGCGCGCGCGCCCGTCGCCCACGCGCAACCTGACTACACGCTAACTTCACGCCTCCCAGACACATTCGGCCAAGACGCCAGCCCTGCGGCCCCAACGTCGGGACTCTCCTCTCCAGCGCCCTCCCCTTCCCCGGCCTGCAAGCCCGCGGCGAAGGGCCCGAGTCCAGCCCCGCCGCTGAGGAGGCCCGAAGGGGCGCCGAGGAGGGAGGACCGCAAGCGCACGGAGAACGACAACCGCCAAACGGCCCCCTTTGTGGCCGGGCGTTCTTACCCTGCCGACGGACGCTCGGCTGCGGCCCGCGGCGGAGGCCCCGGAGCCGAGGACTGGGGTGGGCTCGCGCTCCTCGTCACTGGAGAAGTCCGGCGGCCCCTTGCTGTTGGCGCCGGCGGCGAGCGGCTGCCGGTTGCGCGCCGTGAGGTGCTGCAGGTAGAGCTGCACGTACACGTCTTTGCGCTGCTCCCCCGCCGGGAGCGTCACATTGTTGGCCACCAACTCACTCTTCAACTTCTCCTTCGTCAGGACAGAAGGGTCTTCCAGAAACTCCGGCATCTCGGCGGCGAATCCCCTTCCCCGCAGCCGTCACACCCGCGCTCACGCCGGCGCGCTCGCTCCTTGCCTGGAGGGGGGGGCGACGCGTTGCCGCCTCCGAGCTTCAAGGCTCCCAACCGGGAGTAGCGCGCGGAGCAAACAAACAAAAAAAAGAAAAAAAAAAACCCGCACACAGAAAGCAAAGCAAAAGCCGGACACAAAAGCCCGGGAGCAGAACTGCAGACCAAGTGCAGCCCAAATAGGAGATCGTACCAACCCCAGCCCACACACGACAGCCAAGGAGAGCAGCTCGCTTCGCCCACGCACTAAGAACGCGCGCCGCCATTGGCCGGTGGCCGGAGGAAGGGCCGCGGTGATTGGCCTGATGCCTCGCGCGGGTTCCATTAGCCACGGCGCCCTGCGAGGGGTTGTGGAAACGCAGTTTAAAAGCCGCTCGGGCGGGATCCACGGCGGCTGGTCCGTTTCTGTTTCCCCCTTCTCCACCCTTCCCCTTAGACGCTGATAAGGGACTAGTCGTACTGCTTTTGTGTGCGGTTTCCTCTCCCCCTCTTTGCTGGGAAAGAAGCCTTCCTCCCCCGGGTCGGTCGCCGACGAGCTGCGAGGACCGAAGCTGGGCCTTTCTCAACCCCAGGACACTGATCCACCGGAGAGTAGACGCAACATTTCCTTCCCCAACCGTTATATCTGAAAGGAAGGGAAAGAATCGAGACGTGTTTGCAGGCACTCATCGCCCTTGATTTGATTTACTTTAGAATAAACTTAAACGCCTTCACGTCTCGGCTTGGAAACGCTTCTTTTGTTCCCGAAATTCTGGAAAAGCCAGACCTCGACTGCTGGGCACCTCAAACTGTTCTTGAATTTGTAACAAAATTGCATCGTCAAATATTCCATTTGCTTTTTACCCTGCAGGTTGGGGCATTTCTAAATTATTACATTTGAACTGTTAGTTGGGGCTCAACTGCATTTTAGTTGAGAGCCGTCTCACAGAGTTAGATCCCTCCCCCTATATCTCACTATACTCAATCAAACTTAATATTCAATACAACAAAATGTAACATTTAGGAATGCCTTAATGGGCAACTTGAGATAACTGAGGAAGGTACACACTAGATTTTAACCATACAGAAAACCTAGTGACCTATAAATAGGCCGGGAATCCTAATCACATTACTGATTCAAATTAACACCTGGTAGGATCTCGGTAATTTGCTACAATGTCTTCTAGAGAAAAATGCTATTGATGACAAATATATGTATTTCTTACGAGTTTTTTTTTACTATGCTTTCTTCCAACAAAAGAAAGCTGACCTTGACTCTAGGGTGTCCTAATCATTTCCCCAGTTCTGATCTTCAAACTTTATATTTTACAAGCTGCTTAAAAATGATTTTAAAACGTTTATCTGATTTCTGCATGGTTGTTTAAGTTCCAGTAAATTTAAAGCGTACTCACTAAAAATATTTCCTGTGAATTAAGCCATTTTATTTTGTTCAAATGAAGGCGACATTTCTTTTAACGATGGGTTATTTTCATAGAGGCAATTTGGTATTTTAATTCTTTTCTAAAAGCCTCAGATTTACATATATTGAAGCAATAGCATTGCATTCGGTAATACAAATTAAAAATTGTATTTTAATTAGCAAGGTGTGCTGAACATAGAGGCAAGTGTATTTATTTTCAGAGAGAGGACTGAGCTGAGTGGCAAAGGACCATGTTTTTGCAGTACTTGTAGCCCACAACTATAATTAATGCATGTGGGATGGTCCCAATGTGCAACGTGCCTGCCACAGTTCAGTTATTTCTTCTAGTATAGTCTCAAATTAAAATGGGCAGTGCAACAAAGTCCTGAGCATAGTACCTGCCAGTTACACTGTTAAATTATTACCTTCATGACTGTAGAGTTTGGCTTTGGTTTAACTGTACTAATAGTTTTTAAGAGGTAGATTTTACTACTCTAAGTGAAAAGGGTCTAGGTACCAGAGTAGATTTGATCTGACTGGAAGGGTCTCCAGGCTCCTATAGCCTGAGGATTCCTGGAAAACTGTGTCACTGAAGTGTATCCTCAAAGGAGGTTACAATACTGGCACACAAGGAAAATATTCTTCTACCTTAAATATAATGTAGGTAGAGTACAATGCTGGAGTCACAGAGCCACCTGAGAGAATCACCCAAGGATACTGCACTGGAACTGCGTTTTTCATAGGGCCTTTGCACCAAAAATTTTCCAGGCAGTATAATCTTTAGGGGCAATAATTCATGCTACTTTTACTACAAACAAAAACAAACAAAAAAATCACCCGTTGCATCTGAAAATTGTTTTAAATAAACACAGTATTATGCCCTATAGACCAACATTAAAGATAATTCACACCCAACCGCATTCTAGATGCTTGAAGTAAATGTTCCCAGAGCAAAAACATTTGCATTCCTTTTGATTGATTATCTCACCTTTTCTTGTCTAGAGACACTATCAGCAGGAGGTTACTTGTAGATTCTACATTTCTCAGGAGACATGGTTGATGTCATAAAAACAATGAGATTGCCTTTCTGCATCCACAAACTCATGAGTTACCAAATTCAGATTGGTATCATCCTAGCTAGTACCAGGTATATCCCTAGCACTACTATTTTTAATGAAGTTAATTTTTGCTTTTGATTCTGCTGTAGAACTCCAAAGGAGAGGCTATTTTTTCTCATACTCTATGTACCAAGAGGCCTAGAGGTTGGGTCTAGAGTTTGGGTGGCCTCTTTGTTTCTGATTACTATTGCCAAACTATTTCTTCTTTCCTCCTTCAAAAACATTCAAAGTTCCTATCATCTGGCTAAACCACCCCCTACCATCTTTACTGCTATCATTTATCAACCTCTTGGCTACTCTTTCTCAGGAAGTATATAGGCTGTTTCTCCTTGCTCTAGGTTTTATTTCATCATCCCTCTTGTCTACATTCTGTGTAAATTCAATGTCCTTACAGGTGTCCTATGCAACACCAACACTTGGCCTCTTAGATATTTGACCTCTTCATCTCCAACAGCTTGTTCCTCTATTCTGTCACACCCATCCACTCCAGTGGTAAAAACCTGAACCTTGTCATTGATAACTGTTTTATTTTCTAAATCTCAATTTCTAGCATCCCAATTGTCAGTTGCTATCCTTTTCCACTTGGCTCATGTATTGTACTCAACCTAATTGAGACCTCTAGTCCATTAACTCCAACACTTTCAAAAAGTCTATTATCCTGCTTCTGCCATCATATAATCATTTCCAACTCACCTGACTTAAGAGTCCCTGATCAATTCTTGCAATCAATACTTTTCCAAGTTTCAGCTCTCTTTGAAACTACCCCAATGTCTCTGTCTTTCTTACTTGGAGGAGTCTCAACCTTGCTTGCACTGAACCCTGCTGCAACAAGCTTTCCCACTGCTTGCAACCAAGCAAGTAATACTGGAGAAAAATTATACAACAGGGCTGACTGGTTTTAATTTATGATGTCAGATCTCACAGGAGCACTCAACACTGGCTGGAAAAGCTATTCATCTGGATTAACCATTCACACCTTCACTTGTCCCTGAAGATCACTCACATCCCTTTCCCCTACCTATCCCTATTTTCACCTGGTGACCTTGCCACATACTTGAGAAAATAAAAACCATCTGTGGGGTGTGATTCACTTCAAGATGGTCAAATCTGCACTCATTATCCCTTGCATCTTTCTTGTTCCAGTTGAAGAGGTGTCCCTCCACCAGAGTGAATTCTACCACTTGTACTCTTGATCTCATCCTTCTCTCTCTTTCTCAACAATTTGATTCTTTCAGTCATCTCCTGTGAAATTGCTGAATTAAAAATGCTGGTGTTTTATTTTGTGTTACATTTATCCAATATAAAAAAAAAATTTAAGGTCACCCTTTTTGTTGGAACAGGTATTAGGATTTTTTAAAAAATTATTGATTGATTTTAGAGAGAGGAAGAAACATTGATTTGTTGTTCCACTTATTTATACATTCATTGGTTGCTTCTTCTATGTGCCCTGACCAGAGACTGAACCCACAACTTTGGTGTACTGGGGCAACTGTGAGCAACGGAGCTGCCTGGCCAGGGCTAAATCTTTAAATGTTACATCATTGATACCTAAAACCTTAACAAACAATGGAAAGATATTCTTATGTGAAGCCACAACTTAAAAAAGAAAAAAATTGATGTAATTATTTTCTCAAAAAACCCTTTCAAACTTTTTTTCCCCTAAATAACTTGGATAACTGCCTCCATTTTTGAAGGTTTTTTTTTTTTTTTTTAACAAATTGACTCTTTTAAAAAAAGATTTTATTTATTTATTTTTAGACAGAGGGGAAGGGAAGGAGAAAGAGAGGGAAATATCAACGTGTGGTTGCCCCTCGCATATCCCCCATTGGGGGCTTGGCCTGCAACCCAAGCATGTGCCCTGACTGGGAATCGAGCTGGCAACTCTGGTTCAAAGGCTGGCACCCACCAGCTGAGCAATACTAGTTCTTAATGTTAATAAATGTACAGCTACCATTTTTGTTTTTCATTATCAAACCATTACATATAAAAATAACATTTTTGTTCTGCATAGAGCTTAGCTGTGAATTTAGGGTGTCACCTCAAACAGAGCAGATGGAAAAATAATACATTGTCATAAAAAGCATGTTCTTAGTATTTTTTTTAATAACGTGAAAGAATGTTCACAATACAGCAATCAGTTAAAAAATAGATAAAAATAAAGAACCATATTAGGGTAAAATCTCAGTTCTATAAAGAACTATAGTACATACAGTTATGTGTATATTTAAAAATATGTACAAAGAAAGAAAAGACTAAGTGAATATAGACCAAAATATCTACAGTAATTTCCTCTAGGTGGTGGGGCACAGGTGATTTTTATTTTCTTTCTTACTTATTACCCAAGATTCCTACAATGAACACATGATTTTATGACCATAACTACTTTTCTTTTGGAAACAGTGTGAGAAATCAGGGAATCACTTGGATTATCAGAAGTCACTCTATCAGTTTTGCATTTCTAAAGGCTTCATTTTATCAGTTCATCCAGAGTATATCAGTTTTAGGTAACTGATTAAAAATAATCTCAAAAGGTAAAGCTAGTTTATTAAATGGGTGAAATAAATGCTTAAAGCATCCTGTACTAGTGTATAAATCCACTTGGAAGAATGATAGACTGGAAAATTTTTCATGAAATAGTACAAAATCACAGAGCTATTGTCAGGATTTGGCTATTCAAACATGGATCTGAAGATTGCAGAGCCTCTTTCCTCACATCATTCCTACATAATGACTGCAGAAGTTTAAAATGAAGTGTTGGATTTTAGGTTGTTTCCAAGTTACAGCAAGTCAGCAAATCAGCCATTCTAAGAAACTACAGACATCTCAGTCTTGGGAAAGAAGCTGGAACCTGTGAAGTGATAGATTTAGAATCAGCAGTATTAATAATGATGTGCATATATACTGCTTTACAACTATATATTTTATCTTATTTGATTCTCTTAGCAATGCTATGAGTTAAGTGGAACTTCCAATCTGGCCTTGCTGTGTAGGCCAGCGTTTCTCAAACATGAGCTTGCATCAGAATCACCTGGAGGCCTGGTTAAAACTCAGGTTGCCAGCGCCATCCCCAGAGTTTCCTGAGTGTGTAGGTCCAGGATGGGGCCTGAAAATGTGCATTCCTTACTTGTTTCCAGGATGTAAGTCTGGAAACAACAGTTCTTGGCCATTTTTTTGTATTCTTTGTAAAGCCACAGTCAATCATTTCACATTCTTGAATAAGAGCTCCAAGTCAGAACAAAATCTAAATAAGTTAGAATGGCACACAAGGTCCTGAGTGGTCTGAACTCCTGTTTACCTCTACAGCTCTCTGTCTCCCTTTTCCTCTCTAGCCATACTGAAGAACAAGCAGTTCTCCAATAAAAGCTGTATTAGCTTGCTACAGTTGCTATAACAAAATGATTAAGGATGGAATACAGCCTGCTGGGTCTACCTCACAAGAGTATGATTTTGTACAAATGTGATAACATGCTTGGTCCAAGCTAAGATCAAGCATTCTTGCAGATATATGCTGTATATGCAAAGATTGCCAGGGGAAGAAACAACCTAACTTTTGTTACTGGCTGAATTGTGTCCCCCTGAAATCCATATGTTGAACCCTAACCCCCCAGTACCTCAAAATCGGACTTTTGTTTGAAGATGAGGCCTTTTAAGAGGTGATTAAGGTAAAGCGAGGCCATTAAAGTGGGCCCTAATCCAATATAACTGGTGTCCTTGTAAGAGGACACACAGAGAGACACCAGGGATGTCAGTATAAAGAAAGACGGTGTGAGGACACAGTGAAAAGGTGGCTATCTATAAGTTAAGAACAGGTCCCAGAAGAATCCGATTCTGCTGTCACCTTGATCCTGGACTTCTAGCCTCCAGAACTACAAGACAATGTTTCTGTTATTTAAGGCAGCCAGGCTGTTGTATTTTGCTATAGCAGCCCTAGCAAACTAATTTAAACCTCTATTTTTGTAGTTGAAGAAATCAGATCCCAGGGATAGTTAAGTGACAAGTGCTTGACTCATAGTAGGCATTTAGATATGTCCATTGGATAAAAAAAAAGCCTTAAAATTACATAGCAAACTTTTATTTTTCAAGGTCCTCCCTATGAGGCCTTCTTGAACTACCTGAGGCAGAGTTAATGTCCCTATTTCAGTACCATCACATCACTCTGTTCATGCTACTTTCATGAAACTTATCCCAACATATTATGTATGGTATTTGTCACTTAAGCTGCTCAAAACAAAAAAACACCACTACCACCAGAAACCCATTTTTACTCATTGTAACCTTTCCCTCAGTGCTTTAGCACAGTATTTGGATCATCATACTTGGTGGTCCATAAATATCTGTTGAAATGGATGATCTAATCTCAATCTAACCAAAGAGAGGAAGGAAGAACTGCACAAAGTGTAAATACAGGGTCCAGCTATACTGCTATACTAGGTTGAATCCCAGGAAATTAATATTTGATATTTTCAAAACACTGAACAGAAAAACTTAGGGACTTTCATGGAACACATCAAATAAAAATCTAAAAACATTAGTTTCTCATAGTCTTAATTTTTGTACAACACATATTTGATACATACCTGTAAGGAACTATGTAGCACGAAGAGTTCTGAAGCTTACAAAAGTGAATGAGTAAGCTTTGCTTTATGCTATTAAAGGAGTTGAAAGTGGTTATGTGATGTGTCAGCACTCGCATGACATAGTGTATCATTGAAATACAAGGGCTTCTGGCACGTTCTTTCAAGTAATTTCCACTTTTATTATAAAACATTTAGTAAAGGGGGATCTGGAGTCAGTCACCTGAGTTGTAATCTTGGGTGACCCTTGGGTAGGTCACTATTCCTCTGTGTGCCACAGTTTCACCTTTACAAGCAGGATATTAATCACATGTTGTAAGGTTGCTTACAGTGCCTGGCACACGGACTAAAATATGTAAACTGTTATGATACTCAGTTAGAAATTATATGTTGTTCTTGTTTCCAAAAGGCAAACGGGTCTAAAACTATTTTTGCAAACATCTTCCACAGTAGATTATGCATTTACTGTTAAAAGCCACCGTGGGCCGATAAGCCCACTAATGCACAACAGTAATAGCCCTTATTTCTACACACCATGCACATGAAATGACAGAAAACTTGCTATTCAAGGGGAAACGGTACAAAAAACATTCGTCTTAAGGCTATACACTACATTGTATACACCAATTGAGCCTTGTCTTTTTGCAGATTAAGGATTACTAGGATGTTTGCACAAGGAATATTAAATTCTAAAATTAAAGACATTTTAAAAAATGGCGGGAAGGCACAGACGTTTATAAGGAATAAAAAAGAAAAGCCTTATGACCCCGACGTGATTCGAACACGCAGCCTTCTGATCTGGAGTCAGACGCGCTACCGTTGCGCCACGAGGTCCTGCTGGGCTGTGGCCTGCGCAGTTTCTTAGGACTCGGGTAACAATGGCGTCTCTTCCTAATACCCTTACTATTTTTTCATTTTTCTTTTCGCCCCTCCGTGAAGTATAGGTCACAGGTGAAGACTGATATCTTTACTTCCAAGATTTGCGTAACAGCTAGCCCTCTACCTACGTTGGGCCAGAGAATAGGGTATCCGTTTAGTCCAGTCTCCGCGTTGTGAGGAAATCCGTCCTTTTCTTCAGCAAGCGATTTCCGTTTTTACCCTCCCCGTTAGGGGCGGGACTCCGCCCTCTCCCTTCCCCTCCCCCCACCGGTTCTGCGCCTGAGTTCGTGACCTCCCGCCAGTTGGAATTTGGCGGGGCGCCACTGCGCACGCGCAGGCCTTTGTCAGCCAGAGGCTGGAAGAGAGCCTAGTGGCCCGTCTGAGCGTTTTCTTACCCCCTCTCTTTTCCCTCTGCCAGCAATGTAAAGCGTTTGTTCTTAGTGTAGACATTTATTTCATGGTGAGCATTATGCTTAAGAGTCATTATTTTGGAAAGACACAGTTAAAAAATATTGGCAGTACTACATTTATCAGCAATGTCGCGCAGTTAAATTAGGAAGGAGGGATGTTAGTAAAAACAGACAACCTCCCCGTCGGGGAATTGAACCCCGGTCTCCCGCGTGACAGGCGGGGATACTAACCACTATACTAACGAGGAGCTGTTGCTTCGTTTTCTCCTAAGTGTCTCTTTCAAAGAATGAAAGCTCCCCACCCCCACCCGCTTCCTGCTTATCTCCTTCAATCCACCCGGAAGTACGAAAACTGACACTTGGGTGGCTGCTCTGCTAGTTACCCTCTTCGTACCTTGGATTCTTCGGTGAAAAAGAGTTAGTAAATTGTTTAGAATAAATGAAACAAAATGCGCTTCCAATTTTAGCGGTGGTGTATTGTTGAAAATAGTTTCCTGGGCTCTTTGTGTTGTTCGGATACTTTAGGCTTCTGGCTGGAGGTTTTTGTTTTAATAGTGGCCAAGGAAGAGTATGTGACTTGAAGCAGAGCTTTACCTTCACGAATTTACATTTTTATTCTGAAGTCGAAGTTCAAGTAGATCATATGGTTGCCAGATGTCCGGCGCAGTCAGGGTTATCCCACAGTCCAGGGACTCTTCAAACAATTTGTAAGCTTTTGTGAGAAAAAAGGGCTCACGCATTTGAAGCCAAATAAAATTTTATTAGCCGATGTTCCCTGTATTACGGTCTTTTTCCGAAGGTGTCTACAGTTACTTGAAAATGACAAGTAAATACGTAAATTGTTAAATAACAATATATTTAAATACTTCAAAACAAGAATATACCATTGATTACACATAGGGTTAGGAAAGTGCACTAATAGAATAGTTTGTATCCCCTTGAGGCTTTTCATAAACAGTATCAAGCAGGGACCAAGAGGGCCTCACACACATATACACTTTCTGACGTTGCCTCTAAATAAGCGAATTCAGAGTCAAAGTGAAGTGACCGAAACTTCATTATAGAAAAACATGTGTCCTAAGCAATTCATCCCTTGTACTGTACTATGAATTAATATACTTTTGTAGATCATAGGTTACACGGTATTTTCCATCAAATGAATGAGGTTGTTTAGTGCAGACATTAAAATAGAGCAATTTTTGAAATCTGCTTTGCCGTATTTTTCACTCTTAAATATACCAAAGCCTCAATAAAACTCAGTGTCTCAGAGCCTCCTTCGACTTCCGAGCCTCCTGTAACTTGTGAGTTCCCCAGGGCGCCCCAATAACTGTGCTGATGTCCTTTTCCTGGTAAGATTGAAGCGACTTGCGGGGACTCGCAGGTTTCCCATGTGTCAAAGCCCCAGGGCAGAGGCCACCCAGGTCTCCCGAACTGCCCGGGTGCCTGGGGTGCTCCTACCCACCCCCACCCCGCCCCGCCCCGCCCCGCCCGCGCAGTTTCTCGCTCTGGCAGAAGCAGCATAGGCTTAATCTTTGTTCCTTCAGAAGAGACACCGTCGTTTCGACCTAACCTCTGGTAAAGCTATGTCCGTGTTCCTACATGTTTTGTGACCGCTCTTCTTTCTTCCTCCCTAAGAAAATGGATAAGAGGCCTGAGTCAGCGGGGAACTCAGCACCTGCTCTCCATCTTCCTAAAATGGAAAGGTGAAGAGAGTGATTAACCTGAACAGGGTAAGGGAGCTGAGAGATTCCTCACTGTCAGCACTGGGAGAAAGTAAAGGTTAAAATCTGACTGGCAGTACAGAAAGCACAAAACTCTTTGGAAGTAAATAGCATGATGGCAACTGACGTTGAAAGTTTCAAATCTTGCTCTGCCTAGGTAACTGTTTGTACAGCTTATCACAGCTTTCAAAACCATTCATATTCATTTTCTCAACAGCCCTTTGAGGTCGATAGGACAAATATTTTATTCCTATTTTATAGGTGGAGTAAGAGAATCTTTTGTAGAGTCGTACAGGTCAGAAGTGGTGAGAGACAAGGTATCACTCAAGCCACATACATATGGGTATATATCAACAAGTAAATATGTGCTATGGAGGAAAAAAAAACCCTTTATTACTAATGTCAACACCTGTTTCTGTATTATTAACTAATCTCTAATATACAGCAAGCACTGTAGTTATTCACTCACTATGGGACATACAATATGCTAGCTATTGTTTTGGATGTGTAGGAGGTTTTAATGGATAAATGTCCTTATGTAGCTTATAGTCTAACAGAATGAGGATAGAAAATAAATAATGTATATAATAAATAAATGTGTTAGATGGTGACAGAGTGGAAACAGAAAAAATAGCATGGCAAGGGGGTTTGGAGAGTGGCAAGTTAAATAAAATGGTGAAAGTAGGACACATTTTAAGAGAGTAACATTTGTACAGACTTGAAGGAAGTAAGGGATGTAGTTAAACAGCCATCTGTGAGGCCCATAGGACCTTAGATAGTATTAAGATTTTGGCTTTTATTCTGAGGGGAAATAAGGAGTTACTATAGGGTTTTGAATAAAGAAGTGACATGACATGATTTATATTTTGAATCATTTTTTGGCTGCTTGGTTCAAAGTAAAATATAGGGGGCAAGAACAGAAACGGGCAGACCAAAGGGGCCTACTGCAATAATCTGCACGGGAGACGATGGTGGTTTAGGCTAATGCGGGAATGGTGGAGAATGTGAGAGGTGCTGATGATATATTCTGAAGGTAGAACTAATAAAATTTTCCGATAGAGTGAATGTGAGGTGTGAGAGTAAAAGAGGAATCAAAAATGCTTCTAAAAATTTTGACCTGAGTCACTGGAGGGATAGAGTTGCCATCAACTGACATAGAGAAGAATAATGCACAATTTCAGAGGACACCATCCAAACTGATAGTCCCTGTGAAGGGCACAACGGGGGAGGACGCAGGGCACCGTTCACAGAGGTGCTCTGTGGCAGGCAGTCCTTGGAGTGGTGCAGCGGGGCAGCTCTGCGTGCAGAGCAGTATTCCCGGGGATGAGCAGCCTGTCCGATTTGGATGTGTTAAGGTTAAGACGCTGAGTAAGCTGTTGATTGTAATGGCTGAGTACTTATTGTATTGGCTAAATATAGTGCTGGGAGCTGCAGATCCAGTGATGAGCAAACACAGAACGTGATCTCAAGGAGCTTTCATTCACTAATCGAAGGACAACAGAAAAGTAAAATGACAACTCTAACAGTTACTAGGAAGATGAGGAAAGAGCTTTCTGGGATGGAACTGGATGTATAAAGGTTACAGGAACTGAAGAATCATGGTGAGTAGAGGGGTGGAAAGAAAACTGAAGTGGTTTGGTTAGAGAGAGGAGCATGATGGGAGGCAGGAGGCTGACAGGCCAGTGGGGGTCTCTCAGGCTATGTTAAGAATTTTTTTTTGGCCTCTTGTTCATTATTATTTATTTATTATTTTAGGATTTATTGAGTTGTAATTTATTTTTAGTAAAACTCACTTTTTTTAAAGCATACCGTTATATGAATTTTGATCATTCTAGACTACTTCCATCACCCCATCACTTTCATCGTGATGTTTCCTTATACCCTTTTGCAGTCCATCCCTGCCCTCCAGCCCCTGGCAACCACAGAGCTGATTCCCATGTCCACAATATCATAATAATGGAACTGTACAGTGTGTAGCCTTTAGTGGCCTTTAGAATATGGCTTCTTTCAATTAGCCTAATGCTTTTGAGAGTCATCCATGTTATTGTATGTATCGCTAGTTTTTTTTTTCTTTTAAATTGTTGATTAGTATTTTGTTGTATGGATGTTGTAGGAATGGATATTCAGTAGCTGATGGACATTTGGGTTATTTCTAGTATATATATAAAATAAACATTAGTGTACAGATTTTTGTGTGGACATCTATTTTCATTTCTCTTGGGTCAGTGCCTAGGAGTCGAACTGCTGGGTGTTAGGGTAAGTGTATATCTACCTTTATAAAAAACTGCCATACTGTTCCTAAGTGGCTGTAACATTTTGCATTCTCATCAATAGTTCATGACAGTTCTGGTTGTTCCACATCTTTTCTAGCACTTGGTATTGTGCTGTACATTTTTTTTTTAAATTCAAGCCATTTTAATAGATGTACAGTGGGATCCTACTGTGGTTTTAATGTGCCTTTCCCTAGTGGTTAATGATATTGAGCATCTTTTCACGGATTTATTTAAGCATCCCGATATTTTGCCCATTTTAAAATTGAGTTGTTCTCTTATTATTTTTTGAAAGTTATTTCTATATTCTAATTACTAGTCTTTTAAAAAATCAGATGTGTGTTCTAAACCATATCTGATATGTATCTTGCAGTATAGCAACACATAGATATCTTGGGAGATATATGTTTTTCCAAACTGTGTCTTGTTTTTTCACTCTCTTAAAGAACTTTTTTTAAATTAGAGTATACATGACCCTATTTCTTGTGTTTCTTCCTTTTTTTCTCTATTAGTCTCACTTCCTCAACCCAATCTCTGAACATAATCTAAACATGAACTTGGGCCAGCTCGTTATACAACCTTCCTTATTTCCTCCTCTCATGCTCCCTAATTAAAGAAAAGCCTAAATTGTTCTTGGGCAGTTTTGGATTCTATAATCATTCATTCACAGAAACATTAGTTATGTTTATTAAAATGCAAAACTCCCCATGCAAATATGGGAACTAAACCTCCATAAACATTAAAATTAAAAGGTGAATGTTTATCATTTGTGTCTGGAAGACAGACCTAGATGGGTACATGTTCGGATTATTAAGGGGAAAATAATCTATTGAGGGTGCTCATATTTCACTATTTCCTATTTTAATTTATTTAAATACTAACACAAAGTTAAAATGGAGAGGCAAAAGTCCATCCCCTTCCACTTAAATCAGCACTTTACTCTTTTTCTTCTCATTAAAACAAAATAAAACAAAAAACCCAAAATCCTTTTTGATTTATTCATTGTACCAGGTATGGAGCTAGGTGTCTGGGACAAAGATATGAGGAAGACTCAATTCCTGCCCTCAAAGAACTGATTTCACGGGGGAGGTGGGCCCTTTAACTGATCATTTTAATGCAGTTTGTCAAGTGCTATGGTGAAGATATAGACCATGCTTACCGAGAGCGTACTACGTACATTAACCATTGAATCCGCATTACAATTCTAAGAGTTGGTATAATGTAATTTCGCTTGATTTACAGATGATGAAACTGACACACAGGAAGGTTAAGGTCACACAAGTAGAAGTTGATGGAAATATGTGCACAATACTATTGGACTGCAGAGAAGGAAGGTCTAGCTCTGCTGGGGGTGGTTGAAAAATACCTGTGTTTCATCTGGGCCTTCAAAAGATGACGAGCTTTGATAGAGGAGGGGGAAATGTTCTCCAGCACTTTTAGGAGAGGGAAGCACTAATAAAGGCTCAGAGCTTGTGAAAGAGTATGTGAAGATTTGGAAATACCAAGTAAAAGTGCTGCTGCATGTGGGATAACATTGCAGGAAGCAGGAAATGTCTTCACCGTTCATTATAATGCGCAGTTGCGGGTAGTGAAAAATCACAGACTTTGAGCAGCTGGCAGGAACCTTAAAGAAGTTTCAGACTCTTTCATCATACAGCTAAGGAAACTGAGGCTCAGAGAGCGTCAGTGATTCCTCTGCTGTTCTCAGGGTTGAGAATCTCCCCACCCTTCCTTCCCTTTATTTGTTGCAGTAATGCGAGGGACTGCAGGCTCAACCACTAGGTGCCCAGTGGAGGTCCACGGCACCAGATCTCGGCATCACCTCCCCTGTGGCTATCTGCCTCTGGGCTCCGCTCAGCTTCCTCTCCAAGCTTCAAAGTCAGTGACCTTCCTGTTTTTGACTTTTTAAAATGTCTTGCTGACCACCAGCTGTGTCAGTAACTGTGCAGAATGATCTGTAACTGCTTTAAGGGCAAGCACTGGCCCCACTGGGAGGACCGCTGCGTCCTGGTGACCTATGCTCTCCCTCGGACCTTTGGGGTCAGTCCGCGGGCTCCTACAAAGAACAAATTCATTCCACTTATTTGAGGGTGGGGTGAAATAGTTTCTACTTTAGTTCTTTACCTGTTTCATCTTCTAAATGCAAAGCAACAGGAACATTCCTGCTTCAAATACATGACTCAGGTCTGACAACCTGCTGCAATCTTCGGAAGAAAGCTTCCCGTAGCACATTCGAAATTTCTTACTTTTAACTCAGTGATTCACTGATGTGATTAGCAAGGCTTATCGATAAAAATGAAGATGATACAATAAATGAGAAGAAAACCAGCACGGAAAATAGCATGCGGAGTCCCATTTTTCTATGCATTTATAAACACTGAAAGAAGTCTGGAAGGAAATACGGAAAGATATTCAAAAGAATTCTAACTGGGTTAGGGTATATTGACGATCTCTGTTCTTTAGCCTTTCTTTATTTTCTAAATTTTCTTCTTATGTGCATAGGTTATTCTTGAACTCAGAAAAATAGTTAAAATATTTTTAAGGTTATTAATATCAGGGCAGCAAATTGCTCAAAGGCACACCTGTGGTAGTCTTCCCTAGACCTATGGTGACTACGAAGTAATCTATTCTACCCTGATTTTGCTTGTTAGACAAACATTTTATATTTTGTAACTGAAGTTGTTTATTTCTATTTTCTTAGGCGCGCAGGTGGGAGTGGGATGAGAAAGCAGTTTCAGCTCCGGTAAAACAGGGCGTGCATGCAGCCCTTTTCTTTTGGTCCCTTTGTCTCCCGGCCCCTCTGTTTCTCGTCTTTTGTTGTTCACAGCACGGGATTTGATTCTGGATTTAAAGAAAAACAAGTGCCGTCCCTCCGCGCGCCCTCTGGTGTCCTAGTGAGGCATAACCAGACATAACTCACAAAGATTAGTGCCGTTTCCACACGGCGCCCTCCCCACGTGGTGAGGCCTGGAGATGAGAATGTCTGGAATTTTAGAGGAAGGAATAACACACTATCAATCTTGGCAGGTTTATTAAACTATCGAGGCATGAATACTGATTTTTCAAAAATTTTAAACGCAAAGTCAGTTCTCAAAGCACTTGGCACAGGTTTTTGGGTTCTACTGTAAAACTCCGGTCAAATTTTGTCCTGTGATTTCAACATAAATCAATACTTTGGATTAATTGCAGATAAATTAGGTGAAAGGGTCAGGTTGTGTAGGCTTTAGTTTGTTTACTGACAATGATTTCTGCCACTCTGGGCTTTATTGGTATAGTGTGAGAGCTGATACTGGAGTTCTTTCATGTCTATAATTTACTTCTTTGCATTGCATTTTCATCAAACTCGATTTTTTTAAAAAATTACATTTTCGCTAAAAAATCCCCATCCCAATAGAGACAAAGAATCTTTTTGGTTTAAATGTTTATGGATTGATGGGATCCCAGGCATTACAGTTTTATTTAAATAGGTGTAGGGAAGGTAAAACTTTATCTCTAGCATTTTAGGGTCTCCTACTGGGCCAAAGGGTTAAATTGAAATAAGGCAGATTAACAGGAGAAACTTATATAGATTTTTACATGTATATGGGGGCCCCCATAGAAAAAGGAAGAACCAAAGAAGTGGCAATACCTAAATGCTTTTTTATATTCGGTTGAACAAAGAGAGGCAATTGTGGAAAAGTAACCAAAATATATGGGAAGGCTAAAAGAATATATGAGTTATTTTAACAAGTTCTGTTTGCACAGAATTCTCCTGGCCTTGAGGTTTCACCTCTGGTGATAAGAATGTTTCCTTCCTCCTGTATAGGCAGGACACCTTTGACAGGGAAGTTTTATCTCCTGCTTTCTCAAAAAAAAAAGGCAAGTCTGCTGTTTTTCAAATGCCTCTTGCTTAAAATAACCCTTATGCCCAAGTGGCATATTTTCGGGTGGCATATTCTGCCTCCCTTCATAGAGGATACATACATACGATATGAAATTTACAAAGTCCCAAAGGGAATAAAGAAGAAAGTCTTCTTTCCCTTTTTTGACCCATAGCTACAATTCTCCATCAGACTGGTCCAGCAGCTCCCCAAAGTCATCTAGAGCTTTGGGTTCTTTCTGCTCTTTCTTCTGGGTCTTTCTTCTCTACAACCCTTAGCAAACTGACTTTTCTCTTCATGGTTGTCACTTCATGGTTACAAGATTACTGCGGCAGGTGCAAGCATCATGGCCACTTTCAGCATTGGAGCAGGAGGGAACGGGCAGCTCCAGCAAACTTTCCTTATGAATTGATGCTTTCACAGTTAAAAAGCTTCCCAAAAGCACTCTTTCCGTCCTTTCCCTATGTTTCCCTGGCCACTGTCAGTTCAGAAGGAGGCTGGTAAGGCGCTTATCTGGCAAAAGGGAATGGCAATGATTACAATGTTGGTTTTTAGTATTCTAGTATCCTGCGCTGTTTTTAGAAACTGAAACCTGGGTAGTATAATACTGTTTTCCCTTAATTTAACAACACTGTTTTAACCAGTCTTATTTCTGGAGATATGCCCAGAAAATTATATATTGCATTAAAATTTCACGTCAAGGTTACACGTGTTTTGAAAGTGTTCTGATCACATCCTTTCTCTATTTTTGATTCTTTGTTATGAAGAGGTTGAACATCTTTTCATTACTTATCTGTCATTTGTACTTTCGCCAGAGCTAGTTTGGGTCTTAATTTTTTTTTTTCCAGAGTGGTCTGGAAGACTCCTGGTAGCATCATTTTCGAATGGAAGGGCATTGTTTAGGACAGCAACTGACGCAATGGTGCTGTCATCATTACCTCAGGATTCCTGGGGGCAGCCGTATTTCTTAGTTTGCCTGTGGCAATCCCTGTTAGCGCCCGTGGTCTCAGTGTATTTTTATTAACAGCACTTCATTCACTCTCACAGGTATCTCAATTTTAGTGAAAATTATATGGTCATCTATTATTTGAAATAGACATCCAAGTGCTCCAGTTGCCATTTTGCTCTGGAATCTCAATCAGTTGGCACAGAAGTACCATAAACACTGGGGTTCGGTCTCCCTCCTTCACTGTTGTATCCCCAGTGCCTAGAATGGTGCCTAGTACACAGTAAATGCTTAATAAATACAAATGAATCAATAAATCAATGGGTTGCTTAAGAGTTTGGCATGTTGCCAACTGAGCAAGGAAAATGGAGGAATGATTTTGGGTGTACAACTATTGGGGTCTGCCAGAATATGCACTTTAGATTTTGATAGATATTGTCAAATTGTTCTCCACAGAGTCTGAACCACTTTACACCCCAACCGTCAAGATGCGATAGCATCTGTTTCTCTAACCTTCATCCACATGGTGTTATCAAAATTTTTATCTCCAATATGGTAGTTTTAATTTGCGTTTCTCTTATTATGGAGAAGATTGAGCATATTTTCATATGTTTAAAAGCCATTTGAATTTTTTTCCTGGGAACTGTCTGCTCATATCCTTTGCCTATTTTCAGTTGAGTTATTGGTCTTTTTCTTACTGACTTCTAGGAGTGCAAATGCTTGTGCCCAGGTTTTCTTGCCTTTTGTGTTTGTTTATGGTATTTTTTATAAGCAGGATTTTTAAAAAGTCGGTATATTTAGCATCTTTCCTTATATTGTTTCTATATTCTGTGTTGTGCTCACAAAGACATTTTCTACTCCCACATTACAAAATAATTCTTCCATATTTTCTTCTCATACTCATCAGGTTTTCAATTTCTCACATAGAAATCTTGATCCATCTAGAATTTATTTTGGTGTAATGCTTGGGGTATGAATCCATTCTAATATTGTTTATTGATTATTTCACCTTTTCTAAAGGGTTCCTGATTTTTAGGGAGTCCATTTCCTAGTACTCTTAATACTCCAGTTGAAGTTCTAATCAAAGGAATTTAAAGGCAAGCAGTCAGGATGAAAACTTGATCTGTAGTTTTATGCCTAACACTACCTGTGTAAGCACTTAGGTGTAAATATAATACACCTTTAGTTGTATAAAATATATATGTAGAGTTTAAAGAGTAAGGGTGAAGTGACATTTATGTGCTTGTTTCCCAGGTCAACAGGTGAAACATTGCTAGTCACTTGGAATTCCTCTATGTACCCTACTTCAGTCATATCCTCCACCTTTTTCCTCAAGAGGTAACCACTCTCTTGATTTTTTGGTAATTATGCCTTGCTTTGCTTTACACTTTTACCATCTGTTTGTACCTTTACATAATATATTGCTTATGTTTTTGACAACTGAGTAGCAAGCACAACCATTGTGACAAGCTCTCAAAAGACAAGCTGAACAGATCTCTGAGTCGCGTTTAGCTTCTGTGCTCCTGAGAGAATCCAAGAGCTGCTTCTGGGAAGTCAGGGGTCCGGATCAAGAGTGAATGCTGGGAAGCACAGGCTATACCAGCTATAGGCTGTCTGGTTGAGCTGTAGTTTGGTTCAGACAACAGACATCTGCAGAAGTACAGTTGACGGGTGGGCAGCTCTCCATGGCCTCCCTTCTACTCGCAAGAGAAAATCAAAGTCAATCCCTTGTGTGAGACAGAGTGAGTTCTTCAGCTCATCCAGACAGCAAGCTATGGGGGATGTGTTAGTTTTCTATTGCCACATAACAAGTTTCCACACATGTAACAGCTTAAAACAGCACACTTTATTACCCCACAGTGTCCACCGGTTAGAATATTTTAGCTGGCCCTTCTGCTCAGATCTCCTAATGCTGAAATGGAGAGGTCCACTGGCTATAGCCTTATCTGGAGACTCAACTAGGAAACCTCCATTTGCAAGCTCCCTCCGGTTGCTAGCAGAATTCATTTCTCTGCTGCTGTAGGACTGAAGTCCTCATTGTCTTGGCTGTTAGTGGGGACTGCTTTCAGCTCTTGCAGGTGGCCATTAGGTCCTTGCTCAACAGCTGGGATTAAAGTCAGTGGCTTGCCCTTTAAATGCTGAAATTCTCCGTGGCTTGAAAGTGAAGTCCTGTGATTCACTGCTTCTACTGGCTCCTCCTCTGACCTTCACACTCTGAACCTTTAGTTGTTGAAGCCTTTGATCCCCTCTATTAAAACTCTTCCTATTTGTGTGTGTACAGTGGCGTTTGTTTTCTTGGCCAAACCCCAGCTGATATCGTTGTTTTGCTTTCAGTATTGCTGTTGGGAAATAGGAAGTTATTTTGATTCCCAGTACTTTATATGTGACTCCTTTTTCCTTTCTACTAAGAGGGGCTGGTAGAATCATCTCTGTGACCATCAGTGTTTTGTAATTTCCACAATGATGTGCCATGAGTGGTTTTTTTCATTTTCGGTGTGTGGTTTCCAGAGAGTCCTTTCAACTGGTGATTTATGTCCTACAGTTCTAGGACATTTTTCTAAATTGAGTATATTTCTTCTGTTTTTTTTTTCTTTGTTTTATCTTTCTGGAACTACTATTATATGGATGTTGGACTTCTTGCGCTAGCTCTCTAATTTAAAAACTTTTAATTGCTACTTCACATAGCTTTCGTCTTTTTGCTCTATTTTTTGGGAGATTTCTACAAATGTATTTTCCAACATTTATTTTGAGTTTTTAATTCTGTTAGCACATTTAAAAATTTTCAAGCGCTCATTCTTACACTAATTATACTTTTTAAAATAGCATTTAGTTCTTGTTTTATAGAAACAAAATATTCTTTCTTCTCTTTTAGAATATTTTAGGGAGTGTTTTTGAGATTTTTATTTCCCTTTTGTTTCATTCAAGTTGCTTTGTTTTTGTCCCCTTGTTTGTTTGGGTTCTGGTGTCTGTGCTAAGGGCTTTTCTCAGATGACTGGAAATCCTGGGTTATCTGCTCCTTATTAAGAGCAAGAACCCAAAAGACAACTTGCAGTTCTGAAAGTGTGGGTAAAACCTGTTCAACTTTGCGAGCCTCACTGCAGGTGTCCTGAGTGTCTATCCTCTATCCCCTTGTCTTCATTTTTGTTCTTTCCTCTTGAACTGCTTAAATTACTTGAACACTGTTTCAATTATCTAACTGGAGGATTAAGATCTGGTTCCAATGTTTTGGGAACCAAATAAGGAAAGAGGTTGAGGGTCTCAGTATTCATTCAGCTGTTAGTGAACAGTTATTCACTTAATACACCTAATTTCAAATCCATGATTTCAACTCTTCCCGAAATCCAAAGATCGCCATTGTACCTCCTCCAGTGAATAAACCATCAGTATGTTGCTGGTGTGGGAAAGAGGCCTTGGCCTAGCTGTATGGAATGAGTAAAGGGCTCTAGGGAATTAACTGCAGCCCCCTTGCTTTATCATCTTCTTCCACTCCCACTGCCATAGGTGTCTGGTACTATCAAGCTCCTAAGACTTTAGAAGATTCTGAAGTGTTATTCAGGTTGGTTCTCAGCTTTCCTTACTGAGAGCTTAGCATTCAACTCTCTGGGTCTGTCATCACTTACTGCTCATCCCTTTTCTAGTTTGCAAGATTTCTTGCTATTGCCCCCTCTTTTGTTCTTCTGGACCTTGTGACTTACATGCTTTTTGGTTTTTTTTTTTAGTCCTTCACAGTCACAAAATAGCTACTGCAACTCCTAACATCACATCCATGTGTTACAACATCCAAAACAGGAAGAGAGAAGTTTTTATCAGGAAGATAAATTGTTTCAAAGTGATACCACCCCTCAGACTGATTGGGCAAATATTTATACCCACCACATGCTCATCCTTAAGTCATTCACAATAAAAGGGTAGGGAAAGTTGGGGAACAGCCCATCATCTTGGAGCATATTTTTGCCTTATACAGGCACAAATTAGGGGCTCTTTGAAAAAGAAAGAAGAAGAAATGGCTATCAGGTAGACAACCAACATTGTTTGCTATGTTCCTGATATAAGCACATCACCTGCAACATTAAAGACTGTTGATTAGTTGACAACTAGTAGGCAAAATTAGTTTATCTTGAATGTCTTGCAATTATGTAACATCATTTAAGGTGCAGCAGTCTATCTATCAGTAGAACAGATGTGGAGGATAAGACTGATATTTTCTAAGAATAAAATATAAGACCAAAAATAGCAAAAGTTTCAGAGTTTGGCTCTAAGAATAAAGTTAAGTCCTGACTGTGTGTCTCAGTTGATTGGATGTTGTATCAAAAAGCAAAAGGTTGCTTGTTCGATTCCTAGCCAAGGGCACATGTCTAGGTTGTGGGGGCAGTCCCCAGCTGGGGCACATGCAAAAGGCAACCAACTGACGATTGATTGATGTTTCTTTCACACATCGATGTTTCTCTCCCTCTCTTTCTCCCTCCCTTCTTCTCTCTCTCTGGAAAATAAATAAATAAAAGCTTTAAAAAAAAGAATAAAGTAAAGACAATGGAGTAAGAATTTCATTAAATTCACAGTTAGAAACAGGTATATCACATTAATATTAATAGCAAAAAAGCCAAGGAAGAAAATACTTCCAAAGGAAAATAGTATATTTGAAGGGTTTTTTTTTTGATTTCTAATGAAAGCAATGGTTCTCAGTTGGGAGCCAGGGGGTGACTAGTCTCCTTCAATACGTAGGTGTGCCTCTCTGCCCCCTCTTCTCTATGACTGCTGCTCCCTGAGGCTGTTGGAAGCACCTACACCTCCTCAGCTTACACTCGACTTACACATCTCTGTTGTCAGCTCCATGATCTTTAAAGGGGTTCTTTAATTTCCACCCATCCTGAAACTTCACCTTAAGGACTCTTGTATCTTTTGGGAATGCTTTTGGTTGCAAGAAACAGATCACCTGACTAACAACAGCTTAAATCAATGTGGATTTATTTTTCTCACCCAACAAGACTGGTGCAGTGGCTCCCTAATGTTGTTCATGTTCTTGGGCAGTGCTGTCCAATAGAAATATAATGTGAGCTACTTAGGTAATTTAAAAATTTCTGATAGCAACAGGAAAAAAGTAAAGCAGGTAAAAATAATTTTATTATTATTATTATTATTATTAATCCTCAGACAGGGACAAGGGAGGGAGAAAGGGAGGGAGTGAAACATCTATATGAAAGAGAAACATTGACCGGTTGCTTCTCACCGTGCCCCGACCAAGGACTAACCCCATATCCAGGCAGGTGTCCTGACTGGGAATCAAACTGGAGACATTTCACTTTGTGGGATGATGCCCTGCTAACTGGGCCACACTGGTCAGGGTGGCAAAATTAATTTTAGTAATATATATTACTTAACCCAATATGTCCAGAATACTGTCATTTCAATATGCAGTCAATATAAAAAATATTAAGGAGATATTTTACATTTCTCTGGCACTGATTCTTCAAAATTTGCTGTGTATTTTACCTGTATGTCACATTTCCATTTAAGCTAGCTGCATTTTAATTGCTTAGTAGTTTCATGTGGCTAGAAGCTAAGGTCTTTATCTTTTTATTCACTATCCTATCTTAACCTGTTAGCTTGTTGCCTCGTGGATACAAAGTGGCTGCTGCATATACTCAGTATTATTTTTCCATTTAAGGAAGGAAGGAAGAAAGAAGATATGGTGTCTACTTCAAGAAAGAAAAATGTTTTCTAGAAATTTCAGTGGACTTTTCCTCACATCTCATTGGCTAGTACTGTGTCATGTGACCATGCTTTACTGCAAAGAAGTAAATGGGAAAATGGCACCAGACTAACTGGGGCTCTGCGAGTAAGAAAGAGGAGGAGGGACACTGGGCACAGTCAGCAGTCTGTCGCAGGGCCCACTGTGCCCTTGACTCATTTGCTTTTCTTGACTCTCCCCTTATTTCACAGCTCTGAGGGTCTTAGCCAGTCAGGGCGTGGGAGGTACAGTGGGGGATGGGACAGGCAAAACTGTTTTCAACTATTTGTGTATCCTTTTCAATCCTTTCTGCTTTACACTGCAAACATGGCTTTTGGTTTTAAAAGAAAAAAAAAATGCGGTGAGTACCTTTGCTAAAAATCTCTGAAGTAATGGGTGCACACCTGTCCAGCTGAGGGTGGAGAGCAATAAACACAGAAAGCAAAGCAATTAATATTTTATATATCATCCTGCTACATATATGTAGGTAAGAGAATGACGCATATGTGGACGGTGAGAAAAATCATGGGACTTTTTCTTCCATTTCTTTTTGTTTATCTGTATTTCTAAGTTTTATACTATTATAAAGAAGTATAATTTACTTACAGGTTTAAATTTCTTGAGCTACAACATAATACAAGATTTTTTGATATCAGATAATTCCAGGATATAATTTTAACTATTATAATACCATAGCAGTCAATTAAATATTAGTATATATTGCCAACAAGATATTTAGGGAGGATATTTAAAATATAGACTTATAACCCAGTTTAATTAATTTTGTCAGAGGCTAATGAAATCATTGGAGGAAGAGTAAATCCTGGTTTAGTCGGGAGGCAGGCCCTGGTTTAGGTTAGTTTAGGTTGGTGGTTTTAAACTTGTCTCCTCCCTAATCATTCCTAGGTCCGAAGAATCAAAGGTGCCTGACCTGGAGCGATTGGTTTGCTCTAGGCTGGAAGTTTGGATCCTAGTCCAGCTGACAGGCCTGGTTCAGGCTCCTGCATCCCCGAAGGAGGGAAGATGGGGTGTTTTTCTTGGCAGCGGCTCCCGCCCAGAGCACGTTCTTGCTGCCCAGCTGACGTGCCTGTCCCGTGTCCTCTGTGAGGGAGCCCGGGCGTTTCTGGACAGCCGAGCAAGGAGAGGAAACCAAGACTCTCTGGCAGGTGCCCATCACCTTGAAAATAAAGGAGGGTGTTAGGAGAGCTCCAGGAAAGGAGAACCTGTGTGTGCGCAACTATATTTGTGATATTGATTGTGTGTTTTACACCCAGTTATAAAACTTGGAAAGCTTAAAAAGGGAGGGTCAGAGAAGGTTTCCAAGTTGCTGAAGCCCGTACAATACCAGGATTTAGCTATGGGCGTCATCTAGGAGTACACCAAGTAAATAGAAAAAAGAAAGTGATGTATTTTTCTTAAATAGACCTGTGGATTCAGGATTTTTTTTTTTTTTTGAACCTAAGACTTGCCTGTCTAAACAAAACTTAAATAGCATTATGGTCACTGATGGTTTTTTAAAGTTTCAATAATGAGGAAAATTGAAACATTTTTATTATTATAAAAATCAACTGCAGGAAATTATATTGAAATAGTTTCCTTGCAGTGAGTTAATATTTTTTCCCACCTCAAATTCCTGAAACTGTGAAAACACAATCCAATTTTTATTGTCTCAGTAATAAAGGAGTAGTACTTGGAATAAATCTACTGCATTTATATAGAGTTCTAAAGTTTGGATATTACAAAATGAAACCATCTAAGATTAAAATAATTCAATTGTTTTTAATACTGTGCACTTCTTAAATGTGCAGCATTATGGAGACAGAGTTGAATGAGACAATTGTCTCGTGTCCATTCCTACAGTGTAGGCCCCTAAGGGGAAATTTCATTGAGATTCCTTGTACCGTTGTTAACTGCAAAAGAGCCCTTCTGTTTTCCAGTCAGGGAGGGGCCGTCTCCTTTCCCCTGTGTTGAAGCAATGGGGTAGCTGCAAACCCATTTTTTAGTTTTTCTAAAAGAGGCTACATAAAACATGACTGAGAGAACAGGACAACGTGGTTTGTGTCTCTTCAAGTTTGAAAGTGGAAATTATTTTCTTTTTGGCATAGTACTTCCACCTCCTCCAGATACCCACTAACTCCAAAGTCTGATCCTGAGAATAGGATAAACAAATGTTACATTTTTTCCTTTTCCTTTCCAAGGGCTTTCTGGCCTATTTCCACAATTGATTATTGATGGAAAGTATTGTATGAAGAACTGTGTATCATGGAACTGAAGCCAACATAATGCTCCAGCTTTTAGCAGGAGGTAAAGAACTTCACTGAGCTTGGCGTTTCTAGAGTTAAAAAAGGGTCACAAATCAAGCTCTTTATTCCAAAGTTCTAGAACTGCTTATTGGAGGTCAGTGCACAGAGCAGTGCTTAGATGTCAGCTCTCAGCTGGCGAGGTGAATCGCTTCTCCTTCTCCAGTAGGTTCAGAGGGAAGGGCATCTGAACCTATTGAATAAGGAATATGCTGCTAGCCCAAGGCCATGAAAACAGCACCCAGACACAACACAAGCAGGGAATTCCATATCGTCAATGTGGGTGTCACTGTGTTCAAACTGCAAACTCTGAAAAAAGAGATAAAGAGATTGGTAACTGTGTCTCCTGGACTGTCCACTCTTTCCTACTAACTGATGTTCATGCCCCCTTTAGCAGCTCGTTGCGATGCAAGAGGATTTATTTTGGCCATCAGATCTTGCAGGTCTGACTGGCAGCCTGACTGGTCAGCCTGGCCAGGAGCTAATGCTTCAAGGTATCGAGCATTTTGGGCTAGTCGTTACCTTTTCTTTATGTCGCAGTCTTCTCTCTGGTAAAATAGAGATAAAAAATAACAACAAAAAACAACAGTTGTAGAAGGATTAAATGAAATAACGTCGGAAAAGCACCAAGGGAGAGATTCCCACGTGCCGCTTGAAGCATTTCCTCTTTTTTCTGGGCACGTACACATGAACCATATCTTCCAGGCTCCTCTGCCGTGGGATGTGATCCCCTTGTTGAGTTTTGTCCAGTGGGATGTGGGGCAGACGTGATGACTGTCACTGTCAGGCCTGCTCCATAAAAACCTCCCCGGGACAATCTTCAATGCTAGTTTCCCCGTCTTCATGGCTGGCTTGGAGACAACCTTCAGGGTTGAATGTGGGTGCTATATGCTAAAGATAATGAAGCCACAGGAAGGAACCTGAGTCCCTATCACTGAGGGGGGATAAATACTCCTCCAGTTACACTTGCATTGATATGTGATATGAGTAAGAAATGAGCTTTACTATCATAATATGGCTCAGATTTTAGGATTTATCTGTAATAGCAGCTACTGTTTAAGTTAACTAAGTCCAAGGCTTACCTGCTTACCTGGTAATACGTAAGCAATAAAAGACCAGCTGAAAAAGAAAAAGAGAGCCTTACTCTGTCTCTCATCACACCACACTCTTAATCTTCTGTGTAAGGCTGACTCTGGATTCTAATCCAAGCCACTGCATTTTGATCATGAAGCCCATTCCAGCTCTGATACATTCATGAACATACATTCCCGGCATATACATTGGATTTATGAGCCTGGGACTTAGGAGAGAATGCTAAATTTAGAAACATATGGCAGTCATCACCTTTTGATGATACTTGCAGGCTCAGTTTTGGGTCATATCACCCAGGGAGACTGAGCAAGAACAGGAGAAACCCCGAGGAACCTTGAGGCACTGCAATAGTTATGGGAAGAAAATGGGCAAGCGTGGAATCACAGAAGCCCAGGGAATGGGGCTGGTTCCCCGCGCCCCGCTCCCCATCCCCCCAGGGGCAGAGAGGTGTAGGGGGTTGAGCTGACTGTATTTTCTGGTTCTTGATACACTATGAACTGTTCATCAGTCTATGGAAGGCGCTGCTCTGCTTGTTTATTTATTCTCTTTTTGTCTCCCTCACCACTCCTATTTCCATTCTAATGTGTTCGTATGTATTTCAAAAATGTATATTGATGGTTTATGTGTATATTTTTAGTTTGGTAAGTGATATGTTAGAGATCTCTTTCCATTTCTTACTTTTCTCACCAAGTATTGTTTGAAGGCCCATCCATGTCTCATGGATGTGTATACATTTAATCCATAGTTTTTAATGGCTACAAAGACTCCTTAGTGAGAGAGCTTTCTAGGAAGGCAAGAGTATTTGACAGCTGTGGCAGAGGGAGTCGGTAAGAAAGGTTGCAGACTGGCGGGTTTGGCAGCAGGGAGGCCAGTGGTGACCTCTGCTGGGGCTGTGGGTGCAGGAGCCAGACTGCAGTGGGTGGATGTAAGAAGGGCTGGGAGGAGGGGAGAAGAGACAGTGAGTGTAGACAGCCTGCTACAGAAGCCTGGCTGGAAAGGGAAGGAGCGAGGGGACGCAGACTCAAGGAAGGGTTTGGAATTTGTAAGCTTTCGTTGTTCAAATAATCCATGCCCATTGCAGAAAAATTAGAAAATTCAGATGAGCGAGAAGAAAACTAACAAAATGGGAAGTGTATTAGTTTCCTAGGGCTTCCATTACAAATTACCACAAACGGGGTGACTTAAACCAACAGAAATTTATTTGCACAGTTTTAGAGACTAAAAGTCTGAAAATAAGGCCTCAGCAGGGCCACGTTCCCTCTGAAGGCCCTCGGGGAGGATTCTTCCTCGCTTCCTCCGAGCCTCTGCTGGTTGCTTGCTGTCCATGGCCTTCCGTGCCTGTAGACACAGCCCTCTGTCTCTGCCTCCGTCGGCACCTGGTCCTCTCCCCGTGTCTCCTCTGGGCCTCTGTTTTCTCTTATAAGGACACCCGCCATTAAATGAAGGCTCACCCTAATCCAGTAAGATCTCATCTTACTTTAACTAATTATATTTGCAAGGATTCTACTTCCAAATAAGGTTACATTCTTAGTTTCCTGGTACACATGAATTTTGGGGGGACACTATTAGATCCACTACAGGAAGGTTCTCTCTCTCTTTCTCTCTCAAAGGATGGGAAGCAATTTGAGCATGTTTGTAGATTAAGTGGAAGAGTCAGGAGAATAGGAGAGGTTGGAGATGGGGCAAAATCGTAGATAGTTGACAGATCGAGGTCCCAGCAGGGTACGAAAAGACGGGCTGGAGGGCACTGGAGAAGGGGATGGCCCCAGGGCCAAGCGGGATTACCGGTCTGTCTGGGGTCCCACAGATTTGCCTGGTCTCTGCCTCACAGAGCGAGGCAGAATCCCTCTCCTCAAGTGCTCCCTGCCTAGGTCCAGCCTTCCATGGGGCCAGCCTTACAAAAGGCTGTGACCAATGGGGGTGGAACATGTCCACGGAGGGATCCAGTGCAGGGCGGCGGGGGAGAGAGGTCATCAGAAGGACACATGCCTTCCAGCTTCCCCCAACCCCCCAAGGGGTCTTTTTTTGTTTTCCTCTGATGTTGAAGATCCCCACCCCTCAGAAAATTCTTGTCTCATAAACTAGAAAACCCCAAGAAATTCCTAAATTCTGTGTAGTTCAGGAGTAGGGAGTAGCCCCTGTTAGTTCTCGACATTTAAACTTCAGCTAATAAATTTTTATTTGCTTGTGAATAAACCACACTTAAATAAAGCATACTACACAGGGCAGTTTTGAATGCAGCCCAAATTACAAGGCATTTATGCTGCCAAGCTTTAGAACTATTACGCACATTTCAGCCATTCTGTACATTACTGTCAACTTGACATCCACTCTTTAAAACCATTCAGTTTATACTCACTGAGGGTCAGGGCTGAGGGACTGAGGAAAAGTCTTTTTCTACAGTAGAAAACTGTCCCATACAGTAGTCTCCCCTTATCTCTGGATTCACTTTCCTGGGTTTCAGTTACCTGAGATCAACCAACATCTGAAAATATTAAATGGAAAATTCCAGAAATAAACAATTCATAAGTTTCAAACTGCATAGTGTTCAGCATAGCGTGATGAAAGCTCGCATCGTCTGGCACCATCCCGCGTTTCCACTCAGTACACGCTCCCCAGCCATTGGTCACTTTGTAGCCGTCCTGGTTATCAGCTCCCCTGTTGTGACATCTCGGTGCTTGTGATCCAGTCGTCCTTAGTTTACTTAATTAATGGCACCACAGCGCTAGAGTAGTGATGTTGGCCATAAGCCTAGGAGAAGCTGTAAAGTGCTTCCTTTAAGTGAAAAGGTGAAAGTTCTTGACTTAACAAGGAAAGAAAAAAAAATTATATACTGAGGTTGCTAAAATCTTTGGTAAGAACGAGTCTTCTGTCCACGAAATTGTGAAACAAATTGGCGCTAGTTTTGTCATCACACCTGAAACTGCAAAAACTACAGCCACAGAGCGTAGTAAGTGCTTAGTTATGATGGAGAGGCATTAAGTCTGTGGGTGGAGACATGAACAGAAAATGTGTCCCGACTGATGGCTACATATTGTGCTAGGAAGCATTGAGACTGTACAAAGACTTCAGCAAGGGAACCCTTGAAACAAGTGACATCCAGCCATTTACTGCAGGTAAGGGGTAGCTACACAGATTCAGGACTAGGTCTGGCATTTTATCACCTCACATCCTCACAAGAAGAAGGGTGCGTAGAGTACAGTAAGCTATTTTGAGTGAGAGACCACATTCACATAACTTTTATTATAATATAGTGCTATAATTATTCTATTTCATTATCAGTTATTGTTATTAATATCTTACTGTGCCTAATTTATAAATTCAACTTTATTTTAGGTGTGTATGTATAGGAAAAAATGGATGTACATAGCGCTTGTTACTATCTGTGGTTTCAGGTGTCCACTGGGGACCCTCATCTGTGCAGGCTCTAGCGTGTGGCACTCTGGCTAGTTAGCCCTTGTGTATCAGGTCACAACTTCTGGTGTTCAGTACCAGAAAACTGTGCTCAAACTCATCTAACCTGTTAAAGAGTTTATCAGCTTATGTCAGTGCAAAGTCCAGAGGTAGAATGACCCTCAGGGTTAGTTTGATCTAGGAGCTTGTTGATATTACCCAGAATTTAGTTCATTTCCATTTTTCACCTTTGCCTTTCACAGCGTGAGCTTTATTCAAAAGCTGCCATCCTCACAGGCACAAAGTGGCTGCCAATAGCCTTGCATCACCAGTGCTATGCTAGCGACCCATGGAGTTGTGTTGGGATGGAGCAGGTAAAATTCTTCTGGAAGCAAGGCTTAGAAACAAAATGTAAAGCAATTTAGGCAAAAGAGGGAACTCGGTGGAAGGCTCACACTGAGAAGAGTGAGGGGCAGGTGGTACCGGGGGTCACTGGATCCAGAGCCTTTATTGTTACTAGATAATTTTTTCCTCAGTCTTGCTTTTCTCTGGCTGCTCCTGAGTCTCATATCTCTTGGTCTCACCACCGCAGAATAAATCTCTTTGTGTAGCTTCAGTTACGTAAATCCTGAGGAGTGATTTGGCTTGGCTTTAGGTATGAGTCCATTGCTTAAACAATGAACTGTGTCTAGAGAAGTAGAATAGTGTAAAAACATATTTTACACTACAGCTTTATGACGGTTAAATGACACCCAAAGTGACCGATACAGAATGCTTTAATATTCCCTGTATTAGTCATCTATTGCTGCATAACATGTTACCTCCAAACCTAGTGACTTAAAGGAACAATAAGGATTCACAATCTCCCATGGTCTCTGTGGTTTGAAATTCAGGACTGGCTTAGCTGTGTGGTTCTGGCTCAGGGTCTCTCCTGAGGCTGCAGCCAAGCTGTCAGCTGGGGCTGGAGTCGTCTGGGGTTTGACTAAGCTGCAGGATGAGCGTTGACATTGTCGGCTCACTCACATGGCACTCAGTTCCCCTCCAGGCAGCTGGAGTGCCCTCATGACCTGGTGGCTGGCTTTTCCCAGGGTGAGGAATCCAAAAGAGGACAAAGGGAAAGTCACTGTGACTTTGATGGCCTAGCCTCAAAAGTAACACTCCACCATTTTTGTAATATCGTTTTCCTTGTACAAATTGGCTCTGTCAATGGGGAGGGGACTATACAAGGGTGGGAATCCCAACAAGTGAGAATCACTGGAGACCACCTGGGAGCTCTCTTAGGCTACCACATTCTCCAAAACACATCCTGGAGAACTGGGATGTTAAAGGTTGCTATATGAAGAAGTGAATCCGCAGTTAAGTCAGTTTGAAGAAGGATATGTTCAACCAAGTTAAAGAGATTTCTTTCCTACAGTGTTTCCCTACAGCTTTTAGTATGCTGATACCTGCTTTGAATTCCTGAAAGGGGAGTGAGGTAAATAACACCACGGTTTCTTTCTCATTCTCCAGCTTTTTCTCCTGTGGGCCCTCTTCCCCTTCCCCCAGCCCACTTGCTTCACTCTAAAAGCATGTTAGAAAGCTGCCTGTTTCCATTAAAAATGTGTTTATGGCAAAGCAATGCGTTTTCATTTGGAGTTACTCAACCATGACCCTCCAAGACCTTCCTGTTCATTCGGGCAATGCACATCGTGAAAACCTGAGTGATTAAAAAGTAAAGGAACACATTTTCTGGTGAGGTGAGTGGTCAGTCTTTGAAGAGGTTCTGCAGAAAAGTTTTACGAAGTTCAATATGTCAGTGGCACTGGGTCATAATTGAGTCATATAATGACAAACACTGTTTGAAGTGGAGGCTGGGTGAAAAAGGTGAAAGGATTAAGAAGTACAGATTGGTCATCACAAATTAGTCATGGGGCTATAAAATACAGCATAGGGAATATGGTGAATAATATTGCAATAACTATGCATGTTACCAGGTGGGTACTTGAAGTATCGGGGGGCAGGGACTACTTGGTAAAGTGTATGATTATCTAGCCACTATGCTGTACACCTGAAACTAAAGCAAACTAATATGGAATATAAACTGTAATTGAAAAATAAAAAAGCCCACTGTTTGAAGGCCAGCAATCAATTATATATGAAAGTTTGGGTCATTTCTTTAAGTTATATTACTTGGTAGAAACACAAGTTACGGGTGAGTAACATCTTGTGCTTTGAGTTTTTGCCAAGAAATACGAAAACTTTTCGTTCTGAGACCTTTCCCACCCGCTCTGTCTAAATGATTATTTTTTTATTGTTGTTGTTGTCATTTCTTTCATTTAGGTTATTTGTCATGACAACACCCCCATTTATCTCAAGTGTTTCATCACATTTCTGTAAGCGGTTACACCATCGTGAATTATTTAAGTCAGTGTAAACACGGAGGGGGTATGTATGTGAAAGCTCCTGCACCATATGTGTTTATGGAAATGTGCTTACTGAGATGTTTCCAAGCACAGCATCTGCTCTTATGCATCTTTTATAATATTTTGCATGGAGCCCATGCAGTAATTGATCTTCACCATCTGATAATTTTTCATTTATGATACTTTCCCCTCTTATGTTTTTGGTAAATGGCAATCTTTAATATGTTTGGAGCAAAAAAAGCATCTAAATTTAAAAAAAGAATGATCAATAGAAATGTCTTCCCTGAGATCTTTAATTTCCATTATCCAGTGCATACTTCTTAGAAAAAGCTGAAGTCTACAGGCATTTAGAAGAGTAAAGTCTTCTGGATTTTATCTCAGGTGGAAAAACTTAAAGTTACTCAACCTGTAATTTGCATGGAAGTCTAGGTCACATAAAGGCCACTGAGAATAGTTTTCTTCTTTTGTCTTCTCCGAACTGAAAATTTGGGCCTACTCTGGGTTCTTGTTTATAGTACTCTCTGGAATCCTGCTTTTGTGCTCAAATGGAGTTTCACAATGTCCAGCATTACCTAATGGCTTCTTTCCAATTGCAAATCCACCTTAGGATCCTTCGGTTGTCTCTATAGAGAGGACACAATAAATTCCCAAATACAACCCCTCAGAGACCTGTACTCGCAGAGACCAGTTACTGATTTCAGAAAATAATGAATCATGTAATAAGCTTGTGTTCATCTACCTTCTTGAAATGGCACTTGAAACAACCTATTATTAATAACATTTTCTAAGTTCTCAAAACCAAAGAATTGGCTCTGTCTAGGGGACCAACTTCTCAATTTACCAAAACACATTGGTTCAAATGCAGTAATAAAAGTATAACCGCCTTGACTATAAAATTTGCTGCTTTCAAAACTAGGAGAGATACCCAAGGGCCTTCAGATGTGTACATTACTATCTTCCCAGATAGTAATGGTTTGCAAATCACTAGCCAGATGCAAGATGATTTTAGGTTGCTCATGGGTAAACTTTCCAAAAAATTGTAATCATTATTTACTTGTTGTAGTGGGTTGAATAGTGTCCCTCTCAAAATTTATGTCCACCCAGAACCTCAGAATGTGACCTTATTTGGAAATAGGGTCCTTGTAGATACAATTAGTTAAAGATCTTGAGATGAAATGATTTTCTACTTAGGGTGGGCCTTGACTCCAATGACTAGTGTCTTTATAAGAAAAAGGAGGGGGGATTTGAACACAGAGACAAAGAGAGAAAAAATAGTCATGTGAATATGGAGGTAGAGATTGGAATGATGTGTGTAGAAGCCAAGGAATATCAAGAAACTAGAAGGAGTATGGAGCAGTTTTTCCTCCAGAAGGAACCAACCCTCTGACACCTTTATTTTGAACTCTGGCCCCCTGAACTGTGAAACAATCAGTTTCTATTGTTTTTACCCACCCAGTCTGCAGTACTTTGTTATGGCAGTCCTAGGAAATGAATGCACTTAAAAATGTATTCTACAAACTTCCGGTAAAGATGGAGGTGTAGGGAGACACACTTCGCATCCTTGTGCAACTGCAAGAAGGATTACAACTAACCTCAAAACAAAAATACCCAGAACTGCCAGAAAATCGAACTGTATGGAAGTCTGACAACAAAGGATTTAAAGAAGCCACATTCATCCAGAAGGATAGGAGGGGCAGAGTCACGGATTTGGGGCGGAGAGGACTGGTGTGGTGCAGAGATGTGTCAGTAGTGGTGGCACAACAGGCAGTCTCACATCCACATGGAGTGGATAAAAATTGGGAGGGATACCGCGGGAGCTAGCGATCCCAGTCCCAGGCCAGACCACATAGCCCAAGGCTCCAGCATAGGGAAGATAAAGCCTCATAACTTCTGAATGTAAAAACCAGTGGGGTTTGGGACGGTGGAAGAAACTGCCAGTTTCTCAGGAGAGTCCATTTAAAGGGCCCGCACAGACTAAGAACCAATGCAAACCCACCCACTCTGGGAATCACCACCAAGGCAACAGCTAGAAGGGCACCAATCACATATAGGAAGTACATGAAGTGACTGGAAATGGGGGCAAGTGCCGGGCAAACTTCTAGATGCCAGGTAGTGGCACTGTCCCCTCTCTGATCCCTCCCACTGCACAGAACCACAAAGCAGTGAAGCAAGTTGCCCAGCCCTGGCGAATACCTAAGGCCCTCACCATACAACTTAACAGGTGTGCTGAGACAGGGAGTCAAAGCAGCACTACCTATTACACAGAAACAAACACAGAGAGCGCACAGAAAACCCAAAAAAACCCCCGCCCCCGCCAGAAAAAGAACTAAACTAAACAGAGATAGCCAACCTATCAGATGCAGAGTTCAAACACTGGTGATCAGGATGCTCAAAGAACTCACTGAGTATGGCAACAACATAAGGAAAGAAATGAAGGTTACACTAAGTGAAATAAAGAAAAATCCACAGGTAACCAACAGTGAAGGGAAGGAATCCTGGATTTAAATAAACACTTTAAAATGTAAAGAAGAAATAAACATTCAACTAGAACAGAAAGAAGAAACAAGAATTCAAAAAAACGAGGAGAGTATAAGAAGACTCCGCGACATCTCTGAAAGTGCTAACGTCTGAATCATAGGGATGCCAGCAGGAGAAGAGGAAAAGCTATGAACTGGAAACTTATTTGAAAAAATAATAAAAGAAAACTTTCTTAATTTGGTGAAGGAAATAGACATAGAAGTCTAGGAAGCACAGAGTCCCAAACAAATTGGACGTGAAGAGGACCACACCAATACACATCATAACTGAAATGCGGAAGGTTAAAGATGAAGAGAGAATCTTAAAAGCAGCAAGAGAAAAGCAGAGAGTTACCTACAAAGGAGTTCCAATAAGACTATCAGTTTATTTCTCAAAAGAAACTTTGCAAGTAAGAAGGGACTGGCAAGGAGTATTCAATGTGATGAAAAACAAGGACCTACAACCAAGATTACTCTATTTAGCAAAGCTATCATTTATAATGGAAGGGCAGATAAAGTGCTTCCCAGATAAGGTAAAACTAAAGGAGTTCATCACCACCAAGCTGTTATTACATCAAATGTTAAAAGGATTTATTTCAGAAAAAGGAGGAGATCAAAACTATGAACATTAAAAGGACAACTAACTCATAACTATCAACAACTGAATCTAAAAAACAGACAAACAAAAAAACCCTAAGCAAACAACTAGAACAGGAACAGAATCATAGATATGGAGATCATTTGGAGGGTTATCAGCTGAGAGTGGGAAGGAGGAGAATGAGGGAAAAGTTGCAAGGATTAAGAAGTGTATTAAATAGGTATAAAATAGGCAGGGGGATGTTAAGAATAGTACAGGAAATGGAGAAGTCAGAAAACATATGCATGACCCATGGCACTAAAGGGAGGGTTGCTGGAGGGAGGGGGGGTTCTGGGTGGAGGGGTCAAAGGGGGAAAAGTGGGACGACTGTAATAGCATAATCAATAAAATATTCTTAAAAAGTGAATTATTAAAATATATTCTACAAAATATACATGGTGTACAAAGCCTGTGATTTCACAGCTGTTACTGTTTAGACTGGCATTCCCTAATTTATTTAGGTAGCAAAAAGTGCATTGATTTGGAAAAAAAATTAAGGAAATAATCCCACAGGAGGTGGGAAGATAATGCAAAACCGTTGCGGGTGCATTTGGATTGGGGACCAGTTTGGGGAGCACTGCATTTGCCATGGGCTCCTTCCACCTAGAGCAGCAGTGTGGTTGATCTGGGTTAACTCTTATCTCCACAATCTATCAGCTCTGTGACTGTGTAAAATATAAATAGTGGCCCGTCTTCCTCAGCAGTAAAATGGGGACAGTAGTAAATATCTTACAGAAATTATGCGGAATGATGAGTTCCATTTCCCTCAGTGTTGAAATACTGAGAACTTAGTTATCTGAACCAATTTCAGGTTGGTGAGGGTGGGGGTGGGGCCTGGTGGCTGCTGGTTTGATATACAAAAGAACATTTTGTAATTAGTGCCCTCAAGTGTGAATTGTGGGAGATAAATATGTAGGGCTGAGCAATATGGGGAGTGAGTTGTGGTAATGCAGTAGGAACTGATGCAAATAGCTCTTGATGAGTCATAGCTGAATCAACTTTCTATTGTTTCATTGTGCATTTTTATGAGTTACGACAGCCTTTATTTCTCCCTCTTTTCAACCCTATCATTTGGAGTTTATGAAAGTGAGGGGAAAAACTCTAGACACTGTCGGAAAGTATGTATTTAAAAAATTTCAGAGACATTTTGTAATTTGATGTGGATCCCTGGGAATACTCTAGGATGCTTTCCTAAGCAGACTTGGCTGGTACCAGCAAGGTGACCTGGAGTGGGAACAACGCAGCTGACATCTATTGTGTACTAGCCAATGGGTAGGCACTGTGGTAAATGCTATCTCGTTTAATCAGTCCTGAAATCTCTGAGGTAGGCGTTACTATTAAAATTCTTATTTTACAGAGGGGGAAACTGAGGCTTGGAATAACTTGTCCCAGATCGTATAAGTTTATATTAAGTAACTTGTTTCACATCCCCAAACAAGGCAGTCTGCCCCTAGAGCTTTCACTCCTAACCTCCTTATGATCCTGTGTAAAGGCTTAAAAAAATGTAGAAATACAGGAAGGGGAAGAATGGCTCTAAATGGTGCAAGACAAAGAACTTGGTCTTTGAAGTCAGGAATGTCTGTTACAACACTGGCTCTGCCACGGTTTGACCTCAGACAAGCTATTTAAACTCCAGAAGCCTCAGATTTCTCGTCTGTAAACTGGATGCAGTGATACACACATCATAGCATTCCAGTAGGTATTAAATAAGATGTACTCAGTACAGTGTGAGATGCATGGGAAATAGTATCTTTTGATATCTGGTAAACTGAGCTCTTTTTTTTTTGTTCTTTTTCTAAAAAATTTTGACTTTTTTAACACATCTCATAGATGAACTTTAGAATTAGCTTGCCAGTTCTATATATCCTGTTGGGATTTTGATTAAAATTGTATTGCATATATTATTTAATTTGGGGAGTATTAACATCTGCATGATATTGAATCTTTGTATCTAGGAATATCTTTTATGCCCATTAAAATTATGTGGTTATTTTCAATAAATTTCATACTTTTAACTTTTTTTCTAAGTAATTCAAGGTTTAATTGGAATTTAATATAGCTTTCTTCTCTCGTGTTTTCAAATAAGTTTTTGCTAATTATAGAGAAACTGTTGATTTTTATGTTAATCTTGTTTCTACCTTTCTGAAAATTTTAATTAATCCATATAGTTATTAATGTGATAGCTGTGGATTTTCTACATATATGTGGTCTGTCCTGAAAAAGTCCAGCCATTGTTAATAATAATGAGAACAGTTTGTGTGACGTTGATGTAACCTGGCAGCCAAGGAGTATGGACTGGCATGTGCGTGTGTGAACAGTGATGACTTCACTATACTAGTCAGTGGGGACGGTATATGTCATTGAGTGAGCGTGTGTCCTGTGTGGCTGTTGCGCTCAAAAGGACTGAGCCAGTAGAGCAATGAATTTGCATCAAATTTTGCATTAACCTTGAATATTCCTCTGCGGAAACTACTCGGATGATTCAGAAGGCCACAACTATGGGCAACTGGTGATGGGCGGTTTCATCATGACAATATGCATACTTATGCATCACATCTCATGCAGAATTTTTTGGCAAAACATCAAACTACCCAGGTGACTCAGCCCCTCTACAGCCCAGATTTAACACTGTACGACTTCTGGCTTTTCCCAAAACTAAAATCACTTTTGAGAAGGAAGAGATTTCAGACCATGGATGAGACTCAGGAAAATATGGCAGGGTTTGTTCCTTCTGAGGGCTGTGAGGGAAGGATCTGCTCCAGGCCTCTCTCCTTGGTTTGTAAATGCCCATCTTCCCCCTGTGCCTCTTCACATCAGCGGGCAGCTGATGGCGATTGGGAGAACTCTGTGAGGTTCCAAGGTGTCTACTTTGAAGGGGACTGAGGTGTCATTGTCCAGTGTACCTTGTATCTTGTTTATTGTATCTTGTATCTTGTTCAATAAATGTCTCTATTTTTCATGTTATGTAGCTGGATACCTTTTGGACAGACCTTGTACATCTACTTTGCCGATGTTCATATTTATTTATTTTTCTCTTATCTTTTTGTATTGACCAGTAACTCTGGAACAAAATTATTGACCATAAAAATAGGCATCGTTATGTTTTGTTTCTGACTTTAGTGTCTAATATTTTACTCTTCAGAATGATATTTGGAAATGGGCTAATGTTAACAATTGTGGGAGATGAGTGGTAGGTATATAGAGCTCATAATCTATTTTCTCTGTGTCGGTGCATGTTTTAAAAGTTCTGTAATAAACAGTTAAATGAAACAATAGAGTCAAATTAGAAAAAAATGAACAAGTTACAAAATAGTCATGGGGATGTAAAGTACAGCATAGGGAATATAGTTAATAATACTGTAATAAGTATTTATGGTATTGGGGGTACTAGACTTATCAGGGAGATCACTTTGTAAATTATACAAATATTTAATTGCTATGCTGTACACTTAAAACTAATAAAATATTTTATGTCAACTGCAATTGAAAAATAAAAAGGAACAAGGCTTGTTTTAGGTTTTTAGTAATAACCTCTTCTCAGATGAAGGAAATATCTTTTTTCCCCCAGCTATTGTAAATTTTTTATTTGGTATGGGTATAGAATTAAATGTGTCCTCAAAAAATATTTTTGGGGAAAAAAAAAGCTGTAACAAGGTCTACCCATCTCAAAAGACTAAGGGAAAAAGTATGAGAGTCTCAATATAAAAACTTGAGAACTCATTCACTAAATATTTAGATTAGCGTCGCTCTCTTTTCATCATCTGACAGTTTTCACCAGAGTAGAAGTGCCCGTAGGGCTGAGCACAGGCTGAAAACACAGAAGGGACTAAATAAATCATGTATCCTTGCCAGAAAGTTTTTTGGTTGGGGGAGAAAGATGTAGGCCGAGGAAGTTGTATTGCACAGCCCAGATCCCCCTCCAGGACTGAAGGATTTATCCCCCAGCTCTGCTGAGATTATAGCTGGTTGACTCTTTCCAACTTCCAGCCTTTCCCAGGGACTTCCCATGGCCGAATAGAATCACCTTACTCAAATTTCCACCCTTGTCCCAGGAACAGCTGCATCCACAGACTGGCCTGCACCCTTGCCCAACTCAGGACAGGTGTCATTGGCATGGCTGGTTCCTTCTGAGGACCCGCTCTAGGCCTCTCTCAGTTTGTAGATTCCCAGCTTCTCCCCGTGTCTCTTCACATCAGCCTCTCTCTGCCTGTGTTTGTGTCTGTGTCCAAATATGACACAGTGATTGGGATTAAGATATACCTTACTCTAGTATAACCTCATTTTAATTTAACAAATTACATTTGCAAGCACCGTATTTCCAAGTAAGATGCATTCAGAGGGTGTTAGGACTTCATTATATGAATTTTGGCGGGACACAATTTACCTAATAGTAATGTATCACGTCAAGCTTTTCTTCTTATACTTTAGTCCCTTCTCTATAGTGTTTCTTTGAACCCCAGACATCCTGTCTCCTAGTGTCAAGCTATCTCCTTTTTATTGTTTAATATTTGTGGACAGTTAAATTGGAGCATGTATATTCTTTCCTTCTTTCTGGTGGTTTATCCTGGCTTTGAAGATTTCTTATTTTCTTTTTATATAGATTTAGCTTTTTCTCTACGGCCTTACCCTTTCTCCTAACGAATTTGCTCTCTTCCTAGTCTAGAGTCAAACCTACTTAAACAGTGTTCTTTTTATTTTTTGTTTTTTATCCTCTGTTCTTACTCTGCTGATAAAACTGAAGCATATCTTTTCAAATCAATGCATTTCTTTCTTTATTTCCTGAGCAAGACCGAGGACTTTTACATTATTTTCTTTTTAAAATTTAATTTAAAACATTTTAGAAAAATAAGCATAACATAAATTTTACTACCTTAACCATTATTAAGTGTATAGTTTAGTAGTGTTAAGTATATTCACATTATTGCATTTAAATTATTCTTAATCATTGGTTCATAATAATTTCATTGGGTTGTTTTTTTCCTCAAGCCAGGAAGATAATGTGCCCATATAGAGTCAATACTTACATTCTTTTTTTCTCTAATTTTTTTTATTATGAAAAATTTTCAATATAAGGAAAAACTGAAAGTACAATGAACATTCCTATATCTACAGTCAACAATATTATTTAACCATGTTTGCTTTGTCTATCTATATGTATATGTTTATTTATATGCATAAGTACATGTATACATTTACATATTTGTGTGTTTATAAATTCATATATGTATATGAGAAATATATATGTGTACATCTTTTCTGTACCATCCTGAAAGCAAATTATGGATATCAAGACACTTTTCCTCTAATATCTCAGCATATATCACATCAAAATAAGTATATTTTCCTATGTCACCACAATACCATTATTACACCAAAGAAAATGAACAAATTCCTTATTATCATCTAATATCCAATCCATATTCAAATTTCCCCATCTTCTCCAAAATGTCATTTATAGCTTTTTTTTGGTTGTTTTTTAAGAACCATCATTGTTCATGCATAATGTTAAAATTCCTTTTGTTTTTCCACTGAAATACTTTTTACTATATTTTTCTTTTTACTCTTTTGTATTTGAAGCCAAAATTTGAGTCTCTCAAAAAAAAATATATAGCCATGGTGGACTTATGTAATTAATAAATTATGGTGGACAAGCCAAATGATTCTAAGAGACTTATACTCAAATTTTACCTTGATCCTAGACCTGGTGAAGTTCAAAACAAGCTGGAGAAGAACAGAACCGGGGGCTGCTGAACTACTGCCACCTATTAATACCCAGATGCTACAATTAAAAGGTCAGTCCTCTGTGATCTATGTGCACTTAACTGTCTTTTGTTATTTCTAGCCCTAGTCTACAGTCTTTTCTAATATGTTATAAAGTACAGAAATTATTCCACCAATGCATAATAATCCTACATAATGAAGTTTTATAAGTCTTACATGGTATGAAAATACATTTTTTTGGGTAAACTAATGTTTGATTCAGCCCCACCTGCTTAGATCTAAGTCTGCCAGGAAAACATCTTACTAATGCCAGTGAAAACTGGCTTTGTGTCTATAAACATCAGCCAAAATATAATGTGTTGCTGTCTACAAGATTCCCCGATCAACATGGCCATCTATTTGGGGTGGGAACGGGGGGAGGGAATTGGAAAGATGATTAATTCCATCTCCTTTCTTACTCCGTGAATTTAAGAACTATTTGAGAAATGGATTTGAGGTCATTAAGGAGATGGACACATCAGTTGTGTTATTGTAAAGTGGATTGAAAAAGCGGTTGGATCCACTTTATCCAAGCCTATCGTTAGGCTTCCTCTCCTCAAATTCTAGACCTGGGGTTAACCTTCCTGAGGGAGAGTTTGAGTGTCTGGAGCAGGCTCATGTACCTGGAATTGCTGCCTTGTACCCTGTGAGCCCAAAGGGTGCGAGAAGGAAAAGGAAAGAAACATAACTAGGTACTGTCTTTTTAAAAATTGAAATATAATTTATAGAAAAATCGATCATTTTCTTTAAAAAAATTTTAAAACTACAGTTGACATTTAATATTATATTAATTTCAGGTGTATTGTATAGTGGTTAGACATTTATTCAACTTATGAAGTCATTCCCTGATAAGTCTAGTACCCACTGGGCGCCATATATATGTATTATAATGTTGTTGACGATATTCCCTATGCTATATTTTACACCCCATGACTATTTTGTAGTTGCCAATTTGTACTTTTTAATCCCTTCGCCTTTTTCCCCGAGCCGCCTAACTCTTCTCCCATCTGGCAGCCATCAGTTTGTACTCTGTGAGTTGGTTTCTGTTCTGATTGTTAATTTTGTTTTTTAGATTCTGCACATAAGTAAAATCATATAGTATTTGTCTTTTTCTGTCTGACTTATTTCACTTAGCATAACACCCTCTAGGTCCATTTGTGTAGTTGCAAATGGTTTCATTTTTTAAAGACCGAGTAACATTCCATTGTGTATATGTTCCACATCTTTATTCAATTGTCTATCAATGGACATTTAGGTTGCTTCCATATCTTGACGATTGTATATGAAATGACCTTCATTTCTGTTCTAAAGTCTATTTTGTCTAAGTATCATTATCCCAGTTTTTAAAAAATTTCCATTTGCCTGAAATATCTTTTTCTATCCCTTCACTTTCAGTCTCTGTGTGTCTTTCGATCTGAAGTGGGTCTCTTCTAAGCAGCATATGTATGGCTCTTGTCTTCTTCATTCAGCCACCCTGTGTGTTTTGTGTGGAGCACTTAATGCACTTACATTTAAGGTAATTAAATTATTGATAGGTATTTATTGTCATTTTATTATTCATATTTTAATATTTTTCTCTCTTCTTAAAGTAGACCCTTTAATATTTCTTGTAATACTGGTTTTGTGGTAATAAACTCCTTTAACTTTATCTTGTCTGGGAAAAAATGATCATTTTCAATGAGTAGTTGGGTGAGTTTTGACAAATATGTAGAATTGTGTAGCCACTATCACATCAATATATAGACTATTTCCATCCCCCTAGGAAGTCTAGTACCTCCCTCCTAAGCTTTGCAGTCAGTCTTCCCTCTTTTCACTCTCATCCCCAGACCTTGGCAATCCTGGTCAGATTTTTGTCCCTCTGTTTTGCTTCTAGAGCGCTGCATAAGTGCAGCGATACAGTTTATAACATCCACGTTGTTGCGTAGATCAGTAGTTTGTTTCTTCTTATTGCTGGATCTTCTTCCAATGCATTGATGTATCACAGTGTGTTTATCCGTTCACCAGTTGCTGGACATTTGAATTGACTCCAGTTTTGGGCTATTATGAATAAGTCTGCTATAAACATTCATCTGCATGTGTTTGTATGGACTTATGTTTTCTCTTGAGTAAATTCCGAGGAATGTGATTGTTGCATTGTATGGTATTTGTTTGATTTTATAAAGAAATGGTAAACCTCTTTTCAAAATATTAATTCCTCCCATTGGAGGAACATGAACCAATGTGTATTATACTCCAAATGCTCACAAGTCAGGTGAATTTCTCACCTGGGAACAAGTAAGTGAGCGCTGGGGGAGAGAGGATAGTAATACTTTATTGCAATGACTCACAGCACTGGATAATCATTAGAATCTCATAAGAAGCTTTTATAAAGTTTGATGCTAGTTCCCCACCCCCACCCCTTCAGAATTAATAAGTTTTGGTGAAACTTTATATTTTTTTGAGAAAGCCCCAGGTGATTCTAATTATAGCAAAGACTGAGGAGTGTTCTGGCGGAATGTTTGTCTGGGAACGTGGTGCCTGTGAAATAGAGACGAGGCTTTTAATAACCTAGAGGCCACTTCCTTGAAGAAAATGAATCAGTAATATGATAAAATCAGTGGTAACTTTCATGGTATTTTATGAAACGGTATAAAACCAGTAACATTTTTGGCTGTAAAGATATATTTTAAATGTTATATCTTGCATGAGTTTTTAAAAATGAATGTAAGAGAACTGTACTTCAAAAGTTTTTAGGCTACTTAAATGTTTTTGTGTTCTCATATAAAAACCTCAGGTCTACTGCACTTTCTATATTAAATATTTAAGGAGACTTGCAATTTTTTTTTTTTTTGGGTTATCTCTGCCAAGTCTTCCAAGGATGTTGCCTCTCTTCATTGGTTGAATATATTCCATTGGTTTAAGGGTGATTCAGTTTTAAATGACACAGTTTCCTTGAGAAATTCTAAGCTAATTTTAGGCTATGATTTACAAAACAAAGTACTGTTTAGTATTTTTGATTTGATTTGAAAAGAATGCTTTTTACAGCAGCTTTATGTATTATTAGACCCCTTTGAAAAACTTCTTACCTGTATCATGTTCTTTGGGCTTAGTTCTTAGTTCAGAATGTCAACTTCACTCTAAAAAGTGATGAGTTGTCTATATAAAGTGTTAATGACTGAAGGAAACATCCCTGCTTTTCACAGATAGCTTTCTCGTGTTGTATTTAGAAGTAAAATACAAACAGGATACTTCAGGGTGATAACTTCCAAAACCAAAATGAAATAAATTGACAGATAATAGAAAAGTCAAGAACTTCACTGGGCACAGGAAGCTCCAAATTGGTTGGTCTAGAGACTTAAAATCTGAGGATAAATGAACAAGTAGCATGTTTTGAAATGTTTTTCTTTGGAACATTTACAGTGTAAACTAAAGATTAGTTTTGATTGTTTTAAATTGCCAATGCTACAGAAGAGGGCAACAGGAAAGAGGTCATTAAAAAAAGGATGTTTTTTAATCCTGGGTACCATGGTAGTTCATTGATTAAGAAATTACAAACATTATTATTGCAACATCAATGGAACTTTAAATATAAGAAACAAAATGCACTCACATTCCTGCTACCCAAAAATCAATTTGTTCTTCTTTTCATTTCTTTAGGATTCTTTTGTTCCATTAATTAGGTGGAACATTGTTTAGTCACCATTTCCGAAGTGTAAGGCATATAGCCCAGTTTTCTTTTGTTTATTTTGTTTTGGTATAAAAATATTGCCATGAAAATTTTTATGCAAGTTTAGGAAATTTTGGGGGATTTTTTAAATAGAATAAATGCATGGAAATAGCATTTCTGAGTCAAAGGACAACATTTTGTTTGTTTGTTATTAACTCTTCAAAATGTGTTATACTCATTTATTCTATGTACGTACAGGTGTCCTCAACAGTCCTGGGCATTCTAATTTGAAATAAAATAGGGATAAAATGATGCCTTGTTATTTTAATGATTATTTCTTTGATTATTAGAGGGATTGAGCATTTCTTCATATTTGTGTTTACTCATTTCTCTTTTTTGATGCAAATAGTTTGATTATGTCATATATTAGTGTTTAAGGAATCTTACTAATCTTCTTACTCATTTTTACAACTTCGTTTTAATGTAGGTATTATTAACCCTTTGCTTGTTTAATTACTATAAATGTTATTTAGTCCATTGTATTTTTTTCCAGCTTAGTTTTTTGTTGTTTAGCACAAGTTTTGACTTTTAATGATAAAATTTTCTATCATTTTATTTGCAGTTTCTCCTATTGTTTCAAAACTTTGAAAGTTATTACTCCTCCAGGGATTTGAGCTGAGCTCAATGCCAAACACCATGAGGCCCTAGTGTGACTTCACGCTGGGAACTTAATGGTAGTAGGAAGTGAGTAAGGAAATCAGGACAGATTGAGCTCAGGTTACACAGTAGTTGTATTGTTAAATGGTGTGTGTACACATGAAAAACATTTTCCCACAAAGGCATTATATTATCCTTCCCAAGAAGTACAATATTAATACCTTCAGCATGGCTGATACCTATGGACACAACTGTGTAGCCAGAATGACGCAGGGAGTGTGGCACTTTATGGGAAATTCAGTTTCAGGTAGGTAGCTAAGTAGTTTATTCGCATTCAGAATAATTTGTTTTGTTTTGGTCATTAGAGATGAATTGGTTATAAATAGAAATCTAACTAAAGCATTCCAGGAAAGAATGAAATCTCACAATGGTGCAACTGTTAATAATTTCCTGCTTACCCCCCAAAGGGGCCAATTATGGAAGAATTGGGGAGATCTCCTTTTACAACATTCTAGAACAAAGAAGGAGAAACCATACCACCTCGTTGCCACCTGCCTGGAAAACTTACAATAGATTTTCTTACTTTAGTGCTTACTAAAGATTTCCTGGGATGTCCTCAATTCAAATGTCTTCTTTTGTTGATCTATGCTCACTGCTACACTAGCCAGATCACAAGTCCCAGCTTCTATTCAAAAAGTAGAGTCAGCATAGGAATTTGACAACAGATTCTTTGCTGGTATTCTGAACCCCAATCTTAGCTTCTAATCCATTTTGCTTTTTATTATTGTTTTAGAATACTGCTTTGTGCCAATGCTTAGTTTTAGAAACTCTGATAGTTCTCTGTGAACACATCACAATAGGCCCAAACTTCTTTATCCAGCTTTAAAGATTGTACCCTACTTAGATAATTTGCTTTCTCCCTCTTCCCGGACACTCACCCTTTGCTCCAGTCAAGCACTTCTGGTCTCTTTTCCTTGCAATTTCCCTATTCCTTCCCACGGTTATGCCTTTGCTTCCTTTCTTTCTTAGTCCATTTAGGCAGATTATGATAGACTGGGTGGTTTATCAAAAACGGAAGTTTATTTCTCACATTTCTGGAGGCTGGGAAGTCCAAGATCAAGGCTCCCACAGGTTCAGTGTCTGGTGAGTGCTCCCTTCCTGCTTTGTAGACGCGTGTTTACATGGTGGAAGGGTCAAGGGAACTCTCTGGTTTCTTTCTAAGGGCACTGATCTCATTATGTGTTTCGCCCTCATGACCTAATCACCTCCCAGAGGCCCCACATCCAGATACCATCACATTTTAGATTAACATGAATTGTTAGACAAAACAAACATTCATAATATAGCATCTTCCGTGCCTGATGCTTCCCTCCTGGGATGCTTTCCCTTCTTCCCCGCTTAAAGTCAGACTCATTTGTCAAATCCCAGCTCAAGTATGATATTAAAAAAAACAAAAACAAAAACTAAAACAAAAAAGCACATATAGAGCTCACCCTCCAAGAGAGTTTTCTTTTCGTTGCATGGAGAACTCTCAGGGCAGCTTCTCAGAACTGGTTTCCCCTGGTGATTCTCTTTGTGTGTCTACTGATTTCTGTTCCTCAAGTACACATCTGTTAGGTGGACTCCTGTTTCTTAAAGGATCCTAGATGGACCCCCACAAGTGTGACTTGTACCGATATATTGAATGTACTCACTTTGGGTCTGTGCCAGGAGGAAACCGCTTTATTCTTTGTACCATGGCCTTTAAATAAAACTCCATCCCAAGGTCCTGGATGGTATCTCAGGCTTTTGTTTTTCAGGACATGGGGGATAGAACAGTTTCAGTTATTAAAAATTCCAGCTCAATCTAAATTAAAACTTTAATCACATATTTGATTATGTTCTTCTTCAAGAAGTTTGAAGTGGGAAAAGAGGGAGGCAGCGTCTGCCTTTTCTTTTTTCGTCTCTCGGGCTCTTGCCTCTATTTGCTAGATGCCCAGGGTTAGGCAGTCGGTGGGGGGTGGAAGGGTGTGGGGTGGTGGGGGGAGACCTAGAGGTTGAGGGGTGTTTTTTTTAAACCTAGTTGGTACTAGTTAGCAAAAACCTTCTGGATACAGCAAATATCCAAACGCTGACCGGTTTCCAAATTGGGGGATTTTTAGTTCTTTGGGGCTGCCTGTTGGAATCCTCTGCCATGGGCGAGGCACTCTCTTGCTGCCCTCTTTCAATATGCCCTCAACTCTATTCCAGCAGCTCACACCATAATCTCTTTGTGCTGAGGCATCCTGCACCTTGGTGGGTAGTGCTCTTGGACAGAATCTTTTCAAGGAAGCTTAACCTGGTATCTGTTGCAGCCTCCATTTACCCCACAGGTGGTCTGCCGTGTTGCCTCTCTAAACTCTGGAAATGCAGTGTTCTGTCTTTGCTCTTCATCATAGATAGCTCTAGCCAGCTCTTCCCTTTGGAGGTTTGTTTTTTTTTTTTTTTAAAAGAGATTTTGTTTATCTTTAGAGAGACAGGAAGGGAAGAAGAAAGAGAGGGAGAGAAACACCAATGTAAGAGAGAAACATCCATTGGTTGCCTCTTGTATGTGCCCCAACCAACCGGGTGAAAAACCTCCAAGTCAGGTATGTGCCCTGACTGGGAATCATACCAACAACCCTTTACTTTGTGGGACAATGTCCAACCCACTGAGCCATACCGGTCAGGGCCCTTTGGAGTTTTCTAGAAGAGAATGAAGCATCAGTTTCTGTGCTCCCAAAACTCCAGGGAATACAGGTCAAACTCTCCGTGGTAGGTGGAATAATGCCTACCACCCCCAGGTAGGCATACCTTAATTTCTGAAACCTGTGAATGTGGTACCTCACATGCAGATGTGATTGAGGTTTATGGGCATTGAGAAGGAGGATGATCCTGGAGCGTCTGGGCAGGCCTAATCTAATCATCTAACCATGCGTGTCCTTACAAATGGAGAACCTATCCCGGCTGTAATCAGTGAGAGAGATGTGACTGCAGGGGAAGAGTCAGAGACATGACACTAGAAGGAAGCTCCCCACCTTTGCTGTTTGAAGATAGAGGAAGAGAGCCACCAGCCAAGGAATGTGGGGACCTCTAGAAGCTGGGAATGGTCCTCAACTATAGCCAGCAAGAACACAGGAACCCGAGTCCAATAATTACAGGGAACTGGATTTTACCAATAGCCTAAATGAGCAGGAAATAGATTATTCCCTGAAGCCACCAGAAAAGAACATTGTTCATTTGTTGTTGACATTTTGACCTTAGTTGGGTGAGATGCCTACTAGACTTCTGCCCTGTAGACTAAGATAAAAAATTGGTATTGTTTCTTCCTGGTTGGTGTGGCTCAGTTGATTGAGTGCTTACCTGCAAACCAAAGGGCTGCTGGTTAGATTCCCAATCAGGGCACATGCCTGGGTTGTGGGCCACGTTACCAGTAGGGGGCGCTCGAGAGGCAACCGCCCATTGGTGTTTCCTCTTTCTCCCTTCCCCTCTCTAAAAATAAATAAATAAAATCTTTCAAAAAATACGAAAAATAATGTGTGTTGTTTTAAACCACTCATTTGGGAACTTCAGGTTTGGAAAGGTAGAAGGGACTCTGACGATCAGCTGTTCTGCTGCTTCTTTTCCCCAGTCCTCATTCTTGAATCATCCCTCCTCCCAGTCATCCCGGATATGCATGTGTGAGACCCACCAAGGATCCTGTAGCTTCTGATGGCAGCTCTCTTCATTACACTTTGAAGACAAGGACCAGGTCTCACCCACTGTGTCAACACCAGCCGCAACTCAGAGCCTGGCACATAGCAGGGACTCAGTGAATGAATGAGAGAGTGAATGAATATTATCGGGCCCCAGACTGGCTTCCCTGTGTCATCCATAAAGCAATCCTTTACTTTAGCTGTGTGATAGCCTCCTAAGGAATGCTCAGTTTTCTGGAATGTGATTGTGTAACTATTGGAAAAGTCTGTGGTTTGAATCTTTCCAAAAGCCTTATCTCAGCAGCCCCGACGCAGGACTCTGCCAATAGTCACAGCTTCTCCATTTCCCACGGGGCAGTCTGCAGATAGCCCTGATGAGGACTGAGGCTTCCATGGGAGGCGTCATGGTGCGTTTTAAGTGTAACAGGATATCGAATGGGACTCTTCATGGTGTCCTCAAATTTCACCTGAAGCCCCAGAGCTGAGAACGAAAGGTGATAAGTATCTCCAGATTTCTGAATAGGGCACTAGCACTTAGACATCCCATTGCAGAAATCATGAAAAGAGAGTAAAACTGGTGCAGTGATTATTAACCTCCATCACATACCTCTAGCCGATGCAGGAGGAAGGGATTAAAGATTAAAAATTTGGGGTAGTGGACAGTGTTGTGGCGGTTCCTTTTCTCTTCTTATGAGCATCCCTCCAGAGAACTGGGGCGCCAAAGGTGCCCTGGGATTGGAATAGAGTAAGGGGAAAGGATTCACGGAGACATGGATATGTGTTTTCTGGAATTTAGGGACAGAAAGGAATGGAAGCTGGTGCTTACTTCCTGCCTGATGAGTCTGGAATGCGAGAGGCTGGTCAGAACAACCCGTGAACCCCCAGTGAGTGAAGAGGGCAGCCGTGGGAGCTGTTTGTACAACCAGAATTTGTAATGGTGAGCATATGTGCCTCCCAGGAGTTGCAACAGAAGATAGCTGGCTTCCAACCGGGGGCGGGGAGGTGCTCACAGGGTGAAGGTGCCCTAGCAATAAGCTGCTACATGGTATACTCCTGGGCAGGAGCTGAAAGGTTTACAGGAAACTTTGCATTGGCTTGGAAGGGGGGTGCTTTTCAGCAGGCGGTCCCCATAGAGAACCTCTGAGAAGCTCACCAATGCATTCCAGTGGAGAGAGCCAGCATGTGGCTCCTGTGTCAAGGCCATGGTCTACCTGTTGGCAGTGGCATCTAATACAAAAGACAGACTTGCTTTTCCCCACCTAATCCCTGGTGGCTATGCCTTGACCCTGGAGAAACTCAAAGCAGCGGGGTGGGGGGTGGGGGGCGGGGGGAGAGTGAATTAGATGGAGGAAGGAGAGACAGCACTTCCTTTCTGGGCTGTAAGGCTGTGGTTGCCATGCCACAGGCAGGCGCAGGGCGAGTGACGGGGGACTCTGGACTGGTATGTGATTGAAGTTTTAAAGAAGACGTTTTAAGGGATTTTAATTCTTGGAAGTAACTTAAACGTCTATCGGATGTGTCTGAAATATGGACCAGTGCTGAGAAAGGGTGATATGACAGAGCACATTAAGATAAAGTGATTACAGAAAAGTAAGACTGTTTCCTGTTTGTACACCACCAAGTTTAGCTCATTTGGTAAACTGATTAAATAAATGGTAATATTAGGTAAATTCCAGGGGGGCCAGGCCTGAGGGATAGGTGGGCAACAGGCTATTCTCTGGGACTTTGGTATTAGGGACTCTGCTTTTCTGAAGTTTCTGATACTGTTGTTTAATTTTGTATGTATTTTAATTTTGTCTTTATGTTGAAATAAGGTTACAACTACAGAAAAGTTGTAAAAATAGTACAGAGTTCGCACAGACCCTTTCTCCAGCTTCCCCTAATTGTTAACATCTTGTATAACCATAGTGGAATGATCAAATCCAGGAAATTAACATTGATACAATACTATTAACTAATCTACAGGCCTTATTCTGGAGTGGAAATCTGGACAAAATAAGTATGTGTTCAATATAAGATTGGATTGGCAAGATTCCAAGTGAAAATGGTGACTGGCTAGAGGCTCCTGGTGTATCTTCAGGGAAAAAAAAGGCAGTGTACTTGTAAAAGCTAAAACAAGTTCTCAGTGTATTCGCAGAATCCAGCAGACCTTCCGATGACTGAACAGACAATGACAATGGAGTGAGAAACACAAGGTGCCTGATACAGAGCAAAGATTTCTGTTTAAAAATAATTTTCAAATACTTTTATCAGTCTTCTACTGTCTGCACCCTGATTTGACATGCAGGGTATGTTTTGACCTTACCTATACAGTGTTGGTAATGCTGTGGGGTGGGGGAGGGCTGGAGTACCCTTCTCACTGTTCCCATGGGAACTTCTCCTTCCTAACAGTCTTAGGGCCTGTACTTTCTAGAGGTACATGGCAGGAAGCACAAAGGGATTGGTGATGGTACATTTCATTTTGTGCAAGATCAAGCTAGAACACTTTGTTTTTGTTCAGTGAGTGAGTGGAGGTAGATGAAGGGCTTCTTGATTTTGGGAACTGGGCCAAGAAGCAGTCAACCACAGCATTCCTTCCAGTGGTAGATTTCAGAGTAGAATTATACTAGCATCTAAGAGATGAGAAAGAGAAAAACAGTCCCCGACATCCAGGAACTAGACTTTGGTGGTCTTATAACTGGCCTGGACTCCAGCTATGTCTTAATATGGTTGAACATACATTTCAGAGGATATCAACATCAGACAAGGCCACTCCATGACCACAATGCTTCAGCACCAAAAGAAGAGTACAGACAACACATGAACATCATCCAAGTCATTAAATACCAAACATTCTCTGCTGGCTAAAATGAGAAATGGCTGCTTCCTTGCCAATTATACCTTTAACCTTGCTTATAAATAAGACTGATTGAGATACACAATTACAAAATTGTCCCTGATTTCCGACAGTGCCCAGTCCACCAAACAGCCAACCAAAGCCCAAATCTTATAATAACAATTCCAACTTGTTGAACTTGTCACTGATGGTTTTTGGCTAGAAGGCATTGATGGTGGACACAGAGTGGGATAATACATATTTGACAAATACTAAGTAAGAATTAATCTTTTTTTCTTCCAAAGATAAAAATAAAATAAAATAAAACAAAACATGGGGTCTAGGGGAAAAATACTTCTGGAAAAGGAAAAATGAATAGCTCCCCTAGACTTGGTTGGAGCCCCTAGATATACTTTTCCATGACTTTCATTTTTGTACCACTCATCACAGGATTTCAAGGAAACTATTGTTTAATAGGAGAAGCAAAATCCTAATTGGAAGTATTAAAGAGCCAAACTGATACTGTAGAAAACAGAAGGGGTAGTATTGAAAAGAAACTTTAGAGGTTTTCCTAGGAGGCAGAGAAAGATAATGGGAAAGCACATTGTAGCCATAAAGTGATTAAATCCAAGAAGCACTTGTGTTTGCAAAGAAGAAACAAGGGCGTTTGTAATAGAAACAGTACTGTCTGTTGTAGATTGGCTTGCTCAAAATGCATCCCTATCCTCCAGCCATGTGCAGAGGCTGGAAAGCCAAAATCCCCTCTGCTCAGCATTGCTTGCAGCTTTGGATGTGATTTAGGTTCTGCTGAGATGATGCACTCAAGTGAGACTGGATTTAGAACTGAGTCACATTGGGGAGAGGGAGGGCAAGGAGCATCGGGTTCGCTGGAGCTGATTATGGCAGAGACAATTCCAGAGGCAGCTTTCCAATTCAGCAATCAGCTTCCTGGTGGGGACAGGGGCCACAGGGTTCTGGAGTCATCAGATGTAACAGCGGCTCCTGATTCTGTGCTACCTGACTAGGGCTGGCGCAGCGGCCCCGCTGGCAGACCAGATTGTGCCTTTGGGAGTCACTCATGGAAGGTCCGGCAAGAGCATTGCTGTCCTATAGCAATGGAACGTGACACATATGTGATTAAAAAATTTTTAGTAGCTGCAGATAAATATTAAAATGAAATAGGTGACATTGACTTTAATAATATATTTTATTTAACCCACCTAAAATATTATTTTCATTTGTAGTTAATATATTACTTTTTTTTTTTTGTATTAAAGCATATCTCATTTGTAGCCACATTTTAAGTCCTTGGTAGCCTCACCTGGCTCCTGTATTGCACAGCTCAGGTCTAAAGTCTGTTTTTCCAGTTCTCCTGGGGATTTAGTAAATTATTTAATACCTTGTAATAAACCTCCTCAGCTTAAACTTGTGGGTTGTGTTTTCTGCAACTGAACACTGGCTGATACAGAGGCAATAACCAGATAAGAATAAATATGAAAAGGATTCAATATTCACCAGCAAAATTAATGAAGAGAAAATTATACCCAGACACATTTGGACAATTTTTTTGAATTGCAAAAATAAAGAAACTGAGATGCATCCAGACAACTCCCCTGCTCCCTTGCAAATCTGTCAAAGAACAATATACAGATTGGCTTCGGCCTTCACATCTCCCAAGATAAATGGCAGAAGGAAATGGAATGATGGCTATATATTTGGGGGATAAAAGATATGACTTGAGAATTTTATACTCAGTCAAGTTGTTTTTTAGGTGGAAATATGGCAGAATGACATTTAGATTTGCAAGAGTTCATGAAATACCATGCATAGAGCTTTCCTGAAAGATTTTTTTTTTCATATCAGCCTTTTTTTGTTTTGTTTCTGCCTCTTTTTGTTTTATATTTGTTCTTTTTGAAGTGGCTATCTTTTTACCTCTTTAAGGATACTAAAATATGTTTATTTTTTAAAAAAAACTTAAAGTGTATCCTTTTTATTTTCTTGGAATAGGGATTGTGATAGCATTGGTTTTCTTAACACTAGTATTCTTTCTCTGTTCTGGATTTTAGTTTGCAGGCCTTCTTGAATGGGAGATTTTATTTCTTTATTATTCTATTTTCTCTCTCTACCTCAACCCCCATTCTAGCAGTGTTGAGGTTTGTCTCTGCCTGGGTCACGGGGTCCCCAGGTCTTGGGTTGCGTGTGTGGTGCTCCTGCCCCACAGTGACGTTGGGGATGGGACACACACAGCCGCTGAGCCCTTAGAGGACCTGTGCGGCAGGCGAGAGGAGAAGATGAGGCATGCCTGCCTAAGCTTGCAACAGCGCAGAAGCCATGGTTGCAGGCAGCAACGGGGAGCGGCTATTCTCAGCCTCTTTTCTCCATCTGGGGAGCCTCACTGCCACCTAGGGTCTCAAGCCAGGAGCCCAGCTTCCTGTAGGGTATTCCTGTTCCTGCCGCTAGGGGTGACAGTCAGCCAGTATACTCTGGAGTGGCCCTGTTGGTTTCCAGTCAGTTCTAATTGGTTGCTGAATTTTTCACTGGTCGGTGCCTGCGCTTGCTAGTTATTAATGCTGTCAACATCAACGAGTCCTGCGACCTCACGTTCGCTGTCTTCTGGGCATCTCAGGTTGCTTCTGGCTTGGAGCCCAGTAGGTCTGTAGCTTCCATCCCAGTTATTGCTTTGCATTTTGGTGCCAGTTCTGGGCATATGTTCATTTTGGTTTTGAGCATGGCTATGACTTTTTTCCACCCTGTATTTTACCTTTTATGTGAAGAAGCATAGGAGAGGACCTCAAAATAAATACTTACTATGTCATTTTGATGAGAAGTTTCTTAAGATGTTGTCCAAGTGACCAAGACATACATTAATAGGAAAGTTACAGTATTGAAGAGTTGGTGGAGATTGCTGAAATTATTAAATAAAGTCCAACTAATTGACCGATTGTAGATATTTAAACAACTGAGTATTAAAATTCTTTAAAGCAAATAGATATTATTAAAAATATATTCCCTAATTATGTAGTGTTATTATGATGTGATACAATAAGAAACACTAGAACAGGGGGGTGGGTGAAGGGAAATCAATGCTCCATAATTAGTGTACACATATGAAACAGAATCATGCTCTTAGAAAAGGGAAAACACGAGGAAGAAGAAACAATTTATTTAAATAATTCCTGGTTTACAGTGGAAATTAAAAGTCACAGCTACAGATTATTTAGTAAATATAGATAATAAGAACACCCTAAGGGATAAGGCTAAAGTTTTATTTAGAAGCATATTGATATTCTCAATGGAATTCATTATTCAGCAAGCAAGCCTTCAACCTCGGGAAACCAACGGAAGGAACGCAGTAATACAAATGAAGTATTAAATAAACTATTAATAGAAATCTTTGAACTAAAAAATGGAAACACTGTAGAACTGATACATTAATCTAAGAGCCGAGTCACTGAAAAATCAATATCTTTGTCAAGAAAACCTTGAGAAAATAGAGAAAAGACAAAAAATGAGAAAATTATGGACATAGAAGATATTAAACTTTTTAAAAATTATTATTTTTTAAGATTTTACTTATTCCTAGAGAGAGGGGAAGGGAGGGAGAAAGAGAGGGAGAGAAAGAACAATGTGTGGTTGCCTCTCACGGCCCCCACTGGGGACCTGGCCTGCAAGCCAGGCATGTGCCCTGACTGGGAATTGAACTGGCGACCCTTCGGCTCACAGGCCAGCACTCAATCCACTAAGTCACACCAGCCAGGACAGAAGATGTTAAACTTTTATGTAAGTTCTTTTCTGTAAGAAGAATTACTGAAGTTTATATGGGTGGGATGATAGGAAGCTTAAGATTAGTTTTGAAATACAGTGCTACCCTTATTGGTGTGGCTCAGTTGGTTGGGCGTCATCCTGCAAAGTGAAGGGTCACCAGTTTGATTCCCTGTTTGATTCCCGGTCAGAGCGTGAGAGGCAACTGGTTGAGTTTTTCTCTCACTTCAGTGTTGCTCTCCCTCTCTTTCTCCCTCCCGTCCCCTCTCTCTCTAAAAATAAATACATAAAATCTTGAAAAAAAAATAAAATAAAATACGGTGCTCCTTGGCTATAGAGTGAATAAGGTCTGAGAATCTAATGTAGAACATGGTGACTATAGTTAATAATACTGTATCATATAACTGAAATTTCTCAGGGAGTAGAACTTAAATGTTCTTGTCAAAAAAAATTAAAAAAGTATATGAGGTAATGAATGTGTTAATTAGCTAGATGGGAGGATCCTCTCAGAATGAATGTGTATGTATATCAAATCATCATGATGTATATTTTAAATATCTTACAATTTTATTTGTCAGATACACCTCAGTAAAGCTGGAACAATATTACTCCAGTGAAAGAGGAATAGGTGAAAGAACACAGGCAAAAATGTTGGTTATTGTTGGAGCTGGGTAATGGATGTGTGGGGGTTTATTACACTATTTTCTCTCATTTTTCGTATGCTTTAAAATATTCATAGTTAAAATTTGAAAAATTCATAAGAGAATGTTATGTCTGACTCTATGCTAATACATCTGGAAACCTCCCTAATGAAGTAGATGGTTTTCTGAGAAAACACATTACTAAAACTGACTGAAGTGGAAAATATGAATAGAACAACAACCCTGGAAGAAATTATAAAAGAATTACCTCCAAAAGAGACTCTAAAATCTGATTGTTACACTCTGTGCAACATGTGGAGATAAATGGCACTATCAACATTATTCTATAAAGTTAGCTCAACCTTATCACTAGACCTGATCTATGAACAACAAGAATAGCAAAGCAGAGAACAGTTTTATGTGCAAATATATATGGGAAATAGCTAAGTGAAATAAAGAAATTAAATTCAGTTGCATTCACTTGAACAATATTCACTTACTGAAGTTATCAGATTAAGAAAAGTTCATCATTCCCTTTGTAAAACATACTGTCTGATGGCCACAGGACGACGAATGCTCATGACCAGTGGGCTCCAGTGTGTTTTTGTAGTTTTGTTCCAATAACAACAGGTTTCTACACCAGTTTCCAAACCAATTATGTAATCAAATGAAATATTTATGAATACGGATGAAATATGAGTGTGGAACAAAAATTATTCCTCTGGAAGTTAAATGGACTCTGTTGGAAGAACACAATACAAGTGAGTCACTAAAGAAAGAGGACAAGGCAACTATAGAATTCAGGAAAAAGTCACAACAGTATAGAAAAATTCTGCACTCATGTTCCTTTATGAACAACTTACAGTTCTTTAAAGAAGCTAAATGGGAAATAGCAATGCATTATGGGTTTGATTTAGGTAAAAAGGATGGTACAGAAGTCTAATTAGCAAACTGATACTAAACAAAAGAAAGGCAACACTGTGTATTAGGTAAGGAAACATTAGATAGGGAAACATTAGTTAGTTAAGGCAACATTGGTCCTGTTGCCTTAATAGACAAACCCCAAGCCTCAATGGCTAATACACTAAGCAAAAGTAAATCTTACTCAAACTAGTTTAATAATAAAGGACAGTTACTGGCACATATAGGGGTAAATTTTTAAAATATATATAACAACCTGTGCAGCATGGGTATTGACCAATTAGAATGGACACCCGGCTAGTAAGAATGAATGTAAGCTATGTACAACCAGATGGCTCTCCCAGTGTGTACAAGTGAATGTGTATGCCTGGGCTCACGTAGTTAAAAATTCCTGAAACAGGCTTCCTTCAGGAGGTTTGATCTGGCGGCTTAACAATATTCCAAAATACTCAGTTAATCTCCTCTTTACTCTGCTTTCTTTGCTGTGAGCTTCATCCTAAACTGATTCCTCAAGATAGTTGATGTCAGCTCCTGAGGTTATGTGTTTGAATGCTCTTGTTCAGCAAGGAATAGGCTGCATTTTTGTGTCAGCATTTATAGCAAGGTTCCTGAGATTCACCTCGATGAGACTGACTTAGGTCACTATTCCCGCCACCGGGCACGGCTTGTGCTGATTGGCTTGGTCAAGCCTATATATATCCCAGCTGTAGGTGGGAGTTCAATCAACTTTTCTGGAACAATTTGGATCCCCTGAGAAGCATGAGGAAGCTACAGGGGAGAGGGTGAGTGTGGATACTGGGGAGAAAATTGACAAATATCCTCTCTATTAATGCAAAATATGTCATCAACATATCCAATGGAAAAAAAAAAGCACATGATAGTCATAAAGGAGTAAAAGGCATTCTAAATAAAAATATTTGACAAATTAAAGAGTAATGCATTAATATCCATAAAGAAAAATGGGCAAAGTATAGATTGTAGAAAAAATATTATAACTGACCACATGAAAAGACATATAATTTCATTAATCATACAGAAAAGAAAGGTTATACCATTTTTTTGCTTAATAAATTGACTAAGTATTATGCAAGGAGGAAGATTGTCCCAAATAACCCTGTGTGCTTACTTGGCATTATGGACTATATCTCCTATTTCCTCCCCAAGATTTATAGGTTGAAGCCCTAACCCCCAGTGCAACTGTATTTGGAGATGAGGCCTTTAAGGAGATAATTAAGGTTAAATAAAGTCATAAGAGTGAAGACTTAATCCAATAAAATTGGTGTCCTTATAAGAAGAGGAAGAGACACCGGGAGAACAGGCTCCATGAGGACACAGTGAGAAGGAAGCCAAGGAAAGAGGCCTCAGGAAAAATAAAACCTGCCAACAGCTAGAACTTGGACTCCAGCCTCCAGAACGGTGAGGAATACCTTTCTCTTGTTTAAGCCACCCAGGCTGTGGCAGCCCCAGCAGACTAATATGCCTGGGTTGCCCGGGCCAGAGGCTAACTAGGACTCAGGCCCTTGCCCTTCTCTCAGTTGGAGACACAGCGCCCAGGCTCAGCTTCTCATGGAACCTGGGATTCCCCCTCCTGTCAAGGAGGGGACTGAACTGCAACATCCTTGGGGCACTTAAGTCTCCAGGTGCTGGGCAGCTGGCATTCCAAGACAATTCCTGTAAATAGCTGGTTTGGGGGACAAAACCAGGCTGCTCAGGATCTTGATAAGGCTGCTTGCTCATGTTTGTCTTTTAAAGAGGAAAGGGCGTGGGTCCGGCAGAGCCTGGCATGCCTCTTCAGGAAGGAGGGAGTGACTGTGGGCCCTGGTCAGGCTGATCCTGGCCTTGAAAGTTTCTTCTTTATCCTATTTGCCCTATTCTTTGGCCCATGCCATGTGATGTGAAATTTCGCCCAAACCCTAGTGTGCTGCATGGCACCACTAGCTGCTATGCTACACAAACCACCAAATCATGTTCAAAGGACCATCTTACACCAAAAAAAGATTAAACAATGACAGACTCAATGATGATGAGGTGAGGGACAGTCTCATCTTGTCTGTCAGCCTAAAGCTAGTTACTGCCTTTTGCCGGAGCAATGTAGGATGTTTAAGGAGTTTTCAGTATATCAATTAAAAAAGTGGGAACATACTTATTAAATAGTATATTCATTGCTATGCATCAAGATACCAGAGAAACTAAACAAAAGTACATAGTATTGACCAAAAACATTTTGACTGCCACACTGGAGTTAAAAAAATGCATAATATTCTATTTTTCTTCCACCGGAGACTCCTACATTTTTATAGGTAACCTAGGCGAAGAATCTGGAGAACAGCAGAAAAGCCGCCACTTCCTGGTCACGATTTCAGTGGCAATCTTTGAATACCCCTTTGTGCCTGCCATCCTGCTCTGAGGTTTAAAAACATGCAACCTAAACGTGTTAATGTCAGTCTGAATAGTGAGGCCATCTTGTGGCCACTTAGAAAAGTTTCCAGTTTCTGGTACCAGCCGGGTCGGCGTTGCTCCACTGCACCCCCTCGCCCTCGCGCTGAGGCATCGCCTTCAAGATGAAGCTGTTACACAGGGTGAGGACCTTTGGTATTTCCTGAATTAAATCTTCTGGAATGAGTCCAAGATTCAACTGCCAAGTCCAAATTCCATCGTATGTGGGCTGGTGAGAGTTGTAGAAGGAGTTTGCACTGTGTGTTTAGTGTGTATACACATGTCCTGCCTGTCACTTGTTCACTGATAGGCTGACTGGTCTATTAATCACTTTGTGGAAGTGGAGAGTTTTAAGACACAAAGATTCTGCTGGAAACATAATAATGGGGTACTGGCACAGAAGCAGGGCCAAGGCTGGAAGGACGAGAGAGAGAGAGAGAGAGAGAGAGAGAGAGACAGAGAGACAGAGAGAGGGAGGGAGAGAGAGAGAGAGACAGAGAGACAGAGAGAGAGAGAGATCTGTTTGGACTGTTCCTAGTCTCAGTTCTTTGGGCATTATTTATATAGTCAGTTCCCAGAACGTATTAACCCCTGTGTGGGTGAAAGAGAAATATTATTAAAATGTTAAGAACAAGGTGAGTTGTATTTTCTACTCATCCCTTTCCCTGGATGAAGCTCTAAACAAAGATGAAAATCTACTAGAATTATGACTTGTGTTGTGATAAGCAAATTTATTTTTGCTTAGCAATGATTTGCAAATACTTGGAACATTTCTTTGACCATTTTATCTCTCTATGCTGAACTCATACCTTCCACTTGACTCTACATTCCCAACTGGCTTTATAAATTAGCTTTTTATTCAACCACTCTTAAGTGCATAAGGTAGAATTTTTCTTTCCAATTCTCAAGCTCCCTTGTTTTCCTGTTTTATTTCTTCTCCTCTAAATCAAAGCATACAATTTCTTTATAGATTAGAGAGACAAATACGAAAAGCATATTTTAGCAAAAAGCCTTCTTCCCTCTTTTCAGTCACTTACGTTTTCTTGGGCTATTTTTTTGGAGGGGTTGGAATACCACATGCTAGCTTGAATAACTGTGAGAATTACAAAACAAATGCAGACTTGTTCTTAGGCTACTTTGAGCTTGTGCAAGGAGATCAAAGGAACTGGAAGAAAAAACAAAGACCAAAGACTATAGCAATGCATATAAATCTGTCTGAAAAACATTATGCAAACTTTAGAACGCTGCCCTGTAAAATTAACAGCCTGTGCTTGCTGGGCGATTTCCAGTTTCTAAAGCACTTTTATGTCCATTAGCCCAGGACCACCCAAAAGAGAAGGGCAGAATGGGCCTTTTTTTTTTTTTTTTTTTTTTTTTTTGGTTTCACAGGAGAACACAGACTTGGAAAGGCTAAGTACAAGTATGTAACACGTGGCAACCCACCCTGTGAGAACGGTAACTGGTATTTGAACCTGGGTCAGCTGACTCCAAACCTTAGCCTCTTTCTGCCTCACCACAAATTCCACTGGCTTCGTTTAACCTTGGAAATGGATCTTGTGTTCACATACCTTCAGCCAGCAAAACTCAAGGCTGTTGATCTTGCACCCCTGTGTCCCCTCCGGCCCCACACCCTCCATCTGCATACTGCAAATGTTTTTTCCACGGAACAATTCCAGATGGGGAAATATTTTGGAACTAGTCTGAGTTAAATACAAAACTCTGTAATTTCTGCTTGGGCTATGACGTTTAAAGGTTTGACAATGTGACGCAAAGGGGGACAATTGTGTCTGTTTGTCTTCCCTACTTGGAGTAGTGGGGAAGGGGATGGCAGGTCAGAATAAGTTTGAATTCTCCAGTCCCAGCTGGGCACAGCTGCCAGGGCCTAAGATGGCCTGGTAGTCAGAGAAGACCCAGCAGAGAGCTCTGTGAATTCGATTTCGGTGGTTTCACCTCGAATGGGATTTTCTCATGGGTCTGGCAAGAGCCATGCTGGATTTAGAGTGAAATTAAGCTGTGGACTCTGGGGGACAGCGCAGGAAATTACAAATGACAGTTGCTTGTCTCAATAGCCACATCTGGTCAAGAGGCCGGATCCAGGGCCCCTGTTATGTGAGGGACGGGGATACAGTGGCATCCAGTTTTGAGGCCCTGGGGAAAGCTGTTTTATAGCAGAGCAGAGACTCAGGAGGTTTGCTCTATTTCTTTACTAGCCTTGTGACCTTAAACCAGGCATACAGTTTCTCCAAGCCTTGGTGTGCTAATCTGCAGGAGAGTAATCAGAGAATAATCTACGGAAGAGTAACAATACCTGCCTCTCAGGTGTGTGTGTGTGTGTGTGTGTGTGTGTGTGTGAAAAGCATTCTGTAAATTGTAAAGTGTTCAAGAAGTGCAGAGTTTGTTATTATTTTCATTATTTACAGGTCTAAGTTTCCCCCAGGGAAAGGGAATAGAGAAGCACAGGAAATAATTGGGAGTACTGAAGAGAAGAAAGAGGAACAGTGGTAACACAATTAAAATTAATTTTTAAGTGTTTGTAGGCACCTGGAACCATGCTAAGAGTTGTAAAAATAGTGCTACCGAGGTGTAATTGTTAATCCAAGGCTGTTCCATGAAATGGCACACAGCTGGGAGGGAACGGGGTCCAGCTGGGCATAAGGGAGGAGCAAGAAGTAACATCCATGGAGCACCTATGCTGTGCGAGTCATTGCTGAAAATGCTGTTAGCTCCTTATGTCGCCTTCACGCGAAGTACACACCAACCTCATTTTAGAGAGGAGGAGACCGAGGCTCAGAGACATTAAGTCATTTGCTCAAGGACATGTGGTTAGTAAACGGTAGAGCTGTGCCTCGAAAGCACATCCTCAGATGCAGACAGACGAGTCAATAAATAAAGTACACACTAGGTAATCCACAGGGCATGTTATCAAAAGGGGGGAGGGTCGAGAAACAAAAAGGCAGCCCTCACAGCTAGGGTGACCAGCACATCCCTATTTGCCCATGACTTTCTGGATTTGAGCCCTGAAAGTCTTATGTTCCAAGCCTTCTGTCTGGGGCCTCCTTAGTCCCAGGCCAGCTGGGACAGTTGGTCATCTCACTAGTTGGTAGTTAGTAGCTGGCTTACTTGCTACCTGTTGGGTCACTGTGTTCTCTTGGTAAACAAGCAATATCATGACTATCAACATCAGATGAGGATGTTCACAAGTGTGGAAGAACAGAAGAAAAACAGGACCACTCCACAATTATGCCTGAACCAAGATAGATACCATGCAACCAAAAAAATGACAGAACTCCCTTGTCATCTGGCTAACAGGAGTGACTACTGCTTCCTGCATGACACCTCTAGCCTCACTTCTTTCTTCCTGCCTGCCAGATAAAAATTAAGATAATTAGTAAATTTCCCTAATTTCTGACAGCTCTGATTCACTTCCTTAGGCCCTTTCCCAAGTCAACTAATGCAGACTCAGCTCCTAGAACAAGCCCTTCCTGATACCCTGTTCCTGAGACCCTTCGTGGATCCTTATGGTGTGAGGTGTCGCCATAGCACAGAGAAAACCCAACTCTATTTGCCCTCGGGTGTGTTCCTGGTTGGTCTTTGACCAGAGGTCACTGATGGGACTTATGCAAGGGCAGTGTATGAGAGGGGCCATCCTCCACACGTGGTTTTATAATTTTCTCTCTGTGGGCCATCTCTAAATCCAGGTCAGATGCTCCTTTAAAGCAGAATCACTTACTAAAAATGATAACTAGCATTTATTGAGAACTTCCACTCACCAGGCACCATGCTAGGCTCTCTCTATGGATTGGACTCATTTAAGGCTTACCTGCACTTTCTGAAGCAGGTGCTGTAATGCCCACTTTACAGATGCCAAAGAGGAGGCCAAGTGAAACTGCGTACACTGCCCAGAGCTAGTAAGTGACGGAGCCAGAATTTAGACTGTTGAGTTTGGTTTGACTGTAGAGCCCTGCTGGCTCCTATAGGACCTTCAGTGTTTGGGGTAATAAATCAGTAACCAACTTGGGTTCCAGTGACTCACAAATAGTCTTGGAATAATTACAATACTAAGGTCTTTTGCCCTGAGCCATACATTGTTTTGAACACTTTCTGTGTGTTAATTTACTTGACCCTTACTGCAACTCCATCCCATTAGCACCATTAGTACCTCAATTTTACAGATAAGGGAACTGAGGCCCAAAGAAGAATATAAAACATTTATGTAGAGCTTGTAATGAGTAATATGTTTTTATGGTTGCATTGTCTAAGCCCCATGATACTGTATTTCATTAACTAATATTTCATCGATCATAGGTGCATGATTATTTTCTGTGTCACCATGAAAAAGTTGCCAACTAGGATTTATAAGAAGTCCTTGTTTATATCAAGTTTTCAGAGATGCTAAAATGCAAAGAAGATGTACATTTTAGAACTGACAGAATGGAGTTGGCATTATTTATCCTCATTGTAGGGAAGCAGAACCTGGGGCTCAGAAGTGAGTACAATCCTCAAAGTCACAAAAATGGCAAAAGAAGGACTTGAATCGAGGTCCACAAAATATGCTCCTTCTTTAGGGCTATTCTGAACATTATGAGAAACTTTGACCATGTAATTTAAAGGACAGCTTATTGTCTAGGGCTTATGTCTAGGGTGTCCCTGAGACAGAAGTTTTTTGGAGCAAGGGAACACTTTTTTTTTTTTTTTTTTGTGAAGTTCACATTACATCTTGAGAGCAGCCAAGTACTTCATCTAAATGCAGAATGAGGTTTTCTTTTCTGCTTTTTAACTTGGGTGAGACATTAGGTTTCTGTGGGTCCTTTAGCCAAAGAGCTTCCATAAATGAGCTCACCACACCTGGGAGACACTCATTCCTTCTGTGGCTCCCTGCACAGACTCTCTGTGGAACTCTCTCTTCCTCTCTCCCTGTGCTTTTGGGCTGAGGTTGTGGTTGTAGTTTAGGTCTGAGACTGTCAACTTGCTTTTGGCTATCTTGGGTCAGAGATCTTGCATCTTCTTGCATAAGGTGTTTTTTCATATTTGACAGGTGACAGCTCATAAGCCTCACTGCTCCCTCTCCCCCTCTGCCCCTGTGAGCAAGCTGATAAGAAAGCCAGGGTGGTCTCTCCTTCAGCGCAGGTGGGAGAGTAAAAACACACACACCCCTGCCAGCATGTGGGGACCCTCTCTGGTCCCACCCCCTGTCTGCAATCCATAACCTCAACCTGCCTTCTTTCCTTGTATTCTCAAGCGGCTTTGGACCTGATTGGGTTGCTTGCATTGTTCTCCTCAGAAAACTCAATTATGTAGATAATAAACCTTTTCATAGCCTTTTGTTATATGTGTGGCATCATCAATCTTGACATCCAAACCAAATTTTGAGTGTGTGTGTGTGTGTGTGTGTGTGGGGGGGGGGGTGTTCTTCCCCTCGGAACAACTTACCTGAAGGATATCATCTAAAAGTTTAAACATCTTTTAACAGAAAAAAATGATTATCTCTACCTAGCTGCTTTTTTTTTTTTATAATGAAGTAAGGTCATGCTCTGTGGATACCTTTCAATAGCGTTTTGCTCAGAGAGCTGGCGGGGAGGGATGGCCGCGTGCTGTTCAGGACAGCACAGAGAAGGCAGGGAGGGAAGACGGTCCATATTCTCAGTCAAAACAGTCAAGGCTAAGAGACTCTGGATAGTTTGTGGAGTGAATGAGAGATGGAATGGATACCTGAGATAGAAAAATAAAAGAGAAGGAGCCAAATAGGCCAGTGAGCTAGAGGGAGCAAGAATATAAAATTGAAGGAAAAACAGAGAGGGAAATTAGAAATAAAAAGAAGAATGAAACACCAGCACTAACAAATTGCCAGAGAGGGCTGGTAGATTAAGAAATGGGAGGAGAAATAGAAAAGGAATAATTGGACAAGGAAGAGGCAGTAAATATCAATAAGGTAAACTGTAACAGAAGCAAACAATATTCTCATCTTATGTAGGCTTTTAACCAAGAGCCACAAAATTTTACTGCATTAGGATTAAAGTACACCCAGCTTCTGGGAGGTGGTATGAACAGGGTGAGCTAGTTGCTGTTTGGACACGATTCACAAAGTAATTACAAAGTCTAACTAACGATGCTGTTCCTAGGACTGAATCATTAATCACCATTTCCAATGATGTTGAAACCATAATGAGAAAACCCATACCAATTCTTTCCAGATCAATTTCAAGCTGTTATAAGAGGTATGGAGGGAAATCGATGACATATTGTTTTCCAGATTCTGAGCCGGCATTTCAAACAGCATGGAGTGAAAATATAAAGACAGTGCCCTTTTAAAGGTCAACCGTGATTTTCATTGCAATCTTTGATTTATCATTCAGCCAGGAAGATTTATTCCAGGCTGGGATGTAGTAACAGAAGAGTTTGCTCTACAATGGGAAAAACAAAGCAGAAAAAATATTACTTAGTAGCTTTTGGGGTCTTCCCCGCACCACTCCCTTTACTTTTTGTCCTTTGAGCTCTAAAGCCAGGCACGTGAAAAGACCAAATCTTCAAACATTTATATTTCAGTTTTCCTCTGTCTTGGCCCAGGAAAAAATTCTCTTTAACCGCTCCACAGAAGCTCTCTCTGCTCCCAGTGGCCTGAGAAATGTGGGAAAAATACTTTTTAGAGTTTCTTCTTTTAGGCATCTTGAATAAGTCATTTTAGGGAGAGGGGAAAGGAGGAAAAAAGAGAGGGAGAGAAACAACAATGTGTAAAAGATATATGATTACCTCTCACACACCCCCTTCTGGGGACCTGGCCCACAACCCAGGCATGTGCCCTGAACTGGAAATCAAACTGGCGACCTTTCAGTTCACAGGCCGGCACTCAGTCCACTGAGCCACACCAGCCAAAGTGCAGAAGTATTCTTGAACAATGACCAGGGTCTCTTCCTTGTTCTCTACCTGCCTTCCTCTATCTGGCTTTGCCACCCCGAGAGCCCTGACTCTGGAGAATTCCTAAGGCCCTTTAGTTATCCAGGAAAAGAATGATTTCAAAATAGAGGATCTCAAATATCTTAAAAAGGTCTGTCCTAGGTGGCTTCTGCTGACAAGGGCAAGGTTCTTACCTTCTCTGGCATCTCAGTGGCCGGGAGTGCTGTGGGCCAAATGAGAGCAAACTGGCTGGAGGCCTTGTGACCAAAGCTGGATGGAAAAAAGGTGATAGAAAGTTTATTTTTGTGTTTTTTTTTCTTAGTTGATTTATGGCCAGTAGTAGTACTGTAGGTCCCCAAGCTGGTGGAAAATGACTACATTAAGTAGGTTGCCTGGATCTCTGGTTATTTTGTTGACTTGGGAGTGATGCTATCTGCCGTCTCTTCTAATCATTAACCTTGATGTGGTGGGCTTAACATGAGGCCAAATTCAGAATCTTTATAGGATGAATCACAAAATAGGGGTATTTGGAGTCAAGGCTGGTTGGCTGTGGAGAGGGGATAGTTCCCCTGTACTCCTGTTGTTTTCCTCCACGGGAGAGACTGGACACCCTTAGTTTATTGGCCTCTTCATTTCCTTCTTCACTTTGCCTGGGGGAAGTGGAGAGATGCCTCTCATCGGTGACTTTGGGGCCTAAAGTCTTTGCCCTTGGGGATGAAGTTTCCACAGGGAACCTGTGTTCTCCTCTGCTCTTCTCTGCCATCATTTTCCTTTTTGTTTTCTCTTTTCCCCCCAATTTTTAAAAATTGTGGTAAAATAAAACAATAAAATCAATCATTTTAACCACTTTTAATTGTATGAAGTTATGTCCAGGAAATATCCAGCCATGTACTATGAAAAATAGAGGCATTTATTGAAGAAGATACAAGATACAAGAAACATTGTAATAGGACAATGATGTCTCAGTCCCCTTCAAAGTAGGCACCTTGGGACCTCACACAGTTCTCCCAACTGCAGCATGACGTTCCTTCTGCTCTGGTAGCAGAAGCTGCAGAGTGAGTTTTGCAACAATATGTTTCATGACAAAATCCTCCATCAAAATCTCAGACACAGTAGTTTTTGGAATCCCCAGATCAGCTTCTAGTTCTCGCAAAGTCAGTCACCGATCTTTGTTGATTGCAGCCTAGGCATGTTCAATGTTCTCAGGTGTTCTGCTTATTGCAGGCCTTCAGGGACATGGCTCACTGTCAACAGATTCTCGACCATCTTTGAAGTGTTTGTGTCACAGTTCTATTTGTGCTGTACTCATTGCATCATCCCTGAAAGCCCTCTCAATCATCTGGAGAGTTTCTGCAGAGAAATGTCAAGTTAATGCAAGATTTGATGCAGATTTGTTGCTCTACTTGCTTGGTCATTCTGAATGCGATGGCCACACAGTACACATGCTCACTCAATGGTGCCTACCGCTCCTGCTGACTAGTTCAGTGAAGTTGTCATTGTTCACACGCATGCATTCTAGTCTACTTTCCTTGGCTGCCAGGTTACATCGATGTCGCACAAACCATTCTCATTATGTTAACAGTGGCTGGACTCTTTCTGGACAGACTTCGTATAGTTCGGTGGCATTAAATACATTCATGGTGTTGCCCAACCATCACCTCCATCCATCTCCAGAATCTTTCTCATCTTGTAAAACTGAAACTCTGTACCCATTAAATATTAACTCCCCATCACTTCTTTCCCCAGCCCCTGGCAACCACCATTGCACTACTTTCTGCTTTTGACTGTTCAAGGTACCTCATGTAAGTGGAATCATACAGTATTTGTCTTTTTTGTGGCAGCTTATTTTCCTTAGAATAATGTTCTCAAAGTTCATCCAAGTTGTAGCACATGCCTGAATTGTTTAAGGCAAGCTCACAACCCCCAAGCAGAGACTGCCCACAAATTAGGGATTGACTTTACATGATTCTGAAGTTTCATACTATGGGGTCATTTGCCAACTTCCTTGAATTTAGCTTGATTGTTAATAAAAGTAAAGTTTTGATTCTCTAACAACCAACCCTTTTTTTTTTTTTTCAATTCTCTCCTGGTTCAGAAAGGAGAAAAGAATGCTATTTATTACTCCTCCTTTCAGCCCCCAAAATGTTGGAACTGTGACTTTACCTAACCACTGTGAAAACTAAATGCAAGCAGCTAATGGAATGTGGAGATTTTTAAAGATAGTTTGTTCCATATGTTTTGGCTTCACTCATTTCCTGAACAAATTTGTTTTGAACACCTACTGTGTACCAGGAGCCATGCCTCAGCAGTGAACAAGACAGACAAAAATCCCTGCCATCAAGAACTTCTAGTGGAAAACAATAGCAACAAGGAGAAGAAATTGTTATAAATTGTGATTATTCCTAGGCTGAAAATAAACAAAGGGCAAGAAAGAATAAGAAAGACTTTGGATAGAATAGAACCGATAAAAGGGAAAGCTCACTCTTGCATGTTCTACCATGAACTGAAGTTGCTCATGATGTTTTAATGGAGATCAAACCAGTGGTTAGTAAACCTGATACACGGTATTACAATTTTTAGTCTCTCCATAATTTACTAGACTTACTCCATATCGCCATGCATTTGTTTATTCGGTCAATGCATATTTTATGCCAGGAAACCTGATACAGTATATAATATATAAGAATCCTTGCTGCCCCCAGGAGTAACCTGCCTTGTCGAGAGAGCCAGTGACATAAATAAATAATTCCAGTATGGCGAGATAGGCTCTGGGAAGATCATGAACACAGGGCAGGGAGTGATAGGGAAGTTGGGGAATTTCAGGCTGAGGGGCCTCAAGTGTCTGCAGAGGCACCGAAGCAATGGAAACCTGGCTCAGTTTTCAGTTCCGCAGGAATGAAATATGCGAAGGAGACAGAGTGGCCGATGTACCAAGATTCTGGAGAAGTCAGAGCATTTTCAGCATTTCTCAGGTCCCAGGGTCTCACCTTTTGCTTTCAACCTATCCTTAAACCTTAGCTTAATTATTATCCTTATTTTATGTATGTACAAGTATACGTATTTTATAAATGAATATGATTCCTTCTTTATTCTTAAGAGATATTAAGCAATAAAAACTATATTTAGACATACATCTAACTTTTATTATAGCCATTTTTAAAGCAGACGAATCACATGTTAGCTAGATAAAGTGATTTGTCCAGGTCGTATGGTTTGTAAGGAGCAGAGCTAGGTTAGAATGACCATGAACATAAAATGGATTTTGTTGGTATTGATTTAGAGTTTATGGAAAGTTAGGGTACGATAGCTTTTAAAAAAATATCTATCCCACAAAGTACACTTGGTTATTTTGTGTAAAATTCCTGCTTAATCCCCAGAAAAGTCTATACAAATCTCACAAGAATTTAATGGTGGTTGTGGATCATCCATGCCCACTAATAAAATTATATTTTTTTTGGGGGGGAAGGAAGTTTTCCACTTAATTCTCAGCTGAAACATGAAAATTAAGAGTGAAAGGGAGTGAGATTTAAAAACAAGGAAGAACCCTGGCTGGTGTGGCTCAGTGGATTGAGTACCAGCCAGTGAACCGCAGGGTCACCAGTGTGGTTCCCAGTCAAGGCACATGCTTGGGTTGCAGGCCAGATCCCCAATAGGGGGTGTCCAAGAGACAACCACACAGTGATGTTTCTCTCCCTCTCTTTCTCCCACCCTTCCCCTCTATCTAAAAATAAGATCTTTACAAAAATAAAAACAAGGAAGAGAGTCATTTTAATTATTACTTCGTTTGGCCTGAGTGCAATTTCTTGCTTAAGCTCTTGTCTTATACAGTAAAAAGATACTTTCTAAAATATCCAAAGCAACGTTTAGTGAGTCGGTCTCGGTATGTATTTAAGAGGATAATTAGAGTAAAAGGGGGGTTTCAAAGTGACTTATTCACTATTTCCACTAATTATTTTTAATAAGGAGTGATTCGCGATGCAGAGTGCTGTGCTCTTCCCTTCCCTTTGCGTGTCCAAAGCAAAAGCAATGCTGTGTGTGTGCTGAGGCGTATCAAAGCCTGGGTGCACCTTCCCTGCAGTTCTGGTGGTTTGATGTTCATTCAAAGGAAACCTCCAATCCCAAAGACTTGCACATTTTTTTTTGGCAAAGTAAATTAAATGTGAAAAGCTAATATAAGCCTCTCTATACCTCTGTGTGTGAATGATATAACCAAGTTGTTTCTCTCCAAAGTGTCCTTTGGAAATGAATGTCGTGTGTGTGTGTGCGCGTGTGTGCATAGCATATACTTACAGGACATTCAAAATGAGATTCAGTCTTGGGAAGATGGACCAAGAGTATGGGGGCTGTTATTGAAGGTCGTTGTGCTCACCCTCCCTGTGGCAGGCTCGGGGTGGGCACTGTGGGATGAGAAATGCATGAATGCTATGGAATAATTTATTCCCCGCACAGAAGTTTTCTGCAGCACACATGTAAACGTGTCACTCCCTCTCTCCTGAATGAATAAAGAAAACATTCTTCATTTGACCTATACTTTCCACAAAATCTGGCTCCTTCCTGCCTTTCCAGCCTCATCTGGGACCATCTTCATTCTTGTGTTCCTTCAGCTCATCCTACCACAACATGTTCCCATGACTATTCCCTTCTTTATGGAATGTACTTTCCTACCTTCTTTGCATTGGATAACTCCTATTATCATTGAGGTCTCAGCGGTCATCACTGCTTTAGGCAAACCTATTATGTGCACATCTGATATTGTGCTATAACAAGAAATGTAAATTTTGTCTTTGTTCCCAGTTCCTGGCACAGAGCCCCTAAAACCATTGGAATTTCTGAGTGGTAGAGCTAAGGGGAGTGTCTTTTGTGGTTCTATTGCTGTTGCTGTAATTTTGAATTTATTTGTGTGATCAGATAGTTAATATCAGTCTCCCCCACTGGACTATACTTTCCGTGAGAGCTGAGACTGAGTCTGGTTTTTCAGCATTAAGGCCCATTTTACTTGGGACATAAAGGACAATAAAAGTTTGTTTTTTGACTCTGGGCAAATCATTCATCCTTATTCACAAATAATTTTGAGAACCAATCAACAGGGACTGTAACTTAACTTCTCTAAGACTCAGATTTTTCATCTATAGAAATGGTGGTGGTACAAATTTCCTTGCCTACCTCAGAGGCTTGTAGCACTTGGTAAGTTGGAACTTATTATTGATCATCTTATCCAACTTCTTTGTAGGGTGCGCTCCTGAACTACACAAGCTAAAAAGTTAAATAGTACATTTCCCAGACTCCCTTGCAGCTAGAGCTACTCATGTGTTTAGGTTTCTCCAATCAGATCCAACAGCTTATGATTTGGAAGATGGAAGTTAGGAGAAAGCCTTCTCAGAGGGCAATTCCAAATTCTTGGTGGGGTCTGTGGACTCATGATTGCTGTTGATAATGGTGACGCCTGTGACCATTTTTCTGGGCTTCAGTTTTGCCTATCAGTGACTTGAACCAGGTAGCCTATGACATCTCTTCTTAGTAAGAGGAAAGAAAATAGGGAGAATAATAATTAAAGACAAGTACAAATGACATTTGTATAGTTCACCAAGTTTGCAAGTCACTTTTATATAAATTTTTATTGATTTTAGCAATTCTGTGAATAGGAGACATTATCCCAATTTATAGATAAGGAACCTGCCTGAGGTTCAGAAAATTCAAGTGATATACTCAAGAGGTTAGCAAATGGCAGAATTGAGACTCATTTTTCCAACAGGGCACCGGATGGCATTTAGGGTTCCCTGAAATGTATTCACATTTGCACCACTGTCTCTGGTCATTCCTTTTCCTTTTGTCTGAAATATTCCCCCCACTGAAATGTCACTTTCCAGATTCTGTCAGTCACTTTTTGTCCTCCTAGAGCATGTACTATGAACATGTGACATCAACAGTATTTGTCTCCATATGACTGTCTCCTTCTTCCCTGCATTGGAAAGTCTTTTGAAACAGAAGCTCGTTCTTTATTTCTGTTTGTATTCCTCGTTCTTATAACATCATTCAACACATAGTAGGTCCTCAATAAATTTTCAACCAATAAACAAGTATAAGTGACGTACATTGCCCATCAGCCTGGCTGGGAAAAGAGATGGATTTGACACAGGATAAAAATATTGGAGATTCAATCTGTTTTACAATAGTCTACATGGATCATTGTTTATATATATATTTTTATAAGACCTCTATCTTTGGAATTTTTATAACACTGAAGTTCACTGAAAATTACAATATACTTTCTTAGAAACTTTTAGTGGTCAATATTTTTAAGGTGGCATTTGAAACCAAAATTACATTTGAAAGACTAAATTTGATGAGTATCATTCAATTCCAGATATACCACAAAAAGAGACCAACAGAGTGATTTGTTGTGAGTGATGTGTTCAATAGAGATTTTACTTCTTTAAGGCCTGTTTTTATTTCTTTTATATCCTGGGCTTATGGGTCATTTATTTTATTCCCCAAAGGTTTAATCTGGTGCTTGTTTTAGACTACTTTGATAAGATTTTAAATGTCTTGGCTCTGTATAGGAGGAGGTGATTCAAGGTTAATGAGAACCTAGGCCACACTGAATGTAAATCTGACCCTTTGGATTGACAGCCATGGGTGACAGAGACTGAAGATTCCTGTGTACAAACAGCAGATGCAGTTTGACCTTTAACTTGGGCAGGAAATGAGCTGACTCATTCTCAGCCAGGTGGGGCTCTGCTGTGATTAAAGTTTCAGGAAGATCAGCGTGAGAGCTAAGAGGGACCTTGAGGGGGTCTCCCATGTATACATGCATGTATATGTATGTGTGTGTATGCACATCAATCTGTATGTGTGTGAATGTGTGTATGTGTTACCCATCCCCATTCCCTTCTATGCTTAAGGCAGTGGATTTGCAGAGACATACCTGCTATGGGATGAATATTTGTATCCTTCCCAAATTCATATGTTGAAGGTCTCACCCCCCAATGTGATGGTATGAAGAGGTGGGGACTTTGGGAGGCAATCAGATTTACATGAAGTCAAGAAGGTAGAGCCCTTCTGATGGGACTAGTGCTATTAGAAGAAGAGAAAGAGACCAACGAGCTAGGTCTGTCCCCTTGCTCTCTCTCTTTCTCTTCCATGGAAAAATGTGAGGATACAGCAAGAAATTGGCCATCTGCAAATGAGGAAGCAGGTTCTGACCAGATACACACTGGATCAGAGGGCACTTTGAAATTGGCCTTCCTAGCCTCAAGAACCATGAGAAATAAACATCTGCTGTGTAAGCCACTAGTTTATGGTATTTTGGTTTATCAGTTGGAGCTATCTAAGACAATACTCAAGGGGCCTGTGATGTCCATGGAAATGTGCAAAATACAGTGCGCACCTGTATAGTTTCCATTCTCTTCTCAAAATAGTTCCTCAAATGACTCATTTCTTACTCAGTCTTCATTTTCTGTTGAGGAGAAGGACAGCAGAATCCAAGTGTGCCCCTCGAAAGTCCCCTGGGCTTCCTTCTCTTTGGAATCTACCTGCCACAGAGGCAGGGCCAGCATCGTGGGTGGACAGCCTCTGGCGTTGCACAGGGCCCTGTGCTCAGAGGGCCCTGTGCTCGGTTTAATGTTCTGCTCTTGCAATTTTGAAATTATTAACGATTTTTGAACAAGGGGCCTTGGATTTTTACTTTGCACCAGTCTATGCAAATTATGTAGCTGGTCCTGGAAAGAAGGCATCTTCTCAGCTTTCCATCAAGGGGAAGGTTCTGCGGTTGCTAGAGGAGGCCTGTGGTTTGGGAGGGTAAATTTCAGCTTAGGATGTTTTTTAGGAAGATATTTGGCCACAGAACCAAGGCTTACTGCCCAACCAGCTTCCCTGGCAGATGAGGGTGTTGGAGAGGCAATGCTGCGTGTTTGTTATGAGTGCGGGCCCTGGCACCACTGCCAGGTACAAATCCTGGCTGCCATGTACTGGTGACAGGACCATGGGCAAATGACTCAACCTCATGTCCCCCAGTTTCCCATCCTGTACCACTATTAAGGGTCTATGTTCTTATGGTTCCCAGAGCATAGTACTCTTAATAATTGCTACTTTATTTTGAGCTTCATGACTCCTATGCCTTTTTTTTCTCTCAACTGTAATTCAGGAGGGCAAGACAAGGCATTATTTATTGATTCTATAAAACCCACATCTCAAAAAATGTTAAGAACCACTGATACCACGTTTTCCAAGAAGGAGCTTTTTCTGCTCTCAAGGAACTTGTAAATTCATAGTCTGAAAACTGACCCTACACTGTAATATGGGATAAGAACTTTACAAGAGTTGGACCCAAAGTTCTCTAGGATCGGCTAGTGACAGATGCACCCTCTCATTTTTAAAAGAAGACTCTTTTATCATTGTCTTTGTAATATCCTCCAAGGCACCATAAACGGGTATTTTTCCTTCCCTAGACAATAGCCCCAAGCACATATCTGAGAAGATGATGTATTTATAAGAAATTTGGTTTCCAACACAATAAATCAGGTCCAGTGCAGTAATTGGGTAGAGTTGTGAGCCCAGGACTGGCTTAATGATTCTCTGGCATCACCTTGATTGTTCTCCAAACTCCGAAGGGTGAAGATTAGTTATTCTTTCACACCACCCCTGATCACAAGAAGCTTATGGCCTAGTGAGGCAACCAAAATGCAGATGGTCAGTGATTATGCAGGGTGTACAAGGGGGTAGAGGGAGGGTCTTCCTCAGCTTGGGCTCCTTTAAGAAATTACCATAGACTGGGTAGCTTAAACAACAATTTATTTCTTCTAAATAATTTTTTATTTTTCAATAACAGTTGGCATACAATATTATATTAGTTTCAGGTTTACAACTCACTGAATAGACACTTATATAAATTACAAAGCGATCAGCCTAATAAATCTTGTTCCTACCTGGCACCATACATATTAATTATAACACTATTGACTATATTCCCTATGCTGTACTTTCATCTGCATGACTATTGTAACTATAAATTTGTGTTTCTTAAGCCCTTCACTTTTTTCCATCCGTCCCCCAAATGTCTTCCCTCTGGCAACTGTCAAAATCTTTTCTGTATCTATGAGTCTGTTTCTGTTTTGTTTGTTCATTTATTTTGTTCTTTGGATTCTGCATATAAGTGAAATCATACAGTATTTGTCTCTGTCTGTCTGACTTGTTTCACTCGGCACAATACCCTCTAGGGCCATCCATGTTGTTGAAAATGGCAAGATTTCATTTTTTTTATGTCTCAGTAATATTCCATTGTATATAGGTACCACTTCTTTATTCATTTATCTCTTGATGGACACTTCTGTTGCTTCTATATCTTGTCTATTATAAATATTGCTGCAATGAACATAGGGGTGCATATGTCTTTTCACATTAGTGTTTGGGGTTTCTTTGGATAAATACCCTGAAGTGGAATTGCTGGGTCCTTCTCTGTCTCTTGTTTTAGCCTTTTTAAAGTCTATTTTGTCTGGTGCAAGTATTTGTACCCCAGCTTTCCCCCCATTTTTGTGAGGTATCTTCTTCCATCCCTTTACTTTGAGTCTGCGTGTATCTTTCAATATGAAGTGAGTCTCTTGTAGGCAGCATACGTAAAGGCCTTGCTTTCTTATTCACTCAGCCACCCTATGTCTTTTGATTGGAACATTTAATCCATTTGCATTTACAGTAATTGTTGCTATATATGTATTTATTGTCATTTTATTATCCATATTTTTGATCTTTTTCTTCCTAAAGAAGATCACTTAACAGTCCTTATAATAATGGTTTGTTGGTAATGAACTCCTTTAGCTTTTCCCTGTCTAGGAAGCTCTTCATCCATAGCTTTGATTTAAAATGATAGCTTTGCTGGGTAGAGTAATCTTGGTTGTAGGTCTTTGATTTTTATTACTTTGAATATTTTGTGCCAATCCCTTCTGGCCTGCAAAGTTTCCATTGAGAAATCAGCTGACAGTCTTAGGGAAGTTTCCTTGTAGATAACTGTCTTTCTCTTGTTGCTTTTAAGATTCTCTCTTTGTCTTTAACCCTTAACATTTTAGTTATGATGTGTGTTGGTGTGGACCTCTTTGGGCTCATCTTGTTTGGGACTCTCTGGACTTCCTGGACTTGTATGTCAGAAAGTTAGGGAAATTTTCTGACATTATTTTTTTCAAATAGATTTTCAATTCCTTTTTCTCTTCTCGTTCTGGTACCCCTATGATGTAAATGTTGGTATGCTTTTTGTTTTCCAGAGGCCCCTTAAATTATCTTCAATTTTTTCTTTTTTACTGTTCTGATAGGGTGTTTTCTGCTTTCTCAATTTCCAAATTGCTGATTTGATCCTCTACTTCATCTACTCTAGCACTGATTCTTTCTAGTGTAGTCTTCATTTCAGTTATTGTATTTTTCATTTCTGACCGGTGCTTTTTAATGTTTCCTATCTCCATTTTTGTTTCCTTTCTCTGTGTTGAAATTTTCACTGAGTTGATCTATTCTTCCTCTAAGTCTGTTGAACATCCTTATAACCAGTATCTGAACTCTGCATCTGGTAGATTGCTTGTTTCCATTTTGTTTAGTTCTTTTTCTGGAATTTTGTCCTGTTCTCTCATTTGGGACATTTATTTTTGGTCTTCTCATTTTGGTTCTCCCCCTGTGTTTGGGGAGCTGCTAAGTCTCCAGGCCTTGGCAGGGTAGCCTTATGTAGTATGTGTCCTGTGGGGCCCAATGGCACAGCCTCCCCGGTCACCTCAGCTGGGTGCTTCAGGTGCATACCCCATGTAGTCTGTGTGCACCCTTTGTTGTAGTTTAGCTTGGATTGCTGTTGGCACATCAATGGGGAGGATTAAGTCCCAGGCCAATTGGATGTGACGAATGGCTGACAGTGGAGGGTATGCTGTGCAGGGGCCAACCCCAGGAAGTAGTACTCATTTCAGCAGGGCTTTGGTGCCTGCTAAGTCCACTCCTGAGTGTGTCACTCTGGAGGTGATTGAGTGAATGGTGCTCTGGCATGGTCTGAAGCTGTCCACCAGGTATACCGGCTCTGGGGTCTCCCAGCAAGTGCAGACCAAGGTCAGCCCCTACGTGTGCCTTGCCTGGGGCCACTCAGACTGAGCTACAAAATGATCTGCAGATGGTTGCTACTTGTGTTGTGTGTGGAGGTGGATGGGAGAGGCTAAGTTGTGGAATGAGTCAGGCTGCTACTAATGCTGGGCTTGGGGCTGCTTAGCAAGAGGTATGGGGCATACTGACACCAGAAACTGCTTGTTTGGGGTTTGTGGACCTTTGAGAGATTTTAGAAAAGTCTCCAGCTTGAGCCAAGCCAGGTCATTCATGTAGAAACCATCGGTAGCAGAAGTTGGGTGGTGGTGGGGGTGGGGGGATCTTGGGGAATCACCAGCCTGGGGCTGATGTGTTAGCTAGGTTGATGAAGATTCAGATATGGTGTCCACCTGTACCCTCAGGGAGAGGACTCACCACAGGAATCATGGCCTCTGACAGCACTTCTGTCTTGCTCTGAAGCCTGACAGTTCAGTTCCTCCCCATATGTCCATGGTACCTTTCAAGCTGCTGCCCCAGTGCTGGACGTCAGAGTGTGAGTCCAAGTAAGTCTGTACATGAACCCTTAAAGAGGAACAGTTGGGACCCGAGAAGCCCTTTGTTGAATTCAGCCACAATCCCTGCTTGTTTTCACAGCCAGAAATTATGGGGCCTTATCTTCTAGTCACTGGAACCCTTGGCTGGGGAGCCTAGTGTGAGGTCGATTTTTAAGTGGCACATGTGAATGTGGGACTGACCCGTTCTGCGTCTCCACTCCTCCTACCAGGCTTGTTGTGCCTTCTTATTTATACTCTGAGTTATAGGTCTTCTGTTCAGTTAGACATCATGAGGTTCTCAATGATGGTTGTTCTGTAGTTTGCAGTTGCAGTCATACCTCAGTACTTGTCAGCTTCAGACCTCATCAAACCCAGCACTTGTTGCATTTTGACGAGAAAGAAATGTTTCAGCACTCAGCGTTTGCTCGGGACTCGTCCCACTTGCCAGAACTTGTATGGGTCACAATGCTGCCGCATAAGAGAATATTTCGTATGGGAAAAATTCATTTGGTATTTATGGTTTTGGTAACTGTCACGAGTTCCGGAATGAATTAATGACGAGTACCAAGGTACCACTGTATTTTGAGGTGGCCACTGAAGGAGGCGAGTTCTGCATTTACCTACTCTGCCATCTTGACCAGAAGCTGATAACTTATTTCTGACAGTTTTGGAGGCTGAACATCTGAGATCAGGGTGTCAGCATGGTCAGGTTTGGTGAGGACCCTCTTCTGGTTTACAGATAGCTGCCTTCTTACTGTGTCCTCAGAGCTGCGTCTTAACTGATTCTCTGGTCCCTAAGGTCACTAATCTCATTCATGAAGGCTCCACCCCCCTGAACTAATAGTCTATCAAAGTCTCCACCTCCACATACTATTGCATTGGAATTAGTGTTTCAATACATAAATTTTGGGGGGACACAAACATTTAGTCCACTGCAGGGAGCCACCTGGAAGAGCTTCACAGAGGTGGTTAGTTGTGAACTCTCCTGAATTAAGAGTAGAGGTTTTATGGTAGACAGAATTGTATGTATGTGTGATTGCGCGTGTGTGTGATAGATCTTTTAAGAAAAGTGAGATAAATGTAAAAGTATTAATATGCAGATATATCCTGCTCTCATGGTGGGAATTGCTTCAATTTTGGACTCATTGGTGCTGTAAATGAAAATCTTAATTTAAATACTCTTCCCAATAAAGATTCCCTTGCTCCTCCTTTCTCCCCAGAATGGCTTTATGTTCCTTTAAAAACCATCCTCATTTGTGATTCATACCTGGTTTAACAAAATTTCTCTCTGGGAGTTCATCACTGGTAAACAGTTTTCTAGATGACCGCAATGCGATGAACTTTGGAAAGGCTCTTTCTGAGGGTAGCTGCCATGTGAAGTAGAAAGGATGTCTCAGCAAGATACCCCGTGTGCTTGTGGGACGTGGAGAGTCCTGGGCCTGTTCAGGGGGTGCCTTCCACACTGGGCCCTCCAAATGAGAGGATGCTCACAGCCCTGGAGGAAAATGTTTGCTTCCATGGACAGACAGTCAGGAGGCAAAGATGAAAGACCTTAAAATAAGTCCCATGTCAGAGCTCAGGACAACACCCCTTTTGAAACCACGTGTCTAGGAGTGAAATGTGTAGGGGGTCTTATCATGCCCACCTGCAGGAAGTTTTCTGGGTGTGAAGGCAGGGTGAGCTTGTGGAGGAGACCTGAGTGGGTGTCTCTGTGCTGCTACGGAATTTTACTGTGACTCTGGGTAAGTCCTCCACATCTGTACCATGGTGCTACATCTCATGTTAATTACAAATGAGATGTTTGTAAACTCTGAGGTACTTTAGGTATTACCATCCCACATGATTACACATTTATTTCCCATAATGTAGTGTGTTCTGAAGCTATCTAAATACAGAAAGAAACTAGACAAAATCAAACAAAAACACAGTCAAAGAAAAAGCAGGGGAACTTTCTGAAGCTGCTTTGACAAAAATATCATAGACTGGGCAGCTTTAATGAAAACCATTTATTTCTCACAGTTCTGGAGGCTGGGAAGTCCAAGATCAAGTTGCCAATTGATTCCTGCTGAGAACCTTCTTCCTATTTTACAGGTGAATACCTTCTTGCTCTGTCATTACCTGGGCTGGGTGGTGTGTGTGGTGCTCTTATTTTTCTTCTCTACCCTCATGACTTAATTACCTCTCAAAGGCCCTACCTACCAGTGTCATCACATTAGGGAATAGTGTTTTAACATATGAATTTTTTTGGGGGGGCACTAACATTCAGTCCATAGCATGAGGAATTGGAGAGATTGCAATTGCTATACCCCTAAGGCCCCAAGGCCTCAGGATAATAGCAGACACTGTTCAGGAAACCACCGGCCTGTGTCAAAACAGACAGAGGAAATGGTTTCTATTGACATTTTTAAAATAAACAACCTTATTGTATTTTTTCCATCACCATTTAGTCCCCTTACACCCTCTTCCCCAGCAGTCAGCACAGTTGTTCACGTCCATGAGTCCTTTATTTTTTTTGCTCAATCCCTCCGCCCCCTAACCTCCCACCCCGACTAGTTGTCATCTGCTCTCCATCTATGAGCCTGTCCCTGATTTGCTTATTAGTTCAGTTTGTTCATTGGATTCCATATATAAGTGAAATCATATGGTACTTTCCATATGACTAGTTTCTATTGAAATTTGTACCATTTCTACAGTACAGAGGCTGGCCCCCCTCCCTCCCTTCTCACATTCCTGATTTTCCTCTCTCTCATCTATTATGTGATAATTATGGTGCTAGGCAGGTGGGGTCAAAAGTCTCCTCTGAAAGTTCACAGTCCAACGGGGGCAGAGACCCTTAAACCCACCCACACCGCATGATGCAGAGTAGGGTGATTGAGGTGTAGTTGGACATCAAGGAATGGGCTCCTACGACTGATGGTGGCTCTTAGGAGACTGTTACTTTCATTCTGGCCTGGTTATTAAGGGTCTGAGTTTATATTTTTCTATGAAAATTTGTTTCTGTACTTATTTATTGAATATTTGTAGAGTGTCAGAAACCGGATTTATACTGTGGTCTTGGTAGACCACATCTGCTCACCACTTGGGCTGAGGCACATGCTATAGCCTGACTTTCTGAGATCTTTTCTGATTAAACTCTCTATTTTTCTTTTTTTGTTTTTCTACTTTTTCTTAATAAAAGTTGAAGGGAGGATGTCACCTTTGGTTTAAAATATACTATGCCTTTGTGAGTTCAGGAGCAGGTCATCAAACCCTGGCCATTGTTTCAATATAACCCTGTCCATTTTATGCTCATTCACTTCATGTCACTTCATTTTACTTCACTTCAACTCAATTTAACTTAATTCAATTCAATTTAGTTCAAAACATTTATGACCATTTGTTAGCAGCCGGACATCGTCTTTGTGCTTCCTGGTCTTGACAATTTTCCTGATGGCCACTAGGTGGCAGTGTGTCCCATGAAATGTTCATCTCACGGCGCTGGTGCCTGGTTCCTCCCCCAATTCTTAGGCTCACAGATTGTTGCTCCTCACTTGGATTTGTTTAATGCACACTTCCAAATTGAACCGACAGCTTGTACTATAGCTGTGCGTGTGCAGTATATGTGCTTAATTATACTGTCGAATTAAATTCGAAAGGGTGAGAAAGTGGTTACATGTATACATTTCCAAAGTCTGCTCTCTGTTCACAGCTTTTTCCTGGGGCTCAGGCAGGGATGGTGAAACCGCAGGGAAAATCTCAGAGCCAAAGACAGGCGGCATCTACTGGAGCAAAGGCAACTGTGCAAATTTTGCTTCCTGGGTCCCAGACAGTTACGGCCCTGAGGTCCCTTCCCTGCCCACCTTCTGCCCGAGGCTCAGCCGCCCAGCTCTGTGCTCTTCCTCTTCCCCGAGCTGCACTGCCTCACGAGAGCTGGCACACTGCCCCGCATGCTTCGGCGTGTCCCAGAATCATCTACTTACTCCTATGCATCTACAGAGTTCTGCAAACTTTTCTTTATTATGTGGACTATCTATCAGTGACTTTAGAATAACATTTATTAGGTAGGGCTTTAAGGTCTAGGGATGTCTCTAGTGGTGCAATTCCAGCAACTGAAAAGGTCAATGGAAATAATCGCTAGAATGAAAAGGCCTCAGGTTATTTTCATAGCATCTCTAGCAAACAGGTGGCCCACTGATGTCGAATACCACCAGTGACGGGGTTCTCACTGCTTCACAAACAGATCCTTTTCTTTCTGTTAGTTTAAAAAATTATTTTTTTATTGTTGCTCAATTGCAGTTGTCTCCATTTTACCCCCATCACTCTCCCCTGCCATATCCACCCCTCTCCCATGTTCAATCCTCCTCCACATTGTCCTTGTCCGTGAGTCCTTTATACATGTTCCTTGCCTTGACCCTTCCCTTTCTTTCCCCTGTAATCCCTGCCCCCCACCGCTGGTCACTGTCAGTTTGTCCTTCTGTTAGTTTTAATTATTAAAACATTTCTCATTGTCTTTGAGCTGAAATCTGGCCTTCTATAGCTTTCAACTAGTGGCCTTCCTTCTTTCTCTAGGATCGTATAGGTTAAGACTTGTGCATCTTGTAAAATTGCACATTTTGATCTGGTGGATTCGAGGTAGGGCCAGAGATTCTGCATCTCTAATAAGCTTCCAGGTGATGCTGTCCTTGCAGGTTCAAAAAACCACCCTGTGAGTAGTAGCAAGGGAGTGGAGGAAAGTCGTTAGGCTTCGAAATTACCCAGAACACCCACGTAACTATGATTTATCCTAACCTTATTCTTGTTCTCTCTTTACTTCCTTAGAATAACCATCACCCTGAAGATGATGTTTGTCAATCTGTGAATTATTTTTTTACTTGTGTATGTATTCCTGAATGATATACAGTATTGCTGTGTTTTAGAGTTTTATATAAATGGCATAATATTTTATTTAGCCTTTTGCACCTGCTCTGATAACCCAGATTGTTTTCAGAGTTATCCATGTTAATGCATGTACCTCTGTTTTTAGGACTAATTTATGGCATTTCATTGTATGACTACACCACTCTATATTAATCCTCTTTCCTACTGATAAACAAAATAGTGTTTTTATTCATTTTTTGCCATTATGAACAATTTTGGAGGCATTACTCCATTATTTTTTAATTTCAACGTCTAGAAGTCTAAAGCCCATCGTAATTCCTTGTCTGTTGGTGAAAACTCTCCTTTTCCCCAAAGCTCTCCAGATCTGCCCTTTATCCCAGCCTCCTGAGTTCCCACAGAGCTCTACCGCTGAGCTGGGCACTCGGAGAGCCCTCTCAGCAGACTTCTGTCCTGCAGTCCTGGGAAGTGTTCTTGTTCTATGCCTCTGGTAGTCTTTTTCTCTCTATTTTTTCTGTGCTGAATTTCTGGAACTCCTGTTGGTTACACAGTGGATTACTTGGTTTATTCCCCTAGCATTCTTATCACTTTTTTTCCTAGTTTTCCTCTCTTTAATCTTTTTTTGTTTGCTTTCTATGAGATATTTTGACTGGATTGTCCAAACTCCTTGTTATGTCTTTTTTTATTTGCTTTCTTTTTTCAGCATCTAACAACTCTTTCTTGTTCTTTAATAAATTCCCCTTTATAGCATTCTATGTTATTATAAAATACTGCTCTGAGGATATATTTTTCTGAGACTTTTTTCTCTTTCCCATATTTTCTGTTGTCTCTAGGTTCTTTTTGTTTTGTTTTTAGTTTGTTTTATTCATGTGCAATCTTTGGTCATATGCATGATGGCTCTTTGTCTGTTTGTCCACATTAAAGAGGTAGGTACTGAGGGCTGGTTTGAAGCTCTGCGTGCACAGGCTGGACGTGTTGATGGGGGAGGGACTCTATGGAGGGGGACTGCAGCACAGGCTAACCTTTTATTTATGGGATATCCTCAAAGTCAGAATACCTAGGCCTTTATTCGTGGACCATTTCCAATTTGGTCCTAATGGGACCTAACAGTAGGTCTCTGTAGCATCAGCTTTCTGTGGTGTTGACTTTCTTAAGATACCAAACTTCCTTAGGCCTCAGTTTCCTTGTCTATAGCCAGCTGGAATTGGACGAGGTGACTCAAAGGACTCCTTCCCTTCTATGGTTTTATAATATGATTCAGGGTAGAGATTAGTTAAGAGACGAAAAGCATATTAGAGGGAATCAACTATGCTCAAATATAAAAACCCTTTGAAGCTGTCAGGAGATGGCTCCTAAAAATCTAATAAAAGATTTGACTCACCGGGGACATGATTCAGTGGGAGATAATTAGAAATAAACTTGGGAGGGAGGACTTGAGGAGGGATAGTATTTAGTGGCAATGCCTTAATTAATTTTGCCTATGTCCTTGGGATGTTAAAATCACTAAGTTTTGCAGTCTACCTCTCGCAGCTGAATTGCACACATAAGCTGGACGTTGCTGATTGAGTGGGACATTATAGATCCAGAGAGAAAGATGAAGTATTTATTAGATTTTAATTTATAATAACCCAACCAAGACTGTGGGTCTTAGGTTGACAGGTCCCTGCACAGAGGTCAACATCTTGGAGGATTTCTAAAATTTTATTCTTGTTTACTCCTAAAACAAAGCTGTGTTCTTCCCTTTGGGGTTCCATGAAGTTAAGGTACTCTCAAAAGCGGTAGGAAAAACATTGCTTGGAGATTTCACATTTCTGCACAGGAATTTACTAGGATCTGATGTGTGTGTATTCAAATTAAAACCGAGTCTTAGTTTAAACTCCATTTGCTTACTTAGGCTGTAAACTCCTGCAAAATTGGAGCCTGTTTTTTCATGTGTCACTCATTCAATGTGTGCAGTTGGTGTTTATTACACATTGGAGTAAACGAATATATTGAGATGCAAACATGCTCTAGAAAACTGCTTCCTTTTCATCCACCTCTAACTCATGTTGAGATCTATAGGTCACCTTTCAAGTTCGGCATGTTCTAAGCAGGCTGAGCATTGGAACTGGGGCTTGTTGAAAAGATAAAGATACGCTCAGCTCTGTTTGATGGCATTCCAATGTCACAAAATACCTTGAGGAATAATATCAGAGCCAATACTCCTTACTTCAGCAGGCTGGTTTGTCCTATAGTCACCTCAATATCACATAGCATGAGCAGAAATAGCGCTAACCTGTCAGGGTGGTATTTACACAGGGCGCAGGAGAGAGTGATAACGGGGGAGACATTTAGGGGAGATTTCCTGGATTTACGATATTGATTTTTGTTCTTTGTATGAGGAAGAAATTAACGTTCCTCCTCCTGGAAATATGTTCTCTGTAATGAGCCTGGTTAACTTCATGAAATACAGCTTACCAAGCTAGTGTTTGCCAAGAAGGGGACCGGGATGGACTCAGAGAGGGGCGGGCGATCTCGCCCACAGATGGGTCCCTATTAGAGTGCAGACGAGGCAGGAGGACACTTAGCATGGCTTTGGTTTGGGGAAAGCTGATAAAAGACAAGCTTTAGTTGGGGAAACCTGTTTAAGATAGAGTTGTGGCGGGGGGGGGCGGCGGCGGGGAGAGGATTTGTATAGTAGCACAGACATGGTGGTGACTTTATGTTTTTGTTTTGAATGAAGCCATTCATTCAGCTACTCATTCAAAATCATTACTAAGGGCTAGATTACCATCCTCAACATTTGGGATGTAAGAAATTGCCTTTAGGGAGCTCAGAGACTAGGAGAGAAAACCACCAAAATCAACCTCATAGAGGCTGAGTACGGAGACTTGAACAATTTTAGGAAATTGAGAATCTCCTCTGAGCACTATGAAATGGGAAACTTAGTTTGGGGAAAGCCTGGTGTCTGTGTATCATCTTTAGTTCTCCAGCACCTAGCGCAGCGTCTGGCTCAAACTTTGAAATCAGTCTTCCTAAAAATATGCCTTTCATCATTTTTTTCCTTTCTTAGGGATGTAGTGACTTCCTAGGTTGCCTGATGAATGCAAGATCAAAAGCTTATGCCTGAATTTTAAGGCTTCTTCTAAGTTAGCGTATCTTCTTTTCACCCATGTGGGCATAGCCCCTGGGGGGCATCTTTCACCCCTGAGATTGTGCTCAGTCAGCTGGTATCCTCTGACAGAATCTACAGCTTGTTAAAATACTGGCAGACGGCTGCCATCCCCAGGAGCACCCCTAGCCTCCCACCCCAGGGGCGCTCTGCCTGGGATCCGCCCACTTGTCCACCAGAGGGTTAATTAAATGCCTGGCAATGCTGGGAACACCCTGCCCAGCACCAAATACTCTGCTGGTCTGAGCCCTGGCTGGACAGCTGGTGAAATATTTTGCAACCACCGTGCACAGCCCCGTGGAGCCCCCTCGGCGCCCTTCCTGCCCTCCAGGCCTGCTTTTCCTCGTCTTTACCTGTTCGGATGCTTGTCATTCTTCAAGACCCAACACCACAAACTCCATCTGTGCCTTGAACAACCGTTTACCAAGGGTCTGAAATGAACACAACGGTACAAAACAGGAATTGCTGGGCCCTTAGGCAGCCTGGGGGCCACAGTGGAGAGAGAAGCATTCATCAAATAGCGATCCAGTGCAGCATTAGCTGTGTGATGTGGGCCATGCAGGCACTGTGGTGGCTGGGGTGTGGAGCGGTGGAGTTTGTGGAAACTGCACCTGGGTACCTGGCAGGGCCTCTGTATCCAGGCCTTGTACCTGACCCGGGGCTGGGGAAGGGATAGGGAGGCCAAGGACACCTTCTCTGCAGCCTGGCCTTTAGGGTAGGTCTGAAGTTATGAGTGGATTTTAACAGGCTTTGAGGGGGGAAGGGAGTGTCACATAGTAGAAGTGGCATGTACAAAGGCCCTGGGGTAGGGGAAGCACAGTGTGTTTGAGGAACTGACAAGAGCCAGTGTGGTGGCCTGCAAGTCCCATTTCTTCTTTGAGAACTCCTCAGACTTACATCCTTATACCCTGTTGTTGATTTATTAATAGAGAGATTGGTGGCTTCAACAAGCACTAATTTATGAAGACCTATGAAGTGCTGTGAAAGGCAGTGGGAACGTAAAGCCTCCTATAAACTCCTATAAACTCTCATAGTGCGTTTGAAAACTTTTCCCTCTTATGCAATGCTCAGGACACTTTTAGGTGTTGTGCATTGCTTATTCTCCCTTCCCTGTACCTCATCGGAAGCTATGCTGCATTCCGAAGTGATCGTCTGTCCTTCTTATTAGAGTGCCCCTAGATCTTGGAACACAGACAGACACATAGTAGATGCTCAGTACCTATTTGTTGACTGAATCCTTGTGTTGAATTAAAGCCTGATAAGACATGGTTGTGACTTTAAGGAGCTTAGGTCTGGTAACTGTTTTACATATTGCTTTGCATTATTCCTTAATTGCTTCATGTGCAGAGGTCTCTCCCCTTAGACCGGAACCTCTTAGAGAGCAGGACTTGTCAGTTAGGGCTCAGCTGTGCAGGCTTTGGCGAAGAACTCATAAGGATAAAAAGGATAGGATTAAAGACAGAATCCAGCAGCAGATGGACAGAAGTTTGCAAAAGAGAATCCTTCACAAGGAAACAAAGTGCTCTGAAGTTTCCAGGAGAAGTTACCATAAGAGGAAACGGTGATGATGATGACAGCACGTTTTAACTAGATTCTCTCAGTGCTACGGTGCTTGTCTTGTGAATTCCTGACTTTACGCTATAGAGTCCCTGTACTTCTGGGCATGAAAGAAGGTAAATAGCCTGCCAGGTAAGCATCGTATATGTTTTACTTTTGACATTTGAGAAGCAGGACAGATAGACCTAACCTCTGCCCACTTCCTATAGGAACTTCCTAGGATACTGCCTGAACTCTTGCCTACAGAGGTGATGTGAAAAGCCAAAAAGCCGGTGGAGATATTATTACCTCTCAGCATGGTTTACTGCCTCCCTTAAAGAACAAACGGTCTGAGATGGGATCCTTCAGCGGGGGATCTGAGGAGGCTGCTAGCCTCAGCCCCTGGGGACATCTGGGGTCATTTTATATCACCGTGAGCCCGACGTAGAAAGTTCTTACATGGAAAACTCATCAGGCACGGAATGAAATTCTATTTGGGGCTTTGCAGGTCTGCAATAACCCCTTCAGTGACCTTATCCAGACTCACAAATTGGCTGGTTATGCGGTGGCGGGTGGGCCTTCTCTCTGGCGTTTCCGGCAATGGCTTGGAGGGGGAGAAGAAGCCATGGTACTTGGGAAGGAGTGAGCCCGAAGGAGGCCCTGCCAATTACTGCACCTGTCAGTGTTCAACAACAGATAAAATTAATTCAGAAACCCAAACAGTCTGCAGAAAACTGAACACAATTATCTAAGAAATTAAGTTATACCGTTGCCATGACCTTTAATCAATCATTCAACCGTTAATGTTAATTTTGTGATCTAAAAATCATAGTTCTATTTGCATTTTAATGGCTGCCAAATGAGTGTCATCAGGAGGAAATAATGGCAGGGTGGCCTTTTGTGACAAATCCTTCCCTCCTAATGGTGATGCCGAAAGCAAGGAACTGGTGCTGGGAAAAGGTTTTGTTTCGCCTTCCAGCAGATGTATGGAGCTGCCCTTCTCAAATGAAAAAACAAGCAATTCCCCACAAATACCACCACCTGTTGTTATAAATAAATCCAAGCTGTAACATGGAACACAAGCTTAGTGGCAAAATCATTCCCAAACACCCTACCCTCCTCCCGCCAGCCCTTCGTGATGGCCTCTTAACAACTTGTTTCTCAGTCATGTACCTTTTTAAGCTTTCGACCAGCCACCAGGCCCCATCCCTAACCCAGAGAAATGGCCTGTGGATTTGTGGCTAAAAATAAAAAGTTACCAACCTCGGGGAGAAGGATCACACGTTCGTTTGTACAGTTTAAGCGGCTGGAAACTGGCTACACGCCACTCCACATTTAGGGTTTCTTTTAAATCTTAATCCAGACATCCAGTGGCATATTTCGCAGCTAATGAACCTACCCTTCAAGGAGGAGCACAAGACCTAATTAAATCAGGGCATCGTGAGGTTATTGGCAGGCCGTTTATAGTTTGGCAGAATCTCGCTTCTAGGAGCAAGAATAGGAAAATTAGAAAGCATTAGAACTGATTTAGTTACCCCCTTATCTATTTCCACATTCCTTTGGCCTACAACAGACTGCATCACTCCATCTATAAATGTTGATCATTTAGCAGGCCCCGGATATCATACTTGGCTAACATATTGTGTTCCTTACCTGGAACGTGGCTTCTTTCCTTCCGTCTCCTAGAAGATTTGTACAAATTACTTCCCCTGGTGAAAGAGACCTCGAACGTACACATTTGAAAAAAAAAAAAAAAGCTTTAAAAATAAAGAGCTTCAGAGATTTTCTGAGTACAGAAAATTCAAATAGGGAAGGAAGGAGAAAGTGCTAGAAAAGAATGCTAACTTATTTTTTTCTTCCAAGGAAATGTGGAGGAGGGGGAATATTCCTGCAGAGGTTGCAAAACTCCTTTTCATAAAAGATTTATTAGCAATGACAGAGGGAGATTGCTGAGTGGAACCCTGATAAATGCCTCACTTTTTTTTTCGCTGCTTTGAAATTATGGGTTCTGTCCATAAAGTACTGATTAATTCATATTCACTCAATGACATACCCTCTTTTCCTCCCCCCTCAAGCAAAGATTGTAAGCATTCTACTTCAACAAATAAAGAACTCTGGGTGGATGCATACTAATTCACTTAGCTCTGGAATTCGCACTACAATTTATGCAGCTAACCACTGCAAAGCAGGAAAGAAAATCTTTTCTTTTACTGTGACAAGACCTGCCTACCTTTCAGCATTTCCCTCCCAAGGTATTATTAATCTCTAAACGTCACAAAATTGAAGACTTATCTAAGACCCTGTAAAACACAGTGGCATCATATGGAGCAACATCCAAAGAGAGAAGTTTCTTTGCTTTTCTAAAAGACTGATAGTACCAATTGGAATCTTTTCTTGTTTAAGAATCCAGATAATGTATCTGGTATCTGTTCTAAGAAATATCCAGAGAAAATTGGTTGGATTTTATTAAATTTTTATTTTTTTTTGTCCTTTCCCAAGGACATTTTTTCATTGCTGTTAGAGAAAGAGAGGAAGGGAGAGAGGGAGACATTGATATGAGAGACAGGCATCTGTTGGTTGCCTTTTACAGGCGCTCAGACTGAGGAAGGAACCCACAACCTACATTCCTGATCGGGAATTGAACATGCAATCTTTCAGTTATGAAATGGGACGACCAAACCGTAACCAACTGAGCCACACTGTCCACGGCAAATTGATTGTAAACACAGTATTTATTTTGGAGTACTGAGTGATTGAGGCCAAAAAATTGGCAAAGCACCTGCATGGTTAGAGAGTATATGTCGGCAGGTAAGGGAGAGCGGGTAGTGGCGGTTAGCTCAGGAGTCTGCCTGGGAGAAACAACACTGCTACAGCGAGGCGACCAGGAACTCCCTGCTTCGTTCTGTGGCCAACAAATCACTTTTATGTACTTATCAGCGAGTCAGTAAGTATTTTTCAATTTTAATGAATTTTTAAATTGTAAGAGCGATGTGCTCCCATTTAAAATGTTGGAAAAGAAAAGTACTAGCAAAAGAATTACTTTAGAAGATAACACTGTGCTAGACACTGTTCTGAGTGAGAAAGGAGCTCTCCACCAAAATTCCCTTCCTTCTGGTTGGTAACTCCGGACTACAACTTCCTGGAAGGCAGGAATCAGATAGGCCCTGTTCACGTGGCCTAATGCCTGGCAAATGGTAGATGCCCACTGTATATTTGCTGTAATGAAATAGTAAAAATGGTGTGTGTTCAAATTTGCTTTTCGGATAATTTTGATTGAGACCAAATATTGGAGTGGCCAGAGAAAGTATGTTTTGTTTTTTCTGTAAAATAAAAGACACATTTTTTTTCATTTTTATAAAAAACTTTATTGATTTGGATATTTTGAGTATGTCGGCTGTCTTCCGTGTGGTATAATGTTGATTGTTCTCAATTAATTTCTCAATTTGATCGCCATCTACTTCAGGGGGCCTACCTGACCGTGAGCATCATCCAGTGAGAAATCTCTAGCAGGAAGCTTTGCAAACCACTTTTGAGACGTTCAATCAGTCACAGCACCTTCTCCATACACCGCACAAATCTTTTTTTTGTGTTTCACTTGCATTTTTACCTTTCTTGAAACAGTAAAGTACAATACGCCAAAAATGTTGCGTATTTTCTTCCATCTTCAATATTAAAATGGCTGTGCAAAAATGTACCAATTTTGATAATCTTTTTAAAAAAATATTATATTTATTTATTTATTTTTAGAGAGAGGGAAAGGGAGGGAGAAAGAGAGGGAGAGAAGCATCAACCGGCTGCCTCCTGCATATCCCCCACCTGGGACCCGGCCGGCAACCCAGGCATGTGCCCTGACCAGGAACCAAACTGGTGACCTTTAGGTTCTCGGGCTGGAAATTAATCCACTGAGCCATACCAGCTAGGGCTTGATAAGTTTTTGAAAAAAATACATGCTGATATGACAGCTGTCACAATACAGTTTAACAAATTGCTTCAAATGAAGTTAAAGATAGGTTAAACGCTATTAGTGCCATCTTATGTAAAGAACAAAATGAACTTTTTTGGCCAACCCAATATATTGGCTTAAGCAGCTATCTGTCTTTTGAGTAATTTCTGGGCAGTTTTGTTAAGGGTCTCGATTAATAGGTAGAGAATGGCCAGATACCAAGTTGCAGTGAAGAGGGGAAATGGTACTTTCCATCAAAAATAATACTGACTTATTGAATGCTTCTTGTGCCAATTATGGAACTAAGCCTATTATATACCCCTTTCAGCTCCAGTGTAACTCAGGGAAGTATGCATTTTTCTCCCTATTTTATAATGTGGCTCAGAATGCATTAGTATTGTTTAAGGCCTCATAGATAGTAAGTGGCAGACCTGGAATGTGAACTCTTTTTTTGTGCGAACCCAGCACTGTGTTCATAACCACCATGCTGTATGGCCTGGAGTCTGGGTCAGCCAATGATGGGGCCAAATAGGCAGACACATGCAGGGTTGGCACAGGGGGATGTTTAGAAGTCCAGCACAAGGAGCTAGGTCTAGAAGAACATGTGAGATCCACTGAGGATCCAAGATCTGGAAAATAGTGTTTGGCTGAGACTCTCACAGCTTTGAAGAGGCTGAGTTCTGATCACACTGGCAGTGAGTATCAAGAATGCTGGAAAAGAGAGGTCCGGGAGCTGAGGACTGGCACGGAGAGACAGGAAACACAGCCAGTGAGGGCGGGGGCCTAAGAGCCTGTGTTCAGCCACCGAAGCGCTTGGGGTTTTGCAGTTGAAACTTTGCGATGCAAAACGGGGTCTCAGTCATGATTGATTCCATACCACACCCTGGTGACAAGAGAGATCATTCTGTTTGTCTTATTTGGGGACAAAATTAGTACTGGTGCCTGGGTTAAAAACAAAAGGGAATGCAGCTAACTAACTCAGTTGCCAGGATTGGAAGGTGTGATCCAGCGAGGGACACACTCTCACATGTTTGTCACCTCAAGAAATAGTTACTCCTAATATAGGAGGCTCCGATTCATTTCTGCCAAAATTAATTTATATGTTGCATATTTTTAAATGTTCCCCTTTAATCATAATGAGTGTTAATAAATACTGTACGTCTAGTATGTGTCAGGAACAGCGCATAGCACTTTAGTTGCATTTTATTTAAGCTTCACAACAATTTTCCGGTGGTAAGCACTGTTATCATGTTCATTTTACAGGTAAGTGAAATGAGGGCTTGGAAGGGCTAAATAATTTGTGTAAGGTCATGTATCTCGGGAGTGTGGAGCAGGGCTAGATGTCGGTATGTACCAGAACAATTGGACACTTGTTCATCACTAAAATACTGAAATTCTCCTATTCCTGTGGGTAAGCAGTCCTTACCAGCCCCCGCAAGTGTCTCCCCACCCATGGTCAGCAAACTGAAGAATGACTAGGAGGGCAGGGGTTCTTCCTCCGGGTTCAGTGTCTGCTCTCATTGGTCGGCCTCTCTGCTGAACCAGGTGCACATATTTTGATCATCGTCCTCGATGGAGGTAGCTTTCATGTCACGCATCCCCCCTGGGCAGACTAGGGCTCCATAGGCCTAAACCATTCTATGAGAGAATGTGTGAATCAACGAGAGGAGGCTTCAGGTGCATAAGCTCTTCCTGGTGTTCCTTCATCAACAGCTGCTTCAGGGAGGGTCTGATAGTCTTTTCTCTCACTAACTTAACTCTTCTCAGCTTTTTAGACTTCCCCCTTTGTAAAGGTGCTGGTCCTGTTAAAACCCGCTTATACTTCCTGCCATTGTTTTCAGTGGGCCAAGTGGTGAAATATGGAGGGCAGGTAATGAACTTCAAGAATGTTGAATTATTTCGGTGCAGTTTAATGAATAGACTGGAGTCCAAAGGCAGCTGACTTGAGATCAAGTCTTGGCTCCATCAGTCATTATCTACATGACCTTGTGCAGTCTACCGAACCTCTCTGAGTCTCTTCATTTGTGAGATGAGGGCAATTTTCCCCATCCCTCTTAGATTCCTACCACCCTTCGAAACCTTTTAACCAGAGAGAGACATAAATTAATATCACAATGGATATAGTCTACTGTATAATGTAGTTGTCTAGTCCTCGAGGGGATTGAAAAATTGGCAGAGCAGCTTACTAATAGTTTCCGAGATAGAATTCACACCAAATGCTGCACTATTTTCTGCCTCCAAAAAGCAGATAAGGGTTTTCTGTCTTACTTGTGATGGGTTTGTTTACTGAAGCTCTTCTTTTAGAACTGTCTAGAACTTGTCCAATTAAAGTGATTCTGAAATGACATTTCCAAAGCCAGCCTCAGACTTTTCTCCGCTCTCCCTAGTCTCACCTCACATCCCCATGAAAGCACACTCGGGCTTCATTGCATTTACCAAGATAGACTCAAGTAAATCCTCCTGTAGATAAACAGCCCATAAAATTAACCATGGGTGAGCAGACTGCCTCTAAATGCACTCTGCAAAGGGCATGCTCTTTAAGAGGAGAAACCAACCAGGGAATGGATTTGGAGATAATTTGTGTGCTGCAGGTGTGACCTGATAAGGCACTAAAAAGCTCAACTTTATGACTGTAGAAATGCAGTTTGCCCAACATCAATGTAGCTTACCCAAGCAAAGTCATTTATCAGAGCAAGATAAATAGTTCATTCTTTGTCAGGGGTGAAAAAGAAGAGCCACGAAATTATAATATAGTAAAATTTGCCAAGTACTACTTATATACATTATTTCTTTTGGTCCTTAAAGCTACCCTGTGTGATAGGTATTTTTAATCCTCTTTTACAAACAAGGAAATTGGCCCCCACAGGGGTTTACTAATTCACCTCAGTTTCCATAGCTGAGTGTTGGATTAGTGGTTCTTAACCCCCAGGAGACATTTAACAATGTGTGGAGATATTTTTGGTTGTCACAACGTGGGAGCAATGCTACTGGAATCTAGTGGGTAGAGGGTGGAGATGTTGCTGCACACCCTGCAATGCACAGGATGTCTCTCTTCCCTCCCCTATCCAAGAGTCACATGGCACTAAATGCCAGTCAAGCTGAGGTTGAGAAACCCTGAGTGGGAGGGAGTGGCAATGAACCCAGGTTTTTTTGATCCTAAATTTAATGATTATTTCTCTGCAAGTTTTCAAAGTTAACAGTGTAGTAGAACTGTCACTGATCACAAGCTCCCCCAGGTCGATGTTGCTCTTGTACAGGCTAGTTTCAGCTGGCGTTATTTCCACTGGTCATTGTGTCCATTCTGATGGGTTCCTGCACAGCAGGTTGTTAACTATTTTGAATATCCCCTCTAGTGTCACCTGATCAAATTTGGCAATATCTTATCTATAGGTGATAGAGGAGGAATCTCCTTGTCACACAGCAAAGAGGATACGTTGAGGAGAAAAATGAACTAGGGATTTTGTTTTCAAGGGTCTCCTTTGACATACCCATGTAAATAATAATAATAATGCCACACCTCATGTATTTAATGCCTCATAATTTTCAAAGCATTTTCATATTCTTTCAACAAGTATTTATTGAGGAGAAAAATAAGTGCCATGTTTTTTCTAGTTCTGAGCATACAGTAGTGACCAAAATAAAGAACTTGGCTTCTAGGAACTTTTGCATGAGGGGTAAGGGCTCCAGACAATAGGAAACAAGTAAGTATGTTGTATGCCAGAGTGAGGCAAGTGCTGTGGGAAAGAATAAAGCAGAGTCAGTGTAATAGGGAATGTGGGGTGGAGGTGTAACAGGTAAGGTGGTATTTTTGCAGAGCTAGGAAGGATGGATGAGGGCAAATCATGCAGATACCAGGGGGAGGAGAGTGTCAGGCAGAGAGAACAGTAAATGCTCTGTGACTGGTGTGTGCTTGACAAAATCAAGGAACAGCAAAGGGGTCAGTGTGGTTGGAGCTGAGTATTGAGGGTGGAGTGGGAGGAGATGTGATAGCAGCAGGGAGACCTTGTAAGCGGCTGCAGGACTTGAGCTTTGCTCTGACTGAGATGGGGAGCCATTGAAGAGTTTGAGCAGAGGAATGACATGATCAGACATCATTTTAAAAGATCAATCTGGCTGCTGTGTCGTGACTAAACTAGAGGGATAAGGGCTGAAGCCGGGAAATCAGTTCCATGGCTGCTGTTATCGTCAGATAAAAGAAACAGTCGTGGTTGGCGTTGGAGATGCAGCACTGGGAGGGTGAAATCAATCTGATTCTGGGTATCTTTTGAAGGTTGAGCCAACAGGATTTGCATCATTTGTGGGGAATGAGAGAAAGAGATAGCTTTAAGGACTCTGGCCTGGAAACTCCCCCATTTTGAGATGGGAAGCTGTAGGAGGAGCTGATTTGAGGTGAAAAATCAGGAATTTTGGTTAGAACATGTTAAGTGTAAGGTGTTCATTAGACATCTGTGTGGAGATGTATGTAGAGTTATGTCATATTATGTCATTTCCAATGTTATAGCATACCTTTGACCAAAGGCCAGTGTGTACTTAACATGCCCATGGCTACAATGTCCCTGCACTGGGATGACATCACACTCTCCTTGATTCTAAGTCCAATGTTCTTCTGATGGAAATCAGCATAAAGAAAGAAGTCTTTAATGGCAACAGTTCATAAAAACCGTCTTTAAACTGTGCTTCTTTGTGTCCTTCTCTGAAAAACAAAAGATGGTCACATTTGGAGAGATGCACAGAGCACATCAAAATAAGGACTTCCTGGTGTGACCCTTGGAATTATCATTAAAGACATGAAACCAGCAGAACAAAGAAGCCCAGATAACTCAGGTTCTGCCTACTTCAAATATCACTTTTTAAAAAGCTTTCTTTTTCTTTACTCTTCTTTAGGGTTAACAGAAAATGAAATCTTACTCTATGTGATTGTTTGGTTTATTTTTGGCCAAACTTTACCCCCCTCCCAAGTTTTTCTTATAAAAGTTTTGCACATACAGATTTATTTATAAACATCCATATACCCACTTCCTAGCTTCTACAATTAATATTTTCCTGTATCTGCATTTTCACATATCTATCCATCCACCCCTCTACTCATCCATTACTCCATTTTTTTTTTTGATGCATTCCATGGTAAGTTGCAGCCATTGGTATACTTCACCTCTAAAGACGTCAGCATGCATATCATTAACCAAGTTCCACATTAAACCCTTTGGTTTTTATACATGTAGATCATTTGGTTTTCAGGGGCTGTATGGTAAACAATATGTAGTGGAATTTTGAATTTAGATACACTCTAAGAGTGTATATCTTTCAAAGAAGCACCTCTAACCCCATTATATTGATTTTGATTGTGGAATCTCAGTTCTTGTTTCTGTCTTCTAATTTTCTCTCTTTGTGTATGCCCCCTTGACATTTCCCCTTTTATTCTTTTATGATCTTTAGTCTTGTGTTCACCTTTTCTTCGGCCTTTGCTCTCCGGTGAACATAATCCAATTTTTTTCCAGCTGGTAGTTACCTTTAGATTAAAACAAATATTGAGTCTAAGTTTTTATATTCACATTAAGAATGAAACAGTATCTTTCTTGTGAGAGGAGATCATTGAAAGTTCTTTGCTTTTCTTAGCTGCTGAACCATTTCAAAGTTTTGACCCAAGAAATCACAGACTCAGAGTATGTTTGGCTCTCGTTTTGTAAGAGGGAGAATACAAGGCCTGAGGGGAAGAAGACTTTCTCTTTCTGAGAAGCCGCAGCTTCTGAATGGCAGAATCAGAGAGCTCGCCTAAACGCAAGGCATCTAGTCTACCTCCACCTTTAGCTCAGACAACAAATAACACTTAACAGCTTCCAGGCACATGAGAAAATATACTAGTTTTAGAGGATTAAAGCAAATGGATTTCTCAATTCCTTGTAGAAGTTTAAAAGCCTTTCAGGAAATCCTACCATCTTCATAATAAGAAAAATTTTAGCCTACATTCTATTAATCTTTATGTCCACAATGGAAAAAGCCTTTTTCTTAATAATATCCACTCAAATATTTGAAGACTATTCTTAAGTTTCCCCATAGACTATTTTTCTTGAGAATAAATAATCTAAAATTTTCTGAACTTTTCTCATGAATTATTCTTCCCATTCTTTTATTAATCTTTATAACTTTCCATGAATTTTCTTCAAATTTTTCATCTTGCTTCTAAATTGTGAAACCAGGAAAAAACAAAGTACTCAATAATATTGATTATTGAGTTCATGCCAAAATGTGAGTTCCTTGAGGGCAGGGTTCCTTTCTTACACAATGTTGTTTTCCTATAGTGGGGGTCAGCACACTTTTTGTTTTCTTAAAAGGGCCAGATAAATATTTTAGGTTTTGTAGGCTACGAGACAATGTCCTCTACTATTTGAATACTACTGTTCTCTCTGAAAGGCTACTACTCCTTTTATGTTTTACACTATAAAAGTGTGAAAATGATTCTTAGCTGAAGGGCCATGCAAAAACGGGTGGCAGGCCAGATTTGGCCTGTAGGTACTATTTGGTTCCTGCTATAGAGTCTAGCACATGTGTGGTACGTAGCAGGCATTTAGTAAAGTTTGTTGAATAAAATAATGCATGCATCTGTGAAAATTATTTTATAATTTCTGTCTTTTTTTTTTTAGCACTTCTGCTGCTTATTGGCTCAACGAGCTTGTCCACTAAGACCTTCAGATCTTCTTCTGCCATACCATCTATGGCTAGTGCTTTCATGTGCTGTTTGTACTTGGGTAGTTGTATTGTTCCTCCCTTAGTCTAAGTTTTATTTTAACCTAGCTTTATTTTTCCTCCCTTAATCTAAATTTTGTTTTAATCTAGTTTTATTGCTCTTCCCTTAGTGCTAAAATGTGGTAGGGGCACTCTATTAACTTTCACTTGCTGATGGCTTTGGATCTCACCTTTAATTTAGTGAAGCCATTTTGAACTTTTGTTTTTCCAGTGTGTTCAGCAGCTGCCCCAGTTACAAATTATCTGTGAACTTAACAAGCTACCCCAGGCAACTGACAAAACCAAAATGCTGGACCTAGTTCAACCACCTCAACCGGAGGCCCCAAGCTCTATTTCCATTCTTATGGCTCCTACCTGCCCTGCAGGGGTTGGGAAGCTCATTTCTACTTATTGTCCTGGAATAAATTGGAAGGAGTCAGGCAGCCTTGCAGAGAAGACTGGCACTCGTGGCAAAAGAAAAAAAAAAACCCTTTCTTTTCCCTGAGCTTTTGGGCCCATAGAGAAGGCTTGTCACAGCCCGAGGGAGTGTGGAGTTTTGTACTAGATGGAAGAATTACCATCCTGAGCTGACTTTGGAGGAAGCAGTGGTGAGCAGCACAAAGCCATAGCGTCAGGGAGAGTCAGCCTGCTCTGTGGAGAGCCTGGAGGCTGATTCCCGAGACTGAGCACGGCATTCCTGCCGCCCCTTCTGCCCCACTCCCTGGCTCAGGTGAATTGATTCCTAGGTCCATAGGTGCCTTTCTGATGGAAGCTTCCTGTGTATCTGCAGTGATCTTGTGTGGATATCTCTTGATGAGAGTCCCGTGGAACCAACTCTAAAAAACTGACAATGGGTCAACAAAAAGCCATGCCTCTAGGCCTTAGCCTCTTGGGACACAAAGGGGCTATTGGATGTAGGCAGATGTGACATCAAATCTGATAGAAAACATGGCAGGGAGGGCTCCTTTTCCTCCAAACTCTAAGCTAGAGAGGTGGTTACCATTTTCAGTCCAGGGGCCTCTGGTTCCCCAGGATGATATGCATTGTCCAGGGCTCTTTGTATTCACTCTTTTCTCACTCTTATCCCCTCCCCTCTACTTTGCTGAGATTGCTGTGATTGCCACCATTTAAAACATCCGGGAAAGCTTCATTTATTTACAACAACTTCCTTCTTAACCAGCTGGGGGAGGTTGCAAAATAGCCAACCCAGTAGTGGATCAATCTTTAACATTTCTTTCAAATGTTGAGATAAAGAAAATGATGACAATTTTAAGGCTCTATTAGGTGGAAATGATCTACGAGGGATGGTGGACAGCTGAAGGTCACAAATCAGGCGGCTGCCTTTGGCTCAGTGATTGAGAAGGAGTGTGGAAACCAATGGGTGTTCCTGAGTTTCATAAGAGCCCAAGTTCGGGAATTTATCAACGTGTGCCTGGGATTTGCGGTAATGAGCCTCTTCACTCCTCTCATAAAACAAACCAGTGTCTGATTATAAGCTGACTGGCCTTCCATAGATACGGAAATTAATTCATTTTGTTATTAGAGGGCAAAATATTATGCCTTTGTCTTGCTTACCTGATAAACAGCCTCACTTGCATGTGGGGATCACGCTGTTCCCCATCCTGTTAAAAGAACAATGTCAATGACATGGAATTTGCATATTTTGCATCATTAATGTTTGGAGAGATTCTTTTCAAGATGTTTTCGATTCTGGGTATACAGATTTTCTTTTTCTATTTTTGCTACAGGTCCTTGTTCACCTTGTGTGTCAATCAGGGCAGGCTTGGCCATGCCCGGGGCAGCAAAACCACTTCAAAATCGCCTTGGCTTAAAACAACACAGGTGTATTTCATTCTCCTGCTACATGTCCATCAAACCTAACATGGGCTGTGCTCCATGACTTTTTCTCTCAGGGTCCCTACCATTCAGAGCAGGGGCTGGCAAACTTTTTCTGTAAAGGGCCGTATTTTAGGCTTTGTGGGCCACATGAACTCTGTTACAGATACTCAGCTCTGCTGTTGCAATGCACAAAGAGCCACAAACAATAGGTAAAGGGATGGGCATGGCTGTGTTTCAATAAAACTTTATTTATAAAAACTGGAAGTGGGCTGGATTTCGGCTGTGGGCGGTATGTAGTGTGCCCACCGTGTGGCAGGGACAGGAAGGAAAAGTGGCGAATCTTGCACCAATTCTTTAAGGCTTAACTTCCACTCACACTTCACTGGTCACAGCAAGCTGCCTGGCCACACCTAACTGCAGTCCTCATTTGTACCCAGAAGAATGGAAAATATCGGTGAACAGCACCAATGATCACATACTCTTTCCTCTATTCTTTTTAGAGAAGCCAGAATTTCCTCAATGTCGAGCCCACCACTTCCTAAAGCGTTTAAAAATTGCAATCTATATATTTTATTTTATAACTCAGTTGCTTTGATGGGAGCTAATTAAATCCAGGAGATGAACAGGATCTAGTTTCTAGCAGTCACTCTAAGCACTAGGGGTGTGACACTTTTTCCTTTGAGCCCACCGAGGTTCTGTTGGAGTCCCTGCACCAATCTGAAGTGAGATTAAGTTCACCCAGCTGACATTATCAGGTGTTTAGATTTCTCGTTGGATGCCTGGAATCCAGACAGTGACCACATCCTCCCATTGCCTTCCTTTTTTCTTTATAGAAGTTAGAGCTCTCTCACCTCTCGTGGGGCAGGATTGTTGACTACCTCGAGCACCCGCCTTGTGTTCCCAGGGAAGACCAGGAATCCCCACCACGCAGGGCTCCTGGAGCCTTCCCTTCTCTTTTTTGGCATCCATTTCGCTCTCTCTAAGCTTTGCAAGGAAAGAAGTCACTGCAACCAGAAGAGGGCAGTGTGTGCAAAGTCTAGAAAGCGACTCTGTTCCTACTGGTAGAGGCACAAACTGGATTAATGAAACCGTATTCAAACGCTGAAACTATAGAACCCATCATAAAACATAAACCAAAACAGCACACTAGGAATGTACTCAATAAAAAAAGAAGAAATGCAATTTATTAATAACTTGTACATTTCACAAGGTACAAACTGCCTCATTAAATCAAACATTTTTAGTGGTTGCTCCTCTTCTTTTTCTACAATATACAAACTCACGCTCTTTGAAACAAAGCCTGCCCTACTGTTGGCAGCTTAGAGATGGTCCTAGTGACCTTGGGGGCTGAGGAGAGGTGGGAAATTAAGGTCCTGTTGAAAAAAGAATAATTTGACTTTTTCAGGCATCTTCTCCCATAGGCAAGTGAATAACACTTCACAGAAACTTAATGCAAAAATGTGGGAAGCAAATATAATGAATTACTAATGGTTCCCTAACTTCTAAAATGAAAGATACCAGCATTTCATAAGTGGGAAAAATTTGGAAAGACAACTCGGTAGTTAAAAACTTTTTCCCCCACCTCTTCATTTGTACCTAAGCATCTATCTTTCTGTGATGTGTTCTTAATAGAACCATTCAGATCCCTTTTTTGCTGTAAATTTCAACTTCGCTGCTAAGCTTCCTCCCTGGACCCTGACTGTGACCAACTGCCTCAGACTTCTTGTCTGCAGTATAGGTTTAATTATAGGGCCTGTCTCAGAGGATGTCAGGAGATTCTTATTATATTGCATTCTTTTGTTGTCTCTTCAGCAGCAAAGATGAAGGCAATAGCGGATGTTTGAGAGGGCTGGAGGACAGGTCACCGAAGTGGCAAATTGGAATAGAACTAGCAAAAGCGATAGAAATTCAATTGATCAATTGATGAAGCCGATTGATCAGTTTAAATCACCACAATGAAAAATTTCAGACACAGAGACTGAGAATTCCCTGCAGCTGGAATGCCAACTGAGATACAAATAAAATAAAATAAGAGAAAATAAAAGAAAATGAAAAGACTAGCCAAACACAAACCTATATAAATCACTATGGGAAGCAGACTGGTGTGGCACATGAAAGAGAATTAACACAGCCCAGAGAAAAATCATGGTGACCAGTGTGGACAAGAATGAAGACCAATCAAATGAGTACAAGCAAAAGCTATTTATTCAGAGCTTCCTATATAGCAAGGGAGTCAGCCACTCTCACTTGCATTTGGTAGACCCAAAGGCATGAGGAGACGTGGGAAAGCTTTATAGCTGGCAAGGGCAGGATGGAGGGAGTGGAGATAGGGCTTCAAGACATTAAAGGCTTGTTGTCACCGGGAAGCTGTAGGCCCCTTAAGTAGAAGTGGGACATCTTATGTGATTGGTTATGGGTGTATATTTGGCTCTTCCTAGTTGGTCGTAAATTGGAAGTGCAGACAAAAATTACGAAGCTGTCGCTTATTCATCACGTCTTGGCCATTTGGGGCCAATTGTTATAGGGGCTTTTGTTTGGCTTCCTGGGCCAGTTACTAGAGATAGTGTTCTGACTTCTAGAAGTCTGACTTGTCTCTTCCCACCACTAAGAAACCTCCGCAATGTGGCTGCTTCCTTGTTCACATGACCAGTGTCTGTCCTCCCTGCCAGAAGCTGCCCAAGGGATTAGAAACAGTCAGCTGCTACTCATGATGGGATTTTTCTATCCAACTATCCAAGTTCTCAAATGTCTTCAAATGCCACTAGGCAAAAGGTAAAATTAGTGTAAATCTGGGCAGGTAACACCTTAGCTAGAAACTGTGGATTCAGTCCTACATTGCCTTATTTCTTAGGATACCCACTCTTCACTCTGGGTTGTACAGAGCTGGTTTTATAGTGTGAACGGCTTCATGAACACTTAAGATGTGTCAAAAATTGCATTAGGGGCTAAGAAAGCAAAGACATCTGAGACTTGTGTCCCCTGGTAGAGAAACATAGACGATAGGTGATAACACATGGTCTTACGTTCTGAATGTGGGATTAGCTACTCTTCCTTATGGGCACTAATGACCATGGGTTTTGGCTAGTCCTAGAATGTGTCACAGTGTGGTAAAATCGAAGACACATTTCTGTTTACCCCATTGGACTGTAATCCCTCAAGGACAGGAACTTAAACACCTGCGGTGTTGCCATTACCTCATCCAGTACCTGGTTCACTGTAGGAAGGTTATGATTATGAGCTAATTGATCAAACAGAAGCAAGTTCAAGTCCCAGCTCTTCTACATATTAGCTGTGAGAACTGGGGCAAGTTATTTAACCTTTCTCAGGCCCTGTGTTTTAATTCATGAAATGGGATAATAATAATCATAGCAATCCACTCTACCTCATAGATCATTTCCAGATCATCGGCACATATTAAACACTCAATAAATATCTTTTGCTACAATTGTGAATACAATGGCCTTAAAATTCCAGTGATACAACATTTATATAATGGAATACTACTTGGTTGTAAAAAAGAAGGAATTCTTACGCTTTGCATGGATTGACCTGGAGAACGTTATGCTAAGTAAAATAAGCCAGTCAGAGAAAGACAAGTACCATCTGATTTCATTCATATGTCAGACTGACAAACAAAATAGGTTCATAGATCAAGAGCAGACTGAGAGCTGTTAGAGGGCAAGGGGGTTGCAAGGCTGGGTGAAAAAGGTGATGGGATTAAGCAAAACAAGCAAACAAACAAAACAAAACTCATAGACAACATCATGGTGATTATCAGAGGGTAAAGGGGTTGAGGGGAGGTAGAAGAGGGAAAAAAAGAAAAAAAAACAAAGAAAGTCCAGTGACCAGATGAAAATAGTTCAGATGGAGAGGAAGGAGGACTTGCTGGAGCACATCCTGAAGGCTGGGTGTTTTCCTGGGGTGGAAGCCAAGCAGATCCATTCCTATGTTATGTGGCACTAGAGCAAGTGATAGCATTATGAGGTACTTCTGAACAGCATACAGTAACATAAAATATCTCGTTAATCACGGGCACGAATAACTTGAACTCATGACTTAAAACAAGGATTGAAACATTTGGGAATTTCTGTTCCATGTCGCAAATATTGGTAATCACTTTCCACAGATGCTTGGTGAAATCCTGATTTAATTACTAGTGCTTGAGAAAAAAAGGTCTTCTTGGTCATAGGGAGGGTTGAAGAGGGGTTGTTCATAGATTCCAAAGAGGAGTAGAATTATGTTAAATACAGTTCATAGGGGAGAAAACTAAGAGAGGCTCTAAGCTGCAAATCTTAATTTCACCAAGTGTTAATAATACCTTGTTGTGAAAATTGAATAACATAACAAATGTGAAAGCACCAACACAATGCCAAATATTTTTTGATTACTGGAAATAGTCAAGTTTTATTTTTCTTTTTTATTCTTCTAGTAATAGAAAAAGTAACATTTGGAAAATGTATAGTATGCTATGATAGTTATTTCAAGATGGGAAGTGAATGTATAAAATAACATTATTTTACTTAGGCATAGGGTGGCTGAGTTTGCTGATTATCCCCCCAAATCCAGTCTCCTTTTCTCCTGCTGTAATAGAATCCCTAGTTGTGAGACGGGCCCACAGCTGCTTGGAATAATGACTGTATTTTCCAGCCTTTTTTGTAGGAGGTATGGCCGTGGATGATGGGCTGTGATGAGAACTTTTAAGATCTCTCTTAGCAACTTTCAAACATGCAATACAGTATTATTAACTGTAGTCCCTGTGCTGTACACTATATCCCCATGACTTACTTATTTTATAATTGAAAGTTTATACCTTTCAACCCTCTTCAACTATTTTGTCCATCCCCCACCCTGAAACCCCTCTGGCAACCACCGATCTTCTTTCTGTATCTACACCCCCACCCCATTTTTTTAGATTTCACATGAGATGATTTGGCGTTTGTCTTCGTATGGCTTATTTTACTTAGCACAATGCCTTCAAGAGCCATCTGTGTCATTGCAAATGGCAAGCTTTACTTCTTTTTTATGGCTGAATAACATTCCATATTTTTGTTCATTGATGGACCCTTAGGTTGTTTCCATAAGCATCTCTTACTACGGAGATCTATTGGAAGTTATTCAAGCAGCTGATAGGGTTAGCTCTACTTCCTGCTTCTCTTGTGGAGTCTTCCCTAGTACTCCCTCTGCAAGAAGTTCTGAATAGCTTTTAACAGCTGTAGTTGATACTACTCAATTTACCCTTAAACTTTTTTTCCCCCTGCAAAAGCTTTATTGTTTCCATTTGGCCCATAGCATGAGTGAGGACTCTGAGGTGGTTAAAAGGATGCCTGGTGGTTCTAGGGAGAGGCTCAGGCAAAAGCCAGATGCCAGCGAGCACAGTGGAGCCCCTCAAAAGCCTCAGGGCTCCTAGTTGTGCTTGAGGGTCAGCTTTTCAAAGAGATACTCGCCCAGCCCAGCCTGGGAGCTGGCCAGCCTGGAGAGGTTAGTCAGGTGGCCGCCCATCTTCTCGATGAGTTTTACCTTCTCACCCAGGAAGTGGTTCCCCAGGAAGTCGCAGAGATCAGGGTCTGTGTGGGCAGACCCCAGGGCCTGCAGGTGCAAAAGGGCCTGGTTCAGGCTCTTATACACAACCACGGTGGCTTCTGTGACATCCCAGTTTTACCCTACTCATCTTGGGACAGCTTCAGTGCGTCCTAGAAGAGGGTGCTGTTGCTGTGCTGATTTTGCATCTTCAAAAGATGCTCGGCGACCCTGACCTTGTATTCCTCCTTGGCCAGCTCGTGGAAGAAGTGGCTTATGCCCCCCGGAGCCACACCGTTCTGGTTGAAATCGAAACCCAGAGAGAGGTAGGTGTAGGAGGCCTGCAGATACAGGGTGACCAGGTGGTTGATGGTAGCCTCCACCTCCTTGGAATAATTCTGACGAATTTGGAAGCTCATGGTTGTTTGCCAATAAGGATTTAAACTCAAAAAACGGTGTTTGTTGGCTGGTCTTGGAGGCTACGGATGGCTGAGATGGTTTTGAAGATGGTGACTGAAAAAGAGGTGGGAGGGTGGTAGGAGGCTGGAAGAAGGGGCTCCTTGGGTTTATTCCATCCAAACACAAGAGACAGGACCCCTGAAGGCACTCCCTAAACTTAGTATTTTATAGTTGAAAAGTTTACACGAGTGACATTTTTTGCTTCAATGTTGCCAATTCAGTGTCTTTCACAGAGTAGGCACTTAATGCATTCTCGTGTATTTATTACCCAGTGGCTGTGTTGACTCAGAATGGGTATTGGGGCCAGCTGGGCTTAGCTGTAGTCATATCTTAAGTTGATCCTCATTTGAGGGTGAGGTTTTTGAACAATGAATGATCACTTACCACAAATGTGACCAGGAAATAATCACTCACTGATTTAGTAAGGCAAATGGTTGATAACTGCTTGACTAGTAAATTGTTAAGATTTTCTTTTTTATAACAAAAATGTAAAATGAAGAGAATTAAATTAACCACACTTCTGAATTCATGGTAGATTCACATTGCTATTTCATGTAAGGCTGCTCTTGTTTGTCTGTGTTTATTCCTTTCTATCTCATATCTATTCTGCTCCCTATAGGCAGTTGTTCTAATGTGTTTGGTATGTATTTGGACTAGACAAAAAGTTCGTTTAGTTTTTTTTGCCATATGATGGCTCTAGAGTGCTTAGTTGCCCTTAACTTCATTCAAAACAATTTTGTTAGATTGCATTGTGACAGCTGTCATATGAGCGTGCATTTAAAAAACTTATCAAAATTGGTGAATTTTTGTGCAGCCATTTTAATATTGAAGATGAAAAAAATGCAACATTTTTTGGCTTATTATGCTCTATTATTTCAAGAAAGGTAAAAACACAACTGAAATGCAAAAAAAGATTTGTGCAGTGTACGGAGAAGGTGCTGTGACTGATTGAATGCGCCAAAAGTGGTTTGCAAAGTTTCTCGGTACTATTGACCTTTTGGCCAAATAATTCTTTGCTGTGGGGCTGTCTTATGCATTGTAAGATGTTTAGCAACACCCCTGGCACCTACCCACTAGAAGCCAATAGAGAGAGATAGCCAACATACTCAAATATCCAAATCAATAAAGTTATTGGCAAAAATAAAAAAAATGTGTCTTTTATTTTACAAAAATCCAAAATGGACTTTTTGGCCAACCCAGTACCTTTTTTTTGGTATATGTTTTTAAAAAAGTAATAATAACACTTGTATAGAATTTACTACCTGCCAGACTCCATTCTAAGCTCTTTATATATAATCACTTAGTCTCAAAATAACCGTATGAATTAAGCACCTTTATTAACCCCACTTAATAGATGAAAGAACTGAGGTATAAAGAGGTTAAGTCACCTACGGTTACCCAGCTACAAAGCAATACGGTTGGGATCTGAGCCCAGGCAGCTGAACTCCTGAATCACACTCTTATTACCAACCACATCCCCAAAATGTGTTCGATACTTTGCATGCACTCATTTTTCATCCATGTAAATGGTACCGTGTAAATGGTACTGCTCTAAATCTCATTTCGTTTCTTTCTTCTTTCACTCAGTATTTTGCCTTTAAGAAGAACCCATGTTATTTGCCCACTTATGACCCATTCTTCCCATGGCTGTACCCAGGGTGAGCGTCTATCATACACAGCTTCTCTACTTCCCCAGTGATGATACTCCAATTTCCTGCCTCTGCAAACAATGCTGCAATGAACATCCTCCCTCAGGACATGCGGGGTGATTTTTCTTTATGTGCTAAATCTGTGTCTCCTATGAAACAGGAAGCTGGTATATTTAGAGCCCTTTTCTGAAACAGTTGTTTAGGCTGCTGCCGTCCTGTCTCATGTACTGTTGCAGGTGTAGGATCATCTCAAGGTGGAACACAGATATTCATGCATGTGAACTCAGAATCCCTTTCTTTACTAAATAATCACATTGTAAAGGTTAATTCATGCTGCTCACATGCCAGTTAAGGTTGGAGGGGTGGCGCAAGGATGGCCAAGACCTCCCTGGTCCCAACAGAGTGCAGGAGAAGAACAGGGACTTGGATTCGAAACGACACAGGTGCAGAGATCACTCCTATTAGTTGAACCTGTGTGAACTCGTGTGCAAGTTTCTTAAACCCTCCAAGGCCAATTTTCTCATGTTTAGAATGGAGATAACAGTAGGTTGTTGTAGGGGTTAAATTCTACATGTTTAAAATGGGAATAATTGTTGATTGTGAGGATTATCTTATGTATGTGGAGGGACTAGCACAGAGCATAGCCTGAGAAAAGTGTTCATACATATGGGGTGATCTCTGCCCTTGAGAAGCTCCCAGCACAGTGGAGTGGACAGATGTGGACCCAAATATTCACAATGTGCTACATAAGGACCTTGGCAGTAACACGGACAGTGTGTGATGGGTGCACAGAGTAGAGGACACTGAAGAAAATATTAACAGTTACCATTAGTGCCATGCCCTCCTTGTTATGGACACTGTCTATAATTTATTTTATCATGGCCTTCTAAGGTGAATATTACTATTTCTATTTAATGGAAGTAGAAACCAAACCTCAATAACATGTCATTCAAACTCGCTCAGCCAGTTGAGGTGCAGAAAAGATTTGCATCCCTGTCTGGCTCACTGAGAGCCTGTGTTTGTTTAAACGACACTGAAGAGGAGCAGGCATTTGGTCTGGATCATTAAGGATGAGCAGGCGTTTTCTAGGTGGACAGGATATGCTAACATTTTTTTGGCATCTTGACTTTAGGGTCTTTCCAAGGAACTGTATATATATTTTAAAATTTATTCATTGATAACACACATGTTAACCCAGAATTTACTCTGGCTGGGTGCTAGAAATGCAAAGACTAAGAGATAAGGTCTCTGTCGTCCAAGGGTTTATAATCCCATTAGACTGATTAGCTACATGCACACACACCATCCTCAACGAGATGATACAAGGTTGCATAAGTTACATTCCCAGAAAATGATGCAGGTGTCCAGTGGGTCCAGAGGAGGGAGAGCTCACTGTGGGCTCCGCGCCAGAGGCAGCACTGAGGAGTAGGTGGGATGGCAATTGTGCACTGCAACAGAGAGGACACTGGGCTGGGCACTCAGATGAGGTCCCACAGTGTCATGTCTGATGCCAGGGTTGCATGTGAAAGAGGGACACATATATATTCATGGCACATGTAGGCTCCTGTGTTGATTCTGTGGGGTGCATGTTCAGCACAGTCACTTTTCCCTGCAGAATTAGCACAAAGTGCTACTTTTTTGGACTACAGAGCCTCCTCCAGTCCTCAAATTTCTATAATTGGCTTGTGTTTGCAATGGTGTTGAACAAAAATAACATTGCTTAAATTCACTAGAGTCAAACTAGTGAGAACAGATTCCTGAGGTATTGGGTCTGTGAGGTGACTGAAGGTTGTTGAAGCACAAGGAGGTGGTCCTTTGCCTCTGTGGCCAGCCCTTTGGTGTATCTAGGCTCTACGTCAATTTGTTGAGGACAAACCCACATGAGCTGAAGTGCAGAGGAACGATCGCATCTACATGTCTGATGTTCAAGCTAACTTGACATGAAAACTTGCTAGATATCTAGGCACTAGGCTGAAGTGCTGGTGTTCAGTTTGAGGTGGAGAAACAGCCAGCAGTGGAGTGAGCTTCGCTCCACAGGAGAGTCAATCAATATATTTCCCATGTACCACACAGTGGGAAGGGAGACCAACCAGGGCAGTGGGAAGATTGCCTACTGCTGAATTCCGAATTATTTAAGATGTGATAGTAGTGTAAAAGTGGAACGGTAGGATTTAATTGTTATGTCCAAGTTTGTTGGGAGTAGAGGATTTGGGGAAAATAGAGATAAATTTGGAAAGGGACCAGATGGTGGAAGATCATGGTATATAGGATAAGGAATTTGGTCTCAATCCTCTTGGGTGACATTTGTCTGACCAAGGGATTGCCATTTTAAAGGAAAAATTTCAAGAACACTAAACATGGCAATTATATGTAGGCTGGATTGGTTGGGGACCCAAGATTTGTACTAAGGGGCCCAGTTATGGGTGGTGGAAGGCAATGAAGGCCTAGGCTTGGTGGTGGGAAAGAATAGGCAGCAGCACAAGAGAGGTGTTCTGGAGAAACAGGAGGGCGCAGTGAGCCTGCATGGCTCTAGGAACAGTCGTATCAGCGTCCCGATCACCAACTCCAACAAATACAGACTTGCCTTTCTTGCTCCCTAAAGTCCATGCACCTGGCATCTTGAAGTTGAAGATTTCTGAGTAAAAAACCAATTGAGGAATAAATGTAGACCTTAGAAAGAGGCAAAGCCTTGGAATTTTGCCAGCAGCAGTGGACTGGAGGGCTTGGCTTTGAACCATTGCCAAACAAGTTTCCTATCTAGACCTTGGGACAACCCAGTGCAGGGAGGGTCTAAGTCAGCGACTGCTTGGCCAGCTGCAGGGGTCCTGATAGTGTGGACGGAAGAACCACATGAGCCGGAACCCATCCAGGTAGTAAACACAGACTCCTCCTGCCATCCAATGAGATGTATGGCAACTTACAGTTTGAAGAAGGATGAGCCAGGAGTAGGACAGGTGACAAGTTTTACCCGATGGGAGGGGCACAATAATGTGCAGACATGCAAGAGGAAGGAAATGGACTTTCCTGATATTGCCGCACATGATTAAAGAGGAAACTAGAATCAGGAGTGGAATCTGTGGCCCGCTGGAGTTATTTACTGAATTGGTGTTATCTGTTTAAAGGCAAGAGCGAAAGTGCACACCAGTGATCTCAGGATGCCGCACAAAGGGTTGGTGATGGGTCTGGGGAAGGGCTCACAAGGGCGCCTTGGTCAGCGCTGATCTCTTCCCCCACAGGAACTCCACAGTTTCCTCACACACTTTTGCTTGACCACAGCCTGGATGCTTCACTCTGGTGGTTTAAGAGAGAAAAATCTTCAGAAGCATAAGAGAACGTGTTTTCTTTCTCCTGTTCTTTTCTTTCTTTTGGCTTTGATTCATAAAGTAGGAACTTCCACCTTGCGGAAGAATGAAAAACTTGGGGAGGAATCCTCTGTCCTTTCTTCTGCCCCATTTCCCCGCTGGGAAGAGAGTCATGGTGTGTGGAAGTCCAGTCCCTTGGGGTCTCTCTTTTCCCAGCAGCTTATCCTCACCACGTATCCATTCTTTGCCCCTCTGGACATTGAACTCGATAAGGCAGCTCCACCTTTTGGAGGGAGGTCTGGTGTGCTGGTTGGAAGTCGATTCTGGTTAGAGACGAAGGCAAGTTCTCCAAGGCAGCCTTATTGTAAATAAAGCTGATCATTTCAACTCTGTTGATTTGGGTCTATCTCCTCAATGGTTCAGGACCCATAAGGGGAGTGATTAATTATTATCTCCCCTTAAATTCTAACATCCATGTCAAGGTAAAAACCCCAATTTTGAGGTTCTTTGGAATTTTCTTTTCTTCTCCTCTTTCTTTTTCAAAAAGTCACCAAACTGAATGACCACACTGAGCTTTTTGCACTTAAGTTAAATGCTTTATCTTGTCTTTTAAATAGCCATGGTTGGCTCTGATATAATGCACAGGGCTGCAGACAGCTCAAATAGACACATGTACCCACAAATATAATACACTTGTATATAATAAACACATTCAACTCCCAGGGTCTGAAAGACCTCGGGAGGTCATATGTATATATGGGCATATGTGCGCATATTTCATGTACCCACATACCCACTGCATGCACACATGCTAGTACATGCATGTGCTTATGCCACATGCAAACAAAACACATCACATACAAACCACGAATACACACCCAAATCACAACATGAATGTACACCACACACACCTATACACCAAACACAGACAACACATACAAATACATATCTCATATATATACCCCCTCATCACACATACACGCACGTACACAGAAGATGAACACTCCCCACGAACACATGAACACCCCCCTCCCTCCAAGTATACTGCATACATACAGACCACTCACACAAACCCCATACTCCACCATACCTGCACGGATACACACATATACCACTGCATGCACATGCAACCCCAGGGCCTACTCAGACCTGTAGAAAGTTCCCTGATGCATTTTCTCTCTCTCTTTCTCCCCCACACCATGTCTCCATGTATATATATATTCTTTTCTCTCTTAGTCCTGGGGACCATATATATGGAATTATACAAAGCACACACACAGACACAGACCAAACCTCTGGCCTCGAGTAAAAACAACCACCAGGACCCTGGGAAGCTGAGCCTTTGTGCAGAAGCCACCGCTCCTGCAGGCCACCGCCCCCTCCCCCAGGAAGGCGCTCCAACAAAGAAGCACCTGCACCCGGCCCGACATCTTTATTTCTCTTTGCCTTTGATTAAGTCTCACAATAAAATGGCACACCAAGGGGCACGACATTACAGTGTCATTAAAGTGAACGTTTCACAAGGAGCGTTGCCTGAGCTGAGATGCTTCTGATGTTTTTATTTTCCCTGAACCTTTGAGGCCAGCAGAGGGGAAATTTACTGCGGCCAGAGCCCGAGGCGGTGAGCTTCAGCTGAGAGGCGAGCTGGCCGGGCTGCCCTGAGCCCTGCCCTAATTTCCTTAAGAAAAGGGAAAGGAGTTTAGTGTTTGGTGCATAGCCAGTAAACAGGGCTCACAGGATGCAACACACACACACTGTACCTGACAGAATATTAATGTAATTACGAAGAAAGTCAACCTTGTGAAGTGCAGGAACCCAGCTCAATTCCGTTTTTCTTCATAGTGTATCTGCTTTTTATAATGGTGGATTTCCATGATTTTCCTCTCAAGTGCATGCACACATGCATACACATACACGTTTCTATTTCAGTTGTTTTTCAAAGGCAAATCTGGTCAGTCTGTTCTAAAGGAAATCTTTGAGTGTGTATATTTAGTGAATTTGGAGCTTTCCAGGCCAAGTGCTTTTGCTAAAAATGGCCACTGCTCATAGATAAGACACTGTACTCCTGTTAATGTTACTAGCAGGCAGCACGGCAGCATCTACAAAGCTCAAAGGAGAGAAATGATACCGGGGAAGTGCACGGTGCCAAATGAATGTGAGGTGATTGAGCGTTTCATCACTATCTCCACAGCGGGCCGGAGCCCGTTTGTAAGGGCTGCCCGGTGTGGACAGGGCGGCGGAAGTCAGGCAGTCAGTCCCAAGGCAGTTTGCACTGTCCTCAAAGACATGTCGTCTCCAGGGACAAAGCCCAGGGTCATACCATTTGTTCTGAAGAAACCCCGATACACTTTTCTTTTTAAAAAGCCCTTCTTCTTTGGTTAGCCATAATAAAAGCTTTTCCTTCTAAATATATGTCCTTACACATCAATAGCTTAATATAAAAAATTCCTCATTATTTGCAAACAATCGGGTTTTTTTGTGACTTGTTATCAGTTGAACTGGATGCTATGAAGTCTCTTTGAGGGCTCTGATAGTAGATAGAATATTCTATCTGCTGACAAATACATTTAAAGGCACTATTATGGGATGTGGGCTGGGGTGACCAGCACATTCTCTCAGGCTGACCGGAAAGACTGGGTTTGGATCTGTAAGAAACTTCCCGTCCTTTATATGTATATGTGTTCAATGGAAATGGGACTGGCATCAAATGATAAGCTGCTCCCATGGCAGATTCTAGAAACTTCTGTCCTCGTGATCTGGTCTGGATTTAAAACAGCTGTTTTCTGTGGTTCAATACTGCGCAGTTCATTCTAAACTCAAAATGAGAATGAGATGCATAATACTTGAATTCTTGAAAAGCTTTTAAATTGTAGTTACTTTTGTATTAAAAAACAAAAACTAAGTAGTTGAAAGAAATGATCCTGATTAAGAAACCATATTTGATTTAAAAACTGTAATTCCAAGGCGGGAATTAGGGAGCTATTGTTTAAAGGGTACAGATTTCAGTTTTGCAAGATGGGAAGGGGTATAGAAATGGGTGGCGGCGAGGGGGCCTCATCAGTGTGGGTGGGCTCAAGCTGCCGGACTGTGTACTCAAGTACGGTCAAAACAGCAAGTGAAATGTTATGTGTATTCCACCACAATTAAAAAATGAAAAATATAAAAACATCATAACAGCTAGGTAAGTGCTGGTGATAGAATAAATGCAGGGTTTTTTTTTGGGGGGGGTGGAGGGTGTACTGTATTCAAACTCTTGCTCCCTAAATGTCCTCTTTCTTTTATCTTACAGCAATGGGTTGGTGAGACTCTCTAAAGTTGACTTATTAAGGTTGCTCTGTGGATAGGGTACTGCATATAAGCTTGTGCAATTGCTAATGTGATCTTTTGTTTTAACCTCGTGTAAACTGTGGCACTCTAACCAAATCTTTAGAGATTTAATTATGCAGGAAAATATTCTTAACCTCTCATTTTAAGTCAGCTGGGTTGCTATTCATTTATCTTTTAAAATAAAACCTTTAGCTTCTTTTAGCTTTTTTTTGCTACTTTACTCAGTTATATGTCACAATGCTTATCCTTCTTTATAAAACACTTTAATCTACATCCTTTACATGTTGACCTTTTAAAGATAACTTTTTTTGGGGGGTCAATTTAGAGGCTCTTGGGACTTGGAGAAATAGTGGATGCAGGGCCAGGAGACTTGGGTTTGTGTTTCGGCTTTGTGAATTACTGGCTTGTTTCTTGAGGTCTCATTGTCCTTATCTGTAAATGGAGGCAATGATTACCCTACCTGTAGGGCTGTTAGGAAGTTCAAATCACATAATAATAAGAGTAACTTACAATAAGTAACTTACTTATTGTAATTTATTAATTTATTGAGTGTTTACTATGTGTTAAGCACTATTGTAAGTTACTTATAGGTATCAGTCAAATCAGAGAACCCTCTGAATAACATGGTGGAACTATTACTATGTCCACTTTATAGATGAGAAATCTAAGCACAGGGAGGTATGGAAACTGTCCGTAGTCACAAAGCTGGTCAGTGGTAGAGCTTGAGTTTGAACCCAAGCAGTCTGATTGCTGAGGCTGTTTTAATGACAATATACCTTTCCTCTTTACAGATGTTAAAATGCAAACTACTTTAATCACAGTGTAAAGTGGAATAAGTGAGCAGACCTGACTTTTCCTAGATTTATTTTCCATATAAAATGTTACATATGTTGGTTTTGTGTTCATTAGATCATCTCAGTAAATTTCTCTTCAATTCAGAAACCCCAGTTTACCAAGGATGTAAACAATATGGAGCATCCTCAAAGCAATTATTATTCCAGCAATATATAAATAATTATCTGTGTAATTACTTATTTTGTATTTTTGCTTCTATACTGTAAACTCTATGAGACCAGAGACAATGTATAGCCATGACTTTGCCAATAACTAGTTTTAATGCCCAGAACATACTAGGAGTTTAATGATAAAGAGAGCAAACATTTGTTGAGAGCTTAGCACAAGCCTGGTGCCAAGGACTTTACATACATAGACTCATTTAATGCTTACAACAACCCCATGAGGAAGGTGCTGTGATTACCATCTCCATTTTACAGAGAAAGAAACTGAGGCTCACAGCACTTAAGTGCCATGTCCAAGGCTGTGCCATAGTAAATGAGGGAGTCTGGATTGCGACCAGGCTGTCTGACCCCAGGGCCTGCACCCTCCTTGTTTCAGTTGCTGACATGTTAAACCTGAATCCTATCTAACCTGGAGTCGGAAATGGGGATAAAACACTGCCCTAAAACCCCTAGAAATAGGTGACCTTGACTTCCTGGGCCGATGCCGAGTTTTGGGCAGCAGGAATGGAGACTGCAGGCTGGGAAATTGGCGACCCTTCTTATGATGTGGTGAAACATTTAATGAACCATTGCCCATGACAACCTTGGAAGGGAGACCGAGTGTCTTTGTCTCCTCAGCCCGTTCCTCTACGGGGAAGTGATTGAAAAAGGTCAGAATAGTGTCGTTGGCTGCTTCTTGACAATTTCAGCAAAGTTCTGTTAGAAGAAACCTGGCTGGTTTGTGAGCACAGATGAAAGGTGATTAAGCTGTGCCAAGGAAGGCTCTGCCTTCTCTGCCTGTGGCCTGTAGCCTGAACTGACTGAGGCTGATCACGTGAGGCCCCTTGGGACTATAACAGCCAATTGCCTCTGAACTCCAAAAAGCAGGAGATAAGATGCAGTCCGAGCTCTTTTTGGGATCTCCCATTTCTTTCATTGCTCTTGGAGAGGTCCTGTGTGGAAGGGGCTAGATACATTGGTCCTGAGGCCCGGAAACTTACAATTGTAACTACTGCATGCCAGCTATCTGCAGAAGTGATTTACAAATTCCCTTTAACCTCACGTATGCCCCACAATGACCTCTGAGGTAAATATTCTTACCCCCACATTAGAGATGGTGAGAGTGATGGATGGGGATGGTAAATATAACCGGCCCTGAGTCAGGCTGCTGTAAATAGTGGAACTAGGACTTGAACCCAGGTTGGACTGATTTCAAAATCTAGGCTTTCTCACTCTGCTGGAATTGATGCGTCTTTTCCTGGAGCAAGACATTGGTGTGGTGAGGTTGTGTTGCTGTGCAAAGCAACATCGTGGTGGCCATGGCCCGAGAGGCTGTCCCCTCCGGCATCCTTTCTGTAAGGGCTTTGTGGCAGGCACTGGTCTGTGTCAGATGTCGAGCTGCTCCCACTGCTACTGCCTGAGGTGCTGAGGTCCCGCTGCGCTCGGAGCTGCTGAGGCACACACACATTGCAGTTCTTAGCAAGTGCCAAGCCCCATGCTGAGCGCAGCAAGGCTCTGACACTGGGATTTGCCAGGAGGGCTGAGTATTTTCTTCCTCAGGAAAAATAATCATTTTTATTGACACCTGGGAGAGAAACATGGCATTTTTATTCATAATTTAGGAGTTATTTTCCATTTCGAGGAACATAGCAGAAGAAAGATGAGACTGGAAGGGTGCGGACCAGGTTGGGACAAGTGAAATCTAAACAAAGGAGATAAACCTTATTTCCACACTCGGAGATCCTAAAGGTAGACCTAAATGATCATCCTTGGGACAGACATACACCTGTTTGCTGCTGATGTTTATTATTCACTTAATTACATAGCAAGTTCTGTTCTTATCAGTTTTCATGGATTATCTAATTCAGTCTTCATGAATTGGTACTATTGCTACCTATTTTATATATGCAGAAGCTGAAGCTCAGAGGTGTTAGGTATTTGCCCAAAGTAACATGGCTGGTAAGTGGTAAGGTCAGATACATACCTAGGCCAGATGGCTGCAAGACTTCAACTCTCAGCCATTTTGCTCTAAGCTCTTTATGTCATTCATTCTTGTGACAGGCTTCTTTAGCTCTCAATCATCAGGAGGCAATAACTGTGCATTTGTTATTGTCAGGTCTTTTTATGCAATAATCTATTTAACCTCATAACGACATTAGCAGATAGCTAGCATTATACTCTCCCATTTTGGAGATGAGGAAACTGAGGTCCTGAGAAGTTAAGGGTGTTGTGTGATGCTACAGCTGGGATCCAGATCACATCTTCTGTGTGTCCCGTCTATTTTTAAAGCACAGCGTCTGCCTTCCCTCCTCCACACACAGACGCATGCCTGAAATTTTTTTTAGAATATTAGCAATAATAGAAATAATACAAGTTTTAAATATATGCATTGATTCACATAGGAAAAACCTGAATTTTAGTTTGCTGAAGAAATTTGCTGCTTTGTAATATTTACATTTATAATTCCACTTCTCTGGAACAAAAAAATAACCTCTTGACATGGGTAATTAATGGAGCCATAAAACATTCCTACAAATGGCATCTGCAGAAACAAGGTGAAATGAGAGCTGTCATTGGAGCCAACCCCATTTGAAACTCATTTCAAAACATTTAACCAAAGGGAGATAAGGGAGAGATGCGTGGCTGTTGGTTGCAGGATCATTTAACTAACAGCAGTGTGCTTCCAAATTAAACCTTCCATTTAGAAATGCTGAATGTATGTGTGTGCGTGCACATGTATGTGTCTGAGCGACTCTCTGGTTATATGAGCAGGTTGCATTAATGATCTGGAAATAGGTTTTTCAGCTCTTTTAAAGAAGGCAGCCTCTTTTCCCTGGTCCTCTGAACATTGTCCATTAGGGACTTCTGTGCTGTAAAAATACCTTAGGCATATGTATCTGTCAATCTCGCTGGGCTTTGGTTTCTTACTTTGTAGAATGTATTTCTGTAAAGTTGTGAGGGCGATGGACAAGTAAACAGATAAAATACGACAGAGCACTTTTAGGTGTGTGCCAGAACCCCATCAGAATGGCTAAAAAGGAACAGACAACATCAAATGTTGGTGAGGCCATGGAGCAAAGGAAATTCTGATACACTGCTCGTAGGCATGCCAATCGGTACAGCCACTTTGGAAAGCTGTTTAGCATTGTCTACTAAAGACAAAAAAATACAGACCTTATGACTCAGTATCTCCATCTCCAGGCACATACCAACAGAAATGTGCACACGCGTCCAACCGAAAGACTTGCACAAGAATGTTCATAGTAGCACAAAGCCCCTAAATGGAAGCAAGACAAAAAAATAATCTATGATTAATTGGAAAAATGTATCTAGGTATATTTACTTAATGGAATATTATGTGTACAACAACGAGGAGAAACCAACTCCAACAACATGGGTACATCTCACAAAAATAATATTGAACCAAAGAAACAAGGCCCAAGAGTATGTGCCACATGAATCCGTTTATAGAGAATTTCAAAACAGGCAAAACTAATCTCTTTGTTACAAGTCTGAATAATAGTGACTATCAGAGACCTTGGTGGTGGGGAGTGGGGATGGTCCCTGAAAGTGGAATGAGACAGCTATCTGGTATTGTGATAGTGTTTTATTTCTTAACCGAGTGCTGGCTACATAGCTGTGTTTACTTTGTAAGACTTTATTGAGATGTGCCTTATGCTTTGTACTCAACTGTATGGCACACTTTGATATATTACACAAAGACGCATTCACAGAACATTATATAATTACCAAAAACGGACATTTAGTCCAGGACTGAAGTAACCAAGGAAGACTTCCTGTAGGAGGCAGTTCTTAATCTTTATCCATTTACCTTTACCGTATATCCTTGATTCTGTACCACAAGTACACTAGAATCTGCTTTAGTTGGAAATTATTTCCATTGATCTCCCTTTTAAATTTTATTTTGTAGGTGAGTATCACAGTCTTAAGTGAAAAATGTTAGGTCAAGCACCTAGCACTCTTCATTTTAAAACTTATCTTGTTTCTCTGTTACTCATCCAAAGAGCTTTAGAATAATCTTGTGAAGGTATATAAAACAAAATATCCCCCCATTAGAGTTGTAATTGAGAATTATCTAAATTATAGAAATGACATTAATTGGGTAAGAAATAGATAACTTGACAATATTTAGTTTTATCAGCCAGGAACAGGGTTGGCCTCCCTACTGCTTACCCCATTTAAATTACATTTTCTTCTCTGCAGGATGTTTCTGATAAATGCTACTTCACCCCCTGGGCCAGTCTTAGACTGACCAATCGCTTCTGATCATTGCAAAGGCGTAACATCATGGCAAGAAAGAAATGGTTTAAAAAATTTTTATAATTAGGAGAGATGAAAATATAAAAACAGGGGACACCCTGAGTTGAGGAGAAATCTCCTTGTGAGAAGATGGCGGGCTTGGGGATAAGTCAGTCACCAAGAGAGTGGCCGGGTGCCCCATCTTCTGCAGATTTCCAGGGAAGAATGGCCAAGAAAGACAGAAAAGTTCAGAATGGGGCAAGAGGTGACTCCCTTGCCAAGCCTGCATTATCGCCTGCCTGCTTATCTATTTCTAGAATTATTCAGTGATTTTTGCCCTGAGAACTGAAGATAGGAAATGGCGCAGGTGGACCGAGTTTCACCATGTCTTCGTATCAATGCCTGGTCATCAGGATGCTCCCGAATAACTTAACCCTTGAGACCAGATGGATTTTCAGTAGGTAAACCTACTCTGAGGATCACACCAGAGGCACAAATTGACGCAATGTAAGTGGAGGGATCTCAAGTCTAGTGACTGGTTCCAATCTCAAAAATTATAACACTTCCTGTGCGAGAAGCCCTGTACAATGGACAAGTTATTCCTTAGCCATTATAGCATTTCACAGCCCTCTGCCTCCACTACCCTAATTTTTGGCCAATGATCCTTTGAGGCAGAGGGAGAGAGGGCCAGGGCAGCACCAGTGCATCATTCTGCTCGGGGAAACGAACCCAGAGAGGTTTGACCTTTGACCAGATTCTGTGGGTAGTAAATAACAGATCAGGAGTTAGAGTCCAGGTCTGTCTGAGTCCAAAGCGCTTGCTTGCTTCTGCATTTTTGGGCACATCTTTTCAAGTCTCTCGATTCAAGACTCCAGATAATGTTCTGCTGTGGAGAACAACATAACTTGAAAGCGATCATTCTTGTTTGTATTAGTACCAAAGGCAGCATTAAAAACCACTTGATATATAGTCGTTTTAGTGCATAGTCTGAAATTAAAATTGTAATGTAATTTCCTCTCCTGGTTTTAGGGGCAGCTTCTTGCTGTGACTAATATTAGTGGGCTCTCAATGTTATCACTGAAGTAGGGAACCTTGCAAATCCAGCAGTGAGTCACTGTAAATGAGCAAGAGACTGAATAATGTTGCCATGTGTCACTGTTGTCAGGGGGCTCAGGAAGTCTAGACTCCCAAAATGGGTTGTTTTTCCCACAGACTGAGCTCATCTTCCCCAGGTGGTACAGCTCATGTCTGGAACCAGGAAGTCTGTACCCCGGGGAAGGAGGCGGCTGGCTTGCTCTGTGTCATCTCTTGTTACTTTACCCTCAAGAGCAGGGACCAGGAGATGGCAGCCCCCATGCCAAGTATGTCCCCCTCCCTTTTTATAAGTTTTACTGGGACACAGACATGCTGATGTGTAAACTATTGCCTATGGCTGCTTTCTTGCTACGACAGCAGCATTATAGTTGCCAGTAAAGCTGAAAATATAGATTATCGGGCCCTTTACAGCGTTGGTTTGCCAACCACTGCTCAAGACTCCTTGTCAAATACAGTCATTAAAATGCCTGCTTTAAAAAAAGGATCTGTTAAATGTGTATCAACTTTTGAGAGGGATTGGAACACAAATAAATGATCATAAAAGGGTTGCAGCATAGAGCACGTCAGGCGGATTAAAACCTCAGTACAGACTTGGGTTTTGACTTCTCCAGGTTTATTTTTTTCCTTGTGGGCATTTTGTTGTTGTTGTTCTTGGCAGGGCTCTCTCTAAGGACCTGTCTGGGCGGCAAGCTCCTCGCGGATTCCTCTCAGTGTGTTTGGGAACAATCCATCTTGCACTCTGCAAAGGGTTATTAGTAGTTTACCTTAATTACCAGAGTCATCTGCCAAAAAAGAAAATGAATATTTGCTGGTTTTAGCTTTTGCACATATGGAAGTTTCTGGAGTCATTAAAATTTCCCCCTTTTCTTTTCTTACACAGCTGAGTGAGTGACAGAATGAGATTGGGATTTTGTAATTGATTTATAAAGCTGGCTTTAGGACGAGCTGAGCACCCTTTTCGACAGGAAGCTGGCCTCCAGAGGTGGGTGGCCTTGTCTAGAAGTGGCCATATGGGGTTCTTGAAATAGGCAGCAACCGTATCATGTTTATTTTTTCTGCTTTGTAGAAAAGTGCTCGTCATCCAAAAAGCCTCTGGCTGAATATACCCAAACATCTATTGCAACAAAGAAAGGACTGATAGCTAAATACAGGAAAGAGAGTAACTTCTCTTTCCAAAGGCCCATACAGGGCAGTTGGGATTTAAATTCGCGCTCTGGCATGAATGCCCCCTCGTCTAGATCCGTGCAGGAGGGTCTGCTCTCTTTACTGGAAGGGTAATTTAGCTGTCAGTGTTTCTCTCTCACACTTCACTGTCCCTTTTCTCTTCGAGTTTTTAATTTCTTGCTATGAGTAAGTCATCTGGTTTATTGTTTTTTTACACAATTAATCTCTGTAGGGCTTAACTATTTTGCTTTGCTGATATCTCACGGATACTTAGTTGTTTTGATTTCTGTTTTTCCCAAGCTCAATGAACCCATTTAAGACGAATGTGGAAACTCAAATGAGAAATCAGAACTAAAGGCGAGGTACCCCCCCCCCCATTTCGTATAGCCCATTATAAAACACTGCACCAGTCTGAGGAGATGAAGAGGCAGTCAAAAAAGCATACGGTTGATGAAACACATTCGAAATGCAAGTGCCAAATGACCAGAACCCAGTGTGAGAAGCCTGGAACCCTGCCTTCAAAAGCTTTGCTGAAGGAAGAAAGTTAAAAAAGAAAAAGGCAAACCCCAAACCTACGGGCTAGCGATGCTGCTAAATGAGCTGACAGCAGAAGTCATTTAAAAGAGCAAAGCTTGAGCCAATGTTCAAACGCGAGGGGAAGAACAACCCCTGCGTTGGGAGCCAGAGAACAAGGGAAGCCGAGGAGAAGCAGCCAGAGAACCAAATTTTGCAAACATTAGCGATTTATAAAATACCCACAGTGCATAACAAATAAAAACAGACCGAGGAGTGAATTGCTGAACATCCTGCCAGGGAAAAAACCTCACACTTTTCTTAGCCTTGCAGACTCAGACCAGGGGAACTGGCAACTTCTGCAAATCAAGAAGCTGCAGGGGAATAGCAACTAGGGCTGGGAGGACATTCAGAAAGAAACATTTGGACTTTGCAGAGCCACCTGAGCATATGGAGGCTTAGAAGATGCCCTCTGCAAATCAGGTCCCATTTATTATTGCCTGGAACAGTCCTGGGATTTGCCCCTTTGTAAGCCACTTGGTATGACTAAGCTCAGATGCTGTGTCACTACTCTGGGGAATAATAGTTGAGGATCTCAAGGGTCACCACTGCCCCCAATACTCCAAGGTGTTTTTTCATCTCTGTACTCCCTGTGCTTCCAGCACTGTGCTTAGTGTATATTTGATATTTAAAAAATGTGTATTGAATGAAGGATCAAGAGTTTTAGGAGGAGATGACAGTCAGTAAGCACAGTGGTTAAGAGCACCAGACAGGGGCGACTACAAATTCTGATTGTACCACTTACTAGCCATGGGACCTTAAGTATGCTAATTGTGTTCCCTGACCTTTGGTTGTCCCATCTCTATAATGATAGCAACCTCATAGTGTTGGGAAGATTAAATGGGAGAGTGTTTACAGCATGCCTGATACAGTGTCTGGGGCATGAAAAGCACTCAGTAAATGGTAGACATTGTTAGATAGTAAGGCATTGCATCTCCCAGGGTATTTCCAATTTAACAGAGCAACTTAAAGGGAACTAGTTCTGCTGTGAGAATTGAGGAAATGTGGTAATAGAAAAAGCAATGGGTTGAAAGAGGGTGGGCTGTGGAGCACCATTTGGGTCAAGAAAGGTAGTTTGGGACCGAGATAGTGACTCCTAAGGTGAATGAGGAGATCCTCTGGGTAGCATTGGGATGAGTCTGAGCTTAAATGAGCCGCATAGAATCCAGGAGCATGGCTCTGCGCTAGTGCCTTAAGCTAACTGAGCCTTGGTTTTTTCACTTAAAAATGAGGGAGTTAGATTACCAGGGTGTCTCTAATATTTCATGGTTCTAGAATAAACTTAAAATGAGACAGATTTTAAAGTGTATGTTAATAAGTCCACAGATCAATGACAGGACTAGAATTGGAATTCTGTCGTCCTCGCCCCTGAACTAGCACTGGAGGTAAAGGGCATTTAGTCTTTCATGCATCTTTCATGTAATTAGCTTAAAACTGTTTGAGGGATGATGAGGAATGAGCCAGGAATCCTTTTCTCTTATCCATGTCTTTCCAAGACAGGCATTACTATTAGGTTGATGGAAAAAAATACTGCCTCTGCCCTCATGGTGCTCAGGCTCAGACAGTCCCTCAGATTCATTCTCGAGAAAGACAATGTCCCTCACAGAGGAAATAGTATAGTCATTAAAAAGTAATCATCTTCAATTTTTGATGGTGTGCTGCTTGTTTGCAATTTTATTATTCCTATGTTAACTTTGCAATTACAGAACGTGTCATTGGTATTTTGGAGTGGATTCTGACATCAAATTTGGTTTGCCAATAGAAGGGATGAACATGTCAAGGAAAATAGAGGACAATGACAACAGATAAAATCCCATTTGGTCTCTACAGCTAATAATCTTGTTCCGTGCACAAGATATTTGAACACTGTAATACGATTTTTACATTACAAGCACGTTCCAGTCAATTCAAAAATTAAGTAAATAAAGCAGAGGCATACAGTTATACTAATCCACCAGTGTCATAAATTTAATGATTTTAGCAGCTCTAGGAAAACAGGTATTGTTGTAAAACTTCACATCCGAATGTGTTATTGCCTCTAACAATGATTATCTGTCATTTATCTGACACCAATGGTGTGAGCTGTACATTATAGGAGTCAAAGGTTTTGCATAACACAAAACAAAGCCTTTTTATCCCAGGCTTACACTTGGAAAGCGTGCAAGTGACTCATGAGATTGTGTCAAAAAACCAATGAGAGGCTTGGGGCTAATATATCTGGAGTTGGCCTTGGAAGGGAAACATTTTTCATAAGGTGGAAGCCAGGAATGTCACATGTACAAACTATTAAACTTTTTAAAGATGAAGTGAGTTTTGGAAAAACCTGGAATCTTCTCTGGCCACCCTCTATTCATGGTACAAAATGGTCTCTGACATTGTACATTCCTGTACCATTTCTTCCAGCATCTAACAAAGCTTTGGAAGAATAATGCAAAGGCACACATTTTAATCTGATTTATCCGCAGAAGAATTAGGCTTTTAGGCATATTTCTTAGTAAGTTAGTGAAGGTTTTGAGATAAATCTTATATTCAGCACTATAGGCTTAAAAATATTACTTATTTAATATGTAATGAAACTGGTTCAAGAAGTCAAATAGAAATGAGGCTTGTTCAGGAAGAGCTCAAGAGCTCATGCTGCTTGCATTCTCCTCTGGGGACTAGACTGTTTAGAGCAATTGTCAGTTGGGTCCCATCACTGTTAGTGACAGCAGTAGAAGCAGTATATCCCTAGTTTCTGGCGCTTCTCGCTTATCTGGAGTGGTTCTTGGAACATGGAACTCTAAAAGATCACTTCTGATTATCTGAGAATGGCTGAATCTGCACAAAGAAAATAATAATATAGTCTATATAACAGTATGTTATGCTGCTAACAAATTACACCAATAAACATTAACACCTTAGTCTAGAGCTATTGGTATTTCCTAGCGATCCTTCTACACTAAGATTTTAACAAAATACCTAAGGGCAACATCCTAGTTCTGTTGGGATCCTTTTCCTTTTTGGGCACCTTGGTGCCCTACTCTGGTGATGGTGCACTTATCCAAGCTGATGTATGAGGCAGACTTATCAGTCTTTCAGTCTAGATTTTTAATAACTAGATTCAAAGCATGAGGTCTTAATCAGCTGCCTTTCTATAATGCTAGTTCTATTCCTGTTTCTATTAGCCACTGCATTAATCTATGTAACACTGGAACTTTAGTAAATTTCCATTTTGCAAATATGCCTGCCTTTTATGGCTGTCTGAGGATGGGAGGGAACAACCTTACATTGGCTTGTCCATGGTGCTGAAGTCACTGGCCCTATGTGTATATGTTTTTAGATAGTTCCAGAAAAGCAGTGTGGGAGCGGAAAGTTACAAGCCTGTGGCTGTTACCGCAGTCAAGCTCAAGTTTCTTCAGTTCCCTCCTCTTTAAAATGGGATGACTAACATTTCATGAGCTTTAATAGGTTTCAATGAGATAATGAGTATTAAAATAACATTTAGTAGACATTCGATAATTGGTCTCACTTTCTGGATCTGCATATAGACAGTGAAAAGTAAAGGAAAGTTCCAAGAAGCGATGTTCTGGCCCCCTGCCCCGCCCAAGGGTGCAGAATGAATCTCTATCTGCCAGGTGGATTCCAGCTTCACCTAAAGTGGAGCCATGTAGGGAGAAAACTTGTGATAAAATGGTAAATAAAGAAATATTTGTATTACGTGTCCATTATATCTCAACAAAACTGGGGAAAAAGGAAATAATTATCCATGTGAAAAAATGAAGGCTTATATTACTAAACACAATGTGCCCTTGTGGCCAAATTGTACAATATGGCTTTGCAGTGGTCTGATTAATCCTATACTCTGCTCTGAGGACCATTTGCACAGGGCAAGAATATCAGAAACCTCTCTTCCCTGGCTCCCAGGGAAAGGCTTCTGGTTCACTTTTGAATGTATATATTCGAACATCTGAGCTCAGAGTTTTCATTGTTGTAAACTGTAATTTCCCAGCATCTGGTCTTTGAACTTGGGAGCAGTGCCCACATTTTCATATTATTTTTTTCTTTTGCTTCTTGAGCCCTTTTCATGGTTGAATTAATAAATATAAAAAGAAAGCCAAAGAGAGGAACTGATAGAGTAATAAAGAAAATAGTGTCCATTCAGTGACAGTAAAGATTATTATTAATGCAAAATATCTTAAGCTCCTGATGGCAAAGAGAATTTTTGCAGCACTCTGGTTTTTCTTTTTCTTTCTTAATGAAAAATTTAAGAGTATTTGTCATGGAGATGAAGGCATAGTTTGAAACCCAAGTGTCATTGGTTGAAGCTTCCACAGCCACCTCAGCAAAAGGAAAGAGACACATGAGCTGCTTTCCTTCCAAAAACACAATAGTGGAGAATATGTCCATGTTTATGTGAATAAATTCTACATAAAATTTACACCTCTTGAATTCTGCACACATAAAGCCTGAGAGAGAGACTTTAGACTTAGTGTCTAAAATCAAAGCAGCTGCTAGAACATGATGAAAAAACCCTGGCATTTATTTTTCAGTGATCTTGACATACAGGATTATGAGTAGACATGAAAATATCGACCCAGCCGTAGGCAACCACTGTCAGCAGCTGAGAAATAACCTGGCAGAAGAAGTTTCATTAGTGACTTGGGAGAGTGACACTTGTCGAATTCTCAATTGCATTTTGGATAATGAAATCTGACACGTGTACCTTCAAGTACCCTAAAAAAAATGTGGAAATAAACATCTGTTTATCAGCCACCCACATCCCACTCCTGACTTCCCCAGTCTGAAGTGATGCTGGGTGAGCTTCTGGCAGCCTGGTTAAGACCAAGAATTCCAGAGCCGTAAGGTCTGACTGGTCTTACCGTGACCTGCCACCTACTAGCTTTGGCAAAGTTATTTAACCTGCTTTTGTGCCTCACTTTCCTCAGTTCTAAAATGGGCTTACCCCCCTGCTCCCACCCAACTAGCTCATGGAGCTGTTGTGAGGGTAAATAAACCAAAATGCATAATAAAGTGCTTAGGAGAGGTCCTGGCACATAGTAAATGCTATGTAAGTATTTGCTTTGCTACTATTGGGAGACTGAGATCTAAGTGTTGTGCTCAAAGGCTCAAGACAGGAGAGGAACCAGTTAGAACACTTATGGTTGCAATGAACAAAAACCTTAACCAAAATTGGCCAAAACAAGAAAAGGAATTCATTAACTCATGTATTTGAAAAATGGAGAGGGAGAACAGGTTTAGGGTAAGACTGGATCCAGTGTATCAATGATGTCCTCAAGGAATCAGACTTTATCTCCCCCCACCCCCTCCCATGTCCTTGTTCTGTCTTCATCCATGTGATGTCAGCTTCACCCAAGCCTGGGTTGCCTCCAGATCCCAAGATGGCTGTTAGCAGCCACCATGACCCTATGCTTCCTCATTCACGTCTAGTGGGAGGTTGTCTTCATCCTAGAAGCTGCAATAGGAGAGATTGAACTCACCTCTGCTGAAACAAAAGACAGGAGAATGTTTAAGCTCTGGGAGGAGCCAGTGGGAAAGTACTGCAGGACATTATAGAGAGGTTGGTCGATGAGATTAGGCAATCTTTGCTACTTAGCCCTGATCAGAGTTAGATTCCTACCTTCCCACGGAGACTGGGAGGCAGGAGCTCTATCCGCTCTACATTTCAAAGAGATGGCTCCCATCAGAAAGACATTTCTGGGTTGTAGAAGATTTACAATCACAAGTCTTTTAAAGTAAAGAAAAGGAAGAAAAGAGAAAAAAAAGGCTCTAAGAAAAAGAGGTCAGGGTCCTAGAATTATGAAGCCTGCCTAGAAGTTGGTGAAGCTGAGGGAAATGTCAAGGCCGTTTTGGTCAAGAGCCACTCTCATTGCACAGTCTCTGAATCACTCACATCCTGCAGGGCCTACCTAAGTCACGTGCCCTACCACTCAAGCTGTGGGTGAAACCACATCCCTGGGCCCACATGGATCTCCAGGGGGCACGAAGAGTTCTGGGGAAGCAGGGAGGGAGGTTTGGATGTTGGGGAAGAAGCAGCAGTGCCTGGAACAGGGGATGTTTGTGCATGGCCTTTGGTAACGCATGCTGAGGGTTTTGACTCAGCTCTGAAAGAGAAGGAAGGACCATGATGGCAATGATACAGGAACGTTACTGGGAAACATTTTTCTCTTGCTCAGCTCCGCCCAGACCAAGGCATCCCTCCAGGCGAGCTTCTACCTCTGCAGTAACTGAAGGAGGAGGGTGGGCTGCTGGGAACACTTCCGCCTGCCTGCCTTTTGCTGACTCTGGCGTTTATTCTTTTTGAATCTTTTAATGTTTATTCTTTTAATGTGAACTAGAAGAACAGATGACAAAGGTGGGAAACTGGGTGGGAAGATCTGGAAGTGGGGCTCTCAGAAAAGACGCAGGGGGCAGTCGGGGAAGCAGGAGGGGGAGCAGGAGGACCCAGTTGGAATCCCAGCGCCTTCATGCAGCATGTGGTCCTGGAGGAGCCACTGCCTCGCCCTAAGCCTCGCTATCTCATTTAGAAAACAAGAGGAATAATAGTAGCTTCTTCATAGGCTTATGAAGGTTAAATGATAACATATGAATACTTTGCTGTCCACAATAAATGCTTAATAAATATTAACTATGGTCATTATTACTGTTGTCATTCTATTGGTAGCAAATATAGTTAGAAGTCTTGGGGCCCATCCTAGGCAGGAAGAGGTGCTGACCCTTTTGAAATGGTAAGTGAAACAGGAGACATTAGGCACAAGGTTGGGACTCAGAGATTATTTTAGTTTCCATTTTTCTCTATTGAGCTAGAATTTGTTACATTGTTTTCTGTCAAGCAAACCTTTTCTTTCCATATTCTGGGTTGAGTAATTCCACTTGAGTAGGAATTATTTAGGAATATATCACAACAAAATAAACATAGACTTACTTAGATATTTGGCAACAAGGATATTCCTTGTAGTATTTTGTTGGGGCTGGGGGATGAAAATAATTTTTAAATCCCTAAAAAACCAATACTCCAGGATTGATTACACCCACCATTGTGAGACATTGCATCAGTCAGCATGCTTTTGGCTACAAATAGAATAATTGTCCCCCTCCCCTGCTCCTTTAAAGTAGGGCATACAATGAGGACACTGATTATCTAAGTTACCGCAGGGGCATAGGCAGGGCTGCCCCCAGCTGTGGTATTTCAGGGTCTTGGTATTTCCGTTTCCCTTGATTGTTGTTCTTTGGCCCTTGCTATGTTGGCTTCATTCTCAAGCGCCATTTCCAGTATCCCAACCAGACCAAACAGCCTCCAGGGAAAGAAGGACCAGCTTTTCTCTCTTAGAGGCACCCAGATGATCCTTCCCGTCCCAGCATGAACATACAGAGTGAAAAAAAAACAGATTATAAAACTAAAGGGTGAGTTTTCCTGCCTTTTATCAAGAAATATTTGCCAATTCTTGTTTGTTTTCTCTTCCAGATGGACTTTAGAATTAGCTTATCAATTTTCATAAAATATCCTATTAGATTTTGGCTCAATTATTTTGAATTTATAGATTCATCTGGGGAGAAATGGCCCTAAACACTATTTTAATTTAGACACTAAAGTGGTAGCATTGTTTATATTATTGAAAAATAGGAAAGACTTTCCTATCTATCACTGGGAAAATGGATGAATAAGATACAGTAGAGTCATACACTAGAATATCAGATAGCAGTTAAAAGGACTGAACTGGCAGAACAGGGTAGCGTTTGAAGAGGTGACACCATTGATGTGAATTACAAAAAGCGCACTGTACAAAACTCCCTGTGGCCCACCAACACATGCATATGTATGCGGAACCATAAAAAGGCAGGGGAAGGTGCATCAAATTCAGGATAATGGTTGTCTCCTGGGAGCGCTGAAAGAGAATGGGAAAAAGGAGACTTCAACTGTATCTATCATGTTTCATTTCTTTTATTTTAAAACTATTTAAAACACGGTAGCCTCTGGGGGCAGAGAACCGGCTGTCTGGGCCACAGGGGATGGGAGGAGACTTTCGCTCTATATCCTTTCTTAACTTTTCTATTTTGAACCACGTGAGTGTCTTAACCAGCTCAGTATTAAGAAAATCATAAAAAAGACTCTAAGGCACACAGCAATATATCAATGATGATCTATTCTCAGGGGGACTTTTATTTTCTGTATTTTTCATATCTTAAAATTTTCTTTAAAAAAAAATAGTAACTAGCACCAAGGTTGTGGTACAGGTGGTGCCAGTGGTGGCAGCTGGTGGCAGGTGAGGAGGAAGAGGAGGGTGGAGGGTTGGTGGAGGTGTTTGTGCTACGTCTCTGGTAGGATATGTGTTCTCACAAACCCTCTGTGTGAACTTTGTCCATGAAAAGAGCTTGTTCCTCAGTTACCCCCAATCTAGACTCTCGTGCAAGAGTTTCGGAACATGAGAAGGAGGGACATGTCCTAGAAGAGTGTTTTACATTCTGTGTCCCTGGAGTGGTGACGCTTTGAGCTCCAGTCTCATTGGTTCCCTCTACGTATGCCACCACCGTCTCCTTTCTCTCAAGTCACTCACTCCTGGACCGTATTATACAATATGATTGAAATCACAGCTTTTTTTTTTCCCACCTGCCCTTTGTTCTCTTAACTCCCTTCCCCATCTCCTTCCAAGGAAAAACAAAAACTCTAGATGGAGTCTCATGAGAATAACAGTCAGAAGCCAGGAAGAATGATAGGAGGCTAGTGGGAGACAGGAGTGCTTGCTTATAATGGGTTGATCTGTAGGACAGGCAGTGGTCACATGGCTTTTTTGGGGACCCATTTTATTACAAATGTTATTCCAGAGTTGTGCCAGGGTTTCAGCCTCACCTCTGTACGGGTCCATGGTGTGAGTTACTGCCTTCTCCTTCTACCTCATCTATTCAGAGGAGGCAGTGCCTAGAAACTTGTGGGAACAGGAAATGGGAAGAAGGACGTACAGATGCCCTGAAAGTCACGTGCTCGGTTAACAAACACAGCAGAGGTATTAGTGGACAGCATGATGAGAAAAGATGAAACAAAAGGAAGAGGGTGTTATAGACCGAATGTGTTCCCCCAAGAATTCATATGTTGAAAACTAGTTCCCAATGTAATGGTGTTTGGAGGTAGGACTTCAGTAGGTGATTAGGTCATGAGGATGAAGCCTTTGTGAATGGAATTAGTTCCCTTATAAAGGAGACCCCAGAGAGCTCCCTGCCCCCTCCGCCACATGAGGACACAGCTGGATGAGGCATCCGTGAACCAGGGAATGGGCTCTCTCCAGACACTAAATCTACCAGCACCTTGATCTTGGACTTTCAGCCTCCAGAACTGTGAGAAATAAATATTTATGCCACCCAGTCTATGGTATTTTTTTATAGTAGCCGAACAAAGACAGTGGGTCTCTCAGCTCTTCATTTTTTGTTTTAGCTCCTTTTCTCATACCAGAAATTTTTTTTGGCCATATTCTTCCCACCCTAATTCAGATGGATGTTGTTGCCATGTTTGAAAATGCACTTGAAACAATAATTGGTGTTATTCTGCAAGCACTTACTAAGAATGACAAAATTATTTACATGCTGGGAATACTGTGCCAAAAAATTACTAAACAAATCATATTGTTTTCCTTCCACAAAATCAGAGTTGCAAATAGCAATAAATTAACCTTTTCTTTTCTTGGCAAAGAACATGAGCGACAATGTTCTGCTTCTTTAAAATTCATATTAATGACCTTGGACATTGTGTTTCCAAGGGAAAAACTCTTTGCAACATTTTTTTTTAATATAGAACCTGGGTGTTTCTGCGTTGAATTTACTTAAAAATCTACAGTTGATTTCAATCATGTAAAAATATATAGTAGGAAGGTTGCTGGGAGAAACACTAAAATGTTTTTTATTTTCTCTGGGCATTGACATTCTGAGTGATTTTATTTTTTCATATTTATTTCCATTTTCTGAATATTTTGCAAGCTGCATTCATAACTTGAAAAATAAAATAGTTATTTTTAACAATTGCACTCTATAAGTTTATTATCTGCTGTGTGATTGCAAGGCCTTAAAAAATTTATGAAGCAGAGGCTGGAAGTTGAAAATACCTAAATATTAACAGTGATTCTTACTGAGTTATAATCCTTCTTTATTTTGCAATTATTTTATAATGAACAGCAACTACTTTCATAATAGGAAAAACTTATTTTAAGAACGAATTCATTAGACTTGATCCAAAGAAATGCCAAAGGGGTCAAGCTATCTTAGTGTTCTCTCTCCCACGGTGGCATTCTAGCATATTTTTGAAAGGGCATGTTTTCCCCTGATATCAATCTCAGGAGGTTGAAGGACATACCCTAAACACCTCTAGCTTCATTTAATAACTGATTTGAATGTATTAGCCTCATATTTTTAGAAATTCTTCTTGGATCTCCCTGTGACTCAACCTGAAGGAGAAAATGCATTTGTGCCTAGATGTAACCAAAGTCTTATGTCCGTGAGTTTTCTTTTTTGTTTATTTTTTGCTCGATATTTCCACCCTCGCGACCTCCTCCACCCCGAGCTGTTGGTGGGTGGAGGTGGAAGAGGTGTAGGGAGGATAAATGGTAATGGAAAAAATAAAATAAACAACATCTTATGGGAAGTCTGGATGAATGTCTAATTTTGTGTCACTGGGAAGCTCCAGTAGGGATACTGGTCATATGTATTTACCCTGGGTGAAAGTCAAGGAAGCTTGGGGAAATGGTCAGTTTTCTCGAGGGTCTGGGGGCTAACCCTCAGGTGGGAGGGAAGAGTGAGAGTGCAGAGTGTAGCCGAGAAAGGAGACAAGTTCAATATTCAAAAAGCAGTACTTGTGTTAGCTCCATGGGAGAGGCAGAGATTAGGAGAGAAGGAATAAGTTAGAAATCAGGGTTTAAGCCAGGTAGGCCTTGGCCCAAATTTTATTCTGCCACGTATCTAGCTTTGGGTAGGTCACCTAATCTCTTGAATCCTCTGTTCCCCATCTTGAAAATAGTCAGGATTCAGATGTTAGCTGAGGTCATCCTATTTTTGGACCCTAAGTGAGATTGGCTTCTGGTTAAAGTTCAATTCCCTCTCTTATCAGTTAGAATTAAGATTGGCTGTGAGTAATAGAGACTTGAAGATAAAATGAGAGGGATTTTTTTCTTTCCCATTAAAATTTCGTGATGGACAGTCCAGGGCTGGCATGGTGGCTCCAGCCACCAGGGATTCAGGTGGCTCCTGGCTTTTCCCTCTACCCTCTCTAGGGTTTGGTGCCTGTTCTTATTACCCTGGATGAGTTCCAGCATCACTCCAAGCTCCAAGCAGCAGAAAGGAGAAGAGAAGGAATAGAAAAAGAGGAAAAAGGTATATATCATCTCTCTTTTATGGAAGTGGCCATTAACCAAGGCAGTCCCCTTTATAAGAGGTCTTCTGATGCCAGCTGTTGAAAAGAATCCTTTATTCATCCTTGCACAGTAGAATAATAATACTCACCCTACAGTGCTATCACAGCATGTAATACAGGGCTTGGCACAATAGCACTTAGCAGGTAATCGAGGCTTCTTATTAGTAACTAATACTGATTGCACTACTATTACATTTATGTTAATATATTAATAGTAAGTTATAATTCACCATGTAATTTAAAACAGGCTTGGAATACTTTTAAAGTGCAATGTATGTATTCTTAATGGGTGCTGCATAGCCTCCAAAAACAATCACATTTGTAACAGATTTATATTAGGCATGGATTTATCTAATTTTCTTTTAAAACGGTGTTTTAATTAACTGTCATTACGTTCACGCAGCCCGAGATATCAGTAGCCTGCAAAACAAGCACCCGCTTAGCTCATGGGTGTGCAGGGTAGACGAAGGCCAGCTCATCTGGCTGGGCTCAGCTGGATGCCAACTGTCACCCTGCAGTGTCTGGGGTGGCTCTGCTTCTCACTGCAGGTCTAGGATAAGTCAACTCCATGTGTCTCTTGTCCTCCCTGGAGGAGCCATCTAGCTCCATCAAGACGGGCAAGTTCTTCCTGTGGCAAGAGTGGAGGAGCAAGATGGCAAATAGAAATATTCGTGTCTAGGCTTTGGGCTGCTGCTGCTTTTCTTCTGCCCCTGGTGAAAGCAAGCCATGTAGTAGAGCCCTACTTGAAGGGCAGGAACTATGTACATTGTGGACATGATGAAGCCATGACAAGGGAGGGTGAAGAACTGGAACTCACCATTCCGTTTATCTCAAGTGGGTGAAAACAGGAAAGGCAGCATCATAAAGCTAGAGAATGATCCAATGGTAAATCAGGGACCCAAATCACAGGGGGTAATAATCTGAGAAGAGGTAGTGATTCTGTGACCCTTTCTTGGGCTGACTGATTCATGTGACTCTTTCCCCACTCGTCGGCCAGTTTAGGAATAAGGACAGCAGCTTATAGAAAATAGAGTGGACGTCTCATACTGAATCTTCCAGCCATTTTGACCAAAGCAGCAGAAATAGGAGGCTTCTGAATACTCTCTCAAGTAAAAGTTTTATAGAAAGAAATATTGATTTCTTTTTTCTAGTTCAAAGGAAGCCCAGTCCATGCCAGGCTAAGCGTATTCATGCCAACATAAGAAGCACAGACAATTGTCTGCTTTCAGATCAATGCTGGTGAAGAGAAGAGTGTTTGTGCCCCGAAGCAAGGGAATATGGCCAAAAGAATTTCATTGGCTTTCTCTGTCACCTGATTGATACTGATTTCCAATTTTTAAAAAGGAACCCAAAGTTAGTCCCTATGGAGTCAAATATGAGGATAGAACAGCTGCTACCACAGCACAGATGACAATTTTTTAGAGATTTTATGAAAGAAAAAGAAGACCTTTCCTCTTTAAGTAAAATAGCTTATTTAGGATCTTTTCTCCTCAGCATTTCTATTCCAGTAAAAAAATCTGCTAATAGGTCACTTGTTTAAAACTCCAGATTTAGAGGGTAAAAGGGGAATAAATGGGGACAGGAGACTTGACTTTGGATGGTGAACACACAATACCATATACAGACATGTATTATAGAATTGTACACTTGTAACCTATATAATTTTATTAACTATAATAAATCTAAAGCCACTTCAATCAATTAAAAAAAAGGCTTCAGATTTAACAGCAAATTAAATGAATAGAAAAATGGAAGTAAATCTCCCATGCTAAGACAGAGGTACCTCTAAGAGATATCACAAATCTTTATTCTAAGAGAACTAAGTTTCAAGTTCTTGTTCTGGTGCCAACTGACTCAGTGGCTTCCAGAAGTATTTTAGCTTCTTTTAGCCTCAGTGTCCTGATCTGTAAAGTAGGTTAGAGAGAGGCAAGCTGCAGCTGTGACCTAGGACACCTGGACTCCTCCAGGTGGGGTGGGATCGGGGTTCCATGGATGTGGGGCTAGTCCACCATTTGGCAAGTCGAGAAACTTTGAAAATGAAACCAAACCTCATGTGGTACGTGGTTTAGAAGGCAGTCTCTAGTCAGCCTGCTTGATGGGAATCCTGGCTCACTGGTCAGTACTGTGTTTTGGTTACATTGCCTAAATCTTCCTCTCTGCTTCAATCTTTGTATCTGTTATGCATATGAAAATACCACCTGCCTTGTATGTTGTTACATGATGCTTGTGCAATGGTTAGCCAGGGCTGGTTTATAGCACTTAAGGAATGTTAGTGCACATTTGGCTACTTATTTAGCATGCTCCTTCCTCTTTCCTAAAAGCAGGTTCATTTTGTTCAGGTATTCACTCCTTTTCCATGCAGCCCATGTGCTTTAGGGGAGGTTACTTGACCTCATTTTTTGGGGAAGTCATGATTATTTGAACCCAGTCACTCTCAAATTCTTGTGTCATTAGAAGGAACTGGAGGGCTTGTTAAACACACACACACACACACACACAGACATGGACACAGACACACACACACACACACACACACATACACGCAGATTCCTGGGCTCCACACCTGGAATTTCTGATTTAGGAGAGCTGGGGTGGGGCTGAGAAATTTTATTTCTAGCAAGTTCCCTGGTGATGTTGGTGTTGCTGGTTCATTCAGCATTTACTGTCTGACAGGCAGTGTACTAACTTCTGCACACATCGTATTATTTAAACTTTAGAATAACCCAATGCAGCAAGTATTCTTATTGTAACCATTCTGAAGCTGAAGAAACGGAGGCAGCTACTGGTAGAACAGGAGCTGAGTTTGGAGGGTCTCTGGATCCTAATCTAACGGCCAAGTCACACTTGCTTTATCTTGCTCAATGCCAGACTATTCTCTTTCAGTGAAGGCTGTTCAGACTATCCGCAGAACAATGTTAGGGTGCCTGGGAAGCTGGATTAATGCCAGAGGTGCATTAATGGTGAGGAATGGAATGGAGAAAAGACAGGGAGTAGTTTATGAGTTCATGAGGGTTCATAAGGTGAGGGCCAATGAACCCTCCTCTTTCCAGAAAGAAAAGGACAAAGCTCTGCTCCTCTTCCCTGCACAGGACAGCAGGACCCCTTCTGGCCCATTCCTACTCTCTGGCCCCGTCCCCTCTAAAGCTCAAGTCACTCTGTTATTCTTCCGTACTACCCGCTGTGTTTACCCCCACTTCACCTCAATGGAAGTTAGGTCTTTTTAGATCTTCTTAGTCACATCTTTACACGCAACTCTTAACGGACTTCTTCAGTGGTTTAGTCTCACCCATTTCAAACATACAAATAAGTACAGAGAAGAATTTATCAGGCACTCATGCACCATTACCCCAATTTAACAGAGGTTCACATTTTATATTTTTATCTCAGAACATTCAAGGGAATAACAGGAAAAACAATCCTGAGGTGAGTATTATTCCCAGGCTTACTTTTAAATTTCTACTAACATGTTGGATTGTTTTCTGTGGTTAAAAAATTTATATAAATGATAAACCTGTATGTATTGTGCAAATCATTTTGTAATTTTCTTTTTTCCATCAACATTCTCTCAAGATTTAGTTTATTATAATGTTTAAAGGGTTCTATTTTGTGAATAAACTGCATTTTAGAGTCCATCCTGATGAGCGCTTTGTTGTGGTTGTTTCTTTTCACAAATAATAGTGTTTTTTTTGTTTTTTTAATACATCTCTCCTCATATGCATATGCCAAAGTTTCTTTAGGGCAGATCACCAAGGGTGGACTGCCAAATTGAAAGTGTGTGTATCACTTTCAAATTTATTAGGTGTTTTGCCTTCTTGTGAGGGCACTTGTGAGTTTCCATTTCCCACATATTTGCCAAAGGTTTATGTTAAGAGATTTACCATTTAAAAAAAGATTTTATTTATATAATACTTTATAAAATATAATAATATTGATATAAAATAGATCATACTTTCCCCACTTATTTTTAAAGCCTCTTTTGTCATCTACTAAGTTCCAACCCCTAAACCCAGGTCTGCTTTCGGTTGCCCACTGCCTCCCCTGCCTGAGGATGTGGCTTCGTGGGAGTCACCCCTTGGCCTCGGCTTTGCTTTCCATGGTAGCGGTTATCTGGTCAACTGCAGTCGGAAAATACTACCTGAAAAACTTCAGAAATAAAGAATTTAGAAGTTTCAAGTTGCATTCTGTTCTGAGCAGCATGACGTCATGCACTGCCCCACCCTGAATGCGGATCGCCCCTGTGTCCGGCGTCTACGCGCTGGACACACTCCCCGCCTGATGAGTGCCTTGGAGGCGAGCTGTCTTGGTGAGCCGGTTGACCAGAGGCGTGTTGCAGTGCTTGGTGTGCAAGTACCTCCCCCGCTTTTTATGGCTTAAAACCCAGAAATTTATTTTCTCATAATTCTGGCTGGATAACCTGATTTTACTTAAGGACAGCCCCAAAATGCAAGAGTAGTGATGCTGGCCATTTGGATATGCTAAAGGGAAGCTGTAAAGTGCTTCTGGAAAAGGTAAACATTCTCAACTTAATAAGGAAAAAAAAAAGATCATGTGCTGAGGTTGCTATGTTCTATGGTAAGAAAGAATTTCATATATGTGAAATTGTGGAGAAAAAAAGAAATTTGTGCTAGTTCGCTGAAAGAGAGCAAACATTCACATAACTTTATTATAGTATATTGTTATAATTGTTTATTATATTATTATTGTTGTTAATCTCTTACTATGCCTAATTTATAAATTAAACTTTATCATAGGTATGCATATAGAGGAAAAACATGGTATATACACAGTTTGATACTATTTGTATTTTTAGGCATCCACTCAGCATATAGAGAAGGGGAGGAACTACTGTAAGTAAATATTAATATCTTCTAAAGTACACTTTCCTTCATTTAATTTCTTCAAAATTGCCCTGAATCTTCTTTGCCCTTTGTTGTTTTGTGGGAATTTTAGCATTAGCTGGATGAGGTCAAGGAAAAAAACCTTCTGGAAAGATTTGATTGGAATGCATTGACTTTATAGACTAATTTGAAGAGAATAGCTATTTAAAATATTAAGTCTTTCTTACTCAGAACATGCAGCGTTTTCCATTTTTTCCAGTTTTATAAAAAATTTATATCCTCCAATAAAATTTTATACTGTTTCCATAATATTAATAAGTATCTTTTGTCAGCTATGTCCTTACGTACCTTCTATTTTTGTTGCCACTGTGACTTGATAGGATTTTTAAATTATATTTTATAATTGGATGTTTCTGGTATATAGAGATATTATTGATTTTTGTATATTATTTTGTTTCCACCAAGTTCTTATTGCTTTGAATAGTTTCTTCACATAATCTTACAGATTTTTCATAAAGACAATCATCAGTCATGTCATCTATGAATAATGACAGTTTGATTTATCCTGTCCAATCTTCCCATCTCCCCATCCCCCTTTTTCTTTTGCTTTAGCCAGGACATCCAGGAAAATGCTGAATACCAACAGGGATAAAGGGCATTCTTATGCCTTAAAATGGAATGCTGTAAACATCTCTCTATTCAGCAATGTTATTTGTTGAAAGGTTTTGGTAGATGCCCTTTATCAAGCAAAGAAAGTTCCCCTCCACTCCTGGTTGCTGAGAATTTTTATCTGCATGGATTTTGAATTTCATTTGTTCTGTTTTTGCATCTTTTGAGAGTATTGCATGGGTTTTTTCTTATAATCTATGAGGGTTGTGTGTGACTTTCATTGATTTTTAAAAAATATTCAATTACCCTTGCATTCCTGAAATAAGCCTTACTTGGTCATGGGGTATTTATTTTTAAATACTTCACTTTATTTGGTTGCCAGTAAGTTCAGACTTTTGCATTTATGTTTGGGAGTGAACTTGGTTTATAACTTGTTTGCACTATCCTCCATAACTGGGCACTAAGTTGACATGAGCCTCAGACAGTGAGTTGCGGAGTTTTTCCTCTCTGCATGGCTGGCAATCTCTCCATGAGTTAGGAAATAGTGGTTCCCTGCAGGTTTGACATCTACCTGCATCATCATCTTGGCCCATTTTCTGTGAGTCAGGGGAGAGCATATCTTTAATTATTGATTAAACCTTCTAAATAATCATAAGTCTATTCAAGTTTTCTATATTTTCTTTGAGAGAATTTTGGTACACCTTTTGAAAAATGGATGACTTTCTATGTTTCAAATTTATTGATATCAAGTTGTTTGTGTATTCTCTTAAGATGCTTTAAATTTCTAATATACTTGTAATTATATATCTTTTGTTCATGTCTAATGTGGTTAATTGGTACCTTAATTCTTTTTCTTATTCCATCTTGCCAGATGATTGGCTTGTTATTGGTCTTTGCAAAGACCCATGCTTTGGTCCTGTTGACTATTTTGTCCTTTGTTTCTTTTTTTAAAAGTATATTTTATTGATTATGCTATTACAGTTGTTCCATTTTTTTCTTCCATTTATCCCCCACTGCCCTGCACTCCCCCTCCCTCCAGCATTCCCCCTGCCCCTTAGTTCATGTCCATGGGTTGTACATACAAATGCTTTGGCTTCTCCATTTCCTACACTATTCTTAACCACCCACCAGTCTATTTTGTGCCTACCAATTATGCTTCTTAGTCCCTGTACCATTTCCGCTCATTTTCTCCCTTCTCCCCTATGATAATTCTCCATGTGATCTCCATTTCTGTGATTCTGTTTCTGTTTTAGTTGTTTGCTTAGTTTGTTTTTGTTTTTATTTTTTTAGGTTGTTGATAGTTGTGAGTTTGTTGTCATTTTACTGTTCATATTTTTTGATCTTTTTATTAGATAAGTCCCTTTAATATTTCATATAATAAGGACTTGATGATAATGAACTCCTTTAAATTTACCTTATCTGGGAAGCACTTTTCTCTGCCTTTCCATTCTAAATGATAGTTTTGCTGGATAGAGTAATCTTGGATGTAGGTCCTTGCCTTTCATGACTTTGAATACTTGCCAGCTCCTTCTTGCCTGTAATGTTTCTTTTGAGAAATCATCTGATAGTCTTATGGGAACTCCTTTTAGGTAAGTATTTCCTTTTCTCTTGCTACTTTTAAGATTCTCTCCTTATCTTTAATCTTGGGTAACTTAATTATGATGTGCTTTGGTGTGTTTCTTTTTGGATCCAACTTCTTTGGGACTCTCTGAGTGTCCTGGACTTGCATGTCTAGTTCTTTTGCCAGATTGTGGAAGTTCTCCATTATTTGTTCAAATAAGTTTTCAATTTCTTGCTCTCCCTCTTTTCTTTCTGGTACCCCTATGATTCAGATGTTGCATCATTTAAAGTTGTCCCAGAGGTTCCTCAGCTTCTTCTCATTTTTGAATTCTTGTTTCTTCATTCTGTTATCGTTGAATGTTTCTTTCTTTCTTTTGTTCCAAATTGTTGATTTGAGTCCCAGTTTCCTTCCCTTCACTGTTGGTTCCCTGTATATTTTCCTTTATTTCACTTTGTATAGCCTTCATTTCTTCCTTTATTTTGTGACCGTATGCAACCATTTCTCTGAGCATCCTGATTACCAGTGCTTTGAACTCTGCATCTGATAAGTTGTCTATCTCCTTGTCACTTAGTTGTTTTTCTGAACTTTTGATCTGTTCTTTCACTTGGGCCATATTTCTTTGTCTTGTCACTCCTGTTATGTAGTAAGGGGCAGAGCCTTAGGTATTAACCAGGGCACAGCAACCCACATCTTTGAGTTGTGGTGCTGCATGTGGGGGAGGGGTCAGAGAGGGAATAATATCGCTTGCTAGCTTGCTTGGCTCTTGCCACACTTTCTTTCACTTTCCTCACTTCCCACAAGAGGATTGTGCCCTTTCAGGTGCTGATTCCTGGGTGGGTGGGTTTGTGTACATTCTAGGACCCCATGGGCCTCTCCAATAGACTCTCCTGTGAGACTGGGAGTTTCTTCTGCCATAACCCCCACAGACTTTTACAGCCAGAGGTTTTGATGCTTTATTTCTCTGTGCTTGAACCCTGGGTTGGATGGTTTGTCTTACTCCCCAGTTGTTCTTCCCAGTTTATCCACACGTGAATGTGGGACTGCCTGGTCTGCCAGCCTTTGCCTCACCCCACATCCTCCCTCCACTTGTCCCTCACCCATCTCTACCCCTCCTCCCTGTCTGGATGAATGTTTCTTGTTTAACTCCTTGGTTGTCAGACTTCCATGCAGTTTGATTTTCCGGCAGTTCTTGTTTTTTGTTTTAAAATTGGTTGTTATCCTTCTTTTGGTTGTGTGAGGAAGTGAAGTGTATCTACCTATGCCTTCCTCTTGGCCAGAACTCCTGTCCTTTGTTTCTATATGATGAATTTCTGCCCTTATAGTTTTTATTTCCTTTCTTTTTCCCATTCCTTTATTTCAGTTTATTGTTTTTCATTTTCTATTTTTTGAATATATGCTGAAACCATAAACTTCTGATTTTTCATCTTATCTAATGTATGCATTTAAAGCTATGATTTCCCCTGATAACTGAGTACTGAGTTACATACATCAATTTTGATATTTAGTGCTTTTATTGCCAGTAAGGTCTAAATAGTGAGAATTATTTTTATGATTTATTTGTGGTTCTATAAATTATTTACAATGTATTTAACTTTTTCTAACATTTATAGTTCTGAGGTTTATTTTTGAACTATTGGTTTCTAATATTGTAGTGTTTTCGTTATAAAATTTGTATGCTACAGAATGTTTTGATTTTATTGAATCCTGCTTTGGGTCAAGTACCCAGTCAATTTTGGGTAAATTATTCATGTGTTCTTGAAAATAAAATTCAATTTTAATATTTGGTGTAGGATATAAGTTGCAATCCATTTGGTGAAGTTTATTAATTGTGCTACTCAAAATGTTTATTTCTTTTTAAAAAAAGATTTTATTTATTTATTTTTGGAGAGGAGAAGGGAGGGAGAAAGAGAGGGAGAGAAACATCAATGTGTGGTTGCCTCTCATGCACCCCCTACTGGGGACCTGGCCCACAACCCAGGCCTGTGCCCTAGACTGGGAATCGAACTGGCAACCCTTTGGTTTGCAGGCCAGAACTCAGTCCACTGAGCCACAACAACTAGGGCAAAAATGTTTATTTCTTACTGCTTTTTATATAGTAGTTACTACAAGATGTTAAAATCTCCCTCAATAGTTGTGGATTTATTCATTTCTCCTCATGAGTTTTTTGTTTTTGCTTTATATATTTTGAAGCTATGTTATTACATAGAAACAGGTTCAAGATTTTTATATCTTTCTGAAAAATTATGCATTTTATCACTACACAATATTTTTAATCATGCGTTTCTTCCCTGAAGAATATTTTTGTGTACTTTAGTAAAATATGGCTATATCAATTTTATTTCATTAGTATTTGCCCATTATATAATTTTTACCTCTTTATTTTGACTCTTTTTGTTATTATGTTTAAGTGTATTTCTTGTAAGCCGTATGTAATCAGAGAGTATGTGTTTAAAAACACATGTAAGACTGATGAGTTTAGTCTGTGCATATTTATTGATTACTATGTCACTATTTCTACCATTTTATTTTATACTTTATAATTACCATACATATTTTGATTCTTCATTCTTGTGTCTGTATGTGTGTGTGCATGTGTGTTTATGTATGTATTTGATGGGATCTATTGATTCACTGAGGCTTTTTTTATCCCTCCACACCTTCCTACATCCCCTTCTACTCCAGAAGTTGTACACTATTCTACCTTGTTAAGTGCTCCATTCCTTTTTTGCATGCATACTTTAACTAAAAAGTCTAAACTAACTCAATATTTTGGCTCTTTTCATGAAAAAGCAGTAGCTCTTGCCTTTCATATCATTATTATATAATTATTTAATTCTATTTTTTAAACACACACATAAGATTAGTGAATATTTTTGGAATTCTTTTATACAATTGATGCTTCACCAGTTTTTTTTTCTTCTTTACTCTCATTTTTAAAATTTCTTAATTTAATTTCTTCTTCTTGAGAAATCTCCTTTAGGACCTTTTTTAAAGAGGGCCTGTGAATGGTAAATTTTTTCAATCTCAGCCTTTGTTAATCTGAAATGTCTTTATTTTTTACTCTCACTATATTGTTTTTGAGTGATAATTAAGATACAGTAAAAGTAGACATAGTTGAGTTCAACAAGTTTTGCTAAACCACTATCAAAACAGAAAGGACATTTCTATCCCTCCCCAAATTTCTTCTGTCAATCTCTCCACTCACTCCCAGAGACAACCACTCTGGTTTTCTGTCATCATTAGATTAGTTTTGTTCAATCTACAACTCTATAGAAATGCAATCATGCAGTATATACTTTTGCACTTGGTTTCTATCACTCAAAATGTTTTTGAAATTCATCCACATATTGCGTGTTTAGTACTTAATTCTTTCTCTTTTGGGAGTGGTATTCTGTTACGTGAATAGACCACCATTTGTTTATTTATTTTCATGATGGGCCATGAATTTTTCCATACACCAGCCCTATTCCTAGCCAGGTATCTGTTGTTCTAAGCCCTTAGACATTCATTCAGAAAGCCAAAGACAGCTAATAATACCAGCTGCTCACTCACTGGACACTGATTCCTTTTATCTTTCAAATTTCTTACTAAGACCTGGGCTAGAAACACTAACACTACCCCTCAGTTCTTTCAGGTTCTTGCCTGGTCTTTGAGAAGTGTCTCTAAATCCAAGGCTGTTTCTGCTGGTGCACTTCCCCTGCCTAAATTACTCAGCAGGAGCTGAGAGTGGTTGGTGCATGGGATAGCTATTAATGGCACCCTTTATAAATAATAATCAGTCATAACATTTTGAGATCACTTCTCATGTGTCACTTATTTAGTTAAGGGCTTAATTTAGATGATTTTATTTAATCCTTACCACAATCCTATGATTACTCCTACTTTACAGGTAGACACACTAAGGCTTCGATATGATTAGCAGGACAACATATCTAATAAATGGTGAGTTAGGATTTGAGCTCAGGCCACCTCCATATCTTGTATTCTTAAATATTGTTTATCATCACTGGATGGTAAACTCTACTTTTAGCCTTGTCAGGTTACCTCCATAAATTTCATGAGGGCAATTAACCAGGATGTCTTTTCCTTCCGGGGCCAAGACACTTGATACCTGCAGATCCTTCTTTCGCTTTTATGATTTGTGAACTACTGTGTCTTCTCTACACAGTGTAGCTCACTCTCTAGGGAGAGCCTCATTATTGGGTGAAGCTCCTACGTTCAGAGATCCTTTTCCTTCCCTTTCCCCATGGGGGTAACGAGCTTTCTAGCGACCGAGGAGGAAACCAGAGGGGAGGAATTCAATTGCTGCCTTTACAGGCAGGCCCAAGTGCTATTTATTCTCTGTGCTTCTGTAAGACCTTTCGGTTATTTAGTGATTATTTTCACAACACTGTTGGGTGTCCAGTTAGTCTCTTGGATTAATTGAGCAGTGGTAATTAATTGATTTTTTGGGCCTCAGTGGAGCAGTTGTGTTGGTTATTTTCAATTTACCACAATGACAGCTTTAAATCTCTCAGGAAATCTTACACAATTTTTTCTTGTATCTTGGGAGCAGCAGAGCCAATTTCCCAGAGAATTTTGGTGCATTGTTTACATGAGTAAAGATAATAATAAATATATAGGAGGTAGATAAATCAATTGGCTACTTGTAATTCAAGGTTTCTAAGATTGTCCATGAATTCATGGTATAAGGAAAAAAATCCAAAATATAATGAACTAAGAAGTAATATGTTCAGGTTTGGTCCATAGAGCAAACATGAAATAAAAGGAAAATGCAGTTGTTGGAATAAATCTGTATTGGAGGGAGACTAAATTAAGAAACAGAAAATGGTGAACAGAGAACAGGAAAAGGTGTGGAACAAAGCATATGAAAAATGGATTCTGTCTCTTAAAAGATGAAGACTGATAAAACACATTAAGGTCACATGGAAATGGTGTAGATTAGAAAGATTCATCCTGGTTCGGAGAGTCACAACTCTGAATTACCAATTAAGAATTTAGCTGATGATATCCGAGTTTAATTTATGCCTGCAGAAAACAACTTAGGTTTCAGGTGAAAGAGAAAGAAAGAATGAAAAGCCTCAAAGTGGAATTGGGATCTGTTCTCTTGTCCAAACTACTGTCCCAAGGCAAGCAGAGAAATGGAATAATGCAGTTTGACCCTATAATACCACTGCGGGGATCTCTCACCCTTTCCCCCATGCCCTCACCTTTTTATAATGTCAGGGGAAATCTCTGTCTTGAGGCTCAGTCACCATGAAGTGGATACAGACTCATGTCCAGAAGTGGCCTATCCACTTGTTCTGTGGTTGGTCAGATAGTATGAGCTCACTAAACAGAAGGGGAGAGAGAGAAGAAGTGTACCCTTTGTTTGCAAGAGGAGCAGAAATTCCCTAGTCACTGGGTCTGAGGCAGCAATGTGGCAAGAAGGGAGGGTTCTTTTGCTACTGATTTCCTTTTAAGCCTTTGAATATAGGTTAGTGTAAAAGGCTTTGGAAGTTGGTTGGATTGGAGTCACATGATTGAGCTTCCCAACAAACACCCTGAAGGTTTGAATGATCCCTTTGTTGAGAGGACTGGGATTCTGAGTGAACAAGTCCACCTTCTAAGGCCCTATATGCTGTCCCATGAAGAAGGAAAAACTGCTGGAGAAGTGTACTGGTCAGGGAACTATAGAGAATCAGAGCCACCGGAAGAAGCAGACTGATAGGAATATCTATCATCTATCTATCTATCTATCTATCTATCTATCTATCTATCTATCTATCTATCTATCTATCATCTATCATTTTTTTAGGAATTGGCTTGCATAATTGTGGGAGTTGGAAAGTCTAAAATTTGCAGGGCAGGCCAGCTAGCTAGAAATTCCAGCAGAAGTTGATGTTGCAGCCTCAAGTCGTAAGACAGTGTGGAGGCAGAGTTCCTTCCTCTTCTGGGGACCTCAGTCTTTTCTCTGGAGGCTTTCAACAGATTGACTGAGGACTCCCACATTATGAAGGGCAATTGGTTTTACTCAAAGTCTACTGACTTAAATGTTAATCTAAATAATACCTTCATAGCGCCATTTAGACTGGTGTTTGAGTACACAATTGAGCACCATGGCCAAGTCAATGGACTCATAAAATTAACCATCATAGGAAGAGAGGAAGGATGTTCTCTCTTACATTCCTCCTCTTCTTCCTCTTCTTACCAGCTGCTGAGCAGGATCTGAACTCTCAGGGGTAGTGGTGGTGGTGTTGGTGGGGTGGGGCTGCTCCAGTGGTGTTAATGTTCAGGGCTGGGCCCTTGTGGCTACAGCAAAGGAATGAGACCAGGGCTCAAACCACACAATGGGGAGCCAGAGGTAACCCATGATGAAATGGAGATGGTCTCCTAAACACATTCTTGCCATAGGAGGAGTTGAAACCAGACCATGGGTCGGGGTGGAAGCTGGGCAACATTAGAGTTTCAGAAATAAGCCTGGTGGGATCCTCAGAGATGGTGATCTTGGCTTGGATTTTCTCCATGGTGGGCCTGCTCCTGGAGACATGGGTCTTGTGGCAATCTGGAAAATTTTCCAAAGGCTTCTTTAAAGAGCTATAATTAAAAACTTTTGGAAATATTCATGGACAATGCATTAATGCCACTCTAGCACCCTAGCCTCCCCACTCAGCTGCCATATACTGAGGCAGAATTCTGAGCCACAGCAATGGGATCAACTGACATTGTTGTTAAGTAGCTTCTAAGAGCATTTGGAAGTCTCAAAAATGCCACCAGAGAAAAGCTCTTCTAATCCCCTTCTCCCCTTTTCAACCTCACCTCTCTGTTGGCTGCAGAAATAGATTAACATTTGTTATACCTCATTGTAAGCAGTCAAGCAAGCAGGTGACATTTTATCTTTGATGTTTGATTGAAGGTAGAAGGCATTTTTCATTTATATTTTTGCCTGAAGGGAAGAGGAAAGCAGATAAAAGGAAGAAAAGGCATTGCTATGATGTCTTCTCCTGTATATAAAAGTTGTAATCTAATGTACTTTTGCTCTTTTCAATTCAGTGAATATCCCTCCATTATCTGACGAAACACTCAGGGCTCAGACATAGTTACCTGATATATAGGGGAATACTGCACTGGTAACAAAGTTGTGCCAAGAGTCTCTAAAATGTTTATAAATTTGTCCTCATGCTTTCTTTTTTTAACTTCTTTAAAATAATTTGGATTAATGCATTTGCTATTTTAGAATCCACCTTAAAAAATAACTTGGGTTATCCCTGCCCAGCATGGCTCCATTGGTTGGGCGTCATCCCACAAAGCAAAATGTTGCTGGTTCACTTCCTGGTCATGGCTGGGTTGTAGGTTTAATCTCCAGCTGGGGTGTGTGTGAGGCAACTGATTAATGTTTCTCTTCCTCTCTTTCTCCCTACCTTCCCCTCTCTCTAAATAAATAAAATCTTTAAAAAATAACTTCATTTATGGTTAAACATTTAAGAGAGTTTGCAAATAATTTATTAGAGGTTAAAAATGTAGGTGCAAATCTTTATTATTCTAATACTAAAGACAATCACTAACAAATGCATTATGCTGAAGGATGATGTTAAAATAAATAGAAGCTTGTGTATATATATAACAGTCTCTCTTAGGCAACTCATGCATACTAAGTAGAAGTAAATATTAGACATGCAAGTTCTATTATAAAGTATCCAGCCATGTAATATGAAAAATAGAGACATTTATTGAAGAAGATACAAGATATAAGAGATATTGTACACAGGACAGTGATGCCTCCGTCCCCTTCAAAGTAGGCACCTTGGGACCTCACACAGTTCTCCCAATTGCCATCAGCTGCCCTGTTGTATTTCCCTGAGTCTCACCCATGGTCTGAAATCTCTTTCCTTTCAAAGGTGATTTTAATTTTGGGAAAAGCCAGAAGTCACAGGGCACCAAATCTGGGCTATTGGGGGACTGAGTCACCTGGGTGATTTGATATTTTGCCAAAAAACTCTGCACAAGATTTGAGGCATGAGTGGGCATGTTGTGCTGAAGCTGCCAATTACCAGTTGCCCATAGCTGCGGCCTTCTGAATCATCTGAATAGTTTCTGCAGAGAAACGTTCAAGCTTAACACAAAATTTGATGCAGATTCATTGCTCTACTCACTCAGTTGTTTTGAATGTGACAGCCACACAATACACATGCTCACTCAATGGCATCTACTGCCCCCACTGACTAGTATAGTGAAATTGTCATTTTTCACGCGTGCACATTCCAGTCCACTCTCCTTGGCTGCCAGGCTACATCAGTGTTGCACAAACTGTTCTCATTATAGTAACAATGGTTGGGCTTTTTCTGGACAGTTCTTATACTACAATATAGTAGTAATATCTTCTATTTATTTAAAGCTTTAGATTTTGTAAGTGCAATCACCCATGTTGCTCATTTGGGGTATTTTTTTTTTCAGTTGAGCAACCTTCTTATGGACTCTGAGGATTAAATTTCAGATCATGGAAATGACATGGAAAATGAAAATTGAAGAATTGACTACCACATTTTTTTTCTTCTTTTAATTATGTCATTACAGTTACCCCAATTTTTCCCTATTTGCCCCCCTCCACCTGGTACTCCCCATTCCCTCCAGCAATCCTCCCCCTAGTTCATGTCCATGGGTCATGCATATAAATTGTTTGGCTATCCCATTTCCTATACTATTCTTAACATCTCCCTGTCTATCCTGTACCTATGAAATTGTACCTCTTAATTCCTGCATCTTTTCCCCCATTTTCCCCTTGCCCCTCCCAGCTGTTAGCCTTCCAAATGACCTCCATATTTATGATGCTGTTTGTTCTGCTTGTTTGCTTAGCTTGTTTTATAGGTTCAATTGTTGATAGTTGTGAATTTATTGCCAATTTAATGTTCATAGTTTTGATCTTTTTCTTAGATAAGTCCCTTTAACATTTCATATAATAAGGGCTTGGTAATGATGAACTTTAACTTTACCTTATCTAAAAAGCAATTTATCTGCCCTTCCATTCTAAATGATAGCTTTTCTGGATAAAGTAATCTTGGATATAGGTCCTTATCTTTCATGACTTTGAATACTTCTATCCAGTCCCTTCTTTCCTGTAAGGTTTCTATTGAGAAATCAGCTGGTTGTCTTATGGGAACTTCTTTGTAGGTAACTATTGGCTTTTCTCTTGGTGCTTTTTAAGATTCTCTCTTTATCTTTAAGATTTGGCATTTAAATTATGATGAGTTCTGGTATGCTCCTCTTTGGGTCCATCTTGTTTGGGCCTCCTGGACTTTTATGTCTATTTCCTTCACCAAATTAAGGAGGTTTTCTTTCATTATTTTTTTCAGATAGATTTCTAATTTCTTGCTCTTTGTCTTCTCCTCCTGGTACCCCTCTGATTTGAATGTCGGTACATTTGATGTTGGCCCAGAGATACCTTACTCGCTCCTCTTTTTTTTTTTTTTTTTGATTTTTTTTTCACTCTGATTGAATGTCATTTTCTTTTTTAAGTTCCAAATCATTGATTTAATTCCAGGCTTCATCTACTCCACTGTTGATTCCCTGTAAAATTTTCTTTATTTCACTTAGTGGAACCATCATTTCTGCCTGGGTCTTTTTTATGCTCTCGAAGTATCCAATAAGTTCCTTGAGCATCCTAATAATATGTTTTAAACTTTGCCTCTGATAAATTGCTTGTCTCCATTTCATTTAGTTATTTTTCTGGAGTTTTGTTCTGCTCTTTCTTTTGGGGCATGTTTCTTTGTCTCCTCATTTTGGTGGCCTCCCTGTGTTTGTTTCTATTTATTATGTAGAGTTGCTTTGACTCCCTATTGTAGGCTATTGTAGGAAAGCACACCTGTAAGTTGGATGGGGAGGAACATTTCATAATTGTCATGGCAGGAAAAACTGTGTGAACCAAGTTGATGGAGTGTCAGATATGGTGTCACTGCTCTGTGGCTCTGTGTGGGGGAGCACTCAGAGCAGGGACGATAGCCATGGCCTGGCCTCTGGAGTTTTTACCAGGAGGAAGCTGTCCCTTGGCACTTGCCCTCATGCCAGGCACTTCAGTTTTCTCCCCGTATGCCACTGGTGCCCTTCCAGCTGCTGCCCTGGTGCAGGAGCCCAGATGGAGTGACTCTTCATAAGTCCTAAGACCATTGTGGGCTCTTTAAGAGGAAATGCCTGAGAATCCCCCAGTTTGTTCTGCTGTCCCCACCATTCTGGTTTTTACAGCCACAAGTTATGTGGACCTACCTTCCTGGCACTGGAACTCTGGGCTGGGTGGTTTGTTGTGGGCCTGGGATCCTTTGCTCCTGAGGTATACCCTCCAGATTTTTATCCCCCACCCATGGATGTGGGACCACCCATTCAGCCTTTCCTCCCCCACTACCCATCTGGATGAATGTGACTTCTTCAATTCTTTGGTTGTTGGACTTCCATACATCTCGATTTTCTGATGATTCTGGGTGATAGTTGTTTTGTAATGTATTTGGTATTTTTTTTTTTTTTTTTTTTGCTGTGGTTGTTCAAGGAGGTGAGCTGTGTTTATACTTATGCTTTCATCTTGACTGGAAGTCCCAAGTTATTTTTATTATTATTCTTCAGACAATTTAATGGTGGAAATGAACAAAAAATATTTTCCTAGAATAATTTCTATTTTCTAGACATTAACTAGTGGTCCTGGGAGGAGAGTGAAAGGATATTAATCAGATTTCTCTGAGGCACCGTGTTCTGGAGGAGACTGTGGTGTTTGACTGGAGTAAACTGAAACCTATATGATCATCTAAATTCTAAGGAATTTTGACAGGCAATGCCAAGTACAGTTTCTAAGGCAAAATGGAAGAGAAACTTCTAAAGACAAAGGACATGTGCTGTGAGTGACCAGAATATTGATAATCAGTTGATTGTATATTTTGTTTCCCCCTTTCATCTTAGAGTTAAAATAAGAATTTGCAGGAGTAATTCAAGGAAGACACAAACACACACACACACACACACAACATAAAAATACTTTTTATTATTATAAAGCAATCAATGTTTATCATGGAAAAATTAAAAAATATAAATCAATCAAAAGAAAATCAGTTCATAAACTCATTACTCAGAAACAATTTTATTTTTTCTTGTATCTGTGTATCATGTGTAATAAGTGAGAATAAATACTTTGAAACTAGTAATGGAATTTCTTTTAGGGGGAGAATAATCTTTGTTCAAGAAAACTCTATGATGGATTTGCCAGGTATGAAAGAGGACGCCCAAGGACTGAGCTTGGTGAACATCACCATTTTCTCCTTCTGGATCCCCCGACAGTCACGCGAACACCTGACTGTGACCATGTGACTGGCCAGAGGGCTGTGTGTGTGAGATGTGTGTCGTTTCCAAAACAGGAAACGGAGCACGATCTCCATTTGTTTTATTGTTGTTGTTTGTTGTTGTTGTTGGAGTTGATACATGTATTTCTTCCTAATACTGTGTTCATTGGCATTGTGTTGGTAGTTAGGAATTGGCCATGATGGGAATATTTTTGGTGATGTTTAGGTATTATAATGTTCATCATGATGATTATCAAAACATGATGATGTTAAACCAAATCACTGTGTATGTCCTTATTTATTTCTTAATAGTAACTTTACAGAAGTAAAAATTTGAGATAAAAAAGTATGAAAAAATTCAAAGTTTTGGATACATTTTGTTGAACTGTTCACTAGAAAGGTTGTCGTTTTATTTGCTCAAGAATAAAGGCCTATTGTGAGTATATCCAGTTTGGTCAAAAAAGAATGTTGTTAGTGTTTATGTTTTATGATTTGGCAAAAGCTTATTGAAAGTTAAGGCTATGTGGATTCAGCACATAGAACCCATAGATTTAATTATTTTTTAACAGTGTGGGGACTCATAAGGGTAGACTTCTATGTATAGGGTACCTAAAATTACCTTTACAAAATTAGTATCCTCTTATACGTATTTTCTCTTACATAATTTCCCTCTTCATTGGATGACTTTATATGGTAAGAATCAGAATCTAGTAAAGATTAAGGAAGTGGGGTGGGGGGAAGGGGAGTGGAAGTAGGGAAAGAAGTATATAATGTGTTCATATGTTAAAACCATTTAGACTAAAAGAATAGCTGCTGAATTATATTACCTGATTTTAAAGTATACTTTTTTCTGTTTCTCTTGACCCTAGTCATGGCTCCATATTGGGGGTAGGGTAGGTTTAACCTCTTTGCCAAGGATGAGAACACAGAAGCATCAACAATTTGTATTCCAAGGTTGTATGTAAAGAGTGATTTAGCCTGGTGTCCAGAGCTCTCCAAAGTTTCCCCCTTGTTCACAGTTCCAGTCTTGGTTTCACCCCCATCTGCAGTGAATGGTATACTCCTGCTATCTATAGTCCCCCAATGCATGTTTTTTTCTCCTAAACCTTGATCTTTGCTTTTTCCTCCGCAAAGAATTCCCTTCCCCTCTCTGTTCACTGCTTATGCTTTAGTATTTGGCTTAGACATCACCTTCTATCAGAGCTTTGAGTCCTCCTCTGAATGTTTTAGGTGCTTCTTTCATATGCTCCCATCATGTTTTGTGTTTATTACATAGTGTTATAATTTCCAGTTTCCTTATTTGTTTTCTTTGCAGTATATTGGGAGATGCTACAGCGTGAAGACTGCCTGGTTTATTGAATCAGTTAGCAGAGTGACATTTGGTGGGCTATCAGCAAATCTATTTTATTTTATTTTACTTTATTTTATTTATTGTTCAAATACATTTGTCTCCACCTTTCTGCCACCACTTTCCCCTGCCCCTTCCCCCACCTCCCTCCCTCAATCTAAATGAATTAACAACGGAAAAATAACAAACGTAATAGTTCTTGTGAGTCTTTGGGTTTACCATATAAATTTGAATCAATCAGAAAACTTATGATATGTGAAATAAGCCAGGCAGTGGAAGGCAAATACCATGTGATCTCACCTACAAGTGGAATCTAATCAATAGAACAAACAAGCAAGCAAAACAGAACCAGAGACATGGAAATAAAGGGCAACCTCATAGTGACCAGAGGGGAGGACAGATAATGGGGGAAAGGAGGGGAAGGGTCAAGTCAAGGAACAGGTGTAAAGGACCTGTGGTCAAAGACAACAATGGGGGAGAGGGGAAGATTAAACGGGGGAGGAGGTGGGTAGGACAGGGGAGAGTAATTGGGGAAAAAAGGGAACAATAGTAATTGAACAACAATAAAAAATTAAAAAAAAAAGAAAACATTTTCTGAGGGACAGCTTTGTGCTTGTAACTTTACTAAGTTCCCTAGAAAATACAAAATATGAATACACCATAAGTTTTAAGAGATTCGCCTTCTCCTGAGGAATTTGCAATCAGTGATTGATAGTACAGTCTCCTGAACAATTGAGCAATGGAAGGGGGGAAAGTGGCAAACATTTGGGGGTTTTGTTACTTTTTTGTAGATAGAGAAGCTAAATAAAGGACATAGGAGTATAAAAAGTTTTTAATCCAAAGTTGTAGGTAAAGAAGGATTTGATCACTTAAAGCTATAATTACACACTTCCAAGATTACTAACATACAGATGATTATGGGGTTTGTCCTTGTGAAGATATCTAGGCTTCTAAATGATCCTAAAATTACAATTTGATGTTCTTAAAATCTGTTATTAGCTCCTGTTTCATCTTAGTTTTATGTGTGTGCAAAATCCAATAAAAGCTGTTTTAAGTATTTTCCTCCTTATTAAACAGTTGTCTAAAGTCCATAATCCAGTGAAACAGTAAGTAGTTGCATTTATTTCTACACAGTTCAGCTCTGCAAAGCTGTCTGTGAGTTCAGTGGGACGTTTTTGCGCGAGTCGGTTTTTGTTTTCAGCTATACAGCATGAAAGAGGATTGTATTTCTCAGCTAATGGAAAGAAGTGAGGGAGAATATAGACCCCAGGTATTTTAAAACACTGGTTTGAATTGCAGCCTTGAGAGCTAAAGGTAAAGAACAATGCAAGTTCTGGAATAGATACATTGGTTACTTCCTTGGGAACAAAAGGATCTTGTTTTCCTTTTACATTAAATGAAATTGTCCATTCTATTTATGCACCGCATCCAAACATTCAAATCTTCAAGTTCCTTTCCTTATCAAACTCTATTCTTCCATTTGTTACTCTGTCAAATTGTAAGTACATTGAGGACATAAGCTTAAACTTTAATTTTAGAGTTTATTTCTAAGATATGTCATTAGAAAACTCTTTTGTTTCAAGAGAGATCTTAGGGTAAAAAGAAGCTTTCTATTTCAGAAGGGCCTTCCAATTGCAGTATCTTCAGTGTGGCTCCTCCAAAGGCAGTTAGTGCAAAATGTAGGATTGTGATCTGAAGCAGAGATGAAACAAATCACAAATTTAATATTTTTTCATGCTGTTCTATGCTTTTCTTACATTCTTTAATGTTATTTTACAAATGACTTTTGCTAACATAGAGCAGTGAAAAACATCTTATAGGTGATTTTATTTCAATAGTTTCTTTTTTGTCCCAAAGTCCTTTCATTTGGCAATATGTGTAGACTGGAATATGTGTTTGGGCAACTGAAAAAGCCCAAACAGACATAGCAAAATTCTCTCAGCAAAATCTACTTTTTTCCCCACTTTCATGTTTTGGAACAAGTTGAGGTAGGTCAAATTCTCTACAGTGAACAGAGATTTGAGTTGTGATAGTATTTGTCAAAACAGAATTTGACTTATTTCTAATTAACCAATCCTCTATCAATGAATTATTCTCTTTTGACCCAACTGATAGGAAATTAATTCCAAATGTTTTTCAGCATATTGAGTGTTTTTTCCCTGGGCTAACTGTGCTCTTCAGAGGGTTTCCTTTGCCTTCTAAAAATCTCATTTTAAAATTACATGGCAAATTCAGATACCACCTAAATGAGGACCATGAGAAATACTTCAAGAAGCAGCATCCAGTTAGCGTATTTTCTGCATTCCTACTTGGTATAAGCTGAGAAACTGATGACTTGGAAGAAACGAGCACTGTTGTGGACCTTTTCGATGACAGCCCAATCAGCCTATTAGCATTTACTTCAGGGAAAACTAGGTGCCATAATGTTTCAGTGCTTTAAGGTCTCAATTTAATTTTTGAGAGGTGGCTGGATATAGCAGAGTTAGTAGAACTAGGTTCAAATTTTAGTCCCAGTGCTAGATGTATTACCTTAAGCAATTTAATTAAACTCTTTGAGCCTTGTTTCTTTTTCTTTTTTCTTCTTTTTCCCATCAGCAGAATCAGTATAAGGATACCCGGCATCCATAAGTTGTCAAAAAATTAATTTTGAGGACATATGACAAGTATCCAATCTGTAGCTGACACATGGTATGCGATCAATAAATGCTAGTACTCCTCCTTCACACTGTACCTCCCTCTTCCCTTTTCTTGTCCTTGCTGACTGAACAGGAACCCTAGCTGTTTTCCAAAGTGTGGAATGGGGAGGCTGAAGTTTGAAGGACTGTTAAAGCCATCCCTGTCTGCAGTAACTATCTGTCCTAGCTCTGAATTCCCTAATTTTAGAAATTAACTTTTGAGGGGAGAGCAAAGGCCTTAGTCCTCTGCTCAAATACACAACGACGTTAAGGTGTTAGCTGACACTTGTAAATGAAAATAATCACCATAGGCCTCAATTTATTCAGCAGAGTTCTAGTTTTGTCTTGGTCTGATTATTAATAGCACCCCTTTTCACCCTCAAAAGTGTCCTCTTTGGCAAATCAATTTTGTGATTACCTATGTTCCATGGTGAGAGGTCCTTTTCTTGTTCACCACTAGAGTTGCAGTGTTTAGCATACAGCTTGGTACACGGTTGATACTCAATATATATTTGTTGTATAAATGATAATATATCTTTTTTCATAATACTTAATACAATATTCCTGATTTTAAAAGTAAGACCATTACTTATGGAAAGTTTGGTAACTTCTGTAAAGGAAAAGAAGAAAAAAAAATCACCCGATTGTTAATATCACAAGGAAGATTGTTTTATTACAGAAATAATTGTTTCTTGGAAAGAAGAGGGTGGACTCTCAAGGGTATTTGTGGCAAGGAGGGGCTGGCTTGTCACGTGTGTCCACCACAGCGTCTGGCGTGCTCAGAGCCCCTTCGGAGCGGGCAGGGCTAGGGAGCTACTTTGCGCTGTGGGAGTCTGCCCTGCTGGCTGGAGCGGAAGCGTAAGGGGTGGGCTTTGATCCAAGCACAGGCAAACCAGATGCTGGCCAGCCTATAACCTGGTGAAAAAGGATGGGCAGGGCTAACCGTATTCCGTCTTTTGAAGCTTAACTAGAAAATAAAGTTAGCATGGGATCTGAAGCAAAAGAAACCTATAAAGAGCAGCTGTGAGGTAAGGTAGGGCCTTGATGGGTCCCAGCAGACTGTGGTTAAGAAAATACGAAAGCAGTGAGGGAGCAGAATCTTGGAAATAGAGGGAAGGTACACAGAATGGAAGGAAAGAATAAAGCAGTTGGCTGGTAGAGAGAGGGGAACTGGGCAGAGCACAGACAAGGACAGAGGCACCATCAGAGAGAGGCTGTGAAAGGCCTGAGAGAAGCAGAGAGACAAGGAGCAGTGGGTCTCTAGCCCGTCTTGGTTCTCAGAAGTTTCTCTGGTCCTGGAACCAGTTCCCAAGTATCTTTATGATAATTTACTTTCTTAGGGTGGCCTGAGTGAGACTCTTTCGTTAGCAACCCACAGATTCTGTTTGGCACACGTGGCCCATTACAACACTGCAGTGTATGCTGGATGTGGGGGACCATATAGCACCAGTGTTCGCAGTCAGATTTTAAGGACCCAGTGTATCTTAGAGAACCTGACTGAAGGAATAACCACTAGGTTTCTTGGGAACCGAAAACCTCTCAGCTACTCTCCCCATTTCCCTTTCTGTCTGCAGTCACATGATGTCTCACCTTTGCCACTCTCTGAATATCTTCATTCTTTTCCATATCAGCTTCCTTCAAAGGCTCCCCCTGTGACTCTTGCTGGCACGCAACATTACTGTGGCATTGATTCTGGTCCCAATTCTAATACCCAGTACTATTGGACTAGTTGAAATCAGCATATATGTGAGAGAGAGGATATCAGATGGTCGCTGATCCACTGGTGGATTGGCTGTGTTTGAGTTAGATGTTCCTTTGACCCAAAGGTGTATGAAGGTACCTGAGCTTGCTTTGTCGGTTGGGGCTATAGGCATTGATTTTCTCATTAAGCAGAGAAAGGAAAGGGCAATTTGAGCAACATATGTGCTAGACCTTAGTTCTGCCCTGACGTTTAGCCCTGATCTTTGTTCCTAGTGCAAACCCATTGTTGGCCTACTCAGCAAGTTTCAGATTCCAGCTCTTGGTTCCTAGGGAGATGTCCTCATTTCTCCCATTGCCTTGGCTTACCTCCTCCTAAGTGCTTTTTCTGTCTCCTCCTGGAGCTGCCCACAGTCCCAGTTCTGACAGTTCGCTTTCTTTGCAGTTTTGTCCCAGGGGTCAGCCCTTGAACCCACAGCTCTGGTAGCCAATCTTTGCCCTTCTTCAGAACAGACAGTGCTGTAAATGCCCACTATGTAAGTGCAGAGAGAAGTACACCATGCAGGCTGGAATGAAGAAATAGCTGAAAAAAAATTACAGTCTTGAATACTGACAGATTCAGCACGACTTGCCTGAGGGCACCAATCGTGTAAATTCTTCCCACAGCTATGTGACAATCTCTTAGCAACTCTGAGCTGCTCTGGTTTCAGTTTAACAGCAACAGGGCAGCAGACCCCAGGGGAACTCATTTCATCCCATAGAGTGTGTTCACCAAAGCCATCTCGGCTTAGCTGTCTGTCTGAATCAGCATATCCTGATGAAGGGCGATTTGGCCTTCTCTCCAAGATGTCTCAGAGGGAGTGACGAGAGATATGAGGACACGGAGCCTTTGGGAATTCTCCACGTGACCAGTTGAGGCTCTGGGCTACTCTCTATCCACAGAGACCCACGTCATTTGTTGCAACTGCTCCCTCCAGGTCTCGTATCTTGTCTATTCCTTCTCAGGGAGGGAGAACTTGATGTTCATCACCTCTGTGTGCCTTCGCATTTGGATTCTACACCATTTTCATCTGACACCGCAGATTCTGTGGCTGGCATCCTTTTAAGACTGTGTGTCCAGAACAGATTATATCTGACAAGTTGAAAGCTCCATGGAGCCATCTCCATAAAGGAGAGAAAAAAATCAGACCCAAAATCTAAGACTTATCTTTCTCATAATGGATGAAGATTCTCTTTTATTTAGAGAACAAAGAACAACAACAAACCACTGGACTTGGAAGAGAGGGAAAGATGTGTGTATGTGTATTCATGGGTTTTTTCCCATAGGCTCTATCCCAAGTGGCTCTATACTTGGTCTTTACAACAAATTGTTGACTTTCATACTTTCTGTTCCTCAAATAGTATTAGGAAATAATTAGCAACAAAAGGAATTCTATAATTTTCTTTTCTTTTTTAGGCAACTGAGAAACCATTTAGTACATTAGTCTTTGGAATGGTACCCACATAAGTGCTTGGCTAGGACGAAATGTAGCAAAATCACTCCCTGGTGACCCAAAAGAGCTCATGACTGCTAAGGATTCTCAGAAGGTTTTTAAATGAGGAACAAAAATGGCTTTCCAAATATCAATTATACAGTTTGTATCATATAGGAGTAAGGGACAGGCAGGATTCTTGGTCGCACAAAGGGGTTTCTGATCCTGGATCATTGCAGCAGCCAAGATGATCCTAACGGTGGGGCTCTGAGAAGTGTTTCCTCCTACAGAGTCCAGTGAGGAATAATTGGAATCCCCTATGTGGTCAGACAAATGGAGGTCTGGCGAGCAAAAGCTGAACTGGAGTCTTGGTGGGGTGAGGTAGACACCAATATAAGAATTGTCTCTTTAAAAAGATAACTTCTATAAATCACTCAGGGATTTGAAGAACTTAGGGAAGGATTTTAATTTCTAGGCTCATGCAAAGGTAACTATAAAGTCATTAACAAGCTATGATAATCATCTTTTTCATATCCCCTGTTTATTGTAAAGATTAAGCATCTGTCCAGACAAGAGACTGCTAGATGCCTACTCAATATCTATTTTCTCTACCCCTCTTTTTGTATAGAATCCTGCTTTTATTAAAGCAGCATAATGCTTAACTAAAATATGCTAGGTTTCCTAGCCTGCCTGGGAAGAGGGGAGGGGAATATGACTCAATTCTATCCAATGAGATGTTAGAAGTTATTGGGTGGGTTGTCTGGTAAATCTCCTAAACAGGGGACAATGGCTCAGCTGGTATGCTCCCTTTGTCCCTTTTGTCTTTTCTTCCTTCCTGGAATGAGGAAATGCTGGCTGGAGTTCCAGTAGCCACTTTGTGAGTATGAGGCAGCCTTGACTAAGGAAGCCATAAGTCAGAGAAGATAGGAGATAGAGAAGAAGATAGAAGATCTATAATTAAGAACCACCATATCACCCTAATTTATTTTAGCCCTGCTTTTCATGTCTCTGCTACTCACAGTTGAGTACATTTTCTAACTGATACAATATGCAAGGCTGGACTCTCACATCTTCTACTCTTAAATACAAGTTATTCTGTTCACACAACAGGAATATCAATAGGGAATAAGACTCTAAAACTCAGCCAGACCATCCATATGGATGGGCACCATATGGCCTTTCCTTGCTGCCAAGTCCAGTCTAAATGACAGGCACAGGGAAGAATGGCAAGTGCAAGTCAGTAATGACATTCTCAAATGCATGAAATGGAAACAACCTGAATAACCTTGAGATTCTGTAGAGTATTGATTCTGAAGTATTAAAAAGAAAAATACTTGATAGTACATACCAACTATAGATAATTTTTAATTTTTCAGTTACAATTGACTTATAATATTATATTAGTGTTAGGTGACCAACAATATTTTATGAAGTCTATAGAGCAAATCTCTTACTTCAAACCACTACATTGGTCAGTTAGTTTAATTATTATCTGCATTATTAATCAAAATCATTGTGTTGTAGATCACTTTGGTTAAATAAGGCCTATTTTTATCCTTGGTATATGTCGGTCTTACAGGTACATACTTGAGATTCACAAGAGCTGAGGACATCCTTTCTCCATTTCCTATCTCTCAACATACTACCCTACCGCCTACCCCAAAGTGTATGCCTTGTCATTTACTTTTATATTCTGCTTCCAGAAGTCTCCACAATACATAGTAATGGTCTCCATTTATTGGCTACACAAAAGGCACTGCACTCTCTGAGTTAGTTATTTTTGACTTCACTTCATAGATGAGGAAATTGGGGTTCAGAGAACTTTTGAAAGCTACCAAAGATTATACAGGTACTAATGAATGACAGAGCTGAGATTCAAATCTAGATGCATTATTTTATGCATTATTTTAACCACTCTGTATTTATTCAACAAATATTTGCACAACACTATGTGCTGGTATTTGGTATTCCAGGGCTTGGGGATAAAAAAATGTGAGGAAAATTGCAAAAATTCTCTGTTCTGCTTGAAAATTTTTTTCTTTTCTTTTAAAAACTCTAGTGGAGAATGTAAATAAAAACCATGATCAGTAAGTAAATTTATGAAAGTGAGTTCTCTGGAATAAGTAACAAGGTGGTGGAACATGGAAAGAGAGAGCAGGCACATAGCAGGGAGAGCAGGGGAATAGTGGAACTATTCAGGGAAGGTGTCTCTGACAAGATAATATTTGAGCAAAAATTTGAAGGAGATAACGGTGTGAGCGCTTTGGTATCTGCCAGAAGGAGGTTGAAGAAACAGCTGGTGCAAAAGCCCTGGGGTGGGAGCATGGTTGGCATGTTTGAGAAAAAATGAGGAGGTTGGAGTGGAGTGGGAGGGATAGTAACTGGAAATGAGAGGAGGGAAAGGAAAGTAAGATCATATAGAGTCTTACAGACCATTGTGAAGACTGGTTTTCTTACTTTGAGGGGAAGAGGGGGCTGTTTGAGCTGAGAAACGATGTGATCTGATGTATTTCAAAGGATCACTCCAGCTGCTGTGTTGAGAATGGATTGAAGAGAGGTACAGATTCAGGGAGTCCAGTTGGGAGGCTTCTGCACTATGTTCTCCTTCTTTGTAACTGAGTAGAGAATACTGTCAAAGGAGGGATGCTGCTTGTTTTGCTCATCCTTTTAGCTTAAAGAGGGTAAGTAACAGGAAGGTGAGCGTAGTAGCAGACAGTGGCCTCAGCATTGGCAAATAGACTGGGGTTGGGTGGGAATCTAAGGTGTCTCCTCCATCCTTCTTTCCCCTCCTGGGAAAATGTACAGGCAGAGAGAGGCACTGTTGGATGGACATTTTCAGAAGTCTACATGGAAACTTTCCTGGGACCAAAGTTCTGACCATTTATTTTTCTTTTATTTTTCATTAATGAAACCAATATTCATGCAGCCATTGTGTAGCTTACATTAGTGTGGGAAACAGACAACAATCATTAATCATCAGAAGTATGCAAATTATATAATGTGTTAGATTGTGACAAGAGATATAGAAACATGGAGGATAAACAGAGTGGTTGCCCCAGGGTCTGACTGTGGGAAGGTTAGGGAGGGGGACAGGTTTTAGTATTAGTGGGGTAGACAGAGAGAGGTAGGTTTTGTTGGTGGATGAAAGGCCTTGATAATTTCATAACATCTTTAACTAGATACATCCTACTGTCACTTTTCCTTTTAAACCGTACCTCCCACTGGTAAAGAAGATAAGTCAATTGACATCAGTTCCTTCTTTCCAAACGAGCTAAAAGGGCTGCTAATGCTCAGCTCTTATGTTCTTCACTATCAGCCACTCAATCCTATTGACTCCTTTGACCTTCGAAGGGAAATCAAGATTGGCTCCTTCTCACAAAATGTGAGCAATCCCTGTTCCAGCCAGATTGGTGTTCCGGGAAAACCACCACTTCTTGTCATTTATACATATTATTTCAGTGTCATTAAAGGGACTTCTGAGATTGGGTTCTCATTGGCTGGGTCTATATGATAGGATGGTAAAATATGATATGGGTAATGAAAACATTCACTGATTAATTTGTCCTCTCTGTTCATAAATTTCTTCTCTGTTCAATTTAAATTCCTGATAATGGAGCAATTGATCACATTGTCAAACTGTTCTTTAAGTTTGGTTTTAAGATGATGGGGAAAAAGGAAATCTGCAATGTTATGGTTGAAGCAGCTGTGTAATGGTCATTATTGTCTAATTAGTCATTTTCTATCTAAATGGAGTGATTTATTAATTTTGAACAAATGTGACTAAAGCATTAACTCTAGATAATATTTATAATGATAACTCAATGTAAACATTATCTGGAATAATCTAATTTAGAACTTTTCAAAGTATATTGCACTGAACAACAGTCCCACTTGACGTCTACAAAAATGAAAAAGATTCACTGGTCAAATAAGTTTGGGAAGTGCTACATGCTACAGTCCTCTCTCAGAGGTTCTTAATGTATATTGGTCTTTTAATAGCTTTGAGAAGTTGTCAATAAATTTATTTTGTTTTGTTTAACCTAGTGTTTCCCAAACCTATTTGATTACAGAATCTATTTGTCACAAAATATCAGTTAAATCCTACCGATTTACAAGATATACTCTGAGGAAAGCTGATGTGGCTGATATCAAATTTCTTAGAAGAATGAACAGAATTGCTTATTGATGGGATTCAAGCAATGTTTATTGAATGAATGGCTTGAGGGTGAGCTACACATTTGAACTTCTTTTAATTCCTGATCTTAATTGTGATTACAGTGCTAAAATTTCTATATAATCTTCTTCTAAATCTGAACAATGAGAAGCCTTCTTTGGCTCATGTAGATTTAATTTTGGGTTTGGTATGTAGTAACAAAACAGACAGGGTCTTACAAAGCTTTACAAAGCTACTTATGGCAAAGCATTACTGACATTTATACAAACCAGGGAAATGGTTGCACGGGGTTTCTAGTTTGTGACCTTACTCTAGTAATCCCATCAAATAACTGCTGGGATAAACTTTGCTTCCTCAGATAAAAACCAAAAAAGATCAGTCTCAAATACTGACAATTTGTTACAGAATCCAGTGTTTCTTAATATTGGCCACAATACTAAAACATTTTTGACTTAAAATGAATACTCTTAGCTCCCCAAAACCCCTCAAGATTTCTGAAGCACAAATCATAATGGTGCCTGAGGTGGCAATTGATTTTGGCAGTGTTAGATTGTCAAAATGAGTTTAAACTTCACTTTTTTAGCCTCTGCCTCTTAAGCATATTCTCCATCCCTTATGAAAATATGAAATCGAAATGTAAGCTTCTTTCTTTGAAATGCCCTTAGATGACTTCTCTGGAAAATTTCTGTACATAATGATCATGTCCTTTAAAGTTCTCAGTTACAGTGAACATTCCGTTTCCTCTCGTTCTGTGTTGAGGAGGAGGTCAGAAGACATTTTAATTTTTGTAAGCTTGAGACAAATTGGTTTTTCAGGTGATAAGATTAACTTATCTGGATATTTTTTCTTAAATGAGAGAAAATTTCTCTCTAATGAAGAAATAAGACAAACTTTGCCTTGCACACAATACATTGAAGTGATTTCTCCCTCACTTTTATGAAGAATATTGGCATGGTCATACCAGATATCTTAGTTTTGCTCCTTGTGGTCTCTTCCAGTGGGAGGATTATACATTTTCTTTCCCGTTGAGATCAGGCTTGGTCATGTGACTTGCACTGGCCAATGAAGTCAGAGCCGAGATGATATGTGGCACTTCCAACAGAAGCTCATAGAATCATCATGGTTTGCCATATCTTTCTCTCTTCCTGCTGTGGAGACCAGTGTTTTCTCAGACAGAGGCTATTCTAGGTCCTACAGGGAAGCTGATGTGGAGCAGATTCATGGCCAACCAACAAGGGATATATAACATGAGGAAAAAATAAACTCTTGTTTCGCTAAGATTTTGGAATTGTTTGTTATTGTTTATAACCCATTATATTTCGACTAATACAGACAACATCATTATTGGATTCTTTCTACTTTTCTTTTTAAAAGACTTGATATAAGAGCAGAGAATTCAGCCAAACCATCATCTATCACTTAGTCAATATTAAGCAAATAGAAAAAATTGTCAGTAAGTTGATACTAAGTTAAATTTCAACATCAACAATGTAGAATATTTAACCACTGTAATATAGTTAATAACTGCTATTTAGTTTTAAGTAATGAAGCAAATAAAAATATAGACCTCACTGCAATGTTGTTGTTTAATGGACCATTTACAATGATTTACAATGATTCTTGAATGTGAGCATATTTAATCTAAGCATTTTCTATTCAGACCTTAATAACTGTCTCTGTGAGTTGCAATTTAGTCTCTCAAAACCAAATAAAAATACATAAAAAACCAAATAAAAAAGCAAGATTAAGTTTTTAGCACCTTGTGTTCAAGTTAAAATGACTCTTTGAGGCAACAGTGGCTCGTTAGTGTAGTAAATCCCCAGAATATGATTTCACAGATGCACATTTTTCTCCCAGGTAAAAGTAGACTGTGCAGGTGAATTTCTGTTAACTCCTTAGTGAAAGGCCAGTGTGCTGATCCTGATAATTATTTAACTCATGGATTATAATTAATAATGATTATTTAATGGTCCCACACTCCCTATGAAAGGTGAAAAGGGTACCTGAGGAAAAACTTAGGTGAATATAAAAGATGCTATTCGTCAGGGCTTTTAGGACTTCAGTTCTTAGGAGAAATATATATTTTATTTTTAATTTGTAAAATATTTACCTGTGAATTATAACACAGTTGATCTAATTAAATGTGAGGCATTAGATTAATTAAGATTAGTGGAAGTAAATTAGTCAAAACATTTAATTTTCCCAATTTAGTTTGATATGATCCTGATCTTTACCCTCATATAAAACAAACAAAAAAAGGACATTTATATTGAAAACTAAGTGGGTTGGGTACCACCCCATAAACTGAAAGGTCATTGATTCGATTCCTGGTCAGGGCACATGCTTAGGTGGTAGCCCAGGTCCCCGTTTGGGGGTGTGCGGGAGTCAACTGATTGATAATCTCTTCCTCTCTTTCTCCTTCCCTTCCCCTCTCTCTAAAATAACTAAATAAATAAAATATTAAAAAAAGAAAACTCAAGAAGGTTTTTTATTACCTTGGACTGAAAGGGCTTTGATTACAGCCTTTCCCTGACCCCTGCCTGCAAACCTTAGGGACTCCCAGAGCTGAAACAAATTAAGAGGAGAGCGCTGCTATTCCTGTGACAGCAACTGGAGAGTGTAAAAGGATGCCAGGCCCAGGAGGACTTTGTCTTGTGTATAGGTTGAAAATCAGGGAGATTAAAAATAAAGACATCTGGGACTTCCCTACTGATGATCTAATAATAAGCATTAGAAGAAACCAAGGAGCCCAGCTTGAGTTTCGGAGAGAGGAGAAACAGAATTCGGTCCTACATGTACCTAAGTTTTTGAAGGTAAGGAATTCTTCCTAAGGACGTGTGAAGGTAATCCTCATTGCTAACCTTGTCAAAGGGCATGGGAGGGAGACTGAAGACTAGTGATGTATAAATACTCAGGCCCTTTAGTGCCATGTGCGGAATATGGAGAAGATAAACATACTATTTATTTATTTAATTGTTATTTTTCAATTACAGTTGACATCCAATATTATATTAATTTCACATGCATAGCATAATGGTTCAACATTTATGTAACATCTGAAGTGATCCTCCTAAATCTAGTACCCGCCTAGCACCATATACAGTTACTAAAGAATTATTGACTATTCTCTGTGATGTACTTTACATTCCTTGTGACTATTTGGTAATGTCAATTTGTAATTCTTAATCCCTTCACCTTTTTAATCCAGTCCGGTAACTTTGCTCCCATCTGGCAGCCATCAGTTTGTTCTCTGTATCTGTGAGTCTATTTCTGTTTTGTTCATTTATTTTGTTTTTAGGATATAAACCGGATATATTATTAGAACAGGGGTGGGGAGTGGGGACAGAGCCATACTGTGGTTGTATCTATGTACAAAGTCATGGGAGGTAAACTGCTTGCTTTCCAGGTCTGCTCTGTCATTCCTAGAGTTGGGTGATGATGGCAAGTTGCCTAATGTCTCCATGCATTCTTTTCCTCATCTGTAAAATGGGGAAATTTGGGTTGGCATAGGAAGCAGAGTGCTACCAGTGTGCTATGCTGCTCTATAAGAGTTTATGCTATTCCTAAGGGAAATTGTTGCTGAAAGTGGAATTTTAAATTATAAGAGGTTCTTGGGAATGCTTCCCTAACATTAATTAAAATCCCTTCTATGCTCATGTGAATCTTTCTCAGGGGAACAGAAGCTGTACCTTTTTTTGCACTTTCAAAATTATTCAAAATCCCCTAAAGGTAAATAACTACTACCCTAAAATTTCTGCAAGGGAATAGGGTAGTCCTGATTTTTGTGCAAAAGACACTGAAGTTGAATATGTGATTTCTCCATTTAACAAGGTAAGTATTGGTGCATGTTGAAACATGGGAGCAAGTATCAAAATAGGTGAGGGCAGAGGTGTGTTCCCATGTGACCAGAGATTTCCCAAAAAGGTTCAGAAACACACCACCATAAAGACCTCTTCTTGTGACCATATGTGAATTAACCTTTAGAACTTCCTAATTGGTAGGGAGGATTTGATTACAGCTGTAATCTCCCTAATGCTGTGGGTGTTTATGAGCTAAATCAAGGAGGGAAAAATTGACTTTTAATTTCTACTTTGATTTTGCTGTTATGACATGTCCGTGGTCAAGATATTTACTTATCTACTCCTATGTATCCTTGACTGGAGCATCTGATTCTCAAATACCTCTTAGCTTTGTTGTATTACAAAAACTTGTGGTTTAGTTCACAAGTGAGATGGTTACTCAGGTTAATCATGATTTTTTAGAATCTGCTATTTGTGGGTTTTGTGTGTGCATGTGTGTGTGTGTGTGTGTGTGTGTGTGTATGTGTGTGTGTTCTTTGAGAAACTCAAAATGTATGAGGGACACCCTGTAGGATATGCCAACATTTTCCACTCCCACTTGAAATGTCAGTTGAGATTTAGAGATTACTTGGAAAAAGGTGATAAAGTACACTGGGCTCTTTGGCTAGACCAGCCGACTCCCAATGCAATGCAAAGGTATGTTTAAGGTGGCAGAATTAGTGTTCAAGGTGCTTTCATCTTAGTCTGCTTTGCCAGGTATGTTGTTCTCTGGTTCCTGGCATAGACTCTGTGCAACTGTCAGAGTGGGCCCACTCGTAGTCCCCCTCACAGCCCTCTGGCCAACACGTACCTATCTCTACCCCTGCTTTTGCTTGCACTACTCATTTTAAAGTCTCTTTTTTATAAAGCCTTCACTGATGAATGTAATCTCGAATGGATTTCTCTCTTCATCATGAGGTACTACTTCATTTGCTTCATCATGTCTTCCTCTTGAATTATGAGCAACTCAGGATGGCATGATGGCAGAAGCTGGCTACCTACCTGTTCATCAAGCCCATTTACTTCCACTTGGGCACATAGCTAGACATTCTCAGCTTGCGTTGCCCTGGAGTTAGTTGTGGACTGAGTTCTAGCCCAAGGAGTACTGGCGGAAGTGATGAATACTATTTCCAGGTCCAACTTATTAAAACATCCTACACATTGTCTTCCATATTCTTTTTGCATATGCTGGCTGAATGCAGAGGATTTTGAGATTCTAGAAGTTGGATCTGTAATATGGAAGAAGCCTAGGCCCCTGAAGTAGTAAATGAAAGTATTCCATCAACCAGATATAACCACATTATACTGTTTGATGGTAAGCCACCAACTTAGCAACTTATCATGTATTAAGCCACTGGGATATTGTGGCTTATCGCTGCAGCAGTTAATACTACACTAACAAATACAGGGGTAAATCATATTATAGTTCTTTGTTTCCTTCAGAGTAACTAAAATAATGTGGAGAGAAATTCAATTAATTCTGTCTGCCTAATTAAAAAAGATAATTTATTGGCCATCACCTTCCATAGCAATGAGAGGAAGGATGCTCCCTCTGTACAGGCCTAAAGAGTGGGAAATAGAAAGAAGGGACATGTTAGTAATGGGTAGTCCAGTCTGTATGTACATAGGATGAATGAAGCACATAGATTTGGTCTTCTCCCTTGATCAATGGCATCAAATATACAAACAGTATTGTTATTGATTATTATAGTAAATAAATATCAGGAAAAGTATTGGTATTGATTATTACATTAGATAAATGTGCAGAATGGTGGCTTTATTGATTTTTATATTTAACAAATGGACAAAACTCATATTCCAGCTAACCTATCTTAAAATCACTTAAGGTTTTGAGCACAATTCTGGGACAAGGAGTTATTTTGTGATAAATGTTTTAGAAAATCTAAAAACTTTCCTCATCAAACTTCCATTAAAATAAATGCAATTAAAAACACATATACATCTGACTATAAACCAGACACAAAGATGGCAGCATTGTTGTCAGCAATAAAGACCCATGGGATCTATCAAATACCAAATGCTGAACAGAACCCCTTTAATGTGAGATGAAACACAATTGCAAAGGGCAGGAAAATTTTAATTATGTGCAAAATGTAAGCAAGGTTATCTGTAATTAGAGGTTATCTATAATTTGGTACTTCTGAGTTTGAGAAATGGTAGCTAGATATTGCGGGGGAAGCAATCACTCCTCTGTACATGCTATGGATAAAGGAGAAAAAAATCCAAAAGCTATTATTCAGTTTGTGATGGTGAGACAGGGTGACATGGTTGTTATTTAAGGTTGTCTTTTTGAAAAATTCAAGGAAGTGTAAAATGATAGATTTTAAACACTATATTCTTCAATGTTAGATTAGAAGGTCCTCGGGAAAGAGGGAGTAGTATTAGTGGGAAGGTATTTTCCCCTGGTAGGAAAGATAAAGAAAGAGATAGAAAACAGGCTGGAATCCTCATGAATATGTTGAAAAGACTCTGAGGAATGTGTCCGGCAGGAAAGGAGACACAAAAGACAGTTCATATACTCAGCATTGGCGAGAGTTGAAGACACCACCGAGACGTAAATATCTATAATCATGTTGGCATGTATTACAGTATATTGTGACTTTTGTGGGGAGTAATTTATTTCTTCACAGGTTGAGCTCTTTAATCCAGAGAAAATGTCCATTTAGTCTTGGGTCCTGTCATAGATATTTGTGATTTTTGCCTGCCCAGCTTTCATTCACTCTGTTTTCTGGGACCTATATTTTTCCTCCTCCGTCCACCTCTGTCTCAGTCCACTTGTTTCAGCTACTGTGAAAGAAACGAAGAACTATAATATGATTTACCCCTGTATTTGTTAGTGTAGTATTAACTGCTTGGTTGACTGGATTTCTGGGTAGGAAGTGACCCACACCTGATCAGTCAGAACAACAGTTCTCCTGGTCAGAGTGTTTGGTCTGGGACTGAGAGGGTGACTGAGAGTTGTTGGAACTGTTGAGAAGAGAGAATCTCTTTTTCTGCTGAACTTGAAGCTGGGAGGATATAAGCTGCATGGAGTTTCCTTCCATTAATCAAAGACCATACACAAAGAGTAGAATTGGGATTTGGGGTTGGAGAAGATTGAGGGGGGATGGGAGAGAAAAAGAAGGGGGGGGAGAGAGTGATTGAGAGGTTGAGATTTAGTTTACTACATTATTATTATTATTTTTTATTATTGTTCTATTAAAGTTGTCCCAATTTTATTCCCCCTTTGCCCTTCTCTGCCAAGCCCACCCCACACGCCCACATTCAATGCCCACACCTTTGTCCATGTCTGTGGGTCACTTATACATGTTCTTTGACTAGTCCCTTCCCCTTCTTTCCACCATTATCCCCCTCCCTACTCCCATCTGGCTGCTGTCAGTCTGTTCCATGTTTCCATGTATCTGGTTCTATTTTTCTCATTAGTTTATTCTGTTCATTAGATTCCTCCCATAGGTGAGATCATATGGTATTTGTCTTTCATTGACTGGCTTATTTCACTTAGCATAATGCTCTCCAGTTCCATCTATGCTGTTGCAAAAGGTAGGAGTTCCTTCTTTCTGCTGCATAGTATCCCATTGTGTAAATGTACCACAGTTTTTTGATCCCCTCATTTACTTATGGGCACTTCTAAAAAAGCTTCTGCATGGCTAAAGAAACCATCATCAAAAGGAAAGGGAACCGACTGTATGGGAGAACATATTTGCCAATGATACATTGGACAAGGGCTTAATCTCCAAAATATATAAAAAGCACATACGATTCAACACCAGGAAGACAAACCATCCAATTAAAATATGGGCAAAGGACCTAACAGACACTTCTCCAAGGAGGACATACAGACGGCCCATAGACATATGAAAAGGTGCTCAACATTACTAGCCATCAGAGAGATGCAAATTAAAACCACAATGAGATATCACTTCTCACCTGTCAGAATGGCTACCATTAATAAATCAACAAACAACAAGTGCTGGCGAGGATGTGGAGAAAAGGGAGCCCTAGTGCACTGTTGGTGGGAGTGCACTGTTTACGTTATATTTGAACTGTTTGCCTGCCATTCCACTAGAGTAAGCTCTTTGAGGGTAGAAATGGAAATTTTCACCTCTGTATTCCTGGATCCTACTGAACAAATGCTCAGTGAATGGAGTACGACTAGCCGTTTCGTACAGCTGGAGTGAACCCGGCTTGGGCCTCCTTGCCAGCTGGCCTTTTTGCAATTGCTGCTGTTTTACCTAGAGTACCTTTTCCCCAACTCCATTTGATTGACCCTTGTCATTCAGATCTCAGCACACTTAACGTTCTTCCATCAGCCTGTGTCTTCACATTACCACTGAATCTTCTTCATAGTACTTACTGCTGTCCATCTTCTATGACAGCAGGTATCTCATCTAAATTGTTCATGACTATACTCCCAGCCCCCCAGAATAGTGCATGGCACAGAGGAAGCACTCAATAAATATTTGTAGAATGAAAGAACAGGTACCTTCTCTTAAAGAAGATTCCTCTCAATCAGAATAGGGTGAAAGAGAAGCTTAAAAGACTTTCTGAGACTAAGGAGGGGGCCTTCAGTGTATATTAATTATCTTGCTTCAAATGCAAGAACATTGACAATGTTTTATAAGCAATAGCTGAGGTCTTTTGACTCTTAAAATTGATTATTTTATTGCTTATTTTATACATTTCTCTTATTAATATTTGGAGAAATAACATTTAGGAGGAAAATACATTTTTTTGACCAGTTGCATAAAGCCCTTCACCAGTCCAGCAAATCCCATGCTTGGGCTGTGGGGAATCTGACCCAAATGAGTAGCAGGTGGTGAATTAATAATGTGATTTGCATTTTTGAGTGTATGTGTGCGGAGTTCTGCTTACACTAGTCTAGAGTTCATTGTATTAAAATTTTCATATATTTAAAGAAATAAAAACCAAGCTATGGTACTGCTTTTGTCATAGTTGTAGTATAATCTACCATAAAAATCACAATATAATTTTATTTCTTCCCTTGGTTTAACACCTCTAAAGAAGCCAGCTCTAAGCCTGAGGAAACAAATCTACTTTTAGGCATACCTGCATGCAAAATGGGCTGTGGTGGTGGCTTATCCTTTTACATAATAAATTAGAGAGTTCCCTTTTACAGTGGAATAGATGTATAGATTAATATACCAAGATGAGGCATATGGATATGTGGAATCAATGTAAGCCTGGTTAGAGATGACAAAGAGCTTCATGCTTGAGTGCTTTGCAGCCTAATTCAGTAAAACAAAATGAAAGGTGAATGTTTAAGGAGCTGAAGAGAGGATCTTCATGAAAATATTAAAGCCTCTATACAAAGAAAGTCACACATTCTCCTCTGAGTTGCTCCGTATATTGCAATGTAATGAATGGGCATCTTTTTTGGGGGGAAGGAGCTTTGTGATTTTTAACAAAGCAGCCAAAAGGAACCATTTTGGTCTTTAACTGAAAAGTTAAACACACTGAAATAAAACTGGATTTTCCCCCCATCAATTGTGCAAAACCGAAGTATGACAAAAAACTGAAATGGCAACAGCGTGAAAAGCTATTTAGGGGTCTGCAGCCATCTCTGATTCCATCAATTTGTTTTCCACTCTCTGTTGTGAGTCTGTGTTTCTCATGGCTCTCAAGAGACAGTTTCTGACTTGAGGAGAGAATATCAATAGCTCGAATGTCCTCTAGGAGACTTTCCTGTGACAATCACAATGTTTCCGCAGATCAGATATTCTATTTCTTTTAATGACTGTGGGAGAAGAGCAAAATTTATTCATTTTGGGTATATGAAAATCAACAAAACAATAATGTCTGAGTAAGGGTATGATTTTGCTCCCCTTTTGTGCCATAAACTCAAAGGAAAAAAGAATCAATCGGTGTCATTTCTGGTATTTCATAAATCTATAATCATATCACAGGCTTTTAAAAAATTGGAGAAAGAGATAAATAAATTGAGCAGAGCTTGCAAAGTAGAGGTTGTACACTGCAGTGAAATAAGTACTTCACTTTCTAACTGGACCTGGATGGTCTGGTTTCTGATCTGAGTCCCATCTGGTGACAGGCGGGTCACCTCTGGAAGCAGGTTCTCCCCCAGACCATTCAGATAAGAGCTCAGGTTGACCTGTCCCTTGATTTCAGCCCATGAGACCTATTGCAGAGGAACCAGTTTAGCGTACTTGGACTTCTGACCTACAGAACTATGAGATAATGAACTGGTGTTGTTAAATATCACTACATTTGTGGTTATTGGTTATGGCAGCCAATACAAAAAAAATATAGAAATTAAGTTACTAGCTCCAAAACATCAGATTTTGGAATCTTATGATAAAGGCTGAATAGTCCTGGGTCCCCAACAGGCAAGGAAAGTCCCCTTAGAGGAAGCCACTGAAAAGCTGCTCAGGTTGGAATCCCTGGTACGGTGACGGCAGCGGTGGAGGGATGGGCTGCTGGCACCACCCCAGACCATGGATCCCTGCAAGTTTACTCAGTTTGTTCTGGATTTGAAGCTGGTTGCCAGTTAGATTGGGCAGGGTCGGGCAGAGCATAAGAAGTTAGGGAAATGGCCAAAGGTAGTTTGGAAATCATTTTTCCTCAGAATTATAAAGGTATTTCTCCCTGGTCTATGAACTTCTAGAGTTCCTTTCCTAATTCTTTGTACATGTTTTCCTTTTCCTCTCTGAAGTTTTTTGGGGATCTTTTCTTTATCCCTGGTATTCTGAAATTTTATAATGACGAAAATTGGAGGTATTTGTGTTACTCATTGTTCTGGGCACATTGATCGGCCCTTTTGTTTTCCTCGGTTCTGGGAAAATTTTCTGTATTATTTCTTTAATAATTTTCTCCCCTCCCTTTTCTTTTTCCTATTAAGATATTGGAGTCTTAAATGATTGGTTATATCATTTCCTTATTTTCTCCTGTTCCATTTATTCATTTATATATTTTCTAATTTCTTAACTTCTGATTCTTGTACTCAAATTTCAATTTCTGGTATCATTTGAAAAATTAAAAATGCAGGGTGGGGCAAAAATAGGTTTATAGTTGTTTGTATGGAAAATAATTAATAATTAATAATATAAGAATAAACTCTGTTTCACACACTCACAACTGCAAATCTACTTTGTCCCATCCTGTATTTCTTATGTGTATATTTTTTCTTTTTAAAAACAGCATTCTGCACTTGTTTGTTGGTTGCAATATTTTTCTTATTTCTGAGTATACGCTAGTTTCTTTTTTATTTCTCTTCTGCACATTTATATTTTTTTGTTTCCTCTGAGTTTCACTTTTCCGATTTGTTTTGGTTTCTCTTTTTCATGTTAGAGACCCCCCCTCAGATATATGGTGTCCTGTGTTCAGCTTCAATTGTAAGGTTCTGAAAAGTTGAGTAAAAGCTCTGCGCACTTGGTATGTTGGGCCGACTGGCGACTCTCATAAGGCAGGGCCTGTAGGTCTTTTATCTGTGGTTATTCAATTTCTCTAATGATAAAGACGTGAATTTACTGTTGGAGCTGTGCATCTGAATGACAGGTTTCGCAAACCATGACTGGAGGATGGTGGTTCCCTGTACAATGTTTACTAATCAGATGCTAAAATCAGACTAGCTTGTTTCAAAGTTCTGCTTTGTTATTTGTCACTTATTTGACTTACTTGAACTAAAACAATTATCTGTTAAGTTAGGCACCAATACTACCTACTTTTTAGAATATTTTTTAAGGTTAAATGAATCAATGAATATAAAGCACCTACAGTATTTGAAACATAATGCGTTCTGTAAGTTACCTACTTTTACTATGTGCATTGTCATCATCATTAATTCAGTATAATTCCCTTCATGGGCCTCACCCCACCCTCCACTGGCCTGGCATGGAGCTTCTCTGGGTCAGTGTTTCTGGAGTGGAAACCTCCCACCTTCCGCGTAGGTGAGGATGAACAGAGTCTTGGCTCAGTAGGGTTGGGAATGGGACCTAGGAGACTTGTTGGCTCCTTATCCTGACTTTTAGCCAGTCTTCTCGATCTTTATTTCCATTCCTCAGAATCCCTTTCAGAGGCTCCTGGTGTCACCCGTTCCTACGTGTTTCTGGTGTGTAGAGGCACAAGCGATTTTCTCACTGTAGGATTTTCCATCTGGAGCCGCTTCATTTCCAGATTTCTCTGCCTACTAAGTTGACCACCACTTGTCCACCTGTCTGTGGTCTCTTGTCTACTAGATATCTCCTCTTCTATTTTCTTTTGCCTAGTTGGTTTACATCTTTTATCTTCCTTTACTGACAGTCTAGTTGAGTTTGAGGATGGAATAATCAACTTAAGTATCCAACGGGCCATGTTAATTAACTATAAGGCCACTGACTTCATTTCTTCATCTGTGAACTGAAGAGTTACAGTGGCTAAACTTTAAATCCTTTTCCTCTACTAAAAATCTTTGTTCCTGTGTATGATTTAGATGTAATGTAATTCCCAGCTGATCACAGTTAGATTCCCTATCACTTATCTTATTCTCAGAATAATAGTGGTTATTTTTTGCTTTTGCTGTTTTGAATCTCTTCGAGCAAGAGGCCTGTGGTGTAGCAAATTATATCTTGTGTACAAATTAGAGTAAACTGAAAAACACAGGTGACTTTTGTTCCCTTCTGTATCACAAAGACCTTTTCAACACACCTGATTGATTGTAAAGCAAACTCCACAAGCAGATGTGAGCTACTGGGACTCTGCTGATGGTAATTTGGGTGCTGTAATATTTATCATGCTGTGCTATTTGGCAAGCAAGTAGGAACCTTTAAACTTTTTGCTCTTTCCAAAAAAAGAAAAATCCTAAAAAAAATGATATAAACATTTAAATTTGAAAGAAGTTTTCTTTCTATGGAAAAGCGCACAGAATATCCTGATAAATCAATGAAAGTTCTGTTTTGTTTAAGATGGTTTAGGGTATATTTTTTTCACTTGCATCCAGAAGAGCCTTTGACTTCTCCAGGGCAGTGGAGATAGAATAGGGTGTGCAGTCCTTCTCTTTGGATCGCCACTGAGTGGCCTGACACTTTGTGTTTGTAACCTCAGAGTCTTTATCTGTTTGCTAAGCTTGGTGGTTAGCCCCTGTTCTGTTTTGGTATCCAGGAGAGAAACTTCCACAGGAAAATGGATATTTGTAAGTGGGTGGGTTATATAGTGTTTGAAATAAATAGCAGCTTCTTAGAGTTGGGTGTAATCCATTGCACGTGGTTTTTGTTTGTTTTGCTGTCATGGCATAGAGGATAGGAATACATTCTGCTGAAGAGTTTTCAATTAAACCAGGAGTCCTAAAGATTCAAGGTAAAGGAGACATTGACAATTTTTGTCTTTGATGCCAATAATTTGAACACAAATACAATCAAAGGTTTGTAGAAAAAAGAGATTAATGCATCAATATTGACAATTTCGGTTTAATCAGTGACCCAGTCTCTAAAACATTCCTTTTATTTGGCATTAGTCCCTCATTGAAGATAATTCTCATTACATGCAGAGTGTCTTTTTTAATGATAGTAATTTCAGTGTATTCCAGTGGTTGACCGTCTAGGAGGCACTCCTTCGTTTGTCTTCACAAACAAAATCCCAATTTTATTCAGGCAAGGAGTGGCCATGTTCTTCTGGGACTCTGGTATCCCAACTCCAAGAGCTGAATCTTGATTAGTCTTAGACAGCCGATGTTATTGTATCTTCCTGGGCATTGATTGGTTTAGGACTGAGCATGTGACGTGGTTTTTAACTAGTGAAATGTGAGGTAAAGTCTATGTAGTGGCTTCCAGCAAGGTTAACTTTGTTCTCAGTGAAGGACCCAGAGATGTGCTTTGCTGTATATGGATGTGATGTTTGGTGCAGCTACAGACATTTTATGGCTGTGAGATGTTCTTGAAGGCCTCACTGAGGATGGCAGAGTAGAAAGTTGGAAAAAATCTGGATATTGATATGATAATGTTGCGAAGCTGCTGACTTGAGTAGCACTGGGACAACCACCTTTTTGAACTCCATATTCTGTGAAATAATAGATATCTTTATCATTTAAGCCACTTTAAGTTGGTCCTTCAGTGACTTGTAGCTTAAGTAAACCTAGCTGATATAGTAATAAAACACTTCCTGCTTTAACTCTTTTGACTAAAACTTTTTTAAGATGGGAGAGAAGTATAATAAGAAAAATAATAAAAATAGATAAAAGAATCGCAAATCTCAAAGAATCGCAGAATGTCAGCACTGAAGGGAATTTTAATAAATGACTCAAAAAACATTCGTTGAGGTGGCTAGATACTAGATAATCAGAGAGTAAGGCAGACACCATGCCTGCTCTTTGGGAGCTTAATAGTCTAGTGAGTCTCAGGGAATAGTCGGTCTAATCTTTTTACACAGAAAGGGATGGTTTTATATCTCTCAGTGTTGGGATAATTCTTTTTGTCACTTAATAAATGAGAGTAGATCCTATTAGAGGAGAGACTATACATTTGTGGTTCTTTTCTTCTTCTGAACGTTCAGCTACCTCTTTTGTTCTTCTGAGTAACTGAGGTTTTGGCTCTTCAGGGAGCCGCGTTTGGGCGTAAGGTTTAGTGAAAACTGAATTTCTGTACGTAACAGAGGGAGAGGATTTGGACTGACTTGAAGAGTGTGTGTGAGTGTGCATGTGTGTGCACAATAACAAGATGTTCAAAGACCAGATGCTGACTGGAGTAGGGAGACCAGTGAGAAGTCCCCTGAGCCATGATGGCCAAAAGGACTTTTATGATGAGATGACACATATATAGTTTTAAGCTGTTTGCTGTGTCATGCAGGAATATAGTTTTGGCAGTGACCTAAAAAACTTCAGCAGAAGTTTTGCCATATATCACAGGTTCTGTTCCTTTGTTGCTTGAGTAGAGAATCAGAGAGATAGAGGATTGACCCTGAGACAGAGAGCAGAGAACAAGATTTCATCAAAGGCAGGGAAGGAGAGAGAATTCAGCAGAGGCAAGAATATATACCTCATTCCCCTATCTTTCTTCCCTTGGGAACTCGGCTGACATCTTGAAGAGGGCTCTGGACTTAACACTGGGTATGGAATGAGATTTGATCACTTTGATTTACATTTTATGGGACAACTGGATTAGAGTTGTATCCTGCTGGTGCCTACAGGACTCCTCATAATAGTAATTACTCAATTATTAGTAATTGCCTTTCCGTGTAGGACTGTAAGTTCCTGGAGGGCAGGAACCGTGACTTTTTTAAAAAGTCAATAACGTTCATATTGGGCAGTGCTTAGCCCATAACATAAACATTAAATTAGTATTTATTAAATGGTTCCCTCCTGATAAAGAAAGACTCTCATTTAGATATTTATAGCATTTCCCCTTCTGAGCTTGCTGAAAGGAAGCAGCCGTCCCCTCCGTGGTCTCCACCAGGAGCTTGTGTCTTGCCGGGTGGGCTCCCTGCTAATTCCTTACTGACTTGGTGATGGGGACACCTGGAGAATTTGGGAGAGGCCAGCCAGGGTGACCTTGGAAATATCAGAGAACTACAAACAGGGGAAAAGTATTAGAAACAGACACTGGGAAGGGAGACAGAGAACGAATCTTGTGGGAGTTGAGGTTGTAAGGTTTGGGGAGCTTTGAGAGGAGAAGGGAATTGGGGGGCAGGTGCAATACACATGAATGTACACACACATGCACAAACAAGATATTTATGTAGGAAAAAAGTGAAAGGAAAAGTTGGCTTCCATCGTCTTTGTTCTGTGTTATGAGTGGGATCTCTTTGGGCAATTTTTAATAGATTTCAATGAAGATATAAATTACTCCTTGGGTATTTCTTGCTGCATTACTTTGAATGAGACCTCAGTCTAAGGTTGACCTCTAGATGAGAAGAGGCCAGTCAGGCTTTATGTGTGTTATTACATGGTGTTGTAAACCAAGTTTTACATTTTGGTATCTTCCCCAGTGCCCCCAAGCACTCAGTAGGGCCAGCAAATATTTGTTGCACAGGCTGAAACAGCGGTAACCTAAGATTATATGCCATTTGATCTGAAAGCTTCTAAATATGGGCAGAATTAGGAGTAAAGACCAAAATGAGGTACATTCTCAGATTTTGCTCTTTTCTTTAGTAGATTTAAAGGATGGTGTTAGAAAATTCACGATGAGAGAAGGACATTCCATTTTGAGGTTATCCCAGAAATATGCATAGGGGTCATTTGGACTGACCTTATTTGCCATTTGATTTAATGTGTGAAAAGCAAGTCACTCTCTGTTACCAACCAGATCCTTCTAAGGATCTTAAAAGCATACAATTGGGTTATTTTTTCCAAAACTTGAGACTCACAGAAAAGTCACATAAGTTGACGGTCCAAGTTACGCCTCCCGGCTAGAACTCAGTAAAACTATGGCATGCCTCCTTGTTTGGGGCACATCCCTGTGGTCTCTGTGTCAGCTGAATTAACTGGATTTAAATGACATGAAATCTTGGGTGAAAAATTACATTACTGAGAAGCCATATTTCATTCTGTGGCTAGGAAAGAAGTCTCTTCTATCCATCTGGTGATAGGGTGGGGTCCTCGGGTTTGCAAATGTGACAGAGCTCCGTGGGGAGTTAAGGGGCCCTGTGGTGCTCTCACAGAGGCCACCCCAGAGACGTTCAGAGGACCGGATGTCTCATTCAGCAAATGGCGGTATCTCTGTGGAAGGTCTGATCCCATTCCTTAGGTGCCTGTTTCCACCTCTCTTACTCCTGGACTCCTAGGAGGCTCATGTGAGATGCCTGTGGCCACATTAAGGCAGAAGGAGAACACGTCTCTTTCTCTGTTCTTGCAGGCATTTAAAAAACTCTAGGCCTGATGCCACCTGTCAGGGAGCACACACTCTGGCATCTCTTACAAGTGCAGCTGGAGGTGTGATGCCCGAGAGGGATTCCTTTGGAAGCTTCCAGACCCTGCTCATCCCCTAGGGCCCAGGTGTTGAGTGCCAAGCAGATGAGCTTGACAGGTTATTCCGGCCTGTGTCAGGTTACTCAGAGGAACAAAACCACAACAAATGGACTGGAACCCCTGATGTCTGGGAGAAGTTTATTCTGTTTGCATCGGCCAGAGGCTGCCCTGACATGGTTTTGTCTGCATCCTAGAAAAGGAAGGAAAAACTCATAATTCCAAATGAATAGCCTAATACTGGGGTCTTCTTGGGGGAATAAGAAACCCAGAGAAAAAGAACTAAAACACATAGGCATGTGTTTGGAGAAGAGTTTACATTGCCTTGGCCTGGAGTCTGCTGAAAGGCTAATGATGTAGTTTGGATTTGTGTCTTCAGTGTGAAGCTGAGACAAAGCTCCAGGGACCCATGGGAATAGGGGTGGTTGAGGTTCTGGCCTTGGGGTGCAGTGGGGCTGGGGGTATGGGGAATGGATTGCCCAGAGACGTACATATCTTCACAGAGTCAGAAGAAGTCCTATGAAGAATCTGAAGTTGCTTCAACCTACAAGCCTTTTCTGAACTCACAAATATAACACATGCACGTGAGCACGCACACACACACTCTCCTGCCAGCAGCCACACATCTTTAGTTGTTTTCTTTCTACTCAAGAAGGGGAGCGAATACCATATAGGTGGGATGGCTCAAAGGCGATTATTTTAAAATGCATCCTCCTTTCCATTCTATGGGGGATGGAGGAGGATTATGAGTAATTTTCATGAAATGTCTCTGCTCCTCTCTGGGAAGGGAATTGTAAATGTCAAGTCATCAGTCCCTGTGATAATAGCTCAGATACGTATGAGCAGATCTGAAGCATCACTTGGAAGTTACAGAGAACAAGGTCCCAATGGTCTGGTGTAGCCAGAAGGTGGCCAGGCAAAGACAATTAGAGGCGGGAAGGGGTAGGAGGCCTGGCCAGGCGACACCCCACAGGTACAATCAGCCCTGCTGAGGGTGCAGCACAGGAGAAGCAGAGGCTCAGCAGGTGCGGCACCCTCCCTTCTCCAACCCAAACTACAGGTGCCTCACAGGCACTTGGTGTTAACAGAGCTTCCCAACCCTGACGTGTGCATGAGCCACCTGGAAATCTTGTTAAAATGAAGTTTCTGATTCTGTAGGTCTGAGGATGGGGCTGGGGATGCTACATTTCTGACAAATTCCCAGATGATGCCCAGGCACTATGCTCTGATTAGCAAGGTATTAACAGAATCTTGGGTCACATGTGTGCTCTCAGGTGGCACAGCTTCAATAGGAAGCAGAATCAACAAAAGTATACACACACATTCAACTTGAACTTAACCTGTCCAGATAATTCCTAAATCTTTTCAATTTGGAATGCCTTGTATGATGAAAAAAAAAATCTTTCAGCAGATGAGAGCTGATGTAGGGCTGTTCAGGTCTATATTAAGAAGGCTTTGCAATTCCTGAGTACACACCAGCTGAGGGAAGGAGCATGCCCAGTGGCAAGGGGAGGTGGTCTAGCTTGCCTGTGGGCCAAGGACCAACTATAAAGTGCACAGCCCACATGTGCATAGTTGGGAGCTGGGTTTTGCAGTGGATGCTTCTCCTCCAGTTGAGCTAGAGAAGGGAAGTTAACAGAGGGCTCTTAAGGTCTGTCTTCTTCCTCTGGTTTCCCAGAAGGCAAAGGACAGCAAGACAATGAAAGTCAAGAGATTGGGTTTCTATTTTTATTCTTTTGAGGAGAGAAAAATAAACTCCCTAGAACAAATCAAAGAGGAAAACATTTAAAAAAGAAACAAAGAAAAGAGATCGGTGATGAAGAGAGGAAGGAAATCTCCTTGGTAGATAAAACAGATTTGCCAAATATATTACATTCATTAAGATTTTCCTCTGCTTATGATGTGTGCTTTTCAGAGGCTTTTCTTAGCATTAGCGAACGCTCTGGGAGAGGAGGAAGTTGGCAGAAGGAAGCCTAGAAAATATATAAATAAGCTTTAGAGGTTTTGGAAGTTTCATTTCCCACAATAGAACGTTCTCCAGGCTGGGCAAACTTTTTCTTACTTAAACAAATGCTTTGAAAGACGAAGATTTCATATCATCAGTGGAACATTCAGGCTAATAATTGCCTCTGTTCTTCTTACCTTGAAGTCTCAACAGCCAGCAGATTTATGATTCACTTTCGGCAATAAGCTCCTTCAAATAAATATTACCTTCCCAGGCTGCAAATTGAGTTTTGCAAACACAGAGAAATCTTCTTCACTAAGAGAAACTAAGTTTTCTGGCTGTGTATGAATATATGACTATGAAATATTGTTTGCTTTCTTTCTTTCTTCTTTGGGAAAATTAAACTCCCAAATAAAGTATTATAAAACTTTATTTAAAAATAGCCATTCTTAATAGTTGATGAAGTACCAGTGATATTTCATGGGAACTTTAGTTAGGAGATCAGGGGATGGAGATGTGAAGGCGAGAGAAGCAGTTTGACCTTTCACTAAGGTTTGCAGAACTCAGAAATTTTACGCAGCCTAAGACTGGGGACTTTAAACCAGCTGACTTTGTAGTTGGCACAGGGTGATCCCAAAATTCTTAAAGCAAAGGAAATAATACAAGCAAGGGTACATGTAAGAATTAAGTTGAAGGCTATAGACCACAAGTGCTGGAATTGAGACTTTCAGAGAAAGCAGCGTACTGTCCGAGCGGTTCAGCTGTCCGGGCCGACTCAGGGGGCACCGATGAGTTCCTTCAATATGCCAGGGAGCAGGGGCGCCAAAGGAGATGGGACCTGGTGCTGATCCCCGCACAGGCACTTCTAAGTTGAGAACAAGGCAGAGAAACAGTGAGCCGTGGGAGTGTGCGGTACGCCGCAGCTGGGGCATGGAGCAGGGGACGCCGGGTCTCCAGGAGTCTTGCCTCACTTTGGGATGTGGTGGACACCCAGGTAGAAGGCAACCAGGATTCTCTCAGTAGAACTATGATACCATTGTTTTGCCCTGATCCTGTGACACTGCTCCATGCTCTGCCTGGATTTCATTCTCTGTCCCTTCCTGCATTTGAATTTTGTGAGGTAACTGCTGCCATAAAGATAATAATCCTTTTTGGGGATTTAATAGGTGCCAGGCATCATGCTGCTGACCATGTTTAATATATTATTTTCCTGATGCAGGTATTATTGCTGCATTATACATGAGGAAATTGAAGTTCACAAAATTTAACTAATTTGCCCAAGGTCACACAAACTAGTAGGTTCTAGAACATGGATTTATTTTTAAATTTTTAAATATTTAACTTTTGATTACAGTTGACATTCAATATTATATTAGTTTCAGGTATACAGCATAGTGATTAGACATTTAACCTATGAAGTGATCTCCCAATAAGTCTAGTACCTACCTGACACCATACAGAGTTATTGCAAAATTACTATGTCTCCTATGCTGTACTTTAATTCCCCTATTTTGTAACTGCCAATATGTATTTCTTAACCCCTTCACCTTTTTCATCTAGTCCCCTAACCCCATCCCACCTGGGCAACCATCAATTTTGGAACTTGGATTTAAACCCAAGTCTGCCTGACTCCAAAGCCTGTGATTTCGACTTTTAACAACAACAACAATAACATCAACAACATCAACAACAGCAGCAGCAGCAACAGTTAACAATTATTAAATGCTCTGTTCCAGGCACATAGTTCCTGTTATGATTTCATTTGTTTAAGCTTCACTTGAACTCTGTGACGGTATCAGTATTACTCTTCCCATTTTACAAATAAGGAAACTGAGAATCGCCTGTGACTAACTTTTCCAAGGTCTCACAGATGGTAAGGGTGGAGCCTAGATCCCTAGTCAAGTAGGCTGGCTCCAGAGTGCATACCATAGCCACTGTGCACCACCACCTATACGCCGAGACCCTGCATTGCTCTATGCCTTCCTCTAGGTTCTGGGCACAGACTCTGGCTCCCTGGTTGGACTCTTCCACTCTTGTGCTTCTGTTGGCACACCAGCCCTATCAGCAAGTCCACTCTTTACAGTCCGTGTCCCTTTCTGTCCCTTCACTGTCCCCCAAACACTTACTGATACCAATGGGTTCCAGACACTGTGCTGGGCAACTGACAGGTACATATTGATGCAGAATATTTATTTAAAGAAATAGCAGGCCCCTTTTGGAAGCCAGTCACAGTCCAGTGCGCAGCCAGACACATCAGCCAAGCATTCCAGTGCCGCGTGACAAGTGCTGTGATGAGGAAAGCGTCAGTGCTCAGGTCACCTCAGATGGGGACTGGCAAGCCCTGTGCAAGCTGAGGACACCCCACAGAGGGGCATTTTTAAGGGAATACTTGAAAATAATCTTGAAAATGCAGGAGTTACAAGGTAAAGGAGGGAGGGAAAAACAGATCTTAAGTTCAAGTTTTTATTTTTCTTAACCTTTTTACATGTACTGTTGGAAGAAGTTGGTGGCTTGTTTGTACCTCAGGACTCAAACATGCATAAAGGATGCATAATAATAATAGCCAATATTTATTAATAACCTTTGATAGGACAGACAAATTTCTGAGTCTTTACATGCATTATCAAGTCTAATTTTTGCACTTATACTATGACACAAATGTCATTATTGTTTCCAGGTTCTACTTAAATTTCATGGGGGTCTGGGGAAGAAGATTCTTTTTCAACCCAGTTTGTTTTGGTTTTATAAAAGGGATGAAGACATTTCTAAAGCATTGTCTGCAGACCAACCATGTCTGGTTGATGAAGAGCTTGTTTAAGGTGTACAGTAGATGCAAGGCCCAGAACAATAAAATTGGATGCCTTTTCCATGCTCTGCAGGTGATTCTGGAACACACCAAACAATGAACCACCCCCTGGCTGAAGAGCCCTGAGCAGGGGGGGCAACGTTGTTCCCTAATCTCTTTGGCCACCCATTTTCTAAAAGAACCAGCTCAGATGGTTCACTAGGGGCTGATACTTCCCCAGAGGTGGAATTTTCCTCTCCTCTTTGGTCTCACATACATATTCCAAAGACATATTGTATATTTTTTGTAAGATTCTAGGCCTTGCAACAATAATTTTCAGAAGATGAGCCCCCTAATCAAAAAATGCTAAGGCTATATCGATCTCTTCATAAGAGAGCTGCCTCATGCATGACCTGTCAGTCATTTTTGTCTTAAGCTCATATCTGGTGCAGGCAGCGGTGTCCAGAGAGTTTTACCTTTCGCGCTTGGTTGGAATGGTCTAGCATGAAGGGTACTTTTCTTTCACTCCCTTCTCCCACAGGAAACAGGCCGTGGAGACTCTGGATGAGAAGAAAGTGTAGCTCTCCCGTGGTGAGACCAGCAGTGTTGCTCTCTAACAATCAGTTTCTCTTATCTTATAGGGCCCAGAGCTTAAGGACTTTGGGATCATATAGTAGAAAAAAGGGCTACAGGTATACAGTTCAGTGGTATTCAGTATAGTCACATTGTTACCACAATAATAAAAAGTAAAAGAAAGGATCTAAAGGAATCAAATCTCCATTTTTTTGGGTCTTAGTTCGTGATTGCTGAACCCTCGGCAATGCCAAACTCTTACAACTTGAACCTTCAATGTAAGTGAAAGGTTGGGATGTGATACAAAGGCACAAGGGATTAACAAACAATTGCTAAATTCTTTACATCTCTTCTTCCAAAGTGCCGTGCGAAAACAGGTGCATGAGATGGTCTCTCTAATGACAATTTATGTGCGTTTTCACAACTGTATTCAGGTTACCAATAATCATTTACAGCAGAATGGGATCTTAATTCCTGACAGGTTTGCAGGTATCCAAAGACTGACTGCGAATTTAATTTATACAGGTTAGAGAGATTTGGAGGAACAGAGAATGTTATGCCACTGTAAGAATATGCTTTATTTGTAAATGTTCATCCATCTGTTTAGTACTGACTATAAAACCACAATGAGATAAACAATAATAGATGAGCAAAACAGGATCTTGTATTCACAATCATTCTGTCTAGCATGTGATCAAATAAGCATAATCTATTTTGCAGAATGCTTATCAGGTTAAAATGCTCTACCTCCTGTGGGAGGGCTTTGAAAATTGTAGGTGGGCCATTGGCTGTCAGGGCTAGAGAGAGACTGAAGAATGACAGCAGAAAATGTTTTGCAGTGATAAGGTATCCATTCAACAACCACTTATTTATGGGTATCTGTTGTGGACCAGTAGATTGTACTAAAACTTGAAATAATATGGTGAGCAAGATAGGCATAGAGTTTCAATTATTTTGGAATATACAGTTCTCAGGAGAGAGGAAATGAATCCAAGGATTGAAATAAGGTGTTATGACTGCTATGGCGGCGAAAGTACTATTGTTGTATAACAAACCACCCCAAAATTTAGTGGCTTAAAACAGCGACCATTTGTGATTTCTCAAGTATCTGCAGGTTGGCTGACCTAGACTGAGCAGCTCAGCAGATCTTTTCCGGACCGGCTCACATGTCCATGGGTCATCCGGGGAACAGTGGACCTGGTCTAGGCTGGGTGGAGGAAGCTTGCCTGGGTGGCTCTCATCTGCCTGCTGGGGCCACCCGACAAGCCCAGGTGTATTCTTCTCTTATTTTTGGCAGAAGCAAAGAAGGCAAGTGGAAATACACAAGACCCCTTAATGCCTATGCCCCGGCTGGTACTTTGCTATGTCTGCCTCAAGCCATGGGCCAAAGAAAACCACATGGCTGAACTCAAATTTAAGGAGTGGGAAAATATTCTCTTATCCATCAGTTGGAGAAACTGCAAAGTCACAGAAAGAAGTGTGCGGATACAGTGAAGGGTGAAAAATAGGGGCGAGTGAGGCAACCTCTCTGCATAGAGCATGACCGCCTAATGAGACCTACAGAGTGAGTGGGATTAACCGGAGGAAAGGGCGTGGGTGGGACAGTCGGGGGAGGAAATGTTCTAGTCAGGAGAAAAAGCCGGTAGGCTGTTCTAGAGGCACGGCAAGGTGGGGGGGCTGAAAGACGGCCAGGGAGGGCGGGTAGAAGACAGCAATGGTAGAAGGATGAGGAGAATAGGGTCAGATAAAGGAGAGCCTTCTCTACCTCATTAATAACTGACTTTGAAGTTTCTTTTAAGGGCCTTCAGAGCCACAGACTGGTTTTGATATCATGGTTAATGTTTGCTAGCTACCATTGGCCCTGTGGTCTAGATTTTAAGGAGAATGTCCTTGCTCCACTTTGCAATTTCGTAAGTAACAAAGTGCACCTTCCTCAATATTTTGATTAGAGTTTCACATTATTTGTGCAATATATTCCCATTCCCTTGGGCCCTCTGATTAATGTCTCTGCACAATCCCATTTTGACCTTTAGTAATTAGTGCAAATATTTTAAGTTCAGCATATTAATTCCTCTTGCAGGAAAAGCATTTTCTTTGAGAATCATCATAAATCATTAAAAAAATTAATTGGCCAGTGAAAGAAGAGGCCATTTTTCAGCAAATACTGGCAGTCTCATTGTAGGCTACAGCTCTAGATGTTGGTAACAGTTTCTGACCTGCTCAGACCTTTGGCCAATTCAATACAAGGAAATATCTTTCTTCTTTTGTCATTCCTTAGAGTCTTTAATCTTTTAAAGAATTTTAAAGGGGCGCCATGGCAGAGCTAAAGAACCACATTTTACTCCCAACTCTGTCACTGACTGCTTGGGTGACCTGGGGAAACTCTCTTATTCCCACTGGACTTCCATGCTTCTGTCTGTAAAGAGGCGTGTAAATGCTCTCTGAGAATGTTTCCAGTTCTAAAATTCTCTGATTTTTGTTGTGAACATAGTGGTAATTCCACAAACAGAGATTTGTCATTTTCAGTTCCGGAGACTGTCCAAAGTACCCTTTGCTATTGTACAAATCCAGAGTTGGGAAGACTCATTACAAATGAAGCAGAAGGAAGTCCGGAAGAGGATATTTGCATGTGTGTAGGCGATAAATGAATTTGTGATGAGTTAAGACATCTGCCAAGAAGCATTAGTGAGAGCGGCAGTGGCTGCTGGGTCACCTGTGTGGCAGGGGAAGGGCAGTATTACACAGTGTGTTTTGAGCTGGAATTATATTAAGGACCCTGTGGTCCTTATTCTCATTTACTTTGTTATTTCTTTTACTTTTTCATATGTATCTTTTACCTTAACTCTTGAGATTCGTGGCTGCACCATTAACACCTGAATATTTTCTAGATCCAATGATTCTAGGACTAGCAAGGGAAGCACCACTCCTTTGGGTAAAAGCCACGAGTGTAGGGGCCTACCATGAATCAAATTCAGTTGCAGAATTTGACTTTACATTGAGGCTGAACTTATTTGGTCTCCTGGACAGCAACTGCATTAGGGAGTCTCTTCGCTCAGTGTTTGATATCTTTGTAATTGCTGTTTACTTACCATCTCTTAGGCACAGGAATTTTCTCAGAACAGAGCATGAAAGGGAAGCAGAGTTCACTCCTCTGTTGCCTTTCCAACATTCCCCGGCACACTGATGGGAGCATCTACAACTCAAATAGTTAGAATTTCCCAGAGCAACACAAGCACTCAATCCCAAAGATAAATCTCAGGCATTCTAAAAGGTATCCTAGCACTATGTTAGTTATTTCCCAGGGAAGGGTTTGGCTGGTGCGGTGATTATAGAAATAAATCTGCACTTCATTTTTAGCCCAGTGGCCCATTACAGCTCGCTTCAAAATCTAAGCTCCCAGGAACAACGAGAGTCATTTTATGGGAATGCGAGATTATCAATCACCAACTTTGTCGGCTCGGTGTTTTCCTCCAGCGTTCTTTTCTCTGAGAGCTGTGCAGGCAGAGGCCCCAGGGACCACCCCTGCGAGAGAAGCTCCACCTGTTCTTTGTTTGCTTTTGACTGACTGAAGCCTCCAGTTGGCCCTGGCTGCATCCAAGGGCCACCTGCTAGTCCCAGATACAAAGGTGATGGAGAAAGTGTTCATTTTTAATGCAGATAGAGTTTCAGAAGGTTTGACCTTTTCTTTCCAAAAAAGCTTTACTCCTAAACTTACTAAAAACAGAACATTGCCTCAGGGGTGGCTTATCTGGGTCTGTGGTCTCTTAGCTGGATGCACGTGAAAAGAAACTAAATGGAGTCCTGGCTGGTATGGCTCAGTGGACTGAGTGCTGGCCTGCGAACCAAAGGGTCAGTGGTTTGATCACCAGTCAGGGCACATGCCTGGGTTGCGGGCCAGGTCCCCTGCAGGGGGCATGTGAGAGGCAACCACACATTAATATCTCTCTCCTTCCCTTTCTCCCTTCCCGTCTCTCTAAAAATAAATAAATAAATAAATAAATAAATCTTTAAAAAAAGAGAAAAAAATGGACTATTTCTGTTTATATCTCCTTTTGGTATCAGTTTAAATGTATGCAATGTATTTGGACAGTTCTATAGCATAGAATTTATATATGGTGTGTGCTGTAACAATTTTTACGCATGTGTGCGTTATCAGAAAAATTTGGAAATGACTGATTAGTGCTGAGTTGTCTTAGGGAGAAGTAGTTAAAAAGATTCACTCCTAATGCAACTCCTCATTTCAGCTTTTTGTTTTATTTTTGTAGTTTGAAAATACACCAGCCAAACACACTGCCAAGCTTTGAGGGAAAGAAGGGAGGTCATGAGAGAGGGAGACGAGAGAGTGGGAGGAGGCCCCAGGAAGAGGTGGGAGAGATGAGGGCAGCCTGAGTCCATGGCCTCCAAGTTCCCTTTTAGCTTGATGCTTAGGGACCCCAGGTTATGTTCTTTTTTATCCACTATCACTACATGTAGGTGCTGAAGGGCTGTGAACTATCAAATGGCTGAAAGATATTTCATACTCTTTAAAAAGCTATTGGCAGGGTTAAGTTACAAATTATCATTAACCCCTGAAAATCTGAGAGCTGGCTGTATAAAGCGAGGAAGAATGGTAATGAATAATCACATAATACAAGGCATGTGCTAAGGTGATAAACACATCAATTAGACTGGTTTAAAACAGTACACAGACACATCCATCACCGCTTTATCCTCCCTCCTCACTGTGTTGGTCCATGTGTTAGGGTGGGTCTGATGCCCGGGGCTACGTCTTCCTGGATTTACTGAAATACAAACCAAGTAAGCATTTTCCATCTCAATTTGCCTTAGCATATAATGAGTTGAAATTATTATTACCTTTTTGATTCCTCTCTTCTGCTGTTGATTTACATACAAACAAATTATACTGGGTGTTGAGAGGTGAAATTAGCATTCTGTGGTTACCAATAGGAGGCAGATGTTGGATCACTCATTTTAAAGACTTGACTGGTGCTGAAATGAACATGTATTAATATGGCAAGAATAGGGGATAAGTGTATTATGCCATTGGGACAGTATGACAATTCATTTATCACCATTTATGAACTATGGGTGCATACACTGTCACAAATGAAGATGGATGTATTATCTCTTGAGGTCCCCTGACACACAGAAGTAATGTGTGTGGGCATATGTGATTTTAATATATATTAACTTGCAAATAGCTCTGATGCATGCAAGCCATTGCATGTGACAGGAGGGGGTGCTCAGTAGTCAATACATGGCTTAGATTGAAGAGACCCAGCAGGAATTAGATGCTGACTGATCAAGGCTATGCTTAGCAACCTGTTACCTTCATTTTCTTTTTAGAAAATTTTTCAGGGATTTTTTATACAGACAAGGAAACTAAAATAAAGAAATACTGCATTTAAGGTAAGACAAAGCTCCGTGGTTCAAGGAACCTGTGTTGTGTTCTTAGCCCTAGAAATAGTCTACTTTCTTATTGGTTATTATAACTCTACTTGAAGAGCAAGGTGATCCTGCAGTGAAACGCTGTTGTTTTATTCCAACGATGCTGTCTTGATGGATTTGAAGCTTGATCGTTTGGACTAGTATTTATTTGTAATTTGGAATTCCCATACAAAACTAAGCTTTGTTGAGACAGCATTGTATGAAGAGGATACTTCCGTGGTTTTACCCATTCTGGGGCCCTGAGTGATAACAGTTTAGATAGGGTCCACTGACTTTAATTTCTCTATTGATTTCTGGAAAGGTGCTTAAACTGGGAACTTTAAGGAGAAGACAAAAGGACTTACTGAAGATGGAAGGTGACTGAGCTACATTCATTAACGGGAACGATTGCACAGCCTAATGTGTGTTATGCGTTATGATAATAGAATTATTAATCAAAATAATACCTTTTTCTAACAGAAATACTGAGCACTCACTGTGTTTTAGGTCCTCTGTCTGGTAAGCACTTGATTCTTGTATCCCATATAAACCACAGTAATCCCATGAGGGAACTAAAATTATCACTCCCATTTTATAGGTGAAAGTTTATAGATACACATTCATTTGGCCAAAATACCATAGTAGGGGCAGAGTTCTAACTCAGAGCATCCCTGACTTTGGAACAGAGGTCATTCTGGTGGTCACCTGTGTCCTCCTCAGTAAAGGGCCAGCAATAACTCCGAACTTGTGTAGCTAAGGAAATAGAGCTGGTGTGATATGGACTATCTTCTATTATCCCATGAAACCTGTGTAACAGAGGGGATGGCTTGCTTCAGTAAATTTGTTACTCCATTCTAGTTCCATTTTTGCTGATATGCTTTCCTGACTGCAGTCTTGTGGTGGTACCAGGCTTATTAGGTGAGGAATGACTGGACAGCGTTTTGTGCCTGTGGTATCTTTGAGGGACCCACACCCAGCTCTTGAGGGCATCTTCTGTCTTGGATGTTGTTTATGCAAGAGGAACCTCCCAGCATCCTTGCCCGGCCGTGCTGTTTCTGCCTAGAATCTGAACTCAAAGTGAACCTTCCCGTTGTTGTAAATGTCCTTCTCCCTGAAAATAACCAAACTGTAGTTCAAGGTCATTCCTGTTTCATCATTCATACCCAATAGCTTGTGGATTTCACTTATATAATGACTTTGTTTTATGTTTCCATATTTATTAGGTAGATGTTTATCTTTTAAATGTCTATAAAACATAAAAGTTGGGGTTATACAAACTATTTCCAAACCAAACAAAACAGGCTGCTGCCTGGCCAGGTTTAAAAGTGGGACAGGCCCTAGCTGGAGCACCTTGGTTGGCTGGAGCATCATCCATACACCAAAAGTGGCAGGTTTGACTACCAATCAGGGCACACACCTAGGCTGCAGTTTGGATCTCAGGTTGGGATGTGTATGGGAGGCAACCAAGCGATGTTTCTCTCTCACATTGATGTCTCTGTCTCTGCTTCTCTCTCTGCACCCATTCTCCTTCTTCACTCTCTCTACAAGCAATAAAAAAAAAAAGGGAAGAATATCAGAAATTAAGACTACCCAGGAAATCCTAATTGGACAGTCACACAAGCCTAAGGGGGCATTGGACTTGGAAGTGTACTTGGTTTCCAATCCTAGTTACAGCGTTAGCTCTCTCTCTGACCTTGGTTGAGTCCTTTAATGTCCCTGGGCTATATTTTTCCTTCTGTAAAATGAGGATACTACATGTTTGGATCACTGTTCCTCTCAGGTTGTGGTGGTTCAACTGAGAAGGTATGCTGGGTCAAAAATTGACCAGCCATTTATCGAGTATCTTTTATATGTTGAATTCTGTGCTGGACTCTGGAGATGTGAAGATAAAGATATGATCCTCTTCCCTGATCTCCCAGATTTCTTTAGTTCCTCCTCACAAGAAGTTTGCAGTGCTGGACACATGAAATCACATATTATGTAAAAATGCTTTGTAAACTCAAAAGGTTTTGGTCAAGATGGTCTGTGAATAAAGAGTTCTATGGTTAAATAAGCTTGGAAATGCTGTGTCCTTGGAAATTCACCATAAACATTAGGTAGCAAATTCTCTGATAAGTTATACAGCAAAAAAAAAAAAATGTTTTAACTCAGTTTAGCCTAGTTTGTTACAAGCTTTAAGAAACATTTTATTGTGTATCAGCTACTAACGTCTGGAGTAACACCTCATTTGAGAAACTCTCCTTTAGTGACTATTCAGTGACTCTTAGTTGTCCCCATAGTACCCTCTACACACTTCCCTTATTGTACTCATCTGTTGTATTGTATTGCTTACTTGTTAGTGTCCCTGAATAATCTGTGAACACCTTAAGCAGTGTTCATATCTGTCCATATTTGTACCCCTAGGACCTGGGTCAAAACTGATTCTCTGGCCATTGGTAGTCATTCAGCAAATGCTTGTTAAATAAATTTACAAAATTATACATTTACACTACATAAATGTGAGAGATTTGCCTGAAATTATAAGATCTCAGAAGACAATCTCTTTTGTATAATGTCCAATTTAACTGATTTCTATGACCTTCCTAACTTTTTTATTATAAGGATAGAACTTTAAAATTACATTTTAATTTGGCAACAGGGTAACCTACAATGAGAAAAATTTTTCTATGTTTAAAAACTGTCTATTAAGTTCCAATATTAAAGCAAATTTACCAAATGGGTGAAAAAGACATTATGCCATTAAGAGCCCCAAGTGAATACAGCTAAGAAGTGGTGCAGATTGGTCCTAAAAATAGGAGCCTAAGGTTATGGAAGAAGTGTAACCAGTAGATGAAGCATTTATTGGAATGGAAGTGAGGTTGGATGAAAGATCTTTTGGTGGCAGGACATTTCAGATAGAGGACCACAGATGGGGGAAGAGCGGCATGGAGGCTTCCTAAGATGGTTGAGTTTTAGTTTTAGCCAAGGAGTAAAGACAGAGGGGTTGGTACTGCTAGAACAGTTGCAAGGCAGAAGGAAATGCTATGTATAAATGCAACTTGAGTGATAAAGGATTTCTGCACTTATTGACCTGCTACCCATAAGTCTCCTCCCTAGGGCTGTTGGTGAAATGGCAGTGCTGTGGTTCCTCTTATGTTCCATTAGCGAGGGAATGGGGCACAATAAACCCAGATTGAATGAAAGAACAACTGAGCACAGTTGGGGTAGTAGAAGTAAGTGCCTAGAAAGTTCTTTCTTTCATTCTTAAAAAATAGCTCTTATTTTTGTACGTTCACTGTAAAAACTTAAAAGAATATTGACTAATGGAAAGAAAGATAATAAAAATAATTGCAATCTCATTAATCAAAGAGAATATCACCATTTTTGAGCACATTTCATTGGTAAATATTTTGCATATGAACATATAGTTCTTACTACTTAGTAGCCCTATTTTTATACTTGACAGTATAATATAAACAATTTCTGAATCATTCATGATTATCTGGATAGTTTTCATGACAACATAGTGTTCTATTTTGTGTACACATCGTAACTTATTTAACCAATTCCTATTATTGGATATCTAGGTTATTTTCAATTTTTGCTATTATAGACATCACTGGAATGGACTTTCTTTTACTTAAATCTTCGTCCCTATCTCTACTTATTTCCTTTGGATGAATTCCAGGAAGTAGAGTTGTTGATGTAGAGATAAGCATGCTGATACATATTGCCAAGTTAACCTTCAGAAATGTTGAACCAAATTTTATTAGTGCTTTCTAAGAAAAGTCAGCACTGTTTGTCATTGCAAACATATGTCAATTTGATAGACAAAATGGTATTTCCTTATCTTAATATGCATTTATCGTTTATTCAAGTTAATTTTTAATTGTTTAAAAATGATTTTCATAATTTTATTGGCCATTTATATTTCTCTCAATTGATTTTGTGTCTTTTGCCCACTTTTCTATTGGGGTGTTCATCTTTTTATTGATTTGTAAGAACTCTTTGTGTATTATCACTGTTAAATTATAAAAAACTCAATTCTTTAAAAGCACTTTTGTTCTTAAATAGTACCTTAGGAATATTTATATTATGATTTCAGCTTATCTTATTAGATAGAGTAGCCATGGGGCTCTAGTCTTCCAGTTTCAGTTTATTGTATTGTTGACAGAAATCTGAGTGTCCGGCATGGTAAAGAAGTGGCCTCTTCGCCCGGTAGCAGCCCAGGGTATAGATAGCCTAGAATCTTCAGAGGTAACTGCTGTTAGATGGTATACTCTTTTGAGTTAGCAAATCATTTAACTTTATTTGAGTACATTGTTTTCAATGTGTTAAATTCTTCCTTTTTTTCATATTTTCAGGTAAGGACAAGTTTCAGAGTTCAGACTATTTTTAGGAACAGATGTGTTGTCTTCTTTCAGAATAAAGACGAGGATAAATATAAACTTTTAAACTTGGTGGTTTGGTCAATTCTATTCAAAAATAACCTCTTGCCAGGAATAAGAAGTTACTGGTTTTCCCAATATTAAAGTTAAAAAAAATTAGTCAATCAGTTCCAATAGTGTAATTAAGGCACCCACTTTTCCACAGGTGTTTTGTTTTCAGAATTTCAACAATCATTAACATTTTGCCAGCCTGTTTTATACAACGTCCCTATTTCTTCACTCCCTGCCCCTGGCATTTTAAAGCAATTCTGACACCAAATTATTTCACCTGCGAATACTTTAGTATGCATCTCTAACTGCTAAAAACCTTTTAAAACATAACTGGCAAATATGATCATACCTAACACAAATCGTAACTTTATATGACCTAATTCTCAGTTGCTTTAAATTTCTTTTAATTTTCTGAAAGATGATGTTTTACATTTGATATGTTAACTCAGAATCTGGGAAAGAGCTCCCCATCGTATTTGACTATTTTTTCTCTTAGGGCTCGTAAGAAAGGAACTCCTCTTCCCACGTTCTTTTCACACTATTGATTTGTTGGAGAAACTGGGTCATTTGTCTTTAAAATGTCCCAATTTTTGGATTGCATTTAAAAAAAAACTTTCTCATTTCTTTGTGATTAGAACTAGAGGATTGATTAAATTCAAGTTCAATATTTTCAGGCAAGATTGTTTCACATGTGGTGTGTATACTTCCCATTGCATTACATTATGAGGCACCTCATTCTGATTATCCTATCTTTAATGATACTTTGATTGATTAATGAATTCAGGAGTTGTCCGCATTAATTCCCCCAGTCAGGTTCCCCACCAACATTTCATCTAATAGTTTTGGCATTTATTGATATTTAAGATATTTCATTAAGAGTTACAGAGAGGTGATTTTTAATTTCATTATTTCTTCTGTAAGTATTATCTGGAATTACTTTATTAAAACTTTTTTTGGCCATAGTTTTTATTCTTATTTTATTGTTATTATTATTTGCTGAGTATAGGTTTAAAAAAAATTTTTTTACTATATTTGTTTTCATTACAATTTAGTCACCTGATATCCCTCACGCCCACTCCTTGCAGTCACCACACTGTTGTCCATGGAGGGACTGAGCAAAAAGGAATAAGGACTAGTGAGCATGGAATTATATTTAAAAAGCTTATTTTAATCAGCCATTTGGTTATATAGAAATACAATTCATGCAAGAAAGGCAAGATATATGTCTCACTCTTTCCTATTATTTGTCATTTTTAGAAATGAGTTGGTAGCCTTAGCAACCCCTATTAGTGGTCAATGGGGTTTGTTTTTTTTTTTCCAGTAGCATTATGGACTCATAGATTTTTATGTATTTTATTTGTTGCAATCCATTGTTATTATTATTCTTTGTGATGTTCAAATTGTCCCATCTTAGGCCAGAGAGGGTCCTTCAAGTTGGCTCTTGTATTCTTTTGACATTACCTCAGTCTTTGATATCCTATATATTTTAAATATAACAGCCTTTCTCTACTTGGCCATGACTCCCTAATGCAAGAATTAAAGTTTCTCTGCCTGAGTCTGAACTCCATGGAAGGCATGTTAAACTTCACTTTCTTTAGAATTTAATTTTTCTCAGATTCAAATGTTACACTGAAAAATAAATTCAGGTACCAAGCAGGCACTCAATCAATGCACATCACTGAATTAAATTCTGCTCTGTAGAGCCACATATTTCACATGCTAATGTAAACAGTATGTGGGCCAGGATAATTTAGCTCATTTCCATGAACATCTCTAAACCCACACATATTGTTGTACCTTTATGAAGGAGCTTAAACACACACCTATCAAGCTTAAAAATGTCTTCGTGCAATTGTTTTTGTCGTTTGGTCTATTAGCATTCTCCTCACAGTGCTTTGCTTATATAAATTTAACAAGATGAAAGGTTGATGCTGAGAGAAGTCTGGTCTGATTCGTTACCTTAGCAACCTTGCCCCACTCTTCAGCTGCCCTGACCCAGCTACAAAGTCCTTCACTGGCTAACGAGACACTCTTGATGACAGCTGGCTAGAACTCAGGCCTGCTGATAAAATGACTTGTAATCGGGACAGTAACCTTTGGAGAAATATTATCTTTATCAGGTTTCCGAAAGAATCCAAACACTGAACACAGTTCCACTTATAGCTATATTCATAAGGCCATCATGCTCAAGTGCTTCTGGGAAAGCATTAGTAACAGGAAATTAAGTGTTACAGAATAATTGCTAACTTTGCTGCATACAAAAGAAGCTGGCTGCCCAGTGATATTGTGTTGGTGGCAGTCATTATATGCCACTGTCCTGTATAATTGAAAAATTGTTTGTATAAAGGCAATATTGTCACTGCCTCATTAGTTCCAACATTTAATTGTATTGGTGAAATCTGAATGCTCTTTTGAGGTTCAAATTATGCATATAGATTTGTTGTCTAGGTAGTTTCAACAGTTATAAGACAAAAGCAGTTTTTACCTGAGCAAAGACCTAAAATTATTATTAGAATGTTTTTACAGCTGCCACTTCTAGAAAGCTCTAGCTCTGTATGAATAAAACACAATTACTTGATTATTACTTTATTTATTATCTATTGTGACTTTGGGCTTTGAACCCACTGGTGATCCACAGACAGTTCCCTGGCACACAGCCAGATGATACTAGCCCTGGTTTATATCTCACGTCCATTCTGATTAGTCAGTGTCCATGCTGTGTAACTGACAAAAGTTTGAAAATGAATTCTTTTACACATTTAAACATTGGATTAGAGATTGGGTTTCATTTTTATGATACTTAGGTGCTTTTACTCTGACTCAGCAAATCTTATTTTGTAAATGAATAAAAGATCCATCATTAAAAAGAAATCTAAAACAAAAAAAAAATCTAGGAATGTAGGGAGACTCTCACAGTCCTAGTGCAAAATAAGGAAACACTCTTATGTCTCTAGAAAAGAAATTGTAGCTGTAATAAGCTTCTGTTCAGTGTGTGTTAAGGAAGCTACATGCTAGACTCTGTATGGTTTAGATGTTATTAATAGTTCAAGTTACACCCTTTTATGGACTGAATGTTTGTATCCCTCTAACATTCATATGCAAAGCCCTAACCCCCAATGTGATGGTATAAAGAAGTGGGGCCTGTGGGAGGTAATTAGGTTTAGATGAGGTCAGGAGGGTGGAGCCCCTGTGATGGCATTAGTGCCCTTATAAGAAGAGGAAGAAACACCAGAGTTTCTCCTCACCATCATGTGAACTTGCAGTGAGAAGGTAGCCTTCTACCAGCCTGTAAGGGTCCTCCCCCAAGAGCTGAATCAACTGGCACCTCAGTCTTGGATCTGTCAGCCTCTGGTACTGTGAGAAATAAATGTATGTTGTTTAAGCAACCAAATCTATGGGTTTTCATTATAGCAGCCCAAGCTAACTGAGATCCCTAAAGTTTACGAAACAGAAGCTCATTAGGTGAGGCCAGCACCCTCTCTCCATAAAAAGTAATTCCACTGCATTAATTTCTTTGGGCTAGACACACATTTTTGAAGCCCTCACATGGGCTGCTGTGCTAGGAACTTGGTTTCTATAGTAAGTCACAGACCCTATTCTAGTAGAAAACCTACCCGACGGAAAAGATGGGACGTGAACACTGCAAAGATAAAATGACTGTATTAAGAGTGAAGGTTTTATTAAGAGTTTATAAGGAAATTCATAGAAATACTACCTCTATTTTCCATAAAATTGTCATACAAATTATTGTTTTATGTAGAGCAGTCTATAATTCTTTAATTGTTTATTGATATCTGGAAGAGCTGGCATATATTTATATTTTAAAAGGTGTCAATCACATAATTTATTCATATTTCTCATTTTTGGAGGGTGGTATCAAGAAGCCTACAAATGAAAATTCAAAGCCCAATCCCCGGATAACAGTTGGGAACTGCAGCGTAAGTGTTGATCTGCCCCAACTGCAAGACCCATGTGTCAGCCCTGGAATTGCCCTTTGTCTTCATCAGTTTGGGCTGCTGCAGCAGAATACCATAGGCTGGGGGCTTAAACAGAAGCCATTTATTTCTCACAGTTCTGGAGGCTAGAAATCTGAGATCAAGGTGCCAACCAGGTTGGGTTCTGGTAAAGATCCTCTTCCTGGTTGGTAAATGGCTGCTTGATTGCTGAATCCTCATACAGTGGAGGGGGAGGGAGAAAGGGGGAGAGGGAGACGGGGAGAGCTCTATCTACTTTCTCTTATAACTGTACCAATCCCATTATGGGGACTTCACCTTCATGACCTCATCTAAACCTCATTACCTTCTAAAGGCTCCATCTTCTAATAATATCGCATTGGGGGTTAGGCTTTCAATATATGAATTTGGGGGGGAATGCAAACATCCAGTCCGTAATAACCCTTCTCCATCCAGAATGAGATTCTGCAACCCAGGGTCACAGATGGGGCTTTAACAATCATTGTCAGTGCTGCTGCCTCCCTAGGCACCTTCCTGGGTCTCAGGAAATTCCCCTGATCTCTTACCAGGCTGCATTCACCTTCTCTTCTTTCTTTTTGCGAACGTGTTTGCCCAGGAGATTTGAAGCATTCCGTAATAGTCTTTCAAACTCAACCTCATCAGAGTCCTTCAATGGTTCTAAAATCAACAGTGACTTCTGGGCATCCACTGCATTCTGTACGTCTGGCTGATTATCTCAAAATAATTTGGCCCTAAAGCTTTGGTGCAGATGTGTTTGCACAAAGATTCTCGTATGTAGCATGTATGAACCCTAGTCCACTATTTAAGAGAGCAAGAAATAGAACTTTTATTTTCTTATATCTCAACTCATTTTGGTGCCAAGTCCCTGCTTTGCCAGGGTGGTAGAAACTTAGCATCAGTCAATATATGATCACTTTCTAGGTTCTAGAGGGCTTCAAACGACACTAAAGTATTTAGGGAGCAGTTGTTCTCTAATTTTGTTTGTGCGTGAGAGAGCCCACGGAGATGTCTGTTGTTCTATGGGGACACAGATCCACACCTTTGCCGCTTAGATGCCTCTCGTTCCTGGCCGTTTAGCTCTTTCAGACAGATTGCTTTGTTACCTAGGGCCTGGTTTGGCCAGAGTAGTCACTTGCTGCTTCCAGGCCATGTTAAACATGGAAATCGCTGGAGGCTGCTCATGGGTCCTGTGTGCCTGCATTTTGTCCTGCAGTCATTTTTTCCCTTTAGAAAGACTGGCAAGGAAGGGAGATGCTGAAAACATTTCTTAAGTTCTAACAAATTCTTTCAGCAGACCTTTCTTCCCTCAGGAAGTTGGTGTTTTCTAACCCAACCCCCAACTCCTCTTTTCAGCTCAAACTTGTTTACTTGGTTTTCATTTTCCAACAGAACTCTGCCAGCACACACCATTTATTTGCTCATCGATTTTCAGTGGTTTTCTCCTTATCTCATGCCAGGAAAAGTTATTTTCCTTTAAAAACTTTGCTAAAACCTGGCTAAATAGTCCATTAAATGAATTCATAAATTACATGAATAATGAGTTGAACAGTTATGCCCAATCTCAGAGTTCTAACTCTAAAATTCTTTATAAGGTTTGGAAATACTAATATGATTTTTTTGAGAATGAAAAAAATAAAAATGGCTTGCATCTACTCTTCTGGAGTTTTATTATGATTTTGTTTACTGGAACTGCTTAATCTTATTGGTTTTATTAGATCATTTGTTACTGCTCTATGAGATCCCAGCAAATTCTTTAATAAACATCAAAATGTGAGAGCTCATCACTCCCTGTTATCTCTCCATAAACCCTTGTTAACTCCATCCTGCCATCACTATTATGCCAAACAGGTCACATAGACATTAGTTTATGATACTTTTTTTTATGTAGGTAATAGATATTATTTGAAGAACCCAATTATAATGCAATTCAACACAGTGCCACTAATCAAATTCCTCATTCCAAAGATGGCAGCTGGGAGTATTTACTATGGAAATATCTGTCTTTAGAATAATTTCTAAAATCAAATTGCTATAAACAACCAAGAAGTATAAAGACTGTCTCTGTCAGGAACAGCTCTTGAGGTGGAAAAGACAAATTTCAAAATAAGCATTAGTATTCTAGCCCTTTCTTAGGGCTCAATTATACTTTAAATAGTGCCTCTGCAATATTTTCTGGTCACAAATTATACTTATTAAACATAACACTGGTCAAGTTAGGCATAATTTTTCCAGCTTCAAACATTTACAAATTCTGCTTGAGAATCTACTTTAAGGCACCCCAGTTCATTACAACAATTTCCTATGACTTAGAAAATAAATGTGAAACTTGGGAACAAATACAAAGGAAAAATGGACACCTTCAATTTCTTTCTTTCTTCTACTCCTCATAAACAAACAGTCACCAAGTCCTACTGATTTTACCTCCTAAATATAATCCCACCATGGTCTTCTTCAAGCCCATTATCATCTCTTGCCAGCTTCCCAACTGGTCCCCCTCCTTCAGGTTTGTACTTCTAGAAGCTTGTATGTATCCTGTCTTTGAATGATAAATCTAGAATTCAGCTCTGCTCATCTCGTTCCCTTACTTGGAACCCTCAAGGGATCCCCAATAGCTTTGATGTCAAGTCTGAATTCTGTAGTATGTACTACAAAGCCTTCCACAAGGTGTCCCAGCTGAACTTTCTTGGGTCACGTCCCTGATCCAGACTTTATGCTCTCGCAACAGTTCACCATCCACTGCAAGCTGTCTCTCACTTCCTGCTTTGTCTTGACATATAAAAGATGCTCACTTAATATACGTTGGATGATTGGAAATCCAAAACAGAGGACCACTAGCAGTGCATGACCCTAGGCCCAAGCAGCAGTTGGTGCAGTGGACAGAGCATTAGGCTTTGCTGCTGGGTCATATCCGTATCTCTATTTCTAGCAGCCCTATGACTTTCTCACCTGGGGCAAATATCCTAGCTTTTCATTGGTTAAAATGAGGATGAAATAGAGCTTGTATTGGGCACATATCGAACACTTGGAGAATGTTAGTTTCCTTTATTTTTTAAAAACGCAATCAGATTCTGGGGTTTAAGAGAACAGCCATCTTTACCTACAATTGCAGCTGGCCACTTCTCTGGTGCTTCCCACCGCTTCCCACCCTGTGCCTGGGTTAACAACAGAACACGGAAACATAAATCTTGAAACTTATTCCTTAGGGAATCAAATATTAAATTTTTAATGTCTTTGAGTAACAATTCAGTGGAATTTTCCTACTGGATTTCTCCTAGAAATGATGCTTTGGGAAAAGGGATATTGGACAGGTACAATTTGAAGGATGGGGGTTAGGGGGCAAGAATGAGAAGGTCCACGGTGTGGGGTACCTCTGTGGGAGGGTGACAGACGTGAATGAGAAAGTACTAAAAGTGTGTGTGGTGGCACTCATATATCTGACCTACTTTACAAAGTTGCCTGGGGCTGTCTTTTTCAGAGAGATTTAGAAAGGATGACTAACTTTGTGTCAGTGGTTCAAAAATGAAAAATTGGGAGGGCCTGGCCCGTGTCCCAAACCTAGAGAAAAGAAAAAGGAAGAGAAGCAGATGGGAGAATCAGGAGCAGATGCAAGTTATTTAAAAGTAATACAGTCATTCAGCAGGACTGGAGTGGAAATTCAACCACTTATTGGGCATGACATTTGGATAAATTAAACTGAACAGAACAGAACATCTAGGAAATACCAGATAGGAAAAGCAAAATGAGGGTGAAAGTTGGCTGACAAGGAAAGGAAAAGGAATAGATGAAAAAGAGTTTAAGGCAAAGGTAAAGTCATTTACCTTTGCTCTATGTTTATTCCAGACTTTTATTTTTAAATAAAAAATTCAATTATACAAATTTGCAAGTAACTGGACATTGAATGTCACGTAGATTTTAAAAGAGTCTGATTTACTGATTTTCCTCCTCAATACCATTTCATGGCACATATCAAATACATACACACACTCATGGAGACACATAATCATTCACACACTCACATACACTCACATACACAAACACAGTAACACCCACACATGAGCAAGCACAATCATACACATGCAACAATTTTACTCTTAATTTTTTTGTGATATGACATTTTCAGACTCTATTTAACTGCAAAGGCAATAAATATTTTATGAGATCACTCAGTAGAGATTTGTCTCACATTTTAATTGTTTATTTTTGACCTGTAGGTGCTGCGGGGATTACGGGATCCTCAGGGTAAAATTATAGGTGGACTCATGACTCAGGCACTACTGGTGGGAAGACAGACAGGGGTGAGAAATCAAACCAGGATGAGCTCCAGGAAAGAGGGCGAGTGAACAGCTAGATCTGAAACATGATTGCTACAACTATTTGCCAACATTCCTAATATTGACTGTTGATCTTTCTGCCTGAGAATCATACTGTGGCCATTCTTACTGATTTATCAAACAGATAACTTATTTTGGAGAACTTGAAGGAGGCTTGCTTCATCTAAATCAAGATTAACAGACTTCAAGCAGAATTCTCAATTTCACTTACTAGTGAGTTGGTTGCAAGATAAGAGACAGGGTTCATTTGTCAAGTTTGGCCTCCTACAGGGTGATACTCTCCCTCATGCCCTCTAAGTAAATTTGACTTAGTCTCCTGGACATGGAACTGAGATTCTAATTAAAGGAGCATGTTTTCTTGGCATTTCTGTGTTCTGCAAGTCGCATTGTTCTAAAGGTACCTGTGTAAATTTCATTATTTTTCACCTTCAAAGATATCGCACCTTAGAGACTAAAAAGCCCTATTGGGTCTTCACCCAGACTTTTTAAATTTTCTTTTTTCCCTCCTTTGCACCTCTTTGCCACTTTCACTGAAGCACGGCTGTGATACTTCCCTTTCCATTTCTTTGCTGTTGGGTCAGACCTCAGTGTAGAAGCCTTAAAATAAAGGCTAAGATGACAATAAAAGCACCCATGGAAATAAAAAAAGGAAGAAAATTTGAAAAGGGCTTGAAAATAAAAGGATACAAAAGCATAGTGCATAAAGGATGAGAAAGTTGAAAAGATTATGGAATCAAGAAATGTGTGATAATGTAACCTTTAAAAAAATGAAATGTTTAAAATAAAAAGTCCCAGGGAGGTGGATGAAAAAGGAAAAAAAAAGTTAAAATGAGAAAAGGAGTTCCCCCCAACCCCTGAAAGTTTTGTTACCTTGGAGAAGAATTTTCAGGCAAACCTATTACATCTTATGCAATTATGTAACAAAATTTATTACTAAGCGTAGGGTGCTACAAAAGTAAACAACAGAAGATACAAAATAAATTTTCTCTTTCTCTTCATGAAGTGTGACTTTGGAATTAGTACAAACCCAACTTTAGTGCATGCCGTAGCATTAATAGATGCCGACTTTGTAGAGAAGTGAATCTACTGTCTATTCTGTAAAACAAAGCTGTCTTTCCAGATCAATGTAAAGAATTGACTATGAATATGTTTTTTCAACAACCTTGTGTGCTATGGAAAGAGAATGGAAATTAGCAGTAGTTATAAGAACTCAAGCAGGGTTTTAATTTATAAATTAGAAATAATGACTTTTTTTCTACTTACCTAGAATGAGCCACACTGTGCGTATGATAGATTGTGATTAACTATAAAGAACCAGACGTTATAAATTAGTGCTAAGTAACAATGAACCTAGCCATCAGCAGTTTGAAATTCAGGACACTGAATAGAAGAAAAATGGCTAAGAAAATCTGATGGTATTTGGTTTTGAGTTGCTATTATCAGAACTATTTGGAATGTTAAAATTTATCAGTCATTGGATTCACCCCCACCCCATCCCACTCCATGAAGGGGGGGAACAGATATGTATGGTTCGAAATTTAATATATACAAAGGGATCATTGGTGAAGTGCTTATCATCAAAATTTCCCCCTTTTCATTTCTTCATTTATTTACTCAATACAAGTATTTATTCAGTATCTGCTATGTGTAGGGCAACTCTTCTGGTTCAAGGGGCATTGAGGTGGACTAAATGCAGTCTTGACTCTCAAGATTTTATTTTCCAGAGGCAACTGTTGCTACCATTTTTTGGGTATGTTTTATTCTAGAGGTCAGGCGTGTGCCCTGACCAAGAATTAAACCAGCGATGTTTTGCTTTGTGGGATGACACCCAACCAACTGAGCTACACCAGTCAGGGTGTTTTTTTTCCTTTTAAAATAACCATGTAAATGTAAAGGCAAAAAGAAAATTTCAATGATTAACTATCAAAAACAAATAATATATACCCCCTGACACACAAACACACATACGTCCTTTTGAAATTTTTACACATAATGTATTTAGCAAGCACCATGTTAATGGACATTAAGGATCTGTTCACATTTTTTCTGTTATACACAAGCTGCCCTCCAAACCACCTATAACATTTGCGGAGCCCAGGGCAATACTATCTATGGAGCCCCACACAATGTTATAAATCAAACTCACAACTATTGACTAACACATTTCCTATCCCTTTACTTAGACAAATATACGTCTATAACATGAAATGGAAAAATGTACATAAAGCTTATATAACTGAAAGTTGTTTTAATTATTATTGCACAGATCTGGGAATTCTGGTAATGGATTACTAATACCTGCATTGATAAAAATAAAGCATACAATTCATAATTCCTTCTTTATTCTATAAAATTTGTTTTTCTTTCATTTTAGCAAAATTACTAATTTTTACTTTATTTTATTATTTTTTAGATCCCTCTTTTTTATTCTTTATTTTATTTTATTTTTAATTTTTAAATCATGTTTAACTATTACAATTGTCTCAATCTTTTCCCCTTTAACCTCCTCCACCCATCCCACCCCACCCCACGCTCCCACAGTTAATTCTCACTCTGTTGTCCACGTCCATGGGTCATTCATGTAAGTTCTTTGTCTAGTCCCTTCCACTTTCCACCATTGTCCTCTTTCCCCATCCCCTCTGGTCGCTTTCTTTCTGCTCCATGTTTCCGTGCCTGTGGTTTATTTTGTTCATTAGTTTATTTTGTTTGTTAGTTGGTTGAATAGAGTTCACTTATATGTGAGATCATATGGTATTTGTCTTTCATCAACTGGCTTATTTCACTTAGCTTAATATTCTCCTGTTCCATCCATGTTGTTGCAAAAGGTAGTTCTGAGTCTGGGAGAGGAAAAAAGATGGCGGAGGAGTGAAAGGGAGTCACACTGACCTCCTCTCAAAACCAAACTGGAATTGCAACTAAATAATGGAGTAATCACCTGGAAAGCAGTGGAGCGATAGTGGGAGAGGAGCCTTGGTGCCGCGGACAGCGGATTCGACTCTCACACATCCCAACGGGTGAGAATTGCGGTGGAGGCTCGAGAAGGTGGGCTGGGTGCGCACGGGCACTGGCACCAGAGGGACATTGAAACAGCCAGTTAGCGTCCCCCGGGAAGAACGGGGTCTGAATCATAAACAGGAACCCCTAAACTACAGCCGCTAAAGCCGAGAAAATACAGACAAAACGCAACCCCAAAAAGCTTAGGGGCACTCTCTGCCAGAGACAAGTGGCTGGGGATGCAAAAAGACATTTAAAGGGCAAACGCAAAAGTTGCAGCGGCAGCCACCCTCCTTGATCGCTGGGTACAGGCGGCAGCAGGGTGGGCTGGTGCCTGGGAAAAGACTGGTGAGGAAAATTTAGTGAAGAGAACTGACTCTGCGGCCGGTGGAGCCCGGGTGATAACGCACTTCCCACTCTGCAGCTACCATCTTGCTCAGGCATAAGGGAATCAATTAACCTGCCTTTTGTGCGCTCCGCACACAGCTTGTGCGCCTGTGACCTGCGGGGCTGAGTGCAGACTGTCTGGGAGAGCCTTGAGGAGAGACTGGAGACAGTGGCGTTGGGGAAAGAACGGGAGGAGGAACCGGGGAGTCCCGACTCCCTCCCCGTTCGGTAGTCTCCATTGTGGGCTGGAAAGGCGCGACCCCAAAGAGGCAGAAGCGGGGCGCGCATGAACCAGACTGCCTGCAATTGAAACGCAGTCCGCACAGGGGTTGGATCCTCAGCCGAAGGGGACACAGAACTGCCCAGAGGCCCCTGAGGGGAGACTAGAAACGGAGGCATTGGGGAAAGAACGGGAGGAGGAACCGGGGAGTCCTGACTCCTTCTCCTTGCCGAAGTCTCCATTGCGCGGGAAGAGGCCACACCCCCAAAGAGCCAAAAGCTGAAAAGCAAACATAGACACCCCCAAAACACCCAGAGCAGGCGCGCACACTTGCGCCGAGTGACTGGCGAGGGTTGGCGAGCGTGTGTGTGACCCACCCGGGCTGGCAAACGCTTGCACCTGCCGGCAAGGCCTCACACAGACTGGCACCCATACGGCCTGCGAGGGATTGCACAGAGGGGCAAGGGCAGGCGTAAATTGACCCGCCCGCCGCGATTGCAGAGCGGCCCACAAAATAAGTAGAGCTGCCCAGAGTCCCTGGAGGAGAGACCAGAAACAGGATTAACCGGAGAGCTGATTTCCTCCCATTTCCATAGTCCCCATTTGGCGAGGGCAAGCAACGCACCCAAAGAGCCAAAAGCGGGGAAAACACACAATAGAAGACTCTAAACTGACCAGTGCCGCGAAGCTCGCGTGCCAGGGAGGTCAGATGAGCACGGGAGGTCGCGAATAAGCCCTCTGGTCTGGGGCAAACACATGCGAGCCCAGGCAGGTGGGGGACCCTGCCGCGCTGGGAACGCGCTCAAGGAGCTCTCGTGAGAGCGCAGAGAGATCCCAAAAAATAGCCCAGCCCTGACCGAAGGGGTCACAGAGCTGTTCCAAGCAGGAGTCAGACACAGGCATTAGACTCCTGAAAGGCTCAAACAAACAACCCAAGGCCCTATAGGGTCAACAACTGACATCATCAGAGGCAAGCCCAGAAAGAAAAGTAAAGGACAAAAATACTTAACAGACTCTCACAAAAATGGGAAGAAAAAGAAGTTCTCCCCAAATGAGTGGAAAAGGGGACTCCCCACAGAGAGAGCTCAATGAAATAGAGGCAAGGGAACTATCAGATATGGAATTTAAAACAATGGTTCTAAGGAAGCTCAATGAGCTCAGCCAGCTCAAAGAGAACTATGAGAAACTGCAGAGAAACTATCAGGATCTTACAGCAAACTATATCAGCCTGGAAAAGGACATAGAAACTATCAAGAAGACACAAGAGGATATGAAGAATACCATTTCTGAATTGAAGAACACAGTAGAAGGAATCCAAAGCAGGCTGGATGAAGCTGAGGATCGAATCAGTGAGATGGAGGATAAGGTAGAAAAAAGCTCCCAGAAAGAGCAAGAAATGGAAAAACGGCTCAAAAAGAATGAAGAAGCATTTAGGGAAATGCAGGACAACCTGAAACGCAATAATATCCGTATAATAGGGATACCAGAAGGAGAAGAAGAGGAGCAAGGGATAGAGAACCTCCTCGAAAAAGTAATGATGGAAAATTTCCCTAATTTGAGGAGAGAAAGGCTCTCATGGATCCAGGAGGCACAGAGGACCCCACTCAAGAAGGACCCAAGGAGGTCCACTCCAAGACACATCATCATTAAAATGGCAAATGTCAAAGACAAAGAGAGAATCCTCAAGGCAGCAAGGGAGAAGGAGAAAGTAACATACAAGGGGGCCCCGATACGCCTAGGAGCTGACTTCTCAACAGAAACACTCCAAGCCAGAAGGGAATGGCAACAAATATTCCAAGCCATGAAAAGCAAGGGCCTACAGCCAAGGCTGCTCTACCCAGCTAGGCTCTCCATTAAAATAGAAGGAGAAATACGGAGTTTCCCAGACAAAAGAAAGCTAAAAGAATACATCTCTACCAAACCAGCACTCCAAGATATGCTAAGGGGACTGGTTTAAGCAGATGAAGGAAAAGAATGAGACGGAGAGGAACACAAGTACAAAGAGAAAAGATGAGTAAGTTTCTATCAGTAATATCTCTCAATGTGAATGGACTAAATGCCCCAATCAAAAGACACAGGGTAGCTGAGTGGATAAGAAAACATGACCCACACATATGCTGCCTACAAGAGACCCACCTCAGAGCAAAAGACCTACACAGATTGAAAGTAAAGGGATGGAAAATAATATTCCAAGCAAATGGACATGAGAAAAAGGCTGGCGTTGCCATACTTGTATCAGACAAAGTCGATTTCAAAGCAAAGGCCATAAAGAGAGACCCAGAGGGGCACTTTATCATACTTAAAGGAAGAATCTATCAAGAAGACATCAATATTGTAAACTTATATGCTCCCAATATAGGAGCCCCCAAGTTTATAAGGAAATTGTTGGATGACTTCAAAAAAGATATAGATAGCAACACACTGATAGTAGGGGATTTCAACACCCCACTGTCCAAAATGGACAGATCTTCCAAACAAAACATTAATAAACATATCGTGGAGCTGAATGAAACACTGAATCAAAGAGACTTAACTGACATATATAGAATCTTACATCCCAAAGAAGAAAAATACACATTCTTTTCAAATGCTCATGGCAGTTTTTCAAAGATAGACCACATGATAGGACACAAAGCAAGCCTCAGTAAATTCAGGAAAATTGAAATAATACCAAACTTTTTCTCAGACCACAAGGCCTTGAAACTCGAAATCAAACTCAAAGAGAAACTTCAAAAACTTGGAAACTCATGGAGACTGAACAGTACACTTTTAAACAATGAATGGGTCAATAATGAGATAAGAGAAGAAATCAAAAAATTTCTGGAAACAAATGAAAATGAACAGACAACTGTCCAAAACCTATGGGACACAGCAAAGGCGGTCCTGAGAGGGAAGTTCATAGCAATACAGGCTTACCTTAAAAAGATAGAAACATTTCAAATAAAAGACCTAACACTACAACTTGAAGAACTGGAGAAACAACAACAAATAAATCCCAGAGCAAGTAGAAGGAAGGAAATAGTCAAGATTAGAGCAGAACTGAATGACATAGAGACAAAAAGAACAATTCAGAGGATCAACCAATCCAGAAGCTGGTTCTTTGAAAAGATTCATAAAGTGGACAAACCTTTAAGCAGACTCATCAAGAATAAAAGGGAGAGGATCCAAATTAATAATATCAGAAATGAAAGAGGAGAAATAACAACTGATACCACAGAAATACAAATGATCATCAGAAACTATTATGAACAATTATATGCCAAGAAATTTGAAAATCTGGATGAAATGGACAAATTTTTAGAAAAGTATAATCTTCCAACACTGAAGGAGGAAGAAACAGAAAGCTTGAACAGACCGATAACAGTTGGGGAAATTGAAGCAGTAATCAAGAAACTCCCAGCACACAAAAGTCCAGGGCCAGACGGTTTCCCAGGAGAATTTTACAAAACATTTAAGGAAGAGCTAACCCCTGTCCTTCTCAGACTATTCCAAAAAATCCAAGAGGAGGGAAGACTGCCAGACTCCTTCTATGAGGCCAGCATCACCCTGATCCCCAAACCAGATAAAGACCCTACAAAGAAAGAAAACTACAGGCCAATTTCGCTGATGAACATAGATGCTAAAATCCTCAACAAAATATTGGCAAACCGCATCCAGCAATACATTCAAAAGATTATCCATCACGATCAAGTGGGATTCATCCCAGGGATGCAGGGATGGTTCAATATACGCAAATCAGTAAACGTGATACACCACATAAATCAAAGAAAAGACAAAAACCACATGATCATCTCGATAGATGCAGAAAAAGCATTTGACAAGGTACAGCACCCATTTATGATCAAAACACTCAGCAAAATGGGAATCAATGGGGCATTCCTCAACGTAATAAAGGCCATATATGAAAAACCTACAGCCAATATCATACTCAACGGGCAAAAACTGAAAGCTTTCCCACTAAGATCGGGAACACGCCAAGGATGTCCGCTCTCACCGCTTCTTTTCAACATCGTATTGGAAGTCCTAGCCGCAGCGGTCAGACAAGAGAAAGAGATAAAAGGCATCCAAATAGGAAAGGAGGAAGTAAAACTATCATTGTTTGCAGATGACATGATAGTGTACATAGAGAACCCTGTAGACTCTACCAAAAAACTCCTCAACCTAATAAGTGAATTTGGCAAAACAGCAGGATACAAAGTCAACATTCAGAAATCAAAGGCGTTTTTGTACACCAGCAATGCAATAGAAGAAGAAGAAATCAGAAAAAATATACCATTCGATATAGCACGAAAAAAGATAAAGTACCTAGGGATAAATTTAACCAAAGACACAAAAGACCTGTATGCAGAAAACTATACAACATTGAAAAAAGAAATTAAGGAAGACACAAATAAATGGAAGCATATACCGTGCTCATGGATTGGAAGAATTAATATCCTTAAAATGTCCATACTACCAAAAGCAATTTATAGATTCAACGCAATCCCTATTAAGATACCAATGACGTATTTCACAGAAATAGAACAGACATTTCAAAAATTTATATGGAACCATAAACGACCTCGAATAGCTGCAGCAATTTTGAGAAAGAAACACAAAGTAGGAGGGATCACAATACCGGACATCAAACTCTACTACAAAGCCACTATACTCAAAACAATCTGGTACTGGCACAAGAACAGACCCATAGACCAGTGGAACAGAATAGAAAGCCCAGAAATAAGCCCAGGTCTCTATGGACATCTAATATTTGACAAAGGGGGCAGAAGCATAAAATGGAGCAATAACAGCCTCTTCAACAAATGGTGTTGGGAGAGCTGGATGGCTACATGCAAAAAATTGAAATTGGATCATCAGCTGACACCATACACAAAAATAAACTCAAGATGGATAAAAGACTTAAATATAAGTCGCAACACCATCAAAGTCCTAGAGGAGAACATTGGCAGGAAACTCTCAGATATCCCACGCAGCAATTTTTTCACTGATATGTCTCCTAAAGCAAGGGACATAAAGGAAAGAATAAACAAGTGGGACCTCATCAAAATAAGAAGCTTCTGCACGGCTAAAGAAAACATCAGCAAAATGAAAAGGGAGCCAACCATTTGGGAAAATATATTTGCTAATGATACATCAGATAGAGGTTTGATCTCCAAGATATACAAAGAACTCACTCGACTTTACTCCAAGAAGACAAACGATCCAATCAAAAAATGGGCAAAGGACCTGGGCAGATGCTTTTCTAAGGAGGAGATACAGAGGGCCCAGAGGCATTTGAAAGGATGCTCTGCATCACTAGCCATTAGAGAAATGCAGATCAAAACCACCACGAGGTACCACCTCACACCGGTCAGAATGGCCATCATAAACAGATCCACAAACAACAGGTGCTGGCGAGGCTGTGGAGAAAAGGGAACTCTAGTCCACTGTTGGTGGGAATGCAGACTGGTGCAGCCACTATGGAAAGCAGTGTGGAATTTCCTCAGAAAGCTGAAAATGGAACTGCCTTTTGATCCAGCGATTCCCCTGCTGGGACTATACCCTGAGAACACCAAAACGCCAATACAAAAGAACCTATGCACCCCAATGTTCATAGCAGCACAATTGACAATAGCCACGTGTTGGAAGCAACCTAAATGCCCATCAGTAGATGATTGGATCAAAAAATTATGGTACATATACACAATGGAATACTACGTAGCAGAAAGAAAAAAAGAAGTACTAAACTTCGCAACAGCATGGATGGAACTGGAGAGCATCATGCTAAGCGAAATAAGCCAGGGGGTGAAAGACAAATACCATATGATCTCACCTATAAGCGGAACCTAACCAAGAATGCAAAGAAGCAAGGCAAATATGGCCAGCAACACTGAAAGGAAAAGAAATCAACAGAGACAAGAGGGAAGGGGGGGCAGGGAAAGGGAAGGGAAGGGGAAAGTCAAGGAACATATAGCAAGGACTCATGGACAAAACCAAAGGGGAAGAGCTGAGGGAGGGAAGGTGGGAGGGGGCAAGGGAAAGGGGGGGGAAGGCAGAGACAAATGTATTTAAAAAGTAAATAAATTAATAAAAAAAAAAAACAAACAAAAGGTAGTTCTATCTCTCTCTCTCTCTCTCTCTTTCTTAATGCAGATTGATTATATAATCAATATTTTTATATAATTGTTTCATTGACAAGAATAACTTTCAGATTCAACGTATAATTCTATTCAAAGAGTATATTTACATCAAAATATAAATATGTGTAAAATATCAACCAGTTAAAATTATTTTGTTTTCCAAAAGTTATTTTCTCTTTTTAAAAAAATATTTTATATATTTAGTTTTAGAGAGAGGGGAAGGGAAGGAGAAAGAGAGGGAGAGAAACATCAGTGTGAGAGAGAAACATTGATCTGTTGTCTCTTGCATGTGTCCCAACTGTGGACCAAACCGCAACTCAGGCAGATACCATGACCAGGATTCAAACGAGCAATATTTCGCTTTGCAGAATGGATGACATTCAACCAACTGGGCCATACCAGTTAGGGCAATCATTTTATTTAAAAATAACCATTTAAATATAAAGGCAAAAAGGCAATTTCAATGACTGACTATCAAAAACAAATAACAATGAAATGTAGCTAAATTTCTTGCATATATGCTTTCTGAAATAGAAATCTCATTTAATATTTTAATTGCAAATATTAATAAAATAGTAATTATTGTACTAATAAACTATTTTCATTTAAATTAAATCTCATTTTATATAATAGTAAAGCCTTAGTTTTGGTGTTCGAAGTCCATACATTAGACGAAGTGTACAGAATCCATATCATGCCATAACTAAAAGTAATAAATTATTTACATTGGACAGAATTCCTCAACCGTTACTCAGCAACTACTGTAGGTACCATTATAATTTGAACATTAAAAAACAACCCCCGCTGGTGTGGCTCAGTGGATTGAGTGCCAGCATGTGAACCAAAGGGTAGCAGGTTCCACTCTCTGTCTAAGGCACAGGCCTGGCTTGTGGTCCAGGTCCTGGTGGGAGGCACGTGAGAGACACCCACACACTGGTTTCTCTCCCTCTCTTTCTCCTTCCCTTCCACTCTCTAAAATAAATAACCAAATTAAAAAATCGACTCCCCCCACGCCTCCACAAAGAAAGATGTCTAATCAGCTTTCAGCTTTATTATAAAAAATAATGTAAGAATGTACCGCATCCCTGATATCTGAGAGGAATGGTTGATAAGTCAATTAGTTTGACTTTGCTCTTAGGTAAATGCTTCCACGGTCCACATCTTCTCCAAAGCAGCGGTCATTCTTAGTGCTGGCACTGGCATGACCCGCTGGGCTTCACCATATTTGGATGAAGTTGCCTTTCACTTTGAAGATGTAGGGCAAAAAAATGTGGAGCAACTTTTTCCTGGGACCTGAACATTGTCAAGCATATGAGCAGAGTATTAGAGTTACAGTTTGCATTATGCTGTACTGAGTGCCAGATATTGCACCGTGTGAAAAGGTGCTCTGCACTCTTTAATACACCCATTGTGCAGATGTGATGAACAGTGCCTACTCAGACAGTCAAAAGAGACCCCTTTTGCCCACATCAAAGTCTTTATACTGTAGTGAATATCTCTGAACCTATGGTATTTTATTTATAGCATTTGCAGGATTAATTCCTTAGAAATCCAATTGTATTAAAGGGTATATCATTTTAATTTTTTGATAGATATTGGCAAATTGCTCTCTTTTGTGATTGTGGCAGCTTACAATGTCATCAGAGGTATAAGAAAGTGGTTGTTCCCCCATGCTCTCATTATGAGAGTATTCATCAAATGTTACTAATCTTTGCCAATCTATTGGGTAAAAAAATAATATCTAGTTCTAGTATGAATTAACATTTCTCTTATTTTGGGTCAAATGAACAGCTTTCCATATATTTACATTGCTATTTACATTTTCTGTCTAGTAAACTATTCATATCTTTTGTCCATTTTTCTATTAGGTTAGTAATCCTTTGCTTACTGATTTGTAAATACTCTTCATATATTAGACAAATTATCTTTTTGTCTTATGAGTTGCTAAAGTTTCTCTCAGGTTTTTAAAAAATTTTTATTTATTTTTTAACCTTTTTTTTGGGTGTGTATATGTGTTATTCCATACAGAGATTTTAAATATTCTTATGTAGTCAAATTTATTAATTATTTACTTATAACTCCTGGGATTTAAAAAATAATACTGAAAAGGTCTTCCTCATTTGAAGATGGTAAAAATTTAAAAAATAACATTACAATCATTTCTTCTAATTCTTTTAAGGTTTTATTTTCACCTTGAAATCTTTGATACATTTGGGATACATTTTTGTTGATGCTGTGAGGTAAGTATTCAATGTCTTTTTTCCTGAGGAGTAGTCTGTTATTCCAACAATATTTATTTAATGTTTTATCTTTTTCTTCTGCTTTGAAGTATCAACTTACCTGTATATAAATTTCAATATGCATTTGAGTCTTTTTCAGGGGTTTCTTATCTATTTTTTTCTATTTGTATATCTATATTATGTGTTTGTACTATATTGTTTAATTATTACAGTTTTATTCTACACTTTAATATTTGGTAGAGCTAGTCTCACATGATAAGTCCCCCTTCCTTCCCCCTGAATATTTTTACTATTAATGCTTTCTTCCCCATTAGGAACTTTAGAATCAGTTATTTTAGCTCAAAAACAAATTCCCTTGGTAGATTATTAGGTTTGTGTAAATTTTTAAACTAACTTGAAAGTTAACATCTTTATGATAAGACATTTTCCCCCCAAGAATGTGGAATGCCTTTCCATTAACTTAAATCATTTTTGTGAGACATTTTAAAAAAGTACTTTGAAATTGTTTAATGTAGCTCCTGCACTTTTCTTGTTAAGTTTATCCATAGGTATTTTACATTTTTTTGTTATTTTTGAGAAAAAGGGTCTTTCCAGTATATCTTCTAATTTTATGTGTATACATGATGGCTATTGATTACCATATGTTACTTTGTTTTTGAGCACTAACTTATTAATTTTTTATAAATTACAAAAACTAAAAGAATAGTTTCTTAGTTGATTTTCTTGGGTTTCTAAGTAATCATTATATTTGCAAATCATGATAATTTTACTTTCTCTTTTATAATTTTTCTCTTTTCTTTCAATTACTTAATTTCATTCACTAGCTAGTAGCTCTAGGGTAACATGAAATATTAATGGCACAAGTGAATTTGTTCCAGACTTTAATGGGAATTTTCTAGTATTTCTCCATTAATTGTGATATTAACATTTAGGTTGATGTATATATTTATCTGCTTACCATATTAATGAAGTGCCTATTTTTTCATTTAAAAAATTAGAAACATATATTACATTTTATTAGTTGACTTTAACAGCCATGATGATAATATGCTTCTCTTTTTATCCTTTTAAATAATTTTAGATGTAGTTTTTCTAATTAATTTCTAATATTCCTGGCAATTCCAGAGTAAACTCCACTATATTTGATATTTTATTCCTTTATTATGCTTCTGAATTCTTTTTTCCAATGTGTTATAGCATTTTACTTCAATATTTATAGGAAAGATTTTTTTTGTTTCAAGTTAAGAAATATAATGTAAATGCTATGCTAGCTTTTGGAGTTTCCTTTTTTCTATGTTCTGAAAGAATTTTCCTTCTTTGTCTTGTGTAGTTCCCTTTGACCTGGGCACTATTGGAGTTTTGACTACATGGCTTGGTATTCTGGGGGCTCTATGTGCTAAAAAATACTGATTTTTCCAGAGTGAATTCATCAGCCAAGGATTTTCACATGCATAATTTTTAGTCTCCTAAAAATCCAATGTTATACCTCACCCCAAGCCTTCTTACTCCACCCCCTCTAGCCAAAGTGGACTATATACAGACAAATCCCTACCTATGTTCCAAGGTCCTGTTCAAATGACACCTTCTTCATGAAGACTTCCTGGTCCCTCCAACTCCAAGATGAGCTGTTTCTTTGAAGATAACTATGTTTTTCTTTATAGCAACTACTTTTTGGCCATCCCATTTTTCTGACTCTAATATATTCAACAGATATATTAGAAATTTGTTGGCATTCCACAAAATACTTTCATGATATTATAGTATTTCATCTTTACCACAGCCCTGTAATTTGGACAGTGTATAGATATTGGAATGTTAATCTGGAGCGAGAGAGTCAATAATTTTTTTTTAGTTCACAGAGCAGGTAGACTGCAAAATAGGAATTCAGCTCAAGCCTGTCTGATTCAAAACGATATACTCTTTCCACCAGGTCATGTTGATGAAACAGCAGATCATCTTTATAATTGTTTTGTATGTCTCTCTTTCCTATATGAGATTCCACGCCCCTGCAGGGTCTCGCCTGTGTCTTATTTCTCTTGCAGTCCCCTATAGCTTCCTGTACATAGGAGAAATTAAACAAAAGCTTATCCAATTGGTAGAAATAAACAGAGTGAATATCTCCAATTTGGTTGCAATAAAGTTCAAAATGAATTACGGAGTTTGACTCATGCATATAATCCCTATTTATAGTTCATTAATCCACACATTTATAAATTCTTGGCAAAAGGCTTTTCAGAGGACTTCTGCAGCCATGGACTGTGTGGGGTTTGCTCTCCTGGTCATGCAGCTGCACAACATTCTTGTGGCTATTCTCTGGGGCCAGGTCAATGGGCAGCTTTTCCGGTGTTAATTGGCTGCAGTTTATCTTGGTGCTGGAAAACTGCGGCGCTGCTTACCTGTCACCTCCTGGGTGTCTGATTGCTTTCTGGGAAGGCCACAGCTTCAGCACAGTTTCATCTAGAAGTGATAGCTTCCCCTTTTCACTCCTTATAGAACTCCATCTGTACCTCTCTTTTTATCTTTCTCACTTCCTACCTGGTATTACAATGGTTTACGTAATTGATGTCATATTTCCTGTAAGGTTGGGGGCCATCTTGGATTCATTCCCCACTGTGCTCACATGGTGCCTGGCACGTAGTAGGAGCTCAATACATTTAAAAAAAAGTAATTACAGTAGGTTCTAAATTCCGAAAATATTGCTTCTCTTATTTTACTAGCGACGTTTCAGCATTTTTGCTGCTGCCCACTATTCATGTGGGTGGTATGAGCTGAAATTGCTGAAAAGGGATGTAATTTCCCTTGTTAATATAATTACTACCATATATTATCACAGCACTAAAGTCATAATATACTCATTTTCAGTGGCCTATACACATCACCAAAATTATCTCCAGAGGAGAAATTTATCATGTTTATTTTTGGTCACAGAGTAAAATGCTGCCAAGTTTGTTAAATATGTGCTCAGTCCCCTTTGAGTGGCAAGGGTGTGAATAAATGGGGCCATTTTGCCTCTTATGAGAAAAAAAAGTAAGGCTCTTATTTGCATCCAGATACAATTTAACTGCTTGGAATCTCAAGTCAGGGCAGTGGGTTGGGTAGGGAACACCTGTCCTATGGGTCTTTCATAGCTTGGGAAAGTAATGAATGAGGATCTGAACAAGCTGGAGAGGAAGCTGGGGGGTGGGAATCCTTGAATCCTGAATGATGATGGCAGCAGCTGCACCTGGGGCGGACTAATGGGTGTGTCATTGAACTCAGGGTAGACAAGGGCGGGAATTTGAATTGTGAGCATGTGATTGGCCTGTAACTGTCATCAACAAAATCTAATGAGCCTTTATTTTTGCTTTTGGGGAAAGTTGACCTGCTTCTAGGAGTCATGTCTCAGCCCGGGATTTAAAGAGGACTTTCCCAGAAGCAAGGCTAAGTTGGTCCTTGTAATGCTTGTGGGGTGGATAGAAGGGGGTCACCTGTCCTGTATGCTGGAGCTGATGCTGGAAGGCCAGCCATGGGCTGAATGCATGGCTCTGAGGACGACCTCAGCTCCTACCCAGGGCCAGCTGAAGACAACACCAGGGACATGGACATGCCCCAGGGGTCAGCAGGGCCTAATGTCAGGGAATCTAGGCTGTTGCAAGGTGCCACTGGGGGCAGAGTCAGACTCAGAGCCCAGGGCCTGAGTATGGCGAAGATTTTTATTAATAAGCTGAGTGAGCTCCTATAAAGACAGAGAATCTAAAATGGAGGGGCCCAAAACACAGATTCCCAACTTGGAACCTGCTAGAACTTTAAACACCTCTCACTTAGAAACACCCATTTCCTAGCTGCTTCAGCTACAAAAGGTCCTTGACTTTGGCTCTTTCTAGCAGGTCTTCCTTTGCAGTGTTTTTTCGACCCTCCTGTACATTTGAGTCACTAAAATTACTCTAAAAAATAGGTCTCTAGGCCCCGGCACTGTACATGTGTGTATATATATAGGGGTGGGCAAAAGTAGGTTTACAATTGTAATACAAATAAATAATACAATAATTAATAAATAATAATACAATAATGGACTTTGTGACTCACATACTCACAACTGTAAACCTACTTTGGCCAACTTCTCCATACTGATATATTGGGTTGGCCAAGAAGTTCATTTGGTTTTTTTCCCTTAAGATGGCTCTAGTAACATTTCATTGTCTTTAACTTTATCTGAAACAATTTTGTTATATTGTGACAGCTGTCATATCAGCATGCATTTAAAAAAACTTACCAAAAATTGGTGAATTTTTGTGTAACCATTTTAATATTGAAGATGGAAGAAAATATGCAACATTTTCCACATATTATGTTTTATTATTTCACAAGAAACGCAAAAGTGCAACTGAAAAGCAAAAAGAAAAAAAAATTTGTGCAGTATATGGAGAAGGGGATGTCATTGATCAAATGTGTCAAAAGTGTTTTGTGAAGTTTTGTGCTGGAGATTTCTAGCTGGATGATGTTCCACAGTCAGGTAGACCAGTTGAAGTTGATAACTTGATCAAATTCAGACACTAATTGAGAATAATCATCGTTTTACCATGCAGAAGATAGCTGATGTACTCAAAAATATTCAAATCAATAAAATTATAGGTAAAAATAAAAAAATTAAAAATGTGTCTTTTATGGAAAAAACTAAATGGATCTCTTTTGGCCAACCACACACACACACACACACACACACACATACATTTATATACCCACATGCATATATCTATATTTATATCTATATCTATATATTGTATGTATTTATCCCCATGAGATTTGAATGCACAGACTGAGGACCCTGACAAGTAGATGGTGTAAGAGGCTGAGATTGAGGGCTTGAGCGTCCTCTAGAGGCCAACAGGAACATTACCCGAACGAGGTTGCACAGGCAGGGAGTTTACACCTTTTTGCTGCTCTTTATGTAACATTTAGTCTGGGCCAAACATTTTTTTCATGAATGAATCTGATCCTCAAATAACATTACACGAGATTTTATTAAATCCATTTAATAGATGAAGACACTAAGATCCAATGACCTACAGTTGAACTGGACCTTGAACCCAGGTTAAGATGGGACCATTGCTTCTTAGGTCTGTCTAATAGGGCTATTATAATGATTTCAGCCTAAGTTACGGGGAATTGTAATATTGAGATTAAGAATTTTGGCTCTGGAGTTGGAATTAAATAAATTTAAATCCTGGCTTTGCAATTTAAAACTAGGTGATTGGAACAAGTTACTTAACCTCTCTGACCCTCAGTTTCGTCACCTATGCAATGAGGCTAGAATGGTTGTAAGACTTAAATGAGATGATTCTTGTAAAGCTCTCAGGATATTGGCTGGGGCAGACTCAACACCCAGTGAGCATGGCCTGTTATTATTAGAACCAGCTCAGAATAGAAAAAGCAGGTGTTGAGCCTGGCAACCCAGTGATGAGGCCCTGGGGGAGGCATTTCAGAGGATGGGTGCTGGTCAGTCTTGTATAAATTTTCTGTGCCATGATTGATTGGTAAGAACATGGGGAAACTGAGGAAAAGTGCAAATCAAGTGAATCAGTGATGCTCCTTGTGCCTCCTTCCTCCACCTCTTCTGTCCTGAAACCCCTCCCTCCCTACTCCTCTGTCCTCTCTGCCCAGCATGCTCTCTGCTAGCTGTGATCTATTACTTGGGTCCAATCTCAGGTGATAATGGATTAAGAAGGTATTCATCCCAGGAGTATTTAACCTTTGCTAAGAGACTCAATTAACCTTCAAGACGCAAAGGAATTCATCTTTAATGGTGCAATTTAAGGCTCTGTGAGCGGTAATGGGCATATAATGTTGGGTGGGGGCTGTTCCTTTGGTCACCCAAGAGAGATTGCTGCCATGCCTGCTTGAGAGACCATCAGCAGACAGTCACCTGGATGGCAGGGACCACTGCCAGGTCACCTTTGTTTCTTCCAGAGTCTTGCGTATGGCTCCGGGGACAGTAAATTCTCAAAAGCCTTTTGTTGATCAGAGTTTAAAGAACATATTTAGATCTCATCTTAAGGTTGCTTTTGTCTAGATATTTCTGAATGCTTAATAAACTTCACCACAAGATTTTGAAACATATTAGTAAAGTAACCGATTATATTTTATATACTTAATAATTTTAGCTTCTTTTTCTCTAAATTTGTTCATTCAGCAAATGTATATTGAGTGTCTACCCTGTGCCACTTGCTGGAGAAGACATTTTGGAGGTAATTATGCTCACCACTATACCACCAATGCCCCTAGAGAGAACATTTTGGAGTGAGGATATTCTTTCTAGATTTCCTGAGCTGATTTTCTTCCTAGTCTTCTTGAAATTGACCCATTTCTCCTTTTCGCACCTTCATGGCCAAGCAAATGCCTGGTCCTTTGGATCTCGCTATTTGGAAGTCCTCATTTTTCAGCTCTTGACTCTTTCCCACTCACCCTCTAAGTGCTTTTTGGATGGGTGTTTAAATTTAATATATTCCCAAAAGCAGTTGATTAAAAAACAAAAAATAATCCATCACCTCTTAGTTAATGGTCTAGACCGATGGCAATTTCACCAAATGAATTATGAAGTACATCTCTTACTTTATTACTTGGGACCTAGTCTTGTTGTGACTATTGATGAATTTGAAGCTCTGATGCTAATATTAACATCTCCTCAGTTACTTAGCTGGCTTCCAAGGGAGACTGCAGAACATCTCTGCCAATTTTAGAGTGTGCTGATGCCAGTTCCACAATTAGAGTTAAGGCAAAGAAATTTAGTCATAGAATCTTCAATGAAAGCAGGCCTGAGAACAGGAATTTTGCATTTTTGACTATTTTCACATGTAGCATTTTTACTATTTTGTTGCATTTATTTTAGCTTATTGTTTCAGTTTTGTATCTTGAGTGATTTTGACAGTTTATGAGAAGGTAGTGACTCTGGGGACTGGTGTATGAGCTTTGAAATGTGAATGGCGAAAGAGGCAATTTCATGATAACAAAGAGCAGAATGAGAGGAGTGGGGTCATCATGAGAAGGGAGGAGAGTCCATGAGGCAGAGAAGAGGAGACTGTAGGGGAACATGACAGATATGAAAACAGGTGCCACTTCTCCTAGAGTCCAGCCCAGCCTTGTATGAACCTCTGTTATTGTCTTTCTGCAGCAACAATGTTCATTCAACATTTATTTATGGTGGTTGGGCTTAAATATCTCCACATACTACACCATGAGAAGTAGGTCACATGGCAGGGAGCAGCCCCTCTCTTACCTGTTTTTCTCATTCTTCCTTTGGGCTGCTTTGTGAAGTGAGATAGGAGGGGTAGCTTTTTTGTGTTAAGTTAGTAGGTAAGATGGGAGATGCATAGACTTTGGAGCCATCCAGGCTGAGGGTTGAGTCTCTCACCTACCTGTGCCATTCATGAGCTGTGTAGCTAAAGTCAAGTGGCTTTACCTCTCTGATTCTTCAGTTCATAATCTGTAAAGTGGAGACAATAATATTAATACACATCTTGTAGAAATGCCAGTGAGGATTAGCACTGGCCTACAGAAAACACTTGCTGTGATGATTAATTTTATGTGTCAACTTGAGTGGATCATAGGATGTCTAGATAGTTGGCTGAACATTATTTCTGGGTATGTCTGTGATGATATCTCTGGATGAGATTAGCATTTAAATCTGCAGACTGAGTAAATCAGATGTCTTCCCCAATGTGGGTGGCATCATTTGATCCATTAAAGTCCTGCATAAAGCAAAAACGTAGAGGAAGGGCAAATCCACCCTGTCTGTCTGATGGCTTGAGTTGGACACTGGTCTTCTCCTGTTCTTGGACTGGGTCTTACACCATTGGAGCTCCTGGCTTTTAGACCTTCAGACTTGGATTGGAAATTTACACCATCATCTCTCTGATTCTCAGGCCTTTGGGCTTGAATTGGAACTACACCGCTGGCTTTCCTGGGTCTCTAGCTAACAGACAGCGGAGCATGGAACTTCTCAGCTTCCATAACCGGGGGAGCCAATTTCCTATAATAAATCTCTTCCTAGATGTCTACGTAGATATATATCTTCCTGGTTCTGTTTCTCTGGAGCCCCTGAATAATATACTTGCTAATTCATGTGAATGGTAAGTGGCCAGTGTACAGTAGTCATTTTCTGGATGGAAAGCTGCAGAATAGGAGTAAACATGACTTAGTTTTACCTGAGGAAACTCTAATTATGAGTGCCTATGACTTTATAAAATTTATGGGCACATGTTTTTAATATATCCATGTGTAGGCACATTTTGTAAATTCCATTCAGTAAGGATTTATTGAGTTTCACAATGTTAAGATCAAAGTGCATGTAAAGATGAGTAAAACACAGGCTTGTTCATTCTAAGAGTAACACATAAACAAAGGAAACAGATCTGCATGTGATCAACCAGCTGTCCAATCAACCAAGAACCACCATCAAGACAAGCGCTAAATTGATAAGTATGGACAAAAGCTGTGGAGAATTTGAAAATGGGGGTGATTAACTTTGTTTTAGGATTAGAAAGGGATGTAAAGGAAAATTTTACTCGGATAGAAGGACGGTGAGCTCTCTGGCTGGAGGTGGCAGGTTGAGTAAAAACTTCAGGAGCGACCTGGCCTGGCTTATCTGGGGAAGTGGTGAAGTAGACTCTTGTGGTGGGATTGCAGGGCACTTGGGATGAAGACGTGGAAGGTGAGATTAGAGAGATTAGAGGTGAGGCTAGAGTACGAAGGCAAAGAGGATGGATTGCATAGGTGAATGAATGCAAAAGTGGATAATATTGCAAAAGGACAGGACTCCTGGAGGGAAGAAAGGGAGATTTAATAGTGTTCAAGTTCATGAAACTAGTTGTTCTTCATCTTGGCAGAGGATGAAAAAAGAAGAGAAGTCCAGCCAGGGAAAATGTATAATGAAAACACTTGGGAATATATGCTGATTGTGAGCCTGGAAATCCTAGTGTTTGCTGGAGCAGGGTGGGTGGAGGATGCTCTGAGGGCAAGCCTCTCAAATGCAAGGGGTCCACAGGGGTCCAGCTATGCTCCTTCCTGGAAACAGTGTGGACAGCTATAACCGCATCCTGTCTCACTGGCTTCAGGGCCATGGATCAAGAGGGGAGGAGAAGCAGCTGGTACCCTGCATGACTGGGGCTACCTAGATTATTAGCCAGCCTAGGTCACATGATGTGGACCATTACAAAGGTGTGTAGAGGACCATAAAAGTCCTAGAGGAAAACATAAGCAGTAACATTTCAGGTATCCCAAGCAGCAATATTTTTCCTAATACATCCTCTAGGGCAAGGGAAATAAAGGAAAGAGTAAACAAATGGGACTACACCAAATTAAAAAGTTTCTGCAAGGCTGAAGAAAACATCAGCAAAAAAAGAAAAAAAGGGAACCAACTGTATGGGCAAATATACTTGCCAACAACAATACCTTGAACAAGGATTTGCTCTCCAAGATACATAAAGAACTCATACAACTCAGCGCCAAGAAGACAAACAATCCAATTAAAAAATGGGCAAAAGACCTGAACAGAAACTTTTCCAAGGAGAACATACACAGGGCCCAGAGACATATGAAAAGATGCTCAGCATCACTAACCATCACAGAAATGCAAATTAAAACCACAACAAGATACCATCTCACCCTGGTCAGCACGGCCATGATGAACAAATCAACAAACAGCAAGTGCTGGCAAGGATGTAGAGAAAAGGGAACCCCAGTGCACTGCTGGTAAGAATACAGATTGGTGCAGCCACTGTGGAAAATGGTATGGAATTTCCTCAAAATCTAAAAATGGAACTGCCTTTTGACCCAGCAATTCCACTGCTGGGATTATACCCTAAGAATCCTGAAACACCAACTCAAAAGAATCTGTGCATCCCTATGTTCATAGCAAAGTTATTTATAATAGCCAAATGCTGGAAACAACCTGAGTGCCCATCAATAAGTGAGTGGATCAAAAAATTGTGGTACATTTACACAATGTAATCTTATGCAACAGAAAGACAGAGAGAAAGAAAGAAAGAAAGAAAGAAAGAAAGAAAGAAAGAAAGAAAGAAAGAAAGAAAGAAAGAAAGAAAGAAAGAAAGAATCCCTACCCTTTGCCATTGCATGGATGGAAATGGAGAGTACTATGCTAAGTGAAATAAGCCAGATGGTGAAAGACAAATACCATATGATCTCACCTATAAGTAGAGTGTAATGAACAAAACAAACAAATGAGCAAAATAGAACCAGAGGGATAGAAACAAGGAACAGATTGACAGGGACCAGAGGGGAGGGGTGAGGAGATAAGGGAGGAAAGAAGGAGAAGGGCCCAGTTAAAGAACAAGTATAAATGACCCATGGGCATGGACAACAGGGCTGGGATTGACTGTGGGAGTGGGGGTGGAGGTGGGGCAGGGGAGAGCAATGGGGAAAAATTGGGACAACTGTAATAGAACAACAATAAAAAAAAAAAAAAGAAAAACAAAGGTGTGTAGAGGAAAGCTTTAATCCAGTGTAAGAGCCCACAGTTCGTCCCAGGTGCGCTGGCCCTGGCTGTAAGGCAGCGTGTTCACTCCCGGACATCCCTGTGAGCGAAGAGTCAGCATTGCTAATGTCATCCTTCTTTTGGCTTGCTGTGCCTTAGCAGTGGGTTAAGATGAGAATTTCTTTTTGGCAGACAGTCAGCAGTCATCTTTCCCCTTTTAAAAATGCGTGTAGAATAGGGATGCTGTTATGGAAATCAGTTAGCAGCTGCTGTACACGAGTGTTTAGGAAATTAATATTACTCACATTATGCAGTATGGAAGCAGAATCTTAATGAAGAGCAGAAACTACAGGCACATTGACCTCTTCCCCTTATGAGAGAAATCTCAGAATGCCTAAGTTTCTCTGAGAAAACTTCTCATTTCTATGAGGCTCCTATATGCCTATTAGTGACAAAAATAGCACATTCACTATCCAAAGACGCAAATATTTCAGAACATATTGTATTAAAATATGACAGTGTCAGCTAAACCATTATCTATACTTATTTCTCATTATTAATTCCTAACAATTAGCTGTTCTTTGTTGCATGGTAATGGGATTTGCCATACTATAACAAATGCTTTGAAGTCATTAGGTGTCAGACTTTGTCCATGCAGATTCTGTTAGTGATGATTCTTATTTGCACCACAGACTGCTGGGGATGTGCCCTGCCCTGGCAACAGTATGTGGGAAGGGGGTAAGGCGAGGGGTGCGCTGGGGAAGGAGGAAGTGAGCAAGGGATGCAATGAAAAAAGACTGTCTTTGCCAAGGTGAACCTAGGACCATCTACCAAAGTAGAAACAAATAGCATCAGGTAATTCTGGGAGACAAGGGCAGTATAGGCGTGGACTCAGGGATAAGGTCTCGGACGTGTGATGCTCTTGGGAAAAAGATGCAGAGACACATTTGGATGAAGAAGGTAGATAGCAGTCAAGGGGGAGGGGCAGTGAGGGGATGAAAGGGACCAGGCTTTCAGGTGGCAGGATGGTGTCACAAAAGGAGCTGGCAAAAGCTTTTTTTCTCCTCTTCTTCCTCCTCCTCCTTTTTCTGACTTACAGCTAAGCCCCCAAATGAAGGCAGCTGTCTCAGGTACCCCCCAAGATGGACCCTGGTTACAAGGGTTAGGGAGTGGGAAACTGAGATACAAAAAAGAAGGAAGCTTATAAAGAGCAATATTATCTGATAAGTTATCAATAACGGAGCTTCACTGGGTCATACACTAAGAGCCAGTGTAGGACACACATCCCATAGTCATCCACGGAGTGAGGCAGTTGGGGTATTTATATACAAGCCCCAGATCTGAGGGATATTCCCAGGCTATAAATTTCCTGATACTCTGGCCTGGGTGCTTGGGCAAAAGAGGCTCAGGAGGCCAAAGAAGCTTCTTAGGCAGAGGATGCAGACTCTGGCCTTTGGGAGTCAGGCTGGCATGTTGAATGTGGTGTGGCTCAGAAGGGTGTGGGTCAGCACCTGTAAAATCTACTTTGTTACCGCCCAGCAAATTCTCCAAATCAGTGCTGAGACTCATGGGGTTAATGCTAAGTCGCTGGTCCTAGGAACAGTTCTACCTAATCAGTGAAGGTATTTCTTTCTTAAAACATTCTAATATAGTTTTACCACCTAGATCCTGGATACATTACCAGTTTTTGTTTTTGTTTTTTTTAAACCCAGAACCTGCTTAGTTTATGGAAGAGAAATTATTACTTAATGTATTATACTAAATTTAAAATAGCCTATTCTTTTACTCATGACTTAACTAAAATTAATCTCACTCTTAAAACAGGAGCTTCCAGAACAAAATGGTATTTATAGATCCAAAAGCAAATATGCTGACATTAAAAATTTTTCAAAATACCAAGTGTCCCACTTTGGATTTAACTATCTCACAAAAAACCCTCGCATTTCACTGTTAGCTGTTTATGATGAAAGTTAATAAGTTGGACGAGAGGGAGAGATAGATACAGGCCCTCATGGTGAAAATAAACAAACAAAAATGCCACCTGCAGAAGCAAAACATGACTTGAAACTTAACAATAAAGTCAGAGAATTTGAAGGGAACTTAAAGATTTATGACCACATCCATCCTTTTACCCAAGATTACACTTAATTTTTATGGTATATAAAGTTAAAGCCCTGTTCAATTTAATGACATTCATCTAAATAGTTGGTGTTATGGAAGTCCAAGAAAGATGGAGCAAGAAGTTGAAGGGATATGTAAGGGGATATGTAGCTTTTTAACAGGCTGGGCTGCATTCGGGCAAAGTGGTGAAGATCTGTTTAGCGGGGCAACAAGCTTGCATTCTGTCTTCTTCCTCTCTCCTTCATTCTGCTGCTCATCAAAATGTGATTTGGTTGAGTTATTAACCTTCTGGTTTTCAGTTTTCTTCAGCTACAGAATGGAGTCATAACACTTCTCCTGCTCTTCCAGCTTCCCACAGCATTAATGTAAGGATTAAATAACATACTTAAAGTGCTTAGTTTAGTACCTGTAAGGAGATTAGTGCTTGTCAGGTCTTTTTATGATGTTTATAATTTTAGTATGTCCATTCATTCATTTGTGCAGAAAATGTTTATTGAGCATCTACTATATGTTAGTTACTGCTCAAGGCTCTTGGGCTACATAAATGAACAAAATAGACAAAGGTCCTCGTTCTCTTTGAGTTTACACTCTGGTGGGGAGAGGAGAATAAGGACAGGAAGCAAATGATGCTGTAGCTAAGTAAACTATGCAGAAGATTAGGAGATAAGTGTTATGGAAGAAAGAAAAAGGAGAGCAAGGAGAATGGGATTAAAGTGGCCACAGATGACATTTTGCAATTTTGCATATGGTGGTCAGGGTGGGCTTTACTGAGAGGGTGGTATTAGAACAAAGGTTTTAAGGAGGTAAAGGAGTGAGCATGTGGGTATCTGGGAAAGGGTGTCCCAGCAGAGGGAACAGCCAGTGCAAAGATCTGAGGACACTGTGCGATTGAGGAAGAGAAAGCAAGTCAGTTGGGCTAAAGCAGAATGAAAAAAAGTTGGAGGGAGAGAGGCAGGTGAGAAATGAGAAGCCAGAGAGGTAATTTCTGGGGCAGAAGGAATGAGTTGACCACACAGGGCTCCCTATATCACTGTGAGAACTTGGCTTTTATGCCGAGGGAAATGGGAAGTCACTATGAGGTTTTGACATCAAGAAGAAACTTGATCTGAATTACATTGGAAAGAATTCTTAGGCTGCTGGGTTCAGAACAGATTTTTTTTTTTTTTTTTTGAGAAAAGGTCAAAGTAGGAGACCTGTTAGTAGCTAATTTCAGGCATTTGGGTGAGAGATGGTGGTGACTTGAATGAGGGTAGAAGTATGGGAGGTGGTGAGAAGTGGTTGGATTCTGGTCATAGTTTGAAAGGAGTCCAAGCAGATTTTCTGATAAGAGGGATATAGAATGTCAACAGGATAGCGCAAAGTACCTACCGTGCCAGTACAATGATCAGTTCATTTTTTTTTTTTAGTGGCTGTATCATATACCATTATGCAGGTGTACCAATTTATTTAGTGTTTCTCTTTTAATGAAAATTTAGGTTAGTCACAGTTTTGATATGGTTGACATTACAAACAGTGCTGGGATGGACAGTTTTTTGTCCCCATGTAGAAATATTTCTATAGACTGGGACTCTAGAAGTAGAACTATGGAGTAGAAAGGGATATGCATTTGAAATCTTGATGGATTTGGCCAGTTGACACCGCTCATGCTGGTATCAATATATTTACCCACCAGGAGGGTCTGGCAGCGATCAGGTCTCCCCATGGATGCAGCGTTCATTATGATTCTATGAGTTTTTGACTCTCCCTAATTTCTCTCATGTGGTAAATTATAATAGGATTATTTTGAAAACTGCTGCTCACAGAGTTGCCTGGTACATCTGGGTCTTCTATACCCCACTAGATTTGTTACCAGATATTAAACATTAGCAAACTTTGGAGACTGCTCTAAAATGAAGCAGCTAGGTATCATTTCTTTTAGAGACGAGGCTGATGACATCCTAATGATAAAGCTGTGAAGTGTTGCATTACTTAAAGGTCACCAGATGTGGGATTAAATCGTCACTAATCTATTTTTTTATGCCAATGTGTAATTGATAATTCAAGGGAAGCAGGTATTTTTATCAGTTAATGTCACAGTGTTCAATAATTATTGTATTTATTATTTCCCCATCTGAAATTAAAATCCTGATTGGCAAGGAAGCGCTTTATGAGTATGGGGAGCTCTTCTGACATTTAATATAATCTTCCAATAAGTCAGATGGGTAGTTGTTTTGATGAAAGCTCTGGACAAAGTGCCATTAAATCAAGTGCAAGAAAGACATTATTTTGTAAATAACCATGCCGAGTAAAGCTTTGTTTCACATCATTAAAAGTGTGTTACTCGAACCAGCATTGCCTTCTCCCTAACACTGTTCAGCAGGAGATGCCTCCGTACAAAGAAGCAAAGAGAAAGGAAGGATATATATTTAGAGGGAGATGTAAATAGACTAGAAATATGGTAAAAGCATCAGCAAAGGCTGAGCTACAGGTCCTTTGGGAGTGAGATTGTGCCTGTAGCTATCATGGTGCTTCTGGAATTTTCTCATGGAATCTGCTCTATAGGCTGAAGATTTATGTAAAGGCCGTTTCAGCATTGCCTCTGTCTTTGGACCAGTCAGGTCTTACTGACCAAGGTAGAGGTTTAAGAACTTGGTGCGGTCTCCTGCAGGCAACGTCCAACTTCTGCCAAGCCTCTGGCCCCGACAGTGTCAGCATTATTGCTCCTACAATTAGGGATGGCTGCCTGTGAGAGGCTCCCCGCTGCAGCCACCTCCCAAGTCCATCCATTTCCCCTCGCCCAGCACGCCGGCTCCTGGCTCATTTCAGCTTTCATTAGCCTCTGCAGCGCCTGGGTGTGAAGGTGCACTCACCTAATCTCTGCCATTCTGGAGTGCAAAATAAAACACTCCTCTATTTAGGCCCCTGCTCTTATCACTCATGTATTTAACTGGAGTCTGAAAAACTTGGTTTCTTATACACAGGTCAGTCCCATCAGGGAGAGAATCATCAAAAACCTGATGTTCTCTGTGTTTACGTTTCTCTCTCTGGAAGGGGATGGGACTTACTCACCCCACCATCACATACTTAGTGATAATGCATGAGGAAATATGCAGTGGCCTGTTTTGGAGTCAATTTGGACTGTTCACTTGGGTGTATGCCCGACAGGTCTGATGGTGAAGACGGTGGCAGTAGCTGGCCTGGGCCAAGTTGTAGGATTATTATGGAAGTCACCACTTTCCAACTGATTTAAATCATTGCTGGATGAGTGTCTCATATATCACATATTGGCTTAAGTGAAAACAAATTGGTTTATGTAACTATAGAGTGCAACTTCTGGCATAGATGGCTCCAGAAGTACACGTGACGCGTGCAGGAATCTTTCTTCCCCAGCTCCAGGTTGACTTTGTGCAGGCAGGGTCTTCCTGTATAAAGGCAAAGTGGTAACTCAGCAACTCCCAGCAGCTAGTCCTCCTGTGCTGAAAAGCACTGTCTTCTCTAATAATTCTAGCTAATGGGCTGAGTCTGCATGCCATCATTCCGCCTTCGACTGCTTTGCCTGCCCTTGGGCAATCACAGAGGCTAAGAAGATGTGGCGCCATTCTGACTGGCCAGGCCTAAGACCCATACCCATCTCTGAAATATAGAGGAGTCAGTCCCACCCAGCGCACATGGTCTGAGAGAGGGGGAGACGTAGTTTCCAAAAGAAAATTGGGGAAGTATTTCCAGAAATGGGGATGGGTGCTGGGTAGGAAAAATGGACAGATACCAACGTCAGTGTGTCAGTCAGTCAGGCCCCAGGCTCCTGAGAACATCAGTAACCTGGGTAGCACTGCAACGGATGCCTTCAAAGTTAAGGACAATGGAAAAGCAGTTCATACAGTGCGCTTTATAGGAGGGAAAACTGAGTTAATTAGTAGCAGGGTAAAATGAAATAAGGTTTGGTATGTAGTAAATACACAATCAATTTAGATTTTAGTGGTTTGTCATTGTCTGGATGCTTTTGCAAATGTAGGCAGGGCAAAAGTAGGTTTTCAGTTGTGAGAACATGAGAGTTTATTCTTGTATTACTGTTTATTAATTATTGTATTACTACCTATACGAACATCTATAAACCTACTTTTGCCCCATCCCATATGCATATTGTATTACATGCCTTGTGCTTATGATAAAATACTGAAAATTTCTCATGTAGAGTCTTATTCTATGAACAAATTTCCATAGGTGCAGTTTGGGTTCCAAGAGTAGGTAGCTTGTGTCTTTCCATAATGCCAGGTTTATAAGGGGAGCCCTCCCCAATAAGCTAGTAGAGTCACATGCATGTTACACACAGGGAGGGGGAGCTCACGTGACAGAAGCAAGCAGAGTGAGCATCTGATACAAACGTCCTGGTCACTGGCAGTGTCTACAGGTGGAGAGGTGGGCGTGGGCCTCAAGCCAAGCAACTGCAGTGGTGCCACACAACCAGTGGAGTGGAAGTTCCACAGGGCTTTGTGTGTGACTCATGGTATAGCCAAGATTGAGCACTGAATGGTCGAAGGTCTGATTCCTTGTAGCCCCCCAGGGGTGGAGGGGCCATTCATATCATGTTTGGATGGAGTCCTCATCCAAGTGTCCAGACTTGTGGTTTTGGGTGTTCTGAGATCTTCCTAAGGGCATTCCATTGCATCCCGTTACTCAGTCCTGACATAGCACTTGATCTAACTGTCATGGCTGATAGTGACTCTGTATTAAATTATCAAGGGTGTTCAAAAAGTCTGCTCTTGCTCTACACACAGACTTGATCCCTGATCCCAGTGAGCTCCCTGCCTAGCAGGTCTATGAATGGTGAAGGTAGTAAGCCTTGAGAAGTACTAGGTTTACCTGAAGCTCATAGGGAATAGATGCAAAAATGAGACACTAGATGTTTACAGATGCTTAAAGCCTCTGGATTGGAGCTGCCATTGGTAGAGAGAAGCACTGGGGTCTAAAGTGGCCTGGGGACTGCTTTCTGATACTTGCATTGGAGTTGTCCTGGCCGCTTTTAAAGCAAAGTATTACATGCCACGCTCCCATTGCTATTATTAGTATTATATTATTACATATGCTTCTTATGGCTCTTATTATGATATGGTTTGTCCTAACAGGTCCTAAGAGGACAAACCATATCATAATAAGAGCCACAACAAACATATGTAATAATACTGAAGTATATAGTTGATCTTTGCTGAATGTAAAATAAATGCATGATTCCATTTAGTCCACACAGCTACCCTTTGAGGTAGGTAGTGGTATTATTTCTATTCTATGGAAGAAGAATTGAAATTGGGAGATGTCAAGTCCTCTTGTTTTAAAAACTAGACTAAGGGCAAATCAAATTTCTTTACAAAGTTTCTTGGCTTTCTGAGGCGAAGCCTGAAAAGAGAAATGCAGCCATCTGTGGTCGGAAAACCCCATTCCCTTCATTGCAGCCCACCTCTCACCTCTTCTCCTCTGAGCCTGCACAGCAGAACTGACCTGGGAGAGAAAATAGAAAGGCAGTGGAAATTGCTGTCACTTCTGCACTGTCCTCCGGGAACGGGAGAGCAGTGATTGCCACGCTGGGTCAGCCAGACAGGCCCTGGATTTCTGTTCTTCTATGTTAATTAGAAAGCAGACTCTTAAGAGCCAATTTTGACTAAGAACTCTATGTCCAATTTTCTCCTGGCCCTGATTGTGAACAGCCTGATCAATATTAAATCTAATTTACAATGATGGCCCCTGTGAAGCTGGCAAATGTTATGTCAACATACCGTAATGACTTCGGCTGCCTGAGCACACTTGTTAGCGTGGCCGCATCTGCCACTACCACTCTTAACCGCTCCCACCTCCAAAGCCACATCTGTGATAACATCCCCCAAGTTCTCCTGCCTTGTTTCCACCCACAGAGCCCCCGTTCTGTCAATCCTTGTTGCCTCATTTCTATCTGATAAACTCCAGAAAGGAAGGAGAACACAATTAATTTTCCTCCCACAACTGATGAACCAAAGAAAAAAATAATTGCTACTCAGTTTTAATAATGGCAAATTTTATGAAATTTCCATAAAGACAATTTGGAAAGGAGCATGGGGATTATTTCTCCACGGGGGGCCCGACTGGTTTGTATTGTTTCATAATGTTTATGTTATTACTATTCCATGTCGTCTGTATTTGCATCCCATTGTCTCCAGTGTGAGTTCTTGCAACTAATTTTTGAGGTGCCCAATAAAGGGAGCCAAACCTAAGAAGGTATAAGAGGAGCCGGGCTCCAGTATTTCATCTAAGGGGAGAGGGGGAGAGGCTGTGCTAGAGATGGTCATGAAGGTTTCAGAGATGTTTTTGAAAGCTAGGATGCAGGTATCACTCATGTAGTCTGTCCTCCAACCTGAAACACTTCTTAGGCTTTTATCGTTTGTGAGAAAAAAGTCAAAACTCCTCAGTTCTTACCTCTCAGGCTGCTTCAGACAGCACACCTCCGCTGTCTGCTCCTACCAGCAGGCATTCCATAGTCTCTCATATTTGCCATGCTTCCTCCCACCACAGGGATTTGGCATCTGCTGTTCCCTTTGCCTGGAAGATTGTTCCCTTTCCTCCTTCCCAAGGAAAGGCTTCTTCACTGTCCAAATATCAGCCTTCCCTGTCTTTTCCTCAAGGCTTCCCCAGTAGGTCGAATCTTCCCTTTATCCATTCTCATTGCCATCTCTCCTTTGTCTCACTTGCAACTCCATATTTGTTGGTCCGATTATGTGATTAGAGCCTGCCTCTTCACTCAAAGGTAAACTGAGTGGCCTTGCCTGTCTTAGCTCACCATTTACCCCCTTTTGGTGGAGCCTAATCTAGGAGTTGAGCATGATGCTGCAGTGGGGCATCATTTCACCCCTACAGAAAGAGAGAATTACTATGTCTGTATTAGTTGAGTACTGGTTTGGCTGCTGTAACAAAAGAGAATGTAATAGTGAACTTAAAACAGTGGGTTTTATTCCTCTCTGAGCTTAAGGTTATATGGATACTTCACAGTGTTAGGGATCTGGGCTACTTCTATCCATTTCATTCATTCAGGACAGATTTATTAGTCATCTGCTATATTCTAGGCATTGTTTTAGGCCTGGAGAACACGCTAGTGAATGAAACAGAAGAAATCCCTGTCTTCATGGAGCTGATATTCTAGTGGGATCAATAAGGCAATTGGAGATTATAAAAATTAACATGTTCAGGATGTTATATAGGGTTAAGTGTTGTGGGGAAAAATAAAGCAAGTGTTGGGGTAGGAAGAATTGTGGGCAGAGGATACTGTTGAAATTATCAACAAGGTGGTCAGAGGATATCTTACTGGAAAGGTGGTATTTGAGTAAAGACCTAGAGAGAGTGAGGTAGTAAGCCATGAGGATATGTGAGGAGAATTTCCAGCAATACAAAGGCCCTCTGGCAAGAGAGTATCTGGCTCGCTGGGAATAGCAAAGAGGCCAGTGTTCGCACAGTGGAGTGATCAATGGGAGAGCAGTGGCAGCTGAGGACAGGGAGTTCCTGCTAGGCCAGATCACAGAGGGCCTTGGAGGTCATTTCAGGGATCTTGGCTTGTTGTTCTGTTCTCCTTACTCATAACTTGCATCTCATAGTCCAAGAAGGCTGCCCAAGGTCCTGGCATTCTAGCTAATGGCAAGAAGGGAAGGGGACCAGGTGGGCATGACCTTTTCTTTTCAGGCTCAAGCTGGAAGTTGAACACATCATTTCCTCTCATATCCCATTAGACAAACTAGTCATATACATGGTCACACAGCTGCAAGGAAGACTGGGAAGTGAGTCTCATTTTTCATGGCCAAGGAACCATATAAAACTCAGGGATTCTTGTATTTATGAAAGAGGTGGGGAGGGATCTTTAAAGAGTTACAGACTCTGCAATACCCCCTTCTTTGAAAAAGGAAAACATGAAATTAGAAATCTGATTATTCTTTTAATAATGAAATCAACTTTCCTCCATTAAAGGAAAAAAATGCAATGCAAATCTTTTTGCTGTAAAAAATTTTGGGGAAATGTGCTGAAAATCCTTTCTTGTTTTGTTGTGGAAGCTCTGTTTATGGCCCAGTGAACTAAACAAAAAGCCTTGTTGGGCTAATCAGTTAAATAAGGAAAAATACCCAGGTAGGATAAGTTAAAATATTTTCTCCTCTATCATAAGTGACATAAATTTTCATTTTTATGTCTCCTGCTATGAGATGTAAAAATATATTCATTCTCTTGTTAAGCTGGTATAGTAAAGAATATGGTGGTTTACCCACCTAAAAGTTTGTATAGACACCAAGTTCTGTGAAGCATGTCTTAGATGATGATGGAAAGTCTAACACAAGATTAATGTAAAAAATGATGTGGTTTAATCCAGGAGCTGGTTCTTTGAAAAGATAAAATCGACAAGCCTTTAAGCAGGCTCATCAAGACAAAAAAGGAGAGGACCCAAATAAATAATATCAGAAATGAAAGAGGAGAAATAACAACTGATACCACAGAAATACAAAGGATTGTCAGAAACTACTATGAACAATTATATGCCAAGAAATTTGAAAACTTTGATGAGATGGACAAATTTTTAGAAAAGTATAATCTTCCAACATTGAAGGAGAAAGAAGCAGAAAGCTTGAACAGACCGATAACAGCTGGGGAAATTTAAGCAGTAATCAAGAAACTCCCCACACACAAAAGCCCTTGGCCGGACGGTTTCACAGGTGAATTTTACAAAACATTTAAGGAAGAGCTAACCCCTGTTCTCCTCAGACTATTGCAAAAAATCCAAGAGGAGGGAAGACTCCTAGATTCTTTTTATGAGGCCAGCATCACCCTGATCCCAAAACCAGTAAAGAACCTACAAAGAAAGAAAACTACAGGCCAATTTTGCTGATGAACATAGATGCTAAAATCCTCAACAAAATATTGGCAAACTGCATCCAACAATACATTAAAAAGATTATCCACCATGATCAAGTGGGATTCATTCCAGGGATGCAGGGATGTTTCAATATATGCAAATCAATAAATATAATACATCACATAAACAAAAGGAAGGACAAAAACCACATGATCATCTCAATAGACGCAGAAAAAGCATTCAATAAAGTACAGCACCCATTTATGATCAAAACATTCAGCAAAATGGGGATAAATAGGGCATTCCTCAATGTAATAAAGTCCATATATGAAAAACCTACAGTCAACATCATACTTAATGGGCAAAAACTAAAAGCTTTCCCACTAAGATCGGGAACACGACAAGCATGTCCGCTTTCACCACTTCTCTTCAACATAGTATTGGAAGTCCTAGACACAGTGATCAGACAAGAAAAGAAATAAAAGGCATCCAGATAAGAAAGGAGGAAGTAAAACAATCATTGTTTGCAGATGACATGATAGTGTACATAGAAAACCCTGGAGACTCCACCAAAAACTACTCAACTTAATAAGTGAATTTGGCAAAACAGAGGGATACAAAGTCTATCTTTAGAAATCAAAGGCATTTTTGTACACCAGCAATGAACTAGAAGAAGAAGAAATCAGGAAAAAAATACCATTCGATACAGCAACAAGAAAAATAAAGTACCTAGGAATAAATTTAACCAAGGAGGTAAAAGACCTGTATGTGGAAAACTATACAACATTGAAGAAAGAAATTCAGGAAGACACAAATAAATGGAAGCATATACCGTGTTCATGGATTGGAAGATTTAATATCATCAAAATGTCCATACTACCCAAAGCAATTTATAGATTCAATGCAATCCCTATTAAGATACCAATGACGTATTTCACAGAAATAGAACAGATATTTCAAAAATTTATATGGCCCCGAATGACCGCAAATACCCGCAGCAATTTTGAGAAAGAAAAACAAAGTAGGAGGGATCACAATACCGGACATCAAACTATACTACAAAGCCACTATACTCAAAACAATCTGGTACTGGCACAAGAACAGACCCATAGACCCATGGAACAAAATAGAAAGCCTAGAAATAAGCCCAGGTCTATATAGGCAACTAATATTTGACAAAGGGGGCAGAAGCATAAAATGGAGTAATAATACCCTCTTCAACAAATGCTGTTGGGAGAGCTGGATGGCTACATGCAAAAAAATTGAAATTTGATCATCAGCTGATACCATACACAAAAAGAAATTAAAGATGGATAAAAGACTTAAATATAAGTCGCAATACCATAAAAGTCTTAGAGGAGAACATTGGCAGGAAACTCTGATATCCCACGCAGTAATTTTTTCACCGATATGTCTCCTAAAGCAAGAGACATAAAGGAAAGAATAAACAAGTGGGACCGCATCAAAATAAGAAGCTTCTGCACGGCTAAAGAAAACATCAGCAAAATGAAAAGGGAGCCAACCTTATGGGAAAATACATTGGCTAATGATACATCAGATAGAGGTTTGGTCTCCAACATATATGAAGAACTCACACAACTCCACTCCAAGAAGACGAATGATCCAATCAAAAAATGGGCAAAGGACCTAGGCAGATGCTTTTCCGAGGAGGAGATAAGAGGGCCCAGAGACATTTGAAAGGATGCTCGGCATCACTGGCCATCAGAGAAATGCAGATCAAAACCACCATGAGGTACCACCTCACACCGGTCAGAATGGCCATCATAAACAGATCAACAAACAACAGGTGCTGGCGGGGCTGTGGAGAAAAGGGAACACTAGTCCACTGTTGGTGGGAATGCAGACTGGTGCAGCCACTGTGGAAAGCAGTGTGGAATTTCCTCAAAAAGCTGAAAATGGAACTGCCTTTTGATCCAGTGATTCCCCTGCTGGGACTATACCCTAAGAATCCCAAAACACCAATTCAAAAGAACCTATGCACCCCAATGTTCATAGCAGCACAATTTACAATATCCAAGTGTTGGGAGCAAACTAAATGCCCATCAGTAGATGATTGGATCAAAAAACCATGTACATTTACACAATGGAATACTACGCAGCAGAAAGAAAGAAAGAACTACTACACTTCATGAGAATATGGATGGAACTAGAGAGCATTATGCTAAGTGAATTAAGCCAGGGGGCAAAAGACAAATACCATGTGATCTCACCTATAAGTGGAACCTAACCAACAAAACAAAGATGTAAGGAAAATAAGACCAGCAACACTGAAAGAAAAAAGAAACCAACAGAGACAAGAAGGAAGGAGGGAGGGGTGGGTAGGGGAAAAGGAAGGGAAGGGTAAAGTCAAGGAACATATAGCAAGGACTCATGGACAAAGCCAAAGTGGGGAAGGATTGAGGGAGGGAGGGGGGAAGGGGGGCAGGAAGGAGTGGTGGGGGGAGGGTGCAGACAAACGTATTTGAAAAAATAAATTAATTAATTAAAAAAAAGAAAATGGTGTGGTTTATAAATTGAACTTACTGTCAATTACTTCAGAAATAAATTAATCAACAATGAACTTACTAGGTTTCAACTCTTTGGACCGGAAAAAAGGAGCTTTTGTTCTCTAAAACTACACAAATCACAGTTTAATTTCTGGTGCTTGAGACAGAAATTCTCTCCATATTTTTTCCTCTGCAGTGGCTTAAAAACAAGTGCTTGTCACATCCCAAATGAAACCACATCTTGAAGTCAGGCTGTATTTATTCTTTGATAGTGAATGTTGAACAAATGAAGGAACTTTACAAGGCTGACTTGTTTCCTAATCATTAGAATCTCAGGGTTGGCAAGAAGCTGAAGACCAGACAGCTTCTTGCCTGAACACTTGACGTCTCTCCTGGCTTGAACTCTTTCAGCGTTACGGGACTTGTCATCTTATTCAGTGGTCTGTTCCATTGTCATACAGCACAGACAACCAGAACATTTTTTATTTTCTTGAGCTATGCTTTTTGTTTTCCTCCAATAGATCCAAGTTTTTTTCAGTATGACCAATATAAGGCCCTGTTTATTTACTCTTTCCCATGACAACTTTTCTCCTGCAAAGTGGACGGGAGACCAAGAGTTGGCCTCTCCAAACTCCCTGCTGTGCCATGGTAAGCAGGGAGCTCCAGGATGGAGAGCTTTCAACTTCAGAGAGCATGTCCATGCCATTTGGTCAGCTCTGAAAATGAAGCAGGGAGAGTTCATGGCTTAGAATTTCATTATGCACTTGCTCTCTGTCTTTGGCAAAGACATCTACTGATAATAGTTAATTGCAACAGATTATAAATACTTAGTATGAAAGAAAGTGTGCTCAGATAGTTATGTGCATTTTCTTGTTTAATCCTCATATACCACTAATGGTAGCTACTATGATTGTCCACATTTTACAGATGAAACTAAAGTTCAAAGAAATTAAAGAGCCTACCCAAGGTCGCTGTGACAACATATCTGTGCTTTCAACTTCTACACTGAACTCCTTCCCTCCACTGACTCCTAAAACAATAACATGGATAACCAAGGCTGCCTGAGGCCAGGTACTGGATGGGTCCTGAAAATCTGACAGCCCTCCAAGGGCAAAGCAAAGGATGATACAATGGTTATCAGCAGGAAATAGGAGAAAACCTAAGCCAATGTCCGCCAGGGCTGCTGTGGTGAGACCAGTAACTTGGGAAACCACGAAGAGCTGGGGATGGACAAAAGACAGGAGTGAGCCTTATGTTATCCAGAGGACACAGTGCTGAAGAGATGATAATACTTTTTGACCTATTATCAATTCAAAATAAAAACAAGAGAAACATCAAAAATAAATGTAAAAAAGTTCAGTGAAGCTTGCTTTTTCCCCCCTGTGCCAGACAGCACCTAGCAGAACACCTGACACCTGGTAGATACTCAGGAGAGATGAAGTGCATTATTTATTTATAGGAAACACAGAAAAAGCAGGTGGTAGTGGGAGAACATTGCTAAAACAAACAAACAAACAAACAACCCCGAGACCAGTCAGAGCTCAGTTATAATTAGGATGTAAGGATAGCTTGTGAGTGTTGAAATTTTGGGGGATGAGTGGAACTTCATTGGCCACAAAAGTGAGACTGAATTTACAGAGTTGAGTGGCTTCATCATAGCAGCATGGAGGGCTTAAAAGTCCTCGGAGGCAATCATACTTTTTGGTTTTGGTCCAGATGGCTCTGAAGTTAGCCAGAGGAAGGACCTGATTTCAGTGATTTTAAAATGACACAAATTATAAGACACTTGCTGATTTAACAGCAGCATTTTAGAAAAGACAGAGATGCAACAATTAATGTTCATCTTAATTTTTAGGCACTTCAAGAATTCAGAAATGTTAAAATATAAAAATAAAAGTATAGTGAATGCTATAATAAGTATAGTAAATAGGACCCTAACTCAGCTACATGTTGAATGATTAAGACCAGAACTTTAAAAAAAAGTTGGGTAGAAGAAGCCTATTTATTGAACAGAGTACAAAAATAGAAGCAGATGGTACCAACTCCCTTCTTGTCATTATTCCACTTCTCTTTCCAGTCAAAGCCTTCTTTTCTTGGGGCAGGTGTGCTGATGGTGGATGGGATGGAAGATTTCCTCTTGAGCAGCAAGACAAATGACTCTGGGTCTGGAATTGAGTCTCAAGACATCATCTGAACCAGATGCATGGGTCAAGTTCAGAGGTCTTACAGAGCAGAACAGGCCCATTCAGGGCCTGATTCAGGGCTTTATTCAGAAGTGGTGTTCTCTCTTTAGCTCCACTCAGAAAGCTGCAGGCTCATTCCTTAGGTTGCTTGTGGTGATGAAACTGAGCCAATGCTTGGAGGGCATCTGGTTTTTCACCCAGCACAGTGAGTCTGGAGCTTCCCCCAAATCTTGCAGTGTGCTGAGTGGAAATCACTGACACAGAGTCTCCATTTCTGAAGGTTCCAGAGGAGAGAGGGAGAAAGAAACCCAAGAACGGGCGACTGAACGGAGACAGTGAGGCTTCACCTAGAGTGCACAGTTATCACCACTTCCGTGTTATCTCAAACCTAAGATAAACATTCCAACCAAATGGAAAGTATGTCAGTGGAAATACCACTCTTTGACATTATCCTGTTGCTACGGTTACTTCAGAGACAGAAAAGTTTCAAATAGGTTATTGGTATGTGGGCCTGACGACTTGAAGCTCTCAACAGAAAACTTAATTATTAGGATGATATTATAATATAGTACATTTTCATTTCATGTGAGTCAATTTTCTTAATAACACAGATTTTAATTGCCATAAACTTAGTCTCTGAGTAGGCAGGAAATACATCTCTTTGCAAGAAAATGTTGATGCAATAACTGTTAACGTAAGGGGGGGTGGGTGGGTGTTATGCTCTTCTGTGTAGCTAAATGTTGCCTCCCCTTCAGCGATATGAATACTGAGCTAATTTCCTTATTTTCTAATTAGAGGGGTTAAAATAGGGAAACTAAACTTGGGCTGGTGGTGTGGTTGAGACAGTGGGTGTGTGTGGAGGGTGCGATGGGGTAGGCTGCTTTTTTTTTTTACTATAGAGGAGTCAGAGACTTGCTTGATGAAGTTGAGTGTTTTAGTCTATTTGTAGTGTTTCCATGAAAATTTTCATCAAAACGGTCTCCAAATAGTGCAGCAAAATTTACCTCAAAAGCAGGACACCAAGGAAAGACATAGATCTACAGAGAGGCTACTATGAACTCCTAGTATTATAATCATCACAAAAGAATGAGCAAGACTTTCAATAACAGTCCAATAAACTTCTGGGCCCTTTAACTTTTTAATTAAGAGGAAGAAATAAGGAACAAAAGCTACTGAGGGAAGAAGAGAGTAGAAAGAATAGAGAATATGTTCATGAGTTGAGTTATTAGGTTTTCCTTCTTTTAAGTTAGAAGCAAAATCTATAAAAATCACAAAGTCTCTGATTCTTGTTCTTTTTGAAAATGCAATCAGATGTCTGTTTTTGCTGATTAATATCAGAAGCATCTTACATTTCACAAGGTCCCTAAAAGTCTTCCTTAATTCAAGATAAGACATGAGAGACACACAAGCTTTTCTTGATAGGGATTCAAAGGACCTGTGCACCCATTCAAAAACACAATGAGCTTAGGCAGAACACTGTGCTACAGTTATCAATTATCCTCACTGAATAACATTTCTGCCCCCTTTTTTTGTGTCTTTTTGGAATAAGAACCTATTGTTGCCCTTATTAATCCTACAGAATTACTTTTTTCCTGCTCCTTAGGATATCTAGCAAATGCAGACAGTTTCAGCAAGTTAACACACCAAAAAAATCTAATTTCCACTTGAGCAGCTCTGAGGTTAGGTCAGCAGGCAAAAAAAAAACAAAACTGCAGTGCTTGTGTTGATGAATATTTTATAAGCTCTACTATCTAATAAAAGATGCATTTAAAAATGGGCAAGATGCTGGTTAAGAAAATGTCTCCTTATTTAATTATCATGTAGATGAAAGCTGAATTTTGGGTGTAATGAAAGAATGAACCAGACCACAGACAATCTTGATTTTGGGTCTTTAGACTCTTTTCATTCTGTTCACCACAGATCTTCCATCATGGCTCCAACTGCTGACTTGTACAATCGATGAGTCAACGGGGTGATTACAGAGCTTGACCCATGTGGAGATTATTTAGTGGCCTCAATGGACAAGAGAAATCTTTAAAAAGCTTCTCATTAGCACACCCAGTCAATGAAATTCTAAACCTCATTATTTGAGCCAGAAAAGTACACGCCAATATAACCCCCAAATGACATCTTGGCAATATTTGGTGCTTCTTACTCACAGAGTTCAGAATTACGCTCACCATGATCTATAACAGCAACAACAACAACAACAACAACAACAACAACAATAATGGTGACAGCAATCGCCACTCTAAAAATAGCAGCAACCATTTATTGAGCATTTACTGTGTTCCAGCATAGTATTAAGAGCCTTACATGCATCATTTCTTCTAATCCTCACAACTCCATGAGACAGGTCTTATTATCATGTTTATTTTCTATCTAGGAAAAATGAGGTTTAACAATGCTTAGTTAACAAGTGATTGAATTGACTCCAAAGTGAGGAGGCTTTGCTGGAATGGAGGCCCACAATTCCACTTTTTGTCTTTTTTTCCTAACAAAACCATAGTGGTTTTTATATTTTATTTTTTAAATTTTATTGTTGTTCTATTATAGTTGTCCTAATTCCCCCTCCCCTTTCTCTCCCCTGCCCTGCCCACCCCCTGCTCCTACAGTCAATCCCCACCCTGTTGTCCATGTCCATGGGTCATCCATACACATTTCTTGACTAAACCTTTCCCATTCTTCCCTCCTCTTCCCCCTTCCCCCTCCCCTTTAGTCACTGTTAGTCTGTTCCTTGTTTCCATTCCTCTGGTTCTATTTTGCTCATTTGTTTGTTTGAACAAAACCATAGTTTTCTGATGTGTCCAGTGGAAAGATAACAAATACTCATAAAAGAAATTATAACACTAATTTTGCCATTAGCTGCACATTCCTCAGACCTTTAGGAGGAGTCACGCTGCACCTTTCTAGCCAGTAGAATTATGGGACTTGTGATAGAAAGAAGAGCAGATTAGTTCTGTGTCTTGAGTTCTAGCACCAGCTCCATCCATAACAAGCTGTGTGATCTCATCCATCACTTCACCTCTCTCATTCTTAGTGGTTTATTCTTAAAAGCGATTATTGTGATATTTGTTCTCTCTCCTTGCAGGGTTGTGCTAAGGAACAAATGTGATGAAGTACCTGAAAGCTCTTGGAAGAGCTTCGAGTGTTATGTAAATGAAAGGTGGTAATTAAAAACCTCCAGAGGGCAGTCTATCTCAGTCATCAATTATCATGTTTTCTTCCTTGTCAGGAAACCTGTATTTTTCACGCTTCTTATAGATAGCACTGTGCAAAATTTTTGTTTGGAGATGTGTGAAGAAAGGATCATCCTGACAGCTCAAAACCTATTTATGATAAGAAATAACCACATATAAATTGATGAAACCAAAGGCAGATGCATTCTCATGTGAAATTGTGAAAATTCATACCTATATTTATTGGTTTTTATATTTAGTTATAAGAAGATGGAATATTTAACTGTCACAACACACATAAAGCCCAACTCTCTAAATAAGAAAGTGGTATAGGAATTGACTTATTATTATCTGGAAAGCAGAAAAAGACTTTAGGGGAAGAAATATGAAAAATATAAACAGCAAAAAGCTTGGTATGTTCCCAGACTTTGTGAACGTGGGTGTGAGGATAAACTTTTGAAGTTTGAATCCATCTTTGCTCACATTATATTTTTGATAAAATTCAGTTTATTCTTGAATGAAAGCCAATACTGAATTAGGGAGGAGAAGTACTTTCAAGATGGTGGAATGACATAGTGGAATGTCTCAAGCTTTAGGTCCAGGAATACTCAGGCAACAATTCCAATTCTGCTGCTTACAAGGTTCTAATTAACCTCTCTGAGCTTTTGTTTATACATAGCTATTGCATATGAACCACCCATGTGTTAGGCACTATGTTCCTAGACAGATCAGCAGTATAATCTGAGAAATGAAGACCTAGCCAATGTAATATCCATGTATAAGTGCCATGGAGGTTCTAATCCTTCCTCACCTAACTTTCTTTTACTGCTGATAATTAGGGACTTGCACTAGCTTGAGCTTTATCTCCTCATGTTTTTCTTGTCAAACGTGCTCAAGGAAAGCAAATTAGATTGATTGTCTGGTTGAGAAGTTGAAGTTGGATAAAGGCGAGGTAATACCTGGGTAGTCAGGACTTGATAGGGAAGGAAATCCAAAGTCCACCATTTTAAATATAGCAGAGCATGTTGAATAGCAGTCTAAAATAACTGGGGAGTTTGCGTCTGTCACAGATAGCATGGTGCTGAAATCACAGCATGAAGCATGTACTTAATCATCCACAGGGAACCTGTGTGTTCTATGAAAGTGTAGGGAGTATTTCATCCACAGCCATCCAAAACATCAAAAACTCAACTTCAGAAATAATATTTATGAGAATTGATGAAAAGTCTAAATTCTATAATTTACTGTCAGTTTTAAGCTTTAATTTAGACCAGTTGGCCCCTTATAAAGTTTGCTTTTAGTGATTTAGGTTTAGTGTCTTGCCACAGATCAACAGCCCTGAAGGGCATTGCTGTATTTGTGGCAGGGATCCTGTCCTTCCCAGAACTCCAGCCTGATCATTTTCTTGCAACTCTCAAATCTCTTCTCTGTACTGTGAGCAGAGATATATTTTTAATGCCTGGGTATAATCATGCTATTCTGCTACATAATAATCTTAACTGGTTCTAGATTAATTGCAGAAGCAAATCCAAGTTTCTTTTCAAGGCACTCAAAGCCCTCCTTGAGGCGGCCTTATGTTACCTGCCTCCTGGGGCTCTGTCTGCTCCAGCAACACTGAATGTGCAAACACAGTTCCCTCGGCTGGCAGTTTCCTTCCAACATGTCCTCTCAATTTCTCATTCTTACTCTGTAAAATATTGACTCGCCACCACACAGGTGACTTCGATTCTTCTGTTTGCTTCAATCCCAAATTCAAGCAGCTTTTACTGTTTTGTAATTGTTTTTTAAAAATTTTTATTTCCTTTTGTCAATGTCTCCCCTCTAAACCTCAAGCCCAGGGAAGGCAGGACTGGCTTCCTGTTCACACCCCAGATCCCAGTGCCCTCTGCAGTGCCCGGGGTCTGGTTACTGGTCCTTTTCTCTCTGTTGCGTGCAAGCTGCCACCTTCCCCTCGTTCTTTTTACTTCTGGTCCTCATCTTTAAAGGGCTTGTTAACAATCTCAGCCAAGTGCAGGGAACAGTTGGAAGACCAGCTCTGACACATTCTAAAGTATTTTTTGGAAGAGGGTGCAGTCCTCTGATGGAAGTACTCGTCCAAAAATTCACCTCTGTTCTGATTTTGTGTGACATTTCCCATCATGTAGAACATGATTAGCTGTCTTTTCAAGTGCTCCTTTAGGCCAAGTCAGTTGATGAGATTTAGTTTAGTCCAGTGTGAGTCAGAGCCAAGGGTGTTTACTCACATATGTGCCTTAAAGGAACAGGGTTTGACTGGTAAGAGACAGCACAATCTTTAGGACTGAGGTAATTTTCCAAAGCCGATTTTCTTAGTGTTCAGCAAAGGGGAATGTAATTTTAATTTGCAAGGAGAACTTTGGCTTCCATGAAACAGAACTATCAGCTTTTTCTTAAAGCGCTTCTTCATGATGAAGCCAGGGAGGTCAGAATGGAATAGTTAGAGATACAAATTTAATCAAAAGGAGGCCCAAACAAATTAAAAAGTCTGTCCTGAAATTTTACTTTATGAAAGGGGAAACAAAAAAAGTTCAGCAATTGTGCTAATTTAATGACATCCAAATACTCATTTAGTACAAATGTAAGAGCAAAATATCACAGGACTGTACATTTATAGATATTACAAAGCCAATTTGAATAAAGTTTTAGCTCGCCAAGCAGTCAGAAGTGTCAAAGACATTTATCTTCTTACATAAGATACTTTATATGGAGGATTCAAATTAGCAAAACTTTTTAATTGGTTTGCTTCTACCGTGTAACCTATAACAAACTTATGGAGGCAACAATTCATTAGACACTGCAGCATCAGACCAGAGCACCAACTATTTATAATTCAGCCTGCCATTCAGACATGTGGCCACATTAGAATGAGATATGAACATTCACAAGTGGGTGGATTTTTGTTAACTATTCATTTCCTTTTGTAAAGCTGAGGGCTACAGAAATACTTCTTTCACCTGGGTCTTCTTACGTAAAATAATAGATATAGGTAAGAGTGCTATTCAGGTACTCATTGTGATAAAGAGATAATTCCAGTGCACATAAATGTACAATACAAAAGCTCATGGATGGTATGATTCTCCATTCCCTGCCCTCTTTCTCTTCTTTCTTCACTCCTGTGGTCCCTATGAAATGTCAAGGATAGGGCTCAAAGGGATAGGTGACAACATACTGTTCTCATTTCTGATTCTTTCCTGGGACATTTGGTCGTAAGTACAGAGTTGGGAGGAATAGTTAAGGAATATTTAGCCATGTATATAAATAGATCTGTAGAAGTAAAGGGCTTTATTGATACTTGGCAAATGGTAGCAGAACTCCGATGAGGGAGACAATGTTTTGCTTATTGTTTTGGGAACATGATTTGTTGTTTTTTTTCCCTACTTTTTTTTTTTAACTTAGAAGGGAAACAAACTAAGCAAGGCTAGAATACAAAAAGCTAGATATTGTAAAAAAATCAATAGGAATTCACTAGAACTTAGGAACAGTATTTCTTTTACTTAATCTTTAGGACTACCTAATGGCAGCTATTGTTCTGTCTTTTTTTCCCTCATAGGAACAAAAGTCTAAGGGTTGGGACTAAGGTGGCTAGTATGATTAAGTCTGGTGGTACCATTAGCCCAAGAGGATCAAAGCTTTGCTGGAGGGATAGGGGCATGAGTGGGTCTCAGTGTTAAGGTTAATGGAAATCAGGGTCAGCATCTCCCTTAGATAACGTCAGTATCCACAGCCCATAGACTTCATCACATAACTTTTTTATTTGAGGGGACTGTGGTGAGTTTGGATGAGGGTTCTTTCCTTTGTTGCACACCTTGCTCCACAGCTGGAATTTCTCAGAGAATCGCCTAACTGGGTCAAGCACACAATGTCACTAAATGTGTTATGGCCAAGAAACATGCTAGAAGTGATGCAGTCAGGACTAAGCGAGTCCTGCTGCTTCCTATCCCAGCCTGTGCTTTGTGGGCACAAGGCGGTGCGTGGGCAGGACTGTCTGACTTCCCGTGGAGGTGTAGCAATTGGGGAGTCTTTATTGTGCTTCATAATTTATAAAGATTATAATCACCACAAGCTAAATAACCAGTGTTTATTGAGCACCAACAGCATGCTGAGTCCAGTGCTGGGAGTTTACACACAATATCATAGCACTGTATTGAATCCTTATCATCACCCTGAGAGATCAGCATTATACACCTCATTCGATAGAAAAGTGAGGTTCAGAGATCTTGGGTCATGTGTTTAAGTCACACTGTGAATAAAGGGGAAGCAGGGATTCAAAAGAGGTCTGTCATCACCCTGCCTCAGAGGGCTGTAGCAGCTGCTAGCAGTCTCTGCTCCTATTCCCTTGACCACCAGGAGCTTACTGGAATAGATAGTCCTTTACCTATTGGTGGCTTCCTGCATCTCTCTGACCTCCAGTGTGTTCTGGCTATGCTGTGTTCAGTTACAACACACAGGGCAGGTGGGAAGCTGTGAGGAGTCAATGCCCCCAGGAGAAACCCTCAATCACTGAAGGTTGGAAATGGAAAGTCTAGCACCCTATTTCCTTGTCTTTCAGCAATTCTGAGGTGTTTTCTACACAATCTCTCTGGGAGTCCCCAGTGGTACAGAGTCCCAGTTGCCCACAGGGTAACAATCCCTCTTTAACTCAGTTTTTCCTGGTCTTTCCTCCTTCCCTCTCTCACTCTTCCTCATTTTCTCATGGTATTTCCTCAGTTCACTTCTCAAATGGGCCTTCATCAAAGACCTAAATGAAGACAACTCCGAGCCCCTTCCTTCTGCTGTTTGATGACAGAATTATGCAGTATTTAGACAGATGAGAAAGATCAATTGCATATATCTGATGATAGTGGGGACTCAAACCCAGCAGTCACTTTTGGGCACAGCCAGAACAGGGACTTTTAGAACAGCACAGACACTTTCCTCTTCTACATACAGTGGTTATGTGGCAAACAATATTTTCCTAAGTGTTTACACATGCCTCTAAGCCAGTAGTTTTCAGAATTAGGCCTTCAAGTTGACTAATAATGTAGGAGTAGCTTAGGAGTAATAATACAAAATTTAAACATGACCATGTGCTACATAAATGCTCCCCCAAATCACCGAGACTGAGTTAGAAGTGGCATGAAGAAAAATGAGCTTGCTACATCTCATTAGGAAGGTACTGCTAGATTTGCATTTTCGTTTAATACTCAAATGCTGCCATATTATAGCTGAGTCATGACTTCAACTTCCTATAATAAATTGAAATGGGATTGGGTAAACAGACATCTAGAAAACCAGGGAATTAATGAGAGTCTGAAAATGGTGCTGGTAATCAGCTAGGCCTTGCCTATGGAGCAGTGTGCTGGTGAGCATCCAATTTCCTTTTGATTCTTTGAATTTGTCTTATTTAATAAATAGAATAAATTCAAGTGGTATTTCATTAGTTGGGATAAATGGATATATCTGTAGGGAAAAAAATGTGGTAAGAAAAAAGAAATACCATAGGCATATAGAAATTGCACCAGTATCCTGATGATAATGAAAAAACAAATAACTTCTTCCATTCCTAGTTTTATCAGAGAAGGGATATTGTCAACATTCAGCATCATGTTCCAAATAGGGCTGCTCCTCTACTGATGAGATAATAGTTCATTTGCACTGAAGATTATACTGCAGTTTAAAAGCATCCTTTCCCTTTCAATTTGCTTCCCTCTTTCAATATCATCAGAGTCATATTTAGTTATAAAGGAGATTTATGGTTTTAAAACATCATCTCATTTTCTCCCTTTCTGCTAACAAGTTGTTTAAAATAAGTATGATTTTCCTAATATTAATTTTTGGGGTCAGAAATATATAATTTAGCAAGGAACATCAAAGAAATATACAATCTAGCAATTGCACTATTAATGCTGCAATTTGGTGACAAAACACCTCTCACTTCTCAAGTACCTTTTGCTGTATTTCTTCATTTCAAGGGATTTATTGTATTACTTCCTTGGTTGTAATGGTCAGGTTCCAGTGTAATAGGCTTATTTTGATATTTTCTCCGCAGTTTAAGTTATTTCAATAACAGCTAATTCTACCTTTTTATGAGGTTCAGCAAACAAGAAAACAGTGGGTGTCTCATTTTGCCTTTTGCTTCTTAGCACCTTCAAGTGATCATTTCATTATTGACTAGTGTGTGTGGCACCTTAGTACTAACTTAGAAGAGGGTCCTTTCTCCGTTCATTTGGAGAAAGCCATGGCTCCCTGGCCATCCACTCTAATTAAAATTTTTTTTTTCAAACCACCACTACCACAAAGACCTGAACTTCTAGGATGTAAATTCAGTAATAACATGGATTAGAAACAAGTCATGGACAAATAAGCCTTCCCTCAGGCTTAGGCAGTTAAGCAGACTCTGGTGCACAGGGTGCTGTGGTAGCTCTCTAAACTACTGGCTAAATTGGAATCTGGGCAGAAATGAACATTAAACATTGCTTGCTACAATTCCTACTTCATCATTTTCCAAACATCCTACTCCTGGCTCTGTGAATCTTAGAATTTGACTAGCATGTGATAACAACCACAGGCAGTGATACCGTAAACTGGATTCAGCCATTTGTAATTGGAAAATAGATGTAGTGTGTCCATGCAGGAGCCTGGTTTTGGGCTTACATGAGGGGCGGAACAGAGAGATGTTAATCCTACTACCTAGGTCTATGGGCTTCATGCTTGTGCCCTGAGGAGTTTCAGTGGCAAGCATGAACTGTGTGTGTCTAGCTCAGGAAGGCCAGTGTAAATTCCTCAGCTCCTGTTGCTGCTGGCAGACTTCTAAGGATCATTTCTATTTTCATACATCCAAAATTTAGAGAAGTCAACAAAATCTATAGGCAACAAAATCAGGTATTTAGCCTTTAAATAAATTGGATATCTGTGGGATTTCTTTTTAATGTTAATAAGACCATATAAAAGAAGATTACAACAAAGAAAAATTTAAATACTCTAATACATGTCATTTCTCCATATTCAATTTGTTTTTGAAATCAGCCATTGATCATAAACAATAATGTTCTCAGAAACAATGGTGGTAGCTTTGTGTGGCTTCGTGGCTCAGAAATATTTTTTAGGAGAACCATACATCAATGGGCTGTGGGAGGAAAGCCTTCATCCCAAGAATTCACTCTTTGTGGATAGTGGAAGTAGTCTCCTAACTGGTTGTCTGGTTTCTACCCTTGACTCCCAGTGTATTCTCAGCAAAGAAGCCAGAGTGATTCATCTAACAAGGTCCGATCATGTCACTCTGCTACTCAAAACTTCCAATGGTAGTCGGCATGTGAGCTGTCTTCCAAGTTATTGCAGGGACAATATTACCAAATGTTTTGTGGCTACATATCACATGATTTACAGCTTTCCTATCAGAGTTGTTTATTTTTCATCTACTCAAAACCCAACTATAAATCAATGACATATATTTTATACTTTTGATGGCAGTACCCAACTTATTTTTATATTAGTCAATGTAACACTGTATAACAATGTAACACAATGAAATAAATTTGAAATCTTTGTGGCTTAAAACAGTATGAGTTTATTTCTTGCTGCCATAATCTTTTAAGTCTGTTACTGGTTGGGAAGCCTTCCTCATGGTCAATCATGAACCCAGGCTCCTTCACTCTTGTGGCTCTTCCCTGCTCTAGGTTCTTGGATCCTCTCCATTCAGGCAGGGTGTAAAGAAAGAAAAAAGAGAAATCAGGCTACAAGTTTTTCTTCCCACACTTCACAGGCCAAAATTTAGTCACTTGGTTACACTTGACTACAAAGAGTACTGAAATATGCAGTGTGTGCCTAGGAGGAAGTGAAAATAGGTTTATTGATTAACTAGTAGGTTCTGCCATACCTGTCTGTCCTTCTTTCCCTTACTTAGTTGACGTGTGGCCTTTTACATTATTTCTCATTTCCCAGTTGTTTAGCCATTGTGGTTGGATGTTGTGATATATTCTTGGGCGGGTAACAAAGGGAAAGAGCAAGTCTCTGTAGTCAGATACACTTGGGTTTACATCATAACAGGGACACTTACTAGCTGTGTGCCTTTGTATAAGTTATTTAACCTCTCTGACAATTAATTAGCTTCTTTGTATGTTCAAACAGGTATGCAATACCTTCCCTGTGAGATGATTGTATAAGAAATGTATTAGAGGTCAGAACAGTTAAGAGTACAGATCCTGGAGCCAGCCTGCTTGGGTTTGAATCTTGGCTATGTCCCTGATTTGCTGATGATCTTGGATGAGCTTCAGTTTCCTCAGCTTTAAAATGAGAATTATAATAGTATCTGTGTTGCAGAGGTTCTGGGAGAATTAAATGAACTAATTCATGTCAGGCACTTTGGATAATGCCTGAAAACAGAATGAAAGGTACGCCAGTGTTATCTCTAATAGGATAGCATCTGGTGCATCTCATAGGCTCTCAGTAAGGGTAGTCTCTCCAGGCTTTGCTTGACATGTCTTTCTCTTTTCAGCAACTGTTGAAGACTTAAAAAATCCCTAAGAACCCCCCTCAAAAGGGCACTTCAAGGGTAAGATTTCAGGCATGTTAGTGGGATGTCAAGGAGCTTTGTGTGGAGAGCCCTGCTGAATGACCACCTGCTTGACTACTGCAAGGTTGTTTTTGGGTAATGGAGGAAATTTCTCAAGAGAGGACATTTATCCAGTACTTTTAGAGTGATTAAAGAAAAAGGTGATAAGAGGTTAAATAGCATAGGACTTATTACCAATTTGGGTGCGAAGAGGAGAGGAGAGGCTATTTAGGGTATCAGCCTCATCTAAGTAGAAGATTACAGCCTGAAAAATTGTTTAAAGAGAAATATAATTAGAATAATGGGACAACATAATGGGAAATCAATGCTATTAATGTTACTGCTAATTGCTGCATTAGAACATTTATCCAAATCCCTTCTCCTTTAAACTAAAAACATGAAATTAAGTCACCAGAGTAGACAATTTGTGCAGAGGGACTCAGAGGTCTTGGATTACTTTGGAAAATCTGCCCAGAACAATTTGTCATTATACCAAACATCAAGCTCCAGCTCATGGACCCTCCTCATTTCAAGGAGAGATGCTATTTGAAATGGACTTTTTACATCCTGTCTTTAAAAGTGTTGGCTTGCTGAATGTGGGTCTTGTTGATAATGTCACAAAAATTCTGATTGTTGGAGCTACTGGCTTGGGCCCACTGCAGATTGTTTGGGGTGAAACAGACAGTGCAGCATTGCTAGGAGAGGGAATAGTGGGGGTCTTACATGAAGTCTGAGGGCATGTGACAATGCAAGCATCCTGCAAAGTGGGGTTAAAGGCCCAATGTGTTGATATGAGGTGTCCAGGTACAACAAAGGCTCTGTCTCCTTGGTGTCACTATGAGTTTTAGTTAGAGCCCAGGGAGTATCATCTGGGGGAATGAGAGCAGTCCAAAAGGAAGGTGTAGAGCCAGGGACCAGGAGCAGGAGTAGGGATGGAGTTTGTTTTCTTTTTAACTGTGGGAAAACATACATAACATAAAATTAGGCATTTTAACCATTTTAAGCATACTGTTCAGTGGCATTACTCACATTTGCAATGTTTTGTAAGTATCACCACTATCTATTTCCAAACCTTTTTTAATCACCCCAAACAGGAGCTCTAACCATTAAACAGTAACTCCCCATTTTGTCCTCCCTCTAGCCTTTGATAACCTCTGATCTACTTTCTGTCTTTATGAGTTTGTCTATGTAAGATATTTCATTATAAGTGGAATTGTATAATGTTTGTCTTTATGTCTGGGTTGTTTCACATAACATGATGCTTTCAAGGTTTATTATGTAGCACGTATTAGAATTTATTTGCCTTTTAAGGCTGAGTAATATTCCATTATATACATATAATTATGTATGATTATGTAAGCTTAGCTTTTATTTATTTATTTATTTATTTAATTTTTGCAACGGCTTTATTCAGATATAGCTCATTGTAAGCTTAGCTTTTAAAGGAATGACCCAGCTGTTTTCCTGGAGTTGTTCTTGAGAACTGTGAAGCCAGTGACAGATGTGTAGAGGTAAGGATGAGGACTGACACTAGGAGATGGACCCCAGGAACGGAGCAGAAACCCCAGTGAGTGACCTGCCATGTACAGAGTGTGCATTTCTAACATACCCTCAAGTGTAGTCTGTGAACCAGCACTGGCTTCATCTGGACATCGATTAGACCAGTAGCATCTGAGGGACACCCCTGGAGCATATGCTTGTTCTTCTCTAACTTATATGAGCATGGGCATGTCACCTGAGCACCCTGTTAATTGCATACTCTGAATGAAGTGGTCTGAGAGTCTGCATTTCCAACACTCTCCCAAGTGATGCTGGGTCTGCTGGTTCCTAAACTACACCTTGAAGAAGAAGTGAGTGTCAATAATGTGTGCATATTAGAATTGCCCAATAAGCTTTTCAAACATCCCAATACCTGGGCCCCACCATAGCTGTTCTAATTTAATTGGCTTGGGGTGGGACCTGTGATTCAGTATTTTAGTAACATTACACATGAGATTCTATTGTGCAGCCAAGGTTGAGAACTTCTGCCCTGGGTTTGGACATTGTCCTGTCTTGTGCAAGTTTGTCCTCCTGCCCTCTTTCCTGTTCTTTCCAAACTTTCCTGCTTAAAACTGAGTCATATTCCCAATTAATTAATTTCTCTAGCTCTTGTTTATCATTTACATTGCCTGCAGATTAATCTCTCAAAAGCCAGTTCTGAACAGACTGCACCTTTGCAAAAACTTTCAATGACTCCCATTGCCCTCCATGAATAAAAAAAGAACTTGTACCTGTTTTTTAAGGCCCTCCTTGAGTGGCTCCAACCTACTTTCCCAGCCATGTCTCCCTCTTGACCAAACCTATAGGAAAACAAAGCTAGTTTTGGTTCTCTGAACATACCATGAGTTTTCCTGTCTCTCTGATTTTGCTTGGATTGACTCTCCATCTGTTTAATCTTTTCTACCTATCTAACAGGGACTAGCCCTATTTTTACATACTCTATGAAAGCCCTCCCTAAATTACAGCAATTGATGTAATCCTTTTTTTCCTCTAGCATTGTATTTGTGGCTTTCTTATGTAATTTACTTTTTTTCCCCTTGTCTTTCTGGAATTTGTATACTTCTCTTACCCTCCTTACTGAATTGTAAACTCTTTGGGGGCCAGAGCTCTTCTTGTTCATCTTTCTTCCCTGCTGCACTTTCTACGTGTCTTCACATAGTAGGGATCTGCACAGATTGAGTAAATTGTATTGACTTGAGTAATTTACCTCCATGTTATTAATTCTAGTTGGACCTCTCTGTCATGCACTGACATTTTAATTTCACTGCCTGACATTTTATAAATCCTTAGGGATTTTATTTAAGTAAATGCTTCTCAGAAAGCACCAAATGTTCTTCATAAACACATGATACAACTTCCACAGTGTCTTCAAAAGTATTGATATATAATGTTTTCAATTGTTTACTCTTTGTTCATGTTTATTAGCATTTTGGCTTCTTTGTGTCCCAAGACAGTGTGGTATCTAGTAGGAAGTCAGAGACCACATTCATTTCACTTTCAAAACTCTTTATGTTCCTAAAAACTTTGGAGTGCAACAGTAATGGTTTCAAGAAGCCCATCCAGCTCCAACTGCTTCTCACTGTTCTGGTGAAAACCTCCGTGGGTAAGTGGGTGATGGGACTTGGAAGGTAATGATGTTTCCTGCAATTAAATCATGTCCTGTAGGAACAATTATGAGGAATCCCCTCTCATTTGGCACAATGAGATATGAACACATTCTAATGGGCTAATTATTGGAGTTATCATTTTTTAGCCAAAAATGTCAATGTGTAGGATTTAATTAGCCTGCCCTAGAACTATCATATAACTTCTTAGTTTAGTCAGTCTGTCAACATTTTCAGAATTTGGAAGGATGCCAAGAACTATCACCTATAGGCTTGCATGCACTTTTAAAACATATAGAAAAAATTACTGGAGCAGCAGGTAAAGTTTCCAGAAATAAAGTCTAAGTTTGACGGGTAGAATGGTTGTGACCAAAGAGATATTAGTCAGTGGAAAGTGTAAAAAAAAAAAAACAGGCCTTGATATCCGACAGTTCTTATTTCTACATTGCAGGTCTAAGGTGATTCAGATGTTGCGGTCTCTGATTTAGACTTTGGTTTCTAGTAGTGGAAACTGGTTAAGATATATGGGATATTCGGTAATGGGTAGAATGCAGCAAATTTTGAATAGATCAGCCATGCAAAGTAGGAGCCCCAGAGAGTTTCTGGGGTATAGGTGACAGGAACCAGTGGGCACCATTTTCAGAATTCTGCTGGTTGAGTGAATGGTTTCAAATGGCTTCAGTTCTTTTGGTTTTCCAGGGAAAAGGAATGGGTCATGGAATGGGTTGAATAGTGTTTACTCAAAATTCTTATCCACCCAGAACCTGAGAATGTGTGATTTTATTTGGAATAAGGGTCTTTGCAGGTATAATTAAGGTAAGGGTAGAGCTGTGGCCATACTGAATTAGGGTGGGTCCTGCCTCTGATGAGGGTGCCCTTTTGTAAGAAAAGGAAGAGACAAAGTAGAAGGAGGTGCTGTGACATGGAGGCAGAGACTGGAGTGATGTGTCTATGAGCTAAGGAACACCAAGGATTGCCAGCATCCACCACAGGCTGGAAGGGAGGTATGGAACAGTTTCTCCCTCACAGTCTCCAGAAAAATCCAGCCCTACTGACACCTTGATTTTGGAGTCAGGTCCTTTGAAACTATGAGAGAATATGTTTTTTTTTTTGCTTAAAGCCACCACATTTGTGGTAATTTGTTTCAATACCCTTAGGAAACTAGTCCCAGGTCATCTGCCCATTCTTTGTCTAAGAGAAGTAGGCACCTTGATGAACAGCCTCACAGTAACTGTATGCAATGGCCTAGAGGGTCTTCCCAAAAGAAATTCCAGTGGTTGTCCTCAAAGAAAAGAGCATGGGTGGGCGGGTAGAAAGCACAGAAATACCTGTTATATACCATGAACCATCAAAGACCTTTCCCAGTATTCCTATCTTCTCTGGGGAAGCTGGGGACAAAGATGGGGAATGCCTTGTTTCTCAAGTAAAATGTGGAGCCCACCCTCAGATTTTTACCAAGTTGCAGCTGGTATGCTCCAAGTCTTTTGGGGGAGAATTGGTGATGTTGTGGGTGACCAAAGATACAGAAAGGCAATGTGTAGGACAAAGGGCTTGTCTCAATGGTCAGGACATATGGGTCTGAAATGAATGAAAATTTACTGCTGTATAAACTGAAAGAAGCTGGGTCACAGTGATCTCACCTCATTCCCTGGCTGGTACATTGTGACAAATATGGGTTGAAAATAATCAAAACAATAAATTCTAGCCTGTGTGCAGATGCAGAGAAATCACAATGGGCTGAGTGGAAATGGTCTGTTTTGTTTGGGGGATTCTGTATTCCATTCCCCTTATGTTACCAGGTATTTGGTGGACAAAGAGGAATCCTAATATTTATTTCCATTTCAGGTCTAACAACAACAGCAGCAGCAACAACAACAACTTGTTGAGGACTTCCTGTGAGCCAAAAACCACATTAAATGTGTTACACATGCATCGTTTTATCTACTTCTCATATAACACAGTGTTGATATTGTTAGTGGCTCTGATTTTAGGGCATGGACAGAGAGGTTTAGGCATGTTATGTAACTGGTTAAGTGGTGCTGTCAGGATTCAGACCCTGGAGTCTTGACCTCAGAGCTTAAATTCTTAAGTAATTGTTTAGCTGTTATATATACCTTTATTGTAAGTATGTATGCCATTTCATTAAAGAATTAAACATTTTTGGTTGTGTTTATAATCTCTCCTTTAAAAGCTCAGAAGCCCTGTTCATGTGGCAGATTACAGGGAAACTTTCAAATGTCAATGGAATGAATCAGAACTTTCTTTGTGCCATGAAGTGTACTGTCTGCTAAGCTAATCTCTTTCCTACTGGGGAATATGTATAATACAAACTGGTTTAGCTAGACTGAAAATCAATCATCAAGGCCACTGACGATGCTAAAAAAAAAAAAAATCAAAAGTAGTTAGCATACAAATGAAAGTGATTCCCTATAACTCTATGTGGGACAAATTTCCTGAACCACACCAATAAATCAAGGCTGCGGAGGCTAGTTATAAAGGAAGATAGATTGAACAATTTTCCTGTTACAATCAGGCTGTTTTGTACTATGTATCTATCAGCTAGTTATTCAAGTTTAATTTAGAAATGTGCAAATAAACATGGCCAAATATATTTAAATACACTTGCATTAAAAGTTGCCAAGTAATGCTCTGCATCAACACAACCAAATTAGTTCTGGAATCTTCATGTGTCTTTTGTATAACTGTAATTAGAACTTCTTCCTACTAAAAAATATAATCTGCAAAGGACCCCCTCCCTCTTTTTCTTGTTCATTCTTTGAGGTTAAATTTTTGTTGTTGTTTGTTAATTGGAGGCTTTTTAAATTTGCACGACCCACTGTTGGAGCATACTGTCTCAGTTCTGTTGAGTAACTTCCTGGTTGACTGGGATTTTAGAGGCAGATGAAGCCAGACCAATAATGCTGCTTCCAGCTTCCCTTCTCCCAAGAAGCTAGTTGACTGACAGGCCTCTGGACTCTGTCAGGTGTGGAAGTAATTTGTATCAGGACTTTGAGGCTGTAAGTCAATAGAAAGGAAGCTTTTCTCAACTGGCTCTAGGTTCTTTTTTAATCCACTCAGAGCTGAACCAAAACACACAGGTGTCCTGGGAAGGCCAATAACATGATGCTTAATTTTTGAGCGTAGCTTCACATTGCCAATATCAAATAATTGTTCAACATCTTTTTGGAGATGTCAAGATGCTGAAAGTGGAGGACCATTAGTGGTAGCTGAGAACCTCTCTGTTGTGTCACGAGATGTAACCAAAGGGGCCCCCTGTGCCCTGCATGGAATGATGTGCTGGGGCAGGGTGGAGAGCATGGGCTTTGAACTTTGAATGCTTGACTTCTAATCATGGATTTTTCATGCCTTGGTTTGTGACCTTGGGCAAACCACTTAATTCCTATGTCTTACTATCACAGTTATTTCACCTATGATATGCATATTATATATTAACTAGTTTATCAAATTGTTTTGAAGTTTACATGGGATAATCCATATAGAGCCATTTATATAGGTCCTGGCATACAAGGGTCTTACAGAAAAAAAAAGTTATTTATTATTAGCCTAACCAAAGTCCTGGAGTTAGTGAACATTATTGGGTTTATCTTCCTGGTATAATTCCCCTTTTTGCAAATTTATGTCTTGCTTTTCTATTGGGCAGTCATACCTTGTTCAAGCTTAATCCATGTGGTATGGGTAGATGACTCTCCTTCTTCCTCACCCCTAAATTCAGAAGTGGCCTTATAATCTGGATTTGAGCTCTCAGCCTATTCCATTCCACCATGGACTTGGTGACTGGGTTATGGATGGGCTTGTGACCCAAGTGGACCAATGAAGCTCTGTCCCGGGACTTTGGTTGAGTGTTAGAAGGAGAAACTGATGTTGCTAGGATACAGTATATAAGTTTGAATGTGCCAGAGGCCACCATGAGAGCTGGGTATGCCTGAGAGAGGGAGAAACAGAGCAGAGAGATGGATTGAGAGAGAGATGGAATCTGGGAGGCATTACTGGGTCCTGGCACCCTTGAAGCCAGACTTACTGCTGGACTTTTCAAACATTGGTGCTAGTCACTTTTACTTCTCTGGGCCTCCATTTGCTCATCTGTGATATGGATTTGAGAGAATCTTCTCTACCTATTCCAAAAGGTTGTTTAATGTTGAAGCACAATGATACTTTCTATTATGATTTATAAACTGTATTATCAATGTGGGGGAACTGAAAACTGCTGTTCAGTCATCCTATGGTGTCAGATGTCACATGGGGCCTAATTTGTTATCACCAGCATTTAATGGAAAAGTCAGCAAGGTCTTTTTCCACTGTGGGTCTTGGGCTTTACAATCTACATACATAGACACAATATATACTATATGTAGTGTATATATATACATATATAATATATATATGGTGAGTGGGAGACTTAAGTTACTTACATGGACAAAAATTCTTGTTTAGGCAACATGAGTTAATTATAAGAACCATTGTTATTGTTTATTGAATATTTACTTTTTATCAGGCCTAGGGCCAAGTACTTTATGTGCATTCTATCATTTAATCCTCACAAGGGCATGACAAAGTTTGTACCTTCAGCTTACACATTTTTCAGATGAAGAAATTAAAGCAAGTAATTGGCAGAACTGGGATTCAATCCCAAAGCCTTTGCTTCTAAAGGTGATGTTATTCTGCTCATTTTGTGCATTGGGTAAGACACTTAACCTGAAGTCGGGAGCTCTGGTTTCCATTGTCCCATCCTCAGTTAACCAGCTGGGTGACCTCAGACAGGTCAATTGACCAAATGGGCTTTTGTTTCACTATCTGACAAAGAAGGGGCTGAATTAGATGACTCCTGAGGTCTGTTGGAGCTCAATGATTTTATGATTCTAGGTATTTGGGCTTGGGGTCAGGAGTTCAAATTTTCTTTAATGTTGTAAGGTCTAAATCTTCCCTTTGGGGGAGATGTATTTTACCATGAATGTCAGTCACCAAGGCTTTCAGCGGCTAATCAAGAATAAAGTAGAGGGGGTAGTTTGCAGGTGTGATGAAGGAAGAGAATGTCCTCTTGTCAGATATTTAGAAAATGGCAAAATTTGCATTGAAAGTATATTATTAGTAGTAAAAAAATAATGATTAATGCCATTTTATGTTTCTTTCAGAAGTCATGGTGGATAATGAACAATGATAACACTATGCATGATTGCTGATCCTTGTGACATTCAAAACAGATTCAAAATTCCTATTCCACATACAGGACTCAGTTAGGGCGCTATATTAAATTCAAACTTAGGTATCAGATTTAAAATTCAAATGCATGTCCTTTTTGCATATCTATTTTGACACAGCATCACAAATTACTGGCTGTAATATGAATTAAAGATGGACTTTTGCACAATGGGGGAAACATGAAAGGAAATCCTATTTAAATTTAAATCCCTTTTCCCCCTTTTTGGAAATTTTCTCCATATTTGTTCCTCAATATATCTGCTAATTATCAAAAGTAGTACTGTTTAAACGATAATTTGTTCAATCACATTTTATTATTTTCTACTGGTAGCAACTGCCAAGAAACAATGTTGGTATTTTGAATCACAATTAGTTCACTGTGATATTCTTAAATGAGAGAATTTTCAAAGTATTTTGACCTATCTACATTATAATATTTGCCTAATGTACATAGTGTAGCCAGAACTGATATTAAAAAGGGACAGTAGCAAATGTGCTTCTAAGTGTATTACAATAGGAGCCAATGAAATGTGCAAAATGACAAATTAAATTTAACGTTCAGGTACATTGCCAATTTGTTTGGGGGGTATAAAACAACACCCTTTGCTAACCCAATAATAACTAATCAGATTTTAATTATGCGACGTGCAACCTGCACTGCTTAGCACATTTATGCAGAGTAATCATTGGGGCATCTCAAGCCAAATGGCTGAAAATTTCCATTTTCTAAACCATGAGTATGGTTCTCTGTTAATCATTTTTAGACCTTCTAATTTTTGTTTTTGCAACCTCATTTCTTCTATGACACTAATAATTTCCTTTGGGTCTTCCTCTTTTAATGAAGGGGAACAATTTGTTATTTTGTATAAACGAAGGTAATGCCAGTATCCGTGCTTAGGCCCTGAAATTGTTTATCTAGTGTTGTGGCAATATCCTGCCTGCTTTCATCTACCAGGGAAGCTCCTTGAGGTTAGGGGGGCAACTTGTCATTACAGAGATGGAGCCTGACATTTTGGCCTCATTAACGTGGTGCTGTAACAAATCAAGAGAACTTCAAACCTAATTTAGCAAAACAACCAAGCCTGTAGAAAAGGGCAGGAAAAGAAAATCAGAGGTGCTCTCAATAAACTTTTATTATTGAACTTAAAAATCTTTCTTAAAATTGCCAGAAGCTTCCAGCTTTTATGCTGGTGCTTAGGAAGCTCCACTCACGAATGCTAGCAATGTGACCACACGAGCCTCAGCAGAAACAATGAAATCCAGAATTGCATTCATTTATGTGCTTCTTCAATTCCTGGAGGTCCTTGTTTAGCCTTCAATAAAATCAACCCTGAACTAATCAATGAGAAATTGCAGAGAATATGAATCCTGCAAAATCAATAATTCGTATAATAATTACACAGGCATATTAGAGAAACATGGCACTGCATCATCAAGCAAATCCCAGGGAGCATGCTCTTGAAATCTTTAAAACTCAGCCAGATATGAAGTTTTACATACTTTGCTCGGGTTTAGGATAATCCTGGAGTTAAAGTTAAAATATTAACACATATAACTCTTTAAAAAGCCAAATTGTTAGTGAGTAAAAAACTTAACTGAGGTTTGAAAGAAAGGAGACCTGTTGGTCCTAGAGGCAAGACCCTGTCATATATCTGAAATACCAAGTCTGTTTTCTTAACCAACACACTTCATGTAGACAGGCCTAGTAACTGCTCATGGCTGCATTTTAATGATCTGCTCCCAGATTCCTCTTCCTTTCACTAGCCCAGGTCCCTAGCCTCATTTTTCTCATCTCAAAGCTGTGGTGTCACGCAGAGAGAAATGAATTGGAACCACAAGACTGGCGTTTTAAGTATGACTGTACTAGAAGCCCTTTGGGTCTCTCTCATTCTAGTTTTCTCTTCCCTAAATTGGGCACTTCAACCACGCCACATATATGAGGTGAAATATTGGTAAAAAGTGCTTTTTATATAGTTTACCTTTAGTAGTTCCGGGATAGTGTTCTGATCTCTGAGTAGAGGAGTCACAATGGAGGCCTGTGGTGGTTACTCTTATGGGTCAACTTGACTGGGCCAAGGGATACACAGATAGCTGGTAAAACAGTGCCTCTGGGTGAATCCACGAAGGTGGGTTCTAGCATTTTTTTCAATCCACTGAGGGCCTGAAAGGACAAAGAAGGCAAAGGCAGGTGAATTCCCTCTCTCTTCTTGAGCTGGGAAATCCATATTTTCTAGCCCTTAGACAGCAGAGTCCCTGGTTCTTGGGCCTTCAGGTTCGGACTGAATTTTATCGCCAGCTTTCCTGGTTCTCCAGCTCATAGATGGCAGAGTGTGCAAGTTCTTGGCTTCCACAATCCTGTGACTGAACTCCTATTAAAAAAAAAACCCCTCCAATTATATATATCTAGATATAAAATATTGGCTCTGATTTCTGGAGAATCCTGCCTAACACAAGGTCTAAGGAATTTGTGGAGTGATTCTGTGAAGGAAGAGCTCTGGAGAACATGCTCGCTTTATAGTGTTCACTCATTCGTTCTATAAATGCCTACTGACTCCCTATAATGCACAGGCATGTACTACACATTGGGGCACAATGGTGAGAAAAATCAAACACAGAACTTATAGTCTAGTAAGTGAGAAAGACTTTATCATATAGCCAAGGATAAAGGTGAAACTGAAACTGTGATAAATACAACATGAGGGAGGGATATGGTGCTCTGAAGACATATATTGGCAAGTTTAAGAGACACTATATTGCTGGAGTGTACTCCACCCTCCCATAAGCTCTTGTTAGGGGGGAAACTCAGGCTATTGGGGACATATGAGGTACTTTCTTCTTTAACTTAAAAATGGATAATATAAATTTGACCATTTATGTGTTCTGCACAGAATAATAGTTTTAGACCTCACTGATTCTGTGAAATTTTATTTTGCCTAAACGTCTTTAGAGGATTATTTTAAGTTTGATGGCACAATGATTTTGAATGAAATAGGTTAAAGAAGTCATCGAAACTTAATATATAAAAATTTAATGATAAAATAAATTTTATTGTTGGAGGGAAGAGGTGTGCTTGGTTAGTAAGTTCTTAAAGGCAGGCAGCATCTAGAGTGGTCCGAGCCAGGACCTCAGGTCAGATGGAGCCTGCTTTGCCCTCGACTAACACAGGAGTTAGACATTTGCCTCGGGGATTTAGCAAGATTGACGTTGAATTTTCACAATGTTAGGTGTCTAAGATTCCGTATACCTCCAATTATGCGTGAAAGTTAAAGACACGTGTGAATGTTCTATTTTGTGTACATAAGATAAATTTTAGGCGTACATATTTTTTAGGGAGGGAGTAGGAGCTCTTGAACAGAATTCATAGTAGGAAGACAAGAGGAAGTTTGTTCCTTTCCACCTTGCTGTAAATGTGCATCTTGAGGGAGATGGCTTCTTCTCATTGCAATTACGTGCAGAAGGTAACACCTCAACTTCCAAATAACAGCATTTTACAGCGATCCAGGGTGGTTCTCTTTGTTTGCATACTGATGCTGGGAGAAATGTCACGGAGACTCTGATAATTTATAGTAACTTACATTTTACAAAGAGAAGTTTTTTTCTAGGTCTTAGAGTACTGAAAAATGGTATCAAAGGAAAGTTTTTAAATACCCTGAAGGCTAGTCTATTGTAACCATCCATAGTTTTAAAAAGACAACAGTAGGTATTAGGATAATGAGAAGTTTTAAAAATAAAACTAATTAACTCAGGCTAGAAATAGGAAGAAGTCCAAAATTTATACAATTATAAGAGTTTCTTCTGTCTGCCAGTATATGTTTTTAATCCATTTGGGGCATTCTGATCCATTATTAGTTCAAATAATTCCCTCCACACTGTTTGCTTTCTCTTCTCTGTTGGGGACTCAAATTACATGTATGCTTGATATTGTTTCACAGGTAACTAACTTTCTTTAATTTTCTCCCCCTCGATCTCTGTCTTTTAGATTGGAGACATTCTATTGATTTGTCTTCAAAACCACTAGGCCTTTTTTCCCTACCAGCTCCAATTTCCTATTAAGCTCATCCAGTCAAATTTTCATTTCAGATATTTTACTTTTCATGTCTATAATTTCTGTTTGGGATTTTAAAAATATAGCTTGCACTTATTATTCAAGATTACTCATCTTCCAACTCATTATAGTATTCTTTTCCTCTAAGTCCTCTAAGTCCATTTTCCTCATAGCTACTTTAAAGTTCTCGTCTGCCCATTTGAACATCTGTGTCATCTTGGGGTCTATTTCTATCGACTGCATTTTTTTCTTGATTATGCATCACCTTTTTCTACTTAATCACATGCCTATTAAGTTTTGGTTTTATGCCACACATTGAGGATAATACATTTTAGGAAATCTGGATTATAATGTCTTCCTTTAGTAGGTGTTGAGTTTTGTTTTGGCAGGCAGTTAAAAGAACTGACTAATTCTTTTGTTCTACGAGGCTTGGCTTTATTCTTTGTTATGGTGAGTCTATTTCAGTTTTGTATATAGTTTCAATACTATACTAACTAATGGGCGTTTCTAGGGTTTAAACTGAGTGTCCAAGCTCTCTCAGCAAAGGATTTTCATTTGAGTGGGCTGGACCTGCATGGCCTCTGTTATCTCCAATCAGAGATCTCCTTAAAAAATTTCCTTTCAGATATCTTTTTAAAAGTAATGGCTCAGCCTCAAAGCAGACAAGCACTTCTAGGTCTCATGAAGTTTTATCCTGTACAACCTCGACATTGGTCAAGAAGCTACAATGAAGCCTTTCCGTACTTCTGAGCCTTGCCTTATCTGTGCAGAGCCCTCTTTCAGTACACTGCCCCCACCAATTTCAATTGTTTTAGCGACCTGGAACGCCAGTCATTGTTTCCTCAGCTCAGCAGACCAGCAGTCTTCATCTGGCCTCACTTTGTCTTTCTCTTCTCTCAAAGAAACTAGTCCTGTATCCTGAAAACAGTTGCCATATATACTTTGTTCAGTTTTAGAGTTGTCTTTAGCAGGAAGCAAATCTGCTACTAGTTATTCTGTAATGATTGAAAGAAAAAAGTATTTATCTAGATTCTTTTGCTTTAAATTACATATGAATTATTCTTTACAGTTTTGATACAATGAGACTAATATTATTGATTAAAATTATCCATCCAAAGATGAATTTTATTTGAAAAATAAATTTTGAGGAAAATGAAAGTGATGATTTCAAATTATAAGTTTAGACCACTATAAAATGAGGCTGTCCTAATCCAAGACTAAAGAGAAGAAAGACAGAATTTCCACTCAACAGGATTTTCAGGCATAATTAATAAATTAACCAACACCTCTAAGGTTTTAAATTAAATTCTCCAAATTTAAGTTATGACTTCATACAAGTGGCTACATTTTGGGGATTCCATATAAAATAAACCTTTATTTCAAAAGTAAACATTGAATAGTGAAGGAGGAGAAAACTCTTATCTATCTATCATCTATCTATCTCCTACCTCCCTCTCTTTGTGTCTCTCTGTAACATTTATTGAGCCATTATTGTATGTTAAGTACTTTACATACCATCTCATAGTTAATCTGCACAAAAATACTTAAGCAAACTGTCCAAGATTGGTAATAACCTTGGCTAAATCAAGGATCAAATCTAGACCATCAGGCTCCATGATACTGTCACTGTAAGTGCTCCAAGTAGTCGGACAGAGGTGGATGCTTTTCAAGAAAGGTAGTGAATTCTGAGAAAAACTTCACAGTTTCACACACTAAATTCTTGAGTTTTACTCTATCCCTTGAGACATGTTATGTTTTGTGGATCCATTAGTAGGGAAATTCTCGATAGAATCAACTAAATTTATTCTCATCTTGTACAAAAATGACTTAAAGTGTAGATGAGAAGGGATATTTGCCATATCACAGTTTATTGTTTTCTTGAGATTCTAATATCCCATCTTCAACTACATCTTGCCTCTTAGGAAAATCTTTCATGACGTAATATGTCATAAGAACATCTAGTTCAAGTACAAACATCTGGCCCTAAAAATCATGGCTCATTTCTTATTTCTCTTCTCTTATGCTTCCTCATCTTTTGTGGTCTCACAGCCATATCTCAATTCAACCTTATCTATAATATTAATGACTTCAAAAAAAAATAAACACAATCAGCACTACATTTTACTCATATACCAAACATCATTGTATAATAATTTTTTGCCATTAAGCAAGCCAATGAAGGTTGGAACACTAATTTATTTAGGCAGTTTTGTGGCAGTATTTTTCTGAAAAAAAGGATAGGTTCATGGTTCCCATTGGATATCATAGCAAAAAATTTTCCACTGCCCATGTCATGTGGTGAAATGGTACCCAAGAGTTCCTTTTTAAGAAGCCTCCGACATATTCAGTTTATGTTTTCCTTTGTATTTTTGGATTATTCACTTCCTCTGGTATTTGTCACACTCAATAGCAGAAAGAAAACAATGTTGGATGATGCCTGAAAAGCAAGGTGAGGAAATACAAAGAAAGATAAAAACAAGCGAATGAAGGAGACTTCCTGGAAAAATCCACTGTTAATTTAATAAATAATGTGCAGTTTATAAAAATATGAACTGTATGACATATATTTTCCCTTAAATTCATTAATGGAACTCTTTTCATTCAGAAGGAAGTTGGGGGCTGAGATCATGTCAGCTATCACTCTGTGAGTTTACTCCGATTTGTCTCAGTTGGTTCTCTGGAACGCTATTAACCTGCTTTCCATTGAGAATCAAAGATATGATCTGATGTTGAAGCAATTGAAAAAGAATTTTGCCTTTGGAGACCCTAAGAAGCAGAAGGTAGGTTTTATTCTTCCAATAGGACCTCTTCCAGGGCTGGGACCACGTCTTCTATTGCTTTTGTTATTTCCCCCCAGTTCTCAGAACCTGCCCCAGTATGCATTTGGTACTTAATAAATATCTTTTTATTGACTGTCTTTCAGACTTGGAAATGTAGAATATTGTGAAATCAACAAGGGATTATGCACAATGGGAGAAAAAGCTCAAAAAAGAGAGTTTCTCCTTGTTCAGTTTAGTAGTGTCTTTTTTTTTTTTTTTGTAAGTTCTTTGTTTCGGGAGAAACTTTTAACTTCAATCTACTGTAATATATACTTTGAAGAGATAGTTTATACTTCAGATAGCAAATCCTGCTAGTTATTTCCTTTTAAATAATTTCCTACTTGTCCTTGGCCTGTGAAGATATATAAATGCATTTAGATGCTAGCCAAATTAATCTTTTCTTGGTAGGTGAGATGCTTTTTAGGTAGACATCTTTAAAAATACAATAGATATCTCATAATGAGATTATTTTTTTTGCTATTGAAAACTAAACTCTGCAAAAACGTTTCTGTATATTCTCAATGGGATTTGAATATTCATCAGCATATGTTTTTAAATATTATTTTGCAGACCTTTATATACTAGGGGAAGGGGAATTTTTTTCTTTCAAGCAACATTAAATTATAGAAAAAGTCAATTGAGGGTAACATCATTAAAAGCCAACATAGTATTATACTCATTAACTCCACAAGATTAGAAAGCATACAACTTTACATTATCAATATATAGAGAGGAGTGGGAGGAGTAGGAGCTGAAGACTTTGGGTCTCTCTCAGTGTTTTTCAAGAATTTCCATTAAAGAAGCTTCAATAGCAAAATAAAGTGATGATGGTAGGTCCTAAGGTCTGCTATTTCAACTTGAATTTTGTATTATAGACCAAATAATAAAAATAATATTTATCACCAGTGAAATAACATAATTTTGGTCAAGTTTTCAAATACAATTGATGTTGCTGGATAGTAAACCATGTTTACTCTATGAATTTGTGTATTCTCTGACATCAACTCTTGCACTACTAATTCTGTATTGAAAAACATGATACTCTACAACCGTATGTAAATATTATGATTGTGAATTTTATTTTATTTTTTTACATTGTCTTCTCCATTACATTCTAAACTCCTTGAGGTTAGGAATTGGATCTCATTTTTTTCTTCAACATTATCACAAATAAGTTTATTGCATAGCAAATAATACCATGTGGTATTTGCTTGCTAAGTGGAATTAGTGCCTATTTTACACTCAGGTTGTGAAAGGTCCATTCAGGCTGTGAGCATCTTTGAGGAAAATGACTCGTGATAATTATCCACTATTCCTTTTATTTGGTTTAGAAGATGTACAGTGGTTTAGGTGACAGTAAGGTTGGAACAGTTGTCAGGAGAAAGTCAGTGTGACTGAACATGCATTCTTGGGGCAGTTGGCCAGAGCATGGTCTGAGCCATCTGGAGGGCTATGGAGGCCATGACATAATCAAGGATGTTTGTCTTCTCATCAGTTTTTATTGGCAATAACACAGAAATCCTTGGACTGGAAAAATATTCCAAAGGTATGTGAATCTGCTAGGGCTGCCATAACACAGTGCGGCCAACCAAATGGCTTAAACAATAGAAATTTATTGCTTATTGTTCTGAAGGTTGGAAGTCCAAGATCAAGATGTGGGCAAGTGCTGTTTTTCCCAAGTCCTCTCTCTTCGGCTTGCAGACAGCTGTCTTCACTCTGTGTCCTCACATGGTCTTTTCTCTGTGTGTGCACATTCCTGGTGCCTCTTCCTTTTCTTAGAAGGACACCAGTCCTCTTGGACTAGAGTGTTACCCTGATGACTTTGTTTAACTTTAACCACCTTTAAAGGCACTGTCTCCAAATATAGTCACATTGGGAGTAGGGCTTCATCATATAAATTATGAGGGGACATATTCAGTCCAGAACAAAGGGTTACTAAGAGTTACTTACAAATAAACTCTGAATTGAGTTGTTAAAGGTGATCATGTTACTTGAGGTTCCTGCAGAGTCCAATTCACATTCTACTATGAAGCCTGACAGCCACTTATATTGGTGTACCTGGGGCATCTGTGTTTCTGCCAGCATAGACTCCATTCTCCCTTCTACTTAATGGCATTGCCAATCATCCTGCTCTGCCCTCCCCTGGCTTATTGGTAATCATGTGACCTGAGCTAGTGTGGTAGACAATGCCTTCCTGAAATTTCATGTCTCACTGTAGTGGCCAAAATGAAAACAGTTGCATCTTACTTCTCTTGATTGCAACATCCTAAAGACTCTCCTTCTTTCTTGCTGCTTATCAAGAATGTTCCCCAGTTCTTTTCAAACATTTTGGCTTTTATTTCCTTTTCAATAAATTTCCTCTCTCCCTCTCTGTAGTTTGTGTTGAAGTTACCCAGTATTTGTTTCTGTTATTTAAAATAATAATAATAAAACTCTACTGGTTCCATGATGTTTACCATTGTTACAAAACTCTAGTCTTACCTATTTAGAAGCATTTGGGTGGATTTCTGAAATTGTAGACAAGATGCTTTGTTGTCGGTGCCTCACCACTGAGGTCTGGGATGACTCATGGTGTCTGGATGCTGCTATTACAAAATGAATAAATAGTTTTTTTAAAAGGTTTTACTTTGGTTATTTTGGAAAACTCCTGTATTGTTATCATTTTCAATGTCATTTGGTTCTGATCTAATTTTTAATTTCCATTGTTCTTTTGTGGAAATGTTAAGAATAGGAAGGACATGGGGCCATATCTTCTGCCAAAGTAGGACCTGGATCAAAAGCCAGAGCACCGCTGTTCTAGGGCAATGGTTATTATGTTTCCGTCCTTTGGAACCTGATCTTAAATATATTTAAGGAGGGAAGGAGTGCACCATTTTGTATACAAATTCTAACAAAGCAAGGAAAACAGAAAAACCAAGAGGCAGGTATAAAACCATTCTTCTACTTAATGAGTAACCAATTTTTCTGGGGATAGTAAATAGTTAAGGCAGCAAGATGCCTTCTTTATTTTGACACAGTGTCAAAGCCCCCAAAGACGTTTTGCTTCAACAGCTGTGGAGATGGCCACATCTTAGCCAGGCAGGGCCAAGCCCCGTGTGAGGAGAGAGCAGGGTCTTCGTGCCGCCCTGAGAGCAAAGGCTGCCGGAGGTGTTGGCAATGACAGGGCGTGCCGGTGTGAGTGGAGCTTCAGAGAGTCAGAAACCACCAGTATTTATTACAAACTAAAATAGAGAAATAAAAGGGGTTTTAGTGCTAGAAGCATCTAAGTTCTAAACTGTATTTGTTTATTATAGTTAATCAATTTTCCCTTCAAAATTTCATTTTGAAAGTAATAGAGAAATTTTGCATAAATTGCTCTATGGAATGATTTCTTTTCAAATTCTTGAATGTGAGAAGATAAGACTGTAGATCTAGTGTTGTTATAATGATGGTATTGCTACCTGCGGCCCCTCAGCAAGGTACAGATTCCTTAGAAGCTGGGGCTTCGAAAAGCTGAGAAGAGACAGTACAGTGCCAAGTACTTAAACCTGCACAGAATGGTAACAAAAGACAAAGGTTGGAATTAATGATTGTATTCTATTTGACTTTTGGTTTCTTCTACTTAAAACAGTCCTCTTAATGCTGAATATAAGCTTTATTTCTTTTGTTTTCTAATTCCAAATGATATTTTTAAGGTAAATATTTATTTCCGTGAAATTGCAAAGACTTTGCTCATGTACTAAGTGAAGATTAAATTTTAGAAATTTGCTTTTGAAAGCAGAATTTCTTTTCTTTCCTTTTTTTAAATTTTATTTTTAAAGTATATTTTATTGATTATACTATTGCAGTTGTCTCATTTTATTTCTCCCTTTTATTCCCCTCTGCCCTGCAACCTCTCCAACCAGCATTCCCCCCATCTTAGTTCATGTCCATGGATCGTACATGTAAGTTCTTTGGCTTCTCCATTTCCTATACTATTTGTAACTGCCCCCTGTCTATTTTGTACCTATCAATTATGCTTGTTATTCCCTATACCTTTTCCCCCATTGACCCCCTTCGCCTCCCCACTGATAATCCACCATGTGATCTCTGTTTCTGTGATTCTGTTTCTGTTCTAGTTGTTTGCTTAGTTAGTTTTTGGGTTTTTTTTAGGCTCATTTGTTGATAGTTTGTTGTCATTTCACTGTTCATAGTTTTGATCTTCTTTTTCTTAGATAAGTGTCTTTAACATTTCATAAAATAAGGACTTGATGATGATGAACTCCTTTAAATTTACCTTATCTAGGAAGCACTTTACCTGCCCTTCCATTCTAAATGATAGCTTTTCTAGACAGAGTGATCTTGGATGGAGGTCCTTGCCTTTCATGACTTTGAATACTTCTTTCCAGCACCTTCTTGCCTGCAAGGTCTCTTTGGAGAAATCAGCTAGTAGTCTTATGGGGACTCCTTTGTAGGTAACTGTCTCCTTTTCTCTTGCTGCTTTTAAGATTCTCTCCTTATTTTTAATCTTGGGTAATGAAATTATGATGTACCTTGGTGTGTGCTTCCTTGGTTCCAACTTCTCTGGGACTCTCTGAGCTTCCTGGACTTCCTGAAAGTCTATTTCCTTTGCCAGATTGGGGAAGTTCTCCTTCATTATTTTTTTAAAATAAGTTTTCAATTTTTTGCTCTTCCTCTTCTCCTTCTGGCACTGCTATGATTCAAATGTTGGAACATTTAAAATTGTCCTAGAGGTTCCTAAGCCTCTCCTCATTTTTTTTTAAATTCTTGTTTCTTCATTCTGTTCTGGTTGAATGTTTATTTCTTCCTTCTGCTCCAAATCATTGATTTGAGTCCCGGTTTCCTTCCCTTCACTGTTGGTTCCCTGTATATTTTTCTTTATTTCACTTTGTATAGCCTTCACTTTTTCCTCTATTTTGCAACCATATTCAACCACTTCTGTGGGCATCTTGATTACCAGTGTTTTGAACTGTGCATCTGAGAGGTTGGCAATCTCTTCATTGCTTAGTTCTTTTTCTGGAGTTTTAATTTGTTTTTTTCATTTGGGCCATATTTCTTTGTCTCAGTGCACCTGTTTCATTGTAAGGGGTGGAGCCTTAGGTATTTGCCAGGGCAGTGCAACTCTTATTGTTGCGATGTGGTGTTGAATGTTGGGGAGGCATCAGAGAGGGAACAATACCACTTGCTCAGCTCTTGGCAGGCTTTCAGTCACTTTCCCTGCTACCTGCAAGCAAATTGGGCCCTTCTGGTTCTAAAGGAAGAATTTCTTAAAATTGTGAATAGATTTTTGAAAAGACTTCTTGATTGGAAATTTCTGTTCTTTGAGAAAATAAGGCTACTTTGTCCAGGCTATGTTTGAAAATTAAATTTCTAAATCTGAACCTCCCCCATTTTCCCATTTTCTTCAGTGTTCTAGTAGAATTTATTGATTATCATTCCTCAAGCCCTTCCAATGATTTTGGAAACACCTAATTTTCAATTAAAATGCAATCAACTTGAAATACCTAGAGTGGTTCCCATTTTCCTTTGCAAACCCTGGCTGATACAGTGAGTATGTGAGCATAATATAGCAGAGCATATTAAGAGGACATGAGGTGTCTAAGACATACTTGTCTTGATTTTCAATTTTGCCTAGGGCTACTGTGCTTATTTTTAATCAGATGGGGACAAATTAAAATTGTATGTGCTAAGCATTTGAGTTGGGCCTGCATAGAGCTAACCTAGAACAATGTTTTTAAGTGAACCACTGCAATTTTATATCTATAGACCCAGATAACATTAGTGTTTAGTACAGAATAATTGAAATCAGGTTTCGTCCTCAAGGACTCTCTGGCATTGTGTGAGAGACAGGCAACATTCAGATATTTCCTGGCTATTTAGGAGTTTTCTTATTGGAGTTCAGTTGGCTTAGGCCACAGATTCATTAGAGGAGTAGAATGCAAGTCTGGTCAAGGTGGGTCACCAGGCTTGTGTCAACAGAATGGCTGGTGGAATGTCCACTTTTATTATACCATGTTTATTCTTCCAGAAGTTGTTCATTTACATAAAGAGGGTGACCTTCAGTGGTACATATAATGACTATTATTTTAATCAAGAGTATACTAGTGGCTATGCCCAAATAAAGTCTTTTTGGTAGCAGAGACTCTATATGTGTTTTTTACTGCTCTTTCTTTAGACAATAATATGCTTTTATCTATTCATATCACCTAACAACTGAATATAGAATAGGTTCTTTGACCCAGACTTTAGGCCAGGTACTGTGATTTAGTAGTGGAAAGGCTTGGTTTCATAGATTCATTGGTAGCAATAGGAAAAAAGAAGGAAAAAACCCAAACAACACATTATTAGCAAGACATCTTTTCTAGAGTTTTTGGGCTTTAAAAATTTAAAAAATAACCACCATCTTTTTACTGATTTTTACTGTGTATAATGTACAATGGCACGGTTGGAGACTGGTATGTGCCAGCTATGGCTTTTATTTTACCTGTTAAAGGAGATTTATAGAGAGCTCAGAGAGGCACAACAGCTAAACATTTTGATTTTAGTCTAATTGGAAAAGATAATTTAATTTTACTGAAAATTATAGGGGAATAAAGAGGGCACTTAAACTGAAATTAAAAAGTAAAATAGTAAACCAGATAGGTTTATTGTAATGTGGGTTTTTTCTTGATAATTTGTATTATCTGATTTTATTTATAGCCTCCTAGAATACATTAAATTCTATTGCTTATTATAATATAAATATTACACTATGTAGATTGATAAATAGGTAGGTTTAAAAGAAGAACACTTTAAAAAAAATTTTGTATATGAAAAGATTGAGCTCTTTTCCTTGAAAGGATTTAAAAATGAGGTCACCTTCTCCATTTTCTTCATGTTGATGAAATACAGGTCAGAGCTTTGTTTAGCTCTTCTTACTCCATTTTGACAAAGTGATAAAGAACCTAATTACTAAACTACTCAGCTAACAAAGATTGGGGAATCACCTTCTTAAAAATGGAAAAGCGCCTTTTCAAATGTATTGAGAGCCCATCAAATTCTGGACTTGAAATTTATCCCACTTAGAGCCTGAATGGGGAGGTGTGCTTCGAGGAGAATCTAGCTCCTGATAGCTCCCTGGCCTGAGTGTTGGAGGATAAACCCCTCTGTACTTGGCTTTCTATTTCTTGGAAAAATGCTGCATGAGAGCAGGGACAGTGTCTCTGAAGCACTTACTAAATATTTACTGAATAAATAAAGAAAGCTTGGCGGCATCATCTGGTGCGGGAATCCTGAGTTCTCTGGGCCCGTGTTTCTGTCTGCCAGTACCTGCATTCTACATGTCATCTGGATGTGTGATCCCGACAACTTACTTAACTTCTTGCTGGTTCAGTTTTCCCATCTGCCAAATGGAGATTCTGATATTATCTCCCTCATAGGGTTAAACGGAATAGGATTAAATTGATGAGGTAATCGGTCAAAAAGATTTAGCACATCAGGGTTTAGCACATGATGAGCACTCAGTGAATGTCACCCGTTGTTGCTGTTGTTGGACCTCCACATTCAGAAACTTGGGGACTCACATGTAGAGAGACTAAGTGACTGTATCCAGGGCACTTAGAGCCAGAAGGAGAATTCACTTTTCTTATGGCTTCTAGCCCAGTTCACCTTCCATTATATAGATGCCAACCATTTTGGATTTTCTTGCAACCTTAATATTGTTTCTATTAATCCAACTAAGAGGTCCTAGAAATTCTATTGTTTCAACATCTAAACCACAAATCCCAGCACTCTTTTATTACCCAGAAGGAATAAAAGTTGTTCATCAGAATGAGCTAATATTCTTGGCTCTGTAAATACAGTCTTTTCACTATTCCCCAGCTTCCCTTCAAAGAATGCTGAGTACATCTCTCTTAATTCCCAGCAGGAAATTCTTTATTCCACTTTCTATGTTCCTCACCTTGTCTCTGGTCATTTCACACATTGGTCATCTTTCTCAGTGTACCTTCCTTCTCTGGCTCTTTAAATTTTATCATTCCTCAGAATTCTGTTCTTTTCTTACGATATTTACTCTCCTTATGATCTTGTGGATTTTTCTAGGTTGAAGTAGTTGACCATGTCCAAATTTTATGTCCAGCTCTGAATCATGCTCTCCTTGTCTTGTACACTAGACTGGTGTACTTAGTTACATAGTCTATGGTCACTTGGATGTTGGTGGCAGAGACAAGCTATATGCTCATCCAATTCTGTTCTTCCTGGACACACAGGAGTACTATAGTCACTAGTCTCTCTTGCATTTAGTTTGGAGTCCAGTGAATGAGCCCGGGGTTGAGGTGTGTGAAAATGATATGCACCAGTTTCACACACCTCTCTCTCCTGTCCTCATGGCTGAAAACAAAGTTTGCCAAGGTGTTACGGTCACAGTATGGGAGGAGCCTGGATTCCAGAATCACTCTTTGAAGGCAAGCTTTCCAGGAGAGCAGCCTGAACCACATTGAACTGTAATATGAGCAAGGAATAAAAGTTTGTTAAGACACTGAGATGTGGGGGCTATCTGTTGCCACAGCAGAGCCTGACCTTTCTTTATTAATACATGGTCCCTTAGGCACCTTGAGCCCTGCAGGGGAGCCTATTTTCCACCTCAGTTGGTGGTACTATCCTCTGTTAAGGCTCCCAATCCACAACCCTCTAGTTCTCAGCCAAATCCAGTTAATAACCAACTCCTGTGGACTTTAACTCCCATACTTTTTCTTGGATTTTTAAAATCCATTGCCCTGATTGAGGCTCTGTCTATTTCTTACCTGCTTGTTGAGTTGGATAAATTTAAAACAAACCTGGAAGCATCCTATTAGAATAGTTGGTTATTATTAGAAGGCATTGCCAGCAGGGAACATAAGAGAATGTGGTGACAGCGTAACAATACAGTTGATGTCTGGAAGTAAGTCAATCTCCCGATCACTGATGGAGGACGCGAGGGCCTCCCTGGCCTTTGCCCTGTGCTGATGATGCCCATATTCAAAGAAGAAAAAGACCCCATGCAATGCACAGGTGGACAAGTGAGGTTTAATGCAATTAACCATGGACACCCGGATACCTCCTACCTACCATCTTCCACTTTATCTTTTCATCCAGTCACATGCGCTTTTGAAAAGAGGTCGAGATGCCAGCTGCTTACTGAGTGCAAATCAAAGCTGGAGCAATAGTCTGGCAGGGGTCTCCTTGCTCAGCTTAACCTTACCTGGGAGAGTCAGTTAGCTCAAAACACTTCTCATCACCTGTGCCCCCTCCTTGCATCTCCTGCAGAGCGAGGGACTGTAGTTGACAGCTTCCACGCTTCCCTGTCCATTTAGGGATGCTCCCTTTATAAAAGCAGCCCTTGGTTTTGTTAAGCTATATTCCCTCTCCCACTGAAAGGGAGCCCCTCTGCAGTCCTGCCCCACTTGCTTAGAAGCCTCTTCTCTGAGGACATTAAAAAGCGGTCCTGCATTTTGTTAATTTTCGTTCCAGCTCCCCTTCTCCCACACCTCAGCATGCATTACTTTTGAATATTTTTAAAAAATGAGAATAATCCATGTTTGAAAATAGGATTCTCCTTTAAATAATTGTTCAGTAGTCCATAGCTTTGGTCACCCTTGTAAATTAAATTTTTTTTTTTATTAAAACCTAAAATGGCAAAAAAGAACATAGAAGCGATTTTTTTTTTAGGTTTCTGAACATCTTATGCTGGGTTTTATAGGAGAACTTGTGATTATTAGAGAACTACTCTAATATGCAGTGACTAAACTTTCCCTACCTTCCTTAGGCATTTTGGGACTGCCTTTGCACCTAGAACTGTTTCCCATACAAGCATACAGTTGGCGACATTAGTCATTCTTAGTACTGAGTTTCTGCTTCTGGACTTTTTTCTTCCTGCTTTTTCGCAACTCAGACTTGGACCACAGCCTTGTCCCTGTTTCTTTATGTGGTCTCCTTCCTTCTCCAGCCAAATTGGCCAAATATGATTGACAGTGATGTCATTTACACTTCTGTGGGAATGACAGCCATTCTGTAGCCTCTTCCAAGAGTATTTATTTGTCTTTAAAGCACTCTTACCAACTGTAAAAGAAAAGATTTTCTCCCATTAGAGAAAGGTAAGGCAAAAAGAGGATAAGCATGTGATGATATTTTTAAGAATCATATTCTCTCTGAAATCTCTTAATGACTCACCACTAAGCAGGCTCCATTAACATCTCATTATCTGTCATAGCGGAGGTAGGTACCGTGTTATCTTTCATCTCCTGATACATACATCCTTTATGTACAATTCCCTATGTATAAAAAAGAGGATGGACTTAAACAATGAGAATGTAAATGGTGAAGCATGTCTCTGTTTTCCTCTTTTCTATAATTTTTATGCAATGTGTGAGGGGGGACCATCCCCCAAAACCAGAATTATCTTCTGGAGGGCGGGCCCCTTGTCGTACAGGCTTCCCCTCCTAGGTGAGTGTTCTAGGAACCCATCAGTGTACTAGCTGGCCTTGTTGTGAGAGGCTGCGTTCAACTGTGAATTATTTAAAGACTTTTTCAACACTTTTGCCCATTTCATGAGTGATTTATGAGTAAACCTGCCCACCTGTGCTGAGTGCTCAGCAGTCTTTGACCAAAAATGGCATGACCCCCATCCCCCACCCTCCCTAATCACCCAATCTTGCCCCAAGAGACTTTTGTTGTTTCCCTGCATGAAAAAAAGTCCTCCAAGGTAAGTATTTTGCTGATGTTGAAGAGGTAAAAGAAAAAACGGCTGAAGCACTAAAAGGCATCAAAATTGATGGCTTCAAAAACTGTCTTGAGCAGTGGAAAAAATGTCTCAATAAGTGTATTGCATCAAATGGAGAGTACTTTAAGATGGCTGAAGTTGAAACATGGAAGAATAATTACACAATTCTTTAATAAATAAATTCTATTTTCTGGGTCCCCCCTCGTATACAGCCTGGTAATTCCTTACTTCCACACCTTTGCACATGTCTTTTTCCATCCATCCTTCGGGGGCTTTCTTCATGAGGCTTGCCCTGGTCCCTCCAGCTGGAATTCTTTTCTCTATTTATTTCTTGACTACAACATTTAACAACCCTTTGCTTTTTTGTAATCTATGGGACACACAGGCAACCAAATTCTTGACACTTTGCAAAACTCAGTGCAGTGGACTACTTGTGTGTTTTTACAAACAGTGGGGCATTAAAATCTTGATCCCTGCAGGCAAGTGGCATCCACCCAGTTTACATCTCTATATAAATGACAATGTCTAAAAGAGGCTCTCTATCTTAGAACTTTATGAAGATAATAGAAATGTTAGCTGCCTTGGGGCAATATGGATACAAATAAGTAAATAATAACTGAACACATGTGGAGTTATATGGAGTTAGCAAGCAAAATTGCTTATAAGTAAGGCATTACACATGATACACGGGATGATTCTGATGTTGGCCAGTTTTCTCCTCGCTGAAGCATTGATAAACTTCTCTGTAGTGTGGCCAGCAGGTTTCTGTTCTGCGCTGGATCACTATTTTGTCCTCTTTGCACATCCAAGTCCTACCAGCTCTTGGATTCTTTCTGTGTGTCGCTCATTGCTTTGATCCCACATCTGCACTAAATGTTGCTTTCTTCTCTCAGAGCCCTTCATGATATTCGCAGAAAACCCATGATCCTTGACTTTTTTGTTTGCTCTTATATTTTGCAAAATCACCCTAACTTTCCCTTTCTGTACTTTGCTTTTGTGCAGAGGTGGGAAGACCCCGCTCTGTGCCCTTGTATTACAGGAGTAGCTACAGGAGTAGCTTCTTGATTGGGACCTGAGCTACAACTAGAAGCAGAGATGCAGCCCGCTTCTTGTCATTCCTCAGGAGACATTGAGGTACAGCTGCCAGGGGTGTTATGACTTAGCCACCCAACCTCCTGTGGAGCCTGTCTCATGATGGTACTGTGACTGCGCCTTATCTCCTTTCCTAGAATATAACTTCTTGCAGATGTCAGTGGCATCTCATTGAATTTGTATCCTCTAGGGCTCCTAATAGTCTTACATAGGGTAGATGCTCATGAAATGTTTAGTGGATTGAATTGCATTAGCTATTACTCTAAGTGCACAGAAAGGGGTGCGGGAGCTCTGAAGAACCTTAATTCAGCTCATGGGGTTACATGGCGATGCTGTCAGACTTAGTTTATACATCCTGGCTCTTCACGGGTAAAGTCAATGCCAATTAACAGATGAGCTTCTGCAGTGAAGAGAAATCACATTTTCACCTAAAGGCTGATCAGTTTCTTATCTGCTGCATGTCTCAGTGATCATAAAGCCAGGAGACTCCTGGGACTCTGTTCTGTTTAGGCAAAGGCAGGTGTGCTGAGAAGCTGTATATTTGCACACAAACACAAAAAGTAGAGCTTATTTTTGCAATTACTTGCAAAGGCTGCCCATGTTTTCCAGCATGTAAGCGTCTAATTGCATTTTGCTCCAACTAATTGCCAGCTCGAAATTTTAGATTAGTGTGCACACCATACTTAATTTTTTCGGTTGTTGTTATTAATAACTCACTTAGCTCAGTATGATGAAAAATACCAAGCTGAAATTGAAGACTTGAGGGCTTCACTATGAAGAAAATGCTTTCAGTGGGGTGGTCAGGAAAGTCTGAGGAAAGTGGCAAAGCCATGGGTAAAGTTTGAGACAGAGATTGCTTGGATATTGTGCTCCTCTGTTGGTTTTCTGGCAAAGGCTAGATGGAGAGGATTAGAGGTGGCCTTTGGAGTCACTGCCTGTGTTTTGCCACAAGGAGGGGCCATGGTTACAACCATGGCTGTGTCCTTGACTATTATACAGAAGCCTTTCCTGCATGAAAAACAAAACCTACTTAAAAGAGCTTTTTAAAAAATGTGCTACAAGTCCAGAAAGAATGGTACTGTCTTTTGTGAGTAATGTAAACATACTGTGATATCCTTATGTTATTAAATGAACATTACAAAGCATGACAGAATCACAGCCACACACACACACATGCACACAAGGACAAGCTACAATATTGGCTGGAAATAAAAAGGGAGTAGCTTTTTCACATGTTGTCACGGAAAGGTAACTGGTGGCCGCAGAATTCTCCTGTTTTTCTCAGCAAGAGTTATTCTCCAAAGGACACAATGAACTTTTTGTCCTTCTAAACACAGAAGTCAAAAATATATCCTTGAAGCCCAATTTAGCCACAGCGGGCTTGCACATCTATTTACCACTGGGGAGACTTTATTCAGAGATGGTTAGTTCCTGTGTTCCTAAATGAAGGGTCAGAGGGAGACTGGATGGGTCTTGAAAAAACAACATATTAATTAAATAACGTGCTACCATCACTGCGTCCCTCTGCATTCGTCCTCTGCCACCATTGAGTGGTTGTCTGTCTGCACCAGACACAGTGCTAGAGGCGTCAGCGACCCCAGGGACGACACTCAGCAAGATTCCTACTGCTGAGGAGTTTCTAGACAGGTAATGAGCAGATATTTAAAAAAAAGAGAGACACGTAAGTAAATAGACACATATAAACTATGTTAAGTGCCGTGAAGGAAGAGCACAGCAATTAAGAACACAAACGTTGCATCTCATTGAAATGGGGAAAGCTCTGCAAAGCCTCTCTGAAGAAATGACATTTAAGCAGAGAATTATAGGATGAGTAGGATTTAGCCAAAGCAGAGGGAATAGATATTCCCATACAAATGAAAGGAGGTGGGAAGGTCCTGCAGTTTGACACATTAGAGGGACTGGAAGACAGCTCTTGCTTGGAGATTGGTGACCAAGGAGGAGAGTGGCTTGAAATGAGGCCGGGAAGATTGGCAGAGGCAGGACCGCACAGGGCCCTGTAGACCACGGTAGGGAGTTTAGCTGGTGTCCTGGAAGCAACAGAAAGCTGCTGAAGAATAGAAGTGATGAAAATCAATTTATAGAGATCCTAGTGTAGAGAAAGGATGGGAGAGAGGCAAGGATAATGGCCAGGAGAAAATTTCCATGGGGTTGGTGTGTGTGCTGGTCATTTGCCTGTTCCTTGTCAAATCCATTCTCCACCCTTCCCATGCAAAACAAAGTATATTTCCCAAACTATCTGGCCAACTTGCTTTTGGGTGGGCTGAACCAATCAATGGGAGGCAGGGGACAAAGACTGCAGAGCTAGAGAAAAGGAGAAGCCAGGATGTTCTGTCTTGTCTCTCGCTGCTTGGTGGAGCATCCCTTGCTATGTTGGTCTTTTGTGGTGTCAGCTGTTTCCAGACAGCCTCCTTGGAGAGACACACTGGACAGTCCTATGGTCTGTGGGCTCAGATCCGGCAAGGTTCCTCTTCCCACCTAGCTTTCCCATTCTTATACTTTAGCAGGGTTATCTCTTCCCTTCATTCCTCCAGTCTTGGAGGTGATAGTGGCTCCCTGTGATTGCTAATCTCTAGGTTGCATTATCATTCCCTGTTTTATGTTTCAGCTCTTCTAATGCCTTTTTAATGAGCTCTCTCTATGACATTTCTGCCAATCAGAGCTTGGACTTTGTTTTCCTGACTGGATCCTGGCCGATACAATGAGCAACAATGGTAGCTTGGACCCTGGGCAGCAGTGGAGGGTGAGCAAACACATGGACTTGAGAAGGTTCTTGAAATCCTGTGTGAACAGAGTAAAGACAGTGGAAAAATAAGATAGATCTAAAGCTTTATGCAGAGTTTTCCAGCACCTTAAGCAGGATTAATTTCTGGCTGAATTCAGCTGGTATGGACTTGACTGAGAAAAACAAATGGGCATCAGATTATCTCCTACACATGATGGACATGCCCTGAAGCCCTCATTAGTGGTCAAGAGCTGGTCAGCAATCACTGACTCCCACCTTTACATTCTAATTTTTAGAGCTGTGGCCTGGATAATTTTTCTGGGACTATAGAACAATGTCTGACTACAGCCCATACAAGACTCTGTCCCTTAAAATAGGGAAGGGATAGTTTTCTTTTGTTAAGAAATGATTTCTCCCCAATTATTTCCTTGCTTTTCTCTCCTTTTTTCTTAGAAGATCGATAGCCTTTCTTGTTTCTTTTGCTTTTTAAAAGCAGGCTGTTCTAGTGGCTACCATCTGTTCTGCGGACCCCACTCCCTGCGGCGGCTCAGCGCTGGCTCCTCCTGACTGAAGGGGCTCTTGTCTGCAGTGACATACTCCTCTGTCTCTTCTCCCTCTTGTCCAACGGAACCACTGCAGGACTCAGGGCTCTGTGAAGTCATAAGGTGTGTGGGCAGCAAAATGGGAAAGAGCAAAGCATCAGTGACATTCCTGCTGTGGCCTGCGGCAGCTGTGCACATCAGGATGGTGACAAGTCATGCTGCTTCTGTGGGCTTTCCTTGGATAGCTCAGGCTGCAGAGGAAACTATTTAGGAAGTTTTGGGGAGTTTCTCTTAGGCCAGATTTCTGTGGCCCCAGGAGTCTGAAAATAACTACGAGGAGATTAATGTAGGTGGAGTGGCATAGGTGTGAATGTTGTTGGAAGACTGCAATAGTTTCAAGGCCTGTGGGTCTCTGAATGGCTCTCTCCCTCCCTCCTCCTTTCCTTCCTCTTTCTCTTTTTTTCTTCCTGTATCCCTTCCTCCAACAAGAATTTTGAGCACTTATCATCTGATTATTAGGGGTGTGTGCCGGGTGCTCTGGAGTGTGTGAAAGAAGTACACATCAGAGACTTGATCTCAAAGGTTGGATACAACATAGACACAAACATTTGAAAAATGAAATGGCAATAGTAGGGTAAGTGGAGGATTAGGGATCGGAAGTCCATCCTTTCATCATAGTGGTGCTTTTTATTACATATGGTCTAGGGCAAGTCACATAGCCTCCTCGAGTGTCAATTCATGTGTAACATGAAGGGACTGAACTGAAAGCTCTCTCAGTCGACTCATTGTTCTATGATTAACAGACATGGTTACAAATGATCCAGAGCAGTGGTTCTTGAACATTTCGGTCTCAGAATCCCTTTATATTCTTCAAAATTATTGAGGACCCCAGAGAGCTTTTATTTGGGTGGGTTACATCTATCGATGTTTACCATATAAAGTTGACATTTAATACAAAGATGAGACAATTATAAAATATTTATTAATTCATTTCACAGTAATAATAATAAGAAATGCATTACATGTAAACCTAAAATTATTTCCATGAAAAATCACGACCCAGCACTTCTAATCACCTATTATGTACCCACTGAACTTGGCTTCACCAAATTTTAATCAGGCTTCTCTCTTCTCCAGAGGCCACTGGATTTTGGCTTGCCTCCAAGTTTGAGCATGAACTGAAGCACTTGGGTACAGACCGTTCCCCCTTAACAGCTCATTCCAAGCACTTGCCACCTTTTCAGCCCATCAGCTTGCTCTCCCCACCACAGAGTCCCTGCTAGTCCTGCTTCCCCCTCCCTATGCAAGGAGCATTTATTTTTCTGTTTGGTTTTGAAACACTTGCAAGTCTCAAGGTCAAAGCATTTCCCTCACTGTCATAGCCATTCTGGATAATATCTCTCCTTATCTAATCCAGTTTTGTTTTTATTTGGCATTTTTAAAGCAGAAATATTTAATGAGAAAAGTAACATTGTTTTACATTTGTGCAAATCTTTTAAATGTCTGGTTTACTACGCACTTCTGCAATCCATCTGTTGTGACATGTTGCTGTGGGTGAAGTATGTGGAGGAAATCTGGCCTCACCTGGCTATGCACTTGAAAAGGAGGATTCCAGAGATGGCCTGTCCATGTATCAGGACCCTCAGGAGCACACGTTGAAAACTGCTCTTCTGGGATTGACAGGGAGAAGAGCTGGATGTTGACCTGAATGATATAGAATCGATTTTAGACTTGCATAGACAAATCTAATGCTTGGGGCATTCCAAGCAAAAAGAACAATGTGAGGAACGACAAGAAGGAGAGAGTGAGCAAGTCGTGTTTGGAAGAGAGAAGGAGGTAGAGTATTGAGAGAGAAGGTCTGAATTCACATAAAGTTCGATTTATGGAGGGACTTGGAGACTTAAACTCTCTTGCCCGTACCAAACACTTTATTCTAAATCCTTGAAGTCATAGATATTGACTGGAAGCTTGTATGAAAATGATGATCCAAGACGATAATCATGATGATTATGTTTGATGGATTGAGACAAGAAGAAATAAAAGTAAGAGGACCGGTTAGGGGGCTACTGCAATAGTCCGGGCATGAAGTGGTGAAGGTCTGCAGCAGAGTGGCCAGGTGGGGACACAGAGGGAGAACTGACAGAGTTTATGGATAAGGAAGGGTGAAGGGCCATAGGTGTCAAGTTAAACCCTGAGCCAAGTGATATGCAGAATGGAGGTAAAATCTGTTTTGGCAGAGATGGGAAACAACAGAAAGAGTTTGAGGGAAGACGATGCTTGAGGTCACTGATATAAATTAGGAACTAAAATTCACAATCTTTCTGTGGTTTATAAGATCCCTCACAATCCAGCTTCTGCCTAGCTTGGCGACCTCCTCGCTCCATGCTGCCTCATGCCCAGGGCTGCAGCTGCAGTGCCTGCTTTCTTTTTCTCCATGGCCACGTTTGCTGCTGCACTCTCCCACTTCTGCCAGGAATGCTCTCTTATGTCCTGCCCTCCTTCTCCGCTCTTCCAGCTCTGCCCAAACACTTCACAGCATTCAGGTTTATTTCAAATGTCAACTCCAAGAGGCCGTGGCTCTCCTGTTAATATCTTTTCACGCTGCTTTACTTTCCTTCTCTCATTTACTATTATATAAATTGATCTTGACTTTCTGATGTGTTGTTATTTACACATTTATTTTCTGTCTCTCCCCACTAGAGTGTAAGCTCCATACAGCAGGACCTGTTATATGTTGTTCACTTTTGTATGTCCAGGTGGTACATGGTAGGTGCTCAGCAAATATTTGTAGAATATGGGAGGTACAGCAAGATCTAGAAATTTCAGGGTTTGCTCTTAAGAGTGACACCTGAATGTGTGATTTTGGGAGTCATGCAGAAAGAGTAGGCCTTGGAGTGTGGCTGGGGCTAAAGGAACAGAGGACATCTGCTCTTTCTGTCTGACAAGGTGGCAGGATGCCCAGGGCTTGTGGCATCTCTGTTCCCAGGAGACGGACAGGCAAAAGAAACACTACCATCAAACACTGTACACGGGAATGAAGTCTTACCAATGAGGTAGAAAGGCTTTCCATTCCATAGTCTCCTCCCACCCTACAGAAGCTCAGTTTCAATTTCAATATTTTTGATGAAAAAAATTGATTAGCCCTACCAAGCACATGTCTTGGCTCCTTACCTCACATGTTCTATTCTAGGTTATCTTCCATACACACATTCCTGGACCTTCTAGTTCATCTTTTGTCACCTTTCCCTATCTCAATATTCCTTCTCAGATTTCCCAGGCGCCCCTTGGTGAGCAGATGGTTGTCTGTATGTTTGTCAGGAGCAGTTAGGAAGAAGGATCGTTCCTTTTTAGGGGGAGATGTGTTCTTGCTGCTTTATTGAAGGACAAACAGTCAGAAGTTAAAGCAGCAGTGTCTAGAAAAGAACCCAAGTTAGGAGAGTATGGACTGCAAAAGAACCCTGACAAAAAGCAACGTGGAAGACATTGAGATGGACTGACAGCCACTGTGGACTAGCTGAGAAGCTGGCCCTTCTCAGGCACGACTGTTTACAAACACATTCATTCTTCAGCCAACATACTGACTGTTACTTTTCCTATTTTAACCTCTATGATTTTCAAGTTCCAGAATGTATTGTGGGGAATTGCATGCAAGGATTGTAACAACAGGAAGTCTTTATACAAGGTTCGAAGATTCAGTGATCTTCTGGGGTTGGCAGAGTAAAATGACCCCTAATAACATTTGGCCTTGTATAATTCCCTCCTGTTGAGTCTGGGTAGGAGCTGTGACTACAATAAAATATCAATTCTGTGTTTATATTACATAACAAAAATGTTTTTCTGATTTATCAAGGTCACTAATTAGTTGAGTTAATCAAGAGGGAGATTATTGGGTGGGCCTGACCTTATTGAGCAAGTCCTTAAAAGGGCCACTACAGGTAACTGCTAGGAGATACAGGTGACTCCCTGTTGGCAACCAGCAAAACAACAGGGGCCTCATTCGATTAGGGACTGAATTCTGCTAGCAATTATGTGAGTCTGAAGTAGAATCTTGAACCTCAGAAAGGAACCCAAGTCCAGCTGACACCTTATGAGACTCTAACAAAGGACTCAGCTGAGCCATCCCTGGACTTCTGATCCACAGAAATGGTGAAATAATAAATGCTTGTTGTTTTAAGCTGCTAATTTTGTGGACATTTATTATGAAGCAATAGGAAGATAATACCTATTCCCATAAACATTTGTATGTTTAATTGCCTATCTTAACTGAACCTTGCAACCTTCCTGGATTTCCCCATGACTGTGAATCACAATGATAATACAAAAAAGCAGGCTAATGATCAATACAATTCTCCAGCATTCCCATGTGGGGACTCATGCACACATTTAAGGGAAGTTGTCTCTTTCCTTAAATGACTTAACTGATAATTGTTTTAAAAAGTCACTTAGGTGTGGATAATTTATCTTCTGCTCCAATTTTCTTCCTTTCATATACCAGCACTTAATTATTTTTTTCAAATATTAAGGAAGTTTTTAAAATTTATTAAATATCTGGTTACCCAATTCTTGCCCCATGTTTTTTCTATACAACACCAAAACCACACTCCCCTTGGTCAAAGTCATTGTTCTCTCTATTCAGGATTTCTGGTTGCTCTGCTTCTTCTCTTTTTTCCAGTGAGCCACACTCTGCACAGTAGTCAAAGTGACCTTGAAAAAATAATAAGATGATCAGATGTTATTTTTTACTTTACCCCTGTTATAAACTGAATGTTTGTGTTTTCTCCAAATTTAAGCCCTAACCCCCAATGTGACTTGAAGAAAGGGTCTTTATGAAAATAATTAAGGATAATTAATTAAAAGTTAAATGAGGTCATAAGGGTAGGGGCTCTGTGTCCCTATAAGATTAGCGTTCTTATAAGAAGAGTCTTTGGAGAACTTGCTCTCTCTCTTACTCTCTCTCTCCCCTGCTCCATCTCTCCATCTGCATATGACACAGAAAGGCCAGCTGTGCACACAGTGAACAGGTGGTGGTTTACAAGCCAGAGAGAGGGCCCTCACCAGGAATGAAGTTAGCTGGCACATTGATCTTGTACTTTGCAGCTTTCAGAACTGTGAAAAATAAATTTCTGTTCTTAAGCCATCCCTGGGGCCTGGGGTATTTTGTTATGGCAGCCAGAGATGACTAACACAAAGCCTTTGGGTGGCTTCTTATTGTTCCCAGAATAAAATCAGGACCTTCATCATGGACCCTCTCTGTAGCCTCATCATCAAACTTTCTTATCTACTTCAATTGCATATCTTACCTACTCCACAAACATGCCAAGCTCTTCCCCACTATGGTACCTTTACCTTCATGGAAGCCTCTCGGTGAATGTGAGTTCCTTGGAGAGGCTGTCCCTATAACCCTTTCGTAGTAGAATTCTGTCTTCCTCCTTTGTTTTCCAACACCTAAAATCATGTGTTCATTTGACTGTTTACTTCTTGTCTGACTTCCCCTCTAGATCGTGAACTTCATGATGATGAGGATACATGTCTTGTATACACCGTGGTATCCTAGTGCCTATCTTGGTGCCTGGTGCATAGCAGGTACTCAGTAAACATTTATTGAATGAACAAAGAGTTGACATCTGAGGGGTGTTGGTTTTGGTGTATTCCACATAGGCCCAGGAAGCTGGAGCGCCACATCCTGCTGAGTGCTATTGTCATGCATGCATATGTGCTGCATGAGGAAAAGCAATGTTACCCAGCTCCAGGAAGCTGGTGATGAAGGAAATGTGTATTTATTTCAGAATATTCACCAACTTTTCATTTCGAAGACAAGGATGGCATGGTTGGTTTTCAAATAGTTCAGTCACCTCACCATTGATATTTATGGTATAAAACTAGCTAGCTAACACTGAAACTGTATAGTGTCTTCTTTCACTGTGATCTTCTTGAAAATAATTTTAACAGTCCTGTATGAAAAGCATTTTCTATTCATCCCAATTTCTCTTTGGTTTCCCAAAACCAGGTTTTACGGCCCTGAGTAATGCTACTATCTTTAAAACATCTTCATTTTTATGTTCCCTAATTAATGCTCCTTAAGAATTTTTAAAAGCCCTCTTGAAAGCACATTTCTCTTTGAAAATATTTTTAAAAAAACAGAATGCAAATATTAGGTTTCCTCAATACAGTATAGGAAAGTGGGGGTGGGGTGGGGTGAGGGAAGAAAAAGAACCTCCCAAATTGTTGTAGGATGAGATTTCCAAATTTGGATGCATGGCCAATTGTATTTTAAGTATTTCACTTAAGCTGCTTAAAAATTGAATCTGGATGCAGAAAAGATTACTTTTTTCATAGTGGAAACCTTACTAGAATGAGATGCAATAGCCATTACATATCATGTGCTTTCTTTCTCTCTGGTAAATGAGAAGGGATGTATGGGATTCCCCTTTTAGACTTTCTTTGCTTTTGGGGGAAAATGTGCTTTCTCTCCTAAATTATAGTTGAGAACTGCCGCACATGTACTCTTTTCTCATTGGAAATTTCTCCACTCTAAGGGGGTGTTTTTCCAGGGCACTCAGTGAGGCCGGGGTGGCTATATCAGAGGTTACCCTTTAACCATACCCTGCCCACTAACATAGGTAACATGGATGACCTCCCTGAAGTCCAGGAGAAATATTGCTAAGGATGCTGCCCCATTTAGCCTTTAAAGCTTGGTTCAATTTGTACCCTTTCCATAAAATCTTCTCACCTCCACGTGTCCACCTCTGTGCATTAAATTCAAATGGCTACCGGTACCAGAAAGACACATAATTTTGTGATCTGAACAGGTATGAGACAAAAGAGATTCACAGGGCAGGTTGACAGAGGGTGCTTGGCTCACCCAACAATACTCAGTTGTTTTAAAAAGCTCGGATTGCTGGCTGGCTGGACCATCGATGATGGGTGATAATTTCTGTTCTACAGCAGTTACTAGTCTTAACTCATTTCCCACTTAGTATTAATTCTAGCACCTTAAATTTCTGTGGCCTAGATATATGGGTGATTTTTTTCAACTACACTGTAATTATTCCAAAGAAAGGGATTTTGTCCCACGTGTTTGCTGCGCTTCCTGGAACTGGCCTAGGAGCTGCCCCCATGCCTACCTTCGTGCCTGCATGTGCTCACTGATTTTGTTTTTTGGTTGCGTGATTGACATATTGGTGCCCAGGAGTGCATGCTGCACATGGCTGCCCCCAGCTTGCTGCAGTGCAGGTTTTCCCCGAGTGTGTTCTGCTTAATGAAGGGCTGCTGGATAAAGTGTTTTATGGTCAAATAATTTTGGGAAAAGCTGAGTTCAGCAAGGTTAAAGTTTAATAGTTTTCTTTACTGCAGGTTTTTTTTTAATAGCCTTAAAATGTTAATAAGCACCATGCATTTTTAAAAGGGATATGATTGAGACTGTAATTGGCCCTCTCAACCCCATTCTAAAAACTACATTTCCTAGACCCCTTTCTCCTTTGCAACTAAAGTTCTGGATGAGAATTCAGTTCAGCCAATCATATCCATCCCTGTGAAATCTGGAAAGTGAAAGTGAGATGCAGGCCATTTTCCTGCTGTGGTTGCTGCTGGTAAGCAAGGTCAGAGGGACGTGGCGTTTTTCTGTTTTGTTTTGTTTTGTTTTTTATCTTCGTTAAACTAGAGACTTTATTTAGATGTCATCACATTTTCCACAAATGTCCTTTATCTTTTTCAGGATCTCATCCGGAACACTGCATTGCATTTAGTTATCAGGTCCCCTTAGCCTAACCTCGGCAGATTTTCAGTCATTCCCTCACTCTTATGTCCTTGACAATTTTGTACATTACTGGTCAGATATTCTATGATGCATCCCTTAGTCTGAGTTTGTCTGATTTTTAAAGTAATTTAATTGAATTTTTTTTGGAAAGAATGCTGTAGAGGTGATGTGCATGATATCAGAAATTACACAACACTGATATATCTTATGACTGGTGCTGTTCAGCTTAATCATTTGATTAAGATAGTGTTTGCCAAATTTTTTTTTTTACTGTGAGTTACTATTTGCCATTTGTAATTAACTAATATTTAGAGAGGAAAATATTTTAAAATGATATTTATTAGGATATTTATTATAATCAAATATGTGATAAGACAAAACTTTCAAGGTCATTTGCAATTTTAGAGAAAAATATTTTAAAACTAGGCAAATATCTTACTCTCCTCCATCTTTAGCCCACTAATTTTAGTATGCATTAGAACAGTTGCCTGCAGAAATTATTATAGTGTTTGCCGAGGGATGATTTTTGTATTTCTTTCATTTCTTCTATATTTTTAAGTAGACTTTTTGACATTCGGTATTATTTTATATTAGTTTCAGGTATACTAGTATATTAGCATAATGGTGGAAAGTGACTTTATAGATAGTTTTGGCTTTTTCTTGTGACAATAGCAGCTTCCTGACTTCTGTATTGTGTCCACAGTGATGGGCCTTTGAGCTGAATAGCCCGGGGCAGTCTCTGACTTTGGCCCCTCTATTAGATTCTTTTTCTGAAAAATTTAGAGTGGTTCTGTCTCCTGCACTGAACTTCAGCTGATATAAGGAACATATGTATATATCTATATATCTATATCTAATCTATATATCTATGTCATCTATATCCATCTATATCATCTATATCTATATCTGTCTATATCTATATCTATCTATCTCTATCTATCAGAAGGTCTATGTTGACTCATGCCTTACCATTTACTAGGTTGAGGAGGTGACATCCCCTCTGAGGCTTGAGTTGTTCTTCCTTATATGAAATAAAAGACCAATAATTCCTGCCCTCAGACCTCACAGGGTTGTCATGAGGATCAAATGAAACAATGAATGTGGAAGTGGTCTGGAAACTGTAAATTGTTAGAGAAATGCAAAGCACCATCATTAGTCACACTGCCATCTATGAGAATGAATGTTAGATTCATAATGTGGGAATATCTCATAAGGATTGCCTTAGTAGTCTGTGGTTCCTTGAAAACATTGGGGGTCTGACAGATTAATCAGTTGGGAGCAAAAATACCACCAGCCTTGCAAAATAGACAACAAACCAAGGGGAACATTCCCCAGCTCCCAAGGTAGCCTCTTTAACAATGGCTGAACACAGACTTCTTTCTTTTCCCTGTCTCTTCCAAATTAAAGCCTTTGGGGGAAATATTCTTAACAGAATATTTTACAGCTTCAAAATAGACCAAAGGAAGTACCGCAAAATATTTTCTTCATTTGATTTTTCTGTTGGTAAGATGGGCCCTTTCATTAGCAGATTGAGTACAAACAGCCCCCACAGTCTGCTCCAGTAATTTGCAAAACATGATTTACATAAATTTAACTTTGTAATCTCATGGTTATATTACTGCATTAAAATGACAAATAATGTGACACATGATGCAGTTTCATATGTTGATTTGGTAGCTGACTGTCACCAACAGCTGCTCCATTGGAGGTGTCTCTCACTTATCATTTTTTCCTTCTTCAGGATTTGGATATTCATGAAGTCTCCCAAATTCTGCTTTTTTTAAAAGAAATATATGCCTTTGCTTCAGAAACAGAAAATTTTAAGTCAGGGAGTGGCTACAAATCACCTGTTTCTCTTATGACTTTGAAACAAACATACCTTAATGTAAAGCAGTTCAACTCAAGCAATGTCTCCACATAGCTAATGTGTATAGGACCCTGTTAAACAGAGTTGATGAATGAGATCCAGGGTTTTGGAGATGCAGGCAAGAGATTCTATAAGTCATTTGTTCAAAGCTTCCTTTTGCTTTCACCACAGACTAAACTCTTATTCAGTTAGTGTCTCACCCATAATAAAAAACAACTCCATCTTGGGACCTTGCATACAGTAGGTTCTCAATAAATACCTGTTTTGGGAATGAATGAATTTAACCTTTTTTTAAACTTTGCATTTTTATCCATGCCATCAGTAACATATGAGGTATTCAGATTCATAATTAATGTCCCTTCTCCTTTTTCCTTCCCTTCTTTCCCATTCACCTTTCTTCCCCTCTCTTCCCTCCCTTCTTCCTTCCTTTCCTCTTCCTCTCCATCCTTTCAGACAGGGGTTGCCCTCACTGTATCAGACTTTGCTCAAGCCAACAGGAATATATAGGCTAAATACTCTCTCATTGAACTCTTCTTCTCCTTCCATTAGCTGCATCTAAAATTACATGTTTAATGTACATCTGCTACTCTGAACTATAAGCTCCATGAGGGCAGAGAAATGTTCTACTTTGTTCACTGCTGTATCTTTCATAAGTAAGACAGTGCTCTGTTTACAGTAGTTGCTCATTAAATATTTAATGAATGATTTGGACCCTGACAGGGTTGTGTACTAACTTTCATGTCCTATCTGCCTTACCCATCATTTAGCTCCTGATGCTCCCTACTCTACCTGTCAATTACTCTCACCAAGGTCACCATTGGCCTTCAGAGAGTGAATTCCAATCTTTTCCAATGTTTAAAGGACTGTTCTATTGGAGCTGACCCTAATATGAAGGCCCCAGATGGTAGAGCCTGGAGATTCTGCCAGATGTTGGAGTGGGAAAACACTTCATGTCCTTGCAGCTGGTTTAGGGAGCAGGAACATGTGCATGACTGGGTGAATAATTGTATGAGTCAGGAAAAATAAAGAACCACATACATGCTACAGAAGTGCTATAAAGGGAGTAATTGCTATGAACTGAAGTAACTGGGGAAACATTAAGAGGAAATTGAACAAGGTCTTAAGAAATGGATAGATTTCATAAAAAAGCAGAGGTAAGGAAAGGCTCCCAGAATCATTTTGAGTATGACTTGTGGGATGTAACATGGGAGAGATGAATTCAGAACTTGAGAAGATCATTTAAATGCAAGGTTTAGGATTAAATTTTAACCTGTGGCCCAAAAATAATTATTGAAGGTGTTAGAAGTGAAGGTGGTAAAACACACGCCAGCCGTGTTTCTGATAGAACACAGTGGTGGTGCTGGTAAGTTTATCCATCATTAACATTCCCCCTTTCCTCTCCAGTTCCTGGATTTCTATTTCTATGGTTGTATTGTTTTTTTCACCCTTTAGTAAACAGCCTCAACTTTCTCCCAGCTTAAAACTACCACCCATTCAACCAATCAAATGAACAAGCTTTCCCTTACTCCTCATCTCCATTTAGCTATTTCCATCCTTGGCCAAGTTTTTAAAAGAATAGATCATGTTCTCTATATCTATTTTTCTGTTTCTCAATTACTCCTTAACCCACCACAATCTGGCTCCTGCCTTAAGCCCTGAGGGTCTCTTGTCAAGGTCACTAAGGATCTTCTAGCTGTTCATTTAAAGGGTCAGTCTTCAGTCCTCATGCCACTTGCTATTGCATGTAATTCTTCTGTGCCCTTCTTTCAAAAAGCCCTTCTTGCTTTGGCTGTCAGGACATCCTTCACTTCTGGTTTCATTATACATCTCAGCGCAACCTCAGTGTTCTCCTTCCTCCATATACCTTCTAGATAGTTCTGTTTCCTAGGCCTCTTTCCCTGGCCCTCTTTCCTTTCTTTTTTTTCAAATAGTCTATGCAAGTGTGGGACTGTCCAGTAGAGATGTCCAGTGGCAGTTTTATAGAGAGGTCTGGGCTTTAGATAAAGATTTGGGGCCATGAACTCATAAAGGGTGAGTGAAGACATAGGATTAGAGGAGAAGATGTAGAGCAAGAAGCAACCCAGGGAAACCCTATTTAAGAGGTAGGTGGAGGAAAGAGGACTGTGAAGGAGACTGAAATGGAATCCCCGAAGAAGTAGAGGGAAAACCAGCAGACACTGGTGAAGAGGAACTGAAGGGAGGAGTTGCCAGAATAGAGAATGTAACAGATACACTAAATGAGGATGGGAAAGTATCTGTTGAACTTGGGAAAAACTAATTGGTGATGGCAGTTTTCATGTGGTAGAGACAGGAACTTGTGTGTGAATGGGGGTGGGGGTAGGAAAGGAGAAACAACTAGTGTAGACGGCCTCTTCTAGAACTGTGGCTGTGAAGAAAGGGAGGCATTGGGTGGTAGACAGAGAAAGATGTTTTGTTTAAAATGAGAGAGACTTGCTTTATCAAGTTTTGTTTTTCAGGAAAAGTGAAAGGTAAAAAGCTATTAATTTTATATATCACCAAGTTCACACAACCAGTCAATGGAAACAGACAAGGAAGCATAGAGATCCATATTAAGGAAAGCAGAGTATGTAAGATTCCAAATTTTCTTGTGTTGTGGGTTCATTTCTATTCTTTAAGTTTAATATATGTGTGATGTTTCATTTCATTTCTTCACAGCAGTATATCATAATTTAATTTTTTTCCTTGATATAGGTATAAATGGAGAAGCTAAGGCATTTTTATGCATACAGGGTCATTTCTAGGTGCATGCACTAAATATTAATATTCCAATATCTTCCCAGTTTGTGAGCCAAGCAAGAAATACATTTTTCATAGGAATGAATCTTTTTTTTTTTTTTCCTCCCTGAAGCACCAGGCTATTTGAGTGGGCTTTTCATGCTCAGAGAAAGCATTATTATTATTACATTTTTCTGAAGAAGACACTATTTAGAAAACACAAATAGCATAGAAACTGAATTCTATGTTCTATTTCTGACCCATTCAGAGACATGATATCCAAATCCAACAGATCTAGATGCAGCAAATACTAATGGGATGAGTGGATTTAGTTTGCTTTTGTTATTTTATACTTCTCCTTCTCACAACAGCATTCTGGGCTTCCTCTGGGGCATTATCCTTCTCTCCCTTAGTGCTTGTAGATCAGTTGAGGCTGACTTTATCTTTGGCTCCAAAGCAAGGCAGATGGCCAAAACCGGGCAAATCAGAGAACAGAATTACCTTGTTCATAATGACTGATTTAGAGGTAACCCCATGACCCAATCTAGGCCAAGGAGGGCCCTGCTGAGGTTTGGGAGAAGTTGTTCTGTAACTATGAAGATTTGAGTGTGGAACTGCCAGCTGTACTTGGTTTCGTCAAGGGAAGAGCCCATCGGAGGATAAAGTTAGGGCAAATGAGAGCATACCAAGAGCTGGAGAGACTGGGCTCCTGGTGGCATCAGCTGAGCTCTTGCCTCCAGACATACCTAAGGCACTAGCACTGCATTTCTTTTTTGTTCATGCAAGTCAATAAATAACCTTTGGAGTTGGAGATCTGTCCCCTGCAGTTACAAGAGCCCTGACAAAAATGCTTACTTGGTGCCCCATTCACGTGTGACCTTATGTAGTTCCAACCCTGCTGGGTAAGGATTATTAACTTCATTTTGTAGATAAAGGTCACAAAACTGCTAAATGACAGAGTCAGGATTGGACAGTTTTAAGTTTTGTACTTCATCCATTACACCATAGCTCTTTCTCACAATGTCTCTCTTTAAGGTTTTTTAGGAGGAATTTATAGTGATTAATGCTATTGCCTTAATTCACCCTACTGAACTCACTATTAATGTAATGATGAGCACTCTCTGATTTAACACTTAATTCTGTCCTTGATCCTACATTTAGTTTATTTACACTTCCTATGTCCTTTATTTATTCTTCTTTCCCATATGTTAGTAACTTTTTTCCTAGACCCCTATTAAAGTTAATAGGCCCATGAGATAATTATTAATATCCTATTTTCATTTAAAACATGTATTCCTTAAGTTGGGTGGGACGGAGTCTCAGGGGATCTCCAGGGTGGGGCAAACAGTGTTAGCTGGGCTGATGGAGTCTCAGATACAGCACCTGCCTGCCAACACTGTGACTCTGTGGTTCTATGAGGGGAGAGTTCAGCGAAAGGATAATGGCCTTTCTGTCTGGGAGAAAGATGTCTCCCAGCTCTTGCCTGGATGCCAGACCCTTCACTTCTTCCCTTTATGTCACTGGTGCCTTTCAAGCTGCTACCCTGGTGCTGGAGCTCAGAGGGAGTGAGTCTGAGTAAGGGATTCTGTGTGTCGGTTCTGTAAGAGAAACTGCTTGGGACTTTAGAGGTTTCTTGCACTAAGTCACTGCTGGATTTTTGCAGGCGGAAGTTATGGGGACTTTTCTTTCTGTCACTAGAACCTTGGCCTAGGGGACCTGGAGTGGGGCTGGGACTCCTCATTCCTGAGATATCCCTCCTGAATTTTTATCCACCACATGAGGGTGTGGGATCAGCCTGTTCTGCATATCTGCTCCTCCTACCAGTCTGGATTGATGTGATTTCTTTAATTCTGTAGTTGTCACACTTGCATTCAACTTGATTTCTAACAGCTCTGTGTGATGGTTGTTCTATAATTTAGTTGTAATTTTGATGTGGTTGTGCAAGGAGGTAAGCCACGTTTACCTATGCCGCCATCTTGACTGGCAGCCTACCCATATTGTTAACAGAGAATTTTCCATATGAATGGCTGATCTTGGCTCATGATTCACAACTTCTAAATCCTCTCAAACAAGCAACAGCCAATCTCAGTGAGGCCCAGCCCCATTACCTCTTGCTAAGTGTCTCCAGGCACAGCACTAGTAGCAGCCAGCCTAGATTCACAGTTTTGCTTTGCCTAGGAATCTCCAAGCCCATCACAAGTACAAGCCATCTCAGATTGCTTTATAGCCCAGGCAGGGCGGCCCCAGGTAAAACACAGGTGGGGGCTGACCTTGGTCTGCACCACCTAGAAAACACCAGAGCTTGCACACCCGGTGGACAGCTACAGACCATGTCAGAGCACCACCACCATGCCTCTGCACAGCTGATCCTAAACGGAGGGTGGAGGTTGGTGGTCAGTGGTCATAGCCAGTCCTTGCAACTGACTGGCTTGGGTAAATCCCTCCCATTGACCTGCCAACAGCAATCAAGGCTAACTACAAGAGGGGGGATATACTTAGCCCACACAAAGGACTCACTTTGAGTACCCAGCTTGGGTGATAGGGGAGGCTGTGCCACTGAAACCTACAGGACAACTACTACATAGACATGCAATTCCAGGAAGCACAGAGAATCCCAAATATATGGTTGCAAAGAGGCCCACTCCAAGATACATCATAATTAAAATGCTAAAGGTTAAAGATAAAGAGAGAATCTTAAAAGAAGCAAGAGAAAAGCAGTTAGTTACCTACAGAGGAATTCCCATAAGATCGTCAGCTGATTTCTCAAAAGAAACTTTGCAGGCTCAAAGGGACTGGCAAGAAATATTCAAAGTTATAAAAAGTGCAGACCGACAGCTAAGATGGCTCTACCCAGCAAAGATATAATTTCGAATTGAAGGGCAGATAAAGAGCTTCCCAGACAGGAAAAACCTAAAGGAGTTCATCATCACCAAACCATTATTATATGAAATGTTAAAAGGACTTATTTAAGTAAAAGAAGATCAAAATTATGAACAATGAATACATATGTATCAACAATTGAATCTAAAAAGCAAACTAAGCAAACAAGGAGAACAGACAGAACCATGGATATGAAGAGGGTTTTGATGGTTGTCAGATGGGAAGAGGTGAGGGGATTAAGAAGTACAAATAGGTAGTTACAGAATAGCCATGGGGATATAAGGTACAGTATAGGAAATGGAGTAGACAAAGAACTCATATGCATGACCTATGGGCATGAACAATGGTGTGGGAATTGCCTGAAGGAGTGGGGGTATTGGGAGGAGGGTGGCAAAGGGGGAAAATTAGGATAACTGTAATAGCATAATCAATAAAATATAATTAAAAAATAAAACTTATTCCTCATCTGGCCACTGATTTGTTATATTGATTCGTTCTAATAACCATCTTATTTTCAGGGAAAATACACTCAATAGACATTAATTGAATGGTTGCTTGAGCATCCATAATATGCACCAGCACAATTTACCTATTGCTTTCATGAATGATTATTTTGCCAGTTCACTTGAGACATTTCTCTCCTCTACATGGCCTGATAGTCATGCCTTTAGTTTTTCTTTTGGGTGTCCAACAATAGGAGTGATCATGTGTACGAAAGTCCAGCGTACTTGGTTTCAGAGAATTTTGATTGAAGATTCCTGTTTTGTTATTTAGTAGCTATTTGACCTTAACCAAGTTATTCACATTTCTGAGGCTTGTTTTTTCCTAACAGGTTGTTAATGAGGATTAAAAGAAATACTTCAAATATTAGTTACGATTGGCACATTGTACACACTAGCAAGAAAACAAGGAAGAAAGGAAAAGGATTTCAGCAACAAATCAAGCTGAATCAGCACACCAGGACAGCTGAGAAGTACAAGGGAAAACAGAAGGAATACAGGAAGGTTTTGGTTCAATCCTCTGGCACTTCTTCTTCCCTTTCACCTTGTTTTATTTTCCTCTAGAGCACTCGGTACCTTCTAACATATTTAGTTTGCATGTATATTATGTTAATGATTTGTTTTGCCCCATTTAAGCTCCAAGAGGGCAGGGATTGATGGAATGGGCATTAAAAGCCATTTGTCAAGGGAATGAAAATGTGGAGGAATGTATGAAAAAAAATCAGGTTTAGGAGACTGCAAAACAGGGAGAGGAGCAAGAATCTAGGACATGGGTGTTACAGAGAAGGAGGATAAAGACTATACAAAGAGAATGTTTTTAAGCATATCCAGGGTCTGGAGCGGGGGACATCTTTGCCAGATTGATTTTCCAACCAAGTAGTCATATATATGCTTTTGCTCTCAACAGTGCTTATTACAAAAGCCACATTAAATAACCTTCACAATTCAACATTCCTCCCAAGTAGCAATGTATTCCCAGCACAAAAGGAGGGCAATATGATCACCATCATATTCCACAAGTTAGGACACCGCAACTCTTGTGCCTCTTCTGTTGAGCTCTGCACTCCTTCACATTCAGCACACCATGACACACCTGTCATGTCATCTTATCCTGTCCTTTTCTTTTTTCTACTTAAAACCATAAGGTCTAATGGGGTATAAGCTTAGCAGTTTAAGTAGTTCTTTGCTGGCAAGTAAACAAATACTTCAAGATCATAACAGATGCACACGTCCACTTTGGGAGAAATGCATTCTGGGCTCAGGTGCATCTTGAGAGTTCTTATAATCACATTTGTTCATCTGTTCATGTGGTGTACACCTGTACAAATTTGGCATGGGCTTGGGTACAGTGTGGGAGAGTCCCAGGTTCAAAGCAAACTTCCAATGTTTGTTTAGTTCTCTGAATGTTGCATATTCTTTCTACTTAACCTATAAAAAAGATAAATTCTTAGCATATCTCAAAGCTTCTGGAGCCCACTGGTGAAAGTATTAAATACAGTCACAAAGAAATCAGCCTTGACCAAAAGGCACAGATCTAATTTGTAAGTACATTAAAGTAGGCAGCAAAGAGTGGATACAGGCCGTCAGAATTTTTTGTTAAAAACTGACTACTTCTATAAAATATATGTTTAAAAAATACCTGATAGCCAAGTATATGAAAGGAGGAAAGAAAATACTGGTAGCTAAAGACCATTTGAAGGTTAAAGAGTATTTCTTGACTTTCCAAAATGTTTAACAGAAAACCAGTTAAGTAGCAGAGAAAATGTGAAAAGACTTGAGTTCTCATTCTTGGTTTTCAACATATATGTATGCTCTTCTTTTATATGTGGGATTAGCAAGGTATTATGCATTATGTACATAAATTTGAGGGCTGAAAGATATGTATGATTGGACTGCAGTTTCGGCCTTCACTATGAGCATAAGGAATATGGGGGTCCCAGAGCAGCACTCCCTTTCCTTCATGGAAAGACAAACAGAATTTTCCATGAGTAGCCCCAGGAGTATATCTGAGTTTCTTCCCTTTGGTGCTGTAAAGGTTTGACTCAGCAGGTGTGGGGTATTCAAACCCTGTCCATTCCAAAGAGATGTCTCGCCCTTGACTGGCGCCTGAGAGACAACCTCTAAGGCCTTCTTGCAATATTCTATTTGACAAGAGTGTCAATGTCTACCTGTGACCTTAAACCCCACTAGATGATTTATACTAACAATGTGATTTATGGCTGGGGTCTTGACCCCGCTCTGGCAGTTTGATCTCTGGAGATCCTGGAGGCTGAGAAATGAAGGGTGCACTGTGCCTTCATGACTGACCCCAATAAAACTCTGAGCACTAAGGCTCCATGAACTTCCCTGGTTGATAATACTCTAAATGTGTTGTCACACATTTTTGTTTTTCCTTGGAAAATTAAGTGCTGCCCATATAACTCCACTGGGAGGGAACAAGTGGAAGCTTGTGTCTAGTCTCTGCTGATTTTAATTTGTTTCATTTTACCCTAGTTAACCATAATATTGAGTTACTGGTCTGATTAACTATAGCTTTTCTGAATCCTGTGAGACCTTCTAGAGAATCAGCAAACTTAAGGATGGATCCTTGACAACACCCTTCTTACAGTGGGAAGGTCTGTCCTTGTGTTCACCTTGTGTTTTAACAACTCCTGTAAACAGTTGGCACCTACATGCCAACTATTGGGCAACCAAACTTGGGCTGGTTTGCCCTGCTTACAAGGCTCTTCTCATACTAGCCCCTTTAAAAGGGAGAACGAAAGAAACCCAAGGTCCCTTTTTTAGAGTATGGCCCTACAGTGAATGTAATTGAGCTATAGACCAACCAAGCCTTTCTGCAAGATGCTGAAAGATTGGGAGAGAATCCCTGGCTTTCATTCTTATACAGTCTCTCACTATGATACTTTTCATAGCCTCTTAAAGATGGAAGCTTTCAAAAAGTCATTAATCTGCCACCAGGAAGAGACATGCATGTCCCTCTTTGTGACCCATGCATCATGTTTCTGTAGGGAGGTGTCAATCATTATCAGACTCATTAAAATCACCTTGAAAACAAATGTCAATTTTCTTCATTGTCTCCACAAACTTTCATTAGACCTAGACTCTGATGCCGAAAAATTTAATATATCTGTCCTCTTTCTTTTGGAGAGGGAGGACAGTTATATTAAAAACAAATAGCAAAGCTGACAAAGCTTTACAGGTGACACCAACACACAGTTGGCTTTGAGACCCATGCCCTCTCTATTCTTGGCAGATGCCAACCCTATTTCTGAAGTGTTGTGGGCTGGTAGGATATTGAGGGGAACCCATCAAGCCAGAGAAGGGAGAAAGAAGCTTGGAAAGGAAAGGCACAGATTTAGGAAGCTCATTCAGGAAGCCAAGATAATGAGTTTGATCTTCCTATGTACATCCAGGGGCTTTCAATGGTCTCAGAATTCTGTGTTCCACTCAACTTTTCACGCCACTTGCAAGTGCTTGATGGTTATACAGCACATAATGGACCATCTCCCTTGCCAGTTTTCTGCATTGTCTTCTCTCTCTCTCTCACTCATTCAACCCATCTCTCTCTGCTCCCTCATACCCAGCTCAAATTCAATGCCATCCAGGAATATGATTGGCCTGACTGTATTTGGTTATCCCAAAGACTCCTTATTAACTCTGCACTCTCTTCACTCCAAAGTTAACCTAAATTTTTGTGGTACATGTAGTTATGTTCCTGAACGTGGTCTGTGGAGTCAGTTTTGGTGTAATAACCTCTGTTTTTCTATGTACTTTTGACATGAAATTGTATATATATATTTCTGAAAAAGTTTTTAGCATCCAAATCCATTCAAACTCAGTAACCGTTTTCAAGTCATATGTAAAAGTTATCTGAGTCAAGACATTCCTGATGAAATAATAATGCAAAAATGTCTTCATATAAATGCAAAACAGCTAAGGTTGTTTTTAAAATTACAATAACTTAAAGAAAGAAATTACAGCTGTAGTTTATCTGAACAGAACTCATTGATATTTAAAAAATCCCAAGTGGTTTATGAAACCTGTAGGTGAAATGAATGTCTCTCTGGATATGCAGATCTTTTTTTTTCCTGGTAGAATTTTGTAGGCATGACTCGTTTTAAAAAATGATCAAGGGATGTAGGTTGAAGGAAGAGGCAGAACTAAAGCAAAAGCAAAGATAAGGATCCAAAAGATATCAGTGAATGAACAATTGGTGACCCCCTATGTTGTTCTATTTTCTTCTCTGCTTCATCCTGAGATTTTACCCAGTTAATAAGGGGATGGGCTGAGACTCCAGCAGTTTTAGCTCTGTTCCATGGCTTTTTACAGTTTACCACGACTGCCCTCTGCAGTGTTCATTAATCTTTGAAAATTTTCTTTACATGGTAAGCTAGTAGGTCTTTCTACTATTGCAGGTTCCTCTAAACTAACATGACAAAAACAGAACGCATCCGCTCTCTTTGCCTCCAAACTTGCTCCTCTTTTATGGCCTGTTACTAGCATGGTCATGAGCTCAAATGCTTAACATACATACTTCAGCTCACATTTGACACTTTTTCCCCCCCTACTCCTATATCAATTTATTCTTGTAGATTCTGCTCTCACCATGTTTTTCAATCTCTCCCTTTGTCTTCCCCGCTGCTGCCACCTTAGCTCAAGTTTATTTTATTTTATTCTATTTTATTTTACTGTTTTGTTTTGTTTTACTTTACTTTACTTTACTCTACTCTACTTTTTGCTTGTGCACCTGCAGTAGCTCCTAACTGGCTTCTAAGTCTTCTTTTTCTTCCAATCTTTCTTTTCCAGTAGAGAAACTATATTTCTATTCTTCTTACACCTGGAATACCCTTTTCCTGCCTGCATAGTGTAAAATTCTACATCCTATGAAGACAGTGATACATAGATTTTATTCTTCATTCTTCACTGTGGTAGAATGATTGCATCAATGACCCTTACTAAATGTCCTCCCGAGGTCCATATCCTTTGTTCTGTTACCTAATATTTCCTTCCCTAGCAGACACTGGGCTTGTTCATGTGACTGGCTTTGGGCAATTGGACAGTGATAAGCTTGACGGAAGCACATGCTTTAAAAAAAGCACTTGTCAATTTCTGCTTTTTTCCCCTCTTCCCCTTGATTCTCTGCTTATGCTCAGTGGACATATCCAGGGAATCCCAGTGGAAAATGAAACACATGAAACAGGGAAGTCAGCACATGTTGACCCAGTCAAGGCTTTCCTGGACTGGCCATCCATCATCTGACTGAAGGTGCAGTCTTGAGCCATGCTGAGATCAACAGAATCACTCAGCTAACCCTAAGACATGTGAGAAATTATCAATTGTTGATGTTTTCAGTCCAAGTTTTGGGTAATTTGTTATGCAGCAGTAGCTAATCAATGCATCTGCTATCATTGTTTCTGAAGTATTTCCATACCACTTTGTTCATACTGTTATTACAGCACTTATTATGGTCTAACTCTCCTGTAGGAATGAGTCCCTTTAAATCAGAGGCTGCATTTTTTTATATCTCCAGTATCTGAAACAAAACTTCAGTACACAATAGGTACTCATTAAATGTTTACTAAATAAATTAAGGAATATAAATATAAACTAACTCACCCTTACTGATTCAAAATGAATCAAAATGTGTATTTTTGGTCATTCAGTTCAGCAAGAGCATCTGTTTTAGTCAAGTCTTTGCTTAATTGTGGGAGAGAAGCCTTTCTCTATGAGTGTTTGAAAATGTCTTTATTCTTAAAAATTATTTTCTTTTAATCCTTTTATTTGTTTTCCTTAATATTAATTTTATTTTTCAATTACAGTTGACTAAAATATTGTGTTAGTTTCAGGTGTACAATATAGTGATTAGAGATTTATATACCTTATAAAGTGATCATCCTGGTGAGTTTAGTACCCATTATGGATAGTTATACACCATACATGGTTATTATAGTGTTATCGACTCTATTCCCTATACATCATATCCTTGTGACTATTTTTATAACTGGCAATTTCTGCTTCTTAGTCCCTTTTGCTTTTTTCACCCAAACCCCCAAACCCACCCTCCATTTGGTAATCATCGATTTTCTCTATCTTTGAATTCTTTTTTTGGTCAGTTATTATGTTTTTTAGATTCCACACGTATGTGAAATCATATGGTATGTGTCTTTCTATGTTGGACTTATTTCAACTAGGTCCATCCATGTTGTCATAAATGGTAAGATTTCATTCTTTTGTATGGCTGAATAATGTTTCATTGCATTTATGTTTGTCTATCCATCTATCGGTGGACACTTATGTTGTTTATCTTGGCTACTATAAGTAGCATGGCAATGAACATTAGGGTGCATATATCTTTTCAAATTAGTATTTTGGATTTCTTTAGGTAAATACCCAGATGGAAAATTGCTAGGTCATATGGGAATCCTATTTTTAATTTTTTGAGGTACCTCCATACTGTTTTCCATAGTGGCTGTTTCAATTCACAATCTCACCTACTACAGTGCATGAGGATTTTCTTTTTTCCACATTCTTGGTAACATCTGTTTTGTGTGTTGACTTATTGGCAATAGCCATTCTGACAGGTATTAGGTGATATCTCATTGTAGTTTGAATTTGCATTTTGCTGATGATTAGTGATGTTGAACATCTTTTCATATGTCTATTGGCCATCTGTATAACCTCTTCGCAGAATTGTCTATTTGGGTCCTTCTCCTATTTTTAAATTGGATTGCTTTTTTTGGGGGGTGGGGATGGGGGTGTAAGGTGTATGAATTCCTTTTAAAATTTGGTGAATATCTTCTCCCACTCAGTATGAAATGTCTTTTCATTTTGTTGGTGGTTTCCTTTGCTGTGCAAAACCATTTTAGTTTGATGTGTCCCATTTTTTTGTTCTTTCTTTTGTTTCCCTTACCCAAGGAGACATATCTAAAAAAAATACTGCTAAGAGCAATGTCAAAGAGTTTTTACTGCCTATGTTTTCTTCTAGGAGTTTTATGGTTTCAGGTCCTACATTTAAATTTTTAATCCATTTTAGTTTATTTTTTTATATGGTTTAAGAAAGGGTCTAGTTTCATTTTTTTTGCATGTATCTGTTCAGTTTTCTCAACACCATTCATTGAAGAGACTATCTTTACCCCATTGTATATTTCTGCCTCCTTTGTCATAGATTGATTGACCAGATAGGCATGGGTTTATTTCTGGGTCAAGCCTTATATTTGGAGAGTAAGTACCTTTGGTCCAAGAGAAGAAGGAGTCGGTCATTCATGTCAAGTTCATGGCTTGTGACTGGCCAATGGGAGGATGTGTGCTGGACCTTGGATTTGGAGCGGATGACTACCAGGGTATAGAGAGTGCAGGCATTTAGAGAAAAGAAAGAGGGAGATGATAACGTGGAGTGATTTTTACAGTCTTTTCTTTCCCTTCACTGTACACAGTGGTAAAATATGTATGGCTTTTTAATTTAACCATCTTTTCCCTCTTGGCAAACCCAAATCAGGTTTCATAGAGAAAACTATATAGGTATTCCTGGTTGTTTCCATGCAGAGAGGTAAAATGATTATATTTTTGAATTTTCTTCAGCATGTTTGTGCATATATTTGACAGTGTATCAATCTTCTGTAAAGAGACTCTTTATGTAACATGGTGAATTTGTTTTTCTTATTTAAAAAACAGTTAAGCTGTAAAAGAAATTATACTTGTGCCTTAAATACCAGTCATTAATTTACAAATATATTCTACAGTTATTTCCTAATCAGTGGCAACTATGTCATATATAAACATATACATATATTCATATTTGTATATAATAATTACACTACGTAACTTTTTTGGTTCACTCTCTCAATCTTTACCCCTTCCTCCAAGCCCACAACCTGCCTGGTAGAGTGTTGTATGCTCAGTAGATATTAAGTAAATTCATTTACCATTTCTCTGACAACCTCACCTTCTACTTCTTGAGTTTTCTGAAACATTAGATATTCCTATCTCCAATCTCCTTGGTATCAGAATTGGCACAATATTTGCTACACATAGACACTTGGGCGCTGACTAATGACATCATCTAAGGAAGAACAAGTAGCAGATTTGTGAATTCAATTTCTTTTCAGTCTTTTATTGTCAGGGCTAATTGCTTGTTTAAGTAAATGCATCTGATTGAATAGCTATTGAAGATGTTTTGTGATAGTGTATTGAATTTCACGTGCAAAGAGCAGGACTAAGAAAATTCATGCTAACTTCCTGAAAACTTTTAATCAATACAGAGGTCTTTCCTTACAGAAAGAAATTATCCTTGGCAATAGCCAGACAAAATCAGGGGTCAAGAACTGAAATGCCCACAGCAATTAGGCCCATAACAGAAAGGAGTCCAGTAGGTGGCAATTGTGATGAATTGAGGTTGGCCACTGGGCCAGCCCTCCTTGCTTTGATTGTTGTGAATTATTGTAACGTGGGACTGGAGAACCAGGGTGGCTAGATGACATACTTTTTAAAGCCAATGTGGGCATTCACATTTTACTTAAATGTGAAATTCATGCTTTAATTGTTGACAACTAATTCAAGAATATGGATTATTCTTCTGGCTATCATTTTGCTTCTTTTAAGCTCAAAAGAAACAATTGATGGATTTTTCGGTTGTTCTTTCCTCAGTATAGGAATTAATTATACTGAAGAACTAACATTCCATTTTGACCTGACAGTTACATCAGAGGATGTAATGGGGAATTATCCTGGGAACATCTGAAGCTACATTCCAAGTGAGTATCATCTATTGAAGAAAAGTATGTTCATAAGACTGTCTTTGAATATATTTGTTTCCTGTAAAAATAATGCTTACTGTAAAAAAAAATGCTGCAAATTGTATTGGAAATGTCTGGGAAAACACCTTTTGTGAACAGGGGCTAGCTATCTAGTGACATAGGGACTCCCCTGACTCAATGAGACCATCCTCACAGGGACAGCTAAGGTCCGGGTAAAACAATGCCATAGCTCAGTGGCTTCACAGAACCTTGAGGAGCCATAGCAAGGGACAATTGAGAGAACTCACATCGTACCCCAAAGAGAATATCTACCCTTATCTTTTTTGGTAAATCGTGTCTACAGATTGTTACATTTAAGATGAGCTTTGGGGTATAAATTTGAAAATGTTGGTTTTTATCCGTTCACACCCATGCAATTACCAGTTGGTAAATAATCATGATCCTGTGTTCCCTGAGTGCTCCTTGTTAGAGTTGTCACCCTGATCCTTCTTCTGGACCCCTCAGACCTCCTCCAAGATCCAGGCATGGAAGGGTTAATGCTTGCGCCTGTACTGCAAAGGGCAGAGTCTATGAGTCCATTCTCTTTGCCAACGCCCAAGCCACAGCAGTTTTAAACATCTCATTATTATTTTGGAACACTTGAACCAGAATGCCAGAGCCTCATGAACAGCAGTACGGTTCGATATTGGAATATTGTATTCTTACTGCTTTCCTTTTGAGGACCATGGGCTAGAGGGGAGCCTGAGGTACAGGGGAATAAACAGCTCAAGAAACACAACATGGGTTTTACTAAAAGCTAGAAATCCTTTGTTCCAGTCCTAATATATACTGGGTATCCTAAAGCACATTTCCTAGATTTTATCTTACATTTTTCTATTATTGGGAAATTTTGACTAATTTTAAAATATAGATTTTTTTCTCTGCAAATATGCAGGCTCCACACATATAACCTGTGGTAGCTGTGAAACAGCTGGAGCATCGCCAGTGTTCAGTGACCCCAAAGTCACGCTTCAAGTGGTACAGTGGTCTCTTGTTAGTACAATAAAACATATATGAGTCGTGACGAGCTGCAGAGTCAGGGATGGGTATTTTAGTGTTTTAATAATCTGGCTCCATTAATTTTGGTCTGCTGTACATGTTTCTATTTTCGTCTCCAGTGAGAACCACCAAGAAAGGTGTCAACCAGATTTCTGCAGATGCTTTTGTAAAACTGTCATTTGCAAAATTAAATGTCCAAGACAGTGATCACACTTTTACAGTCATAAAGGCCTGTCACATGCTTTCCCACAAGCGACCATGCATGAGCCTGGGTAGAGAGCAAGGACAAAGCAGGGAGCGAAAGAGAAAGTAATGAGGAGACAGAGCTTGGCTTTCACCAACAAGCCTTTTCTCTAACTGCTCCCTCCTATCACAGCCAAACGGGCAGCCGCTGCAACCTCTGACCTCAGCCACCGTGGTCTTCCCAGGAAGAAGAAGCCACATCAGCAGAGAGAAGCAGGACCAAACAGACATAAAGAACACTCCTCATTCTGATAAATATGAAGGTCACATACTATAGTTTGGAGATTGTTAGCAGTTAAACTGTGTTCCCCAAAATTCATAGGTTGAAATTGCACCCCCAGTGCCTGAGAAAGTGACCTTAATTGAAAGTAGGGTCATTGCCGATGTACTTAGTTAGTAAAGGTGAGATCGTTACAGGAGGAAGGTGGGCCTTTCATCTGATATGACTGGCGTCTTTATAGAAAGGGGAAATTTGGACTCAAACACAGGGGAGCACGTTGTGTGATGATGGTGGCAGAGACTGGAGTGATGTATCTACAGGCCGAGGAACACCAAAGATTGCAGCCAACCACCAGATTCTTAAGAGGCAAGGAAGGGTTCTCTCCTGCGGGTTTCAGAGGGAGCATGGCCCTGCCTACGCTTCCGTTTCAGACTTCTGGCCTCCCTCACTGTGAAAGAATGCATTTCTGTTGCTTTAAGTCACCTGCTTTGTTTCAGCAACCCTAGGACACTCACAGAGAGACCATTCCTTTAGTGCTGTGGCATGAGGCAGAAATTTGAATTTAAGGGTCTGTTATATCTTAGGGTTACATCTTACAGTTACATCTGGATTTGGGGGAATAAAATATGTTGGCTCACTCTCCTATCTTTTCCTATCTGTAGAATTTCCATTGGAGGGGCATGGAAGCTCAGAGATTAAGGATACTAACTTTAGGGTCATTCTCAGGTTCAGTAACTTAAGGGCTGTGTGGTCTTGGGACTGTTACTTAATCTCTTTACTTTTCAGTTTCCTCATCTGTAAAACAGGGATAATAGTAGTGTCTAACTCATGGAAGCAGATACGATTCATAAAGATTGAGTGAAATAAAGCATTAATCTATGTGTATTCAACAGATATTTGCTGAGTTCATGGTATATGCTGCATTTACAGTCAAGGAGGAAAAAATAAACAAGAAAAAAGACAAGATAATTACAAACTACCAAAAACTCAGGAAGAGACCAACAGGGTCTTGAAAGAGCATTGAAATGGGTGAGACCCACTTTAGATAAGAAATTTGAAGACTGCTTTTATGAAGAAGTAAAATTTAAGCTGATATGAAAAGGATAAACAAACGGTGTTAGCTGGGTAAAGAGTTGGGGAAAAAGACCATAGGCAGAGGGGGTAGCCTGTGCCAAGGCCCTGAGGTAGGAAGGGTGTGGTACATTCAAAAATTGTCTCCTCTGTGATAGGAAGACGGCTGTGGTAGTTTTCTATTGCTGCAATTGCAAATTACCACAAACACAGGGCCCAAAACAACATTCATTTATTATCTTGCAGTTTCTGAAGGTCAGAAGGCCAGGCACAGCTGACTTCTCTGCTTAGGGTCTCCCGAACTGAAATCAAGATGCCAGTCATCCTGTAGTTCTCATCTTGGCTCAGGGTGCTCCCTGGCATTTGGCGGAATTCACTTCTTTATCACACTATCCATGGGGCTCCTTCCATCTTCAAGCTAGCACCGGCAGGTTAAGTCCTTCTCAGGTTTGGTTCTCTGTGCTCTGCCTGCCTTTGCTTCTAAGGGCTAATGCGATTTTATTGGATTCACTTGGATAATCCACAATCCTCTTTCCATTTTAAAATCAAATTGATTAGCCCTTTAAACATATTCACTGCAACACATTTATGGGCATGCTATCTCATCCGATTCACAGTCTAAGCAATTGGGGTATGGGATCTTCTTGATGGCTATAATTCTGCTTACCACATGGTATATCTGTGGAGAGGGTCTCATGACGGAGGGCCTTAAGGGTCATGGCAAAGGTTTTGGAATTGAATTTAATGGCAATAACTATAGCAATTACTAATATCATGTAACTACTAGGTATAGCATCTGTTTATTAGCATTAAGCATACTGCCAAACAGTATAAGCATTATCTCAATTGATCCTCCTAATAGCCCTTTTTGGAGATGTTCCACTATACTCAACTTATCGATGAGGAACAGAGGCTTAAATGACTTATCCAAGAAGGCATGTCTCTTGGTGATTCCATATTTAAACCCAGATCTGTCTGGGTCCAAATTCCATTAGTATTTTTATTTTGAATCCCCCTTATTTAGCATGATTTTAAGATTTAGCATTATCTATCTATCTATCTAAAGATATATATCTATATATAGATATATATTTTTTAGAGTTTCTTTTTTTAAATTTTATTGATTATTTTTTAGAGAAGGGAAGGGAGGGAGAAAAAGAGGGAGAGAAACCTCAGTGTGTGATTGCATCTCACGTACCCTCTGCTGGGGACCTGGCCTGCAACTCATGCATGTGCCCTGCACTGGGAATTGAACTGGCGACCCTTTGATTCATGGGCCGGTACCCAATCCTCTGAGCCATACCAGCTAGGGCTATTTAGAGTTTCAGTAGGGATTTTTCTGTTCTTGTGAAAACGTAATTGTATCTAACTGGGTGTTTTCCTGTTTAAGTGTCTCTCTTTCTCTCTTTTTAATTGATTTTAGAGAGGGAGAAACATCGATTCATTGTTCCACTTATTTATGCATTCATTGGTTAATTCTTGTATGTGCCCTGACCAGGGATCGAACCCACAACCTTGGTTCAATGATGATGCTCTAACCAATTGAGCTACCCGGCCAGGGCCCATTATCTGTATTTTGATGACAGTTAGAAACTTGGCCATTTCTATGAGTTGTTTAGATCTAGCCAAAACCTCTAGGCCAGTGGATTACTTGAGGTTAGAGAATATGCCCAGCTCTTATCCCCTGGGCCTCCTTGTTCACCTCTTGGTCCACCCTGTCAAGGATAAAGTTCTAGAGATCTGACTCCATTCTGGCGACAAGAAGTGACTGTTCACATACGCATCCCTACTCCCCATCAAACTGCCCTCACATAGTGGTCCCACTCTGTCAGGGTATCATAGACAGGAGCTACAGAGGATTAGAATCATAGAGTCCACCTCCAGAGGGTAGACAAAACTTTCCCAAAGGCTGGGGGGAAGATGAACTCTGCCCTTCTCTAGGAAAGCAGGTAGAAGTGTTGGATGGGAGGAGGGAATCAGGGAAGTGCCTGACCCGCTGACTGGAGCAGCCTGTGTCATGGAGATTGACTGGGGGCTGTATTTTGTAGAAATCTTCTGGCCACAGTCCCCAGGTGCCTGCTGATTCAGGGCAAATCATTAGTTAACATTTCAGTGCCCTTTGGGTACTTCTTCCCTATAGCTCTAGAAACACTTGCTCGAGGACATGCTGCTAGAACTCAGGGCTCCAGGAGGGAAGAAGAATCGCATGTGCACTCGAATTGCCAAAAACAATTTCCTTGCAGCTGCAGTAGAGAAACAGATATGAACATACTTAAGCCATGCAGGAGGGGGTAGAATTCCACCCAGAACGCAACTTTTTTGCCAAGTTTCTTGCTAGTCTTTCCTATACGGGGGGTAGGAAGCATTCCCAGAAAGAATGCGAAGTGAAGTTATAACAAACTAAAAAAGGCAATTCGTGAGGGAGCAAGATCTTCAACAAATGAAAAAGTGTAAATGGTAATATTCCAGCAAATTAGCTCCTAGAGAAGCCCTTAGGCAGAACTGTAAGCCATTATAATTAAGGATTTGGAAAATATCAGTATTTAATTAGAGCCTCCTTTCTTGGTAAAATGCTGTTGTTTGTTGTAACTTCAGGTGTAAACAACTAAACACATACCCATTTCAAAAATGTGTTTTGTTGCAAGCCTAGAATCTATGCTAATGTTGATTTGCTTATCGTGGCTTTCTTGACTGTTTTTACTTTTTCTTGTTTATTTCTGATCAGAGATGAATTTTAAGAGCAATTTTATCTTTAGATCTCCAAAGCAGGCCCCTCCACTTCCCAGGCTGTTAGAGACACTTATTCACAAACATTTGGGAGCATCCTAATAATTCAGTCCAACTCCATAAACCTATCAACTTCCCCATAATCTAATAAGCACAGTTCCTCTAATATTTAATGCATATGGCGGCTGCTGTTTTAGACAAGGAGTTTTAAAAATCCATTTCCAGTGTAATCAAATATCTTGACAATAGCAAAATGTTTCAGCTTTATCCCTTAACAACAGCAAACGTTTTAGAAATTGGGTTGTATCACTTGAAATGATGACTTAAGAAAACCAAAACACAACAATCATATAGGGAATACCTAGTGCCTGACTCACAAGCAGCCTTAGCCCTCACTTTTGTACCCGTAATTCCTGACAACAGATAAACCTTTATTCCTTCCCCTACACAGGGATGCATGTAACTCAAAATATTTTCCAGCCGTGATGGAGAAGATGAGGCATTATCAAGACTAACACCACAATTTAACGCTTCAGAGGAGCAGTGTATATCATTACTCCCTTTGTAGCCAAGCACACTAATTAATATTTATTGCTCCTGTCAAGCCAGTAGCCACGGCCAATCCATTCCTGTGGCAGTTCAATGGGAGACTGGACACCATATTTCTCCTTGGCAGACATGTTTTGGTCATCAGCAAAGACAGGAGCCCCATTCCCCAGTGAGACATTGTAAACGCTTTCCTTTCTCTTGCAAAATTAAACCATTAATTTATTCGTGTTAATTTTTATCCTTGTTGGGGATTGCTGTAAAAAAATGAGTGAGGGGAGGGTGGAGGAAGAATGAGAAACAGCTGCATATTCAGGATCAGCTGTCTAACATATTTATTAGAACAAGGGCTTTTGGAACCCACGACCTTTGTTTTTTTAATCAGATGTCCCTTAAAGGTTACAGACGTGTGTGTTGGGGGGAAGGGGGAGATGGTTATAAATCCTCCTGAAGTTTAATCAAAAGTGGCAGACCACCCAGCAGTAAACCAGTTATTAAAACTATTTGGTATAAAACTTTGCTCAGCCTTGTCAACAGAAGTCCATCATCAACAGGTAACTGGCAGTGGAATTAATTAAGCTAGGGTGAAATAATAAATTAATTCTGATATTGCACCTACAGCAAGGAATCTGGCACCCAGAGCAGAGAAGTTTCTATTGAGGCTGTGAATCATTCTCTAGCGTATCTGAGTAAACCCAGCACGCTGTGGAGCAGGGTTTACTCAAAAACTTAATTAGGAGAACATGTAAACCGTACTGGAGAAAAGTAGGGCACCAAATGCTGCTTTATTTATTTTATTTTACTCTTCTGCTAATTCTATCAGGAGCACCTGTGTCATTAGAAAACACATGACCCAAGCTGCTAAGCTTTTGATTAACAGGAGGAATACCTGTGAACTTTTCACTGAAGATTATCTAGGCCATTATATTTTTCCTTTGAAATAATCACTCTTCCCTTGAGGATGAAAATATTCATGATGATAATGACAAAGCAACAATGGCAATAATGATAAAAGAGCCAGCATATATTGGGCCAGGATGCCCCAGGTACTAAGTGCTTGACATGCTTTATCTCATTTAATTCTTACAACCCTTTGAGGTAGGAATTGTTAGTTGCATTAAAAAGATGAGGAATTGAGGTGTAGAGTTTTGTAACCAAGGTTACTCAGGCACAGCCTGTTACACTCCAATGCTGTTCTCCTGACTACTCCCTTTTCTCTAGGATGTTGCCTTCTTTGGAGGGCAATGGGGGAGGTGTGAGAAGTAATTTACATGAAATAGAACCTTACAGCTAGCCCCTGGCTCCTGCTTGGTTCATGTTTACCTTGGCAATGTTCTTCGTGTCCTGATCTCTGACCTGTAAGTCCTTTCTCTTTTGACGGTCCGCATGTTCTCTCCAGCACCCTTGATGCCTCCAGGTTGTCTTCTCTGTAACTGATTCGTGGTGAGTCCTCTGTCCTCCGCCCCTAATGTGATTCTATTGGAGCCTTCCATTCTCTTATTCCATTGCCTTATTCTGTCACTCAGGGTCTGGCAGCAAATATATCCAGCGGCATCTGCAACATTGTTAATTTTCCTTTCCATAGGAGGTTATCGCAGCACGAAAAACCATAACAGCTTTACAGGTGTGTGTGAGGTCTTACCTCTGCTACACACTTTCAAAATCAATTTAGTGATTTAAAAACATTTTTTGCGGAGGGACCCATGATGACTGTTACAGTTGATAATACCCTAGTTTGAAGGGAGGTTCTTAAACCTGGGCCAATGCCAGGAAGATTGTACAGAGCAGCAGTTCAGATCATTGGACTTGAGAATTAGACAGAACTTTCCACTCACTGGGCTGGCCAGCTGCCTAATGCCTTCGCCTCTGTTTCCTTATTGTAAGATGAGGATATTTATTACGCCACTCATAGTATTGCTGTAAAGATGAAATGAGATGACCTATGAGAAGACATAGGCAAAATGCTCAGCATGGTGTAAGCACCCTTTATCCTTAGAAGTTTTGTCTGTGGTTTTCAAAGGGTGGTCCCAGGAGCAGCAGCCCCTAGGAATGCAAATTTCAGGGCTTTTAAACAAGCCCTCTTGTGATTGTGATGCTAATGTTGGGGGCCACTGCTTTCTACGTACCAGTGTCTCTCACTGGCGAGAGTTATTTTTGACTCCTGCGTAGCTGTTTTCCTAATAAATGTCTCCTGCTTCCCCATGATATTTAGTGAAAATTGTAGGATCCTCTGGGTAGGGTCTAATTCTATGTTCTGTGGATTGTCTGCCTCACTTTTTACTCCTAATAATTAGTGCTAATAATAATAATTACTGAACACTTTTCTTTGACTTGATTACTGCTTTATGCTGAAGAAAAAAAATCCTTTTCATTTTCCTTTCCTTTTTCAAAGTCTGACAAATGACTATTCCCATGTTTAATCACTCACCTGTGTGAAGTAGATTTTTATTTACATCCCTGATGTTTGTTCTTTAATACCTTAAGAAAAACATAAAATTTGTATTAAATCTTAAATAGGGACTTTCACTCTAAACAAGGGTCAGTGGCTTTTTCCTTTTGCTCGTTGCCATATTTAATTCAACCCTGGAAGACTGGTGCATGCATCACTTCCTTCTCATCTCTGCTTGAACGCTGAGTGAAGTGTTTTGAATTAATTTTGTTAAATTATTAATAGCTCATGATTGGAAAACATTCCAGATTGAAGTTTATGTTTCATCCAGTGCTGTGCAGTAATATGGTAGATTTCATGCACACGAATGAACATGCTTCCCCTGGTTAGGTGAAATGTTGGCTCTAGGATACCCACAATGAATTCTCATGAAGTCAAAATTTAATAATGAAGTGGATATTTTAGTTTTATTAAATCGGGACAATTTTCTGGAAATCAAATGATTAGAATTAAGATCATTTATTCAACAGAAACATGCTAGGCACTCAGGATCACCAGAATAAATGTAAAATGACAAAGGAGAAAGGTTTCTAAGTCCCAGCATAGGAAGAAAATTGACCTAGTCTTCCCTGGGAAGTGGCGTTGGCCCTGGGGTGAGGCGTGCATATGATTTGTTTCAGGAAGCAGGGATGGATGGTCATGGGAAGGGGTGTTTCAGGCAGAAGGAACAACATGTGTAAATGTCCCATGGTAGGAAGGAACATGGCATCTAAGAGGGGCTGAGCAAAGGTCCCTATGGCTACAGGTCAGAGAACAATGGAGAGCCAGGAGGAATTTAAAACAGAGGAAGATGGAATTACAGATTTAGGTGTTAGTGAGCTCACTTTGGTTGCAGAGTGGGGTGTGGATTGTCAGGAGACCAAGATGGTTGTGGGCACACCAGCCAGCAGGCTCTTTCAGAAGAGAGGGCATAGCAGGGCTGGACTGAGGTAGAAGTGGCAGAGATGGAGAGAATGAATGAATATTCAGATATATATGAGATAAAAATGACAGGATAGTGATGGGAAGGGGCAGAGAGGTGCTTCTCATAGGGATACTCTTAGGTGAGCTAACAGAAACCTGGAAGAAAACTAGGTTTGCCAGGGATTCTCATGTCCACCTTTGGGCTGATACATGTGATGAGTCAAGGAAGTCGCTAGATATTGGGCCTGGAGCTCAGAGGAAAGTCTAAAATGGTACTTATGCACTTGGACTTATTTGCATGTATGTGGTGATGGAGCCGCAGGTATGGATAAGAAGATGGGTCCTAGATTCCACCTTTAAGGAAGAACAACAGTCATGCCAAGTAGAGAAGACAAGAAGGGATGGCCAGAGGGAGAGAAGGAAATCAAGATAGTGAGGTGTCACTGCAACTGAGGAAAGAAAGTATTTCAAGAGGGCAGCAGTGGCCGACAGAGTTAAAGCATGCCAAGAGGAAAGGCCAGCAAAAAGGTCTATGGATATGGAGAAATCCATGGTTTGGTACATTTGGCATTGGATCTTGGGAAAATAATTAGTGACAATGAGCATAACAATAATCTCTGGAGAATAATCCAGGTATGTTTGTTGAGGTTCTCCCTTCCCCTCTAGCCCTATGTCCTTTGGGCCCCAAGACAGAGGAAAAGAGAGGAGGACCCACTGAGGTACCAAGTAGTGAAGTACATGAAAAAGCAGGCTTTGGAGGCAGACATCAGGGTTTTAACTCTGACTCTAAACTACCTAGCTTGAGAGGATTTCTTTATCTCCCTAAGTTTTAGTTTCTTTATCTATAAGGTGAGTATAACTGCTTGACAGGTTTTTGTGAGGATTAAAGAGAAATATATCAAAAGCTTAGCAAGGTACCTGGCCCACACTAAAGGTTAAAAAAATTGTTCATTCAATAAATGAATGATGGCTTTCAAGCAAGGGAATGATGGAGAGATGGGCATTTTAGTGGATGACTCTGCATGCGTGTGTGTGTATAGCTTCATAATCTGAAGAATGACTAAATACAAAGGATGGTCTTCCCCACTGCCTTTAAGGAGATTTTTAATAGCATACTGTAGCACTCTGTCCTCTGCCCCAGGTAGTTTAATTTTTTAATAAAAGTCTCTGATGAGGCCTATAACAACAATTTTATAAAATGTACAGATGATAAGATGATATGAACAGGGAAGTTATAGTGTATATTACCTGTGACAATAAAGATGGAAATCACAACAAAACAAATGGTCTGAATAGAACCAGACAAAAAAAATGAACAAATACATCTGTTTTTTGAAAAATTTTTATTTTTATTTTTCAATGACAACCGACATTCCATATTTTTTTATATTCAAATATATCTACTCTCGAGTCTAGGAAACCAACTATACAAATTCAGGACAGTGTAATTCATATGGCTTTTTGTAGGAGATTGAGGGTTAAATGGACAGTGAGTTTTAAATAAGGCCATTGTGAAGACAGCTGCCAAAACAGCTGCGTGGTCACTGCTGTAATCACACAAGTCAGTTTCTCTCTTCTTTCTGGGCACCTGTCTAGACTACATTTCCCAATATCTCTTGTGCTAGGTTTTTGCCAATGGAACATGAGAAGTAATGTACTTCCCTTTTGGGCCAAGGTACTTAAAAGTGTTAATTAAGCCTTCTCCCTAATTTCGCTTTTCCCTAGACATAGGGCTGGATCAGTGAGGCACTCTCAAGCCCTAGGAGGTGCCGAAGTCTGGGTTCATGGGGGACCGAGGAGCAGAGCCTTTCCCTTGCCGCAGGCCACCTGCCAAGCAAGCAAAAACCAAAAGCGTTCATGAATTAAACCACAGATATTTTGGAATCGTTACCATGAACACGACTATTAGTCCTGACTAAGAAACAAGAACCCAAAATATAAACAAAACAAAACTGCTGCAGTCTTCTGTTATGGTAATACGAATATAGCATCCAGATTAATGGGAAGTGATATTGTGGAAGAAACTTATGCAAGAAGAAACTATATGACTTAGCTAAGGTTTTTTTTGTAGACCACATCTATAGCCTAATTTTTAGTTCTTAGCGTCATGCAGAAAGACATGGACATATTGGGCAAGTTGTTGGCACGCAGTAGGCACTCAATAAATTTCTGTCAAATGAATAAATATTGAACTGTATACATTCAGTGGCATGACTACCATGGAAAGGTTGTAACTGGAATCCATGACCTATTTAAGGTGTTTGGAGGAGCTGGGATTTTTTATCTGGGAGAAAATGAGACAGGATGGGTATCACCAATTGTTAAAGGTATTATTTTGTTTAAGAAAGATCAGTTCTCTGGGACCTCATTAAGTGGATCTGGAATGAACAGGAAGTTAGAGTAGACATTTCTGTTTATTGTACAAAAATGAAAAATAATGGAATTTCCTCATCAGTCAGAGATGTTCAATGGAGACATGGCTTCTTGCTGTATTGGATATGTTTAAGCAAAGAGTGAGTGACCATCAGTTGGGGGATATTATGGAAGAAATTCATTCGACATGAATGAAATATTGGATAAGATGCTTCTTAAGACCCCTTACAATCATGCTTACCTGGTTCTAGCTTACATGTCATCTGGGAATGTTATTAACAAAGACATTGAACACAGTCTTTGGGTTGGCTACTCATGACTTGCCTACAGTGAGGGAAAAGTCCCTTCCATCTTTTAAGGTATAGTCACTGTTTGGTTCTGTAGAACAGGGTTGATACCTTCCATTTGTCATCTTCAGGTTGCTAACTGTGGCTCTGCCCGATATTTTTCTCTTGTGAAAACAATATTCAGAGGAAGGCTTTGTTTTATAAGTGGTCCTGAAGCACTGTGGAGAATTTTTAATTGAAGCTTGGTTGATTTGGAATCTATTGCCACATTAGGTCGTGCTGTACTGAGTACCCACAGAATGCCAGGAGCTCTTTCAATTAAAGGTGTCTTCTGGAAGTTTCCTTTGTATTCTGTTAAAGTCAGCTCTGCCACTGCTGTTGGTGAAGAGTGCAGCCTAACTCTGTGCATGCCATAGCCTGTAGGTAAACATTCACAAAACAAGGTCACTGCAGTTGGATTTCTTGAGAGAGATACTGTAAAAATAAAAGGGAACATGTGTGAAATTGCTTTGTTTTTAGAAGAAATAAAAGAAACTTTGGACAGTAGAGCCAACATTTACCCCACATATTGTTTTAAGAAACATTTGGAGTATGAAGGCTGGACCTGATACTTTTATGGGCTTATTAGATAAGTCTTCAACTAAAAAGTTAATAGAGTAGACCTGAAATACCTAAGATTCCCTATATTACCATGCTAATATGTGAAAATCAGAGTTCATAATTAAAAATCAAGGATTTGTCTGAGGGTGGGTTGGCTGAATAGTTGGTATTTAATAAAACTAATACGGGGTAAAATTAGGAGCTTAGTTGAAATTTCCGTCTGGTACAATCGTGAAGAGATATAGAAGTATGAGAATAAAGAACATGTCATATATTTCTTTAAGAAAGGGTGTGCATTTAAAAGAATTTGTTCACTTAAGTTTGATGAGAGCTTTTGGGAAATATTTAGATCATTTTCCAAGGGGGCTGTTAATCCTGCTGAAACTTTTAATGTCTTAGTATGTTCTGCAAATACTTTCTGAGTAAACACTCAGAAATTGAATGAATAAGTCAAAGTTTACAGCAAATTCTTCATTTTATTCACAGTTGTCATGCATCCTATTTCAAATATCACTCTGGAAGAAAAAGCTCTAATTTGAGAGAAACACCAGATAGGTATACCTAATATAATGAAGACAGCAGGACCCGAGGCTCTCTGTAGTCTCCTCATTTGCTCTGTTAACAAAGGCTTTGCTTCCGTTCAGGAAACACATCCCGCTCAATGTGTTAGGTCCTCTGCTGGGTACAAAGGACACAAGGCATGTATGACACAGAGTCTATGCTTCAGAGAACTAACAGTCTAGAAATACCATAAAGAAGATTTATCCAATGCCTTAATACTGGGCTTTGAATAAATTGGAGTCTAGATTAACCAGGAATGTCCTGTGAACAGTTACTAAGCTCAGATTATCCATTTCTTTCTTTTTTTGATGGCAATTTCCTTTTTTAAATTTATTTTTATTTTTTATTGTTCAAATACATTTGTCTCCGTTTTCCCGCCACCACATTCCCCTGCCCCACCCTCAATCCTTCCCCACTTTGGCTTTGTCCATGGGTCCGTTATACATGTTCCTTGATTTGACCCTTCCCTCCTTCCCCCTCCCTCCTTCCCTCTTGTTACTGTAAGTTTCTTTTTCCTTTCAATGTTGCTGGTTATGTTTTCCTTGCTTGTTTGTTTCGTTGATTAGGTTCCACTTATAGGTGAGATCATATGCTATTTGAATGTCTGGCTTATTTCATTTAGTATAATGCTCTCCAGTTGCATCTGTGCTATTGCAAAGGGTAGCAGCTTGCTCTTTCTTTCTGCTGCATAGTATTCCATTGTGTAAATGTACCATAGCTTTTTGCTCCACTCATTTATTGATGGGCACTTAGGTTGCTTCCAGCACTTGGCTATTGTAAATTGTGCTGCTATGAATATTGAGGTACATGGGTTCTTTTGAATTGGTGTTTTGGGATTCTTAGGGTATAGTCCAAGTAGTGGAATTGCTGGGTCAAAAGGGAGTTCCATTTTTAGCTTTTTGAGGAAATTCCAAACTGTTTTCCACAGTGACTGCACCAGTCTGCATTCCCACTACCAGTGTACTAGGGTTCCCTTTTCTCCACAACCTCGCCAGCACTTGCTGTTTGTTGATTTGTTTATGATGGCCATTCCAACCGGTGTGAGGTGGTGTCTCACTGTGGTGTTAATTTTCATTTCTCAGATGGCTAGTGATGCCGAGCATACTTTCACATGTCTATGGGCCCTGTGTATGTCTTCCATGGAGAAGTGTCAGTTCAGGTCCTTTGCCTCTTTTTTAATTAGATTGTTTGTCTTCCTGGAGTAGAGTCATGTGAGTTCTTTATATATTTTGGAGATCAAACCCTTATCTGAGGAATCATTGGCAAATATCTTTTCCTATATGGTCGGTCCCCTTTTCATTTGGCCGATGTTTTCTTTAGCCATGCAGAAGCTTCTTATTTTGATGAAGTCCCATTTATTTATTCTTTCCTTTATGTCCTTTGCTCTAGGGGACATATCGGTGAAAATATTGCTGTGTGGAATATCTTTAGTTTCCTGCCAATGTTCTCCTCTAGGACTTTTATGGTGTTGTGACTTGTATTTAAGTCTTTTATCCATCTTGAGTTTATTTTTGTGTATGGTATAAGTTGGTGGTCAAATTTCAATTTTTTTGCATGTAGCTGTCCAGATATAGTTTGATGTCAGGTATTGTGAGCCCTCCTACTTTGTTCTTCTCTCTCAAAATTGATGTGGCTATTTGGGGTTTTTTATGGTTCCATATGAATTTTTGAAATTTTTGATAGATCAATATGGCAGAGGAGTGAATGGAAGTTACACTGACCTCCTCCCGGGACCAATCTGGAGTTACAACTAAATTGTGGAAAAACCACCTAGAACAAATCACTGAACAATAGTGAGGGAGGAGCCTTATAACCTCGGACAGACAGAAGAATCAGCTCTGGCACAACCTAACTGGTAAAGAGTGCAGTAGAGACTTCAGAAGGAGGTGGAGTGCCCCCTGAGGGCAGCACCAGAAGGATATTGAAACAGCCAGTTGGATCCCCCCGAGAAGAGTGGGGTCTAAACCACAAGTGGGAATCTCCATCCTATAGTACCAGAGCCCAAAAGTACACTGATAATAGCCAACTGTGAAAAGTGGCAGGGTTGCTCTCTACAAGAAACAGGAGGCTTGAGACTCAAAAAGCCAGTTAAAGGGCCAACGCATAAATTTTTATTTGCAGCCACTTACCCTGGTCTCTGGCAAACACAGGGGCAGAGTGGGCTGGAGATGCCTGAGGAGAGACTGGGGAAGGAGGCTTTGGGGAGAGAACAGAGAGAGGACCCGAAGAGATCCCGGTGCCGACTCCTCCCCCATGCAGCAGCAACCATCTTGCTCAGGCAGACCACTCCCCTGAGTGGCTACAGCATGAGAGGACCCAATAGCCCCACCCCCAGGAGAGACTCTGCCCCACCCTGTGGCGTCTCTAAGCCAGCCTGCTGAGTGCACAGTGACTAGATTAATAGTCGAAGGAGACATCCATGAAGAGTAGATTCCTGAAAGTCTCAAACAGACTGCCTAAGGTCACACAGGGTCAATGTCTGACATCATCAGAGGCAGATACAGAAACTAAAAAGCAGTGGTCTCCTACCATAGAAGTTCACAACACAAAGTCAGGAAATCAAGGCAGATCAGTTTAAGAAGAAGAAGCAAAAAGGAAGAGTTTCACAAATAATGGGAATACAAAGAAACACCCCCCAATTGAAGAAATACATGAAATAGAGGCAAGCGAACTATCAGATATTGAGTTCAAAATGGCTCTAAGGAAGCTCAATAAGCTTAGTGAGCTCAGAGAGAATTACCGAAAACTATAGGGAAACTACGAGGAACTTACTGCAAACTACATCAGCATCAAAAAGGATATAGAAACTATCAATAAGAGACGAGAGGAAATGAAGAATACAATTTCTGAATTGAAAAACAGTAGAAGGGATCCAAAGCAGCTATATGAAATAGAGGAACAAATCAGCAAGCTGGAAGATTAGGTAGAAAAAACCTCCCAGGAAAAAGCAAGAAAATGAAGAAAGACTCAAAAAGAATGAAGAGGCATTTAGGAAATGCAGGACAACCTGAAACATAATAAAAGCCATATAATAGGGACACCACAAGGAGAAGAAGATGAGGAAGGGATAGAGAACCTGTTTAAAAAGGTAATGATGGAAAATTCCCTAATTTGAGGAGAGAAAAAGTCACACAAGTCCAGGAAGCACAGAGGGTCCCATTCAAGAGGAACACAGTGAGGCCCACTCCAAGACACATCATCATTAAAATAGCAAATATCAAAGACAAAGAGAGACTCCTAAAGGAAGCAAGGGAGAAAGAGGTAGTAACATATAAGGGAGCCCCTGTATGGCTAGCAGCTGAACACACTCAACTGAAACACTGCAGGCCAGAAGGGAATGGCAAGAAATATTCCAAGTAATGAAAAGCAAAGTCCTGCAACCAAGACTGCTCTACCCAGCAAAGCTCTCAATTAAAATAGAAGGTGAAATAGGGAGCCAGACAAAAGAAGGCTAAAAGAATACACCTCCACCAAACCAGCATTGCAAAATATGCTAAATGGACTGCTTTAAGAAATGAAGAAAAAGTCTATGAATACCCAGTTCTTTTCACAGTCACGAATATTCATATCGCCGATATTTTTAATACCTTCTTAATCTGATTGTGACAATGTTGTTATTTTAATTGTTCTTTTATTATTTGTTGAAATTAAACCTGTTTTTGTATATTTCTTGCCTATATCTATTATTTTTTAAAAGCTTTAAATGACTTTTTGTTATTTTTATCCATTTTTTGATTAAATGTTTGTAGAATTTTTTTCCTAAAAACAAAACAAAACTATTAACCTTTTTTTAAGATATGTTGTGAACACTTTCCTTTTCTATTCCGTTTCCTTGAACTTTTTAATATGTATATTACTGTATAGTCTTAAATGTTTAATATAGTCATATTGTAATATCTTACTTTATAGCTTCTGGGTTTGAATATGTTATTTTACAGTAAGAAAAATATTATTTTGTATTTTCTCCTAAAACTCCTTAGATTTTACATATTTATTTTTGACTCACCTGAATATTGTTTGTATAATGTGTGAAATAAGGCTCTGTATTTGTTTTATTTCAAGTAATAGTGGTTCAGGCACCTTATTTGTTGAATAAACCTTATTTTCCCCATTGATTTGAAATATCGATTTAATCATATATTACATTGTTAGACACATATATACATTTGTTTCTTCAATGCTCATTTTATTTCTTTGACTTATTTGATTATTTCTCTGCTGGTGTCGTGTTGTTTTTATTGCTGAGACTTTATAATGGATTTAATTTTTTTAATATTTTTATAATGGATTTTGACATTAAAAAATAATCAACCTGCATTTAAAAAAGAAAGAAAGAAAGAAAGAAAGGAAGAAAGAAAGAAGGAACCGCTACCTTTTGCAACAACATGGATGGAACTGGAGATACTATGCTAAGTGAAATAAGCCAGTTGGTGAAAGACAAATACCATATGATCTCACCTATAAGTGGAATCTATTCAACAAAATAAACTAATGAACAAAATAAACTACAGGCATGGAAACATGGAGCAGACTGAAAGGGACCAGAGAGGATGGGGAAGGAGGACAGTGATGGAAAGAAGGAGAGGAGACTAAACAAAGAACATGTATGAATGACCCATGGACATGGACAACAGTGTGGGAATTGACTGTGGGAGAGGGTGGTGGGGTGGGATGGGTGGAAGAGGGCAAAGGGGGAAAATTGAGACAACTGTAGTAGAATATATATGATTTAAAAATTAAAAAAATAAAATTAAAAAATACATGGAAAAATTTTTTGAAATGTCCTATATCTGTGAAATATGTAATTGGTATTTTTTCTTTTTTAAAAAAATATGTTATTTATTTATTTTCAGAGAGGGGAAGGGAGAGAGGAAGAGGGGGAGAAAAACATCAATGTGTAGTTGCCTCCCATGCATCCCCTACCAGGGACCTGGTTCACAACCTAGGCATGTGCCCTGACTGGGAATCGAACTGGAGACTCTTTGGTTCACAGGCTGATGCTCAATCCACTTAACCACACCAGCCAGGGCAGGTATTCTTCTTTCAACTTCATAAGTGATTCAAATTAGACCAAATTCCTTTTCACTTTAAAAATGATCTCTTGGCATGCCCAGAGAACTGGGCTCCTAGAATTTTCAGAGAAGTGACAAACCCCTGAACCTTCTCATAAATTCTGGTTCTCGTGTATGTAAAGTATCCAGGATGTTTTTAATGTCATGTTCACCAGGTTCAATGGACACAATAATATCAATGTGTTGAACAAAGGTGATATTTTGAGGGATATCAAAATGAGCAAATTTCTTACAGATTATACCACGACAGAGAACATAAGGGCTGCATAATCTGGAGCTAAGAGAGTAATGATATATTGTTTTCCCTGAGAGATAAAGGTGAACTACTTCAGATGTATCTCATTGCATTAAATATAAAAAATTTCTTAAATCAGTAGCTGCACGCCACTATTTTGTTAATATCAACATGTAATGATAGCTATGATAGTGCCACCATTTGAATAAATTTACAATAACTTAGTCAGTTGTAAGACTTATTTGACTTTTTCAGTGGCTCTAGAAGTAAATTATGTGGGGATATATAAAGGATAACCAAAAAGGCAAATTTGGCACAGTATATGCTTCCATTTATTTGTGTCTTCCTTAATTTCTCTCTTCAGTGTTGTGTAGTTTTCTGAGTACAAGTCTTTTACCTCCTTGGTTAGGTTTATTCCTAGGTACTTTATTTTTCTTGTTGCTATAGCAAATGGGATTTCTTCCCTGACTTCTGATTCTGATATTTCATTGTTATTATACAAAAAAGCCTTCGATTTCTGAATATTGACTTTGTATCCCACTGTTTTGTCAAATTTACTTACTAGGTTGAGTAGTTTTTTGGTGGAGTCTATGGAGTTTTCTAAGTACACTGTCATTTCATCTGCAAACAATGACAGTTTTACTTCCTCCTTTCCAATTTGGATGCCTTTTATTTCTTTGTCCTTTCTGATCATTGTGGCTAGGACTTCCAATACTATGTTGAATAGAATTGGTGAAAGTGGACAACCTTGTCTTGTTCCTGATCTTAGTGGGAAAGATTTTAGTTTTTGTCCATTGAGTATGATGTTGGTTGTAGGTTTTTCATATATGGCCTTTATTATGTTGAAGTATGCCCCCTTATTCCCACTTTTCTGAGTGTTTTTTAATCATAAACGGATGCTGTACCTTATCAAATGCTTTTTCTGCATTTATTGATGTTATCATGTGATTTTTGTCTTCCCTTTTGTTTATGTGATGTATTGTTTATTGACTTGTGAATATTTAACTATCCTTGCATACTGGGGGTGAATCCCACTTGATCATGGTGGATGATCTTTTTAATGTATTCCTGGATGCTGTTTGCCAATATTTTGTTGAGAATTTTAGCGTCAACGTTCATAAGTGATATTGGTCTGTAGTTTTCTTCTTTGTTGTGTCTTTAGTTTTGGGATTAAGATGATGCTGGCCTCATAAAAAAGAGTTAGGGAGTCTTCCCTCTTCTTGGATTTTTGGAATAGTCTGACAAGGACAGGCGTTAGCTCTTCCTTAAATGTTTTGTAAAATTCTCGTGTGAAACCGTCTGGTCCAGGGCTTTTGTGTGCTGGGAGTTTTTTGATTACTGCTTCAATTTCCCCAGCTGTTATCAGTCTGTTCAGGCTATCTGCTTCTTCATTCAGTGTTGGAAGGTTATGGTTTTCTAGAAATTTGTCCATTTCATCGAGGTTTTCAAATTTCTTGGAATATAATAATTCATAGTAATTTCTTACAGTCCTTTGTATTTCTGTGGTATCAGTAGTTATTTCTTCTCTTTCATTCCTGGTATTATTTATTTGAGTCCTCTCCCTTTTTTTCTTGATGAGTCTGCTTAAAGGCTGATTATCCATTTCTTGAGTCTTTCTCTTTCTTGAAAATATTCTCTTGGGCTGTGAATTCCATAGTTCTCATGCAGCACCTTTAGGTACAAAAATAAAATACTTCAAAAGAGTGCTCTTTTTTAAGTGCTGCCCAGTAGAGGGCTCTATATCTTGGGCAGATTTAAAGAATTATTTTTCTTCAGTGGCTGCTCTCTCTACTTAAGAGCATTTTCATCTGTATAGACTGAGTTATGTCCTCTCAAAATTCATATGTTGAATTTTTAACTCATAGTACCTTAACATATTACTGTATTTGAAAATAAGATATTTAAATAGGTAATTGTGGTTAAATGAGGTCATATGTGTGGTCCTTAATCCAATATGACTGGTGTCCTTATAAGATGATGGAGAGGCCCCAAGGATGGACAAACTCCAGGGGAAGGCCATGTGAGGACACAGGAAGAAGGTGGTCGTCTGCAAGCCGAAGAGAGAGCTCTCAGGAGAAACCAGACCTGCCAACACTTAGATATTGGACTTCTAGCCTGCAGAACTGTAAGGAAAGAAATGTTTGTTGTTTAAGCTACCCAGCCTGACTATAAATTGGTTAAGCCTCTGTGAAGAACAGTATGGAGAAATCTTCAAAAAACTAAAACTAGATCTAGCATGTGATCCAGCAATTCTACTTCTGGGTTTTTATCTGAAGAAAATGAAAACACTAATTTGAAAAGATCTATGTACCTCTATGATCATTGCAGTGCTATTTACAATAGCCAAGACATGGAAGAAACCTAGGTGTCCATCAATAAATGAATGGACAAATAAGATGTGATACACATACACAATGGAATATCATGCAACAATAACAAAGAATGAGATCTTTCCATTTATGACGACCTGGATGGGTCCAGTGCTAAGTGAAATAAGTCAGACAGAGAAAGACAAAATTGGTTTCACTTATATGAAACAACAAAACAATGAACAAACAAACAAAATATAAAAACAGACTCATAGAAACAGAGACCAAAGGAATGGTTGTCAGAGGGAAGGTGTGTTAGGGGATGGGTGAAAAAAGATGAAGGGAAATATAGTGAATAATACTGTGATAAGTTTACATGGTGACAGAGGGTTACTAGAATTAGTGGGGTCATCACATTATAAGGTATAAAATGTTGAGTCACTACGTTGTACACCTTAAATCAATGTAGTCAATATAGGATTATATACCGATTATACTTAAATTTAAAAAAAAGTGACTCGAATCATAAAACAAAAAAGCCACACAGTCTGTGGTACTTTTTTATGGCAGCCTGAGCTGGCTGGATAAGACAGCAGCTGCTTTTGATACTACTTCTTTTTAGGTCAAGCTGCCAAATTAGCAGTTATTCCCAAATTCTCCTCTAGGTTCTGCACATAGCCACTCTGAGTCCCAACCATTCTTTTGTGCCACTATGATAAAAATTCTTTAACTTTTTTCCAGAATTTTCCATAAGATTTGAAAAATTTCAAGGCTTAAGAAGAAGAGAAAATCCATTTTTCTATCTAAATGCTGCAAATGTCAACTGTAAGAAAAGGCTTGATTGTCACATTGTTCTCACCCCAGGAGACAGGGATGGAAAACTTGACCGAGATATAATGCTGAATCCCCATGGTGATTTTCAAGTCTCAAAATGTACCAAAGAAAGTGCACTAGTGGGAGTAGTGGTGGGGCAATATTGGGTTAACTTAAAATTTCTGGCTTTAGAAATGTTCCTGCAGGAACTTCATAGAGACAGGTACACTCTAAGGCAGAAACACTGATAGGAGTTCAAATTAAAGAAATGACATGAAATTGCATTTCTTAAGGAGGAAGATAACACTCAGGAACATTAAATGATTTAATTATGCTTGAAAGAGCTTTTTGAGCTAAAAATGTAGCAAAAGCAGAGTGTGTTGGGATATAAGTTGGAGGAAGCAGCCATAAGAAAAATTCTGAAAGCAAAGTATGCAAAGTCTATAATCACCCATGGCCTTATCGAGGGCAAAGAGGACCATCCATTTCGCTATTTCTAGGACAAGGACCAAGAAAAAGAGAACAGTCATTTTGTGTATGATTGAAGCTTAACAATCCCTGTGGAAAGAAATACTGTGAGTCGTAAAGGTTACTCAGCTTAATAGTTCTGAAATACAGTAATATATAGTATGGACATATAGCATTAAAATTAATACTTATTCTAATTTCCTTAAAGACATACATATAAAAAATGACCACTAACGGAATCAATACATTGTTGATATTGGAGCAAGTACTTTCTATCATTAATACCTGAAAGATTTACACAATATATCCCTGATATATATATGGACATTCTTTATATACTGGTTACTTACTATATTTTGACTTTGTTTGGATGAAAGTCACAGGCACAGTCACCTCCAAATGTTTTTCTAGCAGTGAACTAGCATTATGAACAAAAGCTGTGATTTAAATAGATTCTTCAACCATGTCTACATCCTTCAATTTCATTTCAAAACTTTAAACAGAATACAAAATTGTCTATGTGGAGTGGATGCAAAGTCCCCCTGACTGAACAGTTTCTGGTATGGTGCACATTTTCTTTTATGGTGCCAATTAGTGTCTGACTTGTCTTTTTGCCATGTGATGAATTAAAAATGCATGATTTGGACGCTGGAAAGCTCACTAGCCTCTGGATAGAATCCCCTGGATGCGGCCGTTCTTCCAGTTGATCCTTTTGCCTTCCCTGGGTTGGCAAGTACCAGCTCTATCGCCCACTGCTTACATCTATCCCTAACAGATGGTTCTTTTTCCTAGTCAAGATCCAATCTGGTGATTTACTTTAATATGCTCTGGCCTAAAGAATACCCATGACAGACAAGCTAGCACTACCTCCTGAAGCAAAATTTTGCAAAGAAGAAGTAGACACATGCCATCTAGACTGCGTTCCATTTTATGCACTCCATAAATCAGAATATTTGTCAACAACAATTAAAATGTAGTTTCTCTGGTAATAAACATTGCAGGGAGGGACAAATCAAGTTTCATTTATTCTGTCAGAAACTGAAAGCGAGCGCTTCACATTATTTTGTGGATAATCTCGGAGGAGTTAACTAAGCACAATTACATTCTTGATTTTAATTAAAACTCTGGGTACCTTTCAAGTTCCGTTAGGGAGATGTCCTGGGTCTGCTTAGCTGAGGTCTGCACTGCGAAGTTAATTTGACACATAACATATTTTTTCAGGAGGTAACTGTCGCAGGAAGCTGTTTGTAAGAGCAGCCTCTCCAGGGCCTGTGGGCCCCACAAAAAGTAATGACTTCTTCTGAAGCAGCAGCTTCGCCAGGAAGTACATCTGCATAACCGTCCCCAAAGCCCTCCCAATAATGTCATTAAGCTGGAAAAATCAAAGGGAAAGGCGCCCAAAAGGTGCCGTTAAATATGTTTCATTACTCATTGTACACAGAACAACAATAGAATTGAGTCATGGAATCATTTCAGATCACAATAAAAAGCAAAACCATCCCCAAATACCTGAAAGGGTGGTAGAGGCAGAAGTTTGGAGCTGTGAGCTGGTGCCCAGGCTCAGGGAGGCCACGGTGGAAGCCCGCGTTCCCGCTTCTGCCCGTGACCCTGTGCTTCAGGAGTGAGCCAGAGCCTCCGCTGTTCGCCATTTGTTTTTATGTTACCTGACCAGGGGTTGGCTTTTAAGCTGCTGATTTCTACTTGGCCTGTTCTTCTTTCTGAATCGTGACTTTAAATGGGGCAAGAATTTGGCCACACTTCAGTTTAGAGTGATATATTATCTTGCTTTTCTATAAGGTCTATATTTTAGCTGAGAGGCGTTTCAACTTATTTCCACAAAGTAATGAGCAGGACAGCAGCAAGGGTACGGACTTGTGCAAGCCACGTGCGTGTGTGCCCGTGTGTGCGTGTGTGTGTGTGTGTGTGTGTGTGTGGTAGGTCGCAAAGGGGAGACGGCACACACATGGCCCCTATTCTCGATCCTCACTATAACTCTGTCTCAGGCATCCTAACCAGGATTTTCTCACACTTGAGTCTGAAAGGTAGATGCTTCTCCAGGGCATTTTTAAAAATCATAGCAAACCTGGGCTGCTGTTGTCCTTTGGAGACCATCTGGTCCAGCCAGCCTGTGAACTCACAGATGGCGAGGCTAAAGAGGAGAAGAGAAATCATGGAGTCTACCTGGTCCCTGTAGCCACACATGCTCATTGCCACCTTGGGCTCTGGAGGGCACTTGAATTATACTTCCATGTTGGAACTTTTCGTTTCCAAGCATTTTCCCATTCAATACAAGTTTGTAAGTTTTGCAAGTTTGCTGGGTGCTCGGTGGCGAGCCCTTTGTACAGTGGTGCCACTTTATCCCCATGGCACTCCTGTAAGACAAGTTCTGTTGTTAACCTTACGTTTCAGCTGAGGAAACTGAGGGTGAGAGATGTTCTGTTATGTGTTCAGGGTCCCACAGTGTGTGCGTGGAGGAGCAGGGAGTCAAAGCCAGACAGGCTGACCCTGGCTGAGAGCTCGCGACCACCCTGCATGCTCGTTAGTGCAATGAGCTACTTGTGTGAGGGAAGCACTGAGCTTGGAGCTGAGAGGGGCATGGGAGCAGATGCAGCTTTTCCTCCAAATAAACCCCCATTTCCTTAAGGTGGACACTATTTATTCTGCAATAAATAGTAATGATATTTGTCTTAAATTTTTTATTGAATAAATTTGACATGTAACCTTGTGTAAGTTTAAGGTATACAGCCTGTTACCTTGGTACATTTATATGTTATAATATGATGGCTGTTGTAGCAATAGTTATCATATCACATAACTATAGTACAATGTTATTGTCTGTATTAACTATACTGTGCATTAGATTTCTAAGACTTTATTTACTACTCACTACAAGTCTGCACCCTTAAACACTGTCCCTCTTATCCACCCTCCCCAATTCCCTGGTCACCACCATTCTACTGTTTTTGACCTTTTTAGATTCCACATATAAGTGATATCATATAGTACTTGTCTTTTTCTGTCTGACTTAGCTTGCTTATCATAAGGTGCTCAGGGTGCATCTATGTTGTCACAAATGGCAGGATGTCCTTTTTCATGGCTGAATAATATTCCAAGTAATGTTATTTGTTGTTGTTTATAACTCAGAAGTCTGACTAGAACGGATGTCTTAGTGTACCTACCATGCATTGACCATTTAGTATATGTATCTGATATGTTCTAAACTCTTGCCATAAACCATCTTGAATACACTCATAATAATCTTCTGAAGAAGTGAGGGTTATAAATTCTGCTTTTCAGATGAGGAAATGGAAATTCAGTGAGTGAAAGCAGGTTGCCCAAAGTCACACAACTACTGAATGGCAAAACCAGCACTCCGGCCCATGTCATGCCCAAGACAGTGTGACATCATGGAGGACAGAAAGGGGTTTGTTTTGTATGGTTAAAGCTAGGGGGGAATTAAGAACTCATGGGCTAGTATGGGGTTATAAACTGGGGTTACATAGAGGGGTAGGACTCTGTGTAACAGGTCCGCCTCTCAAGGAGACCTATTCTCTTTCCTCAGCTTTCTATCCATCCCTGTCCTTTCAATGCCCGCATACAAAGGGTCTCAGGGAGTAGGAGCTCAGTAATCATCTGTTTAATTAAAAAACCAAACCAAACAAAACTGGACTACTGGTAGGTAGCCCAATGTGTATTCCATCCCTCCAAGCCTTAACATTGGACCCTCATTGCTAACCTTACCTCTCACCTTGCTGCCAACATTCCAAGGAGGACTTTTTTTAGCCACAAATAATGTGTTTCTCCTAACTTTCCCAAGCTTCCACAGATTTATTTATATCGCTATCTATCAAAGACTTATTTGGAGATGGTGGACTTCTTTTGCAAATACAGAAATCCCCAGTAAAACTGGCACTTATCCTCCGAGTTGGCACTGAGAAAGGGTAAAGAAAATACAATACAAAAAACAAAACTCAGACCAGATCCAATTCAGGCCACATACAATACAATCACTGCCATACATTTTAGGCATTTCCCTGGTTGATTTTGATTATCAGAGAGCATGGGGCTAGATATCAAGATGGGTAGGTGAAAAAAAATAGATCTTCAATGTTACCATCACACACACATATACACATGCACACGCACACAATGGTAATTATGTGAGGGAATGGAGGCATGAAATAACCTTCCTGTGGTAATCATTTTGCAATATATACATGTATCAAATAATCATGTTGTATACCTTAAACTTACATATGTCATATGACAATACTATCTCAATAAAGCTGGAAAAAATGTACCATAGTGAGCATACACTCCCACCTTTTGAGAGACATTTAACTTATTTCTTAGTATCTATGTGTTTGTTTTTATTATTAGAAAGCTACAAGGGACATCCTGTATATATAACTTTGCAAATTTATGTGACTTTATCTGTGAAGTAAATTCATACAAGTAAAAATAAAAGACAAGTAGGTGATACCCCAGGTATTAACATGCAAGACTTTTCTTTAACTTGTTACATCCCTCAAATTAACCAAACCTTAGTGAGTAGTAGAAACTGCACATAGCCAATGGAAGGAAAGTTTTACAGCATATCACCTAAGCTGAGATTCTGCAACATTCAACAGCCTTTGGCCCCATGGCAAAGTCCTTCACTCTTTTAAGGGCCTCTTATTCCCCTTTGCACTTATTGACTCCAGGGCAACAAATGGCTTGACAGAGTTAGTACAATTCCCTGTCAGTCTCTCTCTCTGAGGCTTAGTTTTCTCATTTGTAAAAGGGGCTGCTATGGTCTGAATGTTTGTGTTCTCCCTTTGGCCCAAACTTCTATGTGGAAATCCTAATTGCCAATGGGATGGTATTAGGAGAGGTACGCTCTGGGAGATGCTTAGATCGTGAGGGTGGAGCCTTTTTGGAGGGGACTAGAACCTTTGTAAAAGAGACCTCAGAGAGCTCCCTCCCCACTTTTGTCATGTGAGGCTACAATGGAAAGATAACCCACTAGGAAGCAAGTCTACCAGACACCAAATCTGCTAGCACCTTGATCTTGGACTTCCCAACTTCCAGAACTGTGAGCAATAAATTTCTGTTGTTTATGAGCCACTGAGCCTGTGGTATTTTTTTTTATAGCAGCTTGAACAGACTAAGACATAAGCACAACAAAGTCTGTCTTCATTGTTGTAAGAGTTAAATGCAACAGCATTTAATAATAATAATAGCTCATGACTATTCTGATATATTTATATCTATTTATATCAGTGTTTATTATCTACCTATATGTATAATCATTTAATCCTTATAACAAACCTGTGAGACAGAGATAATTTTCTCTCTAACAGATAGGGGAACCTAGTTCATTAATTCCTGACTATCATACACTGAGGCAGATCGGGGAACCTCTAGGGACCGACCATCACTGCAGCCCATAAGGTCTTTGGTGGCTAGAGTAGTGCTTGGGACAGAATGGCACCTGCAGACATTCTTTGACTCTGAATCTGGATGTCAGTGTTTTTTTTTCCTTGAAAAGTGGGATCTGAAAAATCAACATGTTTAAGAAGAGCACACAATTAGTAGTGCAATGTTGTGGCTTTACGCTCTCCAGCTTGACTTATGATTACCTAGTCACAGTGACAAAAATGTCTATGGGCAGCCTGTTTACCTTTGTTCAACTTCTTTTTTAAAAACTGATTTTAGGGAGAGAAAAGGAAGGGGGGATAGAGAGAGAGAGAGATCGCCTTGTTGTTCTACTTCTTTATGCGTTCATTGGTTGATTCTTGTATGTGCCCTGAGGGGGATCAAACCTGCAGCCTTGATGTATTGTGAGCGTGCTCTAACCAACTTAACCAACTGATATACCCAGCCAGGGCCTACCCTTGCTCAACTTCTTCTGGCATTCTATGGCTTCTTATCTGATGAAATAATGTCCCACCCTGGCATTTGGTTGAGCCCAGTGTGGTTTTAGGGCAGAGGATATAAAATGAAGAAAAATAATCTGGGTTGACATGGTGTGCTAGACAACCATGATGGATGATATCATTGTCATCAACACAGTACTTGGTTAGACCTGAAAAATCCCCTAGTTTCCTACTACATGGAATTGAGATTTGCCATTTCACCTCTGCAATGTTTATCTGTATTGCCACAGGATATCTTCAGTCACAAGAGTATAAATCTCTGGCCTAGAAGGTCAAAAACCACCTCACCATCACTTTAGATCCCTCCTCCTGCATCCCTCTCCCTCCCCATGAGCTCCTTGGCCCTCGTCATTTCAAATCCCCTGAAGAAATGGAACATACAGTCATTCAAAAAAAATGTATCATTGTAAAGGTCAAAGCAGTAAACTCCAATTCAAGAGAATCTAAGAAGGATTACAATTCTGATCCCCCTGTCTGGTGACAAACCTCATCTCCGGAGGAGAAAAAAGCAGCTGCCATCAATCCACTCTAGTAGAGAGGGCAGGAGGAGTCGTGAACTTAACTATTTTGGTCCCAGGAGGACTCCAGGAAATCGCCCAAGGATGCGCTGTGAGCTGACATGGCCACAGCTCTGTAGAATTTTTTTTTTTTCTGGTTTCAGTCCATCGGTATAGCACAGAGCCTGGCAGTAGCTAATGAGCCTCTTTGAAATGACTTCTTTGCATTATGGAAAGAAGCTCGCCGTGGTTGGAATGCCATCTCCATTTCTGAACAGAGATGAGAAAGTGCCGCTGCATAAGAGTGAATTGTAAGAGATGGGAGAACTAAAAGTGAAGCAGAGATTCTATTGCCCTCAGCGGGTATGGATTGAAATTTTAAAATAATTGAACTAACCATCATGGCTCTTCTTATGGGGCAGGTTGATTATTCTTGCCGTTAAATAATACCTTATGTACAATATATCTGAAGTGCCCCTTTATTGTTGTAAGAAGTGAAGAGAACTTTGTTAAGAAAGAAATGATGAAAAGAATAAAGTATTACAAACTTTCATGAAGAATTGCAAATTCATATTGAATTTGAGTGTGAGGCAAATTAAAATATGTAATATAACATGAGGTTCAAAGCTTATGCAACACGAGGGTGGGATTTGAAACTCCAGAACAAAAAAATGTGGGCATGTTGGATTGAAGAGGACATTCTTTGTAACTGTTAATTTTCACAGTCTGAAGACTGAAAAAAATTGGGGTGTGTGAGGAATGTGCGTCAAAAGTTTTAGAAAAAGGAGAATGCTCTAAGCTGAACATTTTATAATGCATTGGGTGGATCAGAACTCATTACTCAGGTTCTTGATACTTGCAGTAGCTCCATGTGGGAGCTTGTTAGAAACGTGGACTTTCAGACCTACTCCTGAGTCAGAATCTGAATTTTCTGATTCTCCCAGTGACTTGTATGCCCATTAAAGTCTGTGAAGTACTGATACAGTCTAGTACTGTGTACTAGTACTTTGGAATTATTAAGTTGTCATGTCTTCCTCCCATACTTATTTACCAAATCTACCATACAGCAAAATTGCAAAGAGAATTAAGGCCCATATCATCTGCAAATATTTTTCTTTGAAAGAAGAAAGACAAAAGCTGAGGCTGTCTAATAAAGCTTTCCCTTGACCTTCCACCTAAGATTTCACCCCATGTTAGCAAGCCTAGTCGTAAATAGAAATTGCATTGACAAAACACAGAGGCCATGCCAAAGTAGCAGCAGTGACATCCATTGAACATTCTTAATTGAACAAAAGGCTAGTTAGGTTCATTGTGACCTGAAGGCCAGCTAATGGCTATGTCGAGACAATGTTCCTTGGGAACATATCTTTCCAAATGACAAAATATAATTAAAATTTAAACTATTAAATGAACTGTCAAGAACACTATTATTATTATTACCATATCTCTGTCTATATATATATATATATATATAGAGAGAGAGAGAGAGAGAGAGAGAGAGAGAGAGAGAGAAAGCAAAGTTGGGCTACTTTAAAGGCCAAATTCAGGTGTTAGACCTCTAGGGTGTTTCTGGTTCAGGGTTTTTCCAATAAAAGGGCTTTTTAAAGTTTTCTGTTTCCTAGAATACATTATAAGCATGTGGAGAATATGATCTGTGTGTGGTGAGTTGCAGAGAGCAAATTTGTTAAGAGTTTCCAATTTGCACCCTGACCAGTGTAGCTCAGTTGGTTGGGGTTGTTCTGTGAAGTGAAAGGTCCCTGGTTTGATTCCCAGCCAGGGCACTTTGCCTGGGTTGCAGATTCAGTCCCCGCTAGGGGTGCCTACAAGAGACAACTGATGGATTTCTTGCTCGCATTGATGTGTCTTTCTCTCTCTCTCCCCCTCTCTCTCTCTCCCTCCCTTCCTGTCTCTCTAAAAATATGTAAATGAAATCTTTAAAAAAAAATAGTTACCAGTTTTCTAATTTTCTTACAGGTTGAATTAAAAAGAATGTATTATTCCAGATTCTCATGCTCAGATGATAAGAAACATAATGGGATAATCCATAGTGCCATCAACACAATGTGCATGTAAAGCTCTTTGGCCTTGTGGATTATCGTCTTCCTAACATTTTGATATCAGTGTTTGTGTCTCTGATGTGAAAACTGGGGCAAGCTAAAGCAAAGAACAAAAGGTGAATAAATGAGAAAAATGAACAGGGAAAGGTGAAAAATGTTGCAAAAAGTAAGGCAATGAACTGATCTGGAAACTTGGGATAGTTTAAAAATATTATTTATTTATTTTTCTAAATATTTATTAAGAGCCCTCTATCCTACATCATCTGCTAGGCATTGAGGGTATTGTAAGACATAAAAGATATGGTCCCCACCCACACAGGGGTAACAGTCTGGTGAGCAGTAATGGGAGCCAATTAGTAAAATGTATATTGACTTCTTACTCTATGTTCTACACTAATTTTGCACCTAGGTACTCTGGGGAATGCCAGAGAAGTAGGTCACAGTAAGGCTTCTTAGTTTTAGTCATTTACCTTTTTCCTCTTTTTGTTCCTCAGCATCTGTTTCCCTTTTTTTTTTTTTCCTAGTAGCAACCTATCTCTTTTAAATTTTGAGTAGTTAAAATTTATCCATTGGGGACAATATTGAGGGATTGTGAATTGAGGCTCTCTGATTTCCCTTATGAAGAATGGATGCTGGTTAAAGCATGGCCAGTTGGTTGTTCTCTGTTTGGAATTTCAATCATGAGCAAAATTTCAAAAAGCCTGATTTGCTGATTCATTTTTTCTGATGGTCACCTAAAGAGCTAGTTGTCAGGGTGCTGGGCCCTACATTCTTGGAGTGTTCCTGGTTTCTGGCCTTTCCAAGCCAAGTCCTCCATCTGGGAGTTCCTTCATATATTTAAAATACAATTCCTTTTGCTTAAGTTAACAGAGTTGGTTTCTGTTTCTTGCAATTGAAGAAGCTTATCAGATAAAGAAATTAGTACCAGAGCAGGGAAATGGATTTTGGGTAGCAAAGAAAAGCATGCTTTGGGTATAGCCTTAGCCCTGAGAGCTTTTGGTTTACCAAAATTAACTCTACAAGTACTAATATTAACACACTACTCTTATTTTCTTTATTTCCACAGGCAATTTCTAAAGGGTTTCAGAGGCCAATAAACTTTAAAGGGGAAATATTTTAATAGGAAAGAGAAGGAGGGATGGTGGGAGGAAGGGAGGGAGGGGGAGAGAGAGAGAGAGGGAGAGAGAGAACATTGTTATGTGTCTTAATTTTTATTTTTGGTACTGAAACTGTTTTTGAAGTTTTGTAGGAAAAAGACTCCCTCTGGCATAATACATCTTGTCAACTGTGAAGAGCATTATCAAAGAATGAAAAAGACACCCCACACCCTGCCCAATTCATAGCCTGTAGCTTTTGGGTGATGGCTCACCTACGAGAGACTTAAAAAATAGAATCAGTTTCAAGACTCTTCAGCCAGTAAATGACATTTCATACAGAGGGATTTCAATCACCCAAAGGCATCTGTCTTGATGACTCTATTAGTGGATAGTAAAATTATCAATGTTTATCAGGGGATGAAATATTGGCAAGTCTATTCTGTGTCTTACTGTCTGAAAATTTCTATTTTTTCAAGCAAAAATATCTGACAAGCAAATCACATATAATGACATATATCAGGATCTTGTTGCACAATCTCTGTTTCTAGATAGTTGAAATCAGATCTGAGCAGCAAAAACTAGATACTGGTAAGAACATTAGTCAGTGTTTTTAAACAATGAGCTTGACCTTCTTTCTCCAAAGATGCATAGTCATTAAAGCACAATTAGCCAGGAACATTACCCAAAGTTAATGTGTTGCTTCTTGTGTGCACACTAACACACACTGTTAAAGACTCATCTTCTTAGCCTGATACCATCTCTTGATATGCTGCTTTCTCTTTATCTTGTTTTCCATGGAAATACAACACAGGTGCCTCAAAGGCCCGATGTTCCTTTCTACGTAGCTGGATAACTTACGTGGGAATGTCGTGCCTGAGGCTCCCCCTACCCCCTTCACTGTTCCACCCAGTTCTTTACCTACAGAAGTTGCTTTTTAGGGCCCAGACTATGCAAGGACTAGCATCATGTTGTAATCACTAATTTCAACTTTTCTCAGAAATGTAGCTTTGGGCACTGTCCTACTCGAGTAGAGTTGCTATACCACAATAGTAGACACTAAAAGGATTATGAGCAACAGAAACTTATTTCTCCCAGGTCTGGTGGCTAAGAAGTCCAAGATCAAGTCACTGGCAGATTCAGTGTCTGGTAAGAATCTGCCTCTTCATAGACAGCTATAGTTTCTCTGTTTCCTCACATGGCAGAAAGGGAAAGGGAGTTTTGGGGATCTCTTTATAAGGCACTGACCCTATTCATGAGGGCCCCACTCTTATAACCAAATCACCTCTCACGACCCCACCTCATAACACCATCACAAGCCACATAAGGACAGTTCAGTCAATGATGGGTCACATATACTAATAGACAATGGTGGTACACCATACAGGCTTAGGTATGTAGTAGGCTATACCACCTAGGTTTGTGTAAGTACACTCTAGGATGTTTGCAAAATGATGACATTGCCTAAGATGTGTTTCTCAGAAGGTGTCCAGTTGTGAAGCAGCATGTGATCATACCATCACCATGGGGATTAGGCTTTAACATACAACATATGAAATCAGGGATGGGAGAGACACAAACATTCAGTTCCTAACAGGCACCATAGAAACACTGATAGCATCTCTTGGTAGAGTTATGTGAAAAAAAGCAGGCTGAATGACCAGGAAAGAAGGGCGTGAAGAGACTTTTTGTATTTTGGGCAACAGGGAAGAGGCCTTACCCTTTGGGAGATGCAAGAATGATTGTAAGTGTAAGTTGTAGGCCTCATCTCCTTGGGGTAAGGGATGGACTTAGGTCTCCAAATGCCAGCTTATGCCTTGGGAACTGAAAAAGACGTCCACTGCAAGTACATTCTTAGAGCATTGAGGGTGGGACTACAGAAACTGGACATGGCACCATGGGGCTGTGGAAGGATGACTGATAGCGCGGATGCCGTGTGGTGGCGAGGGGCAGTGGTGGTGACCTGCAGAGTTCTCTGCACCTGGAAAAGGAGGAGAAAGGATTCCCCTCTGGAGGCTCTCAGCAGCTCTTTTACAATTGGCAGGGACACCTCAAGGGGGAAACATTGGACTTTCTACCTCTATGGCAGGTGGGAACTCGAGTGATTATTTGCAACAATGAAAAAGATGTCATTTTATTTGTACTGTTATTTTTTGGAGCATTTCCTACCAGTGACATTTAACATTTAGGAATTATATTTCAACAGATAATTTACATGTTCTTTCAAGTAGGCAAAAAATCTTAATATATTTATAACAATTATACTATAATTCATATATATGTAGGTAATGCATGAGATAGTATGTGCTGCTTAATACGATAAAGCTCTGACTAGTCAGTTTGGAATTGGAGTCTATCCTTTTACAAGTCTTCTTGGTGACTCACACAATATTGGCAAGGGGAGGAATTCAACCACAGTCAAATTGAAGCCCTAGCAGGCACCATATTCTTACCAACGATGTGTCATTCATTGATTAAGTCATTTATTTATTCACTGACTAAACATTTACTGAGCACCTAGCATATATCAAACACTGTATAGGATGCTTGGGTTTCAAATATAAAGATGATGTGATATCTTTTCTTAAAGAATTTCCAGATTATTAGGATGGAGAGCCACATAAATAGAAAAGCACATTACCTTGTGGTCAGTGCTTTTGCGGAAGTATGTTCAACATGCTAAGGGGGAAAAAAGGCTCAAGAAACTCTGGCTGTTGTGGGAAAGGGTTCACAGGGGAGGTCATATTTCAGCTCAGTATTCTTTTTTTTTTCAGAGTGAGTCATTTACTGGAGAGATGAAGAAAAGGGCAGGTTAAGACTAACGGGTCTAAAACAACCGAAAAAACAAAAGCTAAGCCACAATAGCCAGTTAGGTGGTGTGATGGTGCAGCTTAGAGATTGTACCTATGGAGTAATGGCAGAAAAACACCCTAAGGTGGTGCTCAGCCCAGAAGGCTCTATTTCCAGAGTCTGAGTGGGCTTAATTTGGGAGGGAGTAAAAGGTGCTTCTCTGCGCTTGTCATGGGCATAGTTTTCAGAGTGAGCAATAAAGGAAACATGTATTCCCCAAAGTTACAAAAATGTGCACTGATGTGTAGTTACTAACAGCAACAGATGCAATTACAGTCAGTTCCATAAATGGTACTTCCAGGTATTATCAAAGAGGTGCCTCAAGCGAAAGAACACAACTAATGATTGCAGTCAAGATTCTGGCACTATGGTGGACAGACCTGGTAATGACATTCATATTATATGTGTTACATAAAGTCATAGAATTGTAATATTAGTAATTAGGAATATTAGTAATTATAGTGTCTTTGAAGGGGTGGAAGTGAGGGAGATATATGGAAAATAGTGGGTTGTATGCCACATAGATATTTTAACTTCATTTGCATCTCATTATTTCCTAAACAGTGCTCCATGTCTGTGAGATGTCTGTCTTCATTAAGATTGCATTCGGCTACAAGTAACAGAACACCCACAACACAGTAGCTTAATGATATGGAGCTTAATGTTCTCATGGGAAGTCCAACTTTGGTTCATGGGTCAATGATGTCATCAAGGAAGCACACTCCTGCCATCTTCCCACTCTCCCATCATTAGCAGGCATTTAAGGTGGCTGCCATTCCTCTAGCATTTGTTTTTATTCTCAGCAAAAGGAGAAGGGAAAGGGGGTAAAGGAAGTGCTCTCCATCACTTTTGTCTGTATCACATTGACCAGATTGTTACTTAGGCACACCTGGCAGCCAGGAAGTCTAGGAAATGAATATTTTTATTTTCCCAACTTCTATAATAGAGGGACCTAGGGGATAAAGGAGCTGGCATGGATGATGAAGGAACCAGCCTACAACATCAGTCAGTTCTCCATGAAAAAAGTGAAATCATGTATGTTGGTAAATGCTCGCTTCCTCATGGAGACTCACCATGTTCAGTGGGGTACCAACATCTCTGAGAAGTCCTGCAGCAGCAAAACCTGTTTGAATGTGTTTAAACAAATGGTGCTCCAAATTATTTAGCCATAGGACACTTTCTCAATGAAATGTCTTCTAACAATGTAATTTGGGAGTCACTGAAGATTTTTATGAGAGTGCCCTAAAGTGTGTGAAAGGCGGAATTGAGGATGGTAAAGAATGTTGACAGAGAGTTTATTGGAAGCAACGCCAATAGTTCAAGCAAGAGAGAACTGGGCTTGCTAAGGCAGAGGCAATGGAGATGGAAGAGAGAGGTCCAAGGGATGGGTTTCATTTCAGGAAGGAGAATGAAATTGGTGAGTATTGGAGAGTAAAGAAAAAAAGACAAACAAAAAATGGAGGTTGGGAAATCAAGAGGGACTGAAGTTGCTAATTTGAGCAACCAGGAGGATTTCAGTGCCATTAAATGATATACGGGAAGCAAAAGGAGAAGTAGGTTTTAGAAACAAAGTAAAAAGTTCAATTTTGACTGCTTTGAGTTTGGGAATACTTGTCAAATATAATTGACATTAATATTACTATATAGCAAGCAGGTTGAAACTTCTGTCATAAAATAATTTTACTTAAGGACTGGAGGAGTATTCATCTAATCTCACTTAGGAAGGGAAAAATACTTAACTATTTTGATATTTATTTATCATTTCATTTATATCTGCTTAATTGAAGTAGGATTTATCAAGACTGTGCCATGTACTACGTGCTGTGTTAGGAGATGGACGGGGGTTTGTAGTTAAATTGGGTTTAAAACATAAATGCATCACAAGGCAGAAAGTGCCCTGATTCAGCAAGATATGAGGGGGGTGCAGAGGAAGGAAAATGGCCAGCTTGGTATTAGTGACAAGTCTTCACAAGACTCGAAGGCACTATTTCAACAGGCTAAAGTGGAGAAAAAGGGCACTCAGAGACTTGTTTTCCTAAATTTTTGACTCTCTTATTAAATGATAATAAATATAAGTTGTTGACATTCTTCCCTAGAATGTTAAGCTCCAGTAGAATGGACACTTACCTGCTTTGTTAACTGCTGCATCCCCCATGTAGAAAAGTACCTGGCACATAGTAAGCCTTCCAGAAATTTTTTTTTGAAAGAGCGAATGAATATATATTCACTCATTTTGAGGAGGGAATGAATATATTAATATGGATGAAATACCCACCCTTGGTCTCTCTTTTACTTGGTTGTATATCTGTAATGTCCTTTTTGGAAGACATATATATGTCTCCTTTCTTTTTAATGGAGTTGAAAGAATATGAAGAATCAAAGAACATGGACTTGGAATTTTCACTAGTCCTTGTCAACAGGTTGCCAGCGAAATTTTACTTTACTTTCCATTTTTACATGAAGGTTAAGGAAGCTACCAAGTCTGTCTTGTCCACCACAGCATCGCCAGCGCTGAGCACAGCGTTTGCATCACAAATAACTCACTGTTGAATGAATGAATGTGTGAGTGAATGAGTGAGTGAATACAATAAATCACCAAAAAGAAAAGAGTTACTCTTTACCTTTTAGTTCAATAATAGAGAGTAAAGTATTTAAAATCTTCTTGCTGACCAATTCAACACTGCAGTACCATTTCCTTCAACAATATTAGACTAGCCATGGAAGGTGATTGTTTTAATTTCCTAAAGTTGAAAGAAATCATCAGAAACTTATCAGAAGCACTATCCAGTGTCAAACTGGAAATGTAAGACGTAGCTGTAAAACTTACATATCTGCATAATACATGTTAATGAATTTGGTTTACTGAAAAGGGGCAAGTTGACTCAAACAATTGGCCCAAATGTCTAGCTCCTGTTTTTTCTGTGTTTTCTCATTGTTATAGAGTAACCCATGGGCTCTTTGTACCACTCAAGAAAGCAATGCAGTACTAATTTTACAGCAATCTTATTCAGTGTAGGAAAAATACAATAGAAATTATTGTGTATGTAAACATATTTACAGCCTCTTGCTTTCAGGGGTTTTTTTTTTCTTTCTTTTTCTTTTTCCTCTCCTTGCAATTCTAAGGCCTAGTCCTTGATCTGGGTTGAGGATAAGGCACATTGACTATGCCATGGTTCTATCTTCTCTAAAACAAATATACTCCTCAGAAGGCTGAGGGATGATTGCCAAACTTTATCAATGAAGCTAATTGTTTTGTTCAAAATTTAAAAAAGCCTTTTGATTTTTAATGTTAGACATGATTTATACTTATACAAAATTTGGGCAATGCAGAAAAGCAAAAGTAAGATAGAAGATCACTTGGCTTACTTCTAACACTCAGGCCAAAGAGTGAGAGTTTCTATTTCTCCATACTTTTGCCCACACTGAGTATTGTCAAATTTAATATCTTTGCTCAGGTGACAGGTTAAATCATCCTTGAAAGCATGAGAAAGCTACTGACTACAAAAATATTGGAAAGTATAGAATTTCCTGGTAATGTTTAAAAGTATAGTATCTATGTTTGCTTCTTGGGTTTTCTGGAATAGGCTTGGTATCAATATTCTCTCCCACTGGATGCATTAATAATTTATTGAGCATTTGTTATTACTTCTAAGTGTCTGGAAGATAGTGAACTATTATTATAATATACATTTTATAGATAAGGAAACTGAGGCACAGAAAGGTTAAGTAACTTGTCCAAAGGCATGTAATTAGGAAATATAACTACATTTTTTCATTTCAGTGTTTTTTGGTTAAAAAATATGGCTATCGTGTTTGGTAGCTAACATATAGACAGGAAATGGAGGATGCGCTTTTGAGTGTTGAGAAAGAAAGGAATATAATCATATAATTGTGTTGATCAAAGAATAGCCCCAAATTACTAAGAAAATAGCAGGGTAAATCAGGAAGGGTGGTATACCTAGAACATAGTGTATAGGTATATTAGTTTTCTATTGCTGCTATAAGAAATTATCACAAGGTTAGTGGCTTGAAACAATACAAACAGTCATATTTATAGCTCTGTTGGTTAGAAGTCTGACATGGCTTTTACTGGGTGACACCAAGGTGTTGGCACGGCTATTCCCTTCTGGAGGCTCTATGGGAGAATCTGTTTCCTTGACTTTTGCACCTTCTAGAGGGTGCTGGGATTCTTTGGCTCATGGTCCCCATTTTCATCTTCAAAGCCATCAATGCTGCATTCAGTTCTCACATCACATCACTTTGTTGTCTTTTCTGCTTCTTATACTTTTGAGGACCTTTGCAATTGCAATGAACCAACCTGAATAAATCAGGATGAGATCCCTATTGTAAAGGTCATTTTAGTAGCACCTTTAATTCCACCCATAACCTATTCACAGGATCTAGAGAATAGGTTGTGAATACCTTTAAGGGGCAATAATTTTGCGTATCACAATTGGCTCCAAAGTCCCTCCCTCCCTCCCTCTCTCCCTCTCTCCCTCCCTCCCTCCCTCCCTCCCTCCCTCCCTCCCTCCCTCCCTTCCTTCCTTCCTTCCTTCCTTCCTTCCTTCCTTCCTTCCTTCCTTCCTTCCTTCCTTCCTTCTTCTACTAACAAACAATTCTTATGCATTCCTGTATGGTTGAACCATGGTTCTACGTTCTGGGGATACAGCAGAGAACTTGACTAGCCAAGTCCCTGCTCTCATGAAGCTTACATTCCAGGAAAGAAAATGAGCAATGATTAAGAGAATGCACCTGTGACAAGATGTCAGGTAGTAGAAAGTATCCAGAGGAGAAGGAAAGTAAGGCAAGAGGATAGAGAGTAATGGGGGCCAGAGATAATAGGACAATTTTTCAGAGTGGCCAGAGAAGGCTGACTGTTGAGTAAAAACCTACTGGAAATGAGAGATCTCAGAGGTTAGCATTCTAGGAAGAAGTAATGGCAAGTACAAAGGCCATACTGTGAGAAATATTGGCATTTTGTAGACATAGCATTATGGTCAGTGTGTCTAGGATGAAGTAAATGAGGCAGAACTTGGAAAGAGATGAAGACAGTGAGGCAGCAATAATCAGGACTTTGAGAGGGCATGAAACTGATTCTGGGAGGTACAGAAATCTTGATGAAAAGAATGACTGATATGATATGATTTTGAAAAGATTGCTCTATCTAGTGTATGGTAAATAGCTTTCAGAAAGTAAGAATGTATGCAGGAAAGCCCGCCAAAAGACTCTTGCAATAATCTAAACAAAGAGATAATGATATGTTGAACTATGGTGGTGAGTCAGGGAGCTGGTAGGATGTCAGATTCAAGACAGGGCTCCCTATGGCTTATAGTGGAGTACAGAAGGAAGAAATAGATCAAGAATGTATCATATGTTTTTGGCTGGAGCAACAGGTTAAATGCCCCTGCATTCCAACATATATTAGGAAGGAACAGATTATGTAGGGCGGCAGAATCGAGAGCAGTTTGGATGAATTAGATGGGGTTTCCAATTCTTCACTATAGTCTATAGCCTGCTGCCTTCCACAGCTTTACTTCCCTGACAATGGGGGCCATAGAAATCAATGCCCATTTCTAAAGACTGCTAAGGGCTTAGTTGAATATCTTGAGCAAAATAAGAGCTTAATGCTTGGCAGTTAGAATCACGGTATTTATTGTCATCATCAGGTTAAATAACACTGTGTCAGTGTCCCAAAGCGTTCCAACTTATTTTTAAGGAATAACATGTTGGGAATATGTCTCTAAAAATGGAAAATAATAATGTGGAGTAATTGTGCTTAATGTTGATAATGCAATCACTTATGAAATAACATTTTTTGGACATGCACATGACCTCACTCTACTCTCCTTCCCTGTGTTTTAACCAATTTCTGTGTTTTACATCTAGTTCCAGTGAATCTTCCTGACTTCTACCATGTGCTCATTTTCTCTGCATATTTCTAGGTGCTGTTAGTTACGTATTTTGTGTCCCTCTCTTGTGATCACTTTTAGGTCCCTCATATGACTCCTTATTCTGAAGAAGTTTTTTTTTTTTCATATCCAACTCTCATTGAGAACACCCTCAAGGAATGAGATGATCAAGGGTCAAAAGATGATCAAGTTCATGTGTTGAAACCTAGTTTCCATTGTGATACTACTAGGAAGTGAGGCCTTTGGGAAGCTATTAAGTAATGAGGGCAGAGTCCTCATGAATAAGATTTGTGCCCTTATAAATGAGACTCCATGGCTATTATCGAAAAGCCAAGAGACAACAAATGTTGCCGAGGATGTGAAGAAAAGTGAAGCAGTATATGCATTGTTGATGGGAATGTAAACTGGTACAGCCACTATGGAAAACAGGAGTTTCTGAAAGAAATTAAAACTAGAACTACCATATGATCCAGAAATACCACTTCTGGATATATATCCAAAAAGAAACAAAACCAGTCTCTCAAAGAGATAGCTGTACACCCATGTTCATTGCAATATTATTCACAGTAGCCAAGACAGGGAAACAGCCTAAGTGTCTGTCAATGGATGAATGGATCAAGAAAATATGGTCCAAGAATACAGGGTCCAGCAGAAGTAATGCCTGCTTGAGTGTGGTGGGTAGGGTAATAATATGAGTGTAATAACTTACAGTTTTAATTTGAACATTTCACCTAAAATGTCATATGGTGTTCTTGAGTGTGTATTGTTATATTTCAGAATTGCATGCTTATAATTTACAATAAAAGATTTTATAATAAAAAAGAGGCGTTATTTGTGCCAGACCCTGTATATTCAATGGTAATAGTATTCAGAATAAAAAATAATAAGGAAATCTTGTCACTTGGAACAACATGGATGAAACTGAAGAGCATTATACTGTGAAATAAGCCAGACAGACAAAGCCAAATGTTACATGGGTCACTTATATTTGGAATCTTAAAACTAGCAAAAAAGCAGTTGCCAGGGATTAGGGGTGGGGAGATAGGGAAAGGTTGGTAAAAGGGAACCAACTTTCAATTATGAGATAAATAAGTTTTGAGGATCTAATATATAATGTGACTATAGTTGATAACACTGTATCGTTTAATTGAAATTTGCTGTAAGAGCACAACTTATTTGTTCTCACCAAAACAAAACATGTAAATATATGAGGGATGCCTGTGTTAATTAACTTGATGAGGGTCTTCTTTCACAATATGCTCATATCAAATATCATGCTGTATACTTCAATTATCTTAGAATTTTATTTGTCAGTGATACTTCAGAGAAGCTGGAAAAAACAAAATAACAACCACAAAACACAGCAGACAAATCTCTTGCCACTTCTGCCCTGTGAGGACACAGAGAAAATATGCCCTCTAATGAAGCAAGAAATGGGCTTCTCACCACCAGACACTGAATCTGCCTGTGCCTTGATCTTGGACTTCTCCACTTCCAGAGCTGCCAGAAATGTGTCCATTGTTTATAAGCCACCCAGTGTATGGTATTGTGTTATAGCGTCCTGATAGACTAAGACAAGGGTCCATTGGCTAAAGATTCTAGTACTAGAACACCACGAAGAAATGGATAACACAAATTAGATCAATTTAAACAAGGGGTTGGGTAAGGTGTGGGGACCACAAGGACTAGTGCAGTGACCTTGTGCTGTTAGTAGTGATCCTGTTAAGAACTCCAGGTCTGGAGAGATTGGGGGAAGATCAATTATTGTTTTCAGCCCACGAAGACCAGACAGTCAAGGAACTAGGGAAATAAATGCCCTGACCTCACCGACCTCCCACCCCTACACCACACACGTCCTGTCAGGACTCCCCACTGACTCACCTGGCTGGTCACCAGAGGATGCAGGGGCCCACAGGTGGGGTCTGTACCGCCAAGTGATGGCACTGCTGGGCAGGGACCAGTGTGGAAAAGGATTTAATGTGTGTCTGGAGGGACTCAGTAATTCAGTAAAGATCTCTGGCACAATGCCTGCTTTGGGACTTCCCTACTGAACACCTGCTCTCAATACAAGTATCTCCTGCACGAAGAAGCGCTTTCCACCTTCTGATCCCCCCACCTGGAACGCCTAGACTGCTATCACTGTGACACTGGCCTTCAGCCTTCATTTATCTTTTCTCCTCTTGCCTCCATCTCTCTTTAAAATGGATTTCTTTAATTAGACCTTCAAATGAAACACTTTCACTGACTGTCTCCATTCAAGTATCTAAGTAAATAAATAAAACTGCAGGAAATTCAATACATTCAACTCCCTGCATCTCCTTCTCCACGTACTTTGTTTTTGGATTATACCGTCTATGCATAATACATTGAGAGGTCTGGTACCATCTCTGAGACTACATTCAGGAGTTAGTATTCCATGGAAGCTAATGTGAAATAAATGAGTCTTAAAGGTGTGCCATAAAGAGCCATTTAAAAATGTGAGCTCCAAGTGCCCCTCTAAAGCAGTTACTTAATAAGACAGTGTTTTTAAAGGAACACTGCCATGTTTGTTCAGTTGAGCATAATCCGTAGGCTTTTAAATTGCTCTAGCCTTATAGTTGATAACAGTGTCCCTGATATAAAAATACCCTTAAGAAATTTCCAACATATGCAGTGGCTATGGCCATCCTTCTCTCTTCAGTGTTATGAACTCAATAAAATGCTGACATTTTTCCAAGAGGGACCTGTTGAGTCTCCAAACTTACAAGAAACAAACATTGCTATTTTGGCTCCAAAAGGGAATCAGGAATATTTCTAAGGCTTTTCCAGATGGAGACCAAGTGAAAAAACTCATTTTTGAGATTGAATTTTGTTTGGAGTGGGCCTCCTGAACAACGGTAGTGGAAAGAGAGAGAGAATGGCATCTGAGGGACACATTGTGGCAGAGTAACACACGCAATCTCGGAGGTGGAGTTGGCTTTGTGGTCGGACAGAACATGTCGCTGAGTGTGGCACTCAAGAGGGAAATAATTTCGCCACCTCATTGGCTTCTGGCTTCAGAGGGTTTTTTTGGGGAGGAGAATGATCTTGGCAGTAGATGGAACTGCTATTCTTTCTTTTAAAATTTTTTTCCTATATATTTATTGATTCAGGAGGGGAGGAGGGGGAGAGAGAGAGCAAGAGAGAGAGGAGAAAGAGAGAGAGAGAGAGAGAGAGAGACATGGATGTGAGAGAAACATCAATCAGCTGCTTCCTACCTGCCCCCAAAATAAGGACTGAACTGCAACCTATGTATGTGCCCTGACTAGGAATTGAACCCATGACATTTCAGTGCATGGGACAATGCTCTAACCAACTGAGCCACACTGTCTGGGCAGGACTGCCATCCTTGATTCCCTTTTCTAATTATAGGAAGTGTGGGAAACAAGGATATTGGAAACAGAGACCCAGCTGTGCAGAGTGACAGTTCAAAAGTAATAAGGATAAAGAACACCGAACTCAAGAGGGAAGATGTTTTAGTCTCAGGTGCCTGCACTCTCCTAGTGTTGTATAAAAGAAAGTGAGCAGAAACAATGGAAGAGAAACAATAAAATGAATGGGTCCCCCTCTTGCAGTTTCTTCTGGTATTGAACCTTGAGTCAATCACTCAAGAGAAAGCCCATGAAACAAAGTGAAAAAAATGAGTAGGTACCTAGCTGTGGGATTTAGAGGGTGTAGAGGAATCAAATGAGAGTTAACACCTTTTCCTTATATCATGCAACATGGCAGTGAGTTAAAGGGACTATGTGAGAAAAGGGAGATGTTATCTCATGGGGAAAAATGAAGCAGGTAAGTACTTCTTTCTTTCTGTTCCCTTCTCCTCTTCTCTCCTTCCCTCTCCTGTCTCCCTGCTCTTCTCCTTCACACAATGTTAGAAATAATTCCAGGACCTGAACAGCTTGGGAGCTGCCTACAAATGTGTTTGGGGAGCTGGAATCTCGGGCATTAAAAATAATTCAGAATATGAAGAATATTCTCTTCATGTGTAATAGACACAGCTTGAACGACAGAACAAACTTCCTACAGAAATGCAGATCCATTTTGTCTAGTTACTTTAGTAGTTAAAGTTTGGCTGGTTACATCATGCACTATTTTTAGTAAGACTTCAGTGTAACCATGGAAACTGCGTTTGCTGAAAACTCACACTATTTCCTTCGAAATTAGCCATAGAGAAGAAAACCTTTGTAGAAAACTAATAAGGAATAAATGAGTTAGAGTCAAGGAGGGGAAAACATAACTAAATAGGTCACAATAACATTTACATATACATAAACACCTATACATGTGTTTGGGGGCAGTTACCATTTATAGGCTTATATTTATGTGTAAAAATGCTTGAATTTTTATATTCTTTTTTGACTGGCAACATCCTGAGCACATGACAAAGTGTAGTTTATTACAATGGTATCGCACTGCTTATAAACCTGGAGGGAAGCCTGCCCCTGAGGGATGGGGACCATGGTTTCCTAGCAACGAGAGATATTGGAAAGTTTTGCAAGATAATCCTTTTGACCAATTGGGAACTTGCTGGGGTACTTTCAGTAGGTGTGAAGAGAACAAGTCTCCATTCCATGCTTGAAGAGACTGAGCCAGGCCCCCCAAACACTGCTGTGGGAGGAGAGATGGCTAGTCAGACGATCCTGGATGGTGGAGTTACTTAGTGCAGTTTTGTGGCTCTACTCTGTGGTTGACAGGATGGCTATCCCCCAAAGTGCCTATGCTCTAGCCCCTGGAAACTGTCACTACATGACATTACATGCCTAAAAGGACTCTGCATATATAATTAAGGTAATGGACCTTAAAATAGGGTTGTTATTCTGGATTGTTGGGTGGACCCAATCTAATCACATGAGCCCTTAACAGCAGAGAACTTCCTTGGTGGGAGTCAGAGGGATGTAGCAGAAGGAAAATGAGAGACACTCTGAGCACAAGGACATACCTGTAATTGTTGGCTTCACGATGGAGGGAGTTATGTTGGAAACTGTGAAAAGGAAGTGAATTCTGTTAACAACTGAAGGAGCCTGGAAAGAGCCTGGAAGGAACCTGGAATTTTCCCCAGAACATCCAGATAAGAGCCAGGTCAACTGACACCTTGAATGTAGCCTCATGAGACCCAGCCAAGCATGCTGGACTTCTTACCCAGAGAACAATGAGACAGTGAGTGGGCGATGTAAACTATGAAGTGTCTGGTGATATGTTACTATAGTAATAGGAAACTAATATATACCCTCGAACTATGTTAGGAATGCAACTTCACAGTGATCCTTCTTTCCTGTTGCACCAAAAGGACCAAGAGAGAAGTTCTTTGGGTGTCTTTGAAAAATTTGTAAAACCCCTGAAAAGTTCATATCCTTTACTAAGCAATTATGTTCTAAGAATATGTATCTTAAGACTGAATATCTCTGTAAAAGTTTCTAATGTTATGTAACCCTGCACTATACTGGAAACAACCTAAAATTTGGGCACTGGGGTTCTAGTTAAATAAATTATGGCACATCTGTTGGGTAGAATGTTATGCTTCATTAAACTTACATTGCATTAAAATATTAACTGATAATGTTCACAGTGTATATAAGTTAAAAAAGGGGAGAATAATTAAAAGTATATATACACACACATACCCCCGCCCCCACATTAAAAAGGCTGGAAGTATTCAATGCTGTTTTCCTCTGGGTGGTAAGAACATATACATTTTTTATTTTCAACACTTTCTATGATAAAATACATAACTTTTGTAATTAAAAACCCTAATAAATGTCACTAAAATCATAAAAATAAATGGAAGAGCTGTGTATTGATCAGGGTTGCTGGTAAGGGAGAAATTTGAGGCTGTACATCAAACAGAGCTTCTTTCAAAGGCTCACAATATTGCTGGCTTGACAATGGGACTCTGTGACTTTGGCTCCCTCCCACTCCTTAATTCTCTAAACCAGGCTTTATGAAAAGTGTACCTGGAACACACTTTCTTTTGTATGAAATAGGATTTGTGCAGTTGCGAGTACAGAAACCTATTCAAAGCAGACAAATATCCAGTAGTGAAAAGTGCAGGGGTAGAATCTACCTTCAGGTAAGGTTTGATCCAAGAGTTCCAGCAATTTCTTCATGGCTCCACCCTTCTGTCCAACTCTTGGACAAACTTTTTCTCTAGCCTAGCAGAAAGAGAGCTCTCAGTAAAGGCTAAGACTCTGATTAATCTGGTTGCAGAACCAGGGAGCTGGGTATTCTGAAAGGTCAGACCTAAGGCAGGGTTAGCCTCATCTAAATCATATGGGATGGATTTTCTAGAAGAAATGGGGGCTCTTTTAGGAAGAAAAGGGAGATGAGGTACTGGCAAGGAAAAATAAGAGCCATCCCTCAGAAGATCTACGTGGGCCACAGGCTTAGGACAATTGGACAACCAGAGTCCTTATTTTGATAGGAACTCAGAGTCTACTTCTTGCACTTCCAATGCAGCACATACTTCTAAGGGAGGCTGGACTCTTCCTTATCTCCAGCCACTATGTGGGCCATTGTCACGATCTCCCCGATCGCTTCTGCTATTGTCCTTGTGTCTCATCACTTCTGAAACTTGAGGAAAATTCTTTCCATATTTGAGGAACACCATGCAATGTTACATTAAACATGGCTCATACTATAATAGGGGCTGAATCTTTGGGCTCCCTTCTATCCAAAATGAGTTCCTTGCCTTTCTAGCCTCATGGATGGCTCATGGCAGAAAGTTTGTAAATACTTGTTGAGTGAATGGTTGTTTCTGACTTCTGAAGTTGGGGTAAATACTTTTCTCCCTTTCTTGTTCAGGTCTTTCTTATTGTCACAGAGTCTTTTTGGCCAAGCCTAAAAGCTTCTTTGCAAAGGCCTCCAGTAGGTTGAGGCACCTCCTCGTTCCATGAAACCCTGAGTTCGTGTGTAGTCATCAGCTTATGGTCTCCATTCAAACCTTACAATAACTAACTCAACCATTATTATGAATTGTCTAATTTTCTACAAAATGGAAACCTATTTTTCACACCTCCTTCTTCCATATAATCCTCAGCTACCAAATCTGTTTGTGGAATTTTGAAGAAAACATTTTAACACTACAACAAATCTTACCAGTTTTGAGGGCATACGCAGAGCCTGTGGGGTAGGAAAAGGAGAGACTGAGGGAGCGTTCAGATGGCCTTTAGATATCCTGATTTTCTAACCATATTTATAATTCTTTACAAGTTTCATTGCATTTCTGGATATTCTCTACTGCCAGAAAAATTGTGTAGTATGGTAAACAGACGGGAAGAAATGAGGAGCCGAGGGTTTGTTGTATGGAACACGTATCTGATAATGACGTGCACTGCTGCAGAGAACAGGACTGGGTGACCTCTGGTCTCTTCCACTTAGAATTTCTCTGCTTCTGATGCTCTGTGAAGATCTGTGCACAAAATTCTTCTTGGACTGGCGGCAATTGTCTTGCACTTTTTTGAACACTCTTGAAAAATACTCTTGAGGGTATGAAAAGGCCTAGAAATCAGAGGCAGTGTGTACTTTCAGATTATTACCCATTCCTTGAATTCTCTTTGGAGGATACTTGCTCGATAATTACCAGAACAAATCACTGAGTGCCTGGAGGACCTGCAAGGCAGAAGCTGTCCCTAGACAGAATGGCAAAATAGGCAAAATTGTCATTTGGCGCATTGGCTTGCTCTACCTCATCCTCACTTTCTACCTCTCGCTTTCTCATGGCTTCACACTATCCCTGCCCCCAACCCCCATATTTCTAGGATCATCAGCTATACACTCTATTGAAACATAAGCTATCCTTGCCTGATGTCTCTCCTAGTTAGACACAGATTCATGCTATATTCCAGTCCCTCAGACACCCTTCTTGAATGATAACTCCTTTTGTCTGACAATTTGCTCATCTGGCAAACATATTTATGCTCTGAATTACTGTTTCCCATATCATTTGCAGGTTAGCAGGGGCTCTTTGGGGGTAGTTGCTGAAGTCTGATCAAAGTCTAAAGGACATTTTCTTCACACCGCTTTACTATGTTACATTTTACACAGTACCCTCTTTTATAAAAATAATCTTAAGGGAGTATATTACACGTGATATGTCCATTTCATGTCTTACTCTGTTATACTGTGCCTTGACTTCCTGTTATATCACAGCTACTTGGCTTTTGAAAATCACCATCAGCCACCTAATCACCAAACTCTCTTTGTTAAACCTGTTGACCACAAAGTTAGACAGTGACCCCTACCCCAGTTTCCAGCCTCTTTTGGTACTCCACTAGTTTTCTTTCTCCTTCTCTGATGAAACAATGTTCTTGTATACTAGCCTCTTTTCCTATGTTTGAACTCTCAAGCTTCCACAAAGATTGCTTAGGCTTCTCTTTCCTTCTCACTAACCCATCCAGCTAATCACAAAATCCTCAGCCCAACATCTGCTAGATCTCAACTCTGTTGCCACTATTTCCATTTAACTTTGTTACTCCTTCTGGAAGTTTTTATAATAGTTTCATGACTCTAATCTCTTCCCCTGCAAGTCTATCTCACACACAACCTTAACTGTCTAGTCTGGATACTCCTATTATGTCTCGATTGTTTTTGTTTTTCCATTTCTGCCATGTCATTTGTACCTTTCTTTGAAGTCTAATCCTTTCATTATTTTCTTTCTTTCATTTCCATCTCTCCAATAAATACCATTTAAGAGAAAGTCACATGGACCCCTTCATAGTCCAGCCCTGAAAACATCTCCTTTGTTAGTTCCCTGGGGCTTCTCTAACAAATTACCATAAAGCAGGTGACAAAAAACCTGCAGAAATTTATTCTCTCAAAGTTCTGAAAGCCACAAATCCAAAATCAAGCTGTTGTTAGGGCTGAACTCCCTCTGAAGGCTCTGTGAAAGAATTTTTCCTCGCCCTGTCCAGCTTCTGGTGGCTCCTGGTGTTCCTTGGCTTGTGGCTGCATCAGTCTAATCCCTGCCTCCATCATCACATGGCCTTTTCCCCTTTGGCTCTCTGTGTCTTCTCCTTTTCTGTTTCTTAGAAGGATAATGGCCATTGGATTTAGGGTCCACCTTAAGCCTAAAATGTTATCATCTTGAGATCCTCAACTTAATCACATTTGTAAGGACCCTGTTTCTGAAAGTCATCTTCACAGATACCAGAAGTCAGAACTTGGACATATCTTTGGGGATGTGGACACTATTCAACGCAATACACCGCCTTCCTCTGAATCTATTCATTTACAATAGCAGCCTTTCCTCCTAAAATGCCCTGCCAACTCATTTCAACTATTCTGACTCCCCCCCGAAATTACAACTTGTCTGTGGCATGTCCCCAGAGTCCCTTAGAATTACTGTTTTCTTTCTCAAGCTCTCAGATTACCTTGTGTCTTTCCAATAGAACTTATCATAGTCTTGAGGCATAAGTATTTATGAACCTATGTATCTTTCTTCTCCATAAGACTTTCAGTGTTTGAGGGCAAGACCATCTCTGCAGAGCCCAGCAGGAAATTGTAAATTGGAGCCATTTATATGTTAGTTGAATTGAATGGATTGCAAATGCATGGCTCTAGTGTAGGGGGCTTCCTGTCCATGGATGAAGAGTGTGGGCCTTTATGGGCTGACAGGCTGTGGTTTCTTCTGGCTTAATCCAGAGAGGAGATTTTGGGGGAGGGATGCAATTTAAATAAGGTAAAGTAGCTAAGCAATGTCTGCACCCAGTAACAGGATTTCTTTTAAAGCAAAATGGAGTATCTTATAATTCATAGACTGGTAGGCACTAAAGGAGCTCAGTGGCCTTGCAGTCCAATTGTAAGAATAACTGTATGATATCCCTGAAGCCATACAGCAGTCCCATGACAGAGTTAGGAATGGCGTGTCCAGGTCTTCTCACTCAAAACCTAAAGAGTAGTTTCTTCCAGTATTTTTCTGTTGAGATTTAGCCAATTTAATGTTTTCTGTGCACCCCTCCATACTCTAAAGCAAGGAAGAAAAAATTTACTTTGTTTTAAAGAAGCTTTGGAGTCTCAAATGCCATGGGCATGAGATACCCTAAATTGGAAAAGAGCTAAGCACAAATACCACTCAGATGTGTTTTTCATATCTTTAATGTATAAAATAGCCAGCTTGTTTTCATCTCATCGTTTCACTTTCTCACTAATAAGCAAAAGTCAGTAGATCATGTGTTCGTTGGGTCTTGTGGTCATTAGTGTGAATCAGAAAGGCTGTACTCTAATTGCTTACACCCTGAGTAAAGCACTCAGTTGACCATGTTGCAAACCAGCATCCTTAGCGACAAAGCAAATCTCTAGGTCAAAAGCCTTCACCATTTAAAAAAAAAAATCTTAGATGTGTTCTTACTGACAGGGGAATCATTAGAGCCTATTGTTTTAAAATTACATATGCTTGTTATAACCATTTTCAGAATGAAAAGTCAAGACCAAAAGATTTCTGCTTGGTTTATAAAATTATGTAGTTGGAAATCTTGCAGTAATACAAAATTAAATCTTATTTAGCTATCATTTAGTAAATCAAGGCCTTTTATGAAAAAAGAATAAAATGTTGTTATCCAAGAAAAAACTTGGACATGTGGTTACTGAGCTATGCTTTGTCAGCTTTACTGAAAGCCAAAGATAAATAGTATATGTACAGACACTCAAAGATATTCTAAAAATGAGGACTATCATAGAATTAAGTGAGACTTTAGAATGATTGATGAAAAGATGAAAACAATACTCAGAGTGCAGGGGTTGAATAGTTTCAAATGATCCCTGACAATTTTGTGATATTAAATTGTTAATATTAATAAAAATGACAATCAATATTTACTTGAGCTCTAACAATATGCCTAATCTATGCTACTGCATTAGTAGAATCTACTGTTTTAATAGCTTTATGTCTATTCACTTAGTTCTCAGAGTAAACTTATGATGTCAGTTGTAATAATAAAGTAGGTACTAATAATATCCAGTAATAATATGGTTTCACAGATTAGGAAACTGAGGCACAGAGAAACTAAGTAACATGCTCAAAGTCACACACTGTAATAGAAAAGCAAGATGGACTGTGGTATTTAGGCTCCAGGACCTATTTTCTTCACTTCCATGTCATCATTAAAATTTACCTAAATGTCACCATATGTTTGACTGTATATAATGTAATGAAATGTAAGGTACTCTGGAGGATTGGTAAAAATGTCTCTCAAATAGTATGTGCAGGTAACTAGGAGGCTTATATTGATTTTCTGGCAAGTTATTGGGAAAAGCACATGAGAGGGAAATCCTTTTCTTTCCCCTCGTTTTTTTCTAATTCTCTGGAATGGCTGGGTCATTTGACAACCACTCATGCAAACACAACATGAAAAGTTTGGGTGTTATTGAAGCTCTGGCACTGCAGGGATGGGGCACATGAATGGCAGAGCTGTTCCCCTGAGGCTGGGTGCTCTGGGATCATGCAGGGGCAGCGAGACAGGAGCCCTGAGTTTTTGACCCCTCCCTAGTTGCTGCTCTTGCCCTTCCTGTTCTTTTCCTAACACCCTCTACTTCCAGCTCATGCTGGGGTGTCCTCCTCATGGAGAGCAGGAGGAGAAGCTGAAGGAGTGACAGGGTTGTGCTTTGGAATTGCCTTTTTCCAGAAAAGAACTCTGTCTTTCTTCTTTCCTCTTCATCCTCTCACACTTAGAGATCCAAGAAAAAGACTTTGCTTAGATTACATATTCCTTTCTTAGTGTCTGGCAGGTTGATTTTTTTTTCTTTGTGCAAGATCCAGGTGAGCGAAGAGCTACCTCCTCAAGGATTAGTTATCAGCAAGGTCATCATTTAGAACTGTCTGGCGATCTGGTGAAACAAATCTTTTGGTATGTCAGGCATGTTCCTCTCACCTCTCGCTTTCATACATTGTTTTCTTTTGTTCCCTCAGAGAGGGGACAGAGAGATGGGGGACTGTTATTTATTCTAAGGCTATCATGTGCCATGTGGTCTACATATGTTGTTTCTTTTATTTCTTGTAACAACTCTATGAGATAGACATTATTACCCTGTTTTACAGATGTGGAAATAGAGGCTTTGGGAGGTAAGCTCTAAAAGCTAACATAGTAAAATTGGGATGACGTCAAGTTTCTCATCAAAGCAAGGTCTTTCTGCTGGTCTGTCTGCTAGTAATGCAGCAGTGCTAGTCATCCTTACCGTGGAATTTTTTACAGTTCATTTCTCTTCTTTATCTCTTACTTTTCTATCTCAGTAAAATTTCCGGGACCCATGACTCCTTCCTGATTTCCACAGCACCACTTTGCCCTGAGATGGCTTGATTCCTGCCCTGGTTTTTGTCCCTAATTCTCCAGCACATGCAGACTAGGTCCTATTTTCAAATTCTGGGACTCGTCCCATTTCCAGACAGAGCAAAATTAATGAACACTGAGTTAATTGTTTTCCTCCCCCTCAGAAGCAAGCATGATAATTTTAATCATGCATTTAAAATATTTAAGTTAATGTTTTATTAGCTAAGTAATATGTGAATATTTTCCTAGTAATAATTAAAACATTAACATTAGCATTAAAGCTTAAGTCTCTATTGACCTTCTCTACTCTGCTCCCAGTGTATTCCCAGTTGGTATTTTTCTAGATCTTTTCCTAAGCATTAATACACATATGTGTATTCATAGAAAATACTACTGTTTTTCTTTTTTCCAATACAAATGATCACATAAAAGTATCATACTGTGCATATTTTGTAACATGATTTTTTACTGTACTTCCATTCATTCGATAAATATTTATTGGGTGGTTGCTAGGTGCCAGGCACAGTCCTCAATTTCTAGGAATACACTGGACAACAAACAGAAGAAATCAAAACCTCTGAGTTCATGAAGTTTACATGGGCAATCTATTCATGTGGTACAAACACATATATTTCATGTTTTTCAAAGACTATGTGTTAGTCCGTGTTTTGGGCATGTTGGAGTTTATGTAGTCATTCTGTACTGATAGACATTTAGATTGTTTGCAATGTTTGGCTGTGACATTACTACCATGAGCATCCCCATTTGTGCTTTCTTGGGCACACAGCAAGTCTCTTTAGGGAACATGCCCACAGGTGGAAATGCTGAGCTGAGCACTGTTGAAAAGGTCCAGAACCTCCAGCAGCATGTGTGAGAGAACTCACTTTTTTATGCACATCTTTGATATTGCACTGCATGCATTTTACTCATCTCATGAATGCAAAATGGTATCTTGCTGTTACTTAATGTCAATCAAGTTTTCATAAAATTTTCATCTACACACTATTGTGGGTAAAATGTATAGACTAAGTTAAATCACCATAACCCTCCTCCACTTTTTTTTTTTTTTTTTGCCAATTTACCACCTCAAGCAATGATGGGGACAGATATGAAGGATAATGCAGGCAGAAAATGGACAAGTGATGAGAGAAAATAAAGTAGCTATCTTTGGTCTCTCCTTGCCTTCTTTGTGGTTAGGTTTCATGATCCTAAAGCTGCCCTGAAACCGAGAGATCAGCCTCCCTGTTGGTCCTCTCTGATCTTCCTTCTGCTTGTTCCTCAATGTCTGAATTTCAGCTCTGATAATCAGTCCATGAAAGAGCAAATGTGTGCTAACTTGGCAAAGCCAGAGGGAGGTTGGTGAGAGAAGCAGCAGCACACACAAAAGTCACTGTGCAGAGAACTGCTGTGCTGGGCACAGAGGAAGTCCCACTCAGGGTTGGGTGAGTGAATGAATTAGTCATGAGTGGCTCAGTGTATTAAAGTTTAAAGTAAAAGGCAGAGAGTAGAGGGAGTAAGGGTGGAGGAAAGGGCAGAAGCCTCCTCACAAAGAATGTAGTATGACTTACTAAGGATTTGGCCTTGACCTTATGAGCAACAGGAAACCCTTCCATGTTTATTAGAACCCACCTATTAAACTGTTATCTGGATTTTACTGTTAAAGTAAAAAAAAAAAAAAAAAAAAAAAAAAAAAAAAAGCACTTTTCAGAGAAATCTCCTCCTGGTATTAAGATCACTGAGTTAGGATTACAGGGTGGTTTGATGGACCCAGAATAGGAGCAAAAGGATAAGGATGGTACATCATGAGTGCTCCACAGAGACCTTTGCTGGAGCAATGGACACATAATCTGAATTCATGCCAGAGTCAACTCCAAAGGCTGGGAGGGCCACCCCACATTGTCCCTCCAAGGAAAACCCAAGAGAGTGGGAGCAACTGGTGGAAGAATATCAGACTGGAGGGTCCTTTCTGGGGATAGGTCTTTGGACTTCTCTCCCAATCCAATATGAGTAGTAGAATAACTAGTCTTTTGAACTACCTCTCCCCCAAACTGCATCCTCAGAGGAACTAATTCCTCACTAGGAAGACAAGCAAGGGAGGACCTGGGCTCTGAGCAGGATGTCAACCACAAAGGCCTGGACTCGTTACTCTTCTCCCTTATTTCCCCGCTGAGGGGGAAGTGTGGTTTTGGGTTGAAGGCCAGACATGGCTGCTGATGAACACAGTCTTATTTTCACAGGAGGCCTCTTACTTCTTCTTCAGGAAGTGGCCACTTTACATCACTATGAGAGCTTGAAGGCCCTCTAGCCCTTCAAGTAGTTAGCTGTAATTTTAATGGTTTTCCTGGCTGTGTTTATCCGTCCTTATGAGCATGGTTGGAAATTTTACTTGAAAGAAAGGCAAGAAAGAAGGAAGGAAGGAAGGAAGAAAGGAAGGAAAGCAGAAAGGAAGGAAAAGAAAAGAATAGAAAAGAAAATAAAAGGAAAGAAGAAAAAGAAAGAAACAGAATTGCTCCAACAGAAGACTGGCTTGCCTATGAGAAGTAATGGGGGTATGAGGCTTGTGTGTTTTTGATTTGTTCTCTCTTAAGATGAGGCCATCTCTTGCTTGCAGCAGCGATTGCCATTTCTCTGGCCTTACCCTGGAGGGTCTGTGAGGTTGTTTCATTCCAGTTAACAGCTCAGTAATTGGAAGTGTTCAGGGTGAGAGGAACCAGTGACAGGGGGAAGGGATTAGCCATTGAGAGATAACTGGGGCAAAGGAAGGGTGGGAATGTTATTAAAAATATCACAAAGAAGGATGTTTTTAAAGAAGTGGCTTCACTGTAGATGGTCCCACAGCAACGTTAAAATGGCCATTGTAAGTCATCTGGCTTTAGGCTGTGAGATTCTTGTGCTGTCAGTGGGTCCTTTCTTATGTGTAAATGCATTGGTAGGTCTTGATACCTGAATGAGTCTACATTGCATCACTCGACAGGCATTTCCTAATGATGAGGGAATTATGCTCCCAAAGTTGGGTCACAGGTTGCTTGGTGAACTTTATAAACTCAGTTTTCTTCACCAAAGAGTATGCCCTATGACTTCAATATACACAGTGGAGACAGATTTCCTGATTTCAAACCACACTTCCATCATTCAGTGCTTGTGGATATTGGAATGAGTTATTTTGTTAAGTGTTAGTTACTTCGTGGATAAAATGGGAATAATAGTAGCAATTCTTTCCTCATGGGATTTTGTGGGAGGAATAGGATCCAGGAGAAGTGTTTCTTGCCAGGCACTTAGGACAGCCCATTTGGGCCAGTCGCTGCATCCTTCTGCCCCTATCTTGTCAACTTTCACCTCCCTCCTTCTCTAACTGGCCATTGCACATGGGACCTTTGCATTCAGAGGAGTCACTGCCAGAATTCATCTTTCCCAGGAGAAAAGACCATTGAGACTCTTGCTATAGGTTATAAAACATTAAGTGATCCATGCTGTCTTCCCATTTCTCAAATGTAGTTAGCTTGATCCTTGATAAAATGCCTGGGAGGATGCTCATGACCTTGCACCTGACCAGGCATGGGCCTTTAACAGGACTGGCTCTGAATGGTTGTGTAGCAGCAGTTGGTGTTACTGAGGCATGGGGTGCAGCAGCTCTCTCACAACGCTCGATGTCTGTTTAATCCCCCTCTCATTTCCAGGAGGCCCAATGACATTATAAAGGGCTGTTAACTTATTTTAGGGCCAGACCCATTAGGAAGAAAGTTGGTTGCCCAGGATGAGCTGCAAATTGCATGTACACATTTACTACAGAAACCGGTCACCTTTTGAGCTCAAAGGATGGTCTAGAATTTGTGGTGTGGGGGTGTTGGGGGAAGGTTTCTTCTAACCATCTTTCCAATTTCTCATACCTGAGCCCATGTCTTTTCTTTCCCTTTTTCTTTTTTTTCTTCAAAGAAACAGGCTAACCATGTCCATAGAATTATTGAGCTTTGTTGTTTGAATTCATTTTGAAGAATTATTGACCTAGTAGGACTTAATGACACTTCAGAGTTGAGACCCTTTGTATAAATCCTTCATCCTTTGCAGATTAGCAGCCAGATGGGATCTGAAAGGGCTTCAATGTCCAAATGCTAAAATCTATATCAGACTTTCAGCTGAAAGAAAGTTACCATTCCTGCATATTAGCTTGGCTTTTTTAAAAAAACCAAAACACCAACAAGAAAAACAACAAAATTTAATTGATATCCCTTTCCTTTCTAAAAAAGAATTTTAAGCCAACAGAATGATCAACTGAAAATCAGAAACACAAATTCACAGCTTCCTCTCATAGATTCCTCGTTTATGGCCTGTAAAATCGGACTTCTCACAGTGTCAAATTAATTGTTTATAGAGCAGCCACAGCGACTACAAGCAGACACTATTTTATTTTCATCCATGGAAAATAGGGAACAGTATACTCCTAGGTTCTGTATAACAAGTCATCCCTCTATTGCTAGATTCCAGGTGCAATTTTAGTTCAAATGTTTTAGTAGAGACCCTTTACCACTCCCCAAACCCCCAAAGAAGTACTGTAGGCTGAGTTTGTTTGCTTTTAGCCAGGTTCTTGATGACAGTATGAGATTACTAGCTCAGTGCCTGGCTTCTCTGGGATTGGAAGGTATTGGGAGTTGGAGGAAGGGGTGTAGTCCTACTGTGGAAGCCCATTTCTCTTTAAAATGAGCCCAAACGCACAGTCCAGACCCTGTCTGACATGCACAGCTTGGGCTGGCGCCGTTATTACCCAATCAAGGCATCTACCCATTTCTAATCCTTCAATGTAGAAGAGACAATTCCACCGTCCCACATAATATGTACCAGCTGGATGGATCCCAATTTATCAGGAAAGCTATAAATTGCAGAACACGAGGCAGAAACTAAAGTAATAAACACTGTGATCTCTGTACCATACATTTTAGGCTGTTATTTAAGGTCTCCAAGGAGATCGGTGCCATAAAAACCATTTCTCAGGAATTCTGCCAGCTATAGGAGCACGCTGCAACTGTTCGCGCTAATATATTACAACTTGTTTATCGCACTCCCCAAGCAGCAGGCTTCAGCAGCATCACCAGGGGAGCGGAAGTGATGCGTATACCCTCTCAATAGGCAGCCAAAATTTTGTTTCCTATGTATACATGAAAAAGAATGCTTTTGTTTTTCTCATCCTCTTACTGTTCTTGCACCCCCTCCCAGAAATAGTCCCCAAACTCAAAGGAGCTAGAATAAGGCCTATGTTAATCATCATACCTCTTTGGGAGACTTATACCACTATCAGTACAAAGATAACATGCAGCTGTGTGGAGAAGCTTGTGCTGAATTTTGATGTTAATTTCAAAAAGCATCCTTGTGCCCTCGGGCAGGGTATTTAACTGCTTTAAGCCTTAGTTTCCTCTCTTGTGCTTTTGTTTTAAGGAATAACAATGCCTCCTGTGAGGATTAAATGAGATAACAGATGTAAAGAGCCTCTTACAGTGCCTGGTGTATAGCAAGGGCTTGAGAGATACTAGTTCCTTCCACCTAATTAGTTGGTGCAATGAACAGGATGTAAGATATCAATTTGCTACTTTTATAAAAGAGCTGAAATATTGGAAATAAGATCTTAGTGCATTGATTCTGGCTACCTGCTGAGTAGAGAAATCTTCCTAGGGTGCTGATAAAGATAACCTCTAGGTATTAGTTTGTGAGGGCTTCCATGACAAAGTACCGCAGACTGGGCAGCTTAAACAAAATTTGTTTTCTCACAGTTCTAGAAGCAAGAAGTTCAACGTCAAGATGTCACTGTGATGCATGTGTTCTGGGTGTCTGGGGACTTGAGGATCCATGACACACTGTGGGTTTTGCCTTCTTGAAAGAAAGAATTTAAATACAAACCAGCAAAGAATTTGAAGTGAACGTGAGTTTATTAGTGAAGCTGAGAAACAGAGGGTGGGCTACCCCACAGGCAAAGCAGCCCCCTTTGGGTGGAATTTGCTTCCTTTATGAGCTCTGTTGGCTATTTTGTGTCTTTATGTGGGTCCATTTCTGATTGTGGTGGTGCAGAGTGTGTTGTTTAACATGCTTAGGTATTACATACATAGGTAGTATGTAATGGGCTAGGGGTTACCAAGAGGTGAAATTAGGCGCCATGTTGGATTGAGCTGATCTCTTGCAGTTTTAAGCCATAAATCCAGTGGTGGAGTGGTCTTGTTTCATAAGAGCTCCTGTAGCTTTTATCAGTTGCAGCTGTTCTCCCACATAACCTATCTCAGCTGGTTTCCTTTCTTCTGAGGCCTCTCTCCCTGGCTTGTAGGTGGTCGTCTCCTGCCTGCATCTTCACATGGTCTCCCCTGTGTGCATGTCTGTGTCCTAATTTCCTTTTCTTATACAGACACCAGTCATATTGTATTAGAGCCAGCTCTGATAACCTCATTTTAATTTAACTATCTCTATAAAGATCCTATCTCTAAATATAGTCCCATTTTGAGGTACTGGGGGGGGGGGTTAGGACTTCAACATATAAATTTTGGGGGATGAAATTCCACCTATAACACCCCCTACCTTGCCACACCTGTTTTAGCAATGGAAGGGGGATGGATAGGGCCCACTTGGTTCCACTTGAGGAGGTTTTAGGTGGGTAAAGGTGAATTACGTGCTCATTATAAGCTTTTAAAACATGAAGTGAATTTGGAAACTCACCCATTATATTGCTTAATACATGAAAGAAATCTAGCCAATATAGAAGTTCCAATAAAAATATTATCTTCTAGTGTCCTCTGCCTAATTGGCTACCTAGCGAAGAACCTAAGAAAAAAATGTCAAGCCTTCCCAGTAATGGATCAGCAATATGATGACTGTGAAATCCTTTAGGTTGCCAAGAAGTCATTTCCTAGTTAATAGAGCTGGTAGTTATCTAGTGTGCTGTCATGGTTGGTTTGGCCCATGATGGATGATGGCGGGATCACAGAGTGGGGCATCTGTGCTGTGAAGAGGCTCTGCACATCAGCATCCCAACTTCCTTCTCTGTTCTAGGAACCAAGGCTTTGTGAACTCTGAGTGGCTTCTTAGCTCTCTGTGGCCAGTGTAGCCAGCCAAGGCCAGGAGGAGCCCAGCATCCAGGTCATGGGGACTGGTTCTGGGGAGATGTATTAGTTTCTTATTGCTCTTGCACCACAACAAAATACCATAACTTTAGTGGCTTCAAAAAACACCTATTTATTACCTTCGATATCTGGAGGTCAGAATTCCCAAATCCGTTTCACAGGGCTAAAGTCAAGCTATTAGTAGGTTGGTTCCTTCTGGAGGGTCTGGGGAAGTTCCCTTGCCTTTTCCAGTGTCTGTGGACCACCTGTATTCCTTGGCTAGTGGCTCCTCCCTCCATCTTTAAAGCCAGCAGCATAGTATCTTCAGATCTCTTTCTGATTCTATGACCTTTATTCCATCACCAAATCTTTTTTGTCATTCTGACCCTCTTGTTTCCCTCTTTCACTTACAAGGACCCTTGTGATTATATTGGACCCGCCTAGATAATCCAGGATAATCTTCTCCAGATGCTTAACTTAATCACATCTGCAAAATCCCTTTGCCAGGTAAGGTAACACATTCACAGGTTCTGATGTTTGAGATGTGGACGTCTTTCAAGGGTTCATCATTCTGTATATCACAGGAAAGAGGCCTGGTAGATGGATTTTTAGGTCCAGGATGTAGGCGATTGTCAGCAGCTCCAAATTCCAAGCAAGAGGTTCTTAACCTGGCTTGGTGGTAGAGAAATGGGTGAGCACATGTGTGTGTGTGTGTGTGTGGGGGGGGGGTTGGGTGGGAGTGTAAAAATATAGGCTTCAGGAGGCCCATGAACTCCCATTGATTCATTCATTCCTATGAAGATGTCCATCTTTTTAGATTCTCAAAGATACCTACTAGGATAACTCCTGTGCTTCAGGCCCCTAATAAAAGAAAGAGCAACCAGGCCAAATAGATCTCAGAGCTTCCTCAAACCCATTCTCTCTGAGTGAACTACTATTTCTGCTCATCATTCCAAGTTCTATCCCTTTCTTTCTTTTTTTTATTCCTGGCTACTGTTTATGAAGGCCTGACCCTGAGTAGAGTGCTCCATGCTTCATCTATTCTTTATTTAGTAATCCTTGCTCTATGTGTTAGTATGGGGCCTCTTGCCGTAACAAATAATCCACAAAACTGCAGTGGGTCAACACCAAAGAAGCTCATTTCTCCTCCACACAGCCTTCTGATACCGGAGCTCTGGCTCCAGGGCAGTTTTCCTTCACACAACGGTTTGCCACCCCTGCCTTGTCCATGGTGCTGCTCTGCATCCTTTGGGACCCCAGGATCCTCTGCATCCAATGTCTGGTTGGGGGAAAGTGAACAGAGAAGATTCACCTGCTCCCTAAAATATCTGGGCTTTGTGTTGTTTCTGCTACATTTGTTGTTCAAAACATGGAATATTTGGCCACAAGGGGAATATTTGGCCTGGCAGGGCAGTTTCCTCCCAGTAACCACTCACACTGCAAATTTTTGGCAAGTGAGAGTTTCTGGTAGATGACTGCCATCTTTTCCATTCTGTGAGAAACCCCATTAGGGAGGATTATCTCTTTTTATTGATGAACAAATCAAGATCTATAAGTTTCAAATACTGTGACCCAGTTAAGTGGCATAATCAGAATACCCTGTACAGGCGTGTTGGAATTCTCTCTGTGAACTCATCTTGGAACTGGTGTCTCACGCCATCACTTGTCCTGATGCAATGCATATCAACCTCCTTTTCACTCGATGGTCCTTGCTGGGTCAGCCACCTCCCAAAACCATACGCTTTCAAATCTGTACACCCTCTTCTGAGAGGCAGCCCAGAATCCTCTCTTGTTCTCCATTATTGCCTTCTGCTTTTCTCCTGACAAACCCCAAGCCTGCCCATGCTGTCCCCAAAGCCCATGATCTAGATATTTCCTAATCTTCCATCTCCCTCAGTTAACAACATGGTTCCATGATGATTCACATTCTCAAACCTTTTACAAGGATGTTGCTGGACATCTAGCCCCAAACATCAACCATCTTTAATTTCTCCCTTTTAGCCATCTACTTATCTACCTCTGACAAGTATCCTGTGCCCACTCTGTGCCAGGCACTATTTAATCTACTTGGCAAGAATATTACTGAGGACTTGGGCTTAGGAGCTCATGTTGCCTATTAAAAAACCCAGTAATGCCAACATTATCCTCCTCCCTGCTTCTGCTGTCAAATGTTTTATTTCATGCCCCCATTCCCTCTCAGAGCACTCAGTTATTTCTTTGCTGGTCTCCTACTTGATTTAACTTTAGTTTAGTTCCTTCTGTACATTGTTGTAAGGTTAATTTTTAGAAAGCAGAGTTTTGATCACATCAATTTCCAATTGATATAATCTTTCTATCTAAACCTTCTATAGCTTCCTATTGACTGTAGAATAATGTCCAAACTCTCTAGTAAGACACTCTAAACATTCCATGATCTGGCTCCTCTTGATGTTTATTATTTCATATCTGCTTTTCCTTCTTAATAAATCTCATCAAACTGAATTTCTATGGTTCTCTTCATATTCTTCTTCTTTGTCCCTCATTTGTGTATGTATCCCACACATATTCTAGGTTTTTTTTTTGGTTGTTGTTTAAAGTATTTGGTCTTGCATGGTTTCTTGTATGATTGAGTCCATTTGTGCTCAATAAATATGCGTTGAATGAATGACTAGGTCCTAGCCTGGTTTTTAGCATATCTAAATCCCAGACCTAATACTTTGTACCTTTTTCACGACAATAAATCCGCCCTATATTGTACTACATTTGTTTTTGTATTTATCTCATCACTCCTATAGTTTTTATGATGCACAGGGCCATATGTGATTTACCTGTATCTACCACGTGCCAAACCATCCTTCATCTCGTCACAATGTCCTGTACTTACTAGAGCCTCAAAAGATGTGTGTGTACATGCATGCACATGTGTGTTGAATGGTTCAACCTTGCTAGAATATTTTGAGGATTACAGAATAGATTTAAGGCACCTAGCACAACTCATGGCACACAGTAAGCTCTCATGTGGAAACATGTCATGCTAAGGTGTTAATGGCTGATAACTATGCCGAGCCATTTCTACAGGGGCATTTAATAAGCAATCTATATGGATGAGTGTCTAATTTTAAGGTTCCTGGATGAAGAAGAAGTGGTGTTTGGGGGCAGAGCTCCTCTAATTATCCCACATGGGCAATGGGATCCTCAGCACAGCAGCAGCCTCTCTGGCTGCACTGGAAGTCATTGATACCTATTTAAATTAACACCATAGAATGAGGTGCCCTGGTACTGGTGGAGCCTCAGGTAATGGAATGGGAGTAAGTAGCTTATCTATCATTCAGCACAGTGTTGGGCAGAATATTTGTTGAATGAGTAAATGAAAGTATCAGAGTTGGAGTGTGAATAACTGGTGTGGAGCTTTTTGCAATAGTTACTTCTCTGGGCACCTCTCAGAAAGGTGGAGAAGGACTTAGGGTGTAAAGGAATATAGAGTTTCACAGTTGCCTTGTTTAGTGAGTAGGCAGCTCTCTAACTGTGCCCTTCTGATAACCACAAACGTTCCTGTTCTCTTCATTTCGTGCCTGTCCTGGGGAGCACAGACACAGGCTGGAGGTTGTGTCTTTATTAGAGACATTAGCCACCAAGGGAGGCTGCTCAGAGTTTCACATGGTTTTCTGCTGAGCAGGAGGCCAGCAAAGTCACCAGGCTCCACATGATTTAATTAGAGACAAGATTTCAAGCTTTGTTTGTGTTCCCAGGATTTGGCGAGATGGTACAGCTGAGACCATGGAATCTCGGCTTCCTCTGTTTAGGTAATTGGTACAGCAGGGAGGGCTTTATTGGACCAACGGTAAGTTTCCTTTATTGAAGGCTTCCAATACCCAAAATACATTTCACTGGTTTTAAATGAGCCACTGGATACAATCCAGCCAGGAAAGACACGTGTCTTAGAGATTCTGATACTTAAATTTTTCTGTAAGACTTGGAAAAGTCAGGATCTAAAACCCAACAGACACAACTCTTACATTAGAGATGTGAAGTTAACTGTTTTGTTTTTTTATCACTGTTAGCTATAGCTTATCTCCTTTGTATATTTCAGAATGCTGTCAGTTCAAACTAAAAGCATAACATAAGAATCAATCATACCACTAATCATTTTACCATGTGTTCTTCCTACATAATGACTGATACAACCTATTCCTACTATTGCTATTGTTTTCTCCCTGTCCTTGGCTATCCTAGATCCAGATGACCCAGTGTTGCTCCAAAGGAAGATGACAGTTTTTGGTTTATGTGTTCTCATGGATCCGTTTTATACCCATGACAGGTGGCACTAATTAATTGATCATAGCACACTTTCTTGAAGAGTGGGGTCTGGTGTGTGGAGAGCCCCAGGCAGCCACCGCTCATCAGGGAACGTTAGCATGTGAGATAAAACCTATTTTCCCAGTTAAGCAGTTCCTACTGACTCCTAGAAGTGACAAATGAAGATTTAGGTCGCTTACAATGTCCCTTTTTCCTACTCTTTCTCCTCCAGGACTTTTAGTTTTTCTGCTGATTATCTTTGTAATGTTAAATACAGCAGGTCCTCAAATGCCATTTTGTTCAACATTGTTTTGTTATAATGTTGATGAGATGCCATAGGAACATCTATGAATTAGCCTATGGTAAAACTGATTTCATTATATGTCATTTTGCTTAAAGGTGTAGAACCTATTGCCATTAAATGAAGGCTTAACTATAGTTAAACTCCTTTCTTGTTCAACCAGGTTTTAGCAGTATTCCTTGATTTCCTTCTTTGTAAGAAGGTAATAGCTTTCTTATAGTTTCCTTCATCTTTCTTCTCTCACTTCACTTTTTCTGATCACTCACAATGAGACAGTCCACTCTCACCAGTCTACTTTTTCTGGCTTGCTTTATTGTTCTTCATAGTATTTTCCCCCACTTGAAATACTACACATTTAATTTTTAATGATTCCCCCCACAACTAGAAGTTACATTTCATAAAAGGATAAATTTTTTTTGTTTTGTTTAGCGCTATATCTCTGGCACCTAGAATGCTGCTGGCATAGTGAGTGAGGGAACTAGTAGGCAGCTGCTTAAGGAATAAATGAATTCTAACCATGAACCACACTCCGGTTAACTTTCATTGGCAGAACCAGCCCTTCATACACAAGGAAGCTCTCTGACCCTGTGATATGAAAGGAATGTCTCATCTTCTGGTCCACTAGGACACTGAGAACTTCCATTGAAGTCATTCACCAGTCAAAGATCCCATTAAAAGAAATTCACTTAACTGATTATCTAGCTTTAACCTTATGAAGCATATTGGCTTCTTAAGGGAATGGAACCCAGAACAGACAAATTCTGATGGGAAGGAAGATGTAGAAGGGGAAGTTGAAGAGCATGACTTTGCTTAAGGAGGTCAGTTTTTGGGAGCTGTGGGATAATGCCACTCAGAATATAAACTGGAAGAAGAGATAGAAAAGGAAAAGGAACTTCACCTACTTAAATATTTATTATCAGATTGGCGAACAGCTGTGTGTATAGCATCAGTGTTCTGAAAAGACTGGCCTTTGAGGCAGACAGGCCTGGGTTTCAATTATATTTTTGCCACTCGTGGCTGTGTGACATTGGATGATTTACTCAACCTCTCTGAAAATTAGTTCACATTACTCATAAAGATGAACCCATATTGAATAACATCTGCATATTCCAGCTCAGCAGCTCAAACACAAAAGGGAAAAAGTTCTCTGTGTCTTGGAGGAAGACAAGGAAACAAAGACTGTATTGTTCAGCTATAAATAACAAGAGGGATTTAAACAATAGAAGCATTTCATTATCTCTCATTGCAAGGAGTGTGGTGCTATGTCATTTCCGGGTTAGTTCAGTAGGTTTGTAATGTTAGTGAGCAAGGTCAGAGTCTGTTTCGCTGTTTCCTCAGGATTTAAGATGAATGCAGAAACTTGAAGGGTATTCTTACATGACAGAAAGGTTAGAGAGCAGAAAACTATTTTCTCCTCACATTCTTCTTCCTTTTATCAGGGAAGACAGTCCATCCCAGAAGTCCCCAGCAGCTTTCATTTATGCTTAGCCACAAGACATGATGGGAAATGAGTATATGGAATTTCAAGCCTCCTTCATGCAGGCAAGTTTTGCACATAGGAAACGGAGGATAGAATTGGCTGTTTAATAGACAACCAAACACTATCTACTGCAAACACTATGTTTGGAGCAGATATTTTCATTTATCTTCAACACATAGTACTGACCAGGAAATTGTAGATAACATTAGAAAAATATCTTTCTGTAAATCTTGATCCAGGTTACTGAATAAGGGTTATCGTTTCCTGCTATGTATTGGACACTTTACAAGCATAAGCTTATTTACATTTTCCGACAACATTTCATAAGGTGGGCAGCATTATTCCTTTATTACAGAAATCCACAAATGTATAGCAAGTTGCGGAAGGACCCCTGCCTAGTAAGTGGCTGAGCCAGGGTTTGAAGCTAGATTTTTCTGACTTCTGTGTTTGCTGTCCTCCAATGTCTGCACCATACTCTTCCCCAAAAGCCCATGTGCTGGAGCCAGGAGAGACGGTCTTCCTCTCAGTGACAAGGAGATGGCCAAACTACCACCTGGAAGGCCCTTTTCAACACCGTCACTTATGGAGGGAGCATTCTTTGATGACTTCAGAGATCTTTTTATTTATTTTTATTTTCCTCCTATTGGCCTAAAACTATTTTTTAAAAAAGCATGCTTAGGTATGATTCAGTGATTCTGAATACGTTTCTTTTTTCCCCCTTCCATGTTTAACTTTTCTCTCTGACTGCTTTTCTCTTGCTTGTAGCTCCCATGGTTGGATAAAGCTGGGGCAATTCTTTGGCTGTCAATCATTTTGCAGGGCGACTTTCCTGCATGACTTGGTGAGCTCTGAACAGAGGATAACCACAATGGAGAGGCTGTGGTGAGGCGTCCCCAGGCAGCTGGCAGTCTTGAGCATCCAAATGTAATTGCTCTATTTTATTCACCACAGCCTGCCTGCTGTGTTCACCAGACTGCCCAATGGAACGGAAGGTAATCAGAGTCCAGACGCCCTCAGAAAGTCAGACACTCACAGCCAAAGTTAAAGATATGTAAAAAATTACTTGGATGTGATTTGTTCTCATAGAACTCAATTTCTGGGTATGAACAAGAGGAAACAGTACAAAACTGGGACACTAAAATTCATCTTCACTGAAGAAAATGCAGGGAGAGCTGTGAACATTTAATAACTTTCGTATCCAACTGCCCATAGTAAGTGCTTGCTTAATGCACAGACAAGACAGGGAGACTCAGAAAGCAGGCAACTCAAGGCACTTCCAATTTATTTAAAAAACTCTTTGATCTGTTTTGAAATTTAGGATTCTGCTTTTGACTTTGCTAGATAAAGTTGGAGTAGAAATGAATTATTCATATGAAATATTGCCTCAATAACACTGCATCAAATAAACATAATGAAAAGCTGCCCATGTTATATAAGGGAAGCTAAGTCACAACTCTTTTGAATTGCAAAGTTAAGCACTCGGGGCTAGACTCTTCCCCAACATTACTCTATGGAAGAATCCGCTTAGGAGGTTGTAATGCTCAGATCCTTTTTATTTTCAGTCAGACATACATTTGTGGTTTATGGGTTTAAACTACTGTTGTAACCATGGTGCTATTAAATCTCACAGCTCTCTTCCTGATTCCATCCAAGTCATTGGAGGCCGGAGAGCAATTTCTGTAACAGTGTATCCCATACCTCTCCAGCCTTTTATGTTTACCACAGAAATATGGTAACCTGCATCTCTACCACCATGAATTGTGCAGAGTACAACATTTTTCAGCAGCCACTAGGAGCATACCTATAGCCATGCCTTAAAGGGAAAATTTTAAGGCAAATACAAACCTCAGTTATCAATGATGTTTCTTTTCTGGTGGGGCTTTGCCTAATAGATTAAAAGAGAGAGAGAGGATAAAGTAAACTAAAATAAATGGTGCATGTCAAGGGAATTGAGCTCTGCTTAAATTCAATAGATAACACTTGAATTCTTGCTGACAATTCGACTTTAAAGAGTTGTAGTCCAATAAAGGTATAGGAAGTCACCAGAGTTAACCTTGGGAAAAATGGTGAGGAAGACAGAGTCTGTCTTCAGATTTACCCTGGCGCCCTGTCCTCTGGATACTGAGGCTCCGCGGGAGCAGGCTCATCGCACGACTGGGTGCTCCGTGTTTCCTACTCACTGACTCAGAGTTACCAAGAGGCTTTATAAAATTGGATTCTCGATGGCAGGCTTAGACCTGAATTGGAGTCTCTGGGAGTTGGAGAACGTCCTACACATCCTAAGGAACTGATGCTTAGTCAGTGGACTCTGCAATTGGCCTGTGGGGGAAACTTGGGCAAGGTCATGAACTGCTCTGTCTCAGTTCTTGCTACCTGTGAAATGGTGATAGCAGTGCCTGTCTCTCAGGGTGGTTGTGAGAATTCAACGAGAGATTTCCACAGCCCGTTGAGCCCAGTGTCTTGGCTGTGTTATGACTTGAAGTGGATGAATGGAATTTGAAGATACCTCTTGGTGCTAGAATTTTGGGTAGCTCCAGCTTGAGTTTATGTTTCTTTATTTACGAATTGAGAACAATAAGATCTACTTACTCTGTCACAGAAAATTGTTCTGAGGAATCAATGAGGCAGTGTAGTGGTTCAACTTCAACTTACATAAATAGTAAATATTATAAGACTATTAAAATAAATTTTATAATAAATTATAAGTATATACATTTAGAAAATAATATATAAATATAATATATAAATAAACTAATAATAGTAGACATAACTCATTGAGCACAGACCCTATAGAGCAGGCACTGTATTTGGCATTTTAAGTTAGTAATACTGCTTCTCAAATAAAACATGTGTTGTTTATTGAGAACTCTTATTGGCTTTGCATTTGGTGAGGTGCTATCTAGCATTCAAAACAAACTCTTGTAAAGCTATTCATATGATTCAGCATCATTCCAAGTGCTTTATACATGTGCATTAATTCAGTCATAACTACCAGGGAGCCCTTGTTATTTCTGCCATTTTACAGATGAAGAAAGTGAGATCCAGAAAGGTTAAGTAACATGCTCAATGCCACATAGTTAGTGCTAGATCTGTGATTTGAACCTCCACAATCTGGCTTTGGAATCAGCTCTAAACTACAATTCTAAGCTTTGTTTATAATATGAAATATACTTTATAATATAGTGCATAATAACTCTCTGTCAAGTAAGTGACCAAAGCTTCCTTAGAACTTTGTGTCTTCTAAGGAACAGCACCATCAGAGCCCGAGAAAGAACTTCTGGCCTGACATTCTTACTTTTCTTAGTGGATCCCCTCTAGGATATTGTGCTTAGCTCTGAGTGATATGTTTTAAATGAAAATATAACATTCCCCCCAACATCCTCCTTTCAAAAATACTTATTAAGCACATGCTATGTTATAGGCACCATGCTAAACTCTGAAAGTTTAGTAGTCAAAAAGATGGCATGGCCTTTTCCCTTAGAGAGTCAATGTTCTAGTGAGGCAGAGGTAATATAATAGGTAATTCCCAAACACGTGAGGCGGACATGAGGACTGGGGAGCCGCATGGCTCTGTGTCCTAAGTGTCAGGGGAGATGTCCTAGAGGATGTGTCACTTGGCCAAGGCTAGAAGCATGCATGAGCCAGGTGACGATGTTGCTGGTGAACACTTAGGAAAGTCTCTCAGACACAGGAACCAGCATGGACCTGGAGGTCAGATAGACTGCAGCTCGTTGCAGAAATTAGAAGAAATTTTCTATGTCTAGGGCTAATATTTCCACAGGGTAGATTGGAGAGAAATGAGAACAGAGAAGTTAAGAAGAGATCAAATTATTAAGAGTTTATGTCAGAGACTAGAGAGGGTATGAACATCATGCTCAGAGCCACCAGGAACTATTGAGCATTTTCAGCAAACGTATGGAGTCATGAGATCAATATTTTGGAAAGCGCAAAAGCAATACCGTTGTCCCTTCCTCCCCCCACCACAGTTTCACTTTCCACAGTTTCGGTGACTCCTGGTCAACCACAATCTGAAAATATTAAATGGAAAATTGTAGAAATAAACAATTCATGTGCTCTAAACTTCATACTCTTCTGTGTGATGAAATCTTGCACCATCCCACTCCATCCCGTCTGAGACATGAAGCACCCCTTTGTCCAGCGCAGCCACTGTACACGCTCCCCATACGTTAGCCACTTAGTAGTGTCTTGGTTATCAGACTGACTGCTGAGGTATCTCAGGGTTTGTGTTGCCACCCTTACAGTAGCTTAACACCACGTCACAATGCCTCTGTCATTCACTCTCTTCATCTCATCATGCAGGCATTTTGTCACCTCACATCAGCACAAAAGGGTAAATACTAAGGTATTTTGAGAGAGAGACAATAGTCACAAAACTTTTATTACAGTATAATGTTATAATTGTATTTGATTATTAGTTATTGTTAACCTCTTACTGTGCCTCATTTATCAATTAAACTTTATCATAGATATATATGTATGTATAGGCAAAAAACATAATGTATATAGGACTTGTTACCATCTGTGGTTTCAGGCATCCACTGGGAGTCTTGGAACATATCCCCCATGGATAAAAGGGGGCTCTGTAATTGTAAGGGAGCAAGAATGGAAGCAGATAGACGTGTGAGGAAGCTGCTCTGGTAGCCACGTGAAGGACGTCAGTGGCCAGGAACAGGGAGGGACAACAGGGTAAAGAGGTATCTAGGAGGTAAGAATAGCAGGACTTGGTGACTGGATGTGAGGGTTGACTGGGATACCCTCAAGACACCCTTGTCTTAGAGAATAGAGAATAAATTCATTAGGTGAATTGCACATACTTCGTTAGAAGTAGAGTGAAGTGGAGATGCGAGAGGCAGTATTTTCAAATATTTATTATAGCATTGCTTTAAACATGTTTTGGTTCAATGTATTGTCTCCCTCTGTAAGAATGACCAGCTAAGAGTGTGTCTATTAAAATATTATGTTGACACAATGAAACAGGCTGAGTAAAAAGGTGTTCTGTGAACTCATGCATTGCATCGTTGAATTGTGGCAGGCCCAAGCATAGACCCCACCCAGTCCAGATATCCTCCAGCAGGAACCCAGGGGTGAGGAAGAGGGGTTAGGGGCGCTGGAGGAGGGGCAGTGGCGCTCCAGCTGTCTGATGCTTCTGTCAGGCACACATGGGCGCAAAGTACATGCTTCTTGAACCAAGCTGAATAGAACGTGTGGGGTTTTCAATGGTCGGATTGAAGTTACAAGGAGGCTATCAGCAAGGCACAAGGAAGAACTTTCTGACAGTTGTCTGGCACTTGTTTCAGTGCAGTGAGCTCCTCATTTCTGGATATGTTTAAGCAGATCTGGTCTTACATCTGTCCGGCAGGGGTTTCCTGTTGGGGACCACCTCCTATGATCTCTAGTGTCCTTGATGACTGCCTATAAGTAAATAAGTAAATGGTTCCAAGGAATTACACTCCCTACCACAGAGGGGAAAGCATCCATCTCTCACTTGTGGCTGCACCATCACAAACCTGTACGAGAAGCACAGATTATTATTGATTATTATTATGGGAGCCTTTGAGTTTCTCCAAAGAGTGTCATTGCTTTATCATGCCAGATATTTGCCATCTTACAACTACTAAGGTCTTTAGATATTGTCTTTGCTTCTCTAAACAAAATCGGAAAGAGAATTCACATTTGATCAAATGAAAGCTACCTCAGTAAGTTCTTTTTCAGAGACTTTGTTATTCAGTCAGTGCAGGATTTCAGTTTGAGGAAAAATTAAGAAAGCTCGAAAGGAAAATATTATATTCTCTCTGCCTCTGGTTTGACTACCTTGCAATAAAGAGGCAGAGACTCAATCAGCTGTTAGGGCTCAACGTGAGCACAAGTTATATGTGTTGTTTACAATTCCTTTTGAGAGCACTTGCATGCTCTTCATAAGATGAACAAATAGCTGCTAAGGACCCTCCTAAGACTGTCACATTTACTTTACTTATGTCCACATTTTTACATAAGTTTACTAGGTAAACAGAAGCCTATCACCCGCTATGCCACCTCTCTTCCTCAGGGTTATGCTTTAAAAGCATTCTCAACAGGAAATAAGTTTCATTAGTGCTTGGAAAATAAATTGGTGAGGTGACAGATTCTGTGGTTTGATGGAAGCTCAATTATAATTGTATAACATAATATAGCAAGTGCAGATGAAATCCTATTAAGGTCTGGAAATCCAATATCTCATCTCTATGACTTTTAATTGATCTTTACACATATTGTCATCGTAGTCAACTATCTGAGCTGATTCTAGTACACATAAACAAATGTAAGCACATTAACTCTGCTAATAATTTTAACAAGTAATCTGTATTTCCCATTAGACTGTCTCCAATTTTGCCTTTACATAATTAAAGATATCATCAGTGATAAGCCTAATGCGTTATTTAAAGTATGCATGTATTGAAGTCTTGCTTTTATCATTAACTACGTTGTGATGTATTCTATGTGGCCATCATTAAAAAAAAAATCAGAGCTTCTCTTTCTCTGAAGCAAACATGGATGGCGGGGATGGGGGAGAAGGAGGTCCCCTGGGAGGGGTGTAGAAACCATAGATGGAGTAGAAAGTCTGACTTTTAGTACTGATTTCATTATTAAATTAGCCATGGGAGATTTTTAACCTTTCAGATCCTACTTTATCACCTCCAGTAACAGAGGTGTTCCTAATTTTTTCTCTCAATGTTAACATTCTGGTTTCTGTGAGGCAGATACTGACTCACTACTCTGCATGTAATTGAGGGTTTGATGTAAAACCTGTGGCCTTTGTATTCCTTTCTGTTCACGTTTCATCCAGCTGGACAGTGTAAGCTGAAGTGTGTGCGTGGGAAGAAGGTGGTCAGGGAATGTGTTTCTCTTGCTGATTATTACATCTGCAACAATTAACTCAGTGCCTGGCAATTGCTCAATTAATTTTTGTTGAATGAATGCATACTAGCCATTCTGCCTTACCATGGAGATGGATTGGAGAGATTGGCTAGGCAGCCCCATTTAATATCCCTTGTGTTAATATCCTTCAGCTAGATGAAACACTGTGAAATTACATCTGAAAGTACACCTTTAATGACCTGGCACGACACCGAATGCCGTCTCCCATCCTTAGTCAAATGGAAGTGAACCAGAAGGAACCGCTGTCTTCAGACCATTTCCCACACTTGCTTATTAGTCAGAACAGAGCGTGGAGATGCTCCTGTTAGTCAAGGGCAGAAGAAGACTTAATTTGTTAGTTTCCAGCTCGCGCAAAGTGGAAACCAGTGTGTGCTGCAAATATGACATTTGAGAATGTTTGAGTACTCAGAGAATATTAAAGTCCACACCATGGTGTAAACAAAATAACTTTTAATACCAGCTATGACTAATCCAGTGCTTTTGTTCATTAGGTAGAACAAACATTCTGATTTGCAATCAAATATCTGCAAGTACCATGAATGCCTGAGAAAAATCCTTCCTGGCATGAGATCTTATCTCTGCACACAGAACAGCTAAAATTCGTTCCTTGACAGACAATCTCCACGCAAAGGTGATCCCAGTAAACAATCTTTTTGAAGTGATTTTTTTTTTTCTGCAGAAGTGTGACTTATTTGGGAGTTTATCTATTTAAGTTCACCACTTTATAAAATCGTCTTTGCATTTATTAGCATATATTCATTTCACTGAATTTTCTCTCTTTTGGTTGGGGGATACTCTCCCTGTTCCTTATTTCATCTGATTTGTTTTTGAAGCAAATAATCCTTTTCTTCTTTATTCGTCCTTATAAATAAAAAGAATTTCTTGTACATAAAAATAAAATAGCAAAGTTCTTATAGCAAGACTTAATGAGAGGCAAAAGCCCTGTGAAAAATTTATCAGTGTACTTCTTCTGACATTAAAAGACTTTCTTCATTAAGGGCAAAAACCCAAAGAAAAATGGTTTGTATACTTGCTCCTGCATTAAAAACTTCTGGGAGAAAGATGGAGAGAAGCTGTTTGAGAGTGTTAGGAATTCCTGAAGTGCATCAGGTTAAGTCCAAGGTGATACCAACTTCTCTCAGAGTAGTGACCTTTTTGCTTGTTTTTTCTTGCTTGCACAAGCAAACACTTTTGACATATTTTTCAAGACCCTTAATTCCTCTCTGTTTGGCAAATTACCAGCAACATAAAAAAAAGAGAAAGAGAGAAGCTTTTATTTTATCTTTGAGCTGCTTAAATATTTATGTTCTAATTTGTTATTGACTTCATGTGAAGTTTTATCAAAATATAGATGGAAAAGTTTAAAGATTGCTCCTGGGAGAGCAGTTAATCCATATAAAAATAAATTTCTAATGGCCAGATTTTCTGGGCTTAAAATATATGAAAGCAAAACCAAAGAGGCCCAGTTTATATGCTGACATTTGTAGACAAGGGTAAAGAAAACCCAGGAATGAAAATCCTAATTAAATATCATTGTAAATGTTCATTTTTTATTTTTAAAATATTTGATAGAGGTCTTCACTAGACTTCTCTTTTAATTACATTTCATTTGTAAAAATGAAACCTAATTAAAAAACACCTTAGGGTAAACCTTCAGGGATGAGTCTTTGTTGAATTTGACCTCCCATTTCAATCTCACTTTTAGTATACTCATGCTTTCTTAGACCTTTAATGTGTTTTAGAAATAGCTGCATGTTAAACATAGGGAGTGGGCAATATGTATGGCGAGGGACTGAATCTTCAATGATGAAATTTCAAAAAGCAAAAGGAGAAGGAAGTTCAGAGAGATCATATAAACAGGTATTGTTTCAAATCCAGGCACATGGATCTAGGCTTGAAGAGGTCTCGTATCAGTGTTGCCTTTGTGACATAACTCACATTATATATTTTTCTATTCTGAGACCCTTCTGTGTGTGTGTGTATGTATGTGTACACACACATACATATATAAATTTATTTTTTATTGTTCAAGTACAGTTGTCTCCATTTTCCCACTACCACTTTCCCCTGTCCCACTCACCCTCACCTCCCATCCTCAGTCCTTCCCCACTTTGGCTTTGTCCATGGGTCCTTTATACATGTTCCCTGACTTGACCCTTCTCTTTCTTTTTTCCTGTTACTCCCATCCCTTCTCCCCTCTGGTTACTGTTAGTTTGTTTTTTCTTTCAATGTTACTGCTTATATTTTTCTTGCTTTTTTGTTTTGTTGATTAGGTGCCACTTATAGGTGAGATCATATGGTATCTGTCTTTCACTACCTGGCTTATTTTACTTAGCATAATAGTCTCCAGTTCCATCCATACTGTCATGAAGGATGATAGCTCCTTCTTTCTACTGCATAGTATTCCATTGTGAAATGTACCATAGTTTTTTGATCCGCTCATTTATTGATGGGCACTTAGGTTGCTTCCAGCACTTGGCTATTGTAAATTGTGCTTCTATGAACATTGGGGCACATAGGTTCTTTTGAATGACTTTATATTTTTGATGAAAGTTATTACAGCAATGAATTAACTATTGCAAAAAAGAAGAGTTTTATCTAACTAAGGAAACTGTTGAATAGCTACTTTAAAATTCTAACTCACTGAGACTTATTTTACTGGCAAAAGTAATATAGCAGTGAAAGACAAATGCCATATGATCTCACCTATAACAGGAACTTAATGAACAAAACAAACAAATGAGCAAAATAGAACCAGAGGCATGGAAACAAGGAAGAGACTGACAGTGGCCAGATGGGAACTGGGAGGGGGAGAATGGGGGAGAGAAGGGGAAGGGTCTAGCCAAGGAACATGTATGGATGACCCATGGACAGGGACGATAGGGTGGGGATTGACTGTGGGAGTGGAAGTGGGTGGGGCAGGGGAGAGCAATGGGGGAAAAATTGGGACAAATGTAATAGAGCAACAGTAAAATAAGAATAAAAAGACTAGCTACTTCTTGGTGTAATATAATTGCTAGAAGATTTTCTTATTTGCTTGGATCAGTTTCCCATATTTTAGGTCTCAGATAAGGCTCAGTTCACAAAAACAAACAAATTTTAAAGAAGAAAAGAAGGAAGAGAGGGAGGATAGGGGGAAGGAGAGAGAGAGAGAGAGAGAAAGAAAGAGAGAGAGAGAGAATCCAACCTTCTCTGCTTTCCAGTTCGACTCAATAGATTGCATGATGCCTACCCACATTGGTGAGGGCCATCTGGTTTAACCAGGCTTTTTACCCAGGCCACCACCAATTTAAATGCTAATCTCTCCTGGAAACACCTTCATAGACACATTCAGAAATAATGTTTAATCATTTATGTGGCTATCAGTGGCCCAGTCAAGTTGACATATAAATTAGCCATCACATGCAGTCACCCTTAAACTAGCTTGTGATCCAGAAATGACAATAGGGCAGGCCTGGCTCAGGCCCCCAACAGCTCTCAGAGACCTTACAGTCTAGGTGGGGAGACAGGGCTACCCTGTTGCCCATCTGTAGGAAGTACCAAGGCGAAGGGTGCCTCCAGAGGACCAGCAGTGATTAGCTTGCACAGCCGTATGTGGTGACAGAGAGCCATGATCAGATATATGTGCCTTAGGAAGATCATAACAAAAAAGGTGGTGCTGAATTGATACATCAGGAAAGGGCCTTGGAATTATGCTTCTTAGCAATATAGTGACAACTACCTACAGAAGCAGTTAACGGTCTGGAGTGGTTGCTTTTAGGAAGTGGACCTGGGAGTAGGAGGTGTGTGGAAGGACTGGAGATGCTTGTTTGTCCTTTTAAACCTTTGATTATTATTTGATATTTTAAAATCAGATATATATGTATATACATATGCATAAATGTGTGATTGTGTTTATGTGTGTGTTTATATGTGCACATATGTGTGCATACATATTGAATGCACACATATTTGCCTAAATATAAGTATATTTACATAAATATATATGTATACACACACACACTTTGAAGAATAAGGGAAAAGTGATCCCTCTGGGGACAGTGTGGATCAAGCACTGGAATAGGCAGACCAGTTTATAGGCCACCTCTACAATGACTGTGGCTACGGAAGGCTCAAATCTGAACCCCGGACAAGTAGGGGAATAGAATGGATTGATCTGGGAGGTGCTAAGGAAGTGGAACAGGACTCTGCTCATAAACACAGCCTTTCTGCCCCATATCATCACCTCCATCCCCTGTCCCCTGCCTGGTCTCCCACTTGCCAGCTTCCCCTTCAGTGGGAGTAGATCATGGGACAGAAGCAAGGGAGGAAGAGCAGGAGGTAGAAGCCATGGGGAAGAACTGAGGCCCCATGGGCTTGCTGCTGGGATGTGGTGTTTCTTTCTGGGTTTTTTTTCCTGTCAATGCTAAGTATCTCCCACATTCTGGAATGGAGATATAAATAGATACAACTCATAATTCCTCTTCCCCAGATATACACACATGCACAAGGTTTTGAGTGTGCATGTTGGCTTTCTTTAATATCACCCCACTTTTGTTTCCTTTATACTTTCAATGTGATGTATATTTGGTGTGTAGGTGTGTGTTTGGGGAGGTGGGGTTGTTGAAGAGACGATAGGTGACTTAGTAAGCCTAAGTTGGATTTAAAAAAATGGTTTTATTCCATTTAATAAAGAACATATCTGCTCTCTTTTTACATATATACAGACATCCATCCATCCGTCCATCCACCCATCCATCCAAGTTTTCTGTCAGGATATTATCTATCTTATTCACCTTCCCCCTTGGGAAACTCAATGTGGGTCTGACAAAGGTACATCTAGAAGTTGCAAAATTCTGAGTCTCTCCCAGGTATTAGTGAGGAAAGTATCAGTTCTGATGATCTCATTCAACTGGAAAATACTAATTTAGAGTTTCCAAGCCAGATACTATGTAAACTCTCTCAGTACTCATTTCAAACTCTTCCCTTACCTCCTTCCGCAGAAGCTGCAAAGCTAAACTCTCTTATTTTTAGTCTGCCTTGAAGCTAGGAATGGTCATGGAACACTGCTCTGGACAATGAAACAGAAGTAGGAAGTCTACCTGAGATTTCTTTGCTTTCTTAATACAATAGACAGCACCATCTGCCCTAATCCTATACCCTATCTTGAGTCAACATTAGCAATTACCTCTCAGATTTCCTGTGTAAGCCCTGGCAGTTGGGTCTTCTGAATACAGTTCCTGATTGACATAGGTAGGCACGGAGAAAACAACAGAAACAAGATAGCATGGCATCTCTGGCCCAAGATTTTGTGGGCAGAGAAATTCTACAGGAGTTGAGATTTTTAAGCAGTGACCTTGAGAGACATGCCTTGGAAGCTCAGGGCTTATTTCCTGCCTGGGAGACCTGGAGCACAGAGACAGATGAAACGCATTTCTGGCTATTAATGCAGAATCAGTGGCAACTCCAGTGTTAATCCTGCAGGCTAGAAATAAATATGCTCTGTCTCCACCAGACCAAATCTTTACTAAAACAGCATTAATACCTATTTATATTTTTTCTATCAATATTTCATAAATTTGAAGGAAAACAGCTTGAAAGAATTCAGATAATTTTTTTTCTCTGTGTGTGCTTTCAGAGCATCAATTATTGCTGTGGGGGCACCTTCAGCAGTGCCTAAAGCTGTAATAAATTCCCCGGTTCTAACTTTGAAGATTTTAAAAACTCTAGCAGTTGAATGTGTATGAATTATTACTCTTGTTCTAACACAGCAATACTCTCCTGGAGAGAGTAAACAAAATCCTCATTCAATTCAAGAATGGATGACAATTTTTTTGGCTTGGATTAGGGGAGGTGTGAATGGGGCATGGGAAGGTGTGTGGCAGGTAGGTTAATTATAATTATTCCCATTTTGCAGATGGGGAAACCAAGGCATGAGCTATTTTTTTCTTGATGGGCTTCTCAGTGATCCAGGAAGACAAAACTCATCACTTAAATTGGTATAAAAATTGAGAATTATTGGTGATATGTGTTACTTTGTTATCTTTCAAACTTGGTAATTTAAAAAAAATCACTTGACCAACTGTCTTCATTCAACTCTCAAAAACAATAACAACAACAGAATGAAAATGCTTGTGAATTTATTTATATTTGCATCCAAATTGAACTAGGAGAGATTAGGGGATGAAGAGGGAGGAAGGAGAATCAGAAATAGCAACTGTTAAATGCCTGTTGTAGGTTGGGAAGGTGTGGGAGGTACACACAACATAGATCATCTCAGGGATTCTGAGCAAGAACTTTGTGGAATATGCATTTATTCACATCTTATATCTGGAGAGAGACTCAGAGTGGTAGTTACTTGCCCAAGGCCATATGTAGCTAGTATACTGGAAGAATGGTCATAGTGAGGAATATGTTTTCATGGTTTTTGATCTTGGTGAAGAAAATGTGTTTTATATATATATAATATTATTATTATAAATATATAAAACACATGGACTTATATATATAAAACACAGGACTTTCTTCTTTTCTATAAAAAGAAGAAAGTCCTGCCATTTGTGACAACACAGAATTACCTGGGGGGACATTATGCTAAGTGACATATGTCAATCACAGAAGGACAAATACCAAATGATTTTATGTATACAAGGTACCTAAAATAGTCAAACTCATAGAAGCAGAGAATAGAAAGGTGGTTACCAGGGGCTGGGAGGAGAGGGGAATTGGGAGTTGTTGTTCAGTTAGTATAAAGTTTCGGTTATGTGACATGAACTAGTTCTAGATACCTGTTAACTATAGTACCTCTAATTAACAATCCTGCATTGCACACTTGAAAATTTATCAAGAGGGTCGATCTCTCTAACACAAGGTCATGAAGATTTATTCTTATGTGTTTTTTTTTTCTGAGAGTTTCATAGTTTCAGCTCTTACATAAAGGTTGGTCATTCATTTTTAGTGATGTTTTATGTAAAGTATAAGGAAGTAGTCCAACTTCACTGTTTTGTATGTGAATATCCAATTGTTGCAGCACCACCTGTTGAAAACGCTGTTTGTCTCTGATTGAGTTGTCTTAGTTCCCTGTCAGAAATCAATTTACTGTAAATGTGAGGGTTTATTTCTGTACTCTCAACTCTATTCCATTGAGCTTTAAGCCTGTCTTTATACTAGCACCGCATTGTGTTGATTGCTGTAGTTGTGTAATAGGTTCTAAAATCAGAAAGTGTGAGTCCGCCAACTTTGTTCTTTTTCAAGATTGCTTTATATTTTGTATTTTCATATGAATTTTAGAATAAACTTGTCAATTTCTGCAAGAAAGACAGCTCAGGTATTTAGAGGGATTGCACTGAATCTTTAGGTCTATTTGGGCAATATAGCCAACCTCAAAAATACTGTCTTCCAATCAATGAACATTGATTGTTTTTCCATTTATTTAGGTCTTCTTTTATTTCTTTCAACATATTTTGTATTTTTGAGAGTACACATTTTGTACTTTATTACTCTGTGTTTTCTTTACAATGATGTATTAAATGGAATTGTATTTTTCAATTTTATTTTCAGTTTATTAATTTCTTGTTTATAGAAACATGATTGATTTTTCTACATATTGATTTGTATCCTGCAACCTTTACTGAGCTTGTTTATTAGTTCTAATAGTATTTGAGTGGATTTATTAGGATTTTCTATGTAAAAGACTATGTCATCTGCAAATAGAGATATTTTTTACTTCTTCCTTCCAATCTTGATGCTTTAAATTTCTTTTTCTTGCCTAATTGCCTGGTTAGAACTTCCAGTACAATATCTAATAGAAATAGTGAGAATGGACCTTAGGAGGAAGGCATCTGGTCTTTCACAGTTAGTGTGGTATTTGCTGTGGGTGTTTTATAAATGGATTTTAAAAATAAGATTGAGGAAAGTCATTTCTATTCCTGCTTCTTATGTGCTTTTTTAATCATGAAAAGGTGTTGGATTTTGTTAATTACTTCTCTTGTGTCTATTGAAATGATCAGGCCGACTTTTCCCCTTCATTTTCTTGTTATGGTGGATTACGTTAATTGATTTTCTGATGTTAAAGCAATTTTCATTCCCCAAATAAATCTCAATTGATCATGGTGTATAATACATTTTGTATGTCAAGGTTTGGTTTGATAGTATTTTGTTGAGGATTTTTGTATCTCCAAAGGGTGGGGTAAAAGTAGGTTTACAATTGTTCATATGAAAAATAATACAATAATTAATAAATAATAATACAAGAATAAACTGTTTTGTGTACTGTCAACTGTAAACCTACTTTTGCCCAACTCTGTATTTATGAGAGATATTTCTCTATTGTGTTCTTTTCTTATGATGTTTGTATCTAATTTTTGTATTGGGGTAATACTGACACCATAGAATGAATTAGAACATACCCTCTTCTATTTTTGAAGAGTTTGTGAATAATAACTATTATTATTATTATTATTATTATTATTATTATTTAGTGTTAGGTAGTATTTATCAGTGAAGCCATCTGGTCCTGGGTTTTTCTTTGTGGGAAACTTAAAAATGACTAATTCGATCTCTCTATTTGTTATAGGTCTATCCAGAATTTTCTATTTATTTTTTAGTCAGTTTTGGTAGTTTGTATCTCTCCAGGAAATTTGTTTATTTCATTTAAGTTATCTAATTTATTGCATACATTTGTTCATGGTATTGCCTTGTAATCTTTTATTTCTGTAAGGTTTGTAGTGATGCCCCTTTTTTCATTTCTGAGACTAGTAATTTGAGTCTTCTTTCTTTTCCTTGATCAATCTGGTTAAATGTTTGTCAATTTTGTTGATTTTTTTCAAAGAATCAGCTTTTGGTTTTGTTAATTGTTACTATTGTTTTTCTATTCTCCATTTCTTTTACTTCTGCTTTAGTCATTATTATTACTTTTTCTTCTGCTTGTTTTGGGTTTAGTTTGCTCTTCTTTATCAAGTCTCCTAAAGTAGAAGTTTAGCTTATTGATTTGAATTCTTTCTTTTTTAAAGATGTAGGTATTTATTATAATTTTGTTTCAAATATTGTTTTAGTTATACATTTTTTTCCTGCAGTACTGCTTTAACTGCAAGCTACAGATTTTGCTATATTCTGGTTTTTGTTTTCATCATCTCAAAATATTTTCTAATTTCCTTGTGATTTCTTCTTTGGATTTTTGGTAATTTAGAAATGTACTTATATATACATAATCTCTCAAAAATTGTTTCTGTTACTGAGTTCTAACTTTATCCCATTATGGCTAGAGATCATTCTTTGTATGCTTTCAAAACTTTTATTTTTACTGAGTTAAAAAAAAAGGAACCTAGTCTAGCATATGGCCTATCTTTGAGAATGTTCCATGTGTGCTTGAGAAAGTGTATTGTGCTTTTGTTGGATGTAATGTTCTATGATGGCTAAGTAGTTGATTTATAGTACCATTCAAGTCTTCTAACAATTGTTGATTGGCCTTGTTCTATTAAAAGTGGGATAGTGAAGATTCCAACTAATTCTGTTAAATTGTCTATTTCTCTCTTCACACTGTCAGTTTTTGCTTTTATGTTTTGGAGACTGTTGTTAAATCCATACATGTATGATTGTAAGTGTTATATATTCCTGATAGATTGATTTCATTTATTATTATAAAATGATCCTTGTTATTGCTTGTAACATTTTTCTTTAAAGGCTAGTTCGTCTGATATTGGTAGAGACATTCTAACTTTTAGCATTCTTCTTTTCATGATGTAACTTCCATTGAATTGAGCTGCAGTGGGAGGTGATGACGTGGGTCAGGCTCAAATGCCACAGATTCTTGCTGTTCTTATTAATATTTACTAGATTTTCTTGAATAAATGTTTTTTTTTTCATTTGCTGTAGGCCATTGGGACAATTTACAGATACTTTAAGTTATTTAAAAATAAACTTCACTAGTTATGATTGTTTTGCTGGGAGGAAGATTCATGGAAATTCTCACACCACCATTGCAGAAACTCTTTATCTTAAACTTGATTTTAACTCATCTTCATCTGCTCACCACTCCACCATATACCTTTCAAATTCAACTGCAACTTATAAGACCTGAAGTAGGGAGGGGTATGAGTCTGATTTTTCATGCTTCCTTATATCTTCTTTTCTATATCTTAGAGAAGGTATTAAGGGAGAAATGAGATAAATTAAAGCATATTTATCTTATTACTGTACTTAGCGTGATTATATTATTGTCTTTTAGTAAGTGGTTTCAGCTTCCCCAACTAAAGCCAGTGGCCATTTGGTGCCTTCCATGTGGGGCAGCATTCAGTTCTTACATTCTTGTGAGTGTGTGTGTGTTTGTGTGTACATGTGTGTGTGTCTGTGTGTGAGTTTTGTGGAGGGGTCAGTAGGACCTCTCAAATGAAAGTGTCTCTGAAATGGAAGACCTATATATCATGGGTGGGCTGTTTCTTCTGTGTTCCAAAAATGTCTTGCAGTTGATCTTAGAAGACCCTGTGCTCTCTGTAGCAGAGGATAGAGACCTCTTCAGGACCATGCAGAAGATGAATGCCTCATTTCTAAGGATTCGTTTTATCTGACTTGTTCCTTTTGGTGGGGCCTTGCTGTTAGGTTTTTGATAGCTGTCCCAACAGTTTTAAACAGAACTTAGTTTTAATTTAGCACCAGAATCTAGAGGATTTTAATAGTACAGAATTAAATAAAATATGATTCTTAAAATTACTGACAAAGGAAGGATAAGTATATTATCATAAAGTAAGTGATAATTTTAGAATCAAATTCAAGAAAGATGAAAATTGTATTTTTTTTTCTTTATTTTTTCAAATACATTTGTCTCTGCCTTCCCCCCACCACTTTCCCTTGCCCCCTCCTCCTCTCCCACAATCTTTCCCCTTTGGTTTTCTCCATTAGACCTTGCTATATGTTCCTTGACTTTCCCCTTCCCTTCCTTTTCCCCTGCCCCTGCTTCCCTCTTGTCTATGTTGGTTTCTTTTCCTTTCAGTGTTGCTGGTCTTATTTTCCTTGCATCTTTGTATTGTTGGTTAGGTTCCGCTTATAGGTGAGATTATATGGTATTTGTCTTTCGCCCCCAGGCTTATTTCGCTTAGCATAATGCTCTCTAGTTCCATCCATACTCTTGCGAAGTTTAGTAGTTCTTTTTTTCTTTCTGCTGCATAGTATTCCATTGCGTAAATGTACCATAAGTTTTTGATCCAATCATCTACTGATGGGCATTTAGGTTGCTTCCAACACTTGGCTATTATAAATTGTGCTGCTATGAACATTGGGGTGCATAGGTTCTTTTGATGTGGTGTTTTGGGATTCTTAGGGTATAGTCCCAGCAGGGGAATCACTGGATCAAAAGGCAGTTCCATTTTCAGCTTTTTAAGGAAATTCCACACTGCTTTCCACAGTGGCTGCACCAGTCTGCATTCCCACCAACAGTGGACTAGGGTTCTCTTTTCTCCACAGCCCCGCCAGCACCTGTTGTTTGTTGATCTGTTTATGATGGCCATTCTGACAGGTGTGAGGTGGTACCTCATGGTGGCTTTGATCTGCATTTCTCTGATGGCTAGTGATGCCAAGCATCCTTTCAAATGTCTCTGGGCCCTCTGTATTTCTTCCTTGGAAAAGCATCTGCCCAGGTCCTTTGCCCATTTTTTGATTGGATCATTCGCCTTCTTGGAGTGGAGTTGTGTGAGTTCTTCATATATGTTGGAGATCAAACCTCTATCTGATGTATCATTAGCGAATATATTTTCCCATATGGTTGGCTCCCTTTTCATTTTGCTGATGTTTTCTTTAGCCATGCAGAAGCTTCTTATTTTGATGAGGTGCCACTTGTTTATTCTTTCCTTTATGTCTCTTGCTTTAGGAGACATATCGGTGAAAAAATTGCTGCGTGGGATATCAGAGTTTCTTGCCAATGTTCTCCTCTAAGACTTTTATGGTATTGTGACTTACATTTAAGTCTTTTATCCATCTTTAGTTTCTTTTTGTGTATGGTGACAGCTGATGATCAAATTTCAATTTTTTGCATGTAGCCATCCAGCTCTCCCAACACCATTTGTTGAAGAGGCTATTATTACTCCATTTTATGCTTCTGCCCCCTTTGTCAAATATTAGTTGCCCGTATAGACCTGGGCTTATTTCTAGGCTTTCTATTTTGTTCCATGGGTCTATGGGTCTGTTCTTGTGCCAGCACCAGATTGTTTTGAGTATAGTGGCTTTGTAGTATAGTTTGATGTCCGGTATTGTGATCCCTCTTACTTTGTTTTTCTTTCTCAACATTGCTGTGGCTTTTCGGGGTCATTTATGGTTCCATATAAATTTTTGAAATGTCTGTTCTATTTCTGTGAAATATATCATTGGTATCTTAATAGGGGTGGTGTTGAATCTATAAATTACTTTGGGTAGTATGGACACTTTGATGGTATTAATTCTTCCAATCCATGAGCACGGTATATGAAAATTATATTCTTGTTATTGAAATATTACCTAACCATTCAAATGTAACTCTTAAATTTACTATAGTATATAAGCTGCATTATCTTTTCTCACTCAGGGGAGGGTCAGCCTTTTTGTTCTATTTAAGTCTTCAACTGATTGGATAAGGTCCACCCACCATACAGAGGGCATCTACTTTATTCAGTCTACTGACTTAAATGTTAATCTTATCCAAAAACACCCTCAGAATAATATTTGATCAACTACCTGGGCACCTAGTGGCCTAGTCAAGTTGACACATAATATAAACCATCACACTCCCTTCCTCTATCCATCCCTTCTTGCCCCATCTTCCTGGCTGTAATCGCCCAGAGTGGAACTTCTGTTGCACTAATGTGGGGCGTAGAGTGCATGAGCAGATTGTGGCTCAAATGCCACGAATTCTTGCTGTTCTTATCAAAATGTATTAGATTTCTCCTGAATAATCTGTGTGTGTTTCTCCATTTGCTGTCTGTCATTAAGAAAATTTCCAGACTTGCTGGAAATTTCCCTCCCTCCCTCCCTCCCTCCCTCCCTCCCTCCCTCCTTTCCTTCCTTCCTTCTTTCCTTCCTTCCTTCTTTCCTTCCTTCCTTCCTTCCTTCCTTCCTTCCTTCCTTCCTTCCTTCCTTCCTTCCTTCCTCCAGCACATGTTTATTAGGGCTTCTAGCTCTCCCACAGTGATTTTAAGAGGAAAGTAATTTATCTAACCATTCTTATTTATGAAACTCTTTAAGGAAACAATTTGCAAATGTTGGAGATCCAAGAACTCTGAATATGGAAACTGAATGCCAACTCTTGGATTCCCAATGGGAGCTCTGACCTGGGAAAGAGGTTTACATTGGTAAGTGTCAGAAAAGGTCTTTTTATAATGGGATGTTTACTTAAAAAATCATTTTTATTTTGTTCCTTGGAGGAGAATAATGCTTTGGTGGATATGCATTTATTGGTTTCAGTGTTCCACATTCTGCTTTTGGCCTCAATTTCAAGATTTTAATTCTTTATAATTAGTACACATAATTTACACTATTGCCTTTTCTTTTAATGAATTTTTATGTTGGTCTAAGCCCATAACTCAGTGATTATGTACTGTTATTGTCTTCTGCAAAAAGTGGGTTTTTGTTATTTGATCATAACTTTATTGAATATTTTAATGCCTAATATAGCTAAAATTTTATTTTATTGATGTACATTGAATGTCTTAAAATAGTTATTTGTTTAGATTTTACCCTAAATTATTTGTGCTGCTACATTAAGAAGTTGAATTATGATTTTGTACTTTATTAAAAATAACTGAAGCAGTTGTTTTGAAACTAATGGGAGATGAACCATATCTAATTCATCATTTTAATCATGCATACTTGTGGATAGAATATTTTAGAATCAAAGTTTTAAGAATAATTATTATTTACTCAAACAATAGGCATTCATTTTGTATCTGTGCATGTGTGCATGTATGTGTTTTTGTTCAATTCTAGAAATAGAGATTAAATGCCCCTATGTCTAAGAACACATGCCAGAGACAAAGAAAGCTCTACCAGCTTTTGGTCTACTTGGAGGGTGAGGGAAATGTGATTAAGACAGTAAAAACGTCTAGGAGAGTTATTCCAAAGGTTGGAATAAATACTGTGAAGTTTCAGAGAAGAGAGTCAATGCAATTTGTTGGAGAGTCCAGGAAATGCATAAAGGAGGTGATGAGATTTGTAACATTCATATTTTGAATAGGAATTAATTGCTTCTGCTTACATGTTCTTTGCAGCTTCATTATAGTATTTGTTCTATTCAGCTTTAGCATATTTGATTATTTGTGTTTGCTTATATGACTAGTTTTAAAGCTTCTTGAGGACAGGGACCTTGTTATAACCATATTTGATCCAAATACCTGTTATTCCTTGGTATCCTTTCATCTAGTCCCCATGGTAGTTGCTAAACAAATATTTGTTTAATTAAATTTAGCACTGCTATGAAAACAAAATTACGCAGACACTTAGAGCTCTAGTCTATGTGAGTCAAAGTGCCTTTGATAGGAGGGTTTAAGATTAACAGATAAATGCTACAGACGTAATTAACACTTCTCTGAAAAGCAGTCAGGGCCCTGATGGAGATGAGGCCCGAAAACTATGAAAATATTTCTGAGAAGCAAGGAAGATATGGCGGGATGTCCTTGTTTATAGGCACACAGGAGAGAGAAGGTAAATGGTACTTGTAACAATTAAATAGTAACTAGAATACTTATCTGTAAACCTGAGTATTTTTGCTAAGGATTGACTCTAATGCTCACCTACCTATCTAAGGCTGAGTTACAAGGCAGGAATAGCTAAAGAAGACTTGGTTCGCACCCTCAAGGGGCCTTTCAAAATATTTTCACATCAGAAACAGGTTATAGCATTGTTTCCCTGGCTTCTTCCTTCCCAATTTTTCATAACCAGGGTTATTGACTTCCCTACCCAGCATCAGCTATGTCCTGAATCTAAAGCTAATCCTGAGTGAGTTAGAAATATAACCTTATTTTCACCATTTACAATGACTTGAAAATGAGTTCCAATCCTAGACCTGGGATCCAGGACCCAGAGCCCAGCCATGGGTGCTGGGCCACACTGTTTCCTTGAATCTTTTCCTTAACAGTTAGTATTGGAATGGCAGTATTTTTGTTGTCACACGGCTGCAGTATTTGTGACTCTCTTTTACCTGGTCTGGTACCTTCCTCCCCGCAGGGTTCTGCCTTAGCTCCCTCTCCTTTGTCAGCCGTATCTCTCTGCCTATTTCTTCTGGCCCTCTGGCCCCAAACATTGGCCTGCTTCATCCTTTCCAGTCTCTTTCCCTAAGGGCTGGAGCATCATTCCAGTATAACAGACTGTGGCCCCCAGTGCTGGAGGGAATGGTGAGATCTCCCAGGACTACCATTTCTGTCCTTTTCCCATTTCTTAAGAGTTCTTGCTCTCCTTTTAGAAGTTGCCATTCCTGTGCACTCTAATCTGTCAGCCCAGCTCCGCCAGGAGTAACTTCCTCAATTGTGCTGAGTTTTTAATGCCCTTTCGATTGTAAGCCTTAGACTATCCAGTTACCTGTCCCTGGACCCTCTCCGTAGCTGGACCAGATTCTGTGCTATTCTTACCTCCATTCTTATCCCATCTGATTTATCTCCTCTTTCTTCCAGCTCCATGTTTCTGAGATTCTGTCATACTTCAATTTCAAGTCCAGGTAAGCATTGCCAAATTGATCTTATTGTATTAAATGATGCTTTTAATCTAGTTAGATTAATTTTCTTAGCAGCTATGTATCTCCATTCATTCCTAATCCATCATCAAATTATTACTCTTGTATCTGTTGCTATTTCTTTTCATCCATCCATCCATCATCCATCCATCCAACAGATCTTTAGCAAGAAACTGCTGAAGTTCAGGCATCTGGCTCAAGTGATAATGGGTAAATTCAAGTCATACAAATGCTCTAAAGATAAAACTTTGCTAGTTTCAGAGTTTCTAAGATGATACCATGAATTCTTTAACTTTTGTACTCTATAATTCTGAGTTATAAATTCTAGGCCATGAATGTAGCTTTGAGACTAAGTGTATTTTAAGTTCAAGTAATAAAAATATGCTTTCACTGTATATTATTATATGAGAATTTAAAGCTAACTGTTATGTATCAGGTACTTTATATACTTTATGGGATGATTTATCATTATCCACAATTTAAGATATAGAATAAAAAATGGAGGCTCAGAGAAAATTAAGTAACTTGTCCAAAGTCAATTGTCAGAAAGCAGTAGAGAGAGATTATAATTTAGGTATTTCTAGGTTTAAAGTCCAGGTCCTTACATATCATCAAATTACTTAATATTTAATAAAGCTTAAAAGCAACATTTGAATTTTTACAATCACATTCTATTGGACAATTCTATTATTTTTTCTTTACAATTGTTGTTACTTCATCCTGATAAATCTGTCCTTACAAAGGAATGCTATATGGTTACCCCCATCCCACCATGCCCTCAGCATTTGTTTAACATTTAAATGGTCAAGGATACAGCTGAAGAAAAAAGTTTGACCAGTAAAAAGAAAATGCATGGCGTCCCCTTTGTTTGGGAACTGTGACGTAGCATCTCAGCCCCATGCTGAAATTTTAACAGCTCCCAATTTTTACCAAATTCTAACAGTTGCCCCTTATGCAGTTTTTTTGCCCATAGCAGAAAGAGATGAGGATAATGAAGGCATGTAAGTGCAAGAAATAATAGCTTCTGTGTTTTGATGAGAGAAAGGATTGGAAAACCATAAAAGCAAAGGTACTAAGAAACAGTATTTAAGAGACCATGTATTGTCAGACACTAGACATACCTGTCTCAATAATGCACTGCTGTGTAATTGCCTCTTTACAACCATTCTGAAGGGAGCTGGTGCACAAGGATGCACATAATGATGACTTTGGGAACCAAGTTAAAGATTAAAATATATTTCACTTCTTTCTCTTGGAAGGCAGGGGACTGTGTACCATGCGAGCAAGTGCTGAAACCCAAAATAGTTTTAGGGCTTCAAGGAGTAAGCGTCTATTATCTGAAAAATTTACTCATTTGGAATCCGCCTCCCCGTGCTGCTTCTTACCTGCTCTGTGACCTTTGGGAAGTCAGTTGATTTCCCTGAGACTGTTCCCTTCTCTGTAGTGTGAAACTAATAATAATACTGATGGGTTGGTCATGAGGATTAAATTAGATCAAGATCAAGTGCTAACACAGCTTCCACCATATATTAAATACACACACACACACACACACACACACTCACACACACACAAAAGAGTCTGCTATTGTTTTTTAGGTGCTGTCCATTTGTATTTTGCCTATGTGTTACTTACATCCATGGACTTAAGTTTTTACATTTTAGAGTTTAAGAAAATTCATCTGCAGAGATGTGTTTATTGGGGAGTTTGCTTGCAGTATCTTGAGATCCATTCTTGCCTGAATTCCTCATTACTTCTTACAATTACATGAGACTCACTTACATTTTTCATCTCTTCTTTTCTCACCCAATCGCTCCATAGGAGCCACATGGCAGGCCTGATTTAGTGTAAGAAGCTCTGGGCCACCCTCCGGAGAGCCAGATTTTACTTTGTCTCTGCTAGTGACTCACTGTGTGAATTTGAGGAAGCAGCTTCACCTCCCTGGGCTTTCTTTAGTTTGAGTTACCCCCTAATATTTCTACCACCTGCTTTTATAGCATTTTCTATCAGTCTTGGAACTACTTAAATACTTTCTTCAGATAAATTTAAATGTTTGCATAGTGTAGTGTTTATTTGGGTCAGTTTGATCAGCTGCACCATTCACTAGCTCTGTGAGGGTAGACAAATTACCTAATTTGCCTGTACCTTGGTCTACTTATTTATAAAATAAGTGTAAAAGTATGTACTTTGTAAAATTTTTATAAGGATTAAAAAAACCTAACACCTGCAGCATTTGAAATCATGCCCAGCACATAGTAAAATCCCCATAAGGTATATGTAGATTGGTTGCTTCTCACACGCGTCCCAACTGGGGACCGAAACTGCAACCCAGGCACGTGCTCTAGCTGGGAATTGAACTGGCAACCACTTGCCCTGCGGGTTGTTGCCCAATCAACTGAGCCACACTGGTCAGGGCTGTGATGCTTAAAACAAAATAGTTCATTTTATTTTTTAAAAAAATTTTTTATTGTTGTTCCATTACAATTGTCCCCATTTTCCCCCCATTACTCTCCCCTTCCCTACCCACCCCCATCTCTCACCTTCAATCCTCCACACGCATTGTCTTTGTCCATGGGTCCCTTATACATGTTCCTTGACTTGACCCTTCCCCTTGTCTCTTAGGTTAGAGAGTGAAATGGTTAATTCTGCTTAGATTTATACTTTTGATGATGCTAAAAATAATATGTATTTAATTATTCCTTTCACAAAATGCACAAAATGTTGCTATGCCTTCCCTTACGAAGCTTTGTAGAACGTTCTGTGATACTTCTTTTCTTTTTTTTGTACTTCGAGTCTGGTTTTTGAGGTAAATTTTTTGCAAAAATTGTCAGAAGTTCTTCATCTTTTATGCATGCTTCTTTGTGATGTGACTTTGCAGCAACTCCCATCAAGAGATGGTATCTATTCCCGCACTCCTTGAGTTTGGACTTGACCATGTGATTTGCTTTAGCCAATGAGACGGTAGCACATGTGATACAAGTGTAGCCTTGAAAAGTACTATGTACAGGACCCTCTCTTTCTGCCCTTGGTAACCCTGTGACCACTACCAAGTGAACAAGCTCAGGCGTATCTGAAGGATTGTGAGCAACATATGGCCACTTCCTTGCCACTGTCAACAGCCAGCCAACCACAAGACACGCGAATGAGGCCCTTGTCAACCAGCAGACACATGATTGTGCCTGACATGTAGACCAACAATGAACCATCCCAGCTGAGCCTAACCCAAATTGCTAATCCACAGAATTTTGAGCAAATAAATGTTTTAAGTTTTAAACTTGGGACAGAAAAATCTTAGCTAGAACACATATTTCTATTAGTTGTTTATATTTTTGAAGTCCAAAGTGTATTTTTTTTTGCTTCTCTTTCCTCCAAAATACACTCTGTGGTAGAGACTGGTTGTCTCTACCACGTCTCTTTTTTGTTTTATTAATAGATACCCCTCCTTCCCCCTACCTCCTCTCACTTGCATTTTATCTGGGCATATGGCTACCCAGCTTGAGACTAAATTTCACAGCGTCTCTTGCAGCTAAGGTTTGTCCTATGACAAAGTTATGGCCACTGAGATGTGAATCGAAAAAAATATGTGCTAAGAAACCTGCTTGCTCACTACTCTCTCTTTGCTCCTCTTATTCTCTCCTCCCTATTTCCTCAGGCTGGAACATGGAGTCACTTCAAATCCAAAGAAGGAGATATATTTGGGTGGGTGGTAGAGCTAACACATGAGCCTGGGTCCCAGGATAACTTTGCAGACCAGACCTATTTACCTACCTTGTCCACTAACCTATCACTGGTCTGTTATGGAAGAGAAGAAGAAATGTCTATCTTAACTATGCTACTATAATCTCAGGTCTCTGTTATTGTAGCTTGATTTTTTACCCTAACTCATAGTTAACATATACACAGCCGACACAAGCACATAAACACCCACTGGCTAACACAGCACTTAGAACTCAGGAGCTCAAAAGATGTTAGATTCATGTATGTATTCAATAAGAGTTATTGAGCTCCAATTGTGTGTTAGGCACAAAGGTGCATAGATCATTACATTTTGAAATGGAGCAGGAGCTATCAAATGAGCATGGAAAGATAGAAAAAAGTAGCAAAAAGGGAAATTACATGTGAAGAACACTGTAACAGAAGATTCTGTCAGGGGGGTATCAAAGAAAATGAAAGGATTTAGACATCTCTTAAAAGTTTGCTGCAGGGGGATGAAACACAAATCATGAAACGAAGCATCCATTCAATGCACCTGTACAATTACTTTCACAGCATTTGGAGGCCTCCTCTCACTTATTTCTGGGTCACTGACCTTGAGCTTGGGTGGGGGTATGGGATGGCCACCGGTTTCCTGTTTTCTTACTTTAGACTTCCAATACTAGCTTTTCAAAGGGTTTTGTGTGTTGGATATAAGGATGGCAGTGGGGATGGAAGTTAGGTTTAGAGGATTACTGACAATCCTGTAATAACTTTTGAAATAGCTTTTCAGATCAATTCCCATTCATTTTTCACTTTACAGAGAAAAAAAGACCAGGGAAGGACCAACCATTATGAGAAAAACTAAGAGAAAAAATGTCCACTCACTACACCTGGAAATGGTCTATGTCTTTTAGTTTTTGCATCCCATTTTCTTTCTCCCACCATAGATGTATGGTTTATTGGTGTTTTCCTTTTATCATTCACAAGATTCCATTTAATATTGAAAATATCCTGGAAAGAGGATACTAAGTAAGAAATCATTGCAAAAATTCAGGAAGAGGACATATATAATCTTGGGTTTTATAAGAGACGCTAAATATGAAAAAGAATCTTATCAAATGAGGTAGTCATTTTTATCTTATCTAATTGCACCAAACCTTCTATCATGGTCATTTGCAGTAGTGGTATTTTTTAACTTGTGTTATAATGATCTTTCTCTTATCAATGTTTTGCCTACATGTGCCCTATGTTTTCAGAACATCTTTCATTTTCAGATTGTAGGGTACATGCCTTCATACAGATTATTCATCCCTCATAGGCCTCAGTTTCCTCATTTGTGAAGTGACTAGACAGTCTCTGACATTTCTTTTGGTCCCAAGTTCCAAAATTTGAATTCCCTTCAAAACATATTGATTAAAATCTGGTGACAACTGTAGCTACAATGACAACAGAATGATGAAGCATATTAACGTTAGTGTTAATGCAATAATCAGCTGCGCTTTGTTCCATATGGCAATTTAGTTCAACAATTAAGCCAAATTCCATCTGTTTCAGCATTAACAAATTTTTTTCAGGTGGGTTCCCGTGAACCACATCTTTGGAAATAATTTTATGTTTCTCAAATATTACTATTATCAATAAATAATGATTGTGTGGAATCTTTCTGACTAAAAACAAAACCACTGATGCCAAAGCCCATATTATTTGACAAAGGGATTGTTTTGCTATTAAACCTTATGGATATGTCCCACAGTCTAATCTATAGTCCTAGAAAAGAAAGATAAATCTCGGAGTCAATATGAAGGAAACATTCATGGGGCACTAGTTTCCGGAGAAGGCAAAGGAAGCCTCAGCACTACCTGAGGCAGATTTCTATTTTTGTGGCCTGAAGATCCTGTTGGGACAGGATGTGCCTCAATTTGTGATGGACACAAGACAAATGGTACATTCCATACATTCGGCAGGGGTGCCTTTCTCTGGCTTGAGTTGAGCTGCATTGACAGAATAGCAATAGGAAACATTTGTCTTTATCTTTATAACACTTGACAAGAGGCATGATTACTGCTGTAAGGGTATCAAAATAAAGAAAAAATGGGCTGTCCAAGAGCCCTGTTATTTATCACATTCAGAAACATTAACCCAGACTAGCAGGGTAAAAATTCCTTGTCAAATTGCCTCTAAAAATCATTATTTTCCTCCCCGAGATAATATGTGAAGTCCATGAATCTCACCTGTGCTCCCCCAACCCCCTTTTGCAAGTTGGGGACAGACTTTTTCTGAGCCAGCCTGTTCCTCTAAAGCCTGGGAGTTGCCTCTATGTGGTTCATTTCATGTGCCAACCTGACAATAAGCACACCATTCCCTGCTTGTGCAGAAAATAAAGAAAAAAATGCTAGCTGGCAGCTTATTAACAAATATTGAATGTATACAGCAAAAATTCGATTTATTGTGCAGCAAGTGTTAGGATGTCTCCAGGCAAATTAGAGCTGGAGCTGACTTTGTGTAACCCTTTTATTTATTTTCCTGTTCCTTGTTTTCTAATTAGGCAGGCTTTCTTCTGCTTTGCAAACACCCTCTCTGCCTAAATCATTGCAGGTCTATTGAATCCTGAACACAATAGGCTTGCGTATTCATATTAATACCGGGATAGAGAGGTCTAATTCACCCGTTTGCATATAGGCCCCAAATCATTTCAAGAGTGAGTCTAAATGCCTTTATGACACAGTTGCATTTTCCTGCTGTGACCTGTGGGGACCTACAGGTGCTACAGCCAATGCTTTTTCCAAAGAAATTGTGAACAGGAGATGCATCTAAGTAGTGCTTTCTTTGAAAGGCCACCTCCTTCAGAGTTTGGCACCAAAGTAGGGTTTTTTTAAAAGTGTTCTCTCTCACACCTTTGCAAAAGAGGGCACTTGGGATTGCTTCTTGGCTTTTTGGCTAAGATCAACCGTAGGTATCTGTTCTTACCAGTTTAGCATCTGATACATCCTCTGTCTGAGAACAGCATATTGGATGGATTTTTGGAGCAGGGAGATGAAGTGGGACACATCAACCTGGTATTGCAGTACCTCCAGGAATGTTAAAAAAGGGCATTTGGTCACAATTCTTCATAAAGAGCAATTCAAGAATTAAATGAATAGTCTTATCCTAAGGCTTGTTCAGTATTTAAAATTTTATTTGGACTCAGCATTCTTTTTGCAGGGCTTAGAGAAATCTTGGCTGTCCATTAGCAACATATGAAGAGCTTTAAAAAAATGGTGCCCAAGTTTCATCCCAGACCAATTAAATCAGAATGGTAGAGGGTGGGATTAGGGCATTGGCATTTCTAGAAACTCTCTAGGTGATTCTAATAGGGAGTGATGGTTAGGTTTTGTTTTTTTGTTTTCTTTAAACAATCAAAATATGTTCAAGAAAATCTTTTCATTCATTCAATAAACATTAGAGGGATTACTAACTGTTAGGAAAAAGACTATGCACCATAGGGGCTCAAAGACATATAAAGGAATTTTTATGTTCTTAAATAGCTTATAATTTAATAGAAGACATGAGGTTTTCACTCATTCCACACATATTTATTGAGTCAGCAGTGAACAGATAAGGACCCTGCTGTCATTGAGCTTACATTCCAGTGAACAAATTTATGAAATAGGTACTGATGAGTCCTATAAAGAAATAAATACAGAAGTAATGTGACAGAGTGTCAGGGACCAGGAAAGAGTTCTGGGATGCCTCTCTGAGCAGCAAATATGAATGATGTGAAGGAAACAGTCACACAAAGACCTGGAGGGAGTGAGTCCTGGACAGAAAGAACACCAGTGCCGAGGCCCTGAGGTAGGAGCAAACAACAGCCAGAAGAAAAGAAGCCAAGGTGCTCAGAGGGGGTGGCAGGTTAGAACGAGGGCAGAAGGGCAGAAAGAGCGTAAACATTCTCTGTAAAGGTAACCTGGACAGGGAGAGTAAAGTAGGCAAGAGTTAGAGATATGGATTAATGATTCTGAGCATTTAGAGACAAAAGGCATTATGTTGGTGGGACATTCGGTGTTTATGGAAAAGGTGGCCTTAACTTGTGTCTTGAGGGAGACTACCTGAGAAGCTGGAGGGGAACAGCATTTTAAGCAATAGGATCATTTTCGGCAAAGCCATAAAAGGCATGGAAATCTAGAGTGTGAACAAGGAATAGGACATGGTTGAACTTGACTGGAATGAGAGATACATAAAGCAGAAATCATAGGTCAGAGGTCAGAGGTTGGCATAATAAAGGACCTTGTATGTAAGAGAGCTTATATACTTTCACATATAAGTGAAATTGTATGGTATTTGAACTTCTCTGTCTGACTTATTTCACTCAGCATAATTCCCGCTAGTCCATGCTGTTGCAAATGGTAACATTTTATTTTTAATGGCCAAGTAATATCCTATTGTATATATGTACTACCTCTTCTTTATCTACTTGTCTTTGATAAGCACTTGGATTGCTTTTGTATGTTAGCTATTATAAATAACTCTGCAGCGAATATATGGATGGGCAAAAGTTGGTTTAAAGTTATGAGTACATGAAGCACAAAGTTTGTTTTTTATTATTATTTATTAATTATTGTATTATTTTCCATACATATGAACAACTATAAACCTACTTTTGTCCACTACTGTATATCTTTTCAAGTTAGTGTTTTGGATTTGTGTGATTTTATATCCAGAAGTGAAATCCCTGGGTCATAGGTAGTTCTACTTTTAACTTTTTGAGGAAACTCCATACTGTTTTCCACAGTGGCTGTGCCAATTTGCAACCTCACTAACGATGCACCAGGATTCCCTTTCCTCCACATTCTCGCCAACACTTGTTGTTTGTTGATTTATTGATGGTAGCCATTCTGACGTGTGCGATGTGCTATCACACTGTGGTTTTAATTTGCTTTTCTCTGATGATTAGTGACATTGATCATCTTTTCATATGTCTATGGGCCATCTATATGTCCTCTTTGGAGAAATATCTATTCAGGTCTTTTGTCCATTTTTTAATTGGATTTTTTTGTTGTTGAGTTGTAAGAATTCTTTATAAATTTTGAGTATTAACCCATTACTGGATGAATCATTGGCAAATATCCATTTAGTAGGTTATCTTTTTGTTTTGTCTATGGTTTCCTTTGCTGCGCAAAAAAGTTTTTAGTTTGATGTAGTTCCATCTGTTTATTTTTTGTTTGTTCCCCTTATCCAAGGAGCTACATCAGTAAAAATATCACTAAAAGAAATTTCAGAGAGTTTACTGCCTATGTTTTCTTCTAAGAATTTTATGATTTTAGGACTTTAATCCATTTTTTTTTAGGTTGCATTTTTATTTTATTGATTTATTTTTTGCTGTACAGAAGCTTTTTAGTTTTTTTTTTAATTTATTTACTTTTAAAATACATTTGTCTCTGCCTCCCCCCCACCTCTTTCCCTTGCCCCCTCCCACCTTCCCTCCCTCAGCTCTTCCCTTTTGGTTTTGTCCATGAGTCCTTGCTATATGTTCCTTGACTTTCCCCTTCCTTTCATTTTTAATTTATTCATGTATATGGTATAATAAGGTGGCCTAGTTTTATTTTTTTGATGTATCTGTCCAATTTTCCCAGCAACATTGATCAAATAGGCTGTCCTTACCACATTTTATGTTCTTGTCTCCTTTGTCATAGATTAATTGACCAGGTAGTGGTGGGTTTATTTCTGGCTCTCTATTCTTTTTTACTGATCTATGTGTCTTTTTTTATACTAGTACCATGCTGTTTTGACTATGGTAGCCTTGTTTGATATTAGGTAGTGTGATACCTCCACCTCCCCCCGCCACCCCCCCCCAAGATTGCTGTAGCTCTTTGGAGTCTTTTGTAGTTTTATATAAATTATAGGATTATTTGTTCTAGTTCCATGAAAAACACCATTAATATTTTGATAGGAATTGAATCTATAGATTGCTTTGGGTAGTATGGATATTTTAATGATGTAATTTTTCCTATTCATGAGTACTGTATATGCTTTCACTTATTTGTATCTCCTTCAATTTCTTTCTTCAATGTCTTATAATTTTCCAAGTATGAGTTTTTTATATCATTGGTTAAATTTATTCCTAGGTTTTTAAAAAAATGCAATTGTAAACCAACTGTTTTCTTAGTTTCTCTTTCTGATAGTTCAGTATTGGTGTATAAAAATGCAACCAATTTCTAAATATTAATTTTGTATCCTGCTACTTCACTAACTAAATTCATTTATCAGTTCTAATAGGTCTTTTTTGGTGGGATTTTTAGGTTTCTCATTGTATAGTATCATGTCATCTGCAAATAATGGCAGTTTTACTTCTTTATTTCTAATTTGAATGCCTTTTATTTCTTTGTATCGTCCGATTGCTGTGGCTAGGACTTCAAATACTATGTTGAGTAAAAGTGGTGAAAGTGGATAACTCTGTCTTTTCCCTGACCTTAAGGAAAACACTTAACTTTTCCCCAGTGAGCATGATGTAAGCTCTGGGTTTGTCATATATGGTCTTTATTATGTTGCTGTATGTTCCCTCTATTCCCACTTTGCTGACAGTTTTTATTAAAAAAAATGGGTTCTGGATTTTGTCAAATGCTCTTTCTACATCTATTGATATGATTATTTGATATTATCATTTAATTTTTTTATATGGCATATCATGTTAATTGATTTGTGGACATTGAACCAACCTTGCATCACAGGAATAAATCCCACTTGATCATGGTGTATGTTTTTTTTAATGTATTGCTGAATTTGAGTTGCTAATATTTTGTTGAGGATATTTGACTCTGTTCATCAGGAATATTCGTCTATGATTTTATTTTTATTTATTTATTTTGTAATGTCTTTGTCTGGTTTAGGAATCAGTATAGTGCTGGCCTTGTAAAATGAGCCTTGGAGCCTTCCTTACTCTTGAACTTTTTGGAATAGTTTGAGAAGGATAGGGGTTAAGTCTTTTCTGAATGTTTGGTAAAATTCACCTGTGAAGTCATTTGGTCCAGAACTTCTGTTTCTTGGGAGTTTTTTAATTACTGATTAAATTTCATTTGTAGTAATTGCTCTGTTCAGATTTTCTGGGTTTTTTTTTTTTTTTTCCTGACTTAGTCTTGAAAGATTGCATGTTCCTGGGAATTTACTCATTTCTTCCAGATTGTCCAATTTGTTGGAATATGGTTATTCATAGTATTTTCTTATGATCCATGTATTTCTTCGATGTCAGTTGTCACCTCTCTTCTTTCATTTCTGATTTTGTCTGTGCTCTCTCTTTTTCTTGATGATTTTGGTTAAAAGTTTACCAATCTTATTTATCTTTTCAAAGAACCAGCTTTTAGTTTCACTGATTTTTTAGACTCCATTTTATTTATTTCCACTCTGATCTTTATTATTTAATTGCTTCTACCGACTTTGGGCTTTGTTGTTCTTCTAGTTCTTTTAGGTATGAGGTTCCATAGTTAATTTGAGATTTTTCTTGTTTCGGTATGCCTGTATTGCTAAGAATTTCCCTCTTAGGACTGTTTTCACCTTGTCCCACAGATTTGGCATTGTTATGTTTTCATTTCCATTTGTCTCAAGGCATATTTTGATTTCCTCCTTTATCCCATTGTTAACCCATTCATTGTCTAGTGACATGTTATTTAGCCTCCATGTGTTTGTGTAGTTTTTAGTTTTTTCTTGTCATTGATTTCTAGCTTCGTAAGTATAGTCTTAACTTTTAATGAAATAAGATCACTTGATTATGTTATTAGGCTAAGGGGAAATAGCCAAAAGTAGAGGCATGATTAAACATAGAAGAGGATACATTTGATGCAGTACAATTCTGTAAGAGACAGGAAGAAATGAAACTGAGAGGACAGAGAGAAGAAGGGTTTGCCTAGAAGGAAAAAACTCATTCATCCTCAAAGACCAGAGGTAAGCAGGAGAGGATGCACATCTCATCACTTATGTGGAACCAAAATCTGATTTATCAGTTCAGAGAAGACGATACTGTTATAGAAGCTGAGTCACTATTGGCAACTCAGTTGAATCCTGTTGTCTCACTTTATGTTAGATAACTGTTAAGAAAGGTGGGGACTGGAAGACTTTCTTCAAGAAGAACATTTAGGAAAAAACATAACATCCAAGTTATTAGAAAACACAGTGTACTGTAATGGAATTTTCTGCTAACTCAGAATTCACCAAAACAAACAAATAAATAAACAAACAAACAAAACCTCATGTTTCCATCATTGTTTAAAGCAATTGCATTTTTCTTTAATGACAATGGAAAACTGAAAAAAAAATTGTTTTTAAATTTTGAAATGCCTCAGAAGTTTCTTGCAAATTTTAATTTTAGTTACTCAAAGTCACAGAGGTAGATGCATACAGTCAAAGGAGTTGGTATCAATGGGTCTGGAACTCGGGGTGTCCCAGGAGACAGCCTTTAAAAAATATTTCTCCATTCCAGTTGTAGCGAAGTAATTAGTAAGTTGAGGATCCTGGTTATTTAGCTTTCACTTATTTCTGACTTTTGTATTACCTGAAAATTATCTTCCAGGAATTAGTAAATGGAAAATTATAATAATGAGTGGGTTTTGCAGCTCAAACTTTGGCTTAAACAGTTTGTATTGTGTGGGTAATCTTTATATTCTGCCATCAGCAAAAGAAGTGGGTTATTTCTGAGTATAACTATTATATTATCAGCCATAATAGTCATTTTCTCAAGGGCAACTTCTCAAAAGATTTCAAATTCAATAAGCCCCCTGGAGCCCCCTGTTTCAGAATTTACTTATTCATGAGATGCCTATCTCCTGTAAATTCCTGGGAAGAATTCTTATTGCTTAATCCTACCCTATTGGATTGAATGCTTATCGGTTCAAAATTAGTTCTTATTAAATTTTCTTGGCAACTTTGTAATCATCTCAGGAATTTCCCTGCTAGAGAGTTATTCTTCTAAATCTTACATGAGTAGAAACTCATTTTAACATCCTAAAATTCATTACACATTGACCTGCCCACTTGCAACAGGCTCCATTTCAGTATTAGTTGGGGCAAAGGCCGTATGTCCACAAACAGTACTTTTTAAAGAGACTATTTTGTACTGCTGCATGTTTTCATTATGAGACACTAACAGTCTGCATCACTGACAGGTAGTGACAAATTGAAAGCTGAAGCACGGTAGAGGCTAGTGTAGGCACTTTCTCATTTTTCACCTTGAAGGCTGTTCCTGCTGTCCTTTTGTTTGGTCGCAGGATCATTAGCAGCTTCTCTCCAAATCAAGGGATGTGCTCTGGTGTCTACAGAACTCTACACCACATACACGGCCAGGTAACTAAAGATGGTGTGCTCTGACCGCCTGACGGTGAGAGAAGATGCCTGCGCAAGATGGCAAGAGCCTTGGAAAAAATGCTCTGCTGTGGGCTCATTTGAATAATCTCTCCACTCATTAAACACAGCTGCGAGGCAAGAGGCAGCAGAGTTCAAAAGGCAAGCCAAGGGAATATATTAGTAATAGAATTATGGTTTCAGCCTTCAGGCATGTTTCCCCAATATTTTTGTACTCCATTAATTACAACAAGAACACTTTTGTCACTTTCTAAGAAAAAAAGTTTAGAGAAATATTTTGATTAAGAAACATAAGTAAAATGTATATGTTTTATAAAAGTGTTAGGTGCACTGTAATTAAATTATAAGACAAATTCTGGAAGCTACCCAACATTTCTTCATAGTACAATTTAAAGTCCTGGTGATCTGGGACTAGAAACTGTCGACATGGTTGAGCCTCATGAGTCACTTTACTCTTGGTATAGTTCATGATGTCCTCATAGTCTGCTGCGTAAGGGCAGATATGTGTGTGTGTGTGTGTGTGTGTGTGTGTGTGTGTGTGTGTTCTGTTGGATGATTTTTGGTCTAAATCCCAGGATGTCTCTTACTTATACCCAAATCAGAACATCAAATACATTATAGAACTAGAAATGTTTAATGGAAGAAAGAAAAGGGTAGAAATTAGAGGTGGAAACAAAGAGCAGATGTTTCATCTTAAAGACCACACTGGCAGCAGTTGTCCTCTGTTTTTGAGATCTGGGGTCGCTCTGGGATCTTCAGAAGTTGCAGGCTCTAAGGTCATGTTTTTTCTCCCCATCTGTCCCCACCCTTAATCTCATCCACCACACCATCGTGCCTGGATGACTCACCATGACATTTCAAGATATTAGGAATTTGATGCATTTAAATTCAGAATGGTTTAACTCTGAATTCAATTCTATGTCCTCCCTTGGGCTGTGGATTGAATTGAGTTGAGTTTTATTACCCCAGGGACTCATGTCTTCTTCCAATAAGGAAGCAAATGGCTTTCGCTTTGTCACAGAGCTTCTGTACAGATTTTAATATGTTGAAGTCCAAGGGTGAACAACTCCATCCTGCTTCTCTCCTCACATACCTGCGTAAATAGACAGGAAAGTAAAGAAGATGTCACACAGTTCGAAGTTGTAGGGAGATTCCTGTTCTCTGTTTTCATTCTCATTTCCATATTAAAATATTCCTAAGGTGTGTTGCAAAATGGTGACCCAAAATAAAAATACTTTAAAGCGACTGAAGGGTTTTTCTTTTCAAGTCATCTTATTTTATCGGTAACTGTATGAATGAAAAAGTGTTCTCCTCAGGTGACTTTTCCAGATAACTGAATATAGCAGCATTTGAAAAAGAGTAGGCTGGTAATTTGTCACTTGGATATGTATTTGATTTCTGCCTCTATCTATGTGATTTTGGATGTGTTAAATGACAGGTATGAAGTAAGTGTGATAGGCTGACAAATGGACCCTCAGAAGATCTCCACATCCTAATCCCTAGAACCCATGAATGTTACCTAATATTGCAAGAAAATTTGTGGATGTGATTATGTTAAGAATCTTGAAAAAAAAAAGAATCTTGAGATAAGGATATTTTTCTGGATTATCTGGGTGGGTCTTAAAGGCAATCAAGTTACATGTATCCGTGGAAGATTGGGTGCACACAGAGGAGGAAGGGATGTGGAGATGGAACAGAGAGATTTTGAGATATTGGCCTTGAATATTGGAGTGATGTAGCCACAAGGTAAGGAATGTCAGCCACCAGAAGCTGGAAGAGGCAAGGAATGAATTTTCCCCTAAAGTCTCTGGAAGGAGCATGGCCCTGATAACTCTTTGATTTTGGCCCAGTGACATTGATTTTGGGCTTCTGGCCTCCAGAACTGTGAGAAAATAAATTGCTGTTGTTTTAAGCCAATGAGAGTGTGGTAATAAGAAACTAATAGAGTAAGGAAGGCACTTTCATAACATCCAAACATTTGGGCCCACCAGGCAAGCAAACGAACCTCCACAGTATTCCACTTTTTTTTGCAAATAATCTTCTATGTTATTTGGAATAGCCCAGCTGTCTGTTTCAAATTCAGCATTCATAAACATAAAATGTTTTGCAAAAGGAAAAGCAGCCTATTAACTTAAGGGCTGTAGACTAAAAAGAAAAAATAAACTTAGTATCTATTAATTCATCCCTCCCTCTTATTTTTGGCCTAAAGTTACCAGTTTTTACCACCTGGATGTTCTTTCTTAGGAAGGAAGTAGATGGCTTTGGATATGACACAAATTGCTTTACTTGGATGAGAATCTGGCTGCTGTTGTGTTCCCATTTTTAGCCGCATGCCACATTTTTGTAATGGAAGTCCTGGATTGTCACCTCAGACCTCAGAGTGTCAGGTGGTCTGGCAAGATGCACACCACAGCTTTCCTGAACCCGATGAGGCTCTAACCTCTCAATTTTGGTTTTCAGGGAATAAAAACAGCCCTTATTTTTAAAGGTTCTGTCAAGGCTATTAAATCAGAAGTGAGGAACACTACTTTGAAAGAATATATGTACCCCTGTGTTCACTACAGAATTATTTACAATAGCCAAGCTATGGAAGCAACCCAAGTGCCCATTATTAGATGAGTGGATAAAAAAGCTGTAGTACATTTACACAGTGGAATATTACTCAGCCATATAAAATAATGAGATCTTACCTTTTACAATAGCATGGATGGACCTAGTGGGTATTATGCTAAGTGAAATAAGCCAGTCAGAGATAGACAAATACCATATGATTTTACTTATATGTGGAATCTAAAGAACAACATAAACAAACAAACAAACAAACAAACAATCAAAACAGGAACAGACTCAGATACAGAAAACAGACTGATAATTGCCAGGGGAAAGGGGATTAAGGGATCAGGTGAAAAAGATGAAGGGATTGAGAAGTACAGTTTGGTAGTTACAAAATAGCCATGGGAATATAAAGTACAGCATAGGGAATATAGTCAATAATATTGTAATAACTAAGCATGGTGCCACATAGTTGCTGGAAGTGTCAAGGGGACCACTTTGTAAAGTATATGATTGTCTAACCACTGTGCTGTATAGCTGAAACTAATATAAAATAATATTAAGTATAAACTGTAATTGAAAAAAATTAAAAAGGAAGCAAGGAGACAAGCCTTCCCACTGGCCAATTTCCTCCTAAAACATCCTACTTTCTAGCTTACCAACTCCACTTTACTAAGGGAGACAAGTTCAGAAAGAGACTATATTCAAACATCTGTATTTTTGCTAGATTAGTTAAAAAAAAACAGAACAATATGTATCTTCTAAACAAAAGCATCTGGCCCACCAGACTAACATATCTGTATGACTTTTACTTCTCTGTAGAGAGGGAGGCAGAAGGTAGGATCTTTTGCTGGACAGCCCCTATAGGAGGCAGAATGCTTATTTTACATGTTTGTTTGGACTTTTAAGTTTGGAAATAACAAACAGAACTTGGAGAACTACTCCACATATCTCTAAACACAATGATTACATAGACAATAAGAACTCACTAATTTAGAATAATGATGTTAGGGTGGAAGATGACAACAACAGCTGAGAATCTGGTTGTGGGAAATTTTTAAAGAGCACTTTGGTGTCAACTGGAATACATATTAGACAGAAAGGTATAAATGTGTGTTAGTCAGTGGAATAAAACTAGTTGAAATAATTTAAATATTCTTGTACACTGGACCAGAAAGGTAAATCATTCAATATGCTTGAATTTATCATACCTCTTCAGGAGTCTAACTTAACTAATCTAGAGTCACATTCAAGAAGAAATCCTTCATTTCAAGAGCTTTTGATTGGATATAGCTATTGACTTTAGATTAAAACCCCCCAAAAGTCTCCCATGTATGTAGTATTTTGGCTTTCAGGAATAGATAGAATGGACAGATGTTATGTTTGAGAATTAAAATTGCTATCCTCCCATTTAGAACCAAGCTTGTTGTGAGCATTGCTGCCTATTTATTCACTTCCTTTCTAATTTGAACCCAATACAATTTTTCTTCTCTCTTCTCAACTCCATCAAAATTGTTCTTGGAAAGAGGAGTAATGATGTAGTTGCTAAACCTATTGGACTCTTTCAGTCCTAAGTTTGTTGACTTCTAGGAAGAAGGGTGTGATCTGAGCTCTGTATGAATCCAGTTACACAGCTTGCCATGAGCCCTGAGAATGATCATTGATCCAAGCCATCAGCTCCCTATTTTTCCCTAAGAACATTCTCTGGTCAGGTCCAGTGCTATTGGCTGATGGTAAGACAGTAAGAGAACTCTAATGTCCGATCTTAAGTCAACCTATGGGTTGCCAGGGGAAGCTCATGGTTCCTTCTAGGCCAACTGCTACAAGCATGAAATAACTATGTTATTCCCACTACTTCAAGCATGAAATAACTATATTATTCCATCGAGTCTAGGGCAATTTTTTTCTTCACATTTTAGCATCTTTTATAGTTCATGGCATTTCAAATCACTGTTAACCTGGATTGCCATTAAATTCTTTTCTGAAGGATTTGAGTTTCCTTCTGCCAGTTGCTTTGGTCCACTGTCAACCTGAAACACTTTACAGTACATTCTTAACTTGAGGATTTTCTTGGCCGCACTGGTGATGTAAATTTAGATTAAAACCTAGGCTCAGGTGCATTTCTCAGGGGAGAGTTTTAATCTCCTCCCCATCCAGTATCAATTCTTCATTATCTTTTTCCATGTGGCGGGGTTATTTCTCATTTACTCTTAAACAGAGAGTGTCGCCCTTTTGTCTTCCAGCTTTATGCAGGGGTGTTTTTCTCTCTCATAATAGTGTATAAAATTATGGTGTACATTCAACAACAATAGAAGAACAAAGGATTAGTGCTGTATCTAGATGCTCTCCAGCAGGTAGGCTCAATTTACTTCCTTTAATAGCAAGCTTACTTCCTTGCCCTCACCTTTTGTTTACAGCATATAGCCCTCCTCTCCCTCCTTCCAGCACCTCCTCAGGCTTGTCCCTTAAGGTGGAACAAGCTTGGCTGAATATGGCTCCAGCACCATGTTTATTGTTCATAATAATACCAACAGCAGGGGATGAAGGCCCCTCAGGACTAGGTCAACCAGGAGTGGCTTTGGTTTTTATTGAACTTTATTATAATATACAATTTAGTCTTTATTGAAATTAACCTTCACCTACCTGGTCAGGTTCCCACTGTGTTCTTGATTCAGCTAACGTGTCAGATAACAGCAGTTCACATGTCCATTATCCCCCTTCCCCTGTTGTATCTGTCCCCTGTGCTCGAGTAGACATTACCCCCACAATTACTAATTCAACGCCTTTCATTTCAACTAGCTACCTTGGAAACTTTTCTTCTGTTGTATACAACAAATTAACCCTCTGAATTCCCCCCGTCACCACCTCTCTCATAACTCATACCATGATGCTGACACTGCCCACTTCTCAGAATTTTCTCTTCTCTTCTCTTCTATGATATTGTGCTCTTCTGGTCTTTTTCCTACTGCTCTGGCTACTCCTGACTCTTAAATGCTGGTGTTTCTCAGGCTTCTTCCCTAGGCCCCTTTCTGGTTTCATTCTGTGTACCTTCTCTAGGCCACCTTCTGTATTTTTCTCCAAGTTTCAGTTTCAATGGCTGTGCTAATGACTCCCAAATCCATATCCATGTTCCAATGCCTTTGCTGAGTTCTGAACCAATCTATTTAGTTGCCCTCTGACATCATCCACAGGCACCTGAGACTCAGTCAGTCTAAACATAAGCTCTGCACCTTTTCCACAGATGTATACCCCTCTTGTGTTTTTATTTTTGGTTGTTGGCACCCTTAGCTCACCCTCCAAACCTGGACATCATCCTCACTGTACCACCTACTAGCTTTGCAGGCAAATTACACATTTGTCTCTCTAAGCCTCAATTCCCTCATTTATAAAACAGGAATAATGGTGATTATTTTATAAACTAGTGAGAAGTTTATATATATATATATAAAATATATATATATGTTAGCATAATGACTGATCTATAATAAGTCCTCAATTAATGTTACTTGTATCATACTTGATTTCTGCTTTCCAACAACCTCATATCCAGTTGATCATTAAATCTTCTTATGTCTATTTCCTAATCCATTTCTACTACAAGTATCTTTCTAATTTACCCACTTCCTACATTCCCATTGCTCGTTCACGCCACTAGGCATCCCTTAGGCAAATTATTTCAACTAGTTTCCTTGCCTCCCATCTTGCTAGCTGTCAATCCATTTTCCATCATTCACTCAGAATAGGCTTCCTTAATCATACAACTGATTGTATAATGCCTCTGCCTAGAATCCTTCACATTTTCCATTGTCCTGAAGATGTCTAAATGCCTTTACAGAGTCCCCATGGTCTGGCATCTGCTAACCTCTCCTGCCTTATCACCCCATGCACAGTCATTTTGGAAAAGTTCCCTCCTTGTGCACTTTGCACTTGCATTGTCTCTTGAAATCTCTTAACATCTTTCTTTTTTCCTCGTTAAGTTCTAGTCATCTTTCAGATATTGGTTCCCAAGTCTGGGTTACTTGCACCTCCTTAAGCACTTCTGCATTCAGATCACATATCACATCATACTGTTGAAATTGCCCATTTATCATCTCCTGGGGTTGTCAGGTTTAAGAGATGAAAATACAGGACACCTTGTTAAGTTCAAATTTCAGATAAACAATAAATACTTTTTTTTAGCATAAGTATGTCCCATGCAGCCCTTTCTCCTGCGCTCACTTGGGACAGGGACCAGCAGAGTTTCCCAATACCAGCATTTGGCTTCACCAACCACACACATTTATTTGCTGCTGACCATGTGAATAAACTACTTAATGAAGTCCAAAGGTACATTCATCATTTTTATATTATTTTATGCTATGTTAATCAGGAAGCACATTCTTCTAGTTTTGTTGTCTATCTTTCAAGTGTACTTTAAAGCAAACAGAACTTAGAAATGGACCACCTCACCACAATTTGCTTTTGCATAAATGATTTGAAATACCCATGTTTGGAATCTTTACCATGTCAGAATGAAGTTTGAACTTCAACTGCAGTTTTCACTGAGAACAGAACAGCAGCAAAAATATAACTTCCACAATTCAACTGCCTTTTCCTTTTTGATCACTTTGAGGGCTTTTGTGCTCTCAAATATGAGTGTTTTCTCTTCATGCATAGCAAAAACATAGTCTAATCTCCAAGGTTGATTTGCCAAAAGAATCACTAGATGTAGAATGGAGCAAGGGTTTGAATTTTTATTAATTTGGGATGCAAGTTCACCTGAGATTGAATGTGCTGATTTATTGTAGGACACTTTTCAAAATAAAAATATAACTAAAGGAATTTTCATAGACATTTCCCAACCTGTGAGTTTACAAGGTTTAGGTAGCCAAATATTCACATTGTACAGTCTGTGAATGAATTAGAAGCTGACCAGTTTCAAGGTAAATTCTTCATGTTCTGAACCACTGAGCATCCTACTTTTACAGAGAACAACAGAAGCCCTCACCTATTTTATAATTCAAGAATACCATGGGGTCTGAGCTCTCCACTCTCTGCTATGATTGGCCAGCTCCTATCTCCTTTAATTATGCTTACTCAGTGGTCTAGTTTAACAAACAGACCTCTGGACTGCCTTCAAAGAAGAGACAAAACACCTTACCATATTTTCCAATATGCTATTCTCTAGGTGAGTCAGCATAGGATCATGTCCTAGAATATTCCTCATGTGATGAAACAAAACCTTCCACATTCATTAAACAAAGCTTTTACTGTTTTGTTAACAATAATACCAAACACCTTTGGTGTTTCTTTGGCAGCTATATGATTTATGCAAGTCTGATACTTCCCACCCCTCAAAAAAATTATACAAGAAAAGAAGGGCATACATTACCTATGTTTCCCAGTGGATTAAACACATTAAAATCAAGAGGCCCTCTTGTTGTAGGATTTAATTGAACCATTTTTCAGTAGCTGGTATTTAGTTTGCTTTATTTATATTTAATGTAGCTGTAAGTAGGAAGGCTGTGAATTGGGTCTCTGGGCTAATTGTGCTGACGTGTTCAGGATGAAACTTGGAGGCTTTGCACAGCAGAGTTCTGTAGTCTGGTCAGACCTGGGATATTGAGTTTCTAAATCTAAGGCCGGGCCATGTCAGTACGTGATCTTCCAGACAAGGAACATAAAATTGCACTTGGAGGCAACAAGAATAGTCAAGAGTAATTTGCAGTGAGTGAGCCAAATGAGATCCTGCAAGAGATCAAGTTTGTTTTCTCCAGGAGGTGTCACTGTTGTCAACACACATTACCTGAGGTAGAGGGAAGATGGAGGAAAATAAGAGGAGGTGGCTAGCATCTTGTGACAATAACAGGCGACAATTTTTCTGAATCTCTTTCTCCTCCCTCCTATCCTCTCTCCTTCCTTCCCTCTTTTCCTTACCCCCTCCCTCCACCCATCAATGCTGCAATATACATCCTCTATTTATGTTACATGTAATGGGTGTGTTAAAATGTTATTATTAACATCAGAAGGAAGGATTCAGTGATGGGGAAAGAATAGAGAGGAATTCATGTAGTTTTTAGGTCACCACTTCAGATACACTGTAGTTTATTTTTTCCCTCTTAGCCATGACTTAATGGTTCTAAACTAATGAAATTTTAATACCATAAAGTCGTGAGAACTGACTTCTTTGCATTTCTCTGTTCCTGGACAACTCAGTAAGATTCTTTAAGACTATCTGTAATAGGTCATGTGGATGGTCTTCTGAGTTCATGCTCTGTGGTTTTAAAAAACAGCATCAGAAACTTCTGAGTTATTTTTATTTTTTCTCAGGCTCCGAAGTTAGAGAGTTTGGATTGAAACTCCAGCTTTATATAATCCAGCTATGTAATCTTGTTTGGCAAGTTATTTACTCTGCCAAAGCCTCAGTTTTCTCATATGTAAGATGAGGGTAATAATAATACCTACTCTCACAGGAATTTTGGGATTATTAAGTGTGAATAAATGAGATAATATATGCAAAGCAATTCATACAATGCATGACATACAGTTAGAGTAAATAAGAGTTAGAGTTAACTCTTATTAACTATTAATATTAATACCTGGAGAGTAGAGAGGTCATAGCCAGGTTTGAGAGTGATACTGTCCTTCAAGCATCTTTAAATTCTCTGTTGGCAGTCCCTACAGGATTGGAAAAGACATTATGCCCTTATTTTTTTCATAGTCCCATTTTTGACACTGTTCTCCATCTGAGTTGGTATTTTACACAATTTTTTGATGATACTCCCTGAAATGTTATCCCTGTTTGGAAGGTGGTGATTTTTTAATAGCTTTTTATCTCTCTGCAGGTCTATGTTCTTCCCTTCTTTCAAGCTCCAGATCAACTTCTGCCTCCCACATGCAGTCCGAACAACTGAGAGGAGTCTAGGTGAGCAGAAGCCATAGCTTGGTTTATAGAGGTAATGCTGAGAAGGAAGTGATGTAGCCTTTCAGGATCTCAGTTTCCTTACTGCAAAGAGAAGGGCTGGACTCAAGAATAGGACCCTTCCTGACAATTTCTGTGGGTTCCATGGAATGGGAATACTTTGGGGAAGAGTATGTTGCTGTGTGACCACGTCAGTGTGTAGACATGCACTCTCACATGCTGACTTTTGGCTGGGACCCTTCCTTCCCCCGATTTAGGGGTTCACTTACAACTACTCAGGTGAGACATGCATTGCAACGGTGCTTCCGACTTATTTATAGAATCTCTGACAACTGTATTTTATTTTATTTTTTTAAGAAATTAAAAAAAAAATTTATTGTATTTCTTTCCATTACCATTTAGTCCCCTTATACCTCTCTTCCCACTGCCACAATTGCCCCACTGTTGTCCATGGCCATGAGTCCTTTATCTTTTTTGCTCAATTATTACACCCTGTAACCTCCTCTCCCCCTTATCTGTCATTCTGCTTTATCTATGAGTCTGTCTCTATTTTCCTTATTAGTTCAGTTTGTTCATTTGATTCCACATATACGTGGAACGTGTGGTATTTGTCTTTGTCTGAATGGCTTATTTCACTTAGCATAATATTCTTCACATCTATCCATACTGTCACAAAGGGTAAAATTTTCTTGTTTTTTTTTTTGTGGCCAAGTAGTATTCCATTGTGTAAATACTCCATAGTTGTTTTATCCACTCATCTACTGATGGACACTTGGGCTGCTTCCATATCTGACAACTGTATTTTAAAATTTTTACTTTGAATCAAATTATAAAATTAGATGAAAGATTATTTAAATTTTCCTCTGACTTAAAACTATCTTTCTCTCTTTCATCCATATAGTGTATACTAGACACAACAAAACAGACAGTTTCATCTACTGGTCATTTTAATTCTGAATCCACTGGAAGAAATAATGAGAACACTTTGGAAACATTTTCTCCCAGGGAGCATAAATCCCATGAAAGTCTCAAGAATTTTATACCAAGATTTAAGGCTTCTTAGTATAACAAGCGGACAGACAATCTATTATAAATTTTAAAACCTTTCCCCTGACTATAAAAATATATGCTAGTTGCAAAAAATTTTGGAAAATATAGAAAACCATCAAAAAGAAAGATTGCACACAATCCCAATACTTAGAGACAAACATTTTAACATTTTTATTTACTTATGACTCATTCTTTCCTACCAATATAAATATGTGAGCATATTGAGACATATAAATATTTACTTCTGTTTTTGCAGGATAGTGCAATATATAGAGATATGTGTATGAACTCTGCAGTTAGACTGCCTGGCTTCAAATTCACTACCTGTGGATAAATTTAGGAATTTTCTACTTCTGATAAACCTCAGTATTCTCACCTATATAATGGACATAATAATAATAGCAATGTCTAGAACACTGTAAGAACTAAAGAAGATAAGTTATGTAAAGAAGCCATTTCACTATGGCTTCTAGTGCTGGTGCTTTAATTTGCCTTAAAAATTATAGGTTGCTTTTGTTATGCTTTTTCGTTTTATAGTTTCTGTTACTTTAGATTTCTACCTCTTTTCCTTGGTTCTCTGTCATTTTCAGTTTCTCCAGTAATTTGGAAGGTATACATTCTATTTTTATTTCTAGTGGCTATCTTTGAGTTTTATTTTAAAACTTTTCTTAGTCTATATTTCTCTAATGATCAAAGTCAAGAACAGAGTGGTATTTTTTTTAACTTCTCCCACCATGAAAGAAATGACCAATGACTATTAGGGTCCCTCAGAATATCTGGTTCATTACATGGATATGTTTCCTCACTTTTCACAGGAGGTCAACTATTAATCTTGTTGTAAGATGAGAAAACTGAGGCTTAGAGAGTTTGTCACTTGCCCATGGTTGCACTCCTTTAAGATACGGAGCTAAGGGTCAAACTCAATTCATTCTGACTCCAAAACCTTTTTTATTCCTGGCTTATTTTCTCATTGTCAAGTCGTCATTGTGTTTCTGTTTGAGAATTATGGGGCACAAAGGACTCACCACTTTCTGAATCAGTCTAATATATCTTGAGTAGCTCTGTAAGGTCTTTCCTTCTATCAGACAGGAATTTTGTCCTTCCAACTGCTTCGCCTGGCATCTGTGCCCCGTTTTCTGTAACACTAATATCTTCTGAATAGTCAACCAAATGCTTCTTAATTCTTATTATGTGCTTGGATTCAAAGCAAGTGCTATGGGCATATAACACATGGACTTTGCCCTAAGTAGTTTTTTGATGAAGTAAGACCGAAATATGTAAAGTAATTAGGGAACAACATGAAACTGTAAAGAATGAGGTTAAAAATATATTGAACAAATTACCAGCTTATGAAAGGTCAACAAAAGGAGAGGAAAGCACAGGAGTGCAATTTCCATTGAAGGTTTATCTCTACACCCTCTCTTACTCCCTCTGAAATGATGCAATTATAATCAAGAATTGGGGATTCGAAGTGCATTATTAGAACCAAATGGTAATGCAATAGCAAAAGAAACTTCTGCAGGGGTCCTTGGATGTTTGATGTAAATGTAAAACAGATTACACTAAAATAATGAAGGTCAAATATAAAATCCATTGTTTCCAATTACTGCCACTTCACAGACTTTAACTACCTTATTTAGCCAAAGCATGAGGAGAAAATATTTTGCACTTGAAAACGTAAATAAAAACATTTTCCAATGCAGCAACAGTGCCATATTATTGAGCTTGGCAGACCCCTGCTCAGCCTCCTATGGTCCATTACCCTGGCCCAGTGCCTTGGAGCTTATCAGGGCTGCAAGACATTCTTTGCTTCAAACTTTGCTTCTTTGATAAGGGTTATCACTTTGCTAGATGCAGAAAGCTCTAATGTGCCAACTTGGGGTTTTCACCAGAAATTCGTAACAAGGTAAGGGGCATGCTGATGCTTTTTTTAGTCTCACTTTTCCTTCTTTACTGAAAAAATTGGGATCCCTCATTTTCATCAATCTTTTGTGAACTTTTAGCAGTAAAGATACAATACTTCTGCCTATTCAGGGTCCTTCTTGTACAAAGTTTTAGGCTCTTTACATTGCCCAGCTCAGGAACAAGCAGGTTGATTCATCCTTAAGGGAGTTTAAGGAAATTGGAGCAGGATTAGCATGAAGGCAGATGTATCTCTTTCATGGGCTGGGGGTCTATGGGACTCACAGTTTGTCTCTTCACATGCTCCATTCTCCTAAGTTGTTCTTGTATACTGTTGTTCTTGTATAGTTTCTGCTTTCTCTTAAGGGCCCAGACTTGAGTGGACTTGCTTCAGCCTTGGTGTCTACCAGACAGTGCTGACCATTCCTCACATGGCACTATGTGTCAGCCATCACTCCAAGTACTTTTCATATTTATTTACTCTTTGAATCTTTGCACTAGGCCCACAAGACAGGCTTATTATCATCTCCACTTTATAGATGAAGACACTGAGGTGCAGAGAGGTAAAATACCTTGCCCTAGATCACACAGGTAGGAACTGACAGATCTGAGCTTGTACTTAGATGCAGGCCATCTGGCTCCAGTCTTTATTCCCTACGGTGATCTGCCTCCTGCTGATGTTCTTTTAGTTTTAACTGCTGCATTCTCTCAGTATTTCTGCTATTGACTGATTGTTCATGCCTCTCCCCAAAATTCATATTCTGAAATCTTTACCCCCAAGGTGATGTTATTAAGTGAGGCCTTTGGTTGAGAATTATCTCATTATTTTAGAGCCTTCATGATGGGATTGGTGCCCATATAAACAGACCCCAGGAGCTCTTCCCCCCTTCCACCATGTGATGTTACAGTGAGAAGCTGACTACCAATGAGAAAGTGAGCTCTTACTAGACATTGCCAGCACTGTAAACTTGGACTTCCCAGTCTCCAGAACTGTGAGAAATAAATGTTTGTTCTTATAAGCTATTCAGTCTATTTTGTTTAGCAGCTTGAACAGACTAAGACAGACTCCCAAGGAAAAGACTCCAACTGGCTTTATTCTTCATTCTGTGTCTAGTTGTATCATAAATTGCTGCCTTTGGTCCAATCAGTTGCACAGCTGAGTAGGAGTGAGGGAGTCATGTGGTTTGTAATTTGGCCGCATGAGATTTCCTTGTCAAAGGCATTGTAGAAAAGGCATGGCAGTCAAGATCAGGTGTGGAAGAGTAGGGCCTGTTACTGACCTTTGACATCCATTGACACTATTTTTGACATGTAGAATTAAAGTATTTATATGTATCCATCAGCTTGTCTTTTATAGTCACGGAGACTGTGAGCTTGGGTATCCTTTTGACCAACCTCTAAAGTGTTCATCCACATTACTGTGATCTGGTTGAGATGAAGGCATATTGCCACCTGCCAGAAAGCATGCTGCCTGCCGATTTGTTTAATTTGCTCTCTGTGGAGCCCGCTGCATCAGCACATCAAGCACTAGCTGCTCACAGGTTATGCAGAGGGCACAGAGCAGCAATGAGAGAGTGTTTCTGCCATGAAAAGTTTATAATCTTCTTGGGGAGAAAAGTCTCATGCACTGGAACATAGAACAAAAAAAAAAGAAAAAGTCCACCAGTATTTACCAAGTACTGTACTAGCTGTTTTCACAAATGGTACTTCACTTGCTCTTCACAATCACTCTGTGAGATATGTGATTTATGCTCATTTTTATGCTCATCTCAAAGCATGAGATGGAGGAATCAACTTCTCCAAGACACAGATGACGTGCAACAGGCACACTCCTGAACTTCAGGTCCACCTGACTTGTCACCGCGATGTCCTGCTTACCTTGATGAATGCTGAAAATCTTTTGTTCCAAGTGGCCCACTTCCAACCAGAATGACTATCTTGGAACATTTAAAAAAATATGAGAGTCATCCAAAGATAGAACTGGCTTTACAAAGTTTATTTCTGAGGACAGTGAACAGCAGAGATTTTACTCTAACAAAATTCTGGAAACCTTTGCCTTGGGTCTTGCTTTGTTTCATAAAGAGAAGAGCTACAGGACTGGGCTGGAGTTCAGTTCTCCCAGGTGGAGCTCAGAGAGTGCTGAGGTGAGGCCCGGCTATGTACAGAATCTACAGGGGAGTGAATTCTGAGCTGAATCCAGCTTGCTCTGACTCCCTTTAGCTGAGGTGCTAGCATGTCCTTGGGTAAGTGTTGGGCTTATGCGATCTCTTCTCTGGTATTTCACACAGTGATTAAGATTGCGCTTGGGCAACAGACAGACCCAGGTGTGGTCTTGGCTCTTGTACTTAACAAATTTATGAGATGGGGCAAATTATATGACATCCAGAAACCTCATGTGCCTAACATGTACTTGCTAGATGGTGCTGTTATCATTAATTATCCCTTTCTTTCAGCATCTAGGGCCTAGGTTTTAGGGAAAGCATTTTTAAATGTGTTATCTAGTATTAGCTTTGGGCTAGTTTTAAAAAATACCTTCCTCTTTGAAAAACAAGATTTACTTCTCCTTGGGAATTTGGCTGATGTGATCTTCTAGCTGGAGAGAAGATTGTCCTTAGGTCCAGGCGATGAAATGACACATGAAAGCAATGATGTTAGGTGTTACCAGGAGATTAGCACAGAGCAACCCACTGAGCATGCACCTTCATGCTCCTATGCAGACATACAGTGGGTAGTGTGTGGGTCTCTTAGTCTCCTGAGGGAATTCCCTATCCCCTTCTGTTTCTACAAAACGTTCTTTTCCTTACCCTAATCACGTGGTTGGATAGAAATGGACATATCTGGGGGTCCCCCCAAAAAACCCAAGAATTATCTTCCAGAGGGTGGACCTGCTCTAGTACAGGCTTCCCCCACTAGATGAGTATTCTAGGAACCCATCTGCATCAGTGTACCAGCTGGCGTTGTTGTGAGAGGCTGCATTTGGCTTCAGTGAATTTTTTTTGAAGATTCTTTCAATGTGTTCTCCCATTTCATGATTGGTGATTTATGAGTGCACCTGCCCACACCGAGCTGAGTGTTGAGCAGTTTTTGACCCAAAACGGCATGACCCCTGTGCCCCATCCTCCCTTTTCATCTGATCTCACCATGAGCGACCTTTTTTTTGTTTCTCTGAATGAAAAAAGTCCTCAAAGGGAAACATTTTGCTGCTGTGAAAGAGGTGAAACAACAAATGGCAGAAACACTAAAAGGTGTCAAAATTAATGAGTTTGAACTCTGTTTTGAGCAGTGGAAAAAAGTCTCGATGGGCCTAATGTGTCAGATGGAGAGTACTTTAGAGGTGACTGAAATTTAAACAGGTAAGGATACATACACAATTTTTTTATAAATAAATTCTTTTTTGGGGAGGGTCTCCTCTTATATTCTTATGGATCCTACCAACCTGGCCTGGCACGTAATCCGTGTTAGTTCAGTTGGAGCACTTTCTGGGCTTTGGGAACTTGGGATGGGAGTAAGTGAGACGTAATGCCTGATCATGTTGGTGACCATATATTGTCATGGGAGGAAGCCTGTCTGGGAGAATGGAACATGCAGAGAGAAGCAGAGGTGAGATAAAGAAAAGGGTTCTGGCGCCTTTGGGGGCCCTGGTTCCATTTTCTCTGAAACCATATGCCCTCAGATCTTCCTGTGGTTTCATGGGTTAAAAGGTGCCCTTTGTTTAATGGTAGTTGAAATAGGGGTTCTGTCACTTGCAACCCATATTGTCATCTATGGCTATATAACGAATTACCATAAAACTTAGTGGTTTAAGACAACAATGTACATTTATTATTTTTCAGTTTCTGTGGGTTAGGAATTCAGGAACAGCTTGGCTAGATGATCCTGACTTGGGTTGATTTGTTCATTCAGACACTGGTTGGAGCTGTAACCACCTAAAGGCTTGACTGGGGCTGGAGGACCTGTTTTCAAGGTTGCTCAGTAACATGGTTGTATATTGGTACTAGCTGTTGGGACATCTCAGTTCCTTCTCACTCAGACATCTCCACAGGGCTGCTTATACTCTTACAATACAGCAGGTAGCTTCCCCTAGAACAAGTATCGTAATTCAGGGGACTGAGATGGAAGATGCCAAAGTCTATGACCTAGCCTTGAAAGTCATATGCTGTCATTTTTTTAGTATTCTATTGTTGATCTTTGTCAGCCATGGTTCAATATGGGAGAGGAATAGACAAGGACATGGTTACCAAAAGGTAAAGACTATTGGAAACTATCTTGGAAGCTGGCTGCTGTGGACCCAAGAGAGCCCTGAGTGGTACACTATGGTGACAGATGTCTCTACCTCAAGGTTAGATTTTATACCACATAGGTATTTGGTACTATGATAATCAAGTTTATTCTTAAACTTACTGCCATTATTCATCACCTATCATCTTTTTGCAGGTTAAATCCACATAATATATTTCTCTTTTCATCACAAACATCGTATGTAAATTAATGAATAAGGAGTTTCCTTTTTGCCTAAATAGATTTTTCATTGATTTAAGTTCTTTACTGATTACTTGCGGGCATGAAGGCATGAGATAATGTCACAAAGACATTGAGACTAAATTTCCAAGATGATCTACTCTCCAAGTCCTGTCATCTTCCCAGTTCATGGGTAGCCTAGTTAGCATAAGAGCAATGGGATGAAAATATCTGACTTCTAGTTCTGAGTTCACCACAAATAAACCGCTTGACATTGTCCAAGTCATTTAATTTCAATGAGTCTTTTTCATCATGTTTTAAAAAAGGATCAAGATTTTTATTTTATAGTAAGATTATGCAGATTCTGTAACAATGCTTTATAAACTGTAAGACACTGTTTGTTGGTTCAGAAAGATACAATGCTATCAGCTTGGGAATCGGAAACTGGACTTGGATCCTGGTTTTGCCACATGTCACAGGCTTTTGTGAGCAGTTATTTATCCCCTTTTAGTTTCAGTCTCCTTCTGATATAATAATAATAATAATAATAATTCTAACTTCATGAAGATAGGGAGTTCAGATAAAATCTCTAATTGTCAAGGTTTGGCACATTAACTGTTGTCATGATTATGTCTCCATTGTAGAAGAGTTAGAACCGAACTCACTGTACCTATTTTTTAAAAATCAAAGTCCACATGACTAAATAGTTTATTTAATGAATAAATATTTATTGCAGATAAGTGTATGACAGGTGTGAGCTGACTGCTATAAATACAACAAACAAGACAGATGCTCCCCCTGTCTTCTTTGAGCTTAGATCTTTTAGGGGAACCAACAGAGAGGCAAGAAATTGCAAAGCAGTGTGATAAATGGTATGGGTGGGCATGTATGTGCTATGGGAGCATATAGCAGGGGTGCCTAACTCAGACTTGTTGGGTCACAGCAGGCTTTGATGAGGAATTAAGGTCTAAGGTAAGATCTGAAACTGAAGTTGGAGTTAGGTTAAGCGGGGTGGATGAGAGTTTGCAGGACATGTTTCCTAGGTGGAGAAAAGAGCCTTTCTAAAGATTGAGAGGTAGGGGAACACATCAGGTTATCAGAAAGTCATTCAGTATGGCTGGAACAAAGAGGCAGAGGCAGAACAGTGATATGTGATATGAAGATATGCTTGATCATAGAGAACTTTCTCATAAGCAGGCTAAATAAAGCTTCGCCCTGGATTTTTATCTGGAGAGCAATGAAGATTCCCTGAAGGATTGCACAGCAAGAATGAGACCTGGTTACATTTGCATTTTAGAAAGATCACCCACTTCAATTTTCTCAATGAGGTTGCTATTGACATTTTAGGTGGAATAATTCTTTATTGTGGGGATCATTGCAGGTGTGCTTGGCAGATTAATGGCTCCTTCAAAGATGTCCATAACTTAATTCCTGGAACCTGTAAACAAGGTACCATACATTACTTGACAAAAAGGGACTTTGCAGATGAAATTAAGGTTATGGACCTTAAAATAGGAAGGTCATCCTAGATTAATTAGATTGGGTGGGCCCAATCTAATCACACTGGCCCTTAAACTTAGGAGAGGAAGACAGAAGAATCAGAGAAAGATGTGGAAGAAGAAAAGGCTGGTGACACGAGGCATGAAAAGTATTCAATCCACCATTTCTTGCTTTGAAAATGAAAGCAGTCATAGCCAAGAAATGTGGGTGACCCATGCTGAGAACGATCCCTGCTGACAGCTGGCAAGGAAGCTAATATCTCAGTCCTACAACCCCAAGTAACTGAATTACGCCAGCAACCTGAATGAGCTTAGAAGAGAAGCATGCCTTCAGCAGGGACTGCAGCCCTACTGAAAGCTTGGTTTTAACCCACATCGATCTCTCTCAGACTCTGACCTACAGAACTGTGAGATAATGAGTGTTGTTTTAAGCTGCTAAGCTGGTAGCAATTTATCACCACACCAATAGGCAATGAATACACTAGGTTCCTGGTTCCTGTCTCTTTAAAGCGAGCATGCTCCCTCCTCCCACAGTTATTGTGGCAACCCCAAAACACTCTCACACATTTCCAAATGCATGCTGCTGCTGGGGGTGGGGTAGGGGTGGAGGTGCAGCAGTTTCCCCTGGTTGAGAACCACCTCTATGGAGAATTATGGGTAGGGAGAAGGCTGGGAAGAAGGCAGAAGAACCAGTTGGGAGATTGCAGTGATATTTAAGCCGAGAAATGAAATGGCCCAAAAGGAACACAGTGAGAACATTTGTGGGAATAAAGAAGTGGATGCATTTGGGGGGTAATTAAGAGGAAGACTCAACAGCACTCATTGATGGAGGCTGGATTAGCGTTGGGGGTGAACTGTCTTCTCTGTCCCTACCCTCTATTACCACCACCATCCTTCCCCTCATACCATCAGGACACACATCTAAAAGTAAACAGCATGTCTGCAGAAACCTGACTTTCCCTCCAGTGAGCAAGAGGACACATGCTTGGAGCCATCAGCAATTTGGACCAGGATCTGCCAAGGAAGGGGAATGACAACAGACCCAAAAGGCCCCTTATGGCTAAAGGCACCCGGTTGGTGAAATACAGTAATTGCTTGAACAATTTTCAGCCACTCCATGCCGCAACTGACAACAGGAAATGAGAGATTTTATATGTCCCAGCAGAAGCAAATCAGGCAATCCAAATGGCTGAAACACAGTTTTGAACCGGGGTGTTTGGTTAAGTTGACCAAATGCCTGTGCGCTGTTTTAAAACATTTCACTCTTGAGATTTTTACTTACATTTTGTCCAAAAGGCCCTGTGTCCCTCCTTTTCACTCATGTACTCAATTCCTTATACTGAATTCCTTCTGTGTGAAATAGTTACTGAGGTTTCTGTTTCCTGACTGGATTCCGACAAGGCAGGGCACACAGCATGCAACACACAATGGGCCTATTTCAAACAGTGAGTTTGTTCTCACTCGAGATGTCACAGTTCACTGGCTCTCCAGCCCTATCTGGTGTGTGCTGAGTTACCTAGCTTCATCGCTGGGAGGACCAGCACTGAAAAATTGACCCCCTACTCTTTGGAAGGTGAACACAACAGAACATGCAACCAGTTACCCAAGACAAGTGCAAGTATCATGGGAACCTTTTAAAGTTGGTTTTAGCTGGAACATGAAAATTCCTCCAGTATTAGCATTTCCCATATGTTCTTGAAAACAGCCACAGGGACATGAATGCATTGTCAAGGCAAAAAATAGTGATTTAACATAATTCATAGGTCATGGCTGAGGATCTGAGTATTTTTGTGATCTCTCATGCATAGGAATTGATGAATCCTACTAGATTTCTTTTTCTTCTTTGGCATTGGAACTTTAGGTGAGGTGTTTAGCATGTAATATTAAGGCTTATTGGCAAATAAGTGATTCACATGAGGATTTTGTCCATCAAAGTCCAGTTGAATTTGACCACACTCCTGTCCATAGTAGAACTGAAATGGGCCATGGCATGGGGTAGTTTGGCTCTGGGTCTAATTAAACAAAGCATTTTTTCCTTTCTGCCTCTTGATTAGAATCCACTTAATGGAATCAATTCTGCTTCTTAAAGACAAAGTTATTTTATATTCAGATCACAATAATAACGTCAAGTTTCAGATTCAGCTCTAAAGCAGGAAAGCCTGGGGCTGAAGCTTGTGGTTGAACTTGGCACTGACCTTGCTTTGGAGTCATTTCCAGTTCCAAGAGAGCCTCTTTGTTCTCTGCTCAGGCACTGAGGAAAAGCCAAGGACAGAATGCAGGTCAAACTGTCAAATGTTCTCAGTGTCATTTTCTAATGCCGATCCATATCAGTATGTGTGATTTTATAATTTTAGCTATTTATTTGATCTTGCACGGGCAGATCAGCTTGGGAGCTGAAGTGATATTGTATGTCAAGATGCTCTAACTTTGGTTGGCAATTATCGTCTGAATATTTAGGAATGGTGACAGCCGTCTCTTCATTCTTGAATATTTTTCTGGCCTTGTTGGAGCTTAGGTCCCAGGAAGGGAGGGAGAAGGCTCCTGCACAATATGAGATAGCGAATAAAACCATAGTGTTGGGATTTTTTCTGTTAAAAAAAAAATCCGTAAGTGACAAAATCTCTCACCAAGTAATTTTTTCTCCCCAATGTCTTGCATTCGCGTGTGCTTGGCACATACACAAATTAAGTTTACAGATTCTGTAAAGCAATTCATCCTGCTCTGAATCTAATGCCAGTAATTTTTCAAGGAAGTCAGCAAAATGTAGCCCAAGAAGGAAAACACTGCCATTATTTTTTAAACTCTATTGTTTTTATTCAATCTGCTACTGAACTGTGACTAAATCATTTACTCTTCACATTTTTTAATTTTGTGGTATTACCCCCCTCCAAATGAGGTTGAGTCCTAAATCCTCGTACCCTAATATCCCAGCTGTACAGTCATATAAGAGGTTTGTTTCACTAAAAATGATTACTGGTGTCTATAATAGAATTGTAATAACTCAATACTATTTTATAAATTTTTGATTCACTCTGCATTTTTTATTTGACAGCTTGCCAAGTTCCAGTTTTTACCTGATCATCTTTGCATTAATAATGCATGAGGCCTAGATCTTCTGAAAAGAGGATAGTTTTTTCCCCCCTCACTGAATGCTTTGCTTTTCCCAGCAAAAATATTGATTTGGATTTAATAATCTATAGTGCTTCTGATTTGATCACACTTAGCAGGAGGCCAAACTTGCGCCAACAATGAATCAATTGGTCCTCTCTAATAAATGCAATCATTGAACACCTGGTCATACTATTGCTTGTTATGTGTAATTGATTAAAGGTTTGTCCCCATGTTTCCCTGTTCAGATTCTCTCAACCAAAAAAAATGACAATCAACAAGACCTGTGCCATGGAAAGAGGATGTTTCCGATTGTATTTTCTTGTCACCTTTATCAACATACATTCTGTCACACTCCACTCCAAATGACCACAGGGCTGCTGCTGATCTGGATCTGCTCTTGTTCCCAGCTGTTCACATTAAAGATGACTGTGGGAGTAGCAGGTCCACCCCATCCCCCGCTTCCAGGATTGCTATAAATAATCAGCATTAGGAAAGGGGACGGAGGAGGATCTGGGAGGCCCCCCACGGCACATCTTCATTCACTGTCTTACTTCCCATCTGTAAGAAATGCAACCAAGGGCCCCGCCCTATCTATCTATCTATCTATCTATCTATCTATCTATCTATCTGGTAAAGGGTTAGGGTTAAGGTCAGTGGTAGAGGATTTGGGGGGTTTTTGGTTAGGACTAGAGTAAGGGTTATGGTGATGTTAGTTATAAATCAGAATTAGGGGTGAGGTTAGGTTTGAGGTTAGGTATAGTGTTTGGTTTGTGTTTAGGGTGAGGGTTATGGTTAAGTATACATTGTGCTTAGGGTTAATTTTAGGTTTAGGTTTGAATTTAGTTTATCATGAAAATCACAGTTAGGGTCAGTTAGGGTTATGGAGGGGTTCTGTTATAGTGTTAGGTTTAGGTTTAATTAGCATTAGTGTTATATTTGAAGTAATCCATTTACATTTAGAGTGATTATTGATAGGTACATAGTTATAGCTATTTTATTACTTATATTTATGACCTTTCTTCCCCTTCTACTTAAAGAAGTCCATTTAGTTTTCTTTTCTTTTCTGTTGGTCTAGGAAGCTTTTTATCTGTCCTTTGATTCTAAGCGATAGCCTTGCCAGATAGAGTAGTCTTGGTTTAGGTCGACCAAGGGCATCTTTTCAATTTCAAAGTTCCTGTCTCAAATAAATGACAAAGTGCTAGTAAGTAAGAGAATTGGTAACCCATTGATTGCCCAGCTAGGAAATCAGAATCTCAGGGGTGTAGTGTGGACATTGGTATTCTTTAAATCTCCCTGAGGCATTTTGTTGTGTAGCCGAGATTGAGACCCTGTGCTCTAACCTAAAGCCTCACTGCTCTCTGTGTAGCTGGGTCCAGCCTCATGGACTTGTTGGAAATGCAGAAAGCTACTGAATCAGATAGATTCAGGCATATTCTACTGAACCAGACTACTGACTCAGAGTCTGCATATTAGCAAAATCTCCCAGGTGATTGGTAGGTGCCTTAAAGTTTGAGAAGCATTGGCCTAAACCACTATTATAACAAACATCTCCAAGTTAGGCAAGCCAATTACTAAACAGATTGGTAGCTATCAGTGTTTCTATAGAAAGTAGGGTATAGCTATATGCTGGTTTGCAAACTGGCACCCTGTACACAGAGGGCAAGGAAAGACCGAAGAAAGGGACAGACCACTCTAGATTGGTGTCAGGTTTAATATGCAAAGGAACTTATATACCAGGATTGTTTTGGGCAACCACAAGATGGGTAGATCTCTGCATCAGCCCACCAGATTCTTAGAAGTTTATATAGAAGCCTTAACTGGGTTCAGGCACTATTCAGTCCAGATGGTCTCAATAATGCCATGCTCTCTCAGGGCTATGTCCTTGAAATGGCTCCCACTGTGGGCAGAGGGTATATTCCAAGGATGGGGAAGGCTAAGGAGCCTCCAATTGCCTAAGTCTAGCTTGCAGGTCAACCAGCAGTGATTTCCTTTCCATGACCACCTTCAATACTGTGGGCTCTATCATCAGTCAGTCCTGGGTATGTTCCCCTGTGTGACTTTGGGTAAGTCTTTCTAGGCTTCAGTTTGCTCATTTGTGTGATAATACTAACAATAGCACCCACCTCCATAGGGTGATTGTGAAAATTTATTGAAAGACTGCAGTTAAAGTGCTTAAAGCCAATGCCAGATGCATTGTAAGTAAACCATGTATTCTGGTAGTTAATACTAATATTAATAATAAAGTTGTTCTCTTCAGAGACCTCTACAATTGCTCAGATGTTGAAATGCAGGTGGTCATTCTTTTTAAAAAGACATCTATTTACCCTAAAAGCCAAGTGAAGCTGTCATGGAAGTCAGCCCTCATGTCTGTCCTTGCACTTTCAGCTCATACTTGATCCCATTCATCATTTACAGGAGGGACAGCAGGAAGGTTAATGTAAGCCAGGAGAAGCAGTGCTGTGGTGAGCTCAACCAGAATGCCTTCCCTATCTCCTGAGTCTGGGTGACTTCAGCTTAATTTTCTTTGGAAACCACTGCTATTGTGTGTAAAAGGACTGACAAAGCCGGCTTCGATGTGGGGCTGACTTTGTTCACCTAAATTTGGCCTGACTTGGAAAGCTTTCCTGGCTCTTTCCCACCAAATCCAAACAGGGAACAGGAGATTTTTATTAAAATGACTTGGGCCCAGCCCGCTCTGTGCTCTGAACCATTGAAGGGAGCCAAAAGTGTCCCCTGGTGTCCATAGAAACATTGTTCTTATTTTTCAAAATTAATCCAGCTGAATTTGCAAGGCTGCATCACCTCCATCAGAGCTACAGACGGTCAGGACAAAGAGCTGTTTTGATGTTCCCAGCTGGGAACCCTGCCCTCAGCAAATACAGTTGATATAAATAAATGGTCTCTTGCCTGCCTACATTCATGCCCATCTGCTTGGAGGGCACGGTGCCCAATCAAAAGTTGCCTAGACGCTCACCATGGGCACTGGTGCCAAGGAAGGACGATTTCCTGGCAGCCTGCCTGACACTGTGAGTGCCATCTTTTCAGTAGTGGGTTCCCATCATGGACCGGAACAGAAGCCCTGGCACTGCGTGTTTTCTTACTGTTGATCACACCTGTTGACAAGACAGTGCCAAACTCCAAGAAGAGGGAGAGAAAGAAAACTGCTGTGTAGGAGTATCTTTGGGTTATCAGGACCTGGCAAGCCCACTAAAACAGTTCCTAATTAAGTAGAGAAAACCCTCTGCCCATGTACATTGTGATGGGGCACAAGATTGGCAAGTCAAACTTCACTCAGCTTCCTCATGGAGGCAGAGGGCAAGCTGCTCCCAGCTGGCAACTCTGCCCCTATTTAATATAGGACTGGAATAGAATACTGGTCTTTGATGACATCAGGAGCCAAAAAAATCGCGGGGAATGAATCATGCTCAGCCCAACCCAGTATCCCTTAGCTCCCAATTTTCACCCACCTATCTGACAACAATAAGGCCTGATGAGCACAAGTCACAGGAAGTAAAAACCCAGGGGCTGATTTTACTTTGTGTTGGTTGAGCCTGAGAAAGGAAATGAAGCCAGTCAGGAGAAAGCATGATGTGGGGACATTTTTATGCTGATGAAGGTGAGTAAATTCCTTCTGAGTTTGTTGAGCACAATCAGAAATAAATTCACATATTCAGGTCACCAGGGGGCCACAGAGGGGACCAGGAGAGAATCCTCACAAAAAAGTTAGGAAATTACTCATCCCAACATACTCTGTGGACCCATAGAGAGCTAAAAGCAGTGGTGCTCACAGCCACAGAACACTGTGGAGACGAAGAGTGAGCAATCTTTACTGATGAGAAGTTCAGGCATGCTACCTTGTCCCATGGAAGGAAAACAGGTTTGGAAAGTGCTGGCTGAAGAGTCAAAGCAACAGGCTTTATTGGCTGTTTGCATTGTCTCATTTAATTTTGAATATTCTATTAGGCTTGTGGCTTACCTTTGGGGTAGTTTAGACAGTGGTCCTCCCAAATGTCCATGTGCTGATCCCCAGAACCTGGGAATATGTTACCTTACAAAAGGGACCTCTCAGATGTGATTCAGGTAAGCATACTGAGATTGGGGCGATAACCCTGCATTATCTGGTGGAGCCTGATGTGATACTCATAAAGGTCCTTATCAGAGCAGAAGGCAGCATGATGAGGGCAGCAGGGATTAAAAGCCAAGGAATCCATATGGCCATCAGAAGCTGAAAACGGCAAGGAAAGCAGTTCTCTGCTTAGAGCTTCCAGAAGGAACCCGCCTAGTAGACACCTTGACTTTAGCCTAATGAGACTTATTTTGAAGTTCTTAAGGTTCCTCCAGGATTATATGAGAACAAATGTGTTTGATTTTTGTTTTAAGCCTTTATGTTTGTGGCAATTTGTTACAGCAGCAATAGGAAACTAACACAATCCTTGTCCTTATGTAGCAGACTCTGGTGGCCCAAGATGGGAGGGCCCAGGCTCTATCTACATTGTCCACAACACAGTCCTTTGGCTGCTCTGATAGAACCAACTAATTGAGTTAGTTGCCTTTTCCCCTAACACACTGGCCTTTTTTTGAATACAAAAGACCATGATAACATCCAGTGTTTTTTCTTATTCACATTGCAGCCTCAATTGAAAAGAAACAGTACCATACCAGGTTTCAGGTCATAGCTTTACACTTTCAATGTTTGGCTTACCAGGCCAAAATACCATTCAAATTAATGTGAGGATAGGTAATGCCAGCTCTGGGTGCAAGCGTTCAGTTCCCAAAGGCAGGAAAATCATTCTAGAGCAGCAGTTCAGATTTATGTTCTACTAACACTGGTGTAATCCTACTATGTGCCATGCACTGGGCATTCCCAGTTTCACATTTGGAATATTTCCCTAAGCAACACAGAGGGTTACTTGAAAAGTTACTGGACATACGTGCCATGTGAAATAACCATTACTGTTCAAAGTTAATACTTAACCGATTCCTCTCAGCACTAACCTGACACTGTGGGGCAGCGGCTGTCACAGAATGTTAGCAGCAGGTGCCCGTCCATCTGCCCATCCATCATTCCATCTCAGCAGCTGGATTGTTCTTTATTTGCCTGCCTGCCGTGGCCCTGATTTGCAGAAAGCAGACAGCAGGAAAAATTAGGCTTTACCTGTGGTTTAGGGATGCTTTGGCCAGGTTTAATCGTTTTTATTTACAGAGAGCCTCTTCTGCTTTTGTTTTTTTCCTCAGGTGCAACATAATACACACAGTAAACAATAAGTTTGCACAATAAGGATAAGCCATCAACTTGAGCTCTCTGATGGCCTATACTGTGTACTCCCAAGTAATGAGGGATCCTACAAAAGGAAGAACTAGAAATTTAACTGCTTTACTTTTCCTTTGAAGAAATTAAATACTGGAAAATTTTATTTTTTTAATAAAAGTTTGAGAAATTGAGAATATCTATTGTATTAAATCCATTGACTAAATTTAAATGACATCTTTCCTAAGTAGGTTGAGTTTTGTTTATGTTTCCTATAAATTGGTCTATTTCAGCATGTATTTCCAGTATTTGGCAAACTGAAAAAATTCCCCCAGCCCTTCTTCAGCTGATAACCTTATTCTGCCAGAGTTTTCTTTTAACAATAAAAATAAATAAAACTATTTTTCTTGGATAGCCTCCTTTTCTCAATGCTATTTTAATTTTTTTGCTTGCAATCAAAGTTAGTGATAATTCAATCTTCCATTATGATGATAGCCTCAATATCTGAGATGCCTATCAGAATGAAATGAAAGCATCTCTGTAGAATTCAATAGACCAGAGAAGAAAATAATCAAAATACTGTTTACTTGTTCACTTATCAATGGACATTTATGGAGCACTTAGTTGCCCTTCTATTCTCTCTCTCTTTTTTTCTTTTTGTTCTCTTCTTTTTCATTCTCTTCCTTCCTCTCTCCTACAAAATTGACATCGTATTTCAGAAATAAAATATTCAAAAATGAATAAAATACAGCCCATTTTCTTGCAGACTTAGAGCTTAATAAACACAGCAATGCAATGCAGCTCTTCTGCTCTGGACATGTGCACAAGGTGCTGTGAAGGTGTCAGGAGGTGGCGGCCATCTGTCCACAGCAGCATCAGGGTAGGCTTCACGGTGGAGACAACACTTACACAGAAGTTTCCATAGTTCACCAAGGGAACAGGATTGGGTTGCATTAGTTTTCTATCTATGTGTAACAAGTTACCACAAATTCAGTGCTTAAAACAACAAACATTTGCCATGTCATAGTTTCTGTGGATCAGGTGTCTGGGAATGGGCTAGTTGAATTCTCTACTCAAGGTCAGCATGTCAGGTGGGCTGCATTTTCTCATGGTTGTATGACTGAAGGCCTTTTGCTGGCCATTACATGAAGGTCATCCTCAGGTCTTAGGGCCACCTAAAGCTTCTAGAGGCTGGCCGCAGCTTCTTGCCATGTGGTCTTATGGAACATGGTCTCCTAATTCATTAAACCAGTAAAGGGAGTCTGTAATCTAATCTGCTAAGACAGAATCTTAGACAATGCAGCAAAATCATGGAAAGGCATCTCATCACCTTTTACATATTCTATTAGTTAGAAGCAAATCACAGGTCTCACCTGTACCTAAGGGGAGGGAATTACACACAGGCATGAACATTAGAAGGAAGGACTTGTTGGGGGTCACCTTAGGGTCTGTCCTCCACATGGGAGAGTGAGAGGAATGGGAGGAACAGATAGATAAGAGAGCCTGTGGAGAATGAGCAATGGTTCTATATGGCTGTAATGGGATGGAGGAATTAAGGAAGACAGACTCAAGATAAGACTGGGCAGGTGATAATACTTGTTAACACTTATATAATGCTTACTCCATGCCATAGTACTTTTTATATGTTAACAGCATTTAAGCCTCACAAAATTCCAAGAAGGTGGACTTGAACTCAGGCAGACTCTCCCCAGAGTCCATGCACTTGACTACCACACTCTGTCACATCCAACCCTCCTGCCACACACACATGTAAAACAGATGCTCAATAATATTTGTTGTGTTGTTGTATGATTTTACAACCATTGACTGCTGAAGTAACTTGGCTGAGACTATAGTTTGTGCATGGAAGAGGTGGATTTTTATTGTCTGGCTCCTAAGTCTGTGTTCTTAACCATTGTGAAATACTGCCTCTAGGCAAGTATTGAGGTGTTCAAGGAGCAGATTATGAAGGGTCTTGTTAAGGAATTTGAGTTTGTTCCAGCATGCAGGAAAGAAACATTGTAGGGGTTTGAATCAGAGATGTGGGTGCTCAGACTCATACACTGCCAACAATATGGGTAGAAAGACACTGTGCAATTGAGGGAAGACGAGTTACTGGAACACGGGGCTATAATGTTTGGGAAAAGGGAACAGATATGAGATCTTTGGAAAATGTACATGATCTGATTCAGCGACTAATTGTGAGGACTGGGAATGTAATGGTAGAATCAAGGAAGAGGAACACATTTCAAGTAACCTCCAGGTTCCTGGTCTAGATGATTTGATATATAATGGATAGTGAGACTCATCCATTAATCTCCAAGTTACTGGAGGACAAGAATGTTATTCTTGTTCTTTGTTGCATCCTTTTTGGCCTGACAGAATGCTTTGCCCATAGTTACAGAAACAAATGCTTCTACTGTGCTTACTATATGCCAAGCACTGTTCTAAGAACTTTGCTTATACTAATCTATTTAATCCTCATAATACCTCAATGAGATCAATACTGTTATAGGTATTTTACAAAAGAGGCAACTGAGGTACAGTTACATAGTTACATAGCTTGCTTAAGTTCACACAGTTTGTAAACATCAGAGCCAGGAGTTGAACTCAGGCAGACTCTCCCCAGAGTCCATGCACTTGACTACCACGCTCTGCCACATCCAGCCCTCCTGCCACACACACACGAAAAACAGATGCTCAATAATATTTGTTGTGTTGTATGATTTTACAAAAACAGGATGAATATTTAAAATATGAGGTGATAAATTTTTCAATAGCCTAATGATCTTTGTATAAGTCTCCATTTTCACATTTAGGAAACTGTAGTCAAAGGATGTGTTAAAACGTCTTTCTCTCCCAGTACTATTGAGCCACTCAAACAAAATGACCAAGTTCTTTTCTATATGCTTCCACTGTGTCTTGTGCAGTATAACAAATAACCATTTGTGGACAGAATCATTCCCTTGTATAATTTATAATTTTTAAAGTGCATTTATTATAATATCTCATTTAATGCTTACATCAACTCAGATACGGGTGGTAGGTCCTGTTAGTCCCATTTCCTAACTATAGGCATTGAGGCAGACAGAACACAACTGACCAAATTGTGGTCACTTCCTCATTATAACTTAAATCTTTGCTGGAACAATAGGGACCAGTAAGAATGCCAGATTCTAGGCTGAAATACTCAATATAATGGCAGTGATTTTTTTAACAATCATTTTTTTTTTACAAACACACCAGGAAAACAACAAAATCATAAGAACATGGAGTACACTAAAAACTAAAAAGATAATGGAAAGCATCACAACAGACATTGAGTAATTAATTACATGGCAGTCACAGGGCATAGTCTGAAGAAGTCTATTTATTGAATAAATAAATTAAAAATAGAAAGCTAGGGAACAGACTGTGACTGCAATCCCTGCTTCAGCCTTCACCACATACCCACCTCTGTCACCCTGACCTCTTATCCACTCACCAATTCAAAATAAATTTAGAAAAATAACCCTCATCAGCAGTGGCTTTCAAATACTCCACAGGCAAGACTAAGTCTTTATTTTTTCCCTTCAAAATTCACCCCTATTCTTCCCTTATCTATACCAATGGTCTCATTTCCTTCCATTATTTGGAGCACATATTTTTTTCTCCCATTATTTCCCTACAAGATGACATCTTAAGAAATAAGATATCTTATTTATCTTCTTCTTTTTTATTTTTTGCTTATCTGTCTCCTTCGTGACACTCTACTTTCTCCCATATAGACAGATATCACATTCTCCTGCTTCAAGAATCAGCTCAGGAACCCTTTTGGGGCAGACTGACTTCTGAGAGAAGACCCCATGACCCCTGCCTCCTAGTATTCATGTCCTTGTGTAATCCCCTCCCCATGAGACTGTGCTTGACCTAGTGATTTACCAAACATTGACAAAAGTAATAAGATTATTAGTATGGAAAAAGTGGTGGGATGTCAATTCCATGGTAAGGTTACAAACAACTGTGATGCTCATCTTGCAAGCAGCCTCTCTCTTTTGTCTTCTTGGTTGCATGCTTTGATGAAGCCAGCTGTCATACTGGAGAGGTCCACGTGGCAAGGAACAGGGGGCAGCCTCCAGCCAACAAAGGAGAACAGATACCTAGTCCAGCAGCACACACAGAAATGAATTCTGCCAACACCATGAAGCTTGGAGGCGGAGCCTCCTGCAGTAGAACTTTCAGATGAGACCACATACCTGCGCTGATACGTAGATTGCACCACTGCAAAAAAACAAAACGGAGGACCCAGCTAAGCCATGCCCAGATTCCTGACCCACTGACACGATGTGATGATCTATGTGTGCTGTTTTAAGTCCCTAAGCTTTGGAGTAATTTATTACACAGCCATAGTTTACTAAAACACCTCCAAGCAGCTTTCCCATACCCTAGGCAAGTCTTCTTTATGCAGCCATCTAGCTTCATTCTTGTACTTAGAACACAGTATTCTAATTGTGTTTGTCTTTGTTTCCTGCTCTGCACTGAGCTCATTGAGGGCAGTGACCTGATTTATATCCTAGCATAGAACCTGGCTCAACAATAATTGTGTGTTAAATAATGAACATGTAGTCAATAGCCCTCCCAGCTTCCTGTGCTCTCCTACCAATCACCCTGCAATTGGCACCATTAGGGCTAGGGAAGCTGGTTCATCCCCAAGCATCTTAGTAGGTAACTGTTATAATTCATCTTGTGCTCCTGCTTTCCCTGTCCCTTTGAGCAACATATCCTGGCAAAAAGGAGAAGAGTAGATGTCAGATACATTATCTTCTTTGATCATCCCGAGAAATGCTATGAACTAGGCATCAGGATCCAATGTATAATGAGTAAATTAACATCTTGTACAGAGTTGGACCGATGATAGGTAGCAGAGTCAAAGTTACTATCTAAATATGCTTGATTTCTAATTCAATGCAAAATCTCTATGCACAGTTATGCCATGCTGCACAGTCATGGACAACGTTTCCTATACAGTAGGATAAACTGTCAAATGAGAATAATAACAATGATAATGCAGTTTGAAAACACTTATTGAGTCCTTGTAACAGGCACTGTTTAAGCATATTTACTCATGCATTTCTCACAAAACCACGAGGCAGATATATGATCATTATGTCCATTTTACAGATAAGAAAACTGAGACAGAGAAAGGGTAAATAACTTGCCCAGGATTATATGCCTGAAAAGTGACAGAGTGAGGATTCAATTCAGGTGGTCTGGGTCTAGAAATCAGACTGGTTTTAGGGGACATGGTTCATCTCAGGTAATTTTTATTTGCTCTTTCAAGAGAGTAGAATGACAGACCACTGCTCCCATGTATTTGAATCCTAGGTTCCCAAGACAAAATTAACTTGAAGATCCATTTTTCTTTTGTTAATGAGCATCAGTTTTTCTCTGGAGAGAGGACCCCTCCTGTTATGGATCCCCACTGCAATGTAGGAGCTCTAATTAAGTCTACACAAAGTACATTAACAGAGGGAAATAATGAGAGTCTGGAATTCGGAAAGACATGACTCTGATAGCAACCTTGGACACAATTTGGCTGGATTTTGTCCCTTCCTTTCAGCATCCTGTGACTATGAGCAATAAGAAGGAGATGTAAAACAAGTTAATTTTTTAGAGAAGAAAGCTTAATTGGAAGATTTTCTAAAACAGAGCACAGAGCATTATGTGAGCCTACAATTCATTCGTTGAGGAGAATTTATACATTTTATTGTATTTTTTCATCAACTGTGATTGCCACATAAAGGGTCAAATAGTTATGCAAGACTATGACAAAGAGCAATTCCCTTGTCCTGTCCCCACCCCTCACTCCCCAGGGGCTACCACTTGAAAGCCCTTTTGGCTGTTTCTCTTGATATTTACTTACATATTTCTAAATAACATGCTCTTACCCCATACCTCTTGATTACTTCACTCTTTTAGACATTGTTCTGGAGAGGGATTTGTCACTGGCATTTTATATGTCAAGTTAGCATTTCTTGTTCAGACATTTGCTCAAGAAAAAAGAAAACAAGGCAAGGGGGTAATAGTTCTTCCACTAAAGAGTGAGAACTTGTTTGTACAAAGCACCTTGAGACAGGTGGGCTCTGGAGACAGAACAGCTCGGCGAGACAATGTGAGAGTAGTAAACAAGTAGGTGGGGGAAATGTCCATCAACACTTTGGAATAAAACATGAAAACCAAAACAAGCTTGACGTGCCATTTAAAATTTAGTGAATTAGCAAAAAGTAAGTTTGATGAAACGTTCAGTGCTGGTGTGGTGGTTGTATGTTGAAACACTTCTAATGGAATAGTTTTGAAAATCAAAATGATGGTATGTATCAAGTGTCATAAAAATTGTCATACTGTTTGATCCAGCAATCTACTTCTGGAAATTTGTCCTAAGGAAATAACATAATGGAAGAAAAAACTGTCTATATACCAACATGTTCATTGTGGTATTAACTATGAAAGACAAAGAATGAAAATGAGAAAGAGTGAACGAGACAGAGACACAGAGAGAAAAAATGATATAGAGAAATTTTAAATACATTGTTTAGTAAATTAATATAAACCATTGGCTAGCTAGTTAATTATTACCTAGCTGTTAAAAGTGACAAACGTGATGGCTATATAGAAACATACAAATATTCATGATGTCTGGTAATTGAACAAAGCTAAACACAAAATAGTATATTATCTTTAATTTTAACCATGTATAAACCAGTGTGCATACACACAGGAGTGGCTATAATACAAGGGACATGGGTATTGGAATAGGAATGAAGTCTGGGTGTTTCATTTACAAGCTGTGTGTCCTTGGGCTTAAAAAAAAGTTTTCTGAGCCTTGTTTGTTACATCTATAAAATTAGGAGAAAATATCAACCTCTTAGTATTGATGTAAACATTAGAGAAATACATAATAGGCAGCTAATACAGTACCATGAATATTACAGTTGATGGTTAGAAGTATTGCTAACATAAGGGCCCAATTGATGTTAGATGGTTAGAAGTATTGCTAACATAAGGGCCAAGACTAGAAGACAAGATCCAGGAGCATGGGGAGCAATGTTAAGGAGCTGAAACTATGGGTGCTGTTTTTCCCTAACGATTTTATCTATAGATGTCTATATAAAATTATATATACCTGTATGGATAAAATTTTATGTTTATATATAAAACATGTTCATAAATTTTATGAAATATTGATATGTAAGAAAATATATTTATATATTATCAGTATGACAATATGTACACATACATCACACACACACACACACACACACACACACACACACAGTTGCAACAGAAGCATTTTAACTCAATGGAATCCTGCAGGGTGCATTGTCAGTAAGGAAGGCCCAAGCTTCTGAAGGCGCCATAAAGAAATAAGCCCAGAGTGATGAGAAAGCAAGATTGGGAGCCTTGGGTTGTGACACCACTGTTCTCTTTTTATCACCCTTGGCTCTCCTGACTCTTTTCTCCTGTGGGCAGTTGCTGCTGGGACCAGTGCATTCCTGCTAAATGGCATTTTAACCCTGATAGCCCCACAACTCTACGCAATTTCCCTGACATTTGCATGGCAGATGGCGCAAATGGCCCAGCAGATATACACTGGGTCAGTGTTAAAGAACTGCCAGACTGATGGCTTTGTTGGCTGTGTGCCTCCAAGCAGACACGGGACTGGAAATTGCACAGAGGCTCAATTTTCCAGACCAACTTGTGGGCTTCGGTTCCTCCCTTGCTATGGGCAATCAGTAGGACAGGTGAAGATAGGGCTAGTCTGATTGGCTTCACTTTTAAATAGACATTGATGTGGGCAGATGGGTTGGCACACAATGTGCTGAACTGGGAGCTAAATCTTTCTACTTCTAATCCTGCCTGCATTAGATTTGCTCAGGGATGGAAGCCAAAATCTTAACCTGTTTATTTCCAGAGTATTCCTTAGGATAACACTAAGCTTTTTATTGAGGAGTGTCATGAAGGCTAATTAAGAAAGGTAGCTGAACATTTTATCTAAGTGGTTGAAGAAGACCTGTTTACTTAATACTTTTTAGTCCCTAACTTCTGGGGGAGAACAACCATCAACTTGACCTCCACCCCTTCTTTGGCCCTTAAGACTTCCATCTCTGTCTCACAATTTCTGTGTTTGTGATATCCCAATTAGACTGTAAGCTCCTTGAGGACGGAGACCAAGTCTCATAGATGTTTGTCTTCTTTATAGCACGTAGTAAGATTGCTTGCCAATGCTATTTCCCAGTGTCTAGTAAATGCCTGTAAAACAAGTACTGCCGGCCTGGTTCATGATGCTGTGAGAATAGGAAGTCCTGCTTTTGGAGCGGCCCCTGCCCTGGATCTCCCATGGCCATAGTCCTGTTATTGGGGCAAGAGTTTAAGGTTTTATTATCTCAGTAGATGACTATGAACTTGACATGATAGATAGGTAAAATTCTTCCTGGGCCCCACCCTTCTCTGTACCTACTAGACCATATTCTTCATATCTTTGACCCTAGCGTTTCCTATCCTAATGGCTTTGAGCCCACTTATAGAACCTACATGGGCCTCTTTCATGGGAAGACCGTGTTCCCCATTCTCTCAAGGGAAGACTATACTATTAGTGTTTGCATCCTTTGGCCTCGTGGGTGGCCAAGGGGCAGCTGATTGTAGGGAGGGGAGGGAAAAGGTAGAGATGGTAGTTAGAAACATGAGCTAGGAGGTGTGTGTACCGTCAGTGCATGATGCCCCTTGCAGTACAGCATGGAGCTGGCGGTGGGGTGTGCAGGTGCGTGCATAGCAGGCTGGTGCTGATGCTCCCTGCACTGCCATATTCAGGTGCAGTGCATGATGAAACAAGAGAACTAAATTTGAACGTGGCTTTCAATTTTCCAGACTCAGGTAGGACTCTCTGATAAGATATGTTTTTCAAAGTATACAGGTAGAATATACTTTTTTTCACACATGTCAGCTTGGTTTATAATTTTTAAATACATGGACATATAGTGGGTGGGTTTCCAGCCCTGCAAATTTTAAGGGCAGACTAATGGCAATGAATTCAACTTGCAAACTAATGTTGGGATGAAAGAGTCATGTTAATCCCTATAATTTATTAACTTATTTAACCTTCCTATAAATAGGTACCTTCAAATGTAGTAAATGACAAAAAGGAAAAAAAAGGTTAAAGAAACCCATCTTACCAGAGATACTTTCCATATTAAACCATAAACCACATAGAGTCAGTCCTGATTCTTTCAGTATTGGGAAGTGCTGGTTAAGGTAAGAAAGAATTATGGGATAGTTGGAAAAACAACCTCCAGATAATCACCCAAACTGACGATCAACTAAGTATTGCTAAATTGAAGTCTCATGGGCCTCCTTTAGTAAAAGATAATTAGCTCATTAATGGCTCTGAATGAAATGAAATGGCTCTTAAAGCACTTGAAAATAATATTTTTTAAAAGAACCTAGACATTATGTCTATATTCTTACGTGTAGCTAATTTACTGAGGTCATTTCACTCCCTGACCTTTTGTTTCCTAAGGTAATGTGAACTTATGCATAGTTCAAGTAAGGGTGATGACCAGTTCCAAAACGAGCAGGGCAAATCTGGTATTGACTAATGTTTGCAAACAGAGCAGGGCAGGTAAGATTCTAGACCCAAAGTCAAGTGTCCAATCTTTCCTCTGGTATACTGTTGGGAAAGAACAACTATCAAGATAATGATTATTACAATTTATAGAGCCTTTGTATTGTGCCTTTCAAATGATTTTTAAGAATCTCACTATAAGCAGGAAGAAATTAAATTCAGAGGGAAAACAAGAACTTTATAGGCCATCTGCTCAGACTTTCAAATTTAAATTTTATACATAAGAGCACATTAGCTGTGGGGAAAAAAATGTGATCACACTTTGTAGCTGTCTGAGCAATGAAGAAATTTCCCTTGTTGGGCTTTCTGCGTGGAAATAAAAGGAACCGTTTTGCTGAAGAAAATGAAATGGCTTCAGCATGGGGGAAATTTGCTCCTCACCATTTCATATTTATGGAGTGCTAAACTTACATCGTCCTTTATAAAATATGAAGTAATGGTTTGTGCCTCAGGGGGTCACAGGTGACGTTAGACAAGCAGCATCCGAGAGCACCTCCCAAAGAGACGCTGAGCCTGACAGCCTGTCAGTGGTGGTGAGTAAGGGGACGGATGGGGTGGATTGCCAGGGCAGCAGAGGGCCCACCGGTGGCAAGGGGGACACCCGCACACGGCAGGGGAGGCAGCTCCTCTGTACCCCTTCTTCTGAACCCAGGCCCCCAAACTTGAGCCTGGTCCTAATACCTTTAGGAATCTGCTTTCTCACATGGGGACAAAGAATGGTAGGGTGCGGCTGACAGCATGAAAGAGTCAAGGGTCACCGAGAACCTCGGAGATCAGGTGACGGCAACGGCACTCACACTGGCTGCTGACCTCTGGGAGCCGCAGCTGGCCGCTCTCCACGGACCAGTCCGGACAACAGCATTTGATTAGGTCAGGCTTCTCCCGCTGCCTCCAGCCTGCCTGTTCGCCCCTCCCTGATGGGGCCCGGGGAGTTGGGGGTGTCGAGCGAACACCAGGACAGTTAGCACAGGCCTGCACTGTTTCCACTGCCTGCTCTTCCCCCTGGGCTGTGAGCGTCAGGGAAACCTCAGTCTTCATTCGGTCAGATGAAGTCTGGCAAACGAACTGAACCTCTTTTTCCCACTTTGTTTTGCTGTGAAAAGATAAAGGAGACAAAAAAAATACTCCAACTGGGGAATGAATGCTGACCCTTGGTAGGTAACAGGGTCTTACTGCCAAACCTAGGAGCTGGTACCTTAAAGCAACTAGTTCAGAAAGGAATGTGAAATCATTAAAAAAAACCAAAACAACTAATTAAGAAAAACCATTTAAAGGAAAAAATGTGAACTGAGGGCCTTGCAAAACAAATTAAATTTATTTGAATGATATTTTAGAAATGCTTAGTAAAGCTTAAACTAATTTGATGGTAAATGAATGAAAGGAACATAGAACTCAATAGGAATGGTAAGTACTGATAGTCAAACTTCATTCAATCATAAAACCTGAAAAGCAAAACAGCCTGGTAGTTCAGAGTGCAGATCACTTGTATTTGAATATTAGGTCTCCTGTCTTCTAGCTGTGTGACACTGAATAAATTAATTACCCTCTCTGTGATTCCATTCCTTCATCTGTAAAATGGGGCTAATAATAATACATGATAATAGTTTTGGGAGGGTTGCATAAGCTAATACATTGAAAGTACTGAGCAAAGTGCCTAAGATTTTGGAAGTGCCCAGTAAATATTAGTTATTTTAGTCTGATGATTTTTAAACTATGGTTTCACAAGTCCCATTCTGGAACACCTATAAGTTTTGGGGAAGGATAAACAGGGCAACCTTGGTCCCCACCTGCAACTACCAGAGTTTCTCAGCTTTGGGATATTTTTTTAATTAGTACTTAAGATTTTACTTGAACAAAGTTCTCTTACATAAAACAAAGCAAAACAAAATGTGCCTTATAAGGCATCTGATCCAGTCTGTTTTCCTAGTAAGGACTAAGGTCTAATCCCTACTTTTCATTCCTCCTGCCTCTTCTTGAATCTCTTCAAATAATGAACTCTCCCCAACCTACAGGCCTTTATAATTTGGAGATGTTCAGGTAATTAAAAAGTTCTTTTTGATATTGACTCATTTGATTTCACCCTCAGGTTCTAGCTTTGCTCTCCTAATGTGACTGAATTGTGTTCTGCAAAAGATCCCTTCAGATGGTAGTAAAAACCAATGTATCACTTGAGATATATAGTTGCAAGGAGCAGAAATTGATTCTGCTAAACCTAAAAAGAAAGGAAATTTCTTGGTGAGAGATTGGCTTGCTCACAGAATTGAGGAGCAGCCTGGAGAACCAGGCTTAGAAGAAAAGACAGGAATCAGTGTCTTTGTGGGAATCTTGGCAGCATGATCCACTTAGTTTCTCCTTCTAAGGTTCCTCCAGCTGTCCTTCCTTAGATGTGACTTCCATTCTCACTGCTCACTGTGGACAGTGTTCTTTTCACAGCTGCTCTCCAAGAGCGGGGCCCTTAATGTTAAGGCACGCAGTGATCAGTACCTACTCTACTGAGTTCAATAAATCCTGTCATTTATTCCTTTCATCTAGTCATCCTTCCAATCACAGGCTGCAAAATTAATTTCTTTTCAGGGCACCCATCTCTGAAGGCTTATGTTGAGCTTTCAACCAACTAGAACCTCAAGACTAAGAGTGCCAGATTTACTAATAAAACATAGAACAGCCTGTTAAATTTAAATTTTGGATAAACAGTGAATAATTATTTAGTTTAAGCATGTGCCATGTATTTTATCTGGCATTCCTACTCAAGTTGGTTTTTTTTTTTCCAACAGAATTTTCCATTAAACCACTGCTTGCTCATTTTCTAGACTTCATTTTAGAAACTAAGCTCACAAATTTACATCTCTTTCAATTAAATTTCATCCCCTAAGTTTCAGTTTTTCGTTTCAACTTGTCATAAGTGTTAAACTCCTGAATATATGTCATTTTACTTCTCAGCTCTGCATCCTTCATTTGCTACTATGACCAAATACTGAGAGGGAGCAAGAAGTTCATGGAGGGAAAAGTAAAGATAAAAATAAAGTGCAGAAAGGATGGTCATGGTCGGGAGATGGCCAGTAGGAAAGAAGAGGTAGGGATAGAAAAATGGAAAAGTTAGGAAAATTTAGAGAAAGAGAAAGAAAAATATAAATAGAACGTGAAAAGGAGAGGTATCAGTCAAGGTTCTTAATGTTCAGAAACAGGCTGCTCAAGTTCAGCAAAAACAGACAATTATGTGAAGATATGGGAGGCTCACAGATGCAATGGGAGGTTGGGATAATCCACAGGAATCAAGGGCATCAGGAGCCGCAGCAAAGACTGTGAAGTAGAAATGGGCAGGACTCGAGGCCACTTGGGCTGCTATTGGGCTGATGAGCAATCTTCCTGACTTCACAGCCTTGGATTGTAGGTGAGTTCCAGCAGAGAGCGTCCCACTGGCTGAGCCTAAGTCATGGCGCATTTCATAGCAGTGTTGAACTGATGGGAACTTGGGTCAAGCCCTTGGTCTCCATAGTGGAACTCTCAACATGGTTCTCAAAAAGGGATCAGGGTGCAGCTAGAAAGAGGCTTCTATTCTAGACAGACAAAATCAAGCAGAATCTATTGATCTAATCAACCAATTATTCAGTAAGTAAGCAAGCAATCAGATAAATATTCCCCATGGGAAGAGTAAAAGAATAGAGTCATACACATATGACTCACTGTATGCTGCCTCCGGTGCAGGCCTGTCTTCTGTGCTGATCCGTCTAGTCTGTTGCCTACTCAGTATATCTAATAGTTTGTATGAGTCACGACAATGTCACAAAGGCTACCCAAAGTCAAACCCAGGTTCTGCTTCCACGCTGCTTAAAGCCTGTGTGTTCTTCCAGTGTTTCCTATCTCTGTGAACATTGTACATTTCAAATATAGTGTCATCCTCAACATCAATCACTCTTTCATCCTTCCTACTAAATATTCCTCCAAGTCCTGCTGAGTCTACTTCTTAATATCACTCTAATGTGCTTCCTTTTTTCCATTTCTATCACCTCCACTCCCTTTGATTATCCTAATCCCCTCTCTCACCTTCACTACTATAATTACCACATAACTGAATCTCTGAGTCTACTCTGCCCTCCTACAGACTGTTCTATACCCTGTAGCTGGAGCAATCTTTCCAAAAATGCAAATTTGAACATGACCCTACCCTCACCCCTAACATCTCTCAGCATGAAATGTTTCTGTGGCTTTCCATTTCTCTTGTATAATGACCAAGATCTTGAACCTAGTTTATAAGGTTTTAAATGGTCTGACTCCCAGATATTCCTCTACAAACTCAGTACCCAGGTTTGGGGAGAGCTTTTGGTCATGTTAGGGGGTCATGTTAATGGTCATGTTAGGGAACAATGGCCTCCACTGGCAGTGTCCAGAACAAGAGAGGACTTTGGATAAGACTCAACCTCTAGGCTTAGGGTTAATTCCATCCTTTATTAGGCATCTGTGGAGCACATAGTCCTGACCCTTGTCCACATATTTACTGAAAGAGAGACAAGCAGCTAGACCTGGTGATGGCTCCTATTTCTTTCCAGTTCATTTTGTGATGCTGTAACGGGCTACCTGGAAACATGCTGGCCACTAGAGGGCCTCATTGTTTGTTTCCCCTTTGAAGAGGCACTCAGGATTCAGGCTTTCACTGGGCTCTGGCTGCTACTGGGGTGAGTGACTCGTGAGCATTTTGAATATTTTGCTGAAAATACTTTTATTGCCATTGGGTAATTTTACACTGAAAAGAGTTAACAGTAAAAAAAAAATGAGTCTCTTTTACTGGCATTTCTAATTTGTGGGTAAAACTGGTAGCTTGGAGCTCTGGGGCCATCAGCAACACCCAGACCCCCTTCCAGCCTTCTGCATGGGCAGAAATAAATTTAGGGTTGTAGAGGACTCTGTGCTCCTGACACACCCCCATTCCCGATTCCCAACGCTCACATCCTCACCATCACAATCGGCCAAAGAGGCTGTCAGAATCAATCCTGTCATAACGTTTATCCAGAAGGAAATGATATATCCTGGTTTACCTAATATGGACCGATCCATTCAGGGCCCAGTTTGAATGCTCATTTGCATGGTCACCTTTTGTATCCCTGCTTACATCAAACATGATAAGAACCTTGACTCCCAAGCTACCTCCTTCCCCATGGTCTCTTATCTTCACATATTTCTGTATCTGACGCTGTTTCTCATCATTTTTCACCATCCAAAAATCTGTCCTTTGTGCTATCTGAAGCTCACAATCTGCCTTAAATTTCCAATCCCCTCCCCGCCCCCATGTTTTCTTCAACCTCCTTTTAACTGAAAGCTGACAATCTTCAGAACATTCTGCATCTCACTTGGGCCTGGAAGTGGTGGTGGTGGCCCCCCTTGCTTCATGGTGCTGCCTCCTGACCACTGCCCCTCCCTACTCTCCAGAAGCACCGAAATTGGACCACCTCATGTCATCGCACTGTATCACTCATTCCTCCCCCTAACTGCTATGATCAATAGACTCCCAGAATGTTCTCATCTGTTCCTTAAAGATTTTAACTCACTCCTTTTCATTCTCTTTAATATTCCCCCAACAAAATTTTTGGAGATTTCAATATTTGCACAGATAATAGTTCCCAAAATCTGGCCCCTTATCTCTTTGACTGCTCCACGGGGCAAGTCTTCCAGCACACCTCATTCATCATGCTCACGCCCTGGTCTTTCATTACCAATAATTGCATCTACTCTATATTTTTATTTCCATTATTCATCTTTTTTCTTTTTTAATATATATTTTACTGATTATGTTATTACAGTTGTCCTATTTTTTCCCCCTCTTTATTCCCTTCTGCCCTGCCTCCCCCCTCCCACCAGCATTCCCCCCGCCCCTTAGTTCATGTCTATGGGTCATACATATAAATTCTTTGGCTTCTCCATTTCCTATACTATTCTTAACCTCCTCCTGTCTATTTTGTACCTACTATTTATGTTTCTTATTCCCTATACCTTTTCCCCCATTCGCTCCCTTCCCCCTCCTCTCTGATCTCCATTTTCATGATTCTGTTCCTGCTCTAGTATTTTGCTTAGTTTGTTTTTGTTTTTATTTTTTTTAGGTTCAGTTGTTGATAGTTGTGAGTGTGTTGTCATTTTACTGTTCATAGTTTTTGATCTTCTTCTTTTTCTTAGATAAGTCCCTTTAAACATTTCATATAATAAGGGCTTGGTGATGATGAACTCCTTTAACTTGATCTTATCTGGGAAGCACTTTATCTGGCCTTCCATTCTAAATTATAGCTTTGCGGGAGAGAGTAATCTTGGATGTAGGTCCTGGTCTTTCATGATTTTGAATACTTTTTCCCAGCCCCTTCTTGCCTGCAAGGTTTCTTTTGAGAAATTAGCTGATAGTCTTATGAGAACTCCCTTGTAGGTAACTGTCTCCTTTTCTCTTGCTGCTTTTGATTCTCTCCTTATCTTTAATCTTGGGTAATGTAATTATGATGTACCTTGGTGTATGCTTCCTTGGGTCCAAATTCTTTGGGACTCTCTGAGCTCCCTGGATCTCCTGGAAGTCTATTTCCTTGCCCAGATTAGGGAAGTTCTCCTTCATAATTTTTTCAAATGAATGATCAATTTCTTGCTCTTCCTCTTCTCCTTCTGGCACCCTTATGATTCAGGCGTTGGAACACTTAAACTTGTCCTGTAGGTTCCTAAGCCTCTTCTAATTTTTTCGAATTCTTTTTTCTTCATTCTGCTCTGGTTGACTGTTTATCTCTTCCTTCTCCAAATTGTTGATTTGAGTTCCAGTTTCCTTCCCTTTACTGTTGGTTCCCTATATATTTTTCTTTATTTCAGTTTGCATAAGCTCCACTTTTTCCTCCACTTTGTGACCATACACAATCATTTCTGTGAGCATTTTGATTACCCGTGTTTTGAACCATGCATCTGATAGGTTGGCAATCTCTTTATGCTTAGCTCTATTTTTTGGAGCTTTGCTCTATTCTTTTATTTAGGCCATATTTCTTTGCCTCAGCTCACCTGATGTGTTGGAGGGGACAGAGCGACTCAAGCCGCTGTGTTGTGAAGCTGTATGTGTGGGAGGGGTCTGAGAGGGAACAATGCTGCTTGCTCAGCTCTCCACTGGCTTTCAGTCAGTTCCTCCACTACCCGCAAGCAAATTGGGCCCTTCCAGTGCTGATTCCCTGGAGTGTGGGTTTGTGTATGTTCTAGGACCCCGTGGGTCTCTACAATGAAGTCTCCTGTGAGGCTGGGAGTTTCTCCGGCTGCCACAACCCCCACAGGTTTTTACAACCAAACGTTTTGAGGCTTTCTTTTCTAGCAGTGGAACTCTTGATTGCATGGTCTGTCTTGCTCCCCTGCTATTCCTCTCGGTTTATCCACACTTGAATGTGGGACCACCTGGTCCACCAGCTGCTGCTTTGTTGCGTATCCTCTCCACCCTGGCTGCCTGTCTCTGCCCCTACCAGTCTGGATGAATGTTTCTTTAACTCCTTGGTTGTTGGACTTTCATACAGTTCAATTTTCTGGCAGTTCTTGTTATTTTTTGTTTTTAAATTTGTTGTCCTTTCCATTATTCATCTTTGACTGCTGTTCTCCATCTTTCTAGCTTCTCCATTTAGTACCTCAACTCCCAACTTTTTTTTAATCTTACTGGGATCTATATTCAAATGATCTTATCATCTCAGTATCCCTCACCCCCTCATTTTCTACTTTTCTTCTTTACCATAGTTCCTGACTGGAGAACACTCAGTCCTGCTCAAATCCTACTTTCTACCTATTCCATGCTTGCACCTGTATAGTTAAATATAACTGGAGAAAACACACAACCATGATATAAACCCATAAGCATTACGCAGGCTCTTGATAGTGGTCCTTACCGATGTTGATTTTTCTCCCCCAGGCAATGTCTGAGACATTTTGAACTGTCACAACTGGAGAAGAGTGTGCTATCACCATATAGTGAGTAAAGGCCGAGAATGCTACTAAGTATTTTATAAAGTACAGAACAGCTCCCAATCATAAATCCAAAATGTCAAGAGGGCCATGATTAAGAAACCCTATCTTAGAGCTCTGCGTGGTGCATGGACTAACATCATCTACATTGCCTAAGATCTTACTAAAAATGCAGAATCTCAGGCTTCACTCTAGACTTAACCTAATAAAAATAAGCATTTTAACAAGATTCCTGGGTGATTTATATGTACCTTAAAGTTTGAGAAGCCACTTTTACACCATCTGGTCTCATAACACGTCTCCCCGCCTTCATTCTTGACTATGCTATGTTTGCTATGACACTGAGAACACAGAAACAGGAAATATCTGGTACATTTTTCCTCTATTAAAGTTTCTCACACAACTCTATCTGCACCCAGACATTCTGCCTTCCTTTCTGACATTATGGGTGCATGGTCCATTCTCCCATCTAAGTCCAGCTCCTCCTCCCAGGTACAAAGTCACATCATCTTTTGCTCATTAACACTCATTACTCCAGTCATACCTGCTTCCCCATGGCATTGCCGTTTCCTCAATTCTACAAGATGACTTCCATCAGCATACAAATAATTGTATTTCACTTCTTTAAAAAAAACAAAAAAGAAAACAAAATAAAAATCCAAAACTCCCCCTCCAACCTACATGCTTTCCAGCTACTACTAGTTCTCTGTTCCATTTTACACCCAAATTTCTATAGTCAAAATAATTAACTACACTGACTTCCCAATTTCTAGCTATTTTCTTCTGAACCTAATTCTACAAGACTTTTGTCTCAACCACTTCGTTATAACTACTCTTTTCAGAATCACCGATGACCACCATAGTTCTAAATGTAGTGGATATTTCTCAGTTCTGATTTTACTTGCTAATCAGCTGCATTTGACAAACATGAAGGAATATTTTCTTCACTTAGGTTTTAGGACATTGCTCTCTTGAGTCTTCTCTCTTATGGACCATCGTTTTCCAGGATCTTTTCTGAGTTGGCCTCATTTCCCCCAACCTCTTAACAGTGGGGTGCCTCTAGGCTCAATCCTTGGGTATCTCATCCATATCTACACCCTTGCTACTCGAAGTGCAGTCTGTGGAACCAGCAGTATCAACATCAGTTGAGAGCTTGTTGTAAACACAAGATGTCAGGCCTCACTCTAAACCTTCTGACTCAGAATTTAAATTTTAACAAGATCCTTAGGTGATTCACATGCACATTAACTGACCTACTCCATTAGTTCTTAACCTTAGCTGCTTTTGTTTTATTTAAGCCAACCTGGGTTTGTTGATGCCTTAAGTGATGTATTAGTTAATTGGCAACTTGTTGATAGTACAATTAGTTGATTCCTAGCCAGTTCTAAAGGCTGGAGTGAGAGGGGTGCAGTCTTTTGGAAGCTGTGTGGTGGCCATGCCACATCACTAGCCAGGTATCTGTTCTAGCTCTTCAATGAGTCTGACCATAGTGGTAGTTAGCAGATGATGAGTAACTTTTTCTGAGTCACTGAAACTAGGGAAAAGACCATGTCTTGGGAGAAGGGACACCCAGGTGTAATCCCAGCTCCATGATTTACCTCTGGGCAAGAGACTGGGTTCTGAAACCGGTGCTCCTGCATTCCCATTACTGAGCTCCAGCCCAGTGCTGAGTGCCTACTGAAGGCCCGGTGTTGTGCTAAACCCTTCCCAGGGATACTTTAGTTAATCCTCACTATGGCCCTGAGAAGTAAAATGACATTAAAATTCTTATTTTATAGGGAAAATGAGGCACAAATAGACAGCAAGCTTAAATAACCTGCTCATGTTCCTACAGTCATGAGACGGTAGTCACCAGTTTCAAATTCAAGCAAATGAACTGTGCTCTTCATCCTTTGGCAGTAATGCTCAGAGGGAGCATTTAATAGGGGGTCACTGATGTTGTCTTCAATGATGGTGATGATGTTACCTTCTCATGTGGCTGCCTTTTCAACTTCCCAACTTCCTTGGCGTCTATGTCTATTTAAGAACATGCTCCATCCCTTGCCCACCCCCAACAGTTATTTATTGAAAAATGATGCTATGGCATACAGTGTCCTATCTAATAAAAGTGAACGAGACAGACATGGTTCCTGAATTCCTGAAATAGTTCAGTAGGGAAGATGTCCATGGCACAAAAAGTGTCAAATGTGTACCACTAAATGCATATGACTCAAATACACGCCACCCAAATGCATACTACCCGAGTGCATATCACCCACATGCATACCTTCAAGAGTGCTGGGGAAGCTGATAACCAGGAGCTCTAACTGTGGCAGAACTGGGGGGACTGGGAGTCTTTTAGGTCAGAAGAATTCCCTTCCTCTTTCCTGTAAGCCTCCTGGGGAGGAAGGCCAGTATTTTTCTTAAGAGATTCAGAACAGCCTATTGGAGCTACTTTTATTGTTTTTTTAAAAAGGAAAGGACAAAACAACTCAGGTTTTAGAAACTGTACGGCAGATCATTAGGAAAAATGAATTAGTGAAGTAGATTAAATATGAAAATGTGATAATGTTTCTCAGTAGTTTTTTTCTACAGGAGTTTCCTTCCATTTTGGAAACACCTGTTCCCCCTCCATTTATGTGAAATCACATCCAGTTTACTCTGTAGCTACCCTGTTATGATAGGTTTTTAGATTGATGAAAAGACACTCCATGTTCATCCATTAGGCCTTTTGCCTCCAGCTGTTCCCAAATTCTAGACTGTTCCCTTAAAACAGAGATTTCTTATATACCATTTAGAGCTTTCTCCCAACATACAAGTATGCTTGTGTATTATCCTAGATCTGTTTTAAAAATTCACATTTACTTAAAATGTTAAAATGCTTAACCCAGGAGGATCAGTTACTTTTCCATTAAACGAAATTTTCCATTAAATGGTGTAGCTCTGTATATTATTTTTCCACTTAAAAATATAGCGGATAGAGAGATTAAGATGGCGGAGGAGTGAATGGGAGTCACGCTGACCTCCTCCCAAGACCAAACTGGAATTGTGACTAAATAATGGAGTAATCACCTGGAACACAATGGAACTATAGTGGGAGAGGAGCCTTGGAGCCATGGACAGACAGTGGATTCGACTCTCACACATCCCAACAGGTGAGAATTACGGTAGAGGCTTGAGAGAGTGGGCTGGGTGCCCACGGGCACTAGCACCAGAGGGACATTGAAATGGCCAGTTAGCTTCCCTTGAGAAGAACGGGGTCCAGATCTTAAACAGGGACCTCTAAACTACAGCAGCTAAAACCAAGAAAATACAGACAAAACGCAACCCCGAAAAGCTTAGGGGCACTCTCTGCCAGAGACAGGTGGCTGGGGATGCAAAGAGACATTTAAAGGGCCAATGCAAAAATTGCAGTGGCAGCCACCCTCCTTGATCTCTGGGTAGAGGTGGCAGCAGGGTGGGCTGGTGCCTGGGAAAAGACTGGTGAGGAAAACTTTGTGAAGAGAACTGACAGCGCGGCCGGTGGAGCTCCGGTAATAACGCACCTCCCACTCTGCAGCTACCATCTCGCTCAAGGCATAAGGGAATCAATTAACCTGCCTTTTGTGCGCTCCACACACAGCTTGTGCGTGTGAGCTGGGGGGCTGAGTGCAGACTGGCTGGGAGAGCCTTGAGAAGAGACTGGAGACCAAGGCATTGGGGAAAGAATGGGAAGAGGAACTGGGGAGTCCCGACTCCCTCCCCGCTCTGTAGTCTACATTGTGGGCTGGAAAGGCGCGACTCCAAAGAGGCAGAAGTGGGGTGCGCATAAACCAGACTGCCCGCAATTGAAGCACAGTCCGCACAGGGGGTGGATCCCTGGCCGAAGGGATCACTGAATTGCCTGGAGGCCCCTGAGGAGAGTCTGGAAACGGAGGCATTGGGGAAAGAATGGGAGGAGGAAACGGGGAGTCCTGACGCCTTCTCCTTGCCATAGTCTCCATTGCGCGGGAAGAGGCCACACTCCCAAAGAGCCAAAAGCTGAAAAGCACATTTAGACACCCCAAAAACACCCAGTGCAGGTGCGCACACTGGCGCCGAGTGACCGGCGAGGGTTGGCGAGCGTGTGTGTGACCTGCGCGGGCTGGCGAATGCTTGCACCGGCTGGCAAGGCCTCCCATAGATTGGCACCGATATGGCCTGCGAGGAAGTGCACAGAGTGGCAAGGGCAGGCGTAAATTGACCCTCCCGCCCGCAATTGTGGAGCGGCCCACAAAATTAGTAGATCCCCGGCCGAAGGGGTTACAGAGCTGCCCAGAGTCCCTGGAGGAGAGACTGGAGACAGGATTAACCGGAGAGTCCTGGAGCTGACTTCCTCCCATTTCCGTAGTCTCCATCTCGCGAGGGCAAGCCATGCACCCAAAAAGCCAAAAGCGGGGAAAACACACAATAGAAGACCCTAAACTGACCAGTGCCGGGGAGCTCGCCAGCCAGGGGGGCCATATGAGTACATGAGGTCGCAAATAAGCCCCCCGGTCTGGGGCAAGCACACGTGAGCCCAGGCAGGTGGGGGATCCTGCCACACCAGGGAGCGCGTTCAAGGAGCCCGCGTGAGAGTGCAGAGTGATCCCAAAAAATAGCCCAGCCCTGACCGAAGGGGTCACAGAGCTGCCTCAAGCAGGAGTCAGACACAGACAGTAGACACCTGGAAGCTCAAACAAACAACCCAAGGTCATATAGGGTCCACAACTGACATCATCAGAGGCAGGCCCAGAAAGAAAAGGACAAAAATAAATAAATAAATAAATAAATAAAAAGACCCACCTACTACCATAGAAGTTTAATCCACAAAGTCAGGAAATCGAGACGGCCCAATTGAAGCAGAAGCAAAAATAAATAAATAAATAAGTAAATTACTAAACAGACTCTCACAAAAATGGGAAGAAAAAGAAGTTTCCCCCAAATGAGTGGAAAAGGGGACTCCCCACAGAGAGAGCTAAATGAGATAGAGACAAGGGAACTATCAGATATTGAATTCAAAACAATGGTTCTAAGGAAGCTCAATGAGCTCAGCCAGCTCAAAGATAACTATGAGAAACTGCAGAGAAACTATCAGAATCTTACAGAAAACTATAGCAACCTGGAAAAGGACATAGAAACTATCAAGAAGACACAAGAGGATATGAAGAATACCATTTCTGAATTGAAGAACACAGTAGAAGGAATCCAAAGCAGGCTGGATGAAGCTGAGGATCGAATCAGTGAGATGGAGGACAAGGTAGAAAAAACAAGAAATGGAAAAACGACTCAAAAAGAATGAAGAGGCATTTAGGGAAATGCAGGACAACATGAAACGCAATATCTGTATAATAGGGATACCAGAAGGAGAAGAAGAAGAGCAAGGGATAGAAACCCTCCTCAAAAAAGTAATGATGGAAAATTTCTCTAATTTGAGGAGAGAAAGGCTCTCATGGATCCAGGAGGCACAGAGGATCCCACTCAAGAGGGATTCAAAGAGGTCCACTCCAAGACACATCATCATTAAAATGGCAACTATCAAAGACAAAGAGAGAATCCTCAAGGCAGCAAGGGAGAAGGAGAAAGTAACATACAAGGGGGCCCCGATACGCCTAGGAGCTGACTTCTCAACAGAAACACTACAAGCCAGAAGGGAATGGCAACAAATATTCCAAGCCAAGAAAAGCAAGGGCCTACAGCCAAGGCTGCTCTACCCAGCAAGGCTCTCCATTAAAATAGAAGGGGAAATATGGAGTTTCCCAGACAAGCGAAGGCTAAAAGAATACATCTCTACCAAACCAGCCCTCCAAGATATGCTAAGGGGACTGGTTTAAGAAGATGAAGGAAAAGAATGAGAGAGAGAGGAACACAAGTACAAAGAGAAAAGATGAGTAAGTTTCTATCAGTAATATCTCTCAATGTGAATGGACTAAATACCTCAATCAAAAGACACAGGATAGCTGAATGGATAAGAAAACATGACCCACACATATGCTGCCTACAAGAGACCCACTTCAGAGCAAGAGATCTACACACATTGAAAGTAAAGGAATGGAAAAAAATATTCCAAGCAAATGGGCATGAGAAAAAGGCCGGGGTTGCCATACTTGTATCAGACAAAGTAGATTTCAAAACAATGGCCATAAAAAGAGACCCAGAAGGACACTTTTTAATACTTTAAGGAAGACTCTATCAAGAAGACATAAACATTGTAAACTTATATGCTCCCAATATAGGAGCCCCCAAGTTTATAAGGAAATTGTTGGATGATTTAAAAAAAGATATAGACAGCAACACACTGATAGTAGGGGATTTCAACACCCCACTATCAAAAATGGACAGATCTTCCAAACAAAACATTAATAAAGATATCGTGCACCTGAATGACCCACTGGATCAAATAGACTTAACTGACATATATAGAACCTTACATCCCAAAGAAGAAAAATACACATTCTTTTCAAATGCTCATGGCAGTTTTTCAAAGATAGACCACATGATAGGACACAAAGCAAGCCTCAGCAAATTCAGGAAAACTGAAATAATACCAAACTTTTTCTCGGACCACAAGGGCTTGAAACTGGAAATCAACCTCCAAGAGAAACTTCAAAAACTTGGAAACTCATGGAGACTGAACAGTAGACTATTAAACAATGAATGGGTCAATAATGAGATAAGAGAAGAAATCAAAAAATTTCTGGAAACAAATGAAAATGAACAGACAACAGTCCAAAACCTATGGGACACAGCAAAGGCGGTCCTGAGAGGGAAGTTCATAGCAATACAGGCTTACCTAAAAAAGATAGAAACATTTCAAATAAAAGACCTAACACTACAACTTCAAGAACTGGAGAAACAACAACAAATAAATCCCAGAGCAAGTAGAAGGAAGGAAATAGTCAAGATTAGAGCAGAACTGAATGACATAGAGACAAAAAGAACAATTCAGAGGATCAGCCAATCCAGAAGCTGGTTCTTTGAAAAGATAAATAAAATTGACAAGCCTTTAAGCAGACTCATCAAGAACAAAAGGGAGAGGATCCAAATTAATAATATCAGAAATGAAAGAGGAGAAATAAGAACTCATACCACAGAAATACAAAGGATCGTCAGAAACTATTATGAACAATTATAGGCCAAGAAATTTGAAAACCTTGATGAAATGGACAAATTTTTAGAAAAGTATAATCTTCCAACACTGAAGGAGGAAGAAACAGAAAGCTTGAACAGATCGATAACAGCTGGGGAAATTGAAGCAGTCATCAAGAAACTCCCAGCACGCAAAAGCCCAGGGCCAGACGGTTTCCCAGGAGAATTTTACAAAACATTTAAGGAAGAGCTAACCCCTGTCCTTCTCAGACTATTCCAAAAAATCCAAGAGGAGGGAAGACTCCCAGACTCTTTCTATGAGGCCAGCATCACCCTGATCCCAAAACCAGATAAAGACCCTACAAAGAAAGAAAACTACAGGCCAATTTCGCTGATGAACATAGATGCTAAAATCCTCAACAAAATATTGGCAAACCGCATCCAGCAATATATTAAAAAGATTATCCACCACGATCAAGTTGGATTCATCCCAGGCATGCAGGGATGGTTCAATATACGCAAATCATTAAACATGATCCATCACATAAATAAAAGAAAAGACAAAAACCACATGATCATCTTGATAGACGCAGAAAAAGCATTCAATAAGGTACAGCACCCATTTATGATCAAAACACTCAGCAAAATGGGAATAAATGGGGCATTCCTCAACATAATAAAGGCCATGTATGAAAAACCTACAGCCAACATCATACTCAATGGGCAAAAACTAAAAGCTTTCCCACTAATATTGGGAACACAGCAAGGATGTCCGCTCTCACCGCTTCTTTTCAACATCGTATTGGAAGTCCTAGCCACAGTGGTCAGACATGAGAAAGAGATAAAAGGCATCCTAATAGGAAAGGAGGAAGTAAAGCTATCATTGTTTGCAGATGACATGATAGTGTGCATAGAGAACCCTGTAGACTCTACCAAAAAACTCCTCAACCTAATAAGTGAATTTGGCAAAACAGCAGGATACAAAGTCAATATTCAGAAATCAAAGGCATTTTTGTACACCAGCAATGAAATAGAAGAAGAAATCAGAAAAAAAATACCATTCGATATACCAAGAAGAAAAATAAAGTACCAAGGAATAAATTTAACCAAAGACGTAAAAGACCTGTATGCAGAAAACTATACAAAATTGAAGAAAGAAATTCAGGAATACACGAATAAATGGAAGCATATACCTTGCTCATGGATTGGAAGAATTAATATCATCAAAATGTCCATACTACCCAAAGCAAGTTATAGATTCAACGCAATCCCTATTAAGATACCAATGACATAGTTCACAGAAATAGAACAGACATTTCAAAAATTTATATGGAACCATAAATGACCCCGAATAGCTGCAGCAATTTTGAGAAAGAAAAACAAAGTAGGAGGGATCACAATACTGGACATCAAACTCTACTACAAAGCCACTATACTCAAAACAATCTGGTACTGGCACAAGAACAGATCCATAGACCAGTGGAACAGAACAGGAAGCCCAGAAATAAGCCCAGGTCTCTATGGGCATCTAATATTTGACAAAGGGGGCAGAAGCATAAAATGGAGCAATAATAGCCTCTTCAACAAATGGTGTTGGGAGAGTGGGATGGCTACATGCAAAAAATTGAAATTGGATCATCAGCTGACACCATACACAAAAAGAAACTAAAGATGGATAAAAGACTTAAATGTAAGTCGCAACACCATCAAAGTCTTAGAGGAGAACATTGGCAGGAATCTCTCAGATATCCCACGCAGCAATTTTTTCACTGATATGTCTCCTAAAGCAAGGCACATAAAGGAAATTATAAACAAGTGGGACCTCATCAAAATAAGAAGCTTGTGTACGGCTAAAGAAAACATCAGCAAAATGAAAAGGGAGCCAACCTTATGGGAAAATATATTGGCTAATGATACATCAGATAGAGGTTTGATCTCCAACATATATAAAGAACTCACTCGACTCCACTCCAAGAAGACAAACGATCCAATCAAAAAATGGGCTAAGGACCCGGGCAGACGGTTTTCCAAGGAGGAGATACAGAGGGCCCAGAGGCATTTGAAAGGATGCTCAGCATCACTAGCCATCAGAGAAATGCAGATCAAAACCACCATGAGGTACCACCTCACACCGGTCAGAATGGCCATCATAAACAGATCAACAAACAACAGGTGCTGGCGGGGCTGTGGAGAAAAGGGAACCCTAGTCCACTGTTGGTGGGAATGCAGACTGGTGCAGCCACTGTGGAAAGCAGTGTGGAATTACCTCAAAAAGCTGAAAATGGAACTGCCTTTTGATTCAGTGATTCCCCTGCTGGGACTATACCCTAAGAATCCCAAAACGCCAATACAAAAGAACCTATGCACCCCAATGTTCATAGCAGCACAATTTACAATAGCCAAGTGTTGGAAGCAACCTAAATGCCCATCAGTAGATGATTGGATGAAAAAACTATGGTACATATACACAATGGAATACTACGCAGTAGAAAGCAAAAAAGAACTACTAAACTTCGCGACAGCATGGATGGAACTGGAGAGCATTATGCAAAACGAAATAAGCCAGGGGGCAAAAGACAAATACCATATGATCTCACCTATAAGTGGAACTTAACCAACAATACAAAGATGCAAGGAAAATAAAACCAGCAACACTGAAAGGAAAAGAAATCAACAGAGAGAAGAGGGAAGGAGGGAGGGGGGACAGGGAAAAGGATGGGAAGGGGAAAGTCAAGGAACATATAGCAAGGACTCATGGACAAAACCAAAGGGGAAGAGCTGAGGGAGGGAGGAAGGGAGGGAGGGGGCAAGGGAAAATGGTGGGGGGGGGAGGCCGAGACAAATGTATTTCAAAAAATAAATTAAAAAAAATAAAAATAAATATAGCGGATAATTTGTAAAAGATTTAGACTTTTCTAAAAAGGAGACCATAGCACAAACCTAATTTATAATGTGTTATAAATACTAATGAAGTTTCCTAATTAGCAACTGCTTCTCAAAAAATAAAAAAAAAAGACATACCACGGTAGTTTATTTTTGTAGTCTTTTTATTAAAAAAATCAGTTCATCAGCATATTTGAAATCCATATACCAAACTGTCAGAAAATCAAGATATTAATTTTATATGGGAGAGGAAAATCCCTAACGATTTCCATTTAAATGTCTACATCTTGGATTCCTGTCAGGTTCTGATTTAAAATCAGGGGGTCAATATTTTACAGCAGATTATAGGGCAGGATCCAGAGAATGAGATGAGACATTTTCTGATTCATATTATCTCCTTGATGAACCAAAGTCTTGCTTTCAGATTCATTTTTAGTGTGATTTCCCTGCTGGATACGTCCTGGATGCTGTGTTGAGAAACCGGCAGGAAAACCCCAGGGAAGAGGTCAGAAATGATGCTATCAGAGAGAGAAATGTCATGGGACAAGGACTGAAAACTGCAAACAATGGGGGGTGGGTAAAGAGGGAGAGAGAAAGAGAGGATTCACATGCAAGGGAGCACAATATGAGAAATAATACAGGGAATATTGCCACCACCATGTCACGTTGGTTCCTCTTATTTGAACCTTCATTGAGCCTTCATTTTAATCAATAAGAATGGCAACTTAAAAAAAACTTCTTAAGGACTTCTGTTTCAGTGTTGAAATATGAAAAAAAAAAAAAAAAGATCCACACAATTTATGCAGTCAAATTTGGAATCAAAACCTCTTTTACAATTTTGCAGCTGCTTATAAATAGAAGCCAAGTATAAACTTCCCAAATAATAAATAAAACAAGACAAAACGATAATGAACCCTACCATTTAACTACTTGGACCACATCATTATGAGTGGTTCAAGTGCTATTAAATTAGTCCTAAGAAGACAATATGTTGGAATGTGTGTAGTAGGGGCTGCTTTTGATCTACCAGTAATGGGCAAACTTTATGGTTGTTTTCCTAAGAGTGGTGGTGGCATGGACTGAGCTGCCACCAACCCTCCCTAAGCCTGTCTCCTCTGGGACTAATATGTTGGTTTTGGCTTTTCCTTTAAATGGTAATTCACACCCCTTCCCTTACTTACAAGTAGAGAACACATAAATTATATATTTTATGTCACCTAGTACTCATTTGAGTGGGTTACTTAATAGAGAGTAGAGTTTTGATGGAAGTAAAAACATACTGGGAGGAAGAAATTAGCTCTAAATTTGGTGATGTAGCCAGAAAGGCCAATTGAGACGTACAACTTGAAGCAAGTAGCCAACATGTGATGGAGAGCTTGACTCTTAATAAGTTTTCTATTGAAGAACATTTGGGAGGTGGGAGGGGGGAAGTTTCAAATGGAGATAAATAGCAATCTAACACAGGGAAGCATCCTTAGAGACCATCACTTTTTAGATAGAAGCAGAACGGCTTATGTACGCAGCTGGTATTTACATGAATTCCTCCCCCTGATGCCTGGGACTTTGGAAGACAGACCAAGAGATAGGAGGTAAGCAGCTGCCTGTGCAGATGTTGTCAATAAATAGGATTTGGAATTCTGATCTCTTATGTAAAAGCCTGTGTAACCAGTGACTTTTACCTGGGGATCTGGAAAAGAAGGGCATCTAACTGACCTCTAAATGCTGTTGTGTTCAGGGCTTATTCCTGAGCTTTCTTTGTTATCTCTCTTTTCCCTAGGTGAATTCATCCAGGCCTGAGGATGTAAATGCAAACTATGATGATTTAATGTTTATAAAGTGCCGAGAACCATGCCTAGTTCATAGTAAACATCATAGACGTGTCTGCTATTGTTATTTGTTATAGCTAATTGTCTAGTAACTACTTCCACTTGTGTGTTTGATAGGTATTTCCAAATTAAGTCCAAAATGCAATTGCAGGTTTTACTGTTCCCCCAAACTAATCTCCCCTGTGTTGTTTTTTCATCTCTGTAATAGCAGCTTGACCTGGTGGCTCAGGTCAAAAGCTTAGAAATCATTGCCAATTTCTCTTTTTCTCTTACTCTTCACATCCAATTCATCAGCAAGACATTCTGGTCAAACCTCTGAAATGGAACACAAATCCATCCAGCTCTCTTCATCTGCACTGCCCCATTCTTGAACAAACCTCCCCCACCCCTCTCCTAGCACACTCCAGAAGCCTTTTCCCGTTCTCTTTCTGCCACTCTTCCATTACAATCCATTCTCCGTATAGTAACCAGAAAGATCTCTTTAAACTGGATAGGGGTCAGGCTTACGACTCACTGATGACTTACCAGTGCATTTAGCATAAAATTGAATCTCCTGTTATAGTCCTTTTGGGCTGATATAATAAAACTACCATAGACTGGGTGGCTTAAACAACAAACATTTATTTCTCACAGTTCTGGGGGCTGTAAGTCCAAGAATAAGATGCTGGTAGATTTGATGTCTGCTGAGAGCACACTTTCTGGCTCATAGTTGTCCTCCTGATGTGTCTTCATGTGGCCCAAGGGACGATATCTAGCATCTCTTAATGAGGGCCTTAATTCCCTTCAGGAGGCCTTGGATCCTTAGCTCTTTCTACTTCTCTTTCCTCTCTAGCACAAAGTTTATAGAAAGGGAAGTTTACTCTTGCTGCTCCAGTTCCTTTATTCCAATTCTTTCTGGAACTCCCCCCAATCAGCCTTTCACAACAGTAGACCACCCAAACTACTATTGTGAGGGCCACAGGTGACCTTTACATAATTAGTCTTTAGTTCTTGCCTAACTTTTACCATCAGACATTCTTGATCACTCTGTCCTTTTTGATATGCTTTTTTCCTGTCTCCCAATACACCTCATTCTCTCGGCACTCCTTTTTCTATCTCTCAGACCCCTTCTTTTCAGTCCTTTTTGCTGTTTCTCCTCATCTTCCTCAACTCTAAATATTAAACTGTCCCAAGATTTAGAGGTCAGGCCTTTTCTTTTTCTATCTTCACTCACTTCCTTGGTGGCTTTATAAAGCCTCACAGTTTTGACTTTTATCTATATGATTATGACTCCCAGATTTCTATTTCCAGTCTGGACAATTCCCAAGTCTTGCTTATTCATTATCTCCACTTAGCTATAAATTAAACCTCTCAAGATTAAAATGACCAGAACAAAACTCCTCATTCTTTCCCCTTAAATCTCCACCTCTACTGATGTTTCGAGCTCAGAAAAATGGTACCTCTTTATGATCCCTCAAAAGGGGAAACCAAAACTTGGAATTTTGGATCCATATTGAACTCTTTCTTTCAATGCCTACTTCTATTTTGTAGTCTCTACTTTTAAAATGAGCCCAGAATCTGACACTGTCTCTCCATTTCTATCCTTGTGAAAGCACCATCTTTGCCTAAATTATTTCAGAATCTTTTAATTGTTTTTCCTGTTTCCTGCCTGTCCCATTAGAATCTATTTTTAGCATTGGAAGCCTAAAAGATCCTTCTAAAACCTAAGTTAACCAAAGTCACTACTCTGTTCAAACTAGTGTTTGCTTCTTGCTCAGAGCAAAAGCTGAAGTCCCCACAATCAACTATAAAGACTTTATTCCTTAATAGACTTTGTGGTTCCTAAGAGCTTTATACAGTGTGCACTATGACACCCACCACAATGTAGACACTCAATGGATATTTGCTAAATCAATAAATTAAAAACCAGACTTGTCAAGGAGGGAAGCAGGGTAATACTATATGTCAATAATATCTTAAATTTGCTCAGAAACTCCCAGTGAGAGTAAAGTACATGTAGAATTTGTCGGTGACAGACCCTTCCCATGTGGTCTTTTGTGCAATCACTTTTCTGTCCTCATCTCCAAGTTCTCTTCCTCTCATTCATTCCAGTCCAGCAACACTGTCCTTCTTACTGTTTCTCAAACAAATAAGGCATGCTTCTGTCTTGCGGTATTAGTATTTGTTGCTTCTTTTGTCTGGAATCCTCTACCACAAATATCTGCATGACTTTCTTCTTCACCTCCTCTACCTTTTCTCAAGTGAAAATTTTTTATCAGCAGCTCCTTTCCTGATTATCCTTAAAAAAATTTTAATCCCTTACTCATACCAGCCTCCTCTTCCCTAAAATACTTACCTCTCTATAATTGGTTGCTATCTCACACTCTGTAATTTTACAGTTTTATTTGATTAAATGTAAACTCCTTAAAGGATTTTTGTCTATTTGGTTCTCTGCTGAATCTTCAATATTTTCATAATACTTGGCACATAGGAGGCTCTTGGTAGATATGTGTTGAATGGATAAGTAAAGCAATGAATAAATGAACTCCACTATGAAGGAACAGAAACCTCAGTTGAATAAAATTTGAAAGACAGGCATTCTCAGGTATGACAAATGACTTTTTCTTTTTCTTTTCTTTTTTTTTTCACATGAACCCAGATTATTTTTTCTCATGATTGTAAATAAATTGTAAGTCAAATTATCGAACTACTATTGATTATTATTGAGAAATTAAGAAGAAAAGATGTGCCAGAAAACTATGATCATTAAAAATCATTCGAATTTTCAAAGCAGGATAAAGCTTAGATTCAACAAAACTTAGATTGGCATAGTTGCTCCTCAACAGCTTTTTAAAATTGATAGTTATACTATGTGTCTGCCTTCCAGAGTGAGTTTCCCACCAAGACAAATTTTAGTATTCTAAGAATAAGTCATGCTGGCCAAATTAACTTCTTATTTGCCTTTTTGGAAACTAGAATGCCAGGGAAATGTGAGACATAGAGTATATTTGCATTTTAGCAAGCCACTAATGAAAACTCTCCCATTGTTTTCCTGTGGATAAAATAGAGGAAAATAAAGTAGACCTGACATAATTAGATGGATTAATAACTTGTTTGACAATGAAAATGATTGCTATCAGTCAAGATAGAAATTACACTCAGAAAGTTTTAATCACTTCTCTGTGTTTTGGTAAGCATTCCCCATCCTCTGCTTTTCTCCTTGAAGCAGAGATCAGCCCTGTTTCTCTCTCTGTAGTCCTAATCAACATATTTATTTGTGCATTTATCAATATTAGTTTTTCAAATGTGACTCACTTGGGAGGAATGGCAAATATATTGTATGACAGAATTGGGATCCAATACAATCTAGAGTGGCTTGGATGACAAGTTGTCTAAGTTTAAAAAGCTGCTTGCACCTTTGATAGATAGGGCAGACATAGTTTAGTGGGAGCCCCAGGGAAAAGCATTAGAGATCTGATTAGATAAGGTGGAGGTGAATATGCTACAAAAATAGACCCCACAATGGTGGTTCAGACCTGCTGGGGCAGCTGTGCTCCATGTGCCACTGCTCAGTCATCCTCTAGGATGTTGTCCTTGTCTGCATGGGACAAATGCTCAGTTTTATGTTAATGTCCTAAAGTGGAGGAAGAAGAATGTCCGGGGAAAGTGATTTCTTTTCTGAAAGTTATTTCTAATTTACACATAGTAAAATTTATCTTTTTTCACAGTATAGTCTTCTGGCCAAAGAACAGGGGCTAATCTTGGAGCTTCCTCTTTGCGTTTCAGGGCCCAAGCCAATGTATATCATAAACACAAACAAACAACAACAACACTGCTAGTTTGCCTTCGCATTCTGACCTTCTTAAAGGTTCTTCTGTTTGTACATACTTTTCAGAGTCCTCTGGTTGTTGCTTTATGTATTTGCTCAAGCTTTTTAGTTGCAATAAGTGGGAGGGAGAGTGTGGAATGTGCTTCCTTTACCAGAATTGAACTTTGTGATTTGTTCTTAAATGCATTGAATGATAGCGACAGTCCTTATTTCCACCACATTATTGGTAAGAGAGTAAAACCAGGGCTGTACCTAGCTGCAAGGGAACTAAAAAGTGCACCCTCCAGCTTAAGATAATAGGACAAGCTAAAACCCCTTTACTAAGATAAGAAGGAAGAATAGATTTTGGAGATCACTGGCAGTCTGCCACAGGGATGACAGTCAAGAATAAATTCAATGTGGCCTGAAAGAACAAGATGGTTACATATTTACAAGTATAAAACAGCAGGTTAGAAGGAGACTCTTCTTGCTTCTGTTTCATCTTGGACTCTAATATCATCATAATAGATATTAGAAACCAAAGTAAAGGTTTGACAAATCACTGCACGAAGAATTGCAAAAGAAATAGCTACAAACCAGGTTAGAATATAGAGAGGGTATAAATGTGGACAGGAAATTATTTTGGCAAAAGCTGTAACCTTTACCTCCAGCTTGCTGAGGGAGCTTCCATGGAGTCATTTGAAGATTTGAAGAGCTTCAGTGTGTGTTGATTACAACTATTAGTCAGGAGGGTTGATACCCAACTCATACCTGAGGCTAGAGGTGGCTGTATGTGACCAGCTGATATACCCAAAGTTTGTTGAAATGAGGAGTAGACCATAAGGAGGCCAAACATAAGAGAGAAAGTTGATGTGAGGCTGTCTTGTGTCCTGTTTAATCTGCCTACATGAAATAGAGGAAGAACCTAAGCACCAAGAACCTGAAGGAGAGTGTTGGATTCTAGGGCAAGGAAGGGCCTCAAATAACAAGCATTGAAGCAACAGCTGAAGTAGGGGTATATGTAGTAGGGTCAAGAGATTTTCAGGAAAAATGGTCTCCAGGGATGGAATTTTCAACAGATACACCAAAAACACCCACCAAAGAACAATAAAATGGTATTAAACATCTGCCAAGCCCAGAGAGAGCAGAGTCAGCTTAGATCCAAGAACTTTTCTTTCATCTTATCCATTCTAACTTTGGAAAGGTTGGAAATGAGATAGCAATCTGAGAAAGAGATAAGCCCACTTCTGTCCACAAGCACAGAAAACTACTACCCTTTTCCTGCTGCAGGCACCAGCCTGAAGCTGACCCAAGCTGAGGAAGTAGAAAGATGCAGTGTTAGATCAAATTGATGACTTTGGTTAATAGATAAATTGGACGGGGCATTTTAATTACTGAATTGGATCTACATTTGCAACTTGAAGGGTCCTAAGGAATGTCTGTTACTTAAGAGTGAGGAAAAAAATATGGTTTTCATTTACCCTGTCTGATTACATTTTGGAGGACTATAGGAGACAAAATAATGTTGCATTGTGATATGTCAAAAATCGTACCTTGTCAATGTACCAACTGCAAGTATGGAGTATTTCAGGTGCAAGGGGATAAAATATGCTCTTTTTCTTTTTTTTTTTTGCTCACATAAAAATTTTGAGCACTTATAGAGAAATACAGAAAGGAATCTTTAAAGTACTTTCCAACTTTGAGATTATAAGGTTCTATAATCTCTATCCAACTGTGCTTATACTTTTTAGAAAACTGTCATATTGTCTCAAACGCTCTGAGTTAAATTTAAAAGTACATGTATTCTCTCATGTAGCAAGCACCTACTCTAGCTGATATTTTCTATTTGAATCTCATAACAAACTGGCCAACTGGAAAGAAATTCTAGCAAGTTTTAAAAATCATGAATCCCTAACTAAAAAAATCCCTTGAATAATGAAAGTCTAGCTAAGTCCAAATGATAACTAAATTTGTGATTTGTTTTATCCAACAAAAAAGAAACATTCCAGCTTCCCTGGTTTCCCTTCTTCATCTTCGGCTGCTCTCCCTGACAACCACCCTGTCTCTGTCATCCACTAGCTGTCTACAGCTCAGTCCACAGAGAATAACTCCCTGTTCCAATGTGTCCAGGCCGTGCTCAGGATATGTCTCTCTGGAATATGGTGGAAGAAGCACAGCTGCTCTGGTCTAAAGATGCAGCATGGAGTTCCATGTGCTGCCTGTTCTTTTTAAGAGTGGTTTGTGCCAATGTCTCTTACAGTTTTCTTAGATTCCACAATAGCATAGGGTGGGTGCTCAATAACCAGGGAAACAGTGATTGCCACTTCTGCTCATCTTGCTGTGGGGAGCTACTGAGAGAAAACCAGATTGCTCTCACAAAGAAAGCCACACAGCTCGGAAAGAGTGCTGAGCATTGCTTTCATCCTCAGATACTTACTGATGAGGTAGACTATAGAGACTAAGCAAGCAAGATCCCTGCTACTAATATGCCAATAATCTAGTTAAGGAGATAAAATATGAGAGAATAGCCATAATAAAAGAAAAGATGGAAATGTGGTAAATGTTGTGGGTAGAAGGTTAAGATCTCAGCATTGGGGGGACCTTGGAGATTAGTAATTTTATACTCTTCTTTTTACAGTTGGGTAAACTGAAGCCTTCCCTTTCTTCTGCTGTCTTGACACTTCCATCTGCATATTGAAGCTCCATCCTCAGCGTGACTGGTATTGTTGCTTGCCTTCCGGGCAGTCACTGCCTTCTTCCTGCTGACCTCATTTTGTTGTTTGGGCAGCAATGTTCTGAGCCTAAGGGATGAATCATGATAGCTTTAAGCCATAATTATCCTTCCTCTATGCCAATGATTGATACAGGGCTGAAAGTGTGACAATGGGATTTAAGGAGAGTCAGCTGAAAGCTTCTGGGGCAGTTTTTCTTCTTCATTAGAAAAAATAGGCAAGTGAAGAGAAGATTCTTTTTGAGTCTTGTCCCTTTGCCTCAAGGGTAGGTGCTAATGTCTGAGGATGTGACACTTGGAGTTGGGATGGATGTATTTGTACCATGAAGGGAGACATTGCTACATGTGGTGGATGACAGATGCATGGAGTCAAAGGAATCCAGGGCCAATCTCTGTCTAGACTTCTTGTGAGATAACAGTAAATGTTTTGGTTTAATCCTATTGTGTGTTTTTCTTTTACTTGCAACCATCAACACTGCTAAATTTTATCTTCTGTAACTTTTCTTCCTTCTGCTGTCTTCCCTCCTATCTCAGTTTATGGGAACCTCTGGAACCTGGTTCCGCTGTAAATAATTCTGATGCCATCACAAAACACTCTCATCTCTTCGCCTAATTTCAACCCTGGCCCTCCTCGGAGTGCACTGAACTAGTTGCAGCCCTTCCAGGGAATCATGTCCCTCTCCATCCTCTAAATGTCACAGGAATCAGAGGTAAGGGTAACATCATCTCAGATGCCCATTGCCTTGGTAGACCATTAATTTTCTACTGTTATGAGAAATAACCCCCTCTTCTTTGAGGAGGCAGGAGGAAACAGATTGTGATTATACCTGATTATGCCTAATAATAACTACCATCTGGCTAAGACATCCTCTACCCCGTATGTTGTTGCTATGTAGTCTCCTCCTACCTTCCTCCCCCGACCCCTAAACTCCTTTGTATTCTTTTTCTGAAATCTCTGACAACTGGTCCACAGGTTTCCTTTTTGTTGTCAATACTGTCATCATCATGGTGATTTTTTTTTTTCTGATTTCAGTATCCATGAAGATGACCTTTCCAATTTTTGAGTTTCAGGAATAGGTGTTCAGCTTCTCACTGAAATAGCTCTTTCTTTTTTGAAAAATTAATCTATTAATTAATTTTAACTGGATGTATTGGGGTAACATTGGTTAATAAAATTATATAGGTTTTAAGTGTACACTTCTATAACACATCATCTGTATATTGCATTGTGTTCACCACCCCAAGTCAAGTCTCCTTCCATCATCATTTATCCCCCCTTTACTCTCTTCTACCTCCCCCACCCCCTTTCCCTCTGATCATCACCATCCTGTTGTCTGTGTCTATGAAGTTTTTTTCCTTCACTTAATCCCTTCCCCATTTCACCCAGCCCCCAACTCCATTCCCCTCTGAAAGCTGTCAGTCTGTTTTCTGTTCTTATGAGTCTGTTTCTATTTTATTTGTTAGTTTATTTTGTTCATTAGATTCCACGTATAAGTAAAATAATATGGTACTTGTTTTTCTCTGAGTGTGTTGTTTCACTTAGCATAATACTAATATTCTCCAGGTCCATCCATGCTGTTGCAAAAGTTAAGATTTCTTTATTCTTTTAATGGTTGAGTAGTATTCCATTGTGTAAATGTACCACATCTTTTTATCCACTCATCTACAATGGATACTTGGGCTGCTTCCAAATTTTGGCTATTGTAAATATGCACTGCAGTGAACACAAGGGTACACATATTCTTCCCAATTAATGTTTCAGGTTTCTTTGGGTATAATCCCAGCAATGGAATTGCTGGGCCATAAGACAGTTCCATTATTAATTTTTTGAGATAACTCCATGCTGCTTTCCACAGTGGTTGCACCAATCTGCATTCCCATGGGCAATGGATGAAATAATCCTTTCCTTATGGATGAACCTGATGTAATGATTTTTAAGACATGTTGACACCCCTTTAACCAAGAAGTGAGGTCTATGTCCTCTCTCTTTGAATTGAGCTGGCTTGAGAGACTCCTGATTAGCCAATAACATGCAGTGTCAGTGACACTAGATGCCATCTGAGGCTAGGTTAGCAAAGACCATGGAGCTTCTGCCCAGTTCTCTTAGGGTGTTCATTCTAGGAAGGGCTAGTCTTTATATAAGAAGCCAAGTTACTCTAAGACAGCCATGCTGAGAGGATATCAGTAGGTGCTCCAGGCAATAGTCCTATCTAAACCCCCAGCTCTCAGACAGCATCAGTGGGCAGCATTGTTATCAGGCATTTTGGACATCCAATTGCACTTTTTGATGATCCCAAACCCCAGCCATCACATCATCTCCATAGTTCCTGAATTTTTCCAGCTACAGTCCTAAATATCATGGAACAGAGACAAGCCATGCTTACTATGCCCTGTTTGAATTTATGGCACAGAATTTTTGAACATAAGTCAAATGATTATTTTAAGCTGTTAGGGTTTGGGGTAATTTGATATGTAGCAATAGTAAGCCAAACCCCTGCCATTGGCATTCATCCAATGCTCATCAAAGTCCTCAAGAGAGGACCTTCCAAAGCAGGGAAGCAGGGCAGGGAGACTGTGATTATACCTCATTACACCTAATAATATTGACTGGATTTTGAACATGGCCACTGTGCCAGGAACTATGCTTAGGTTAAGAATGTGGATTTTGATGTCAAACCAATATGGGTTTAAGTTCCTGTCCTACTACTTACCAATGGTGTGATTTTGAGCAAAAGCCTCTCTACATTTCTGCATTTCCGTTTCCTCATCTGTAAGAATGGGAAAAATAATGGCCATCTGATAAGATCATTTTAAAGTTTAAATAAAATAAAGTATATAAAGCCATTGACATGCAACAAATGGCAGCTCTTTTTGATAACAACACAAGAATAACATGATTTATACAGAGCAGAGATGAGAGATGAGGTCATAATGGAAAGAAAAAGTGTGGCTACAGAATCTTGAGTACTGGGCAAAGGAGTTTGAAATCTGAGGGAACTTTAGTTTTTTTAATTTTTAATTTTAAATAAATAGGTTTTTAAAATATCAATTTAATCATTTAATTGAGTGTGAAGGAGTAGTTTTTGTCTTCTCAACATTATATTTGAGACTCACTATATGTGTTTATCACTTAAATTTTAAGATATTTTGTTAAATAGTTCAAATATAAAGCAAAATGCAAGAAAAAAAAAGAAGGAAGTATTATTCACTGAGGACCTCCTCCCAACCCAGATGCTAATAGTGAAATACCTTTGTGTTTAAGAAGATGAAATTAGAAGGGTGGCACAGAATGCATTGAAAGGGGAACCTCTGATCAGGGAGGCCAGAGTGGTATTTCAGCTCCTGCATTATTGGTAGGTAATGCGGTTATGATTCAAGGATGGGTGGGAGGCCGAATGGGAAGATGTGCGTGGGAGAGACCCCAGGAAAGAAGACTTAATAAGCTTTGACTTTGCAAGAGACCTGTAGTCAAATTCCCCATCACAGCCTCCAATAACATGTCACTAATCCTTTTTTCTTTTGCTTGGGGGAAAAAATTAACAAAGTGTGACTCCTAAACAGGTTACACTAAGATGTGTGAGCAATTTTGTCAGAAATATCAATTCTACATATTGCAGCAAAGAAAACATGGAATGTTTGCCAAGTTCTTGTGAGAAATTTCTGTCTAAAAAATTGTGCCAGCTTGCTAAATATAAAGTTGTCAGGAAGAACAGAGCCAACTGGCCTGTTAAACCCATCTCACATGAGAGGATGGTGTTATGTTGGATCTTACCCCACCAATCCTTCTACCCCAGGGGACTTAGGAATGGGGTCAGGGCACCTTCCTTCCCTGGAACCACGGTCTCTCAGTGTCTGTAGCTGCACCTACCCACAAAAAGTGGCCAGAGTGTTTATATATCCTACAGACCGGAGAAAAGAGTAAATCTCAAATGTAGGTGACTTAAAGAAAGCTGGGGGCTTCTTGGATGTTATTTAATATTTTTCTAAGTAAATAATCCTAAAAAAAGCAGTAGGTGAACTGTTTGAATGCTTCCACAGTGTCCTGAGACTTCAGACCCATTGCTTCTTTTCAAAGACAAGCTAGGTTGGTTCCAAGGAAGGAATCACCCCTCCTATTGGAAATCACCTAAAAATGCTGGTAATTGCCTGAATAGGAAGAACTTTGAATGGGTCTGGGTATGAAAGCTATAGCTGGAAGAGGGGGTGGGTTGGGGGAAAGAGGCATGTGTGTGATTGTGGATATCATGACGATAAGCAAGCAAGTTGCTGTTGAGAAAGGTAATTTGTATTTTATGCCAACACCTTAGAGAGGCCTGCTTGGGAAGAAGGTGCTGGAATACTACTGTAGAGGGCTGAGTTGTATCCCCCAAAAAAGACACATCCATGCTCTAACCACTGGTAACTGTGATGTGACAATACTTGGAAATAGGCCCTTTGCAAATGTAATGGAGGGTTTGTGATGAGATCATTATAGATTTAGAATGGCCTCTAAATCCAACACCATTGCCTTTAGAAGAGGAAGGAGAGGAAGATTTGAGACACAGAAACACAGAGACAGAGAAGGAGGCAATGTGAAGACAGAAGCAGAGATGGGAATGATGCATTTACAGGACAAGGAACATCAAGGATTGCTGCCAGCCACCCGAAGCTAGGAGACAGGCATGGAACAGATTGTCCCTTGGAGCCTCTAGAAGGAAACAACCCAAACAACTTGATTTGGGACTTCTGGTCTTTATAACAGTAAGACAATAAATTTATGTTGTTTTATGCTATCCAGTTCATGGTAATTTATTACAGATCCTCAGGAAATGAACTGAACCACCTACAAAAACATACAATGAGAAGAGACCCAGGACCACGGAAGGGCATCTTGACCGAGCTACAACTGTGCTGTCCAATAGGGTGGCATTAGCCACATGAGCTATTCAAATTAATTAAATTACATTAAATGAAATATTCAGTTCCTCAGTTACACTAACCACAATTCAAAGGATCAATTGATACGTGTGCCTGACAGCTACCCAACGGGTCAGCACAGATAGAGAACATTTTCATCACTGCAGAAAGTTCGACTAGACAGTGCTGCTGTAAAAGCCACAAATCAAGATCCCATCTTCATGAGCAAGCGGCATGCCTGGGGACTCTTGGCTTCAAATCTGTCTTTCCACTCACACCTGCAACAGAAGATAGCAGTTACCACTGGTAGTGTTGCTTTTGATTATGAAGAAGCAACAGCAGCAAAGTGTAAATATAGTGCAACCACCTGTCTCAGGTTTCCTCCTGCATACCATGTTCCACAACAACAAACATCAAATGAGAGTATTGAGAGGCCATTCTCTTTCAAGCCGGCATTAGTCGGACAGCAAGTATCAAACATGTTGTTCCTGTCTATGAATGCTCTGTGACTCATACCCAGGTGCACATATTTACTCAGACTCCTCCCCTGTAAATTTTTAATAGGGGTTTTTCCTCCTTATAGAAATTTACCCTCTGGTGGCTTTGTGGTTATGAGAACAGCAGGCACTCCTTGATGGGCTTAGAAAACGAAAGAAAGAGTCTTAGGAGAATGATGTGAGAGATATGCACTTGCTTTTCCCCAGAAGATGAATCTGGCGGTGATGTTAGGATGATTTGAAGGAGTAAAGACTGTCGGCTTGGCGGTCTTGATGAAATGGAAAAAAAAAATTATGCTGTGAATTGCAAAAGCTGCTGTCGCTGAGACCCACCTGTTCAGAGCTATCTTTAGCTGCATCCGGGAACAGTGTATCCACATAAACTTCTTTCCTGTCTCCAGGTACAGATGAGGAGGTATTTGCAACATTAAGATGGAAACAGCATTACCGAATTTTGCGTGCATGTGTATATGTGCCTGTGTGTATGAGTGACAGAAAAAGAGACAGAGAGAATGATGAGCTATATGTGTGATGGTGCTTTTTGTCGGTTACAGGTAGTATGAATAGTTGGGTACTCAGTAGTTTCTTACCATCTGACCCCAAACACATTACCCCTTTCACCCCAAATTATTCTCCCCCGACTCTTAGAAGCACATGTGCTGTCCCCCAAATAGGCCACGCGCTAGTGTGCTTCCATTTTTGTCCTTACTCTTCACTTTGCCTGGAATGCCCTTTCTTGTCCTTGCCCTGTGGCAAATTCTTAGTCATTTTCAAGGCCAGTAAATACAGCACTGCCTAAAGAAAGCTTGCTTCTGCTAGCCTCCTCTCCCTTTGGAAGGCATTCCTGCCTCTTTTGATTTTCCCTCTTGACTGCCCAACATGTTCATCCACCCTGCAGAATTAGAATTAGTTGCTCTGCTATGATTGTCATCATTTTTATCAGCACAATTGATTCCAGCATCGTCCTCCATGGACACTCAAGGGTATCTTAGCTGGGGGAGGTTGACTTGGAAATGGAATGAGAAGTTGGTGCCAGGTGTGAATCTCAGCCATTTTTCTCCTTATTTGACACATGCTGCTATGACCTGTTTTCATGCAATAAATTAAATGGCCTGTAACTTATAGGTAGTATGTCATTTTACACCCAAATAAGTTACTTGTCATAAGTGACAGGTTTTTTCCTTCTCTTCGCCTTCTCCATACGCATTTTCCCTATTTAGCCCATCAGTCCCCTTCTTATTATGGTGTTTCCCATCTTAGTAATAACACACCCTCACCTTAGCACCTCAGTTGTTAAAGCCAGAATACTGGGAGTCATACTTAATTTTGTTCCCTTTTCTTTATGTCTCCTTCCCCATATTCAATCCATGAGCACAAACTGTTAATTATCTCTATCTTCACATTTTCTCTCTCTACTCACCATCTCCATAGCCACTACCCTGACCACCCACTGGTGTCTTTTGCTTGAGTTGCATCTGTAACCTCTTAATTGGCCTTCCCATATCCATCCTCCACAGAACGAACAGATTGGCATAGAAACTAAATTGGAGAATTTTGCTCCTCTTGTGGAACATTTTAATGGCTTCTCACTGTCCTCTGAATGAAATTGGAATTCCCGAGTGTGGTCTAAGAGGCCCTGGGAGGTCTGGCCTCCTGGCAACTGCCAGGTCTCTCTCCGCCTCATGCACCGAGCTCCCTCACACAGAATTTCTTTCTTCACCGCAGAGCTTTGCAGACTCTTCTGGTTGGATCGATCTTCCCTCTGCTTTTGGAGGGTTGGCTCCTTCTTAAATGTAGGGCTCAGTCTTTTTTTTTAAATTTAATTTTAATTTATTTTTTCAAATACATTTGTCTCTGCCTCCCCCCTCCCACTTTCCCTTGCCCCCTCCCTCCTTCCCTCCCTCAGCTCTTCCCCTTTGGTTTTGTCCATGAGTCCTTGCTATATGTTCCTTGACTTTCCCCTTCCCTTCCCTTTCCCTGCCCCCCCCTTCCCTCTTGTCTCTGTTGATTTCTTTTCCTTTCAGTGTTGCTGGTCATATTTTCCTTGCATCTTTGTATTGTTGGTTAAGTTCCGCTTATAGGTGAGATCATATGGTATTTGTCTTTCGTAGGGCTCAGTCTTTAAGTCACTTCCTCAGAGAAGTCTCCAGTTCTCTTCCCACATGGGTGTTGTGTTCCACCTAGGGCTCACAGAGCTGATCATGAATTCAGTCACTGGGGTGTTTGTTCAGCTAGTGTCTACTCTCCCAGTGGCCTTTAGGTAACACGAGAGCAGTGATCATTCCTGCTCATCCTGTCCCCAGAGCAGTGCCTGGTACAGAGTATATGCTCTGTGAAATGTGTATTGAATGAATGGGTGAGGGAGGGAGTATTCCGGCCCCTCCAACCTTCCATTAGCCATCATAATCTTTCTCATGCTTTACAATTTATTTCTAACGTCATCTGTGCATAAAGTCTTCTCTAATCTTTTACTCAAAATGAACTCTGATTTTGAGCTCCTATGTTGTTTGTTTAAGGCTTTGATGCTGTAAAGCAATATATGAAGTAGTTGAAAGAATAGGTTTAGGAGCATGTAAGACTTGGGCTGAATTCTTGTCCAGCACTTGTCACCTTTGTGAGCTATTGGGGCGAGTAATGTGAACTCCCTGATTTTGATTTCATTACACCAGCAAAAAAATATTTCCAACCTCATTTGTCTAAGGGGCTTGGCATGTAGATAGAGACTCTGAGGGTTGATAGCCACTATTATATTGGTTCATAATTTTCTATGTGTTTTTTTATATAAAAGTTTTGAAAGCAAGAAGCAGTGGGCCCTAAGTAACATGATTGAAGGCACTTGATGTCTGTGGATCATTTTGAAAGCAAATTGATACTGGAGAATATCCCAGGTTCTGGAGTCATAAAAAACCTGGTGTCAATCCCTCAATTTGCCACTTATTGGCTGTGACTTTGTATCCAGTTCTTAACCTTTTGAAGTCTCTATTTCCTGATATGATCAGAATGATATTGACTATCTCAATAAGGTTGCTGTGAGGATTAAAGAAAGCACATGCAAAGGCCAAGAATCAATATCTTAATGCTCAACCTGTTTTATCCCACCAGGACAAAAACCTGATCAAACAATGTGATCAAAACTGACATGACCAGCAATGCTAGTAGAACTCTTCTCAACTTCTTTAAGCAGCCAAACTTAAAGAAAGACAAAACCTGACCAAAGAGAATTTTTTTCTGAATGATGAATCCAGTGTAAAGATCTAGGAATTTATCCAATGCCTGCTCATCTGTTCTAGGTTGTGGCTTCAACCATCCTTGCATCTGCTGCAGGTTCAAGGTGAGCTCTGGCTGAGAGTGCATTAACACTAAAACATGGTGTGTTACAAAGGTTCCTAATCAGCTGGGAGACTTGTCTTCTTGGAGGACATCTGAAAAATCTGGAGGGAGCTAGAATATAAAGCCTTCTTTAAAAGAAAAATATAATATCTGACTCTTCTAAGGAATGGGTATTCATACCTTCCTAGTATTTGGTTATTAAAAGAGATATAGATGAAATAAGACTTAAAAAGACATTTAAAAGGATATTTCCAAAGAAGAGGAACAGTGATCATGTGCTGGGTTGAATAGTGTCCCCTCAAAAGATATGTCTACCTAGGATCTGTAAATAGACCTTATTTGGAAATAGGATCTTTGCTGATGTAATCAACTTAAGATGAGGTCAGACTGGGTTAGGATGGTCTCTAAATCCAGTATGACTGGTGTCTTTATAAGAATAGGGCAATTCAGACACAGACACAATACTTAGCTACTATAAAGAGAGGGTGGACATGTGAAGATGGAGGCAGAGATTATTGTGATGCTCCTACAAGCCAAGGAGTGCCGAGGATTGCCAGCAGCCACAAGAAGCTAAAAGAGAATTCTTCTTTAGAGCCTTCAGAAGGTACATGGCCTTGCTGACACCTTGATTTCAGACTTTTATCCTTTAGAACTGTGAAAGAATACATTTCTGTTGTTTTAAGCCACCCAGTTTGTGGTGATTGTTATAGCAGCTGTAAGAAAGTAATATAGGCTGTAATCCTGAGTATAAGAACATGAGCTCTGCCGGATACTAGCCCTATATTTTTGGGCTGCCTCTCCAAGCCTCAGTCTTTTTTTTTTATTTGATAAAGAATTGTGACAGCAAAGCAGACAAATGCAGTAAAGAAAAAAAATTCATACCAATTTCCCTGATGAACATGGATGCAAAACCTCTCAACATATTATATGCAAATCAAATTCAACAGCACATTAAAAGGGTCATATGCCACAATTGAGTGGGATTTACCCCTAGGATGCAAGAATGGTTCATTTGTAACAACATGGGTAGACTTTGAAGACATTACACTAAGGGAAATAAATCTGTCACAGAAGAACAAATACTACATGATGCCACTTACATGAAGTATCTAAAATAGTCACAGTGATAGAAATAGAAAATAGAATGATCATTAAGAAGGGATGGGAGAGAGAAAAGTGGAGAGCATTCAATGGGTATAAAGTTACATTTATACAGTAAGTCGAGGAATAAATTCTGATTTGCTGGGCAACATAGTACCTATAGTCAGCAATACAATGTTGTGCACTTAATATTTTGTCGGGAGGATAGGTCTCACACTAAATGTTCCTTCCACAGAAAAATAAAGGCCAAATGGACAAGAGGGAACTTTTAGAAGTGATGGATATGTTCATTATCTTGATTGTGGTGATGGTTTCATGGATTTATGCATATGTCTAAATTCATCTAATTTCGTACTAATTATACCCCAATAGAGCTGCAAAAAATGATGAACTATAGAAATATAATTCTATAGTTCACCATTTTATTTCTATATATTTCTATATGTTCTATATAGAAATAAAAGGTCTTTGAAATATGTCACAAAAAAGGAAAGAAAAACAGTGTGTATAAGACAACTCTTACACCCCATTTTACAGTGCCTACCATTTTACTCCAGGTGTGACTGATGACACAGGTCTTACATTTTGTCCCAACGCTTCTCTGCTGCAGTCACAAGAGTCACCTGCAGGGCTCATTCCTTTGAGGCATCGCTGCCTGGAAGTGTTGAACTGTCAATACCTAACAGGCCAACTCTTGATTCTGTCAAGAAGGGCATAATCAGGGGGGAAATAGTCTCCTTAGCATCTCATACATATAACTCTGGGGTACTTTCTGCACAGCCCCTTAGACCTGCCCTCACCAGTTAGCATCCCCTTGCTCACAGTCTATATCAGCCAGATAACGCTCTTGGGTTGGCTTCCCACACCTCCCTGTTTCATTCTCTCCAGTCCTCACTCCTTTTCTTTGCCTTACAAAATAAACCACCCAAGCACAAGCCCTTATCACAGGCTCTGTTTTTTGAGGAACCTAGGTGAAGACCATGATGATGGTGGTATTGACCTCACAGTTTTATTGCAAAGATGAACATTAAAGTGTACATAAAGTGCTTAGGCTAGTAGTTGGCATATAGAGTGCATCAGATAAATGCTATCCATTTTCCCGATAGAAGATGGAATGTTCTGGAAGATGAGTTTGAAATGTGCTAGCATCAATCTCAGTGTTGAATGGATGCATAAAAGTTGTTTGTGGTTTTTCAGCTTCAGCTCCCTTGTCATTAACACAAGTGGGGCTGTAATGGTAGAAAACAAGATATCAAATTCCACTCCTCCTTATGACACCCACTCGAAGCCCTGAACCCAAGAACTAAAAGGGAAATAAAACCATTTACCAGCCAGAAGAAAAGGAGAATAACAGCATGTGGCTTGTAAACTTAACAAACGTAATCATAGTAATTGAGCAGCCCAGGAAATAATTTGGCCAGCATAATTATATTACAAATTACATATTGCACAATTAAACAATTGCATTTTGGCCACAAATGGAGCTCCAGATATACAATTTGTGGTGAAGTGAGGAGGTAATTTAAAATGAGAAAAGAAAAGCAAAGGCCCTGAAGTGCATTTGCACTTACATCCATATTGGAAGGAACATACCAGAAAAAGAAATATGGAAAAAGGTCATTGTTTTCAATAGGAAAAAAACAGCTGAGTTGAATGAGTTTTGCCAAATAATATGTAGATATCTTACCAACATATGACTTCTCAATGTGTGTAAAAATTCCAAAAGCTCATTATTTCTTAAGTAAACATTTCTGTATTAGTGGTTCCTTTAATTTGGCTCTTACACTGGATTAATAAAGTTCTTAATTCAGTGGAAAAATCTGATATCCAATAATTAGAAACATGTTGGAAAAGTCAAATCTTACTTTTTCTTGTCAAATATATACGTTTCTGAAAAATGTCAATTGTATATGTACAAAAAAATAAGTTGTTTTTCTCATTCTGTTGTTCAGAATTCTCAGGAATGTGGTCATCTCATCTGATCTTCATCAAATATTTACTATGGGATTTCTATGTTCTAGGTTCTATTCTAGGGTGTACAGTGGGGAACTTAGTAGTCATGATTCTCACATAAAAATGTGCTAGAGAAGAGAAAATACACATTAAATTATTACAAATGACGCATGGGATGATGATAAGTGTGTAAAATATTCAAGGTAAAAGTACAGGCTACCAAGTATGCACATGGCAGGGGGTTCTAACCAAGCCCCATGGGGAAGAGGGGAGTAGGTCAGAGAGAGGGACCCTGAGGTTTACATTGGGACTTGAGGATGCCCAAGAAAGACAGGGTGGGGCAAAAGAAGACTTACTTATTTGTATTTAAATAATAATCAAGAATTAATGAATAAGAATACAAGAATAAATTCTGTATTGTGCATACTCACAACTGTGTACCTACTTTGTCCCACCTGTATAGGACTCCCTACTTACAGTTAGTAATAGCATGGAAACCCTTCTGGGATTTTTCTTTTTTTTTTTTTTTTTGCCTGAGAGCCCCAAATTCTAATTCCTGCTATTGACGGGAACCATACAGAGGCAAAAGCTATTGGAGAAAATATTCCTCTATCAAAAAAAATCTTTAAAAAAAAAACCCTCAATAATTTTGGGATGAGTTCCGTAATAATTTTTGGTTTGTGTCTTGGAGATCTGATGAATTTATATGTATTGCCATTGGATTTTTGATAAATGCTGTTTAAAACACCCAGACTCTCTTTGCTTAATACTTGGAGTTTAGGGGCAAGATACAACCAGGGATTTTTGAAAAATCAACAAAACAATACTTAGTGGAGACCCCATTTATTGAGTGCTTTATTGTGAGCCAGAGTTTCTGCTGAGAGCTTGTTATATGCATTCTTCACAACCGTCCATGTGGTCGCAACTGTTCTTGCTCTGGTCTGCACCTGGGATGACTGGGTTTTACATAGGGTGAGGACATTATTTTAGGACCTCAGACAGGTCCTAAAATAATAAAATATGAATGGCATATCTGGGATTGAACCCAGGGTGTCTCTGACCCAAATGCCTGCTCTCTAGCATTTTGGTGTCAGGCAAGATGGGTGGAGGTGGGGGGAAAAGAAAAAGAGAAAGTGCCTTGTCAGTAAAAGATTGGGCCCCAGGCTGTTGTCTGCTATCATCTATGTCTGGTTCTCAAAGTGTGGTGCCCAGAAAAACATTGTCAGGATCACCTGGAAACTTGATAGAAATTGCTGAGCTACTGAATCTGAAATTCTTGGGGTGCAAGCCAGTAATGAGTTTTGACAAATCCAGAGGGTTTGTGAAGGCAGAAAAAGTCTGAGAACCTGTGATCTAGGTAAATATGGGAGGCTCCGCAACACCATTCTGTTATGGGGTCTTACAGTCTCAGGTTATTGGGGTCTGACAGTCTCAGGCAACACGGTGAATCTGATTCGTTTCCTTCTGCCGGGACAGCCAAGATCAGGAAGTAGATTTTTCATTCAAGCTGCAAATTCGAAGCATTTTTATGGTCTGGTATTTTTTTTTTCACTGCCTACCCTATACTAATTTATAATTGATCTTTGGTCCTTGAGCTTTCTTATTTTAGATTCATTTCAACTGCCTTTTAAAACAGATGACCTCAGTAAGAAACCTTCCCTGCCCACCTCAAGGTCCTGGCTTTGTTTATATTTGAGTGTGTATCTTAATTGGAAAATGTGTCAGACCCAGTGAAAATGTGAAAATATGATTGGATCCTGGGAAGTGCAGGTTTTTCAGGAGAATTTAATGAAGAAGCTTTCTCCCCGAGACAGAAAACCAGCACCACAGGTAAGAATTGAGTAATAAACACAAAGGGAGTGAAAAGCAAACAACAGTAACAACAACAACAAAATGGGAAAAAAGGGAAACTATCAGATATATGAAATCAGGTATTTCTCATAAAAAGGAAAACAACATCAGATGAGATGGCAAGCCTAAGTGACATGACCTGGGTTATGCTTCCTTTGGTGAGCTTTTTACTCTTTCAGGTAAATATTAACTTGAGTCTCAGCTGTACATGACTAGCAGGTCATCTTAGAAAGAAAAAAAAATGACCTAAGATGGGTTTTGTGGGTCACCTCTCTAGACACAGGCAAGATGGGAATTACGTACATAAATTTGGAACATGCTGCATACTGTCTCCCCAACCTGAGGTCTGGGCGCACATTAGATGCTCCCTCAGCACATAAGCTCTGTTTCAATAAGTGTTACTCTGTATTATTCGATCTTGTGAGTGTGTTTGTATCAATATTTATTAATAGCCAGAGAACACGCTGATATCAGGCCGTTAAGCACCAAATGGCCATTGGTAATTGAGACAGTGTGGCTGCATTTGTGACAATCTTCCTATCTACCTCCCGACTAGACACTTGCAGATGATGTTCTGACTCACTCTGTCTAGAATACACCACGGTAAATAGAATGTGAACTGGGTTCCCCCTAGCCAAAGTACTGAAACAGAGATATTGAGTAAATGACGTGATTAAGGTTTTATTGTTGTTGTTTTGTTTCTTTTGCTTTTACACGTTGGGGTTGAAAGTCCATCCATCTTTTAGATAAAACTCTCGTAGGTAGTTTTGTGCTCCATGTCAGGAAGTATTTCATGATGGACACCTTGCTCTTGATGTCCTCTTTCGCAATGTCTACTTTGGAAGTGAAGGTAATGAGACTGGCTCAGCCTTGACTGAAGGGTTTTGGGAAAAGTATCGTTCCTGGAGGCAGCAAGCAGGACTAGCAGAACAGTGAAGTTAGCTTGAGCCTCTTTCAGCCTCTTCGTTCTTGGCAATGAGACCTTCAGCCACAATCTCAGTCCTGCTCGTGTGCTGAGTCAGTCCAGGTAAAAGGCTGCTTAACCTGGTCTATGAGACCAGGCTCCTCCTTACCTGTTCAGTCTCATTTTCTCACCGCTCACCACCTCCCATGCCACCTAACATTTTTTGGTCCCTTAAATATATAATGTTCTTCAGGGGGCCGTATTGTTCCTTCTGCTCTTTCCCTAGCTAACCCCCACTCCTCTTTTATTTTCCCCAGTTTTATTGCGATATAACTGACTATGCATCTTTATATGAGTTTCAGGTGGACAGCATAAAGGTTTGCTTTACCTATATTGTGAAATGATTACCACAATAGGTTTAGTCAATATCCGTTAAGTCATACAGATAAAAAAGAAGAAATGGAAAAAAGAAAAAAGAAAAAAAATTTGTAATGAGAACTCTTAGAATTTACTCTCTTAATGTTTCATAGGTATCATATGGCAGCCCCAATCCTTTCCTACCTCAGTTTTGATATTATTTCCCTTGGGAAGCATTTAATATTTGTTGGAAAGTGGTTCTAGTGACCAGTGGTAGAAACCAAGTCTGGTTTATTAAGCAGAGAAGGTTATTACATGGCTCATAAAATTCTGGAGCATTGACTTGACTTTGGAACCTGACTTGACTAGAATTGTTCCTGCTGCCAGCATTGGTATTAAACCTGATTCAGGAACCAGACTTTCCAAGCAGTGTAGCTGCTAAGCCTTGGGTACCTCGAAGGCCAAATGGTTTGGTGGTGGTGGTGGGGGGGTGCTTTGTATTCGTCTTTCACAGTTCCAGACCAAAATCTCTCAGAGGCAGATCTGATTGGTGTGGCCTGGGGAACACACCTGTGCCCAGTTACAAAAGACGCTGGGGTGGCAAGATTTCTGGGTCTTGTTTTAGAGGAGAGGGATGCATAGGCTGAAAACTTCCTGAGGATTCAAAACAGGATTAAAGATGCTTGACTAGCAGCTAACATGGCAAGCGTTCATCATTCATTTCTTAATTTTGTAATTTTGGCTTAGTGTCCCTTAGCGCACTGCACTTCCCATCTTGGCATCTCCCCTCCGCCTCCATACTGTAATTGGTACTTTACTGCTTTGTAACCTACCCCAGACTGCTTATGAAAGGCAGGACTCTGTGGTGTGAATTTATTTTATTCCCAGTTGCAACCGCAGTCCCCAGCTTAGTATCATTCTGCACACACGAAGTGCTCAATAAAGATCTGTTGAGAGAATACATTTGGCTCAAGTAGTGTAGGCTTCATAAAGCTGACATTCAAGGACCTTTATTTCATACCTGCTGTATTTTTCTATTATGAACCCACTTCAGCTGCCTTTTTCTTTTCTTTTTTTTCACCAGCTTTATTTGAGATACAATTGACAAATAACATTGTGTAAGTTTAAGGTATACAATGTGATGATTTGATATATGTGTATATGTTATGAATAAATTACTATAGTGAGATTAGTTAACACCTAACACCTCACATAGTTACCAATTTTTAAAGTTTTGAGAATATTTAAGGTTTTTCTTTTGGAAAATTTCAACTATATAATACACTGTTCTTAACTATAGTCAATGTGCTAGACACTAGATGCCCCAGGACTAATTCATCCCATAACTGGAAGTTTGTAATCTTTGACTAGCATCTCCTCATTTTCCCTCAACCCTCAGTCCTTGGTTAACTACCAATCCACTCTCTGTTTCTGTAAGTTAGACTCTTTTAGATTCTGCATATGTTATTGAGATTGTGCAATATTTTTCTTTCTCTGTCCGACTTATTTAACTTAGCATAATGCCCTCAGACTCATTCATGTTGTTGCCAGTGGCAGGGTTTCCTTCTATTTTATGGCTGAATATTATCCCATAGGTATTTATTTACTATCAAATGCTTCAGTTGTTTCCACAACTTGGTTCTTGTGAATAATGTTGCAGGGAACATAAGAGTGCAGATATCTCTGAGATGGTAATTTTACTTGCTTCAGATATATCCCCAGATGTGGGATTGCTGGATCAACTTTCAGCTTGTACACAATTCTATCATTGAGTTCCAACCTTGAGTTTCAACCTTTTCATTGACATGGGGCCCAGAAATCTACCAGCTTTTGCCAGCTCTGTATTCCTGGAAGCTCTGCCTTTGTATCTTCAACCACTGAATGGAACTATAGTCCCAACCAGGAAGACAACTCAGGAGCCGTACATTCCCAATTGCCTAACTTCTGCATTGCTCTAACCCAGCACTTTTCAACCTTTTTTTAAAATCTCATGGCACATAGAAGCTAATTATTAAAATTCTGCAGCACACCAAAAATAATATTTTTTGCCGATCCAACCAAAAATGGGTATAATTTTGATTCATTCACACTGAACAACTGTTGTTGTGTTGGCTGTTGTAATTTTTTTATTTGACAATCTTAGGGAGAAGAGGTCAGTACCCCTGACTAAATAGTCAGATATTGCAGGTTTAAAAATTCCTGCAGGGCACTAGTTGAAAATCACTGCTCTAACCTACTGACCATGGCTTCATTATATTAGTTTCTATTACATATGTTATTCCCATGCTTATTTTTTCCTTCCACATTTAGGTAGGCCTGACTGTTGACTTCCTTTCCCTCCAGACCTGCCAGTTCCAATTTCTCCCTTTTCCAACTAGCTCAGCACAGAGGGCCTAGTGTTCCTTAGGGATAATCCTGAATGAGGGTGGGTAGAGGAAGGGTATAACATCCCAGTTTGGCCTCACTCAATTTAAATTTTGGGTGAAATAGCCCAGAGAAAATGCCAAGCAGGCAGTAATAGGAAAGACTGGACTTGAGCTCATGCAGGAGGTCAGAGCCAGAGCTGAGAATGTGAGAGTCACCAGAAAAGAAGAAAAGATAGGATATGAGAGAATCCCAAGGAGCTAATGCAGAATGAAAGTGGAAGCAGGGACCAAACTCTCAGCCTGTTTGCTAACTAGGGAGAAGGCCCGTTCAGATGAAGAAATCAAAAGTGTAAAATATGGAGAGAATGAATGATTCAGTAAATACTAGGGAAGATAAAGAATGAGGTAAAGAGTACACCTGAAGGGATTTCCTTACCAAGAAGAGGGAGCATATCTTTGAAATAAGAAGAAAAATAAGCAAGAAGTGAAGCTCCAGAAACGTAATGAAGTGAGGAGAGGAGACTTCAGGGAATTACAGGGCTGGAAGCTTTTATTTTTTAATGTCTTCTGAGAGCTATGAGACTGAGGTGTCCTTGAGGCCTTGAAAAGAATGGAGATTTGAAAGAGCTGCTACAACAGATGGGGAAGGGGTATTTGGGATGCAGTAAGTATCAGGATCTAACAGAAGTGGAATGATGTGAATTGGTGGTGTCTGCCATTACCCCTTTTAGATGGTGTGATGGCAAATGATTCAAATGTTAAGTTCTTCTGAAATAAAATAATATTTTGAGGTTTGGTTACAGTTTTAAAATAGAACAAATGAGATAAACTTAATATGATCCCAAATTAATTTTCAGTGACTCACATGTCAGGTTTTCTTGGGAAAAGATTCAGTGTGATATATTTTAAAGCAATCGAGCTAAAAGTAATACTAGTATTTATTTATTTAATTTTTTAATTAAATTTTTTAAAATTACAGTTTACTTCTGTATTACTTGGTATTAGTTTTAGGTGTACAGCATAGTGGTTAGGCAATAGTATAGTTTACAAGCTGTTCCCCTTGATATTTCCAGTATCCAACTGGCATCACGCAATTATTAAAATAGTATTAAGTACATTCTTGATGTTGTATGTTACGTCCCTATGAATATTTTGTAATGACCAATCCGTACTTCTCAACCCCTTCTCCTTTTTCACCTAGTTCCCCAACACCCCTCCCCTCTAGCAACCATCAATCTGGAGAACTAGTATTTGCTGAATATGTATGGCATGCCAGACCCTGAGCCAGGTGCTTTATATGTGTCATTTTACTGAACCCTCACAGCATCACTGAGAAGAGGCAATTGATATCTTCATTATAGAGGTGCAGAAAATGACATTTACAAAGGTAATTTATTCAAGATCACTTATCTAGCAGGTGGAAGAGAGAGGATTGCAACCTAACCCTTGGAATGCTAAAGCCTGGACTCTTTCACTTCTCTGTTATTCTTCACTAAGACCTGAATATCATCTTTTAACTTTGGTCTTTTAGTATATCCACATAACCATCTAAGTAATTACTGACTTTGTTAAAGATAGAAAAATTTGAAGATATAGTCTAATTTGCTACTCCTCAGAGTTCAGGTATAATAGATATTTGAAGGAAAAGATGGATGAAGGAGAATTTTGGAATATTTTCCAAATATGCCATTGGGAAAGTCTTACTTTCCTCTGGAATATGTCAGAAGTTTTCAAGCTTTGAAGTATATTCTCAATGAGAAATGAGAGATAAGACTAGAAAAAGACATAATTTAAGATAATCTTTTGAATATTTTATACCTCTGGGTTCTGTGGGGATCTTCATCTAGATTACTTTCTCATGTTACTATAATTTCTCTCCAGAAAATAAAAAGTAAGAAGTAGAGAGAGATTATTCTTCATAGAAGTAATGTCAAGTCATCAGGATTACTGGAGTTAAAAGCAAATGTGATCAGAAAACTGAAAGGGATGTTCAAACAAATCACAAGAACTAGTGAATTTAGCAAAGTTACTGGATAATTAATTACATTTTTATGTCATAGCAATAAACATTAAAAACCTCTAAAAATAACATTGATATTAGTTTTGAAATATTAAATACATAAGGATACATTTAAGAGGTATAAAACTTCTACACTGAAAACTTGAAAAGTACTACATAACTAAGCAAAATTAAAGATGCCTTAAGTAAATAGAGCGCTATACCATGTTTATGAATAGCAATGCCATTAAGCTGACTTATAGATTTGATGGAATCCCAATTATAAACTAGCAGGGGGTTTTTAGTGGGAATTGAAAACCAGATCCTAAAGTTTATATAGAAATGTGAACCTAGGATAGCCAAGAACAAAGTTGGAGTGCTTATATTACCAGATATCACCCATTTACTGATGTATATGGTGAAATATTATCATAAACTGATATAGCACTCATAAAACTTATATATCACCTACAAACTGATGATCTATCCTCTGGGGGATCCAGTTTTATAGGGAGAAGATTGCCTATTAGATTTTTTTGTGTTGGGTAGGCCTTGGGTTTTTTCAACTTTTCCATGCATCATATAAACCATGAGAGTTGAGCCTTATTGTTCTATGGGTCAAAGTACCTGGGCATGAATGTCAGCTTCCATACTCTGCTGCTTTTTCATAATTCTTGCTTCCTCTCAGTCCTTAGACTTACTTTATTATCTGATCATGGGTGTTGTTTTTCTGAAAAAATTCAAATCAGTTGTTTTCATTATATTTAATCAAGAGAATTGACCCAGGTATCCAGATAATTTTATTAGAAATGAAAGCCCCCTGGTCATGTAAAGTTTAGACACCTTTTAGAAACCCAAGAGGAAAAACTAAAAAGCTAATTGGTTATATGAGTCTAGAGTCAAGGAAGGGATCTAGACTAGAGATATAAATTTGGATGTTGTTGGTATAAAGGTAGCATTTAAAATCTTTACCCTGGGTGATATCCCCAGAGTGAGTATATATGGAAGAAATGTCTAAGGACTAGTGAGCACTTAAGGGTTTAGAGGTTGAGAAGATGAAGAACCAGTAAAAACTAAGAAAGACGTGTTAGTGAGGTTGGAGGAAATTGGGAGGGTGAGGTCTTCTGTCAAATAAATGAAGAAGAAAATTTGAAAAGAAGAATGATCAGCTGCACCAAATGCTGCTGAAAGGTCAATTAGGACAAGGAACTAAGATGAGTAATATTCACTGGGTTCATTGGCTTCAACAATCTGGAAGCCAGTGATTTGGACTAGACTAGTGTTGGTGAAGTGCAAGAGGCAAATCTCAACTTGAATGGGTTAAAGGCAGAATAGGGAGAGAGGAAACTGGAGTACGACAGTATCAATGTTTCAATATGAATCAATAAGGGACAGAGAATGGTAGAGTATTTTGAGGACATGTGGAGTTAAGAGGTCTTTTTGAAACTCAGATAAATTACAGCATTCTTGAACATTTGCAGGAATAACACAGTAAAGAGAAAAAAAATGATGCAGCGGAGAGAGGCAGGAATTTCTGAACTCGCACCCTTGAGTATGCAAGGTGAATGGGATTTAATGCACAAGTTGCCTTAGGGGAACATGGACCGAGTATGCTCAGGAGAGAAACTCTCTGTGCACAGCTGTGAGTGGGTGGAGAGACGTAGTAGTGGGACCTTATGGGAATATCTTCTGATTCATTTTTTTCATTGAAATAGGAGGCATGTTTACCATCTGAGAATGAGAAGATATTAGAGATTGGAGAAAAAAATGAGACATGTATTAGTAATCTAGGAAAGTGAGTGAATGTGGGGCTACCAGGCAGCATTAAGGCAACTTGAGGGGAAAGGTTATGAATTTAAAGAGAAACCAGTCAGTATGGTATTTTTTTTTTCTTCATCTTCATTCATTTGTGGGTACAGAAATGAGTAGAAAGAAAATGGCTTTTAGCCAGGGCTGGGGTTGTGCCAGGTCAATGATGAAGGCAGAGAATTTCAAGAGAGTTAGAGCTGCAGAGAAGGGAATGATGGCTCTGATCCCTATGGATTTTAATCTGAAGATACTGAAATACAGTGTAAAAGGAGGTAAGGATAAATGGATTGTCAGAGATGATGGGTTGAAGAATCATTGGTGTTGGAGGACTAGAGGGAATGTACTGGAAAGATAAGTAGAGTAAGAGAGAGAAAATTTATAATTGAATTTATGGGGAGTGGTTGCTGTTTTCAGCAATGAGAAGGCATAACCATGGAATGAATATCAAAGGTAAGGTGAGGACAAGATTATCAGAAAAAAAAAGAGGTCAAAAATTGAGAGGCCAAAGTACTGGAATGATAATCTACATCACAGGGTGGCAAACCACAGCCTAATCTGGCCCGTTCTGGCCCACTGCCTGGTTTTCTATGGCCCCCAGCCTGGCTGGTAGCACTGTAAACCACAGACTAACAGGTGCATCCCTTCACTGTGTCTATTTCCACTCCCATCACCAGCCTCTGCAGCAGGTGACCACGCCTCGTTGCTGCTCCAGACCCATGCTGGTCATCACCTACTCCCTGGAGATGCTACTGTCGGCAACTACTAGGCACCAGGCTGTGAAATCTTGGCCTAGGAGTTGGTGATTCAATGACTTCCTCGCTGGCAGCCAGTTGCCCAAGTTGAAAAGGCTGGGCTCTCCAGGAGGAACGAGCATTCTGAGATCTGGGTCCCTGGGGAGAAGGATGAAATTGACCACAATGGCACCCCAGGTAAAGGGGTTGGATACAATGGGACAATACTTTTCTTCTTTGTGATATAAATACTTATATAATATTTTTTTTAATCTCTTGGCCCACAAAGCTTAAAATATTTGCTACCTGACCATACTTTGATCTGCAGACTTCACAATGAATTATGATAAAATTGTGTTAGAGAGAATGATAATGAGATAGGAGAGAAAATATAAAAACTAGGGGAAGTGATCTCACCTATAAGTGTAACCTAATCAACAAAACAAACAAGGAAACAAAATATAACCAGCAACATTGAAAGAAAAAAGAAACCAAGAGAAACAAGAGGGAAGGAGGGAGGGGATGGCGGGGAGGGGCAGAGGTAGGGGAGGGTCAAGGAACATGTGTAAAGAACCCATGGACAAAGCCAAAGTGGGGAAGGTTTGAGGGAAGGAGGTGGGGGTGGTTGGGGCAGGGGCAGGGGAAAGTGGTAGTGCATAAATGGAGACAAATGTATTTGAACAATAAAAAAACAAAAACCAAAAACAAAAAACTAGGAGAAGTGGACTGGAGGTTAGTTGACTGAGCCAAGAGGATAACAGATGAAAGAATGTGATGATGTGAGATTAAAAAGTGTGTCCTGGGTCCCTCAATTTTTTAGTAGTTTTAGAAAGCCTGGATGGTGGGAGGTGGGGGTGGCCAAGGAATGACAAATGTTATTACCAGGGAATAAAAATACAGTTTCATATGAGTTTTAAAGAGTCACTGTCTTACCATTATCATTGTGGAAATATAAATGGTCATTGTGCTGAAGTAAAATTTAATAGACACTTGAAAACCATAAAAAGATTGATTCTATAATCAATAGTGAACCATCAATGATGAATTTTTAGCAAGTTTTAATGCAGCTCTGAAGCTAAGCTTTCCCATGGAGCTCTTCTGAATGTCCTTGATTTCAACTCCGACGCCTTTCTCAGAAGTAAACTTTCCATGCAAATTATTCATTGCCTGAAGAAACAGGGTCCACAGGAAGCTAAAATTAGAACTACCATCCGAGGAATTGTTATTGAATATTTCAAACAACGGATGCTGTCCTCCATCACAGTCATGACAAGGTACAGAGAGGGACAATAGAATCGTTTTTAATGGATGGATATTTTTCTAGGCTATTTATTTGTTTGAAACTTATTTCCAAGTGCTGAATCACAACTGTGGGAGGCAGCATAAAATAATGAAGAATGCCAAATTTGTCAGAATCCCTAATCCACCATTTCCCAGTGGTGGGATATTGGACAAGTGACTAACTCTTTTGGAACTTTTCCCAAACTGTAAAATGGGGATGATATTACTAAAATGCGTTGGATAATTATAAAGATTAAATAAAATGCTTGTGAAAGTTCTTAGCAGTGTGTCTGGCATATGATGGATAAACTATGAAGTAAGACTAAATTGGAACCCACAAGATGCTTCATTGATCCTGATCGTTCAGGGTCATGACTTTTAAAAGTGAGTTTATAAATTCATGGAAAAGAGACATTTTGTTAAAATATTTCAAATGGACATTATATGTTGTTTAAGCAATAAAGTAATAAAATCAACAGGCAACTGTAGGAAAAACACAAAATGTTGTATAGAAACTAGATTTTTACACCCTTTATTTATTATGTTTAATAGGCCAGTGAGCTGAAATTCCAAAAAAGAGTGCTGTAGCTGAGGAATATGAGGAGGGACTCCCCCAAAACCAGGATTATCTTTTGGAGGGCAGGCCTCTTGTAGTACAGGCTTCACCCACTATGTGAGGGCTCTAGGAACTCCCTCTGTACCAGTGCACCAGCTGGCGTTGTTGTAAGAGGCTGCATTTGGCTTCAGGGAAGTTTTTCTGAAGACTCTTCCAACTCATTTGGCCATTTCATGATGGGTGATTTACAAGAGCACCTGCCCACACTGTGCTGAGTGCTCAGCAGTTTTGACCCAAAATGGCATGATCCCCATGCCCCACCCTCCCTATCCACTTGATCTCTCTGCCGAGCAACTTTTTGTTTTTGTTTCCCTGGATGAAAAAAATCCTCAAGGTGAAACATTTTGCCAATGTGGAAAAGGTGAAACAAAAAAAATGGCAGAAACACTAAAAGGCATCAAAATTGAAGAGTTCAAAACCTGTTTTGAGCAGTGGAAAACACAGCTTGATAGGTGTACTGCATCAAATGGAGAGCTTTGAAGGTGACTGAAGTTTAAACATGTAAGAATAAATACATAATTTTTTTTATAAATAAGTTCCCTCTTGTACATATTTAAGAGCACTCAAGTACATTTTGACTGCATGTTCTTTCCTCCCCCAAATCATCAGGTATAGTTAGTGGGCTATCCTTTTTTCTTTTTGTATGCACGCTTGCTTTTTTTGAGAAAAACATCCAGATCTGTATTAATAGCCTCTTCATTCTGTTAAGATTTACCAATGTCCTATGCAGCTCTGTTGCTGATAGCTAACTGCATTTTTAACTTTCACTGAAGTTTGCTCTTTTACCATATGGTCATCTGCCAAAAACCAACAAAGCTTTTGTCGCCTCATGAGAATTCTGAGCACCTCAATAATGAGTTCAGAATCACAAAGGCCCATGGACTCTTGACTTCTGGGGTCAGGCTGATTTCCTAACTAAGTGATTTGTTCTCATAAACTAACTCCAAAATCATCAGAGACTCAAATTTCTGCTTCAGCGAAGTAAAGATCAACAGCCGTGTGGCTAAAAGTTTAGAAACCCTGGCCTTCATCATAGGACCTGGTTCAGACCCCAGTTCCTTGCCTGGTCAGCTGTATGGCTTTGAATGAATTACTTAACCTCTCCAAGGTTCATTTCTTCTGAGCGTTTTCAAGATGGCCAGGCCAATTATCAGTAGTAGTGGTTGGAGGAGGTGAGAGGCTAGGATGAGTGGTAAACCTTACCAGGGAAAGTTGAGTTCAAACCAAGAAAAATAATATTGTCAATGCAAAAAAGCAAGAATGAAATTGAAAACTGGAGCTATAGCCACCAAAACCAAAAGCCAGGTAGAAGCAGGAGTGGAGTTGGGAGCAAAGGGTGAGGGTGGGGCCAAGGAAAGAAAGAGGCGCCAGGCAGTCTGCAGGCAGCAGGGGCTATTCTTGAAGGCTTGGTTTTATCAGTCACTCAGTGCTTTCTGCTTTGAATCAGTCACTCAGCGCTTTCTGCTTTGAATCCCAGTTGCCGTGGTTTAAAGCAGAAATTGCAAACTGAAGTCCCATTGGTCAAATTTGGCCTACAAACCAGAGGTAATAATAATAACAAAAGTAATACCTAACATATATCCAACACACATGAGGCATGTTCTAACTATTTTACACATATTAGCTCATTGAGAGCACTCAGCAATACTTTGAGATGATACCACTTGTATCCTCAGTTTACAAAAGGGGGAGCTAGAGGCCCTGGCCAGGTAGCACAGTTGGTTAGAACATCATCCCAGTACACCAAGGTTGCAGGTTCAATTCCTGGTCAGGGCACATATGAAAATCAACCAATGAATTTATAAATAAGTGGAACAACAAATTGATATCTCTTCCTCTCGCTCTCTTTTTCTTTCTTTTTCTCTCTCAGATCAATAAATTAAAAAAAATGGGGAATGGATTTAATAGCCAGTGAAGTCACAGAGTTGGGCTTCAAATATAGGTAGACTGGCTCCCAAATCTATGCACTTAACTAGCATTTTAAAATAGGGGGCATATCTTACTATCAGGGAGAACATCAGGTGAGGGGGTGGCAGAATGAGGCCCATACTCTGGGTTGGGGAGGGAGCAGAAATGTAAAATAGCTTCTGCCTTTTGACTTTGTCCATCTTGCGGTCTTGCTTTGACACCATTTTCTTGAACATTTTTTTCATCACTGTCTTAAGTATCATCAACATATCACCTTAAAATATTAACATATTATCTTGACACTTCTTTGCTAAGGCTATGTTTTCATTAGCAAACATATAGTTTGTCCACCCTGTGTTTTAAAAACCTTAGAAGTAGTTGCCAACATTTTAAATTTGGGAGATTTTGCATAAGAATCGCTATTCCTGGCTTTTCCTGAGAAATTGGAGGGCCTACACAAGCTTAGGCTGGTGTTCCTGCAGACCCTGCAGTGCTTCCGGATGGAGCAGGTGGACTTCCCAGAGCCCTGAGGTCTGCACCTACCTCTGCTGCATTGTTTGTTTATGTCACCTGATTCGCCTCCGTGGGCCTTTGTGACCCTTGGTTTAAAGGTCCCGCATGGGCTGGAAGCATCAAGTACAGCAGAATGGTGCCAGTACAGTGTAGAAGGATGTGCATGTAACAACTGAATTTAAAATGAAAACAATGGTACTTAAGCAACTGAAACTATACTCACCACCATATACATTTACTTATATGACTTCAGTGCTTTTAATTTTATAAATAATTGCTAGCATCTGTCTAAGTGTTTTGAGTGGCAGATATGATACTATACATTCACCAAATTAGTTAATTTTAAGCCAGCGTGTATCATGTAGGCTATGTTGGCTGGTCTTCTGGCATGTAGGAAGGGTCCTGAGACTGGGTCTGGAGAGAGTGATGCATGTCATCATCTGGGCTGGTCCTTAAGAGAACCTTCCAGAAACAATCTTCCTCTCTTCCCCTTCCATGGAATCTTGGCGATCCAGTGGTAAAGATGATGGCATTACAAGACAGAATGAGTTGGGCCCTGGAGTTGTTCCCTGGAGAACAGCCACCTGGCAAGGATCATCCGTACTGGAAAAATAACCTTTTATTTTGCTGAACCACTGGGACTTGGGATTGCTTGTGACTGTTTTAAACACTTTACACATAAAAAAACATGTAATTCTCCTAGTCATCTCATAAGCACTTTGTTACCCCAATTTTGTAGATGAAGAAACTTAAGGCATTGAATAGTTAGTAAAAGGTTACAGAACTAGTGAGTAGCAGAGGCAGGATTTGAACATAGACTGACTGGCTCCAAAATCTTAGCATCACCCACACTGCCTCTCAGCAACTTTCCACTGAGCACGTGTGAAGGCCCAGGCATGAAGCAAGGCTCCAGGCATGCAAAGTCCATAAACACACACCATCCTTACATTCAAGGAGCTCTCAATAGAACAGTGAGAACATCCTCATGAACAAATTCGGGATTTTGACATTCTCAGTTGAGTACGTACTATGTCAGACACTATTGTAGTGGGGGAAGGTCATCCACTGTGAAGGGCGGTGGAGAGTAAGTCAGGATGGAGAGGTAGAGGAGGAGGGTACCACTTCATGCAGGAAAGGCAGAGGAAATTCCCATGGGAGACAATAGTCCATTTAGCTCCTGAGTGCTGCATAGGCTTCAGTCAGAGTTAGAAGAATTCTAGGGTTTCTTTAGGAATGTCCTATTTCTCCTCAAGTAAACTTGAAGACCTTTCCCCTCTGACTTACGAGCCTTTTCTTCATCCAGGGAAGTGAGCATCCCTGCTTAGTTATTTTAGGAACAAGAACAGAGAACAATTAAAAAATCATCAATTACTGTAAATAAACTTGACAGTCAATATCTCTCATGATACCACAAACCCATGCAGCTATTGACTCACTAACAGGTGAGTAATTTTCTAGGATCAATGGTGACAATAATGGCTTGCTAAATTTAGAATCATCAAAATAAACATACAAGTACATAAGGTCAAAACAATTCCTCATATTCACAAGGGAAATTTTCATCAAGTTAATGTGCCATGATAAAGCAAAACAAGTGAAAAAAAATCCGCTTCTCCTTGAAATGAACTTTTTTTCCCCCTGTAGAGGATTCTAGAATTATATTCCTTGTTCTTAAACTTTATGATATTCTGTGCAGCAATGATATTAGCTGAGGAAAATGATGAGTAGTCAGCATCAGTAGAGGCACTCCTTTCAAAATATCTGCGAAAGAGTTCAGCCACCTTTAGCATCTGTCACTTTAGCTGGGTTATTTCAGCAGCTCTTTGCATTCCTTTGTTTTTGCTGTTTTCCTCGTGACATTTTGGGCATTATCTACCCGAAATATGTAGTGTTTTGAACCTTTTGTTTTTTGACAGTGGGGTTTACAGTAAGCTGAAATTTTGTATGATCTGATATTTTCAAATACTTATTCCCACACCTCTTTATGTACATGGATGTATGGAGCTATGAACTGTGATTAAGATGAGTCCAGGGAGACATGAGTTCTAATCCTGTGCCTGGCTGGCCTTGGCGTTGGCCAAACTCATTTACCTGCTTGTGCCCCTGTTTCCCATTCTATTAAATTCAGTTAATAAGAGAAACTGCCTCATGAGATATAAGAGAATAAATGAATGGAAGGATAGGTTTATGGAAAGAATATAGAATATCGTCACAAATCTTTGTCCTATCAATACCCACTGGACCGCTCTCCCTGCAGACAGCACTTTGGTCTTGGCCTGTAAGCTCCTCTGGCTCTGCCAAGCTTTTCCTCGCATGAACTCCGTGGGCTAAATCAGCTGTCACTTCTTTCTGGATCCTGTAAACACAGTTCTCCCTGATCTTTTAGAAAAGAAACATTTTCCGCCATTCAAAGCTACTGCTGTCTAATTCCATTACGTGTATCGGTGTTGGTCAAACTTGGTTTAGTAGCTCCAGAAATCAGTGTTTCAAGTCCTTTTAACATCCTTTCAGTTCAAACGACCTATGAAAAGGACTCACCAATCCTTAATAGGATGATCAATTCACCTTTTCATTTCAACTCCAAAAAAGTTTTCTGTTTGGGTATTTATCAAAACCACTGTGGTAACTCACGTGGAGTCCCAGGGCCATTTCACTTGTGATTCGAGTGCAAGCCAAATCTTGTTGGACCTGCACTCAACCTGCTTTCACATAGTAGAAACCTTGTCCACCTGAAGAAGGAAAGTGATCTTTGCTTTTCTGGTGGTGAAAAGAGAACTGCTCCTTCTCCAACCTGCACCAGGGGAAACAGCTCCTCTAACAAATCCTGCAAATCCTCTGTAAGAAGGTGGTTTGTGTTCCTGTTGATAAATGATAACACAAAAGAAAAACGAAAATTGTGACAGTGGGAATTCATGGGACAACTACTTTTGAATATTTATATTTTAGGTAAGTTAAAATACATGTTTTTAAAAAGATAATAGACTAAACAGGGATATACTGCTTCTTAAGTGTATACCAGGTGCAGGTAATGTGTTTGGCACTTGTATTATTTATCTTATTTAATCTTCCTGACTTTATGAGGTGAAGTTATAGATACTAAGTAATTTCTCTAAAGCCATGTGCCTGCCAAGTGGTGAAGCTGGTTTCGAATCCAGGTCTAATATGTTGCAAAGCCAAAATTATTTTTACTCTACCCTGGCAACTCCCTCTAACTTTAGAAAATTATAAGCAACATCAGTTTTGCATTGGACACCCTCATATCAATCATATTTTTCTTCATGGCTCTCTGATTCTAAAATGGCTTGATAACTTCTGGTGAGTTGGAAAGAACACTAGCGTGGTTTTTGACTCCAGGCTCTGTACCTTGCTGGCTGTGTAATCACAATCAAACATCTTAGATGCTCAAACCCTCAGTTTTCTTTTCTGTAAAGTGGGGATAATAGTATCTGCATTGCAGACTTGAAATTCATTAGTAATACAGGCAACTCTTCCAGCAGAACACTGGGTGAATTTTCCAATAAAAAAGCAGCCATTCTTATTATACAAGTGCATATTTACTCTGTGATACTGAAAACGTCACACCAATTGATGCTAGTGTTTTGAACCAGAAAATTAGAATGTCTCCTTTATAAAGTATCAGGAAAAAGAAATGGCTGAGAAATGGTTCTTTCATACATATAACTACTAGCCCCTTTAGTAGATGTTAAAGGTTTACTAATGCAACCTGCAAGGCAAACAGGTCTGTTAAAGGTCGAAATAACAAATGCATTTCTTTTCTTTATCAAGCTTAAAAGGCTTAGGGTAAAAATAAGTTTGTAGTTTTCCACTGAGTCTTTGTTTCATTCCTTTTTAACAAATAATGTCATAAATTTAGCAGGTCCTAAACTATAAATTAGAATAATTTTTAAAGTGGTAGGCCAAATTATATTGATGCCACCTAGTAGCATTTTCCTGAAAATATTAATATTGCCCCAGATAGTGTCAAAATGGGCAACTTCTGAAAAAGTAGAGAAGAAATATCACAGGCATTTTAATATTATATTGGATTGTCCTGTAGCTGAAGGCTTTTAAATTGGCATAATTCTGGATAAGAAGAATATGTGAAAGCCAAAAAACATCACCCTGTAGATATCTTTTCTTTCTCTTCCCTTACTCCTTGGTAGCAGCAAATATGCAGAGTTGTGAAAATTTCTACTGCAGACTTCTATCAAGGTGAAAATCACTGCATCCAAGAGCAGGAAATCAACAGGGTCAAAAACTCTTGTTAGATGAGAACTTTTGTGACCATGAGAAGTATGCTGCTCTGTACTGACGTGTAACAGTACCGATGTGTAAGAGTACCATGGGGCAGGATGGGGGACGGAGGACAGCTGGGTAGTTCCGAGTGATCTTTGCCATTCCAAGTCCAGCACAACAGTCTAGAAGAGACGGTGGCATTTTAACCATTGTCTTCCCTTAAGGATTTCCAGACAACACATATTCAGTGTCTTAATGGGCACCAAGTTTCTCTTTATCTCCCCCTCTTTGGCAAAAATTGTCAGGAACTCTGAATGGACTTAAATTTGCATATGAATGTGAGACTCTAAGGAATCAAGTTACTTATGGAAAGTTACACCTCATTTAAGATAGAGCCAGGACTCAAACCAAGTCCTTTGACTGTGAGCCCTTCACTTTGCCTATCTGAAAACCTGAAAAGAGAGTCTGGTTTGTTAAGAGGAAAAACAAGAGGTGAACTGGACCCCTAGACAGGTGCCAGGGAAAGGACAAGAAGGTGAGACCTGTCCAGTTTTGTCCCTGTTCATCATCTGGAGCAGCTCAGCCTCTATGCAAATGAGATTCAAGCTGTATGACCTGCAGAGACCAGCAAACTAGGGAAGGCACAAAGGGATGAGCAGATTCTACCCTGTGCCTTGGTGAGACTGAAGAGGCTAGTGCAGCAGCCTGTGGGGGCTCCTCGTTGCTGGTGACAATAGCACCTATCTCATGAGATTACTGTGTGGGTCCATTGATCCACCTGAAGTGCTTAGAACCAGGCCTTCCATAGGAAAAAAAAATGACTAAATTAGGATTCACCATTGCTTTACAAAGGAATGACCCTTCCTTTCCATCATGTGTGTACATGTTCATTGCTGCAGATTTGGAAAGTATTTCATTTAACACTTGCTTAAATAGTGCTTAATATGTGGTTCACAAATATAAACTCATTTCTTAATAAGGGAGTATTATTATGTCTTCATTTACAGGGAGGTCATGAAACTTGTCTAAGTTCACGCAGCTGGTATCAGGGCTGGATTCAATGTCAAGTAAAGCCATGAGTCAAACCGCTATCTTATGTTGTTTCTCAAACAGTAGCATGAACCAAAGATATCCATAACCCTACCATCCAGACAGTTTAATTTTGCTTCTACATGTGTTTACTTTTTCCTTTCCCGGTGGTAGTTTACTTTAAAAAGAGGTCATTTTTATTTTTTTATTTGATTACTTTACATTGTCAGGATCATATTCTATGATTTCAAGGTAGGAAAAGTGTAGGAACGTCATGTGTGGGAAGCCAACTACATCCCAATATTATGCTAATCATAGCAATCATGTCAGATGGGTCTTATTTTCCACATGTCACTCATGAAGAGGAAAGAAAATTATCTTTAACAAGTCCTATTCTTATGGACTTATTCAAAAATAACTACGCAGCAGAAATTAACACAGCAGTTTAGGAGCGACAAGGAAACTTATGGCGGGCATGGCCTGATTTTACAGATAAGAGAACCAGCCTAGAGAGGATGTGTGACTTTGTCAGGGTCATGCATCAGGTTGGGGACAGAGAGGTGACTAGAAGCCCATATCTCTAAATTCCAGCTGAATGCTTTAAGACTATCACACATCTTCTCCCCTCCCCCACCTGCATTGTGTTTTAAATAAGCACTGTTTTTTATTGGTTTCCTTTTTGCTGTTCATTTCCTGCAAGCACTAGAAGTGACAGAGAGTCAATGTTTGTGAGCTGATTTGTCCCTCAGCATCCTGCCTTGCGATGCGCACGACTGTCTATTTGTTTGAAAAAGCTTCCACAATACTGTTGATTCTCATGACTGCTTCCATCTCCCTGAATCACCCAAGATATCAGCATCCTTCTCTTGTGGGACCTACATTATATGCAGAGGGACGTTAACTTTGGGCTGAACAAATTGGATTTGGGAGGACATCTCTGATCCATTTGAAGTTAACAAGGCCTTAAAATAAAGAGAAGGCAATGTGGTTGGGCAGAGATAATATGGAGGGACACGGTTAGAATTTTGTCAGATATAATACAATAGGGAATTAAACTGTGGGCATCCGGCTGATTAGGTTGAGAGTTTATGAAATGTATTTTTAAAATAATGGTCACTGAAAATAGGAGTGAATAGAAATGGAATAACAACAACTCCCATTTATATTGAGGGATATTATGTGCTAGGCCCTGCGCTAAAACACTTTCCTTAAATTATCCCTTTTTACCTTTATAACCATCCTAGCTGTAATAATGCCTCTGATAAGGAAGATGAGAGTTTATGTAACTTTCAGCTTATGTAACTTACAGGCACTTACCCACCTGTAAATGACAGGGCTGGTGGCCATACATTTTTAATGGACACATTTATTTCCCTCTGTAAAATCCCTATGAGTAGGAATTTTTTTTTTTCTATTTTGTTCACAGTTGTGTGTGTCCGAGAGCCTAGAACAGGGCCTGGCGAGAATTTACAATTAAGAAGTCCTCAGGACTGGTTGTTGTCACTCAACAGGTCTTGACAGAGCCAAGCCCTATTATTTTTATTTGCTCTGTAGAGCCAAGAAGGATGTAGTTGCTAGCTCTTTTTAGTCAAAACTGTTACGTATTTCTACTGGTTGCAACATCTTGAGTGAAGAGATAAAACTCTTAACTAGGATGAATTACCCCAACAACCAGAGGGGCTATAAGTGTCTCTTCTAAACCCATGTTAAAGAGGCAGGCAGGCTGCGGGAGAGGACCTCAGTTTGAGCAGAGGTCAGCTGCTATCTCATACTAGAGAAGCAATAGCCATGGCCATGTGCCTTTGCACTGTGTAGTCTTATAAAATGACAACGCGGTGCAAATTACTCTTATGAAGATAATAAGATAATGGGGAGAGCATCTCTTTCACTCGTCCATTTCCAGAATTTAAGATAATAATGATTGCTTGCAAAGCATTTTGAAGGGCTACTTATTGCCATTCTGCCAAATGGGATTCCTCAATTCTCTGACACCCTTGGTCATCTAAATGGGCACAGCTCATGACCTGTAGTGAAAACTGTGGTGGAATGTTTCATGAATTAGCTTTGGCTCTTGGACCTTGATCTTGTTTAGATAACTCTCTGGATTTTTTCCACTGAAGCTATAGCTAATATGAAAGGAAAAGGAATTGGCATAGTAATTAGTAAGATTTTGAGTCCACAGACAGAGAAATTGTACACTAATAATGAGACAGGTTAGGCATGATCTTTGGCCCGTGATGGGAATTAGGCTCTGAATGTTTGAGATTGTATCCCTTTATTTCTTTTTTAAAAAAAAAATTTTATTATTCTTCCAATTACAGTTTACATTCAATATTAGTTGGTATTAGTTTCAAGTGTACAGCATGGTGGTTAGACAATCAAACGTTCCCCTTGATATTTCCAGTACCCACCTGGCACCATACATAGTTATAACAATATTATTGACTACTTCCTGTGCTGTACTTTACAACCCCATGACTATTTTGTAACTGCTAATCTGTACGTCTCTGTCCCTTCATCCTTTTCATTTAATCTCCCAACCCTCTTCCCCTGTGTTTCTATGAATTTGTTTTCTGTTTTTTCATTTATATTGTTCTTTAGATACCACCTATAAGTGAAATCATATAAGTGAAATAATTTGTCTTTCTCTGACTGATTTACTTTAATTAGCATAATACTCTGTAGGTCCATCCAAGCTGTTGCAAATGGTAAGATTTCATTCTTTTTGTGGCTGAGTAATATTCCATTGTATAGATGTGCAACAACTTTTATACTCACTTGTCTGTTGGTGGGCACTTAGGTTGCTTTCATTTCTTGGCTATTGTAAATAACACTGCAATGAACATAGGGGTACATATATTCTTTTGAATTACTGTTTTGGGTTTCTTTGGATATATGCTCAGAGGTAGAACGGTTGAGTCATAAAGCAGTTTTAATTTTTTGAGGAAACTCCGTACTGTTTTCCACAGTGGCTGCACCAATCTGAAATCCTACCAACTGTTGAGTGCACAAGGATTCCCTTTTCTCCACATCAATGTCAACACTTGTTTGTTGATTTATTAATGGTAGCCATTCTGATTTTAATAATATCTCACTATGGTTTTAATTTGCATTTCTCTGATGATTAGTGATGTTGAGAATCTTTTCACATGTCTGTTGGCTATTTGTACGCTCTCTTTGGAGAAGTATCTATTCAGATTCTTTGCCCATTTTTAAAATTGTATTGTTTGTTTCTTTTTTTTTTTTTTGGTGTTCAGTTGTATAAGTTCTTTATAAATTCTCGATATTAATCTCTTATCAGATATATTATTGGTGAATATGGCTGACCTTATTTTTTTAACTATAGTATTCCATGACTCCTATCATGAGGAAATCTCTCTGTCTCTCTGGCATGTGTGTGTGTGTGTGTGTGTGTGTGTGTGTGTGTGTGTATATGCCATATATATAAATACATATAGTCAATTACAGTAGCAACAAAAAAGGTCATGGGTTTTGGAGAGAGACAGACCTGGATTCAAATCCAGCTCTGCAGTAAATGTCCTGCGTGAACTTCAGCAAGTAACTCCCATTAGTTCAGTTCCCTCAACTGCAATTTGGAAACTGTAATACTACTATCAGGCACTTCCTGATGGTATATAAATAAATATGTATTTGTACCTTTGAAGGCTGTTTTAAGGATTAAGAAAAAAATATGTAAAGTACCTGCTTCATTACAGAAACTCTCTCTCATGTATGTACGTTGCTCTCAAATTCTACCACAATATATTTTCCTTTTAAGTTAGCAAGACTGACTGACTAGAAGATAAACCACTGGAGGGTAGGGAAGACTCATTTGTCTTTCAAACTCTGGGGCCACTTATTGATCAACTCCTTACTGAACACCTAGCAAGTAGTCACTGGCCGCACAGTAGCCGTGTTTTCCAGTATGTAATACAGCTTCAGTGCTTCTTAGTTGCTGGATTGAATTCAGGTGTGTTACTTCATGGGGCAGGAAGGGTATGACATTAAGTGAATATATCATTTTCCTTCTAACAAATGTTAAAAAAACTGTAATATATGTCCACTTTTCACCTGGTTTAACATAAAATTTGAATCTACAATTTGAATGTGAAAAGGGGGATTTGAGAAATTAAAAAAAAATTACATAGATGTCCAATTTAAATTGTTTTAAAAAGAAGACATATGTTCATTATCTGGTGCTCCATGCTTCTGCCCATATCCATAAGACTACAGTTTAAGATCATAAATCACAAACTTAGTAAAAATTAGGACTACCTAATTTCATTAGAATTCATGTTTTTGCAAAAGTTAAGTATATAAACCTATTAGTATTCTGGTAGGAGAGGTATAGTGCTTATAAATCAGTGTGCAAAAATTAAGTTTAACTCTAGAAGTGGAACATTAACACTTTCAAATTCACAGGCCAGGTAGCCCTAAAGAGGCCCAAAATACATTCACAGTCATTGTCGGCACCCTAACATCACTTGCATAAATAACCTGTGGCCACAAAGTAAAAATCTTGCACCTCCCACACCCCACAAATAAACAGCAGCATAAAATATGGATTTCAGAGCTGCCTGGGCTTATAGTCCAAGCCCAATTACTTACTGTCTCTGTGCCCAAGGGTGAATTATTTCAGTGTCCATGTCTATATATCAAGAAGTGTCTATCTCATAGGATTCTTATAAGGGTTAATGAATTATATTAACTGATTGTAAGTTACCTTAAACAACTCCTGTCCCATGAGAAGATTTAGATAAAAAAAAGAAAAATACTGTTGTGCCTTGTGAACCAGCTGTGTGCCCTGGCATCTCTGCTCCACCTTAGAAAGGTGGTCAAGTGTTGGGGTGAGGCTTAGAGAGATTATCTCATACCCAATCCCTGCCCCTCTTTGCCTTGATATTTGATCATTTTACCTCTCATTTGTAATCAGACGTGCCTATCCCAGAAGTACCAACTAAAGAGACTTCGAAATGAAACTCTTCACAAGAAAAAAATGTAAACAAGTCTACCTCATGCCAAATTTCCTCATTCTAGGATTCTGGGGCTGGGACTTTGTCACAAATTTGAGCAATGGTGTTATAAAACAGACTGACAAGGCTGTGGATTGCAATGCTACATCAAGCTGGAGTCCTAAACTGTTACACATTTTTTTTTGCTTTCAGTTTTTACCCCATATGGTTACCATTTCTGCCGACATACTGTACTTTTATGCATTAAGATTTCTATTTCCTGGGGGAAAAATACTGGGATTTAAATCACTCAGGAGTTTTGCTAAGTCTTAGGGCAAGAAAGTCATGCCATCTGGGAAAGGAGTAGGGAAAGAGAGGCGGGAGAAAAATCTATGTCTCTGTTCCCATTTCGGAATCTGCCTGTACTGGCACTATTTAAGCTTGTTTTATTTTCCCATTACATTGTGAGTCTTCTGAGGTCAAAACTATGTCTTGTTTGTCTTTGAACAATAAACAGTAACCATAATAATGACAGCAGGCAGTGCTTACCACACAGCAGATAGTGTGCTGAGTGCTTTACCTGATTTATCTTATTTAATACTCACAATCATCCTAGCTGTTGCTTTTATTCTAGTTTAACAGATGGGACACTTACCCTTAAAAAGGAAAAATTAATAAGCTCAAGGTTGTATGGCTAAGTGGCACAGTCAGGCTTGGGACCAAGGTTTGTCCAGTTTCAAAGCGCATTCCTTGGATCTATACCCTGTGTTTCTCCTGTGGCATGCAGCTTAGTGCTGGGAACCTGCTAGGATCTCAAGAAATAAATGTTTCTTCCTGGAGGCAGCTGGTTAGAAAGAGTAAGATTGAGAGAAGCATGTGGTGAGAGCTCAATAGAATAGTTTGTGTTCTCCATTCTTTAAAAAAATATGCATGTGTATGTATGGATTGCTTTATAAAATTTCAGTAATTAAAATTTACTAGTTTTTATGTTTAAGAAAGCATTTCAGAGTAATAACACTCACCTCCTAAAAGTGAGGATCATGCAAATCAGTATATATAAAAGCATCATAAGTTGCCAGGAACTGCATCCGTGAAAGCCATGATCAAGTTCTTCTTCTTCCAAGTTTCTAAAGCATTGGGAACAGTGCAGACTATTTACCTTGATGAATGAGAGACAGTAGATCAGAGATGTCTCAGACACATGGCAGGGATGTACCAGAAGAATGAGATGGAGGAATACTACCCTGGAATGATGCAAAATGCAGAATGATCATCCCTTTGATCATACACAGTGCCTCCTCTTTGACCTCCTGCATGACAATGGGCAGTTTGATGGGGAAGATCAGAAGAGAAGCGAACAGGGGCCTCCTGGCTGAATGAAGCTGAGGCTAGGAGGAGCCAGTGAAGTTGTAGCTCCAGGGATGAAGGGGGTGGATTTCTTAAGGATTCCTAGAAGAGTCTGAAAATACAAAAGGAAGATTTGCTTAGGCATAGCTTTGATTGCATATGATTCACAGCTTAGTTAAGCTTTAGTTTTACCATTATGGACTGAATGTTGGCGTCTCCCCAAAATTCATATGTTGAAGTCCTAACCCTCAATGTAATGGTATTTGGAGTTGGGACCTTTGGGAAGTAATTAGAATTGAAGGAGGCCACAAAGATGGGGCCCTCAGGATAGGATTAGTGCCCTCATAAAAAAAGGGGGGGGCACCAGACAGCTTGCTGTCCATCTCTTCCCCATACACACACTGAGGGAAGTCCATGGGAACATACAACAAGGATGTGTCTGTTTGCAAGCCAGGATGAGGGCCCTCACCAGAACCTGACCATATTGGCAGCCTGATCTCAGACTTCCAGCTTTCAAAGCCTTAAGAAAATAAATCTAAGCCCTCCCATATACAGTATTTTTTTTATGGCTGCCCTAGTGGATTAAGACATTATCACGTGAGTCAAATAAGTTTTGGAGTATATAATTCATTAGACCACTGGTTCTTTCTCAAATATGGCATATATCCAGTGCAAGACAACCACCTGTATCAAAATGACAAACATTATATCTTTTGTTCTTAGGATTATCTCTTTAAATGGAATCTCCCCCACTGTTCAATCCCTTTTTCTGCTCTCTTCTCCACTGCAAATATTATTCACTCAACATGGTTTAGATTTGCTAATTTTAGATTTTTAGTTAAAAAAAAGAGTATTTTTAAACACTAGGCCCATTAAGTCTAAATAACTGAAACCACCATGCTCCCCACCCCCATCCCCACCACACGCACATGAGAAGCTTTACTGAAAAGCATAACTTATTTTCCTACCAAACTGAAACTCACTAGCCTACGTGTAAGGGATTAGATGTTGAAAAGATGACTTTCATTTTAAGATCAAAGTGATGATAAATATAGAGCTAACCAAAGGCTACTTCACGTTTAGAATTAATAATGAAAGGAACTTCTCCTACCTTGAAAACAGAGTTTATTTCTCAACTTAAAAAAAAAATGGAACTGGTGCCCTGGCTGGGTGTCTGAAGTGGTTGGAGCATTGTCCCATATACCAAAAGTTTGTAGGTTTGATTCCCAGTCAGGGCACATACTTAGATTGTGGGTTTGATCCTTGGTTGGGATAAGTATGGGAGGCAACCAATCAATATTTCCCTCACATCCATGTTTCTCTCTCGCGCTCTCCCTTTCTCTCTCTTTAAAATCAATACACATATCCTCAGGTGAGAAGTAAAAAAAGAAACTTGTGATTTTTATGTATTCCAACAACCTTCACTATTAGCCTTGGAATAATTGTAAGTTTTCAAAAGGACATGAGAAAATGCTAGTAGAACCGGTGTCCAAGAAATCAACAATGAAGGTAATGAAAAAGGCATTTCATTGTCTGGAGGTCATAAACTCTTTTCCACTGTGTCTTCCTCCCAATAAATTAGAAAAAAATAAAGTGACTGAATGTCAGGGTCTCATGAGTGAGGAAAAAAGGAAGCTTCAAACTAAAATGTCCAATATCTGCACGTGATAAGTTACTTCTGGCAGGTTGACATCACTGATTGATCATGGCTTCAGAGCCACCTTTTTTCTTGCCTGGAAACAACCTTCAAATTTTGGTAGCAATGAAGATTGACTTTATGCTTCTCACAGTGCAGTCAGAGTAATTCAAAGAGAGAATTGCAGATCTTATCCCATTGTCCTAGCAAAGAAACTGATTTAGAAACCTGTTTGCAGAGAGTGGTTTTAACCATATTATGGTCCTAAATTGGATGCGCTTTTTGAAACAGGATGAAATTTGATCCCTTTGTCAATGACAATAGAGGGTTCATTGCCCACATGATAGAAGCTTGCATATGGTAGGTGATTCCTCAAAATTTATCCACAGTTATAGAGCAAACAAAATTAGCTCTAGGCAATGTGGTTGAGAGGAAACTCAAGACCTTGCAGAGTGCACACCTCTGCCTCCAGTAACAAGCGTGGCCTGACCATTACAAACATCCATCTCTCCACAATGCTTCTGATAGGATGGTTTCCCACATAGTACAGGTCATGTTCCTCCTTTAGAGTAAGACTACAGGAAGCCTCCAGAGACCACCTACTAGACCACAGTGACAGTCTCTGGGACCACCCTTTTATCTGGCTGCACTTTAAGCACATTATCTCTTTGGTATCCTAACCAGGGAAGGCAAGTCACTTTTTCTCTACACTACAAATCCCCTTGAGCAAAAGACAATTCTGAAAGTATCTTTCATTGCTATTTTTTCTTCTTCAGGCCAAGTAATCCTATATTCTGCAAGGTTTCTTCCCTTAGGCCCTAGTTTCCATCTCATAATTTTCTATGTTTAGCTGTAGCTTTCCAAGATCTTTCTAGAGTTTTGGTTGGGCCTAGTCAAAGATAACTATGATGAATGTACCTCAACAATGCATATTAGTGTTGTTTGTCCAGAAGGCTCTCTAGCTAACTGGACTGGTTAGGCCTGGAGCTCCTTAAATCACTAAAGTTATTCATCACTCCTGTCTTCCAAACCATCCCCTGTTGAAATGCATAAAGTGATGGGAAAAGGAGGGGGAGTGTTGTTCACAGAGATCTATGTTGTAGATTAATGTTTTGGGTTAGCTGGCCGACAGTATTGTGCATAAGGAGGAGACATGGTTCAATGTAAAGAACTCGGGACCGAGAGTCTGCAGGCAGGGTATTGCATTTCTCTCATCCTTTCCACTCCCCAACTGGATAATCTGGGCCATGTGTCAAAGCTCTGGATCTCTGATCCGCATCAAGAAGATACTGGAGAGATGACATTTACAATTCCACTCATGTCTGAAATTTGGAATTCTGTCAGGACCCTAAGAGGATATAATACAAATTATATTTCCAAGGTGTAAAGTGTTGATTAAAGTCAGGGCCGAAGGTGCTGTGGGTGTAAAGGAGCTGCAGAGGAGAGCTGTGAATATCTGGGTATAGAGGGTAGACTTTGGATGCTTGGAAACTGGAAGGATGGGGTAGAAGTGGGCTCCCATTTTATTCAGGCCCCGGCCAGTGTAGAAGACAATGTCTGAACTCTTCTGTGCTTCCTTACATAAGCCCAGCTCTGCTGAAATAGATCTCAGTGATACTGGGGACATTTAGAGTTTACTTCATATATACCTTTGAGGAAAATCTTATTTGTGGAAGGCAAAATCATCTTCTCTTCTAGAGTTGCCAAGATGATAAATATCCTGGCAGAAAGGTTGATGACTCTTTATCAAGTTCTGTAGTAAACCCAAGAGACAACTAGGATTTATCTTTCCTTTAATTTCAAAACGCATAGATCCAAAGAGCTTCACAACCAGAGAGGTTTTGACTTTATCCAGTGCTTTTGTCAGTGGTATGAAGAAGTGATAGGTCTCAAGTGAAATGAGTGTTTTCAGTAAGTTCGTATTCCTTTAATAGTTAAAATTAATATAGCATAGTGATTAGGAACATACATTCTAGACACAGCCAAACCTGGGTTGCAGTTCTGACTCTCATTTAAAAGGAGGATGATGTCAAGGAAGGCCAAGGCTTTGAGCTTCTATCCTTCCTCATTTGTCAAATGAAGATAATAAGAATAACATCTATATCATAAGATTATCATGTAGATTAAATAATAAAAAGTTCTTAGTTCAATGCCTGGCATATGGTAAGTGCTGAATAAACCATTATTATCATCACTTTCGTCAGTTGATAGCCTTGTGGTCCTAATGTGTGCAAAAATCAGAGAAGAGAGGTGCAGCCTTACAATATGCTTCCCATTTCTGGTTACTGGAGAGGACCCTTGAAAATGAGCTGGAATGTGTCAAATAAGAATTTACACAGAAATAGGTTGAGGACTGCTTTGAGCTAGATTCTCAAGCCAGGCCAGTGTCTGATATTAAAGTATCCCTGCAGTCATATCGAACTATTATTACTATATATTGCTTTGAAAACAAAAGCTGAGACCTGTGTCCTCATACTACCTTTTAGGCTATGTTGATTGTTTGAGCCAAACTTATTTTCTGGTGGAATCATTGTTTTGATCATTGTGAGACAAAAAGCTGAGGATAGATGACCAATTGGCCTGCGTACAAATGCCCTAACTTCTTTCAATTTTTATAAACAACAATGAAAAAAACCCCAAATTTCAGCATGGTTATCAATCTGGTCCTCAATGGACAAAGCCACTGCAAATATAAAGATCCATAGGAAATGTAAACAATATTGCATTTGATGCCATCATGACAACATTTGTTAAAGTCCTTTATGCTTTTAAGTGCTTTTTTAAAAAGCAATTTTTAAAGTGGAGGTTAATGATAAGTTGAAATATATTGCTGAATAAGAGGCAAGTTCAATATGGGCTTTTCACTACAACTTTTCCCTATGAATTCTAAATTCATATTTTTATTTTTTGTTTTGTGAACTTAAACAAGTTCAAGCTGCAAAATGACATCTGTGTTTATATAAAACAACAAACATCATCTGAATTTATTAACATAAAGCATTTTACACCTAGAAAAGACTCAAATAACCAATGTAGTAAGCAGATGGAAAAATATAATAAATAATCTGTCTTTCATTGACATTTATATCTTTTCCCCATTCAATAATGGCTGAGTAAATAGGCAAATGGACTTTTTTTAATATTTATAGTCTAGAAGAGTTTCTTTGAAGCTGCTTTTATTGGAAACACATTTTTAACATATTGTATTGAGTATCTAACCAAATGATCTGCATTTTATGATGTGAAAGTTTTAAGCCACATTAGGGAAAAAGAAAAGCCTAGTTTATGAGGGTGTTCAAATGTAAATAAAAGCCAAAAGTGTTTTCTGAAATAGGGAACATTTTAGTGAAAGCACTGCAATCTAAGGCATTTAAATCTAAATTTTGTTTTCAGATCTACAATATTTGTTCTCATACATAAAGCAAAAAGGTCTAAGATCAGAAAAACCAAATGGACTTAGGATTTTCTGCTTAGAGGAAAGAAAAATCAAGGAAAAGTTAAATTTAAAATTAAAATTTAAAAGAATCTTCAATTTAAAAAAGGGTTTTGACAGAGGGAATAGAGATATATTGTTCTTTTTATTTACTTAAGAAATACTTAAAACTTTTAAGAAAATAAACAGCCTATGAAAATTACCATATGGAAGTTTTCAATTGGCTAGAAGCCACTATTGGTGAGAGTTTTTAACATGCAGTAGAGTCTGCAAGAATTTGAAAGCCTTCTGTGAGATCTTTTGAAATATGACAGATTCCCCCCTCACCTCCCCCGTTTGGCTTGCGTTTCTCAGGTATGATTGTGTCCAAATCCATTCCCACCCTCTTCAAAATATCCCACCTTCATTTGTTCTTTGGCCAAGTGTGCTACATTTCTCCACAAAAGTCTCTTTAGCAATGAGCTCTTAAACTAATTAAAAGAGGAGACCACTAGACTGAGGCATTTCTGATGCCTTGGTGGCTCACATAGGTAAACCCAAAGGGAAGCCTGTAAATGCCTCAAGGCTATGAAATTGAATCCTAAGAACAATCAGTTACAAACAACCTACTAGAGTTTAACCTACAGCCAATCAATTAATTTCCTTTCTTTGCTTCTGCACCTTCTCTTGCCTCAAGCTCCTGTTTGTAAAGTGCCCCTAACCACTTCTAATTCTGGTGCTGCCCAATTCAAATGGCTTTTGCTCAAATAAACTCAAAATTTTTAATATGCCTCAGTTTGTCTTTTAAAAGCATTCAAAGGAGTATTAGTTAGAGAGTAACGCTTTTTAAGTTTTATGTCCACGGTGGTCAGAGAACAAAAACAACTGTCCTGCTCATGTATTTCAAATCCAATTGAAATCTGGAAACACAGGGAAGTAGCTGATTTTCTGGATGATTCTCATACATTTAAAAAAAACCCAAACTTTTCTTGATGCATCTCATAATAAGAGTTCTTTCATTGCTGATGGCTTTAATTTTTTTCCCCAGTCCACAGGTAAACCCAGATGAAAACCCATCAAGCCAGGGGCTCGGGAACATCATGCACGTGGGTGACACTGTGCAGCAGATGCGAAGACATTCAAAATGCGAGGGCAGTCTGCGTCCACCCATCGTCCTTTCATTCAGGTGCCACAATAAAACAATTTTACATGTAGTTTTCAAAACGTTGCTTATTTCAAACTAGGAATTAGTGTAAATTCATATGTAGGCTTTCTTTTTGTGCAGGCCACATGTAATGTCTCGGTGTCGTACTCACATCCCTAAATTTTATCCAATCCTGGCTGCCTTTAGGGAGCCCACTGGGAGAACCCTTCTTCCTGCATACAGACATTATGAGTCTTTCCTTCTGGGATATTTTTCTCTAATAGGGTTGGGAAAAGAAGGCAAAATGGATGTTAGAGAAGAAACTAAACTTTTTTTCACCAGAAAGTCATTGGTAAATAAAGTTGAATTTAGAACTTTCAGCCAGGACAAGGATGAAAACGGACAAGTGACTTAGGCTCTAGAGAAAACCACTCTAAATGTCATAGAGTCACAAATTGAATGGTCATTGAGAAAGGATGAAAGACACTTTATTATGCACATTATCTGTAACCAGGCCAAACAACACTTAAAGCATTTCCTAAAACTAAGGGAGTGAATACAGATTTTGGAACTTGAGTTTGCCTTTTTCTTGGCAAGTACTTTAATCTTTCTATGCTAAATTTCTTTATGGGTAAAATGAAGATCATAATAGTAGCTATTTCTAGAGTTGTTGGGAGGATTAAATGCCACAATGTACATAAAGACTTCATATGGTGCCCAGAGCATAGTAAGAGCTTCATAGACACTAACCTGTTAGTGTACTGAAAAGTGTTTAGTAAAGAAGGAATTGTAAACATAAACTTAAAGCAGAGTGCCTGTAATCTATGATATGTTTAAAACGTCAGGATAGTCTCTTTATAAAGGGTGCTGCCTTTATAGTTTCACCTTAGTGAAGATAAAAATATTTATAAGGAGTACATGAGATCTTTCCTGGTACTTTCTCTGAACACTATATATATAGAAATATATGTGTATATCTTCATAATTTATCCACATATGGAAATACGAATGTTAACTTACTTAACTTTCTTTTTTTTAAAGATTTTATTGATTTATTTATAGAGACGGGGAAGGGAGGGAGAAAGAGAAGGAGAGAAACATCAATGAGTGGTTGCCTCTCACGTGCCCCTCACTGGGGACCTGACCCATAACCCAGGTATGTGCCCTGACTGGGAATTTAACCAGTGACCCTTTGGTTTGCAGGCCAGTGCTCAATCCACTGAACCACACCAGCCAGGGCAAGTTACTTAACTTTCATGTCATTTACCAATGAGAATTTCAGGATTCTAACACTGATACTTGGGGTAGAACTCACACATAATAGCACTCTCTCTATCACAACGCTACCTTTTTAAAAGGAGCTGTTAAAGAACAAAATTCAACTGAGTAAATTTAAATATCTAATTGGCTTTATTAAGTGATTCATGAATTGAGCAACATGCTATCTAGCAACTAGAAAGGTATTCTGAGGGGTTGTGCAAAATGGAAGTGTTTAAAGGAAAAAGGGTGGGACATGGGAGATATTAACAAGAAAAAAAAGAAAAACGTATGGTATGATCAGGACTTCTTCTTTTAGGGGAAGGGAAGGAGGACAAGTATTTTTATTATGCAAATTTCCTCTTCTTTCTCTGGGAAGGGGAGGCAGATGGAGAGGGCCCATGTGACAGATGGCCTCATTGGTGTTGACCAGAAAATTCCCGACTGGTTGATTAAGATTGTATTTCTTGGAGAGGTTGAAACAGCATAGAGGTTAGTTATTAAATCTAGGTTTGCTATCATGTACTTTAGCACAAGTGACACCATTTTGGGCCTGTGGTTTTTCTTTTAAATAGAACTTTAGTGCCTTGGGAGAATTAAGGCAAGAAATTACAGATTTCCCATCTACGCATAAAGGTAATTTAGTTTGGTTGCTTCTTTTGTTTTGTGTCTTTAATCTGGTTGTTTGCTTTGTTTTATGTCTTTGAGGTGTTAGGAAACATTGGAGTAGAACTGGAGCATGGGACAAGAAATTTGGAGCTAGTATACTAAATAGAATACCATTATTTCATCATAGCAACTCTTTTTTTTAAATTTTTTTTTGAGTATGCAAAACACAGAATTTATTCTTGTATTATTATGTGTTATTGTATTATTTTCTTTTTTTTCCCAAGCATTTCTTTCTTTCTTTCTTTATTTTTAAATACATTTGTCTCTGCCTCCCCGCTACCACTTTCCCTTGCCCGCTCCCTCCTTCCCTCCCTCAGCTCTTCCCCTTTGGTTTTGTCCATGAGTCCTTGCTATATGTTCCTTGACTTTCCCCTTCCCTTCCCTTTCCCTGCCCGCCCCTCCCTCCTTCCCTCTTGTCTCTGTTGATTTCTTTTCCTTTCAGTGTTGCTGGTCATATTTTCCTTGCATCTTTGTATTGTTGGTTAGGTTCCACTTATAGGTGAGATCATATGGTATTTGTCTTTCGCCCCCTGGTTTATTTTGCTTAGCATAATGCTCTCCAGTTCCATCCATGCTGTCGCGAAGTTTAGTAGTTCTTTTTTGCTTTCTGCTGCGTAGTATTCCATTGTGTATATGTACCGTAATTTTTTTGATCCAATCATCTACTGATGGGCATTTAGGTTGCTTCCAACACTTGGCTATTGTAAATCGTGCTGCTATGAACATTGGGGTGCATAGGTTCTTTTGTATTGGTATTTTGGTATTCTTAGGGTATAGTCCCAGCAGGGGAATCACTGGATCAAGAGGCAGTTCCATTTTCAGCTTTTTGAGGAAACTCCACACCGCTTTCCACAGTGGCTGCACCAGTCGGCATTCCCACCAACAGTGTACTAGGGTTCCCTTTTCTCCACAGCCTCACCAGCACCTGTTGTTTGTTGATCTGTTTATGATGGCCATTCTGACCGGTGTGAGGTGGTACCTCATGGTGGTTTTGATCTGCATTTCTCTGATGGCTAGTGATGCTAGGCATCCTTTCAAATGCCTCTGGGCCCTCTGTATCTCCTCCTTGGAAAAGCATCTGCCCAGGTCCTTTGCCCATTTTTTGATTGGATCGTTTGTCTTCTTGGAGTGGAGTCGAGTGAATTCTTTATATATCTTGGAGATCAAACCTCTATCTGATGTATCATTAGCCAATATATTTTCCCATAAGGTTGGCTCCCTTTTCATTTTGCTGATGTTTTCCTTTGCCGTGCAGAAGCTTCTTATTTTGATGAGGTCCCACTTGTTTATTCTTTCCTTTATGTCCCTTGCTTTAGGAGACATATCAGTGAAAAAATTGCTGCGTGGGATATCTGAGAGTTTCCTGCCAATGTTCTCCTCTAGGACTTTGATGGTGTTGCGACTTACATTTAAGTCTTTTATCCATCTTTAGTTTCTTTTTGTGTATGGTGTCAGCTGATGATCCAATTTCAATTTTTTGCATGTAGCCGTCCCGCTCTCCCAACACCATTTGTTGAAGAGGCTATTATTGCTCCCTTTTATGCTTCTGCCCCCTTTGTCAAATATTAGATGCCCATAGAGACCTGGGCTTATTTCTGGGCTTTCTATTCTGTTCCACGGGTCTATGGGTCTGTTCTTGGGCCAGTACCAGATTGTTTTGAGTATAGTGGCTTTGTAGTAGAGTTTGATGTCCGGTATTGTGATCCCTCCTACTTTGTTTTTCTTTCTCAAAATTGCTGTGGCTATTCGGGGTCGTTTATGGTTCCATATAAATTTTTGAAGTGTCTGTTCTATTTCTGTGAAATACGTCATTGGTATCTTAATAGGGATTGCGTTGAATCTATAAATTGCTTTGGGTAGTATGGACATTTTGATGATATTAATTCTTCCAATCCATGAGCATGGTATATGCTTCCATTTATTTGTGTCTTCCTGAATTTATTTCTTCAATGTTATATAGTTTTCTGCATACAGGTCTTTTACGTCTTTAGTTAAATTTATGCCTAGGTACTTTATTTTTCTTCTTGTCATCATAGCAACTCTTTTGATGAAACTGATTTAAAAAAATTTTCTGTACAGTTAACGGATAGAAGATTTAATTTTGTATCTGTCTTCAACATCAGCTAAAAATATATTGAATTGTAAGTCTATTCCAAATCCCAATCAAACGTCTTTAACTATCTGAATCATTTCCTAATTTCTATGACAACCAACTAATGCTTCTATCCATCTCATGTGAAGCTTAGACTGACACTGACCTAAATCAATGCCATCTCCAACAATAGCATCTTCAGATTTTAGACTCCCTTATATTGTATGAGTACTGAAGAAATATATCTATGCCTTAAAAATTCAAAACTTAGTTTATAAACTGAGGGCATCTAAGTGTGAGGACCAAAATTTCAGTAGGCAAATATCAAATTTTATTGGATTTTATTTAATAATTTTTCTCTATGCTAATCTACTTCATCTTTACCCTTTGTCTTTGTGCGTCCCCACTTACTTCAATTCTCACATCTTCCCTTTAAGCTGTAATAGCTGAGTTGATTCATTTCAATAGTATTTATTGAGTATTTATTATGTACCAGGCTCTGCAGAAGTTTTGGAACTGTCTTGGTGAAAAGATAGAGACGGTTCCTGCCCTCACAGAGCACACACGAGGTAGGTGAAGACTAATCGAGAAGGAATTACAATGTAATGGGGTCAGGGCTCTGATAGGGAAAATACAGTGCTATGAGAATGCTACTCAAGTGTTATCTTAATACTTCTTTGATGAGAAGGATCAGATGTCTGTGTTAGAAAGATCGTGTCTCCTGCCTTTCTACTTTAAAACCTTGAAGACACAAGCTGTTCCAGGACTCACTTGTCTTACATTAGTTGGCTTCAGGGCCTTAGGGAAGGAGATGACCTTCTGTGTGTAAGTACTGGGAGGACTGGGGCTCACTGGAAGTCATCTTTCTTTCTAAAATAAGGATGGTACCATATATCAAATAGTTTGCCAAAAAAAGCACCAACTTTTTTTTTTTACCCCTGTTTGTCAGCACTTCTTTAGGCTCACTATCTGAAGAGGAGAAAACTGAGTTTGGCTTAGCCTCACACATCACCAGCGAAATTGTCAATGTGCTGCAACACTCAGATCTTATGAAGGGAGCTGGAAAAAATAGAAAGATCATTCTACTTTTTTCTTTTCTTACTTTAATTCATTTTCAGTACTATATAGGGCAGTCAGCTAACTCAAATGAAGCTGAAAATCTACCTATGATTCTACTGTAGGAGTGGAATGGTTATGTTTAAATGCACATACAGAACATTCAGTAAGTAAATACTACAGCAGATAAGGTATTGGATTAACAGAGACATCTAGAACTACCTGGACTCCAACAGTCATTAGTAGAGTATTTCAAAACGCATCAGTTCACAAATTCAAAATTTTTTGGTCTCTTACCTCTCCTGAGCTATCTTCACCTCTTACTCATGAGCCCTGTCTGAAGGGTATAGATTTTTCTTACCACATAAATACTTATTTCTTTCTTCCTGTGTATTTTTGTCTATGAAAAATCAGCAAAATCCCAACTGTATGACAAAAGGTTTTACAGCACACATAGTAGAACACAAAACCAAAAGTTTTGACCAATAATGGATTTCAACTCTTAATCCATTTTGGCACTTAATGGATTTTATGTCCCAGAGCAACTTCATTTCTTTGAGCATCAGTTGCTCATATACATAGTAAAGTCTCATGACATATGTATATACCTATTTTTTTAACTTTGTTTTTTTTCCTGATAGGGCTTTCTGTCACCAAATCTCCTAAGTCACATATCCTTCATCCTGTCTTTCAGGCAGATTTTCACACACTGTGTTCACAGTTTCATTTTAGTGAAGGTAAACTTACAATGTTTACATGAAATCACTTAGTGGATACTCTTTGCATTAGGGATTGCTGATTGTCTCATAATACCTATATTTTCCTTCTCCCAATTTTTAGTGAGGCTATGATCACTGAATAAGGACAACATTTCCCAGCTTCCCTTGCAGGTCTTGTCCTATGTGTAAGTCTTGACCAATGGGATTCGTAGTGAATAAAATAAACAAAAATTCTAATAATCCTTAACCCCCAAGGAGTTTATAATCTACTGGGAGGAAATAGACAAGTTAAAAATATATTATTTCAGGCAGTCACAAGTGCTATATCCATACCATGAAGCAAGGTAGGAGGATAGAGAATGACAGAGGAGGTTGGTGTTGCCTGACTCTCCATGAAGTGGAGCAAGAATTAGAGTTTTGGGGATGAAGATTAGCCTTGGATTCAGGGGTCCTTATGGTGACTCGTGAAAACAGGTTAACGGGCATCCTGAGATAATGACAAAGCAGACAGTGATGGTGAGGCTGTGAGTGCTGAGATAAGGGCAGAGTGAAGTTTAGCTAGGAGCACTGAGAGTCCTAGGGACCCCTTTTTACCCCTACCAATAGTGGTGTGTAGGTGGGGACAAGAGCAGAGTCATCTGGAGTATACAGAGCTCCCCCCTCTACTCCTATTACTTTAGGTGGGAGGGCTGGAGCAAGGCAGGCATCCTTGGCTATGAAGAACACAGAAGTGACATGAGGCAGCTTCCACAAACTTTCCTTTCTGCATCATCTGGTGGGTGCCCTTTATTTTTTGTCCTTTATTCTTTATCCTTTTATCCATCCCTATTCTTGGAGCAGAGATCCAATGGCTGGGTTTCTAGGAGCCACCTTCTATCCTGAAGGTAGGACTATACTCGAGAGAGCAGGAGCAGCTTGATTCCTGAGGAGTTAAGACAGCAGAGCCACCATACAGTCCTGGATGACTCATTTCATTTGCTTGAGAGAGAAACAAACTCTCCTCTTATTAAGTCACTATTGTTTGGAGTTTTTACTACTTTTTTGCTACTTTCAGCTTCTTTCAAATTACAGCGTGACGGTACAAGACCTACCTACCACTTATCCCTGGAATGTTTTATTTTGGGTCAATGATATAGTATGCTGGACAGTTCATCTGAATCTCATTTTTCTTATTTATAAAATGAGAATGATCAGACTCAACATTCCTGGTAGAGAAAAGAGCAAGTACAAAGACCCAGAGATGAGAGTGAACATGTGCAATTTGAAAAGTTGGAAGTAGGTCAGTATGGCTGCAATGTCACCATTAAACATTTGACCCATATTTGGTGACCTGGTAGCCCATTGATATGCCATGTCATGCTAGCTGAGAACTATTGACCAACAGCTCAGATCCCTGACATGGCTCGTGAGTTCTCCATGGTTTGGTCAATGCCTGAGTTTCCAGCTTTGCCTTTCACTTCTCTTCTTCACTCACATTACCCTCCAGACAAACTGAGCTGCTTGCTCTTCCTTTATACTCACTCATTATGTCTTTTTACTTTAATTTGTACTGTTTCCTCTGCCTAGAATGACAACCCATCGCCTCAGCTTTGCCTGTAGAACTACATTTTCTACACATTGTTTCAAATGCAACTCCTCCAGGTAAGCTTTCTTTTTTCTTTTTCTTTTTATTTGTTTTGTAATACCCATATTATTGGCCTGTACTACCTGTAGTGGGTTAAATGATGGCCCCCATCCTGGAACCTGTGAATGTGACCTTACTTGGAGAAAAACTCTTTGCAGACATACTTAAGAATCTTGAGATGAGATCATCGTGGTTTATCTGCATGGGCACTAAATTCAATCACAAGTGTCCCTATAAGAGACACACAGAGGAGAGGCAAATGGAGGAGATAAGACCATGTGAAGACGGAGGCAGAGATTGGAGCTAGCGGCCACAAGCCAAGAAACATGTTGAGCTCCCAGACCCTGAAAGAGGCAAGGAAGTAGTTTCCCTTAGAGCCTTTGGAAGAAGCGTGTCCCTGCTGACACTTTGATTTCAGACTTCTAACCTCCAGAACTGTGAGAAAATAAATTTCTGTTGTTTTAAAACAGCACGTGTATATGGCGATTTGTTCCAGCAGCCCTAGGAAACTAGGCTTTTCGAATTACATATAGAAATTGTCTCTCAGTTCAAATGATTATCTTGAGGCTGCCTCTCCCATGTAACATAAAGTGGAGCTCCTTGAGAGGAGGTATCATATCGTAGTCACTCCTTACATCCTGCACATGATGTAAGGCCAGCACATGACACATGGTTTTCATTTGTTGAATAAATGAAAACAATGGATAAATAAATAAGAACTAACTATTTCAATGGCTTCATCTTAGCGTGTTAAGAAAACAAAGTTTTTTGCTTTTTCTGAAAGTCACTTGTTTATAAATGCTACCTTCTCCTGCCCCGAGTCAGTGTGGTCCCGAGCACTCTGGGTTTCTTGCTGGGTTTTATTTAGCATCATACCAAATCGGAGGAAATTAGATGTTTGTGCCTTTTCTTGCTTCCTGGGGTTTAACCTTCCTTCCGTACCAGTCCTTCCTGCTCTCACAGCAAGGCAGAGCCTGCATGCACCCCAAAGTGTGGGATTCAGCACCGCGTGGGACCGAGGTCTAGACAGCTTCTGTACCTCTCTTTCTTTCCTGAATGCAAATGTTCACCTCTGGCATGGACTCCGCGTGGAGGTGGATGTGTGTTTACTCTAATGTGTTTTTCCAATGGTGTGACATTTTCACTGCATGATGAGAAGGACCTCGAACCATACCCCGAGTGCCCAGCCAGGGAGTTTCATAATTAGGTTTCTCACCTGTTCACTCTTACTGGCTCAGACTGACACACTCGCTGTGTTATCTCTTTGGGTTTGATGTTCTCTGGAACCTCATTTTCATTTGAAAAGCTAGAATCAAAGATTAGGGGACACTGAATACAACTTATATGTAAAAGAAATATGTTCATCGTTCATCAGCGGGAAAGCAGCCTATAGACGAGGTGGTGAACAGAGCCCAGAATTCTTGTTTGGCTCTGCCTGTGGTTTGTCATTTCACTGAGGCTGTGTTTATGCTGCCTCTCAGTTTTCTAGATCAGTGGTCCCCAACTATTTTGGCAGCAGGGACAATTAGACCGGGGCAGGGGATGGGGTGGGGATCCCCGTTCTAGATTATCTATGCAACCCATTCAGTCTGGTATTTATTGAGCACCTACTATATGTCCAGGCACTAGTCTAGGGGCTGGGACACAGCTGTAAATGAAACAAGAGAAGCAATTCCTGCTCTTATGGAGTTTACATTCTAGGGCACTTTGTAAATTGTAAAAATATAATAATACAAACAAACAAATTCAGTGACTATTTTCTATGCCCTGTTCAGTCATGGCTCATCCACTAAAGCTTCCTTGTTAATTAAAATGGGTTCACTAGTGGTTCATTAGAAGCCACAAAGGAGAGATGCTTAAATCAAATATCTCTTTGTCCTTCTCAACAATTTCATTTAGGCCTTCTAGACATGCTGCTTATAAGAGCAGTGTGTGTTTAGTGTCCGTAGTTTCCATGGCTGAATTCCTGTAATAAGACTGACATTGGCTCCTGTTTTGTACCTGTTTACTTCAGCCAGAGCATAACACAATTTGAAAGATGACATTGGAAGAGTTGTTGGGAGTTTTTTTTTTTTTTTTTTTTTGGCACCGCTAACCTGTGCTAAACTTAGTTAACAATTAGTAGGCATTAATTTCTGGATGTTTCTTTCTTATTGATGATGAGAAAAATGAGGGTAAAGAGCATAAGTTAAATTCTCCTGCCTTACACATTAAAAAGAAATGATTTTGTCTAAAGATTAATTTAGAGATTAAAAATTGAGCAGGCACGGGCATGCAAGTGATATGACCAGAAAGATTAAGGAAAAACAGAGTGGTAGATATAATTCATAAATCAAAAACAAAACAGACAGCAAAATAAACTGCACCAACACCAAACTGGAGAAATGACTACATATTTATGGTAATTTGTATCATAAGTATCCTGAAAAGGGAGGCAGCATGATAGAATGGAAATAGTTTGCCCAGAGAATCAAGCAAAGGCAGCATTGTAGTTTCCTCAACTGAAAAATAAAATAGTAATTAACACATACTACACACTGTTCTCAGTTTTCTCACTCATTCTCATGGTTCAAACTCACATTCTATAAGGTAGGTACAATCACAATGCACAAGATTAATTTTATGATTAAATGAGAAAAGATACAAAAAGCTTCTATGAAAGTACATCATAGGTTTTGTCAAAATATTATTGTTGTTTTTTAGACAATTCTGCTTAAACCTAAGCTTGCCACTTTTCTGCTATGTGATTTTTTGGGCCACAAGCTTAATCTTTGTAAGCTTTAGTTATATCTTCATTGTAGGGTTTTCATCATACTAAACAATTTAACACAGGTAAAGAACCTAGAATAATTTCTGAGGCATAGAAGATGACTAACAGAAGTTGTTACCTCAGTAGCAATCTAAGCATGGTGGGTTAGAATGCATTTATTTCTCCATACTCCCAGAGTTGGCTTAGAGCAGTGCTTTCCAATAGAAATACAATGTGAGACACATATATAATTAAAAAATTTTAGTGACCACATTAAAACTGTAAAAAATAAAGTTAATTTGAATAATTAATTCAAATTATGCTGGTGTATACTTTACACTTAACAGCATCTCAATTTGGACACTAAATTTTCATTGGAAATACTTGATTTGTATTTAGATTTCAAAAATTAACAGTTGACAATGTAGAGTCACATATACTCAAGTTGTTCCTTAAAAGTTTTACAGTAAGTGAATTGAGTATCAGTTTTAAGTTTAACTAATTAATTTTTAATTAAATTTATTGGGCTGACACTGTTAATAAAATTATATAGGTTTCCAGGGCACAATTCTATGATATATCATCTGTATATTGCATTGTGTGCCCACCACCCAAAGTCAAATCTCTTTCAAATTAAAAATACGATTTCAGTTACCCAGTCACACAAGGCATATTTCAAGTGCTTGATAACCATAGATGACTAGTGGCAATTCCATTAGAAAGGATGGAGCTATATAATCAGACAAGAGTGGGAATGCAAGAAGAACTTTCTGTTCTCTCTGACCCCAAGGAACCTCTGGTTTAGGCATCTTAGTTTGGGTCAAGGGCTGTAGATTACTAACTCTCATTTGAGAAGGAATATAAAACTGATGCCCATTTCTGTGAGGTTCTTGAGGTTAGAGCTGATGTTGGAAACAGTCCTGGATCCCACTGGGTCAGTGCTGGTAAGAAAGCTCCAGGCTGGATGAGTCCTGATCAAAATTCAAGAGACTCAGTTGGAACCAGATGGACTCAGTGACTCAACCAGTTGGACTTCTATATTGAAGGCAGAAGTGCATTTGCCAGGCTGTTTCCCAGATATTCAGTTGGTGAGAAATAAAAAAATGGCCATAATTCTGAAACAGGGAATAAGAAGGGGGAAGAAACCATGAGGGATTTTTTTTTTGTCTTATGTTATATAGAAGAAACAAAACTGAGAGAACTTTGGAGGCATACGGGGAAGCAGTGAATTTGGAAAAGCAGGATTTGTTTTCTGGGACAGTGGTGAGATGTCACTTGAAATACTATACTGTCTTTAGTCCTTTCTACACTAACTGCAGGGTGGACTTCAAAGACAAAGATAGTTAAGAGTAAGAGTTTCCAGCTGGGATAAATGAAAAGACTTGCAGCTTGGAATAAAGGAGCCTGAAGAGGACATAGTAACTGGGCAAACAGCATCAATATGAGAATACGACATCAAAGAGGCACAGTGATTGAGAGTAATAATATTAGTGCTTTTGTTAGACAAAAAAAATGCCCAATATTAATGGAACTTTACAGTATGTAAAGAGACAATGGACAAAGGAACAATATTAGTTTCATCCTGTGATTTCTTTAAAATAATAATAATTAAAAAAACAGGTAGATACCTATTCTACATGAAACAAGTTATGGAATGGAGTCCACTGCACACAGATACCACCAGGGCAGGGGTAAAATTAGAATTCTCCCCTTAAACATTTTTATGCTGACTTTAGAAAGCAGGTGGTCATCATAAGTATGAATAATTTGTTTCTAAATTGAATATTCAAGTTTATGTTTATTTTCATAGACGGTTGTCATTTTTGGTAGGCCTTTTACTAAGTCCAGAAGTCACCATTAGTTCAATGCCTAGCAGAGAAGCAGACACAGCTCAATGAATTGCCCAAGACCAAATATGTAGTTAACGCCAGAGCTGAGACTAGAACTCAGGTCTTCTGAATCTCTCAATTCCATGCTCTCCCAACAGAGAAATCTTGTGCTTTCTACAAGTAAATGGGAATACATTTAAAATAGGGCCAAATCCAAAATTATGATCAGAACAGATTTGAAATTTTTCTGGCATTTACAGAAAATTTCTTATGAATGCATACTCCCAGCTTATCCTGAATATGTATTCTAGAAGCATGATTGAAATTTAAAAGTCCTCATTTATTAACATTAATACATAATAACTTTATAATCTTTTTAATTAGGGAAGCATGGTGTAATAAAAAGAGATTGAGCTCTGCCAGTTATTAATTGGACAATCTCTCTGAAACTCTATCTCACATTTCAATGTTTAATTAATTTGTGCACACCATCAACAGATATTTACTGAACCCCTGCTCTGCCTTATCTTTGTGATACATACAGGATGTGTAACGTTGAAAACAGAGTTGCTCCCCCCATAAAGCTCACAATCCTGAGAAAACCCAGACATGCAAACCATCGCCAGGGCCGTGGTATAAACACTATGATGAGGAGACACCAAAGATGGTGGGAGTGAAGAAAGGAGACTTAAGGCTCCTGAGAGAATCAGGGGAAGTATCTCCAAGGTGGGAATTGCTATGCTGAGATTTGAAGATGGAGTTAGAGTTTGGTATATGAATAGGAGGGACATTCTTATAGAGACAGCAGCAACCACATAACACAGAGTTATGAGACAGCAAGGAATATTATGGAATTATAGCATTTGGTGATTCAGAACTGTGGAGTTCAAGGTGAAATGTGGCAGGAGGTAAGGGGGGACTGATGGAGGTGAGAAAATGAGGAACCTTGCATTTATATTGAGAAGTTAATATTTTATCCTGAAGACAATAAGCACTCATTGTAGGATTCATAGCAGATGAGGTCAGATTTGTGAACTTCCAACATGTTTTTTTAGAGGGACACGATTTAACCCTTCACAGGTGATTCCTAAGATAAAGAATACAGAAGAGGGAGTTGACTGGTTAAGTGTGGTGGTGGGGTACTTGCTTTTGGACATATTAAATGTAAGTTTTCTGGGGGATGCTTGGAGGCATTGTTCTAACATAGTTGGTTAAATGGAAATGGAGCTCAGGAGCTGGCCTGGGTTGCAGACAAACTCATGGGCATGAGGAGCAACTGGGTGTTAAATGACAAGGTGAACATTGGTTTGGAAGAGAATGTAAGGGAGAAAAAAAGCAAGGATCAAGAACAGAACCAGAGAGACATCAATGTTTAAGGGAGAATGGGGAAAAAAGAGAACAGAAAAGTCTTGAGGAGGAGAAACCAGAGATAGAAACAATGTCAGGTGAAACTTTTTCTGATAGAGGCAACTCCAAAATGTCTCCAGTGGGTTTAAACACCTAAAAAGAATATACTAGCTCACAACATAAAAAAGCCCAGAGGCAGAATTCAGCCTCAACTAAATCCAGACACAAATGATCACAATATGGTCTTTCTTCTTTCATGTCCACTTCCTCCTCCACTTTGGCTTTATTTAGAGACACTAGTCAGTGTCAAAATGACTGCCAACAGCAATGGCCTTGCTGAAGGAAAGGATCTCTCTGTTGTTCCAATAGAACAATTGAGGTTGTTTCTGGGGTTGTGTCTCACTTGTTCTGGTTGGGCCATTTGCCTGTTTCTGGACCAATCACTGTGGCCAAGGACCGATGCTTCCCGATTGGTTAGGCCTAAGTCACATGCTTAGTCACTGGAGGTACATTCAGCACCACTGAAAGCACAGTGGAAGGAGGGACTCTAAGCAAAGCCAAGTGCTGTTAATTACTAGAATAAAATTCTGCATGACAAAACAACAAATGTCCATCACAAAATTCAAGGGAGGAGGGAGTTTCAAGGATAAAAGTTTTATCAATAGTGTGGAATACTCCTGAGGGATTAAGTAAGGGTAGGATTTTGACAATGGGAATGTCATTGATGACTTTTTCGCAGAATTGTGATAGAATGGTGGGGGCAGTTGTCAGGTAGCAGCAGGGTAAAATTTTAATATTTGGAAAAGGAAAGGTGTCTTTTTCCAAATTTCAAGCTGCTAAGTTTGTAATAATTTGTTGCAGCAGCCATAAGAAGCTAGTGCAGACATAGAAGCGGATTTCTGTAATTTACAAATATAACTTTGGCGTACACATTTTAAATATAATGGCCTCTTCTTTGCTGAGAAACCAGTACGTTTAGACATGCTTCTAGGGAAGATATGGGGCAAATATATACACTGCATGGCCATATATAAATATATTATGTAACAGCACCCTTAAACATATAACCAGCCTTGTGTTTCACTAAGAGATTTGCATGTTTTGTTCTTTGTAATCTTCCAATTTAAATGAAATTCCAGGACCCTGATAGAACATTGTAGAAATGAGCAGATCTTTTATTTATTTTAATACAAGAACCTTCTAAGAATAGTCAGATGTTTTTGAAATCCAATATAAAATCAACCTGGTGAGGTAAGTATGGCTCCAATATTTAAAATTCTGTTTAAGATCATCAAAGTTCAGGAAAAGCTGAATGATTTGATCTTTTCTTATTACTAGTAAACATAGAAGTATTTCTATTGTGAGCACATCCTTTTATGAAACAGAAACAAGATTGTCTTCTTGCCTCTTTTAATCTCAGAGCTTCGATTGTCCTGTATCATTTTCTTATTTTGAGGGTCACTTTTCAACACAGGAGCTGTATGAGAGGTCTCCTTCTTTGGAAATACAAAAATAGCACAACTTCTTATTATATCTCAGTTTCATTATAGAACAATTTTAGGTTGACCCAGGCTGTGTGATTCACTAATGTCCAATCATCATGTGCAGTGGAGGTAGCAGAGCCAAGAGTGTTACTCTCCTTTAACTGGAAAAGTTGCAGACAAATGTTTATTTTGTGAGGATACTTCCTCTTCCTCATTGAGCTTATAGCATATAGCTAATGCTGGCTGAACTGTAGTACCAAAGGCAATATCTCATAAACCATTTACATTTCCTGATTTTTATTGTTTACTGTGGGTACATGCATTGCATTATTTACTTGCACCCACATTTCATAGGTAATTGTCCCACAGTAAATTCCTAGGCCACCAAGTAGCTGTATGTTTAAGTTGTGCAATCCTCCTACCCAAAGAAAATCTTATGGAAGTGATCATCTTTAGAGCCAGCAGACTTAAAAATAACCTGGACAGACTCTCTGACAAGTGTCTTCAATCCAAATGAGAAACCGCTGCATTACTTTTATTGTGCCTATAACACACATGACCTGTCCTGCTATTAGGGCTTTATGTGTGTACTGTCCAGCTTCAGATTTTGTTTAGGACTCAAACTCCCTCTGACCTCATAATCTAGATCTTCCTCTAAACCTACCTCCCCGTAATCATGACTGGCATTGTCACCAATGCGTAGCAATCAGTGGCTTCCAGATTTTGAATGCTTCTTTGTGTCAGACTTGTACATGGGTTCTCTCTCTGTCATCCTCATTACAGTACTGTGAGGTGGGTGTTATCAAACCCATTTTACAGACGTCACAGTGGGGGCTCATAGAAGTGCAGCATCTTGCACGTGGTCATAGAGCTAATTCAGGAACTAAGTTTGAGTATCAGTCAGAACTCTTCACCTTGACTTTACATTGCCTCCCAGTATTAGTAGCATAGAATAAATAATAAATAGATGGCTAATATCTTAGAGCCCACTAATACAACTTATAATAGGAATAAATGTTACATATGAAAACTAATAGGATGATTTAATACTGGAGCATTGAGCCCAAGAGCATTTCCTTAACATGCAGTAGTATATACAATCCAGAGCTAAGGGCTACCTTGTTGAAGGCCAATTCAATTTTTGCCACATTTCTACAGCAATCTAATGCAGTGTCTTTTCTGGAGAAGAAGATTGCAGAAAGCTGGGCAGGGGCTGGCAGAAGGGCTCTGGCTTTAGCTCTTAGGATTTGACTTTTACTAAACTTCCTAAAGGGGTACTTCTAAGCCTTTCCCCCAGCAAGTGATAGAGATGAAAGGATGGCAGGATTGGCCTCAGGGGCACGTGGCCTGTGCAGTGGTATAGGACCCCACACTCAGATGGGAGCGCCACTCTTGGCATTTAATGCTCTGTGGTAACCATCTTGAAATTCTTAATAATTTTATTTTTGAATTTGTGTTTTATATGTGAAGTTTGGCGACAATGAAGCTGGGGCTCCAAGTCTAGACCAACAAACAGGCTTATCTACCACAAACTAGGTCTTGGCTGTTGACCCCTGCGGTGGGGTTGGGAGTCTTCAGTGTAAGTAGAGGAAGAATCAGCATCCAGAGTAAGCCCCATGTGCTGAGTTATGGGTGGGTCCTGGGTGCGGGTGAATGCCTTTGCCATGTGAGTATCCTCATGACCGAGGGAACGAGAGGTTAAATAACAAATTAAAAAAATACTATGACAGCTCGAGAGACACTACAGAGGGAAGGCAAAAGCTTTTTACCTTGTTTTTATCAGAGGGCCCTCCATTTTCATTTTATACTGCACCTCATGAATTACATAGCTGTCCCTGAAGGAGGACTCAGATCTTTTAAAGGGAAAACCTGGCTGCCAAAGCTTACCGAATGGCCTGCACTTTAACTTGTCAGTCCTTTTTTGGGGTAGAGATTGTCTAGATGCCGATCAATCCTCATTTCTTTACTGGACACTTTTACAGGAAGGTACTGTATTTCCCAGCCACTTTTGCAGTTAGTTCTGGCAACGGAAATGTAGGTTCAAATGTGGTCTGGCCATAAGAAGTTGCACATGATCCTCCTCGTCCTCTCTCTTCACTCAGTGATGGGCTGGGTGCAAAGGGTCCAGAAAGGGACTCCAAGGAACCCTAGAAGATGGGATTGGCATAAGATGGAAGGAGATAGGATCCCGGAGTCACCACTGAAAGGCTGCCCACCAAACTGTGTGTAAGAAATACATGTTGAACGTAGTAAGCCATTGAGAATTTGGAGTTGTTAGTTATTGAAATAGTGTGAATTAACCCAATTAACAATATTTTCAACAAAAGACATTTTTTTTCTTATGCAGGGCTTGCAAGCTACAGTCCTCCAGCCAAATTGACCCACCACCTGTTTTTATAAGTAAATTTTTATTAGAACCACAGCCCTGCCCATTTGCTTATGAATTGTCTATGGCTGCTTTAACTCTGCAGTGGCAAAGTAGTATGACAAAAACAGTATGTCCCACACATCCTGAGTTATTTACTCTCTGGCCCTTTATAGAAAACCTTTGCAAACTGCTGGCCTTATGAATTACTGCTGATGGGGTGGTTGAACTGACTTTCATCAAATGCCTCTATGCTGACTTGGATGAAGATTTTTAAGATAAATAATGATACATTCTGGACGATATGATTTCAATTCTTACTGTTTCTCATTTCTACCACTAGAGCAAGTTGTTTTGCAAAGAGTTGTGAGATTAAATCCAAGAAGATTCTTGCTATTGTGCAGTTGATCATGATAATGATAATTATACTAATAATTAAAATAACTGCTAAAACATTCATTGAGCTATATACAGCCAATGTGTTAAATATTATATATGCATTGTTTGATTTAATTCTCACAATACCCTGTGAGATAGGAATAATCATTTCATTTTATTGAGAAAGAAATGAAACCTAGAAAGTGTAATGACTTGCCCTCCTCCTCTCACTGTTGAGTCCTCCTCTCATCCTTCCAATCCAGAACAGATTCTGGAGCAGAATAGAAGCTCAATAGATGTATGTTGAATGAATAAGTGACTGATGAAATGCAATTGTTTTATAAACTCTAAAGTGCAAAAAAAAAATTAGGTACTGGTTATGTAGTCATTAAAGATGATCAGATCTACGAGTATTCTTATTAATGTGGAACCAGTTTGGGATAGAGAATAGCATGCAGTGTATGATTATTAACATTTCTTTTTAATTTGTAAAAATTATTAAAATATTCAAAATTATACTTGAAATGTTGGGGGGAAGTCTAGTGGCTTAGGCGATGTTTACTAGTAAAACTATAATCTTATAAAAATGAACATTTTCTGCATATTTAAAATCAAGATTTCTGCTGAGTTTTGTTACTATATAAGTGGAAAATGATGTTTTCTTCAAAAATGACTCAACCACAAAAACAATGGTATGGTAGGATATAAAATAATTTTATGAATAGCAGTAAATCTTTGTGGAATAAGATCCTAATCTTTTTATGAAAACATGGGACATGCTTCTAGATGCTGATTAGCTCTATGCAGAAACTACAGAGATTGGTAAGTATTCTAGTCATCTAATTAAAATTTAAATTGAAATCTGGGTTCTAATGAAGAGAAGCTTAGTGTTGGTCCTGTGGGAACTCTTCAGAGGGCAGGAGGAAAAATATACCAAGGCAAATAAAGATTTCACATAGACATTTTCTTCCTATGTGTTTTATTTAAACATAAAATTTATATTTTATATAGGAGCCTGTCTTTCCTTGATGGAAGCCAAACACTGTTCTTTTGACATGGACATTCTTAAAGTTGTGTCATATCCCAATAACATGGACCCAACTATGTCAATGTGGACACATTGGCATTATCCCTCTGACACCATGTCTCTGGGAAATTAGGTGACAGCTCATCTCTACCTGAGAACTGAATTCATAACTACCAATTTTGGGCATGTGATCTGGCTCAGACAGGGCTCAATGTCAAAAGTTACTGCTGTGTTGAAGAAAAAAAATGTTGGGATCCTAAAGAAAGAATAAAACTTAAAACTCTATATAATTCTTATTGGGACACTTAGAATTAAAAATTAATTCTGTATGTCAAATTATTTTGCAGCGTCCCTTTAAGAGATGTATGTTCACCACCACACACAAGGCTATACCCAGAGAATGCGTTCAAAGAGATCATTTATTCAAAAATTGACAAGAAATAAAATATACAAAATAAAGACATTTCAAAGGAAAGGTAGGAAAATGGTGATTTCTTACTAAATGTATTCTTGTCATAAACACAACAGAAGTGTAGGAAAAGGAAAAATTGAAAAATCCATTTTTAGTATTTTAAAAGACATATTCATGCCACTTTAAAAACAAGATATTTGAGTCAAATCCAACTATTTTTTAAACCTTGAATTGCATTTATTGTGAAAACATGACACTAAGTGTGTCATCCCTCTGCCTTATAGAATATTTCCTGCCATATTTCTCCACATTTATTCTCTTGCGTTAATTGGGGAAGGGAAATTGAGTGTCTGCTCAGGATGCCTTCTCAGCCAAGAACAGACATTTCACCCAGAGCAGCATATCTGAAGGCAGGAGCAGTTCTAGAAAGCTAAGAAACACTGTGTTAGGGCACCTTTCTCTGGATGTGAGCATGACAGAGATAAAAGGTAGCACCCATCTGTTGGGCCTGGGAGTGGCAGGTGGCATGCCAGAGAGGGAGCTTCCAGCTAACCTGTGGTGAGCAATAAGCAGCCTCTCCTCCTGACCGAACCTCAGTGACTGCGGAGAGGGAGCTGGGAGAGAACCATCTCCCCAGCAGCACTTACAGGGGGAGCACTCTGATAAAAAAAAAAAGACAGCACAGAAAATAACGAGGGCAGATCTGACTGAGACTACTAGCAGAGTTTGATTAAAATGTACCAAAATTGTAATTTTTCCTTCTTTATTTAACCGTGAGACACAGTCAATGTTGCTTAATGTCAAGGCTGTTAATGAAGTTGTCAGGCATGTCACTTTCATTGAATACTAACTTTATGAAGAAACTGATACTACAATTACCTCCAGCTCTATACAATTAAATTCATCAAAGTATGCCTAGGCTTCAGACTGCGCCAGATCTTTGAAGAAATTCCCTATGGCTTTGGAGTCTGCCCCTTCAGAACAACTCAACAAGCCTGGTGAAAGACCAAGCTTAAAAAACAGTCACAGGCAATAAAAACTTACTGAACAAACTGGAAATTAGAGAATTCCATTTCCCGTGAGGAGAACCAGCCTCATTCACAGGCTCTGCGGCACTTTTTGAGGCCAGGACTCCGTGTCCCTACTATCTGCCTTCCTGCCACAGTGACATCAAACTCCATCATTTTCCTTTCTTCATTCATTCCTTCCTTTATTCTCTCACTCAAAAATATTATTACTTCTGTAATATTAAAAATTAATTAATACAAATTAGTGAATTAATATAAAGTAAGACATTATTTCTACATTAATATTGGACTAAGCATTGTAGGTGACAAAAAAGAAGAGCAGATGTCCAAGAACTGGGACTTCTAATAGGGTAGAAAGACATGTGCATAAATACCTAACATCAACATCCAAGGTATAAAGTGATAAGCACTGCAAGGAAGATAAAGTATTATGGGCTGGAATTCAGGTGGGACGGTAAGGGAAGGTTTGAGGCTATTTGCATCTGAACTAGCTTTTAAGAATGGACAATATTTGAATATCAGGAGTACTTGCAAAGCTGTCTCCCCGGAACTCTCTGATCTTCACATGGCTGGCTCCTTCTTGATATTTACTTTGAGATCAACCGTCATCCACTCAGAAATATCTTTCCCTGAACACCCAATAAAAGGACAACCGCTCCCAACACATACTTTCTACCGCATCACCCAGTTTTATTATCTTCATAGCACTTACCACTCTCTGAAATTCTTGTATTTATGTCTTTCCTGTTTTTACTCATTAGAATAGAAGTTCCATGAGAGTAGATATCATGTCCCACTTGATTAATGCTGTGTTCTCAGGGCAGAGAATGGTGTCTGGCCTGCAGCAAAGGCTCAAAAGATGTAAAAGAATGAACTGATGGAAAGGGATGAGTGAAAGAAGACTCCAGGTGCAGGGAAAAATATACAAAATGGTGAGGACAATAGAGCACATGTACATGCATGGGAAATGGTAAAACAGGGTAGACTGAGGCAGATGTTGAGGGTGTTAAATACCAGTTTAACAAATTAGTTCTTTCTATTGTAAGTGGAAAGCCACAGATTTCAGAATAGGAAAGTCACTCAAAAGCAGAATTGAAAAAGCTCAGACTTTCAGCTGTGTCCAAAATAAAAGGGCAGACATTGAAGTCTAGAAGGATAATGAGAGAACTATTAAATACTTTGAAGAATTGGATTAATTTCTTTAGGGAAACACTACGACATGATGATTCATCCTCAAAACCTGTGTATTAGTTTCTCTCATTTTTTCCCCAGGAATTAAGCAAAAACTGTTACAAGAATAGTTTTCAATAAGAAAAAGACATGGGATGAGGAAAAGGAAAAAGGAAGGCAGGGAGGGTGACCCTGGGACCTTTATGTCCAGGGAGTCCAGGGTCTGATGGACTCCGTGCCTGGGCTGGGAAACACGTAGGCCCTGGTGCCTGCAGGGAGGAGGACGGGATCTTGAATACACATTCACATTGCTTCTGGACCTGGGCCTGTATAGAAGCTGAGCAAACCTAATTTGGGTTCTGGTATACTTTTCCTTGTCTTGGTCATTCCATAGTACAAAGAAAATACCATTCCACAGTGTACTACCACTGCACGCCTACTATTAGATCACGTGCTCTGAAACCTGGTTCTCATATTTTGGTGTTTCTTTAAGAAGATCTGAATATGTTGCAGGCTGTGGGTCTTGAAGCTGGACCAACAGCATTCCAATTCTGGCTGCACTAAGTTGTCTGCCCTTGGACAAGTTCTCTAAATGCTCTATGTCTCAGTTTTTTCATTTGCAGAATTATCATGGTAATAATGGTGCCAATAACCTAGAACATCCTTGAGAATGAATGTGGTAAGATGTGTAAAGTGCTCAGTAGAGTACCTGGCAAAAAGAAAACAATTAATAGTTTATTAAAATTAAAATATTTTAATATTAATAGTAAAACATAGCTATTACTATTAATATTCTTATTATCATTGCTCTTCACTGCATTCATAGCATCTAGCATATCACTCAATGCATACTTACTATTGCTCACTAATATTAATGAAAAAAGTATGGCTTCCATTTACGTTCTGGTGTTATAAAGAAATATCGCAGTAAGCTATATATTTGTCAGCCTCCACAAAGCCAGCATCCTCTTTGGATAGGAGACTAGATTTGGAAAATTCAACAATTTTCCTTCGAAGTGACCAGGTCTCTCTCTTTTCCACGAGTGACACAGTAAGGTAGCCATGTGTACATCATCATCATCAGCAGCAGCAGCAGCAGAACCATGCTAGTTATTGTGTATTGAACACTCATGGGACACCAGAAATTTCTGTTTGATACAAACAGTTAATAAGCAAGTAATGAGTGCCGAACATTGTCCTAAGGCTTAGGAATGTAACAGTAAACAAAACTAATTTTTTACCCTCAAGAAGTGAGTGTAATACTTAATAAATATGGTTTCATTTCATCTTCCCCAAGATGAGGATGCATTTTTACTGCCCTTTTATTGATGAGAAGTTTGAGGCTAACATAGCTATTAATATGTGAAAAATCATACAACTATTAGGTGGTGTATGTAAGATATTACTCCAGGACTAACTTTGAAGTGTGTGTTCTTTCTTGTAACCTACACTGCTTCCTCAGCTTCCTGCATCTATAAAGCAACAAATATTCTTTTGTAAATGCCTATAGCTTATGTTGAATGAAAGCACCTTTATCTGAAATTCTGTCAAATTGACACTTCTGAGAAAAATGCAATATAAAATGGGGCTAAAAGTTTGATCCAGATAGAAATCCAATAAGACATTCCTAGATATCTCTTAGCAAATATTTTTAATCAATATGCAAGCATTTAGGTATTATTGACTATGAAAGTGGTTGTTTTGGGTTGTGATGGAAAGCCAACACAAAGAGCTTAAGCAAAAAGAAAGGGGCCATATCTGGCTCACATAACTCAACTATAGGAGGGATTGGTGGATTCAGGTGTCTCTGGATCCAGGTGCTCAAAATATATCATCAGGTCTTATTCTCTCTATTCCTGGCTCTGCTTTCTGCCCTATTGGCTTTAGTTTCAGGCAGGAAACTCCTCTTGTGGTTGACTTGTCTTTCAGTTCATGATCCCATTGAAATGGGAACCTCTTTTTTTATGGCTCTGATTAAGCTCCTAAGGAAGATTATCTGAACCAGCGTGAGTCATGTGTTCACCAGGTTTGGGAGGATGAAGCACTCTGATTCTAGATCATGTGCATACCCAGACTTAATAGGCCAAGCTGCATTTTATGGAACACTGGAGATTAAACACCCCTCAGAGAAAGAAATGCTGGAACGGCATGGGTCCAGGAGAGTTAGGAAAGTTTGAAGCTTCGCAAGACAGAGCAAGCAGGGAGCAACAAGTCCAATGAAGTTCACCAAAAGAAAAGCCACAGTTAATCACTAGAAAAAGATTAATGTGGTCACTGGTAATTTCACTATTTTGCCACAAGGTTTAAATTACTCATCTGAAACTTAAAACTGGAAAATTTATGTGGGGTTAACATTTCACTGGAGTGATAAATAAATGCTGGAAATAACCTTTCAAATGTAAACATATGCTCCATCTGGGTTAGGCCATAAAACAGTTGCACTAAGAATTTTTTTTTTTTTTGCAAGTTGCTGGAAACTTGCACCCTTGCAAATTTTCAATCTGTCCCAAAGCAAATTTTCTTCTTGCATGAATTTATGGCCAAATTGAAGAAAATACCAAAGTGATAAATCTTATGCACTCTTTAGGTTCATGCCTTTTCTTTTTCATTTCCCCATTTTCCATCCCCCCTCCCTGTGCTTTCCCATTCTCTGCCCTTCTTATTTCCTGCCTTATGCCAATGCATCTGTCAATAACACTTGAGCTACTTAATTGTGTATAAGTTCCTGCCATCATGCAGGTAGATATCACATAGAACAGAGCTAAGTCTTTCTCTAGAAAAATTTCTAATCAAAGGCCATATCAAGGTATGATTTGGTGATAGAATTGATACCTGTCCTGATGACAAAGTTTGCTCCCATGAGGATGAGCAAAGAAAGAAAAAGAATGAACAATTTCTGAGCACTTCATATGCTCTAAACATTTGATTTGTCTATATTCTCCCCAGCTTCCATGAGCCAGATATATTTATCATTTTGCAGACAAGGAAATTGGTCTAGAAACAGCTAAATAACTTGGCTCAAGCCACCCAGAGAACAAAACCAAAACTTGAACCAAGAGTGCTTGATTGCAGAACCCTTGTATTTTCCAAGTCCATTTACTGACTTGATGAGTTTATGGTCCAATGCCATTTTCTCTTCATCCTTTCTCCTACATTGTTCTTTAATTCCTACTTCAATTTCATCCGTAGTAGTCTACCTTTGGCTATCATCAGCTTCTTCCTGCACTACAGCAATAGCCCTTTAACTAATCTTCTTGACTCCCCTTTTGCTCTCCTTTATTCCATTCTCCACTTTTCCTAGTGAACATTCTAAATATAGACCTGCTCATGCCATCTGTCTCTAAACCCATAAAAGGCTGCCAGAACCCAAAGGATAAAGTCCATTCTTTAACACGATCTGATCCTCACCTACCTCCTCAGCTCCATCTTCCACTCCCCTCATTTATGTTCCAGCCACATTGAATTTTTTCCTAGGTCCTCAATTGGAACATGCCCATTTTACCTACCAGTTTTTGTGTTTGCTCTTTGTGCTGCTGCCTCCCATTTTCTCTTTATTTTTCTGATTTCTTTATCCTTCAGGACATATTTTAAGTGTCACTGCCCATGGGAAGCTTTTCCTGAACTCTTAGATTATGGTGGATTCTGCTTAGCACCATGCATTTGCTTAGCACTTGCATCTCTCTGGATAGAGCGTTTATCACATCACAGACTATGTGCCCAGGGAGGGGCACTCATTTTATATTTGTCAAGTAATCAATTAATTCAAGTCGTGTTCCTTGCCTGTCAGTTATCCTGAGTCTTTCTAGGTAGATTGGAAGTATATACATACAAGAAATAATTATGCAAAACTACATTATCAAATGATATTCACCGTGGTACAGTCACAAAATACTAAGTGAATAATGAAGAGCACTATACCATAATTAAGTGGCATATACAGTTACTTATTCACTCTTGTGGTAAAAGAGTATTTGTTAGATTATATGACATATATAATGCTGTGTCATGTACTGAGGATATAAAGACATCATTTCTCCAGAGTCCAGAAGTTTACTTAGGGATGTAGGACACTCACACAAAATAATTAAACAAAATGGGAACTATTGTAATAATTGCATCAAAGTCAGAGCAGAGGAAGATTGGTGTTGGCTAGCATGGGCCCTGATGGATAGTTAGAATTGGAGAATCAGAAGGAAGTGGGGAAGGTACCCTGTGTGAGGAAAGAGCATGATCAACAGGAGTTAGAGATGAGAGGTGAGTGAGCTGGATTGTCGGGTTTGAGTAGAGAAGTTAGAGACAGAATTAAATATTCTGGAGGAAGTTGCATTTTGTAGAGCCATGAAGCCAGACTGAGGAGTTTGCACTTTATGCTAGCGGAGGCATTTAGGAGTTTTCTTATTATGGGTGTGATATAAAAATATTGTTATCTTCAGAAAGATGGAATCCTTCTTGAGTCTTTCAGAAGGTATTTCTTGTGTATTCCTACTGATCCTAATGATCACTGTAGAATTATTGTCTTAGTGCTTTTATTTCCCAGTAGACTGTAACTTCCTTGAATAAGAAAGGATGCAATTTTGTTTCACATCTCCAGTGTCTACCACATAACCTGGTATATAGTCGGCATACAATACATGCTTGTGGAGTGACTGATCAAATTAATTAATTAATTAATTAATTAATCATATAGGCATCAAGGGATTATATGATTTAAAATTCAGGGAAAAGAGATATGAGAAATCAGTTGGTTACTGACAACAAATGAGGCATGGCAGGGTAAATTCTTAGAGTAGCTGTAGGCACTGGCATTAGAGATGTTTGAAAAAACTGGGTGTACCATGCTTGATAATGTATGAACTGCAGAGTCTAGTTGAGGAAAAGAAGTAAAAAGCGGTGTAAAATGCTGAATACCTGCAATGGATGGAAATGAGAAATTAAAAGGAAGCAAAGATGATGAGCTTTCTTTGAGGCATGTCAAGTTTATGGTAGCCCAGAGAAACAGGAAAGATCTTTATTGAGAAGTCAGAATTAGAGTTCATCATTCAAATCAGAGCTTTTGAATAGAATGAGAAATAGTTCCCAATGATTCTCATTTGAGTCCTTATCAAAATTTTACAGCAGAACAATCAAAGCAATGTTATATAATTGTTATGTTATAGAAGAGGATATATAAAAATGTCTTCATAACGTAATGTTAAATAGAATCTACTGAAAACTCATAGCTCAAATACTGATTTTTTTTTTGCCTATGGTCATTGGGATTATGAGATTTTGGGCTTTGATTTTTCTTATCTAATTTTTAAAAAATTCTCTAAAAAACTATAAATGCTTTCCAAGTAGTTATAAGGAATCCTGATACTATTATAAAGTGGCTAAAGGGATAACTTAGTACATGGTCTACATTTACTGAAATTACCTTAGGGCAGGATTCCAATTTTAGGGCCACATATATATACATGAGAACAACATCAGCTGTTTGTGAAATGTGGAGATGAAAAACACATCAAACTATCCAGTGTTTATGACCATCATGCTTTTATTTTGCAACATTATTTTCAATTACATCTTCAATTGGCACTTATATTTTATAATTTAAGATAGCACACTAGCTAATGTGTGTATATATATATGTGTGTGTGTGTGTGTGTATATATATGTGTGTGTGTGTGTGTATATATATATATGTGTGTATATATATATATATATATATATATATATATATATATATATATACCTGAGAGTAGCTTTACTGCATCATAATCCATGGAAATAAATTTTTCCCCTTTCCACTCCAGTGTACTTACCTTGCAAATCTCCATTAACTACATGGAGGTATTATGCAGATGAGAAGTGGCATTTGTTTTTTATTACCACTTGATTGGCGCTCACTCAGGCTTTCCCTGAATACTGGTTATAGCATACGATATGTAAAATGGAATCTTTCCAAATCCCATCTTCTCTCTACTTCGGTGTGGGCTCGCCTGTTGCTCACCCTGCAGGTCCTCCTCCTCAGATTCCAAATGCCCTCCCACTGGCCCCTGGCAGAGCAGCTCCAGAGAATGGCATCCTCCCATCAGTTTAGCTGAACAGCTAGACTTCCTAAGCAGACCTTTTGGTTGGGAGCAGCAGTGTGAACATCAGTGACTCACACACTCATAATTATGTGCACACAGGGGCTCTCCATCCTGCATTTGTGTTTTCACCTCCTGTTGTGTGTAAATCATAAAGAGAGGATGTTTCCCCATTTTCTGAACCCAAAGCAACCTGCTTGGGGCAGCCTTTGCGCATCCCTTTTGTAGGTTTCTGTTTTCTCTGGCCCGCTGATACCTCTGGCTTTCAACCAAGGTTTAACCATAAGACTCCCACCAGAGTCCTTAAGAAGAAAGGTTACCAGCATGAGTACACTATATTAATAAATGAAACCCAACCTTTTAAAAATTACGCTGTCAGAAAAATCCATTAGGCTGTAAAAGGGTTGAAGTAAACATTAGATTTTAATATCTACTGCTGCTTAGATTTTTCTGAACTGAAAAATCCCTGGTGAGCACTTAAAACTTCATTACTCCACTGAAAGGTTGTGAAAGGCTCTTTAAAGGTTTTCAATTTTGTTGAAGTCTAGAGGTTATTACAGCTGGAAAGAATACAAACGCTAATATTACAAGGAATGAAAGGAATGAAATTTATGTTCTCATCTTTCCTGCAGTTTAATCCAGGTCTATTAGATTCATTGGTAAAAATTAGGGCAGGTTGAAAACTTTTCTACAGGTTTGATGAAAAATAATATTTGGACACTGTGAAAAGTATTGCTGTACACATCACATGCAAGGAAACTATCTCCCAGTGATTTCAAGTTCAACCTCTGCTTAAAGACCCTTAAATAGTTTCAAAAGTCAAAATAAAAACTTAGAGCAACGCAAACTCACAAATACAAAATTTGGTGGTAACGTTCTTTTTTCATGACTTTTTAAGAAAGGACTCTATTTTTTTTCAATGGGAGGAATTTGTGTCTTAATCTATCCTACCGCTCTTCTTTTCTTCCTTCCTTCCTTCCTTCCTTCCTTCCTTCCTCCCACCAAACTTGGTATTGATATTATTTAACCAGGTAGTGTTAGATGCTTTGTACATCTTCTCTTCTTATTTCAAAGACCACCTTGACTTTCTCCAGTCAGCCTCCATACTGTGAAATGGCTTTGAGCTTAATATAATATTACTATTAATTTATCCTTCCATCCATTCATCCACCTACCCATCTAGTCAACAAGCACGATATACTCTGTGCTGGGTGCTAGGGAGTCATGGAAAAATTGCTGACCATTGCAAGGTGAACACGTTAACAAGATGTTCCACAGAATGAAGTGAAGTGTGCTATTCTGGTTGATGTTAAAGGTGTGTCCAAAGAGCAGTGAGCTCTCAGGGGAAAAACCTAACTTTTACCGGCTGAAGGAAGGTTTATTTGAGGAGGAGATACATGAGTGAGGGTTTTAAGGCTAAGTCATGGAGTGTATGGGACAAAGGGAACATGGGAAAGGAAATGTTACATTTAGAAAGACACGCTGGTATGCAAAAGCACAGCATCTAATTCAGTTCAGAGTGGTTGGTGTGGAGGCTTGACAGGAGATGAATCTGGAAAAATGGTCTGGAATGAATAGTGGAGGACTGTTGTTGAGAGGTATATAGGATGGAGCAAAAGTAGGTTTATAGTTGTTTGTGTGAAAAATAATACAATAATTAATAAATAATAATACAAGAATAAACTGTGCTTCCCATACTCACAACTGTAAACCTATTTTTGCCCCACCCTATATTCAATTTGGTCAGGAAATTTTATAATTTGTTTTGAATTATAAAATGTATGATACATACTTGTAAAAATTGAAAATTTAGAGAAATTTAAAGGAAAAAATTGAAAATCGTTCAGGATCTATCATGCAGTGGAAATCATTGCTAATATTTTGGTGTATTTTTTTCCACTGTTTTTCTTCCATGATTAAAAAAATATTTACTTTTGGTACAGTTGAAATAAAATAATACATATAATTCTCTATATTGCTGTTTTTCAAATAACATTATAACATGCATAATTCTATATTATCCTTTCTTCAAAATCATGATGCTAATAATTACATCATAATGTACCACAATAAATAAAACTATGCTTTAGTTGATGGATTTAAAAAAAAGTTTTTGACATTATAAACAATGCTATTATGACCACTTTTACATAAATATTTTTCTAATTTTTAGATTATTTTCCTAGGTTTATTTATCAGAAAACGTGTATAAGCTGCTTAGCACAGTAGTTGGCTCAACTACTAGGAATTATTGTCAGAAGTAAAACCATTTGGTAAAAAAGTAAAAATACTTTTGCGGTTCCTGACACACATCATTAATTTCTTTTCAAAATTATTTCAATGCAAGAGATAACATGAGAGTCCCTCTTTCATTTATCTTTACCCACAGTAGATATTATCACAAAATCAGCTTTGCTAATTTAATAGAGAAACATAGAATGCCATTCTTTTAACTTATATGTCTTGAATACCAGTGATTCCAAATATTAACTCAATGTTTATTGACCTTTGCATTTCTTTTTTCTGTTTTCATGTTTGACTATTGTTTGCAAAGATTTTGGAAAGCCTTGCTAAAAAACTAGGACATTATCCAATTGGCAATGGGGAGTCACTGAAGCTTTTAAAGTTTCTGCAGTTACACAAAAATGACCATCTCAGCACTATCATTTATTGCTCTTTATTAGCTCCATAATAACACTATTCACATATGGTTTAAGAGGCATGGTGATAATAAAAATAATAACATGATAATAATAATAACAGCTACTTATTACACGCCTACTATGTCCCAGCATTTTCTAGGCATTTCCAATATTATTTTAATTCTCACCACACTATAAGTTAGGTATTTATAATCTCTGCACTATAGGTTGAAGTTTAGGAGTGCCCATTATGCATATTTGCCTCCTCCTCATTCTATCCATTAGCGAGTTAATACAGGAGGCACCATTATCCTGCAATGAAATGTCCAGACAAGTCTAAGGATATATCTGGGATCTTCCATAGGGCATGCTTAAAGGCTCAACCTGAACATATATGAAATATAAACAATTTTTATTCTGTTTATGCATAACTGCACAAGTTGATTGCAATAACGTTACTATTATTGACCCTATTTTATAAAGAGAGATGATTTAATGCACAACCATTTTAGAAAATCTTAGTAAAGTCATTGAGTAATTAGGTTGTTTAGGTGTGGGGACCTTCTGTGATTTCCCCAAGAAATTTCTTCTCGATTTAAGAGATTATGTGGTATAGCTCCAATTTTAAGGAAGACTGGACCTTATCTAATTCAAGCAATGCAAAAACAGGAAAAGGACTCACAATGTTGGCTTTGAATTATGGTTTATTCTTCAGCATGGAAGTATTTTTTGATTCAAAACTATATATTGGTTCTCATTAGGGGTTACAAATGGGTACATTCCTGAAACTTGTCTCCATAGAGGAAAAGATAAACACAAGTAATCCAACAATTCTTTTAGAATTTTAAATTGTCATAAATGATTCAAGGAAAACTACAGGAAGACATAAAGGAGAAGCAGAGAAGACAGCTCCGAGGAAGTGGTGTTCAGCCTGGGTTTCAAAGGATGAGTTAGAGATAGCCTAATGCATGTTAGAGAGAAGGTGTTCCAGGAAGAGTTTCTGAATCAGAAAAAACATGTGGGGGTAGGTGTGAGGAACTGAAGAGATCAGTGTGGTTGGAAGCCAGGTTAGAGGGGAATAAAATGGAGAGTTGGGAAGGAAATAGATTATGCAAACCCTTGCGGGATGTTAACATTTCCGTATTTTGTTCTAAGTACAATGAGATATTCATGATTATTATTATTTTTTTTAGCAGAGGAGTGAAGAATGGCAACACCACTAAGTATGTGTGTAGGTGAGAGGAGTGATATTTGGCAGAAAATTAGAAAGGAGTCTCATTTAAAAAGCTTTAAAAAATACTGTGATCAAACTTTCTAAAAATAATGAGCACCAATGGTTTAAGAAAGATTTTTCTTTTTTTTCCTCGTGCATTGCTGCAGGAATGAGAGTCCATCTGGCAGATGTTGATATTTCTGGGAACGTATAATAAACTATAGAATAATCAATAGGCAGCAGTCAGGAAAGTGGGATTTCTTTCATAGCTTTATGTGTGGCAGGGTAGAGGGCCTGAATTGGATTCTGCTGGCCATTGGAGGGCATTGAAGGTTTGCAGGCAGTGAAGTGACAGGATCTGATGTGTTCCAGCGACACTGAGGGAATGAGATGATGGAGATCCGAGCCTTCAGTGAAGAGGTTACTGCAGGTGTCCAGGCAAGAGAGGGTGAGATTTGGCTAAGACTCTGGGGTGAGTGTCATTTATATATTCCTGAGATAATGAGTATTCTTCTCACATGTGGTCATGAATGTCTGGGGAAAATGTTACTGTTTATGAATGGTTAGGCCACATGATCTACAAAGCACCTAAATAAATGCTCCTCTTCCAAGGAGATGGCTTGCCTGTGAATCAATCTTGTCAGTCAATTTTTATACTATTTATTAGTTGTATCAGCAAATAGAAATCAAGTACAAATTACTATATAATGTTGGATACTGGAGTCATAATTGTTTACCTGAAGTAAGGAGCAGGAGAGGTACTTATGTTATTATTAACCCATCTGCACAACCAAACTCAAGGTTCTCATCAGCCACAGCTTCCATATAACTGCCAAATATTCTTTAGTTTTTGACAGGGCAGACTTCAAGTGTGGGTTGTCAACACAAGCCTTGCAGAGTGGAGGGGAGGAGATATCTTTTACAAGCAGAGCAACGTGTCTTATGTCTGGATTCTCTCATTCCTTTGCTCTCAGCATTGCTTTTCCTCTGTGACCCCTTTAGAATGAAAATATATCTGGTGGGGGAAAATGACTGAGTTGAGTCTCTAGCACTTAAAGATAGTGAGTTAATAAGATTGCTTTTCTTTCTTGCTTTGGAGACAGTGATTATTGTGACCATATTATGATGCAATAGGGAGATGGGAGAGTTGGTACAGAGAGGAAAGGGGGCATAAAAAAATAACTGATATACAGGAAGGAAGAAGTAAGAATTTGAAAAACATAAATTTTGTTAGCTCATTCATACTTATGACTAGTTCTGTCTGGTTCTGGTAAATAAGTAAATAAATATTGTATATTTTATAGCTCCGATCTTCTCAAATTTGGAAAGGATATTGAGAACCACTTTGTCCAACCCTTATATATTACGTGAGAATTCCTTATAACATTCTGACAAGTGACTCTGTACCTTTTCCTTGAATACCTCGAGGGGCATGCATCCCTTCACTTCAGCAGGCAGCCCATTGCCCCTGAGGCCAAAAGTAAAATTTCATTAAGTTGTCCTTGGATCTGTGTGCTGGAAACTTTTTTTGATTTACAGACCCACACTTCCTTTGTTTATTCATTTTTTAATATTTCCTTCTTTTCTCCCTTCCTCTGCCTTACCCTTTCTTCCTTTTTCCTCTCTCTCCATCCTTCCTTCAAAACACACCAAGCATTTGGCACATAACAAGTCTAAAATTTCTTTATATGTGGTTGAAGTAGTAAAGACCTATAACCATGACTTCTCTAAATCCTTGCAGGAGCTAAACTGCTTAGTTTTGTTTTTCACTCACAACCAAATTACTTTAAATTTTATATTATAAATTCGATCTACTTTAGTATCCCTATTTCACACAAGGGTGGCAAGTTGTCTAAAAGCATGTGGTAGGAGAATATTCATTTCAACCCAAACAGGATACGATGTATGCTCTTGCAAGTTTCCTTTACCTCCACGTATTTGATTTTGCTCCAGAGGTGATAGAAAGCTCCTTGTTTGGAGAGCTTCTTACAACAAATGACTATACTTTAGTTGCCAGCTATTGAAATCCCAATTATAAGTTGTTCCTTTAATAGCACTATATTTTTGCCTTATTTCTATTATCTGGTTCTCTGGGATAGTACTATAACAAAACAAGTAACTGTGCTGTGATCACATTGATTTTCTATTATCAGAATGATAACTTTAAAGGCACCAATCAAATTTATGGTATTATGAGTAGGAGGTTTTCTACTATATTGCTTGTCACATAAAATGCCCTTCTTCCAACATTTCTGTCCCTAAGAGAGTATACACACTCATACTTTCTCTCTAAATGCCTACACAAATCAAATGCTTGGGGTGCCTTCTACAGTGTCAAATGGTTGTCCCTGAGGCCTGGGTCAATTTGATCTAGCATGTCTAGAAATCCTGCTAACAGCAGCTGTGTTCTTGCTTTCAAATTAAATGACAATCGTACACTGAACCAATCACATGCCAGTGCCAAATGTAAAATTAACTTCCAATTCTCCCAACTTCCTGGCTACTGGTCTACTCACTTGACTTTCAGTATATATAAACTGTTCTTAAATTTTAGGATTCATTTAAAATTTATATTGTGCACATTCTCACAGCTCACTTTTCTCTCCTTTACCAACAGAAGGCCTTCCTCTTACTGATAACCACTTTACTAAAAACCATCTTTTTCTTCCTTCAAAACACACTAATCCTGTGACTTTTCTAGATTAAACTTGATCCTGTCCAGAAAACTGGTGAATTAAGGACTACTGCCAGAGGCAAAGAGAGGCAAAAACCGGGGGGGGGGGGGGGGGGAATAAAAGAATTAGTGGTATTCTCAACATCTTATAAATATGCAATGATTTTATATGCACTATCTCATTTTCTTTTGCCAGGGATTGTCTGGAGAAGCCATGTGAATCAGTCACAGCCAGTGAGACACAAAGTAAAGTCAGCTAGGATCTGTTGGAGAGAGTTTACACTCCTTGTAAAAAGCTGGTGCAGTCAGAGGTGCCTTTTCATTTCTTTGCCTCTTTCCCTTCTGTCATACTTGTGCTGTAGTGTAAGGATGTAAGGCTGGAGCTTCAGTGGCTCTCCTTTAACCATAATGAAAGCTACCGATAACAACACATTGCTGATGATAGGAAAGAAAGTCAGAAAAATCCTACCTCCTGAGACATCACGAAGTTGCTGTATCTGCTATTTGCTGAGTAATGAACCACTCCTAAACTTAATAGCTTAAAACAATAACAATTGTTTAGCTCAGGATTCTATATGTGGCAATTTGAACTGGGCTCAGCTGGGTGGGTCTTCCGAAGGTAGTTGGTCTGACTCTTGTGTGTGTGGTCAGCTGCTGGGCCAGTTGGTTGGTGTCCAGAGGTGGGAAGAGTGAGTACATAGCTGGGATGACCCATTTCTGTTCCACATGGTCTGTCACCCTCCAGTGAGTTAGTCCAAGCTTATTCATGGGGGGGGGGGGGCTTATTTATCAGGCTTATACCCTAGAGTTCAAGGGTAAAAGTGGAAGTGTACAAAGTTTCCTGAAGCCTAGTCTCAACACTTGTCCAACATTGCTTCTGCTTGCATTCTCTTCACTCAAGAAAGAGGCAAGGCAGTCTAGACGCAATATATGAAATTAGGCTCAGCCTCTTGATGGGAGGAGCTACCAAGAATTGTGGTCATTTTTCTCCCACCTTGCTATGCAACCAGTACATATCTTTATGGTTTAAACTACTAGCAGGCAGTTTTTCTGTTCTTTTCCATCAACACATTCTAACTGATTTGACCTGCCCTCTAGCTGACCCTCAAAACTGAGGAAGCAGCCTTCACTCTAGACAAAATTACAAGTTAAACTCTTTAATTTTCAGGACAAAAACAACCTGCCTGCCACTTGGAATGCTGCTATGCTGAGAAAATTATCCTTCTTTCAATCAACACCCCAGAAAATCTGCATTTCTGGGGCTTGTGAGTGATTTCCATTTTTAATTGTCTTCCATGCAGCTCCTGTCAGCAATGAGCTGAGACAATTGCCATCCCACAGGGATTACCTGTTAAGTCTTCCTCTCAATTCTCTAAGCCTCAATTTATCCTGCCTTGTTTTCCAGGTAGCTCTTTGCATGTTGGTCTCCCCATTAGATAGCAAGGTGCAGAATGATCAAAACTGTGTTATATTGGTTCTCCCTCCATCTCATCTTCTTGCTGGCCCACCTTCCCCACCTCCAATGCCTGCCATCCTGCCTGGCAATAGCAGGTATGCAAAGTTCTATTGAAGTGAATAACAGGATAAATGCTGGTAATAACATATTAAATAATCCCACCCCCTAAAGGGTCATTTGGCTAACAGGTATCTACTCTTAAAATTCAACTATTCTAAGGAAAGGTAAAGGGGCTCTAAGCAATTTATATCTCTTTATGAGTATATTAATCATGTTTCTAGCCTCTATAAACTTGATGTTGTAGCATCTGTTCTATAGGAATGTGCTGGATACACCTTATTCTGGACAACGTGATAAGCCTGAGGCACCTTGCCTTTACCTCCTCCTTCAAAGAACTCCTCCTCCTGGAGGCAGGCTTTTCAAATACAAACCAACCAATCCAGAGTCCATAACCCCAATCACCTCCCTTATTGAGCTCTCACACTCTCAGCCACTCTCCATCTGTTTTAATCACTCCAGGGCCAGTTTCCAGGTAACTAGCAACAGTGACTCCACTCTGGGTACAGGTGTCCAACCTTCGGCCGATGGACCTCACGCAGCCCAGGATGGCTGTGAATGTGGTCCAAAACAAAATCATAAATTTACTTAAAACATTATGAAATATTTTTGTGATTACGTGTTGTAATGTATTAATGTGTGGCCCAAGACAACTCTTCTTCTTTCAGTGTGGCCCAGAAATGCCAAAAGGTTGGACACCCCTGCCTAGGGAACATGGAAATTATTCCAACTAGTCAACCCCGAGCCTGCTTACTCTTCCTTATTTTTCCTCCCTGCAATGAAGGCTCCTGTCCATGACTCTCCCCTCTCCACCTTGTGACCTACCCTGATGCTTTCCCTGGGAGCTCCCTCATAGTAGTGATGATGTGTACTACTTCTCTTGGGATCTGTGATTATAATAAAATATCTTTTCCACGACAGTCATCTCCTGATTTGTGGGCCTTATATTATCTAATAATAATAAAAGCTATTAAAACAGAATGGATTGTTTCATATCTGGCCAATGTCCAACCAGAATCTAAAGTAAAGAAATAAATGTTTTCTTTTTTTCCTTAGGGGGACTGAAAATAAAAAAGGGTTTAAGAAAAATAGAATTGACAAGCTCTTAGAGAAGGAAGGAAAACCAATATATGTGTCAGCAAATTGAGAAGCTGGATAAGAGCCCTAGGTACTTGGAGTGAGGGAGTAGAAACATGAGGGAAGAGAAAGGTGGAGGGGAAAATAGAAAGCAATTTGATTATTTTGTCATTATGTCCTAAAATACTTGGTGAACATGTGAATTGAGGTTGGGGGGAGCTTATTTTCTTTTTTTTATCCTTCCTGACTCCAAAAAACTCCCTCAAGTAATTCTCATGTGTAGCTAAGGTTGAGAACCACTGCACTAGAGCCTTCCTATGCGAAGATGGGTTACTGGACCAGCAGCATTAGGACCACCTAGGAGCCATGGTGTCCTGGGCCAGCTTGCACAGGCTTGTTAGAGCCAATTATACACATCTCTTTACAACTACATGTTCACGGACATCCTGTCAGTAGCCTGAAATAGGCCATGGCAGGGGGAGGGGTTGATATTTACACCATGGGAAATGGCAGATGCCCTTCTGACACCTGGCCCCAGAGCCAGTTGTTAAACATTGACCAGCACACCACTTCTTAGGGTTTTATGAGAAATGTAGCCTTTCTGGTTCCATCCCAAATTTACCGAATCCAGGTCAACATTTCATAGGAAGCCCAAGTAATTCATATGCATATTAAAGAAAAGCAAAGATGAAGTCCAAACCCTGGACATAGCATTCAAGGACCTCAAAATGCAGCACCCCACTACCCTTCTCCAGGCACACTGAATCCCCCCACTAAAAGCCTTCAAAGAATCCTGGGTCCTCATACCTCCCCAGGTTTTCCCCGTAGCCTGGAAAACCCACTTTTATCTTTCTTTTCTTTCACTGCTGAAATCAAATATCATCTCTTCCAACCGTGCAGGCAGAAGTAATTATTCTGGTTTTTTTGCACCCCAACTTGTCACATAGAGCTCTCTTAGTGTAATCCTTTTCTTTTATGGTCCTACTCCATTACAAATCAATCTCCATGACTTGCAAGGTCTCCCAAAGGCAGGCACCATGAATACATCTCTGAATCCCTGTAAACCAGCACATTGTAGGTGGTTGGCGAATATTTGTTGACTCTATATAAATTGCTTCACTGAAGAAATATAATCCAAAAGTTCTGAAAATCTGGTCAGTCCTGATAAATATGCATTTGGGACAAATGGGAAAACCTCAGGAACAGGCATAAATGACAAAAAAAGGGGGGCCTTTTTTTTTCCCCGCTATGGTTTGTGCTTTAAGTACTTAGGAATAACTGAAAATTAAAGGCTATTGCTGTTTGTTTCATTGAATAATACATCTGCAAACTGGAAAACTGCATGTCTATTTTATTTACCAGCACAAATGCCCATTTGCTCGCACACATAGCTGTTTGCAAGCAAATTTTGTTCCCATGCAAAACAAATGTAAATTTGGCATTAAACAAGTGCCAATTATTTCCTGAATGTGGAAGGGAAAGGAAGGGTGATTTAACAGACAGAGAGGCTCTGGACGAGGAAGCAGAGAAGGCAGCCTAGCTCAGCTGCACTGCGCTTTTTCATCACAAGGATGGAATGTTTAATCTGCCTAATTAGGTGGGCATTCACTGTCGGGGAGCAAGGACCCAGGGTTCCATGTCATTTTCTGTCTCTATGAGGGAGCAGCTATGACCTTCGGCAGCCTCCTCTGCTTGCTGCTGGAAAATCGGAAGCTAATTTGGGCTTGTTCTCATGTTTCTTTCATGTGGTGGAGATAATTTGTTTGATAAGCCTGATGTCAGTTTTTATTGTGATGCCTGATTACTCTGATTAATTTTCATACTACTAGTTACCATTTATTAAGGACCCACTAGGTACCCAGCATTATGCTGTGGTGCTTCATGCTCCTTGTCTTGGTGGAAGTTTAACCCTCGCTACAACCTTGTGAGGGTGAGGTGGTACTGGCCCTAGTTTGCAAACCAGAAAACTGAGGCTCACCTTCAAGCCATACACAGATGAGTGGCAGAGGCAGAATTATACACCAGCTCTATTTTCTCTAACCACCCATCCCCATTTTATCCCGATGTGTCACACTCATTTTAATAAAAGCTACCTAATTAATCCTTTCCATGATTTGACCATATCAGCAACTGTTCGGGAGAATTATTCTGTCCTTGGAGCTGCCTTAGAGGAAAGAAGCAATATCTACTTTCATGGCACCTGTACCTTCCTCTTCCCTCCCCATCCTGACCCTCCTGGACTCCCACTCTGCTTCCCCAATGCAAGCCTGCAGCCCCTTCAGTTCCTGGATGTCCTGTCTCCTCCTCGAGGCTCCAGCTCGCACTGTGTGATCCAAAGCACCTTCCCTTCCCCCCAGCCCCTGCCACACACATACACTTAACACTTACCTGCCCTCAGTTTCATACTCCAAGCACTGCCTGTAATGATAGCAAATGTGAAGAACTCTTTCCTCTTCAGGTCCAAATGGGTTTCAGATGAGTTACTTTTACTCCTATACATTCTTACACATTCAGCAAAAAAACCATAATGGGTACTAATTGGGACTGAGCCAGGTGCTGTGATAGACTCTGGATATTCAGCATCCACAACATAGTCCCTCCGCTCACAGAGCTTACCTGAGCTCTTACTATCCACCTGGCTCTGTTCTGGGATCTGAAGGTACAAATAGCATCAAGGCTTAGAATTTGCACTTGGGTATTCACAGACAATTGGAAGCTCATAGTTTAACCTCCACAAGTAAAAAATGTTAATAGTGTTTATCGAGCATTTATTATGTATAAAACACTCTCTTAAACCCTTTATGGATATTTTGGTAACAAATCTCACAACCTTTCCCATAGTGTTAGCCACTAGCATTGTCCTAATTACATAAAAGACAGAACTTGTGATGGGGAGAAGTGAAGTTATTTTACATCTACACAGCTAATGAACGGTGGAGCTGAGGTTAAAAACAGGCACTTTGAATTCAGAGCTGAAGTTCCTCATTCCACCATGAATCTCTCTGCAAGATCTTAATGTAGAGAACTTTTCATGAGTAAAGATTTCCTCTGTAGATGTCTTTATAAGAACAGGAAGCTGGCGATCACCAACATGTTTAACCATAGGGGATGTTAAGTAAATGCTAGTGTGTTAAAATCTTGAGTATCTCAATAACCGTCTGGAAGCTCAGTAACAACACCCTCGTTTTCCCCAAGGCCAGCACCTGCAGGAACCTGGCCATGGCTCCTCAAGGCAGAGTGGTGCCAGATGCCAGATTTGTATTCTATTCCTTTGTTCTTATTCTCATCTTTTCTGGAGTCACAACTATTGTTTGATTCTTTGTTTTTCTCATAGGTATATTAACTGTACATAATTTGAGATGTTCAAAACACAAAGCCGAACATAGCTGGTGACATTGTAAATCTTAGAATCACAAAGAACCAGCTAAGATGCTAGAACAAGAGTTTCCCAGACCTTTCTTCAATTTAATTACATGGGTTTCCATGGTAATGAAAAGGCAAAGGGTCAGGAAGCAGACTATGGGAGACTCTGGAGCTGGCCTCGGAGGGCTCCTGTTCCTCAGGCTCGAACTGCGTGCTGCCTTCCTTCCCGTGGCCTGCGGTTATTCTGGTCACTCCCTTTTATGTTGGCCCACAGATAATAAAGGAACAGACAAAAAGAAAAAAAGAAAAAGAAAAAGAAAAAGTGAGATCCGTGCCAGCAAAATGGAACACGATGGGACTTTCTGCAATATTTGTTATGGCAACGATATAATAAAATAGTAAATTTCTATGACAAATTAAAGTGAAAACAGTAGAATAAAACATTATATAAGATAAGGTGAAGGCCAGCTTTGTGCTTTTCCTTTGGCAAGTTTATCAGATTTTATAAAGTACATTTTGTTCATCGTTCTGACTGAGAACTTGATCCAAGAGCTCTAACCTGTCTTTGCCTGCTTTTCTAACCTCATTATATATGTATATATATACATATATATATATTTTGTATCTGAAAGTGACTTTAAACTTATTTCAAGGAAAAGTAGGGTATAAATTAAAAAATAAATATTATTTTGATATCTCTTACTTCCTCTCTTACCTTCTTTAACCTATTCTAGGCCTTAGTCATTTCCCTCTTCTCTGCAGATGCTTTGTTTTTTCAGGTCTGAAGATTTTTTTTTTTTGAAAGGAGGTAAACAATCAGGAGTTGAGGGGAAGAAAAATACTTGAATTATTTGCCTTTGGTGCGAAGCTCCAGGTGAAGTCTAAGTGAGGGAAAGCGCAGGTGGGTGAGCTGGAGGCCCAAACCAGCCAAAACTGGAGGGGCAAGCCCGGAGTCTGTGTTCCGACAGCAGCACCTGTTAGCCAGAAACTGTCGGTGGGCTAGAGTCAGAGGTCAGGTTAGGAACTGCAAAATCAAGAGTCAGGTAGCCAGGTTAGGTACAGGGTGAAAATAGAGTGAATTCTAAAGTTGAGACCCTACAAGTTAGAGAGAAGGTGCTAGAAAGGCAAAGGCAAGATTGTCTGGGATTTATCATGACTGCAACTGTATTTGGCTTACAATTTCTTTATATCATGGTGGCCCCTCTTTTCCTATTTTCTGGGGCCTCAAGTGCAGCTGGTAACAGCATACGGTTGGGCTTTATCTCACTGTGACCATGACTTCTCCCTTTTCTCTTTCCATGGCTTCCATAGAACCCTCCTTTGGAAGCATTTTGACTTTTAGCCAGTTGTAGATTGTATTTTATGTTTATACTCTTTGTGTACATCAGTCCCTGCCTTGAGGCTTTCAGCGAAAGAGGCTTGGAGTCGCTAATAATGGACTTGATTCTTCCAAGTGGGATCCAAGTTAGCTCTTTGTCTCTCCCTTGCCCCACGGATGGCACTTGAAAGCACACATTGAAAAGCAGTACTTTTCATCCACAAACATGCCCTGAGCAACTTCTGTGAAATGGTTTTCATTTTATAGTAAATGGGCCCAGCATCACTCATAATATTAATAAAATCATTATGCAAAGCAGTGTCTTTTCAAGTCAATGATAATTTTCTCTTTTCTCTTAGACATCAGAAAGAACCACTTTCTACTACTGATTATAAAACATACCACCCACCAGGTCTTCACTGAAAATTCTAACAGTTTATGCATTTTAGTCTCTGATTGAAACATCTTGCATATGTGTTTGTTCATTTATTTGTTCATTCATTCATTCATTCATTCATACACCCAAGAGACACCATTTAGTGAGAACTATGATTCTATGGGCACTATTTCAGCTCCTTTGTAATTTATTAAATACTAAGAAACTGCATGTCAGTCACTGCCCTAGGGTCCATGGATCAAAAGGTGATCTGGTGTGTGTTCATAGAAGAAAAAATAAGTTGAATAAACAGAGGTGGATAGTAGTTTCTAGGGCATGAAAGAGACCACGCTCTTGAAAGTGTTATTTGTTGACCTCACTTTTGATAACTTGAAAAAAAGCAACAATGAAGATTTCAGACTTTAGCAGGGGAGGACCAGAAAATTAAAGAAAACTTGCCCTGAGCAGCCAAGCTACTATTCTAATAGAAAACTAAAGTCATTGCCAGAGCAAAGTACCATCAGATAAAAGGTGAAGGTGATGCAATGGAGAGAGAGGATCTATCCCCAGGTGTGGCCAGGGAAGCAGATTTTCGGAGAAGAGGCTCTAGCCACTAGGAAAAGAGTCACGGCCCGTTAGTGTCTCCCTACATCAGGGAACCATTGATAACACCTATTCTTGCTTAAGTTGCTAATGAATTAACAGAATTACCAATGGACTATGGCATCTGGGGGCCATTCTAATACCAGATCACCTGTCACATGGATACACCTTCTTAGAAGGACTCCATCACTGTTTTTATGAAAGAAATGGAAGGCACCTTCTTTAGGTAGGATATCTGGCCATTCTTATCCATAATAGCAGGCTGTTGGCATGTTGCCCATATCCAATTACATGGAAAGTAAAAGAGTGGATTTGAGTCCTTTAGGCCAGGTATATTTTGAAAGTTTTTAGGTCTACAATATATGCCTTCGTCTTTTTTATTCTCTGACGAAGCCTCAAGAGACTTTAGTAGTCTCTGGCACTAGAGAGTTACTCAAAAAGTTTTTGTTAAGTTGAACTGAATTGAGGGGTGTAATAGAAGAGCACAGATACACCATGTTTGGAGCCAGACTCATTAGGTTTGAATTAGCTCTACTGCTAGCTAGCCTCTGCTTTATCCTCTTTAAACTGTGGACATTTGGGGTGTTATGAAAATGAGATGATTAGAATACACTGAAAGCATGTAAGCCAAGGTCTGTACATAGTAATGCTATGCGTGGCATGTATTTGTTGTGATTACTGTTACTCATGTCTCTTAGGCAGTGGCAAGTCTTGAGCCTGTGATTCTAGGACTCAACTTTCATATACATCTGTAGATCTAAGGGCAACTTGGCTTCAGCATGATTTTTTCAAATACAATGCCTACAGTATCTCCAGGTCTCTAAGCCATGACAGTTGCTTTCCATCTCTATCCCTTCTCTGACACTTCTTATTGAATTCATTGCAACTCCCTAAGTGCCAAATCTAAGGCTTCTTTTCAAACTTAATCCAACTTGACTCTGTGGAGCATTTAAAACTCTCAACTATATTCTTCTTCTCAAATTATTTCCTTTGACATTTAGAAGAATATTCCTTCCTGGCTCTCCTTCTAACTTTTAGAAACCTCCTTCTTGATCACCTTTGCCAACTCCTCTTTCTACATTATGTTTATCAAAATAACCCATTGGGGTAGAAACTATTATTGTTCCCACTTTGTATATGAAGAAATTGAGACTTAGAGAAGTTTCCTGTCTAAGGTCACACAGATGGTGTCCTGATTTGAATCCAGATCAATCTGACTTCTGTGTCCGCACTGATATAAACACTAATTTTCAAACTAGTTATTTCTTCAATTACATTGAATCAGATAACAAGGAATCATGGAGACTGTTCTAATAAAAATAATATTAATAATAACTAACACATGTAATCCTTATGCTGTGCCAGAAACAGTTTTAAAGCTTCATATATAGTAAACTCTTTAATTCCCAAAGAGTCCTATGAGGTAAATACTATTATTCCATTTTACAAACAAAAAAACCAGGGCATAATTTCTTAAGAATGTTAAGCAACTGGCCTTAGTTCTGTTGGCCTTTAGAAGGTCAAAAATATCCTTAAGAAGGGAGGTAACTTGACCTTGTTCAGTTTCTATAGAAACATAAATTCTAGGAATATGGAGGATAGATTGAGGGACTATTTTGGACACAGAAATCTGTTTGTACGTGGTTAAGGACAGCCTAGAACTCAGCATAAAATGATGAATGCCGGAGTAAAGGTTGTGGGGGAGAATGACGGAGGGAAGGAATGTCTGAAGTCATTTATCAGGTGGTGTCATCGAGGTTTGGTGACTGGCCAATGTGGGTGATGGGGAGCAAAGGAAGGGGGTTTTTGAGGTTCTTTGTATGAGAGATGTTAGAGTGTGTTTTGTTTAGCTACATTTTAAAATTTGGGTATTTAGCTTTTCTGACTGGCCTTGTGCCCTATTAGTCTTAATTAACTGGGTTCATCTGGAGAAGCAGTTCCCCTGCCAGCATGCCCCACGGCCTCCGCTGCTCTCTCCAGCTGACGCTTGCTGTGTGCCACCTTTTCCCGGCAGCCTCATTCTGGCCCAGGGAAGCATGTTCAGGATGCTGGCTCAGTGGCCACTCCATTATTGTTTGTTAGTGACATGGCTCTTCTCCTTCTGCCAGACACCAGCTGCTGCCTTGCTGGGGAGCTAAGAACTTAACACTGTTCTTGCCTGCATCTTCAGCTAAATATATACCCTAACTTATCCTCCCTACCCCACCTGCATGTTCTTGATGGATACTACAAAATTGCAGCTACTAGCTTCTGGCAAACATGCCTCTTCCTGCAATCTTTCTTCTTGCCTTTCGAAATGGGTATCCAATTTTGGAAGTTTACAAATATGTATTGGGGTCCATTAGGACTATGACAGACTCATGTGAGATGCTGTGGATACAAAGATGAACAAGGCATATCCTGATCTCCAAGGCTGTTGGGGGACTCAAGGAATAAAGCAATAATGAAGAGAGGATATGATAAGAGCAGTAGGGGGAAGTACAGGGTATGCTGGGAGCACAGAGGAGGGAAGCATGGTGATTAAGCTGGCATTGGTTGAGTAGTAGGGAGACTGTTGAGAAAAGCTTCCCAGGACACTGAGGCACTTGAGAGGAGGCCACAATGATGAAGAAAAGTTGCTTGGTAACAGCATAAGTATAATGTTGGAGCAGAGTAAATAGGGTCAAAGAACTTAGGTCAGAATCAGGAAGTAGTGCTCCTAGTTTCAACACCAACACACAGTTCCATTGTCTATTATGTAGAGTACAGGTAGCTAAGGATGGGAACAAGTTTAGGGGAATGTTGCGCCATGAGGCTGAAGGGAGAAAAAGGTGGTAAATTACATTAAGAGGGTTGAATATCATGATTTGGAGTTTGGAACTGACCCACAAGCTAATAGGAAGACCTATGGTGCGGTCAGATTTGCTTTTTAGAAGTTATTCTTTTTTTAAAAAAATTTATTTTAATTTATTTTTTCAAATACATTTGTCTCTGCCTACCCCCCCCCCCCCCCCCACCACTTTCCCTTGCCCCTTCCCTCCTTCCCTCCCTCAGCTCTTCCCCTTTGGTTTTGTCCATGAGTCCTTGCTATATGTTCCTTGACTTTCCCCTTCCCTTCCTTTTCCCCGCCCCCACTCCCTCCTTCCCTCTTGTCTCTGTTGATTTCTTTTCCTTTCAGGGTTGCTGGTCTTATTTTCCTTGCATCTTTGTATTGTTGGTTAGGTTCCACTTATAGATGAGATCATATGGCTTTTTAGAAGTTATTCTGCTGCAATCTGGACATTAGATTGGAGGAGTCTAGGTGAGGCCAGAGAATCCTGAAGCCATGGCAGCCAGCCAACTAAGAGTTCTGGAAAAGTATACAAAAGAAGGAGCACTAGGAAGAGCATAGAGTGAGCAGATTCTAGGGATTTGAGAGGAGGTACGTTTTATGAGATTTTGTGATTGAAAGGATTGGAAGGAAAAAGGGAGAATAACATAGTCTCTGGCTTATTTCTTGGGCAATAGAGCTTGACTCTCTCTTTGAAAATAAGTTCCACAAAATATACTCAAGCACATTGTCACCTTATCTTCTGAAACATGCAATTTAATTCCCCTTAAAATTCTCGCTTTGAATTTTCTTTTTGGACTAATGTCTTCCAATAATATTAGGTATACTTTTGAACCAGGAAGGAGGTTCTGTCATTGGCAAAAATCAAGCATCCTGATGGGTTTTTATGGATTGATTATCTGTGGCCACAGGGGCCCTTGTTCCTTACAATTCAGGAAACTCTTCAATGTACAATGCTTTGAAAAGCCCAGCTGTCCCCCTTGGGAGCAGATTATACAGGTTTTGACAGATCTCTATGATGAGAAGAAATAATTCTAAAAGTCTACTAAATCTTCTATCCAGTAAGACATCTATCACCTAACTGGATAATCAGTCAGTATCCTCTTTTTCCTCAACTAAAATGTCATCCATTCTTCAAATACTACTTGCAGTCTGACCACATCCATGAAGCCATAAGCCGCAGCACCAGCGGCCTTTCATTCCTTCTTACCCTACTTAGTGTCAATACTAACATTTTTGTCTATTTGTTTAATTAATTCAAAGATTTATTGATCCCTACCCTATGTCAGGCACTGGTATAGTCCTTGGGAACATAAGAGGGAAAGAACACATTGCCTGTACTCATGGAGCTTACATTTGGTGGGAGAAGAGAAACAATGAGCAAGTAAACTAGTAAATGAATCAGATATTTTAAAGACTGAAATGGTATAAAGAAAACAAAAAAAACAAAGTGTTATTGGGGCTTGAAATGGCTGGGCAATTTAGACTGGTCAGTATGGAAGTCCTTACTGAGTCCAAAGAGTTCAGAAATGGAAGCCAGACATGCCATGACTTAGTGTTAATGCTTTCTGGACAGAAGTCATAAGAAAGGAACAAATTTGGCTTGTCCATTGTAGAGGAATGCTCCAGTGTGTCTGGAGCATAATGTTTATCCAGTTATTTTATTCTCTACTCTTCCATATTTGCACTCTGTAAGTTTTCAGGCTAATTGGATTATTTGCATGCATATTGTTTGTTGCTAAAATCCTACACTTCTTGAGGGCAAATGTATATCATAAACCTCATCTGTTTTCCCCAGAATTTCTAGGACAGTGCTAGAACTGTAACTAGGTGCTCAATAAATTCATGCTAAATTCAATTGAATTTTTAGTAATAGGATGGTTTTACATAACATAAAGAGTGAACAAAAGAAATATCTACTGAACAACACAATTAAACTATAGTAAAGGTTCACAAACAGATTATAAATTGCTCCACAAAAATTTGAAGGATAAACTTTCATTTTAGTGATTGTCATCATCTGATCTGTTAAAGAGCAATCTGAGTTGAAAAGTGATTTTCCATGACTTTTGTCCACCTCTTTGAGAGATAAAGAAATTTGCCAGGACATGGCTTTGGTAATTACAAATGATTCTATTTTATGCTGAAAGACAAGAGCAGGAAATAAAAGAATATTTATTCCTACACCTAACTCTCTCGGGCCAAAAGAATGGAGAAGGACAGGTCCTAGAACTTGAAGTCCAAGAGGGAGCTGATGAGAGAGAGGGAATCCAAACAGTAATAAGTAGGAGAGGAGACACTGGTGAAGGAGTGAATCCAAGGCCAAAGGAGATGATAAGCCAAGGTAAGCAGGGTCAGAGACAGAGTGAAAAATAACAGGAGAGGGGGAGGATGAGGGGTATAGTCAGACCAAAAGAAGAAAGCCTGGGTGTCTAGAGGATCGTCTTGGAAGTAGACTACTAGATGCCCAATTAGAGTCAAAGCATCATTTTTATCTGCATCTTTTGGCAGACTCCAGGATGCATATCCTGTCCAGACAGCTCACAATGTGATGCTTTATTTCATGTCCTTGTCTATGCTGATGAGGTGCCACATTACGGTTTCAAAGATCTTTATGGCTATGACCCTGCTGCCATGGTGACACATAGGAGTGCAGCATCATTTTAAACTGCTTCCTCTCCAGAATCATGATCTGAAAGTTTCTCATTCCTTCCTTCACCTCTTTGTCTTTCACTTCTTTAGCTGAGCATTTCAACTGTATTGTCCCCATTCATTCATTAGTTCAACAAATAGTCCAAAAACCTACTACAAGTCAGATACTGTTCTCAGTGCTGAAAACATAGTGGTTCGATAGACAGAGTCCTACCCATAAAAGACAAGAATAAACAGTTCATAGAAAAGAACAATGCATACAAATGTATAAAATCCCTGTGCACAAGAAAGGGAGCTCTACTTCACTCAATCAGAGAATGCAAACAAAATACCGCACTGAGATATGAGTTTCATTTTTCAGACTGGCAAAAGATTTACTGTTGACAAGACTACGGAAAAACAGCATTTTTACGTATGGTTGGTGGAAGTATAAATTGGTACATTTCCTGTGGGAGGCAATTTGGTATTATCTATCAAAATTATAAATATGTGTAGTCCTTGAACCACCTTGGAGAATTTAGTCTATACTGATATTTGCATACAGATAAAACAATGTATGTACAAAATTATTTATTTAATAGTACAAATAGAAAACACCCACATGTCCAATAAACTATGGAATAGTTATATGATGGAACACAATCCCAAATACTCTAAATCTCCAAAACAAAAGTAAAATAAGGACTTTATGCACTGCTAGGGAAGATCTACAATAGGAGAAGAGAAAGGGACCCAATCCTGTATTTAATGTGTGCCCTTTTTAGAAAAGAGGAAGAGGAATAAGAAGAAGAAGGAGAAGGGAGAGGAGAAGGAGGGGGCGGAGGAGAAGAAGAAAGCTAAGAATACATATATATTCATATATATATGAATATATAAATAGGGGAGACAGAAAATAGACAAAAAGTATAAAACATAGTGTCTAATAATAATTATTTAGAATGAAAAATAAAATTCAGTAATGAGATGAAGAGTGGAACAAGTGCCATGTTAGATAACTGATCAAGGAGGGCCACTCTGAGGAGGCAATATTAAAAGAGGAAACTAAATCATACATCTACATCATGTAGATGTCTTGGGAAAGGGTGATTGGGGCAGGAGGCACAGCAGCTGCCGACACCAGGCAGTAAGAGCCCACCTGTTATACTAGTCAAGGCATAGCTCAGGACTTTTGGACAGGTGGCCAGGGGCAAGAATGCGTAGGACCTTGTGGCTCTTGGTGAGGGTTTTGGCTTTTGTTCTCTGTATGGTTGGAAGACAATGGACTTTTCGCTGTCTTCTAATGCTCTGCCACTTCTTCTAGTCCTGTCACTGTTCTGGGTTTATTTGCCCCCTGCCCAGCCAGGGTGCCATGATCAACAGTAAAAATGCTCCTTGCCTTTTTGCTGCTCCCTTAACCAATCTTCATCCTTGAACAAATTCCACGACTATTTCTTTCCCTTTTTCTGGTGGAAGTGCTAAAGATGAGCCCTGCCCGATACTTAGCCCCACCACAGTATCATGTCCTCCATATCCTGAGACCCTTGCATGCTACATAGGGCCCCATCGGTACTTCATAATGTTCAGTGAATGCGTTACCCTCCTATAATACTTTTCAAATATTGCAGACACGCAATTAGATTCTTGATTGGTGCAAGGGGATAAAACTTGTTTTGCAAGTGCACGAAGCTGAAGTAGATCATAGGGGGTAATAATGACAACCGCATGGTAAAATGTTTCTAATGATGACTTTTCAATGGAGTTATCGTGATAAATGAGGTCCTTCATTTCTGCAGTCACTAGAAAAATGAAAAAAAAAAAGGCCTATTTTCTCTCACAGTCTACTTTAAAAGGCACTGCCTTCTCGTTATGAATAATCAAATACCAGTCTGAAAGAAGGGCAAACTTCAAATGACTAACTTTTAGCTTTTAAGGCCTACTATTCAAGTGAGAATAAAATATTCCTTTTGTAAAACTGATGTTATGATTTCGCTTGGATAATTTAATACTTTCAAAAATGGCAGTGTTCTTTTACAATCTCTGGTTAACGAATCTGTTTGAGGAGTCTCCTTGCTGAGAACATTCCAAAGGTTTGATTTTTAAGGTTGTTTTATTTTTTTTTAAGGAAGTTGATGAAATGAAGTACTATATCATATATGTCTGTATATATATATATATACATATATACACACACATATATACACACATATTTATACACACACATATTTATATACACATACATAATGTTTCCCTTGAAACTATAAAACAAATTTCAGACAGAAACCACAGTGACTTAGTATAATATTTATTTTTCACTAATAGGTAATCAATATATTTTCATTAAAATGAATTAAATTCTAGTGTTCATTGTACTTAGAGTGCAAAGATCAAAGTCTCTGGAATTAAATGTCAGGTTTTTGTCAGAGCTCTAACTATTGCAAAATATATAACCTTGAAGATACCCACTGATGTCATGTGGGCATCCCTACTCCTTCTGCATGTGAAGCCTATGAAAAGGGTTTTAACAGGACTAGGAGTATAATGTTGTGAGACCAATATCACTGCTGCTATTTAACTGAAATTCTGTGCCTATGCTGTGAGGAAAAAATAAAAAAAAGAGAACAGGAGTGGGACTGGAAGGAAATACTTTAAAAATAATAATAAAACATAAAAAAACTATTAAGACTAAAAGGAGAGTTTAGCAAGGTAGCTAAATACAAGATCAAAGTACAAAAATTAATAGCAGTTTCTATAAAAGCAATAAGCAACCAGAAAATTTAATTAAAATAAAAACCATCCACAACAGCAGCAGGTACAACGAATTTTAACACAAACAGGAATATGCAAAACTTTTATGAAGAAAATTCTGAAACTTGAGTAAAAGAGAGAGAAGATGTTCTGAATAAATGAAGAAATATTTTATGCTCTTGGATAGTTTTATCTTTTAAGAAGATGTAAATTCTGCCCCAGATTAATCCATACATATGCAATCCCAATAAAATCTCAGTTGAATGTTTTGGAGAACTGAGTAAACTTAGTCTAGAATTTAAATGGAAAAATAAATGTTCCCAAACAAGCAAGGTGACATTAAACATCATTGTTAGGAAAGGAGAACTTGTCTTACTAACATTGAGACGTGTCACCAAACATAGTAAGATGTCAGTGCTCCCTGACTTAACTATGGAGTTTAGGTAATGACAATAATAACCTGACAGGTTTTTTTGGTTTGTTTTGTTGCCTCGTGTTGTGCATGTGAGCTGTGACAGGCTGATTCTAAAATCTGTATGGAAGAGCAATAAGCCAAGAATAGTTACAAAGTGCCTGGTAAAGAAAAAATGTGTGGGAGTGTAACATACAAAATATCAAAACTTGTTCTGGAGCTTTAGTAATTCAGAGAGTGTGTCATTATTGCAAGGATAGACAGACTGATCAATGGAACAGAATATAGAAGTCCTTGAGCAGACTCACAGATTTATATATGGAAACCTCATGACAGTGATGACAGTAGGGAACAGTGAGGAAAGGATGGACTTCGCAATAAATGGTGCTGGGAGAGGTGTTCATATGGATAAAAATGACATTGCGTTTTTATATCAGACTGTAGGAAAAATCAATTCCATGTAGGTTATAGATAAATGTGAATGGCAAAACTGTAAAACTTTTCAAAGACAATATATATCATTTATTAGCAAACCTGGTATAAAGAAGGATTCTTTAAAAGCATAAAGTATATTATTGATATATTTGATTGCATTAAGTTTAAGAATTTCTCTTTACCAAAAATGACCATTAAAAAATGGAAAGACTAGCTACTCACTGGCAGAGAATATTAACTGTCAGTGGATGAGAGAGAGTTCCTTAAAATCAGTAACAGAAGGACAAACAATAGAAAATATGCAAAAGACAGGAGGTCATAATAGAAATGAACAATAATTATATGAAAAGATGTTCCATCTCATGAATAGTCATGGAAATGCAATTTAAAAAGCATAATGTCCATCAAGAAGAAAATGGATACATTGTACTCTGTTCATACAATGAAATATTCTGGAGAAAATGATTAAACTACAGCATATAATGCAAAACTGCATTGGCATAATGAAATTGGGAAGGGCTCACAGAATGTTCTATTTCTTAAACTGGATGTTGTATACAAAGGGTTCATTATGCTGTGACTCTTTCTATCTTATACATACCTTCTAAATACCCTTTGAATCTAATAAATATTGAGTCTAGGCTATATTTTTAATAAAAGAAGGCATGAGTGTTTCAGAGTGGAGGTCTTAAAATCCGCCCTGTAGGACTGCGTGGATGGGCAAGGAGACCTGAAGAGGAATGCTCAGTGTGAACCATGGGGTTTAACGGACTCAGGAAGAAATAGTTTTTACCTTAAATACCCTTCATAAATTAGATACTAAAATAGAGATTAAGTTTTATGGCTTAAAGTAACTGTAGGAATTTTGCTTCCTTAAGACAGGTCACGGAAGTTATGGGGCCTGCCCATGGTTCCATGTGGGGTGGAAAGCACTGTCCCACTGTACAAAGGGGGGAGACCAACAAGAATGCTTATGACTATACCCCGTAAATCCTGTTCATTCAACCCACTTGATAGGTGGTTAAGAAGATAAAATGAGATGGATATAAAAATACACCTATGTAAGTACAACAAATGTTAGCTCATATAGTCGTCGTTACCTTACTATAGGGTGGGATTACAGAATGACTTATCATTCTCTTTGCATTACTGTTACGAGAATTGATATGTATATGTACATCTACTAAAATGGAATCGTTGAACTTAGGAGAAATAACTTGACTAGATTTACAATCCATTAGAAATTGCAAGTATTGAAGTTTTTAATATTTGCAATGTTCAGACAATTTGTTTACCTCAGGACCACCGTTGATGGCGTACACCTTACTGAAGAAGGGAGCCATGGAAACAGTAGTCTCCCTGTGCACAGACTGACAGCTGATCTTTATTCTTAAATGCAACCATCACTTCATTTCAGCCTTTCTTCCTAACTTATGTCTTTATTTATTTATTTATTTATTTATTTATTTATTTATTATGGGGAGAGATGAAGGGCTACTTGTGAAGTTCAGAATTTGAATCTTTGGTCCTAGGCTTTACTTCTTATTTTGCTAAATTCAATTCGGCCATAACACAAACATGCAAACAAATGCAAAACAGAAATTTGGAGCCCATGCCTGACCCCCAGTATGAGCTCAACAGTGGATCACTGAGTAGAGTTAGGGACCTACTGAGAAACATCAAGTGTTAATAATTTCTAAAATAAAGCAGAAATTTGAGATACTAAATTGTATCAGTCTGTCCCTAGGGGATGATGCTGGGATCTTTGAGGGCATGGGGACAAAAAAGGATTTGAAGTGATTTATGCAATAAATAATTTCAAAAGGAAAAACAGAAAGCCTTTTAAAATGTAATAGAGGAAAATGTATGTTTAATGTAGTCTTCCACGAAATTAGAATTTGGCAACTTATCTCTACAGGGAAAAACAATGCTTGCTATACAAGTATCAGGAAAGAAATAGAGCCAAATGTGTTCTTGTTTGTACTACTGTCTTACCACTTCCATTATAACTTTACTTGTATGCCTGATGTGCCTGATTATGCTCATTTTGAATCTTGATATCATCGTGTGCATAGGATGGAAAAATGATAAAACTGTGTGTTTGTAGGTGACCTGGCGCCACGATGAAAAAGAGAAATGATATTTTTATGTTTTATGTATTTTCTCTGACCAAAAATGTGATTTTCCAGCTGTTATTGTCTTGTAGAAGTACATATTCCCTAAAGAGTGGATGCATGTTCGTTTTGTGCTCATTGAGGTGATCTGCTGATTCTAATCAACCCCTCGTCCCATGTCTGGCAGAGAATTATTCAGATGATTGCTGTGATTTCAGGCTGTGCCTAACATAGGCAAACTCAACGCTATGCTATCTCCTTGCAAATCACTCTGCCCTCCGATTTATTCACCAGCTCACTGATCCCTAATCCACCATTCTATGTCAATGCATAATCAAAGCATATTCTTCTCCATTACTGCTATAGAATGTCAATGCTGTAATCTGTTTGTAATTAGAGAACCACTCCAAAAATCCATCTTTTCTTTATCCCTTCCCTCATGAACTTTATAGCAGTATAAACATGCCAGTATTAGTCTCACGCACAGAGACCAATCTATACCAAATTCCCTGGTGTAATATATATTAGCTTGTCACCAAGGACGAAATTTATATTTACTTAAAGATGTGTTGCTCCACACAAAGCTTCTCAGATCTGCAGTAAATAAAAATGCATGCATGCCTGTTTAGGCATTAAAAAAATAGAACCATTCTGAGAAATATAATCCACTTACACAATGAAAAGTAATGGAATGAATGTACCATATGCCAATAGGGATGTGCCTCAAAGAATAATGAGGTCCATTTTGGTGAGCTTGCTTTAAAGTTCATTGACATTATAGCCAATATATTTATTGCTGGCCTGTGAACAAAGTCCTGGTCCCAGGTTTTTGAATAATGGTGTAAAATAAATAAGTGGCAGAAAGATGCAGTGTACAATTAAGTATTACTTTTTAATTGTGCCAAACTGCCTCTCTAATTTTATTTCTTTTTTCTATTTGCTTTGGAATTATTTAACTTACAAAATTTCATAAATAAAAAGTTACTTTAATAATCCTGACATAAACTTCAAGGCGAGTCAGTCCATTTATAAGAAAACCCCATAACCCTAGCTGAGTGGCTCAGTTAGTTAGAGCATTGTCCTTGAAATGCCAAGGTTGCAGGTTCGAACTCCCATCAGGGCACATACAAGAAGCAACCAGTGAATACATAAATAAATGGGACAACAAATCTCTCTCATTTTCTCCCTCTTTCCTTCTTCTCTCTCTCTAAAATCAATAAATAAACAATAAAATAGAAATACCTTTATGTTTTAAATTCACCTTCGATAAGCTCTCATGGGGGATTATCTATTTGAGGATGCCTATTAAAAATACGAAGACATAACAGATGCTACTTTCTGTAGCCATTTGTATTATATTTACACTTTGCTAGAACCATGAATATAGTAGGAGCAGGATAAATGCTTGTTTCTGAGAAAACAGTGTTAAACTTCCAACATGGTATATTTTCTCTATTAGAGTTTACATAGTTTAATGACTAGATTTTTGTTTTTAAATTACAGTTTGAAATAACCCAAAGCAGAAGTCAGCTCAGGATAACAAAAATCCAAATGAAAAGTTAAATCTAGAGTTGGATACAAGAGATTATGTATTGTCTACCCTAAGTACTGTGAAATATAATTAACTCTTCAGGAAAAAAAAACAAACCCATAACAAACAGAAAACAAAACTAATTAGAAAACTAAAGATTTCCTAACCACAGGCTTCAAGAAACTAATTATCAAAGGAAAACATATTAATGTTAACAATATCCATTTAACCAAGGTATCTTTTTAAAGTGACATTTACTACAATTACAGCAATTAAACTAATGTCAGATTTCCTTTTGAATTAGAATAACTAAAATTTTGTTTTTCTTTGAATATTTCATAAGCCAATCTTTGTAAGTCAGTTCTTAGAGAAGAGTGGAAAGCTGTCTCATCTTACAGCTCATAATTTGCTTTTGTGTTACCAAAACTAACATGAGAAGTTAGAAATACTCGAAAGAGTGGGTGTGTAAAATTCTTTATGCAGCCTCCATGTGTCTATCATGCCAAAAAGTATTCATTCATTCAATGTTTATTAAGAGCCCACTATGCTCCAAAAACTGCACCTGAAGCAGGTTATACAATGGTGAAAGCGACATGTAAAGCACCTGCTCTGACCAAGCTTACATTTTAGTGGTGGGGGAGAGGCTGCAAATGAGTAACCAAGTACATAAAGGTATTGCTGGTTGTGTTGTGTTTGAGAAGGAAACATACAGGGTGCTTTGGTAGAGAATAAGATGGGACCCTACTTAGATGTAATGCTTAAGGAAGGACTCTCTGAGTTAGTGACATTTAAGATGAGACTTGAAGGGTAGGCAGCTGGTCCCCTGAAGCAAAATCCAGATGGAGGGAGTACCAAGGAAAATGGTCTGGATGAAGCTAAGAGCTTGTGATGCATCAGCAGAAGCCACATAGTTTGAAAGCAAAGAGAGACATGCGATCAGAACAAGTGGAGGCTGGAGAGCTAACTGAGGTCCTGACCATGCAGGGTGAAGGATTTGTATGTGATTATTTTCTTCTAAGAAGACTAGGCAGACACGGAGGCCTTCTTGCCAGAGTGGGGAGTGAAGTGAATGAGTGTAAACTGGACATGATTACGCCAGCTACTGAGCAGAGAATGTCCTGAGTATAAAAGCAGGAGAGGTCAGTGAGGAGATGATATGGTGGTGTAGGTGGGAGATTTGAGTTTGACTTGAAGTGGGACCAATGGAGATGAAAAGAAATAAAGAATATGTGATGTCTTTTAAACAGAATTGACAAGACTCCCACCTAACACTTGAGTGTGAATAGTGAAGGCAGGGGCCAAAGGTAATCTGCAGGTTTCAGACTGGGCAACTTCTTCACTCGCCAAAGAGAAAAACAAACTTTTCCCTTTCCAGGGGTATAAATTACATGGCATAAGTGTTTGGTGAATGGATGTGAGATAATTAATGTGTTGATAATTTCAGAAGTATGGCGGATACTCATGTGTTATACTATGAAGAAAAAAAGTACTATGCATTTTAATAAGTAGGGCATTAGTCCTCAATTCTACTATATTCTTTGTTACTTGGGAAATGACTTGATAGCTTTCCATTAAAGTTTCCTTCTCTGTAACATATTGAAAATAATGTCAAAATCACCAAAATATTGTGAAATTCTCACAAAAATATATGGGAAAACATAACAAGGGGTAGTAGGAGAGAGATAAGCTTTATTAAAATATTTCAATATGGTTCACTTGGCTTCCAAATATAAGCATTTTATTATGTCAACATGTAAAGGAAATTTTTGTATTGCTGACTAACAAGTTTCCATACTCATTCTTTCTACCAGGAGAAAGTATGTTAATGCCTTGCATTACGAAAAAAGGCTAATTAATTGAAACCAAAATGATAGTAATTAAATTGCTTCATTATTTTGTTTAGTGAAAATAACTTTTTGATAAGTTCTTTATAAGAATTTTATAGATATAACATAATATTTGTATGAAGAAAATGTTTTATTTTAGAGTATGTAAAAGTGCATTTAAAATTAATTTATAGTATTTTTTCTAGAAGCAAACTTTTCCCTTTTACCTCATTCTAGACACAATATTTAGTGACACCCTTACTGATATTTCTAAACCTCAGCTGATTTTCAACGTATTGTCATTTTTCTACTAGAAGGTAAAAATAGAAAGTAAAATAGAAAGCACTCTCTGAACACCACAAATAATGATTACCTGAATAAACAAATAAGTGTGTGTGTGTGTAACCCAGGCACAGGCGAGTACACAATTTCAGAAGGGAGAGGTCTTAAAGGGAACATAACTCTGGGTTGGACCAAGTCTTTATGGATATAAACCCATTAACTAATTATACTCTATGCTGAAACAAATTACAGAAATCTATTATGTGAAATAAAATTTAGTATTAAGGCATAATTTCCACTTACTATGGAGAGTTAATTATTAAATATTTTATCCATTGCACAAAAACACAGTGTGAATAATAACACTTTTGCCAGGCCTAAGTGTGAATGACAGAAAACAAATACCCTCATCAGTTTCTTTCACACAGGTAAAATCATTTTATCAGATTTTATGTCGGTGACATACCTTTTAAAACGATATAAAATGTAAAAATGCCTATCAGTAACAAAAAAGGAAAAAAGCCTGAGCACAATCTTTGGTGTTTCATTGACTTTGAATAAGTAAAGTTTAAGTGGCTCAATGTAACAAAGTTAATATATAAGTCTTCTATTAGAAAAGATTTACAAAATATTCAATGGAAGAGGTATTTGTCCATATTATATAAAGAGCTCCTAAAAGTCAATAAGAAAAAGAAAAACAAACCAAAATAAAAGGGGAAAAATAACAAAAAAATAATAATGGTTTGGGTCAAAAACATTTGCAAATTACTCAACATGACAAGTAATAAAAGAAATCCAAATATAAATAAAATTAAAAATTAGATATATTTTGGTCTTATCAAATTAGTATACTATTTAAAAATTGATAGTATCAGTACTTATAAGGGTGTATAGGAACAGGTACATACTTCCAAAAAGCAATAGTAGAGCATCCATTAATTTTTTTAAAATCAAGCTTTCCAAAAAAATTTTTCATGCAGAAATACTTCCACATTTTACATATAATAACATAGAAGAATATTCACTGCAGGGTTGTTTGTACTGAACCCAAAACAGAAATAACAGAAAAATTCATCACTACAAAAATGGTTAAAAATATGATAAAAATTTTTATAATGGATCACTTGTATGCAACTATATGAAGAGGAAAAAATGAAGACTAGAAAAATATTGCTAATGAGAAAAGAGGTTTAAGATAATTAATAAGTAAAAATCTAGTTATAGAACAATATATGATTTCATTTAAAAATAATAAATTATATAGAGAAAAGCATCAAAAATTATGCACCCAACTTTTCAGAGTCATTATCTTTGGGAGTGGTATTTATTTTTTAAATAAAATTAGTTCCATAATACTTGAATTTTACATAGCTCAGATTCCCTCTGATGCTCTCTTCCAATAACATATAATGTGGAAATCTCTGCTCCAGGTGTGGGGTACAGCAGTAAACAAAAGATGCACAAACTTTGTGGAATAAATGCATTAGCAGGAAAGATGGATATCAAATAATTATTAGGTACTGTGATAAAGGAAGGAAAGAAGGGGAAAGAAAGAAAAAAGAATGAAGAAATTAAAGAAGAAAGGAAGAAAGAAGGAAGGAAGGAAAGGAAGGAATGAAGGAAAGAAGGAAGGAAGGAAGGAAGGAAGGAAGGAAGGAAGGAAGGAAGGAAGGAAGGAAGGAAGGAAGGAAGAAAAAGGAAGGAAGGACAGGGCGCTACAGAAACATAAAATAGATGAGCCAACCGTTGGCTGCAAGGTCAGAGAAAGCATCTCTATAAAAGTTACTGTTTAAACTGAGAGCTGAAGTACAATTAAGTGTTTGTGGAAATTCCAAGAAGATAATGTTTCAATGCTTCCTGTCTAGATAGGTAAGGTTCTAACAGTCCCATAGAGATATAGACATTCCATTGACCTTGTCCTTTTGTGCCTTGTGTGTCTTGCTTGACAAAGGTTGAACTCCTGGAATAGGGGAGCCTGTCTTAGTTATTGCTGAATCTTCAGCACCTAGGGCAATGCATGAATGTGGTAGAACTTCAATAAATGTTAAGTGACTATATAAAATATTTCCGTTCATTGAGGTGGCTTCAAGAATGTTCATTTTCTCTCTGGTACTAAGTCTGAACTTCAAGTAAATTTCCATTAAATAGACAATGACTCAGCTTTGTTCTCATGATCCATGTTGTTGGGTTTCCATGGTATAATTAACAATGAAGACACATTACAGAGTATAATTTCTATTCATTTATCTCTCCATTAAAAATTAGACCTCTAGTACAGTACCCATGAGTAAAATATATTACTTTAAAATAAATTAATATTTTGAAATATTTTACACATGTCAGAGGAATATTTTAAATTATAAAAATAGAAACAATGTAAAATCTATAAAAAATAAGTATTGATTTTATTGGTCATTGTCTTGACATTCCCTTAATTTAATTTAGACTTACAGATTCATTTAGAGCAATTTTTTGCCAGTGCCATGAATTGTGTCTGAATGATAAAAGTTCAGAAGTCCTTGGGAAGAACACAAACACACACACAGAGTCACATGCACACCCACACACATCTATGTGAGTGTATCTTTCTAGTACTTTGGGGTTTCAGAGATACATGGACAAAAACTATTAGAGAGATCCTCTGTCTAGCAGTAGGAACCTGATTACTTTTACATTTATCAAAAAAAAAAATAGATGTAGTGTTTTAGTAGCAGCCCTTTTGGTATTTGACTATACCAATATTCCCTTTTCTCTTGGCTGAAATAGAGAAATGGCAACATATATAACATGAATCACTGTCCAGATATAAACTTCATGATGGTCTTTGTTTTTTCTAACATAGTTCTGTTGATAGCTTTTAAGATAATCCCCCAAAATCATATAATCATGGATATATATGTATATATTCAATTCGAGATGTCCTCCAACTTTCTCCCATTCTTACCTTCAACCAAAAATACATTCAGATAGAATATAGGAAGATTTTTTTAATAGACTCTCAGTTTCTTCCAAATGACATGGTTTTAGAAATCATCTTTTTTAAAAAAATTTAATATTGAAATCTGCACTCCAAGAGGTTCTGTTTTTAAGAGAGGAGGCTCATTAGTGTGCAGAGGTTACTCTGCAGTTAAAAATAAACCATATTTTAAAATAGTTTCCAATTAAACTTGTCTAAATACTAATTGATTTGCATAAGGCTTCATCTTGGCCTTATCCATTTTTGAGTCCTCAGGGCTTAGTGCTGTATCTAGCACATAGTTGATGCTTATTAAATGTTTGCTAAATAAATAAAAGCATGGATTGTGGGTACAAAACTCCTTTAGAATATTTGCATTATTGGGATGATTTTTATATAGTTCAATGGTAATGCTATGTGAAATTCTCAGATAAGGGGGTCTATATAGACATATCAACAATAATAGTAACAAGCCTTATTATTTGGGAGTGCCAACATATCTGCTCTCCCTTTAGTGACTCATATGCCACAGTACATAATGTTTCTGTTTCATAATGAAACATTGCATCTTCTAGACAGTATGCGAGACATGATGATTTAAGTGGCTGAGTTTAAAAATAACTTCCAAGCAGCCTCACTAAATGAACATGCTGTACAATGAAGACTGAGTAAAATGTTTGGTTTTCAGGTTGAAATTATTGGTAGCAAGTCTAACCTACTTTTATTGTGTGTAAAGCATGTATATGCCTATAATTTCACTCTCTGATTTAAAACAAAAGTTTTATTACAATAAAGCATAGGATAAATGTGTGTTCCATATTTGTTGTCATTATGTACTATTTAATTCTATAGCTGGAATGGATAAAAAGTGTCTCCTTTTGGTAAACAAAAAATTGAATCTAAGGAAAACCAGCAAACACAATGTCTATTCACGATTCTAATAATGAAAGATCTAAGTGTAGAGCAAGAAGGGAAGAGGAAGGGAACTCATATTTCTTGAAATCCCCCAATCTTCTGGCTTTATCTCATTGTTTTAGTTTGTCCAGGCTGCTATAACAGGAATAACACAAACTGGGTGGTTTATTAACAGCAAACATTTATTTCTCACAGTTCTGTAGACTGGGAAGTCCAAGGTCATGGAAGCAGCAGATTTCATGTCTGGTGAGAGCCTTCTTCCTGCCTGAGAGACTTCATAGCCTTCTCCCTGTGTGCGCACATGGCAGAAGGGGCAAGGGACCTTTCGGAAGTCTGTTTTATAGAGGCAACAATCCCATCCACGAGGGCTTCACCCTCATGACCTAAGCATCTCCCAAAGACCACACCTCCAAATACCATCACTTTAGGGGTTAGGATTTCAACATATGAATTGAGGGGGACACAAACATTTAGACCATAACACTCATAAAATCCTCATGCTCCATGCAGATGGCCAGGTGGGTGGGTCCAGGCTCTGGTCCTAAAGGTCTAGAGCCACAGATATCCAGGGGCCCTTGGGGAGGGTGAAGTGTGTGTGTTCTCTTCTGGAGATTATCAGCTGAGTGGAGGCACCCTGTTGGGTGCTTGCTCTGAGCCAGGACCTGTGTGGACCAAACTGGAGTCACTGGTATGAGCTGGGGGCCACAGCACACCTTCCATCTTCTAAGCCCACAGTATCACATTCCTGCCTGGACATGAGATTGATCCTTCTTCTTTCTTGGATCTTTTTATCATATGCATGGGTATCTGGCACCTTTGCCGGGCAAAATGGGGGCTGATGATTATCCCCAAGCAGCAATATCTCTCTCTGAGAATCTTCCAAAGATACTGCATTTACAATGATTGACAGTAAGCTGAGACATTTAGGAAACATCTGCTGAAGTTGCACCTGCAGGTAAAGCCCATACTCATGCTGTCCTATGGAGTGAGCATTATCATTGGCATTTGGTAGATAAGGAAACTGAAGTTGTGAAAGTTTAGGTAACCTGTCCGTGTTCACACAGCTGGGAAGCAGAAGAGCCAAAATTTAAGTCTGACGACAGTTCTCTCTCTCTCTCCCCAACAGCATTCTGACCACACCATCAGTCATTTGGGGACCCTTGCTTCATTCATTACATAACAGTTGCAAGAAAATAGCTGGGGTAGTTCTCCCATAGCAAATGCCTGACCAAGGGGAAAAGCTCCAGTCTCGACCCTACTTAAATATGTGAAGGGGCCCTTCATTACTCTGTGGCATATTGAGAAAAAGGATGGGATCAAGAACTAACCTTTTGCCAAGACAGAGTGGCCCCCTACCTGTGGGAAGAGCATAATGATATGAGTGCTTATGGGTCAACCAGATTCAAGGACTGTCTTGTCTCACCTCATCAGCAACAGTATAGAACAAATTGTCCAAACACCTGCACACAAGTATTGTCGCCATGTAAATAGACATGTGTGCACTCTGGTCCAATCATGTGGAGGTGTTGTCCAGCAAACAAATCTCAGCTCCACCAAAATGTAAATTAGGAACAATGGTTCAAATAAAAAATGGGCTTTTATTGCACACTAACTGGAAAAAGACTTATTCTAGCTGTGTGCTTAAGTTCCTGAGCTTAACTGGCCACTGCTGGTGTATCCAAATGTCAAAGGGTATACAGATGCCCAGACTCTTCTTACAACAAAACATCTACCTTGCTATTAAATAACTTTTCATCATTTACAAAGAATGGTTGTGTACTTGGTATACTTTGAAGGATAGCGTAGCCCAGTCTGCAAGCTATGTTGTAAATGCACTCATATTTCTTCCTTACCATTCCTCTTATTCCACAGAATTTCAAATATACAATTATTCTTATTCTATCTTCCAATAGCTCCTGATAACTGTAAAAAGATTGAGCCACTGGACTGGATAGAAGTAAACAGATATAATTCCCTGCATCAAAGACACTCCACAACATGTATTTCCTCAGAAGGAAGGAAAAAAAATAGAAAGCAAAACCAGATATGATATTCAGTCTACATTTTTTCTCCTTCACTTCCTGAAGTTATTCTCCATTTCTCCCTCTATTTCATCACTTCCTCACACACACAACAGGTTTTGTATTTCGTTATCAAAAAAACGTCAAGATCCCTCTAGGCATTTTGATGTTAAGACAATAAAAACTTAATGATAAAAACAGTTACATTGGGCATGAAAGTGTTTGTTTTTGTTTTTGTTTGCAAATTCAAGGCTATATTAAGTGGTGGGATTTTCATGGTGCCGAATAATGAGCCTTTGTCTTATTTAGCTTGGTTCTCACCCAGATTAGTATATATGTCTGCTCATCATGCAACAACACAGTAGAAAGCTCATAAGATGAAGGGGGTAAGACACCAGTTTGGGTTTAACAAATCATGTCTACAAGCATCTTGGGAAGCCTATTGGAGAGCATCAAAGTCCCTGTCAATTGATAAAGGCCACTTAGAGTGCACTTTATACCAATACATTTACAGAGACTGAGAATTATCTTCCAAAGGAAATAAGGACTAATACAAAGATACCAATCTCAGTAATTATCACACACACACACACACACACACACACACACACACAGACAAAACTAGGAGAATCTGAATAAAGGATCCTTAAAGGATCAGACTTTTCTTTGACCTCATTGATAAAGGGTTGTTGTCATCAGTTTTCAAGTGGGGACAAATAGTAGTTTATCTCAGAACCTAATGTGCATAGACTTGATCATTTGTTATATGTATAATAATGTCCCATATGTATAATAATGTTATGTATAATAATGTTCTAGTCTAATATAGTGTGCATTCGTGTTATTCTGAACCATTTCTTTTGTCTTCATGAGGTCTCCAGCTGAAGCCTGTCCTGATGATATTTACATGATTCCTCTAGAATAGACCCTCTGAGGCTGTCTTAGTTAGACTGCAGGGGTCTGAGTGAGGGATCAGCCAGTGAGCAGTGTCCTTTTCAGAATATTGCCTTAACAGGGCCTAATCTTGTGGGTGCGCAACTTGTGGATCACGGCACTGAGTCATTTCAACTTTTTATGAATCTTCCTGTGTTTAGCATAACAACACGCAATTATAGAATTTTTTATCCTATTTTCTTCTGGTATTTAAATAAGCTAGCCTCTGTATATGCTTCTGGGAGGCATAGGATTATCTCACACATTGTAGAGAACGGTAAACAGGCCAATAGAAGTAAAATGACTTGCTTAGAGGCACAGTGGATTGTCTGGAAAATGAAAAACTGATATCAGAAGTCCTCCTCCTTAGGGCTAATTCTCTATTGCACTTCCTTCCTGATCGAATATACCTGAATCAAATCATCGCTCATCCTTGTCTTAACAACATCTACTTATGTAAGCTCTACAAATTCAGAATCCTGACAAGAAAAGGACAGAGCATTTATAGTTGTGACCCACACGATTTAAAGTTAGCTGGGAGGCTGGCAAAACACAGTGTCATGCTGAAGTTATTTCCAGAACAGCAGGCGTCTCTTCCAGCAAACCAGCTAAAAGGATGTCAAACTTGCCAGCCTATTTTTTCCAATGCAGTTCTTTTAAGACTGAGTGAATGGTAGAAAAATTTTTCTCTCTCCATATATTCAAATTCATTAACCAGGACTTACAAGTCAGACTATAAAACAGAGACCTCAGCAGCGGCATGGAGTCTGGAGTTGGACTGCATGGGTTTGAAACCTGGCTCCACCACTTACTGGCTGGGAAGCCTTAGGAAAGTTACTTAGCCTCCCTGCACCTCAGTGTCTTCATCAGTAAAATGATAGTCATAATAGCACCTGCCTCATGGGGTTGTAATGAGGATGAAATGAGTAAATTCGTGTAACATGCTTAATGAAGTCTGTGGCTCATAGTAAGTGCTCATAACTACTAGCTGTTGTTATTTTATCCAAGTCTGGCACATTGAAATCTTTTAATAATGTGAGCTGCACCCTTGAACTCTTTGGACATTTGTATTCTAGCTGGAAGATAAGATACACATATGACAAGAGTAACCAACTATGCAAAAACATACATGCAAAGGTATGTTTATTATGCAATAGCAGATCTGATGGAGGAACTATCATTGGCGGCAAAGCAGATATAGAAGGTTCTATGGAAGCAGCAGTGCTCCTGGATTAGCAGGGTGGCCATGTGGAGAACTATTCATCCAAAAAGTATTTATGAAGCCTTACAATGTTTTAGACACTATGTATAAAATTTGACTCACTTGACATCAGGATTGGTTTAAAGCTTTCAATGAAGAAAGTGGAGAGAGGATGGCCATGAATCATCAATTTCAGATGGCAAGAGGGAGGGCCTGGGTGGTCCTCCTGAACCCATGTTTACATGGTGAGGCTTGGAGAAAAACCTGTAAGAACCTCTCTGGGAGATTAGGGTTTGGGAGAGGGGAATGAGGTGGCCTGTGCATGAGACATTTCATTTTTACCGATGTACTGTTTAAATTGTTTTAAACAGTTAAAAAATTAATTAAAAGCTAAACAACAACAACAAAAAGATACAACGATGAATTTTAAGGATTCCCGTATTCTTAGTACCTAGTATAACAAATGGTGGGCACTCAATATATATTTGTTAAATGAATGGATGAATCAACCAAATAACCTTAAACTAGAGAAATCATAATGCAAAATATCTTTACCCCAAATTTTAGGAAAGTGATGGTCTCAAAGAAAACAAAAAGTGGCTTGAATTAAACTCATTTATTCATTCATCTAATATGTATCAACTGAGTGCCTGTTACTCATCACCATACAGAAGCTGGGCATACAAAAGTCTTCTCCTGGCCCATGCTGGTTGGATCAGGAGTTGATACTGGAAATACTCCCAAATTTGAGCAGAGTGAATTGGATTATCTCTATGGAAACATGGATAGGCTAAGGTCATGTGGGGCCATGGGCAAGAAGAGAAAAGACAGTTTGCAGAAAGAATGTCCCTTGGTCTTGACACTCAATGTTCCCAGGGTGAGCCAGTATAAAGCATAGCTGAACCTGCTATAAATGAGTCCCACGAGCTCCTTCTGCATTTTTAATTAATATAGCAAAGGTTTTGTTCTTTGCAGTCCTTCCGGTGACACCATATATAAGAAGTTATCTATATTTTCTTCCTGCTATGGGAGAGCCACAGCTACTTCAAAACAAAGATTAATGATGGCCTGAAGATAACCCATAAAGATAAGGTATAAATCACTGTAATCGTGCCAACTCTGGCCCCATTTCCACTTCCACTGTGGCATTAAATCCTAAGAGCCTATGCAGGGGCGAGCGGGGGGTGGTGATAATTGCTAGGAATAACCAAGCAGCACCCCCTAAAATCACAGTACTCGTAACCCAGGGTGCGAGGGATGTTGGAGACTGCCTCACCCTCTCCCTCTCTACACTGAAAGCCCCACGGAGAACGAGGTTCTGGAAATATGAATCCAAAATGAGACAAATTCATATTTCTGTCCCACATTTGCCCATAACATCAGCATTTGACTTGCACACTTCTATTGAAGACCCTGTATAACAAGTCTTTCCCCCTGTCCTCTTTTCCTGAGGAGGTGTTACTCCTCAGGTCGAATTTAACATTTGCCCTATGCCAAGAGCCTGAGTTCTTAATATGTATTCTATCTTTATGCACAAAAACATCTTTTGCTTTAGGGAATAATGGAAATCCGTCCACTTTAAAAATATGATACACTTACAATAGCTCTGATTTTGAACTTTTACAGAGTGGGGAAAATAAGTTTAGTGTCTTAAAATGGGACCCCGCAATGGTAGTTCAATGTAAAATTCTTGTCTGATGATTCTCAGCTGTGTGATTTTACTGCACTAAAAGCTCTCTGAATTGGGTCCGTTTCTGAATAAAGATTGCAACTACTCTCCAAAAACATGTCCGCTCTGCTGGAGCTGCAATCCTTAAGTACACTTTCTGGTTGTTGTTTTGTTGTTGTTGTTGTTTTTGTTTTTTTAAAATCTCTATCACATTTGTTTCTCAAATGCCTTTTCTTTCATGAAAGCCAGGATAATAAAGGCTAGGGAGCAAATAGAACCATGAGTTTCAGCCATGAAAATGAGTGCAGGAGAATAGGTTTGCTTCAGGACGGCTTCAGCAGCCTTTCTCTGCAAAGGCTCTCTCCTCCTGGGATACTAATGGGAAAGTGGCATCAGCTCTGAAAGGAAAACGGTGGGAAGGAACGGGAGTAAATGGAAGATTGGAAAGCACTGGTAGCATTATAGTTTCTGAGTAGTAGGGCACTTTCTGTTAGTAAAGCTTCCCTACGTCAATCTGCTTGTTTGGGTCAGGTTTATTGGCTTTATTTGCATGTGGATAAGAAAAGTGTTGCTGGCTGTCCTGGGGCCAGAAAGAGGAGGTCCTAAAACAAGAAACCAGACACTTCTAACAGAATGAGCTTGCTGATGGAGAGGGGTCAGTCCCTTAGACAGGAAGTAGAAATACCAGGATATCATGATGCTACCTTGGCAGTAGAGCAATTGTGTTTAAATGGATCCAACCTGGGATTGTCACAGTCCAGGTATATCTAGTGTTGTTAAACCAGGTCCCTGTGTAGCCTCTGGAGGATGGTATTGGTTATCAACAAACAACAACTAAACAAATTTGCATGTATACAAATACAAATATCAAATCATTATATTGTACATTGAAACTACTGTATGCCAATTGTACCTCAATTAAAAATTGGAAATAAAGCTGACTTGAAATAATTTTTTAAAATAATATACATGTTGATCAATTTCTAATAAGGAAATGCTTATTTTAGTTGACTGAAAATAGTGTTTTACATTGTTCAAATTGTACTGATGAGAATGGAATAGCCTAGGAAGTTATAGCTGAGTGTCAGTTCTGATTAAACTACAGTCAATAAATGAATTCAAAACAAATCAACAAACAAAACAGAAACAGAATCATAGATACAGAGAACAAACTGATGGTTTCCAGATGGGAGGAGGGTTGGGGGCCTGTGTGAAAAAAGTGAAAGGATTAAGAAGTACAGTTTAGCAGTAACAAAACAGTCACAGGGATATAAAGAACAGCATAAGGAATACAGTCAATAGTATCGTAATGACTGCATATAGTATCCGGTGACTCATTGGGGGAGATCATTTTGTAAGTTATATACATGTCTAACCACTATGCTGTTCACCTGAAACTAATATATATTAAATGTCAATTGTATTTGAAAAGTTTTAAGAAATGAATTCAAGGGGCAGCCAAGGTCAGAAGTACAAAGCCAGCCATAGGCGAGGAAGTGGCCAGGCCCCTGGAGCCTCCGTTCCCGAGGGGACGCCATCCTGCTCCGGGCACTGGTGCCTCGTGACTGGCTGTCTGATATTACCTGAAATTCTCCCCTGATGCCAACCACTTGCCTGGCTTTATCAATAAATATTAGCCTTGTTCTGGTTCACTGAAAGGTTACAACTCTTCAAGGGTGTTCTCAGGGACAGCCAGCCACCAGGGCGCCAAGGTACAAAAACAAAGGCAAAATGGTAGAAAATCATTCACTAAAGTGAGGATCACAATCCAAACTAAAGGTGCATCGAGGAAGACACAATACAAAGGCCAGAAAGAGGTCCTAGAATCACTCATAGCCCTCCTGTCAGAGGTCTGAATTGAGCCCCATAGCAAGGATGTCTCCATTTGTAAGAAGAGATAACCAAAGATAGGAAACCAAAAAGTTCTTGACATCCTGGGCAATCCCAGATGCTGTTTTGCCAAAGAGGAGGATGCCAAATATTTTGAGAAAGTCTTTCTGGACCTGAGAAGGGAAACTGCTTGCCAGTCTTGTCATTTGACTTTTAAATGATCTCCTGGAGAGAGGTTATCTTGGAAATATTCAGCATAAGGAAGGAAATCTTTTTAATACCAAATTAAAGCAAGAATTTTGCCTTGCCAATAACCTTAGAAGTTATTATATGAGCTAGGATATTTTAATTCCAAAAAGATTGTGCACCAAAAAGTGCCAAAATCATCATGCAATGCTACAAATGATATGAGAAACCTGGCTTTCAAGAAATTTTTGGAAGTGATTGCAAATGAATGAAGACTGTAAGAAATAATTTCGTGCTAGGTGATTTATGTCAAAGGACATCTAAAAAGCAAAAACTGAGCATTCAAGGTCTGAGAAACAACCACCCAAAAGGCTAAAAATTAAAAATCTACTTTCCTAATGATCTTATGACAATGACTATGAACAATGTCACTGTCATAATCCCTAGGTTTTTCATCAATGAAAAAGAATAACATGTAGAAGAAGGGATACTATGAGCTGAACAAAGCTTTTCCTTTTCTTAGAAGAAGGAAATTAAATGCTTGCCCAAAGTTGAACAGTGAATCAGTTTCAATGACACCTTTAGATCTGGGATCCTGTAATTTCAAAATTTTTATTATCTCAAACTATGTTGAGATAAACTATGTTGAAATCCAATCCATGTCCCAAAGTCTCCTCTTCTAAAGTTTCTAAAAGAATATTCCATCTTTCACCCCTTAGAATTAGACTCATTAACATATGATTTTACAAAATGTTAACTCATTCTTTTACGTTGAGAAGAAAGTTGGCACCAATACCTGGCCCTTCCCAACCTCTCCTTGTTCATAGCAAGTAAAGCCCTGTCTTAACACTTACATTCTGGGCGTCCAAAGGTCTGCTGCGGCTCATAAGAGTTCAAGTTCTCAACTTGCTGTCAGGAAATGATTTAGCACCAGGAGGCTCTGTATTATTAGTTATCTGCAGAATGAACATAACTCTCGCATTTGGAGAGCTATGCCCTGCGGTAAAGGAAAAAAACTCAGGAGGGAAAGATGTACTATTTTGTTTACCATAAAAGTTAAACCCACTCTAGCATTTGCTTCATGTTCCAACAACTCCAATCCTTTTGAAACCCTGACAACCCCCCATTTTTGATTCAGCTTTGTTCTAAATTTTAGCATAAATAAGGAAGAAGAATAACATAACTGTTCGAGATTGTGATGATGAGTTTGAGATTAGGTGTTTCTCATTGAAGGAGGCAGTCTGGTTCTGATTAAAATACCTCCTCCTCCGTGTCCTACTCCTCTCTGGGCTTCAGTCAGCGTCTCTGACCTATATTTGATTCTCTTTTTGCAGTCTGCACTTTGATCATGAAACTGCTGGGAAAAGGTTCCTGCTAAACCACAAAACAAGGTAAGCTGTTTCTTATTTGTTTGAGTACACCAGAAGCTGGTGACAACCAATTTTCTTCTTCTCCATCTAGTAATCGAAAGGTCAGGTGTTAGGAGGGATTATGGAGAGTTTATGAGGCAAACAGCCCACTCCACCGCCAGCCTTATCAGGAACAAGCCCAGCTTTCTTTCCTAAGCCTCTGGTGGGCGTCTTGGGCTCAGAGCCACCATGGCTGGCGGTCTGGGGTGCACATCGCACAGTTTATCATCAAGCAGCATCTTTGAAATGCCAAACTTTATTTATTGATCTTACAATTCTATGTTATCTCCAACGAGCCACAGGAAAAGTAATACATTTTGTATGGATTAATCCTTGTAATTCTGTACAACGTACACCCCAAGATAACTCAAGCTCGCTTTGTCTTCTCATTATCTAAACAGACATGTCTTTTTTTAAATCATCAACAGAGGTCATCTCCCAAATACCCTTGTGGAATATTCATTAATCAAATAACTAATTTGAAATGGACCTTCAAAGCATTATTCATTTCCCCATCATTCTCCCAACATCAGTTTAAATGCTTTGTGGGTATAATGATTAGGCTGATGTTTAATTAATTGTGAAATTGTGAATTAAACCTAAGTTAAAAGATAAATCATTCTTCAGTGCATGAGATAGAAAGAGAGCCAGAAAGGGCAAGCCAGCTTGATTGGTGGCTTTAGTTGAGGATTCTTAGCAAAAGTCCCTTTATTCATGTCAAAATGACAGCACTAGATTTTAAGGTTCACCTTTGTGAAGCAAAACTTATCTTTGCCTTTTGTCTTGAAGGATTTCAGATTCATCACAAAATCAATGAGAAAATGCTACAGGCCACTGAACAAATATGCAAACTAGGTGTAACCTGCTAATCTTGACAAGTTCTATTGTGGAAAAAGTAGAAGAAAACAATCACCAAAGACTCAGATATGGAAATCACAGAAATAACTTTGTTTACCGTGTATCATGACCGGAGTGCTGTATTTTTTAACCCGAGGAAGTAGAGGTTTGATTCTAAACAGAGGCCTTCCCTGATCATTCCTGTCTTCATGCCCTCACTGGACACTGAATGTTCATTGTCAGGTGCATCTCAACATCAACCAACCTACACTGTTTACATTTTTAAACCCACCCATTTCCTCCTATTTGACTATTAACTTCGTGAGAGCAGGGTCCAAGGCCTACTCGTCATCATACACTCAGCATAGTATTTAAAGCCCGTGTTCTCAAGAATAGATTTGAGTTTGTGCTTGCTCGTCGTCTCTGCTCCTGAAGCCCTCTCTCTCCATGTTCCCACATGGCTCATTCCCTCCCTCCTGCTCAGATGTCACTTCCTCACTGTCTTGATCATTATCTTAGTCAGTTTGAGCTGCTGTAACAAAGTATCATAGACTAGGAGTCTTGTAAATAGCAGAAATTTCTTTTGCATGGGTTAAAAGGCTGAAGTTCAAGATCAGGGCACCAGCATGGTCAGGTTCTGGTGAGAACCCACTTCTTAGTTACACACTCCCACTATGCCTTGTGTCCTCACACGGTGGAAAGAGCTAGAGAGCTCTCTGAGGTCTCCTTTAGAAGGGAACTAATCCCATTCATGAGAGCCCTGCTCTCCTGATCTAATTTCCTCCCAAATGCCTCATCTCCTACTATCATCACATTGGAGTTTCAGATTTTAGCACTTGAATTTGGGGGGGGGGTATAGGGACCCATTAAATGCATAATAATCACCTTAACTAAAATTGTCTTTTCAAACCTCTTTCCCCTTACCGTGATTTATTTTTTTCTTTATAGCACTTATCATTTCCTAATACTATATTTGTATTTGTTTGTTTTTTGCCCATTTGTTTTATCTATTAGATATAAAGTCCATGAGGAAGGAAATTTACCTTTCTTCATTGTAGGTACTAAATAAATATTTGATTAAATTAAATAATAAATGATTAGAAAAAAAGAAGCTTTATTTCTTCTGTCATTGCTAAGCTCTCAATAACTACTATAAGAAGAAAGTCTGGTTGAGAATGAAGACAACAAAGAATAGCAGGTCCCAGAGATACACAGAGTCCTGATTTGAGCTGCTGGATCCAGCCAAACCTGCAGCTAACATACATGTGAACATTTCAGTGTTATGAGCCAATACATGTTCTTGTTTCTTTAAGATAGTTTATGTTTAGTTTATTTGCAACCAAATAAAACTCCAACAAATCACTTGCAGGTCATCTCTATGTTAATTTTGTTATCATCCACCTGCTGGGACTGCCTCCTGGTTCTGTCTTTTGTGATCTGTCCATGTGACTATATTTGCTCACCCTGAAGGCACATCAACATCTCCTCAGGCCCATTTTTCACCCCTCTAAGTATGTCTGGCTTCCCAGCCTGGCTCATCTCGCAGATTATCAGGCAGCCACCTCCATTTATGACATTTCTGGCTGATGGAACCTGTCCCCAAATGCCTGGTATGCCCCATCTGGTCTCTAGAAACCATCCCCATTGGCCTTGCCCACTCTGGTAACTGCTGAGCTGTGGATCTGACACAGCAATCTCCAGATGCAAATGCCATAGAACAGCAGTTATGCAAAACACTCTTGTGTCAGTGACCAGAACTGGAATGTCAGCTCCACTATTTACTAGTCATATAACCTCATGCAAGTCACTGAACCCCTCTGTGCCTCACTTGCCTCATCTGCAAGTCCAGAATAGTAACAATATAAGCAAAATAATGTATGCACAGCAGAGCAGCACCTGGTAAACACATAATATATGTGGCTTCTGTTTTCATTATAATAGAACCAGTTTTCCAATGAGATTCCAGAAGGATGAAAAGAGGTTGTACTCCCTCCTGTGTTTCATAAAGCTCAACTGAAAGCAAGACTGTTTTCTTTTTCTTTATCTGTCTTCTTCCCTGACCAGATAATGAGCTCCTGTAGAGCAAGGGCTATGCTTTGTCTTTCTGTGGCTGCAGGCCAGTGATCATCATAAGAGTAGGCACTAAACCAGAATTTGAATTGGTTATTAATATCCAGTAATCAATAATGAGTCTTGATATCAATAGTACAAATTTTGTTAATGGCAAATCAGGGTGGTTAGTCACTAGTTTCTTTTCCTTTCTTTCCTTGTAAGCTTTCCTCTTGGCTTAGATTCCAGGGGACACACACATTCTTTAGGGACAGGCCTATGCCCTGCATCCTTGTCTGCTTTCTTTCCCTGGGGAGCTAACTTCCCTGGGAGGGACTCTTCAGTGTGATGTTCCTCTTCCTTAAATTATTAGGGCAGGAGCAAGCCCTAATCAGCCAGTAGGACTACTTCATCTCTTCTGAAATAGAAGCCTAAAACCCGTTCAACTCTTTTGAAGCCAAGAGGATACCCAAGAGTTTTCAAGACACTGACAGCCTCCTTAAAACCAGGCTGAGTTTCCTAAAAGTTCTTTCCTTTAAGTCTAATTTAATTACCTCTCTATTCCACAGCCTGATGACAAAGAAATGTCTTGCATACAACAGTCACAGATAAAATTTTGATTTTTAATGGATCAATGAATGAATGAATGAACTAATCAATGAAAAAAACCCCCAAATGAATGCATAAGAAATAGGTAGGGGATATTTGCTCTCCTCTCTGTTGTAAGGCCTGGAGTGTTAAGGCACTGATCTCATAGATTACTCTCATTTCTATTCTTTGCTGGATTTTCAGTATTGTTTATCGCCATCATTCTTCAGGAACTGATCAAAACCTAAAGAAATTAGTGCAGGTGGAAAAAGTAGATCCAATAGTACTACTTAACAAAAATTCTGGTCTCTATAGGGAGTCCAGTGGATGGCCCCTATGATATTCTTGAATATCTCTTTGTTTTCTGTGTAAGAAAAGATAACACATCCTTCTAAGTCCCAATAAAAAATTGTTTATCTGTGACTGATGCCTTTAATAGGTCTTCACAATCCCTCCCATTTGCTCCCACTTATTCCAACAGGAGTGTCTTGGATGAAGGGGACCATGAGTGCCTGTCGTGCTATGGATGATGTGTAACTCAAGTCACCAACTGTGAGGTTTGGCTGAAGCATGCTTATTGCTGACTTGGTGTGATGGCTGTTGTGGATAAACAAATCAAACTCAAATTCACAGGTCAATTACACTGAATAATGCCCCACTAATTTTCTTGTTTGAAAAAGTATCTGCAAAGGTTTTCAACTGAATCAGAGGCTTTCAACCAGCTGAGCTGCTTTGACTAACAAGTGGGTCTTGTTTTTTAACACTTGGGATAATGGTAAGGTCTCCAAACCACAGGAGTTTAGGAGGTATCACATGCTTGCTTCACTCCCAAGTGGCATGTCCCTTAGCAACCAGTAGTGCCTAACAAACTCCATCTCATCCTGAGCAAAACAGGGCTTTCTTAAAACACTGCAAACACAGTGAAAATCAGTTCAAAATCAAGGACACCTTTCTCTTAAGAAAATTAATGTTTAGGGTGATCCCTTGTCATTTCTCATTGAGGTTGCTCAGCTCCAGGGCTACCTGATGAGATGAAAGAGTTGGTTGAGATTAGGGGTTCAAGACCTTTGCATTTCATGAGTCCTTACAATCCTTGCTCTCTAAAAATATGAGAAATCAACAGGGTTTGCCAACATTTTTATTTGCCAAGTATAGGCCACAAAACTAAATGACACAAAATAAAAATTACTTTATGACCATGGTATAATAAAATAAATAACACCTTAACAAATACTGAAAAAGTAGAAGGATACAACTTCAGGAACAAGATACAGTCCTTTAAATTGAATTAGTTTAGATTCAAAAATGTTTTATATTATTGTTATTGTTGTTTAATTTCACTGAAGATGGATGCAAACTTTATTTCAACGCAGGTTTCAGATAGCCTCTGAAAAACATTGATCTATCTCTGACTGGTGTAGCTCAGTGGATTTGGTAACATTCCACAAATGGAAAGGTTGCAGGTTTGATTCCTGGTTAGGGTATATGCCTGGGTTGTGGGTCAGGTCCCTGGTTACGGGCACACAAGAGGCAACCAATCAATGTTTCTCTTGCACTTTGATGTTTATCTCCCTCCTTTCTCTAAAAATAAATAAATAAAATCTTAAAAAACAAACAAACATTGATATAACTTTTAGCACTATATGTAAAGTGCTTAAGTAAACCAAGCAGGGATAACATTAGTAATTACTGTGAAATGTGTTTGAAGATCCATCCATGTCCCCTGGCACTGACCTTCTTCCTGTCTGGTTTGTCCTGCTCGCTTGTACTTTCTACTCCTCATATGTAGGTCATGTACTACCTGTCTTCTAACAAAATACCTCTCACTGACTGTTAAGTACAGGGGCTTTCAGACATTTCCTCCCTGTGCTTTGGGTTGCTCATCTGTAGAAGAGAATGGAGCCAATAGACTAACTAATCTTTATAGTCCATTCACTTGTAAAGCATCATGGTTCCAAAGTCCTTGCCATAGCACTTCCCCAGAAACTTCTTCCTGCTCGTTTTAGGATCCTGTCATTGATTTTTTTCCTTCGGTGTATCTTCTATTATTTTGATAGCTAAACATTTCTCCCTCCCCCTACCTTCGGAATTCAATGTGTGTGGTTCTGGGTGGGGCCGAAGCCATCTCCCCACTGCTCCAGCACAGATCTGGCATATGATGGAAACCAGGCCAACAGGAGGGAGATCTTTGTGCCATAGACAGGAGGAAAGATAGCTTTGCTGAATGAAATGGGTTGAATAGTGTCCGCTTATAATTCATGTCCACATGGAATTGCAGGATAATTACCTCATTTGCAACAAGTTCTTTGCAGATATAAGTGAGTAAAGGATCTCAAGAAAGATCATACCTAGATTTAGGGTTGGCCCTAAATCCAGTGATTGGTATCCTTACAAGAGAAAGGAAGGGGAGATTTTACATAGACACAGAGGGGAAACAAAGAAGATGGCAACATGTAAGTAGAGGCAGAGATTGGTGGAATGCATGCAAAAGACTTCTGGCAAACACCAGAAGCTAGGATAGAGGCATGGAATAGGTTTTCTCAGAGCCTCCAAAAGGAATTACCCTGCTGACACCTTGATTTCTGACTTCAGACCTCCTGAACTGTGCGAGACTAAATTTCTGTTTTAAGTTCCCCAGTTTGCGGTGATTTGTTACACAGCCTGATGGAATTAATACACTGGGTTTGCCAAGGGCCATCTTGCTCACCAGAGAGTAGCTGTCCTAAAAATGGAAGAATAAGAGTGAGCTTTGATCAGAACATTGACTGCCTGGATCCAGCTGGGCTTGAAGTCAAGTGTGCCTCTGGATTTCTCGCCTGTGAGCCAACAAATGCTCTTTTTTTTGTTTAAACTCATTTGAGTTAAGCTTCTATCATAGCTAGCTGAAAGACTTCTGATGAAAATATGGGACAGCACTGAGAAAATCTTATTCATCTTTCAAGGCTTAGCCATGGTGGTATTTTTTCCACAAAGCTTTCCCTGGGCTTCCCAGACTGAAAGCCTTGTTTCTTCCTCTAGTCTTCCTATAGCTCCTTTTTCCTCCCACACACAATACTATTAAACTCATATTATTTTCCTTATTAGACCTTTAGGCTTTTGAAAGCAAGATCCCTGTTCTTACCTTCTTTTTCTTACTGCACAAGCTCTATGCCATTTACATAGCAGGTGCTCAGGGCATATTTGATAAACAGATAAATGGAAAAAAATGAAGGAATAAGGAGTGTGGTTTCATTGTTGATGGCTGAGAGTGGAAAATATTTTTGTGTTAGGACCTCTCCTGGTATTCCTAACCATACCAAACACAAATCTCCAACTACTTCCTCATAAATTGCCCTACTAAGAAAACCAGTCAAAGAACCAGACTACTATGAGCAAGCACTGGGTGGGTCCTTTGCCAACATAATAACTGCTAGGCTTTTGTACTGGGCAGTTGTTACCTCAGATCTGAAGTGTCTATCATATCACTCTCTCCTATTTGAAACCTTTCAATGGTGTCCAACAACCCTTAGGGAAAAGTCCAAACCTTTGCTCATGGCCTTTGAAACCTGGCTCCTTGCAATATCTCTAATCTTATCTCTCAAAACTCCATCATGTTGTATCTCTACTTTGACTTCATGCACTTCTCCAATCATGTCAAAAATTTCGTCTGCTCTCTCTTTTCTTTCTCTGTCACCTTGTTTTTTTGTTTTTTGTTTTTTTGTTTTTTTGGTTTCTCTTGCTCCTGCCGACCTTCGTTCTTCTGGAACATTCTTTCTCTAACTCTTTTCACATAGCTTACTCCTATGCATGCATTAGATCTTTGCTTGGATGCTAATTCCTCTGGAGGACTCCCCTCATCCATTGGGACCACCCTCTGTGTCCCCAGAGCTCTCTGCATTTCTATATCATAGCTTTTACCACCCTGCATTGTTGCAATTGCCTGTTTGTTTGACCATAGCTCCCATCGATACTGTCTGGATCCTATCCCTTTTGATCAATATTTTATTTCTAACACACAGTATACAGTAGAGATGCTTAACATGGTTCTTGAATGGTCAAATGATCACATAAACAAACAAACAAACAAACAAACAAATAAATAATGGAGAATTTCCTGGTAATTCTCAAAGCCTAACTTGGTCTTAGTCATATTCTCCTTTATTTATTTCCTCACTCTTGAGGAGTAACCAGGCCTTCATACCTGAGCCACAAGAAAGTGAGGGCTGCCATATATTTAGAGAGATGAAGATGGCTCATTTCCAACATGGTGTCCTTGTTCCCTTAACTGTCTATGAACACCATAATGAGGGCTACCAAGAGATGTTTAATATTTTGAAAGCTTGACAAAAATCACACAGATGCTCATGAAAAAACTGCATAGGCTAACAAAGCTACATTGATGTGTGATTTAAGGGGGCAAAATCTGTGGATGACAGAGAATACTGTGTTCTATTTCTCCTCCTGCTAATGGAACTCTCACAAGATGCACTTATACTTGAGGGCAGACATGGCCATGCACACAGAAGACCTTTTGTCTCTTTCTCAAGAAAGCATTTAATTACTGCTACTGGGCTTTCTAGTCTGGTCTTCCCTTCTCTCAGCAAATTTAGAAGCTCAGGCTGCCATGGGGCTATTATATGAACCTCACAGACTTGGTATGAGCAAGAAATGAACTTGCTGAGATAAGCCATTGAGATAATTTTGAACCTATTTGTTATAATAGAAACTAAGTCTATTTTGATGGAAGTACTGTGATATTTTTTAATCTTAAAGACCTAGCATGGTGCTTGGCACAGAGGAGATATGCTGAATGAATGAATGAATGAATGACAACTAACCAGGAAGCTATCTTACTCTATATCTTCAAAAACCAGAAAACAGACTTTTAAGATTAAAAAACAAATTATATGTGAAATAGATGCCCCCAGCGTTGCATTGCAGAGCTGCCTTATTTCCAGCACTAGCGTAAGTAACTTTGACACTAGAACTCAGTTAAAAACACAAATATTTTATAAGAACCTTTGCTCATAAATCTAAGCTCTTTGATTATCTCAGTTATGAATGACTTCCTCTAAAATAACAGAGATGTAGGATACATTGATATTGGTCTTAGCTGCTCAGTGGGATTTTAGACTGAATAATGAATCCAGGAAATGGTTTGCACTTCACTTGATCAAACAAAAACTCCAATAATTAGTATTGAATCAGATGGGACCGATTTTCAGGATTCTTTTTTGCATCACCATAGACACCTGGTTGGAAACGATAGCGTGGCCTATGCTGTTGTGTGTCTCTGCCCTCTAGTTTGTGGAAGCCTGCAGTTTGACGTCAATAGTGGAGGTAGGGGCTTTCTTCTCTAGTACATTGATTTTAAATTAAATTAACTGTGATCTTTAGGTCATCTCCTAGATTATAAAAGCTGAATGCCTCATTAATGATGAAAACAGTAGGAGTAAATGTATTGGAGCAGGTTGAGCAATTTAAGTACTTTAAAATGCAACTAGTGCAAAGCAAGGGTATTGCAAGCTATTCAATTAAGGATTGATTCCAGACATGCTGATGGGGAAAAACTACTTGAGTAGATGAATCTTAGAAAATAGTTGTGATCCTCTGAAGACAGGCCCTTTCCTGCCTCTACTCTTTGGGTCCTGTTGTGCTCACGTGAATCTCCTTTTCCACTTCAATCATGATGGTCCCATCAACTTCCACAACCTTCTTCATGTTCAGAAGGGAGAATTAGCTGCATGGTTTTTATTTTCCACTTGAATCTTGAGTATCCTTCTTCTACAACATTCTCCATTATTAGAAAAGTGTATTAATTATTTATTGCTGTGTAACAAATTATCTCAAAACTTAGTGGCTGAATCAACAATATCTATTTTCTCATTATTTTTAGAGGTCAGAAATCTTGGCACAACTCAACTGGGTATTTTGCTACAAGGTCTTGTCACAAGCCTCAATTAAGGTATCTATTGAGGCTTCAGTCATCCCAATTCTTAAAAAGGACAAACCCACTTGGGGAAGAATATATTTCCAAACTCAATCATGTGGTTGTTGACAGGATTCAATTCATCAGATGTTCAACTCTGGAACCTCTGTTCCTTGATGGCTGTTGGCCAGAAGCTTCCCTAAGTTCCTTTCCATGGAGGTCTATTCATAGGGCAACTCAAAATATGACAATTTATCCCATCAGAGCAAGCAGGCAAAAGAGCCAGAGAAAGTTTTAGAGAAAGACAGCAAGATAAAAACCACAGATTTTTATAACCTAATCTAGGAAGTGGCATTCCAACACTTTAGCTGAAATTTATTCATTAGAAGGGAGTCATTAGGTCCAGCCTACATTCTCAGGGAGGGGGTTTCATCAGGCATGAATACCAGTAGGTGGGGATCATTGGAAGGCATATTAGAAGCTTGCCTAACATGAAGAGCAAATGTCTGGTAGCAGAAATTATCTCTCAGCCTTTTTCTCTACTCTACCCCATTAAAAGAAGAGAATGAATAGATATTTATGATTAAAGCAGTCTCCTAAAAATGAAAAAAAAATCTATGATATGTTTTAATTTTAAAATTAAAGAAAATTTGCATTTTACTTCATTCATCCTATGATATAATGAGTGTTAACATGTATACAGAGCTTATTACATTTCGAGCACTATTCTGAGTACTTGATACACACACTCACGTATATTAATTTAATCCTCACCAAAACCCCTGTAAATCTACCATTACATCACCATTTTAAATATTAGGAGACTGAGATACAGAAAGGTAAATAAAAGCCTAAGTTCACTCAGCTAGTTAATGGAAAAATCAGGATTCAACCAAAGCAGTCAACTCCAGGATCCAGGCTGTTCTGTATTATATTTTATTGAATTTTTAAGCTATTTTGGATTACTGCTATTATGAGTTGAATTGTATCCCTTCAAGTTTGTATGTTGAACTTTTAACTCCTAGTATCTCAGAATGTGACTGTGTTTGGAGAAATGGCCTTTCCAGAGGTAATTAAGTTTAAATGAAGTCATTGGAGTAAGACATAATTCAATATGACTGATGGCTTTATAGGAAGAGGAGATTAGAACCCAGAAACTTCTAGTCAAGGTGGAGGCATAGGTAAGGGAGGAAAGAAGGGGAAGGGTCTAGTTAAAGAACAAGTATAAATGACCCATGAACATGGACAGTAGGGTGGGGATTGACTGTGAGAATGGGGGGGAGCAGGGTAGGGAAGAGCAACAGGGGAAAACTGGGACAATTGTAATAGAACAACAGTAAATAAATAAGTGAATGATGAAGGCATAAGTAAACACACTTTGCCTCCTTACACAACTACAGAAAAAATTACAACCAGACCTCAAAACAAGTAACACCCAGAACCGCCAGGAAATTGAACTATATGGAAGTCCAACAACCAAGGATTTAAAAAAGGCACATTCATTCAGACAGATAGGAAGCATGGAGATGTGGAGATGGGCAGAGAAACACAAAGCCCCAGTGTGGGGCAGAGAGGCAGCAGAATGGGCAGTCCCACATTCGTGTGTGTAGATATAAATCAGGAGGGATACCTCAGGAGTGAAGGATTCCATCCCCAGGCCAGACCATACAGCCTAAGGTTCCAGCACCAGGAAGATAAATCTCCATAACTCTTGGCTGTAAAAACCAGTGGCAGTTGGGGTGGTGGAATAAACTGCTAGGTTTTCAGGAGACTCTGCTTAAAGGGCCCTCGCAGTCTTAGAACTTATACAGAACCACCCTCTCTGCAATTCAGCACCAGGGGAACAGTTGGAAGGGTGCCAGTCACATAAAGGGAGTAAGTGAAGTGACTGGAAACAAGACAAATGCCACGCAAACCTCTAGAAGGAAGACAGCAACATTGTCCCCTCTCTGAGCCCTCCCCCCACACAGAGCCATAAAATGGTAAAGTAGGTGGCCCCACCCTGGTGATTACCTAAGGCTCTGTCCCACACAATTTACAGGTGCCTTTTCTGCAACAGGCCATGCTATACTAAGACAGGGAGTCAAAATGTTCTATCTAATACACAAAGACAAACACAGGGAGGCTGCCATATTGAGGAGATAAGGAAATATGGCCCAGATGAAAGAACAGAACAAAATCTCAGAAGAACAACCAAATGAAACAGAGGGAACCAATCTAACAGATATGGAGTTCAAAACACTAGTGATCAGGATGCTCTGAGAACTCATCAAGTATGGCAACAACATAAAAAAGACTCAGGAAGAAATGAAGATTACATTAAGTGAAATAAAGAAAAATCTATGTGGAACCAATAATGGAGGGGATGATGTCAAGATTTAAATGAACAATTTGGAACATAAGGGAGAAAAAAAGCATTCAACCAGAACATCAAAAAGAAAAAAGAATAAAAAAAAATGAGGATAGTATAAGGAGCCTCTGGGACATCTCCAAACATACCAACATCTGAATAATAGGGGTGCCAGAAGGAGAAGAGGAGAGAGAAATTGAAAATTTATTTGAAAAATAATGAAAGAAAACTTCCCTAATTTGGCAAAGGAAATAGACATACAATTCCAGGAAGCACAGAGAGTCCTAAACAAGTTGGACCCAAAGAGGACCACACCAAGACAAATCATAATTAAAATGCCAAAGATTAAAGATAGAGAATCTTAAATGCAGCAAGAGAAAGGCAGAGAGTTACCTACAAAGGAGTTCCAGTAAGACTATCAGCTTATTTCTCAAAAGAAACTTTTCAGGCAAGAAAGGACTGGCAAGAAGTATTCAAAGTGATGAAAAGCAAGGACCTACAGCCAAGATTACTCTATCCAGCAAAGCTATCATTTAGAATGGAAAGGCAGATAAAGTGCTTCCCAGACAAGGTAAAGTTAAAGGAGTTCATCATCACCAAGTCATTATTACATGAAATTTAAAGAGCCTTATTTATGAAAAATAGGATCAAAACTATGAAAATTAAAATGGCAACAAACCAACAACTATCAACAACTGAATCTAAAAAAACAAACAAACAAACAAACTAAGCAAACAACTAGAACAGGAACAGAATCATAGATATGGAGATCATTTGGAGGGCTATCAGCTGGGAGGGGGAAGGAGGAAAATGGGGGAAATAGTGAAGGGATTAAGAAGCAAAATTGGTAGGTACAAAATAGACAGGGGGATGTTAAAAATAGTATAGGAAATGGAGAAGCCAAAGAACATATATGCACGACCCATGGACATGAACTAAGTGGGGGGTTGTTGGAGGGAAGGGGGTAGTGGGTAGCAGAGGGAAAAGGGGGAGAAATTGGGACAACTGTAATAGCATAATCAATCAAATATATTTTTAAAAAAAGAAAAGGAGATTAGAACACAGACAAAATTGGAGGGTAGACCATGTGAAAACATTGGAAAAAGATGGCCATCTACAAGATGAGAACCTTTAGAAGAAACCAACCCTGCTCATACCTTGATCTTGGACTTCTAGCTTCTGGAACTCTGAGGAAATAAATTTCTGTAGTTGAAGCCAATCAATCTATCGTATTTGTTGTGGCAGCACTAGTTAACTAATCTGCTATTAGGAATATTAGTATCTCAGGATAATGTGCCATATATTAGCTGTAGTTTCCAGGATCCCTGGCATACCCCAGTTTCACTGGCTCAAGTGTGTTGAAGAGTATGTGGGATTTGGCAGCCAAAACAAGAACTATCTTCAGCATGTAAAACTAGGCAAGCTCCATACATTTTCCTGAAAATGAGACTAATAAGACCTACCTCACAGGGCTGTTGAAGGAATTAATGAGATAATGTGAAAGTGTCTGGCACAGTAGCTGACATATATTAAACCTTTACTAAATGTCATTTATTGCTTAAATGGCAAGCCACATGCTACAGCAATTAGTGACGACACAACAGAGGCATGGTACCTTGTTCTCTCTCTCTCTCTCTCTCTCTCTCTCTGTTCATGCTGTTCTGAAAAAAAGATTGTTAAAAATTCTCTGTTCTTCTTGAGTGCAGGCATTCTTGATATTTGTCCATTGCAATTTTTTCCGATGCTGACTCAGAACTCTACTATCATTCTTATTGTAAATGCAAAAATATGAAGAGAATTCCAATGTGACTCAGTTTCCAGTCTTCTATGAACCCTTTAGACTGAAGATGATAAGAAATATGTAAGACTCCCTGTTACAAAGAACTCCATCAGAGTGAACTCCAGCTCCGTTGAACGAATGCTTACTGAGCACTTGAAATGCCAGGCAGTAAGCTATTTACCTTCTGTCATCTAATAACTAATGATGAATGTGATGTCAGCCTGCGTCAAAGCAAGCTTAGTTATATGAAAAAAGAGAAGATACTAATTCCTTTTCATTTGATATTGATCAGACCATATTTGGAACAATGTTTTCAGTTATAGATGCCCTTTGTAAATATAGAAATTAAGAAAGGATATAGTGTTCAAAGGATGGTGAGAAGTGTAGTGAAACATTATTGAAAGAAATGGGAGCATTTAGCTTGAAGATAAGAAAAACTGTTTTAAATTCTTAGACATCTGTCATAAAGAAGGAGGTTTCATTTCTGTTGCTCTCAGTAACAAAATTGTGACATCTAGTGAGACAGAATTCAGTTCAAAAAAGCTAAAAATGTTTCCTATTGATTGAGTTGTATTCCCCTTGTACCATATACATATGTTGAAGCCCTAACTCCAAATGTGACTATATAGAAATAGGGCAGTAATTAATGTTAAATGAAATCATTAGGATGATCCTATGGAATCGATGGCTTTATAGAAAAAAAGAAGAGAGAGAAATCTCTTTCTCCTCATGTGTGCAGGTGAAGGAAAGGTCATGTGAGCACAGAGCATGAAGCCAGCTGTCTGCAAGCCAGGAAGAAAGGTCTCATCTGGAACTTAATGGTCCAGAACCTTGATCTTGGAATTTCCAGCCTCTGAAATTGTGAGAAAATATATTTCTGTTGTTTAAGGCATCCACTCATGGTATTTTTGCTGTGGCAATTTGAACTGACTAAGGTAATGTCCAATCATTAAAATCAAATAATTTAATGCATGTTTAAGTACCATGCAGGGGCCCAGATGTGTTAGAGACACGGTGGAAGATACTCCATAGCAGGCTAGAGACTGGAGTAGCTGACTTCTACAGTCCATTCCTCCGTTGGGATTCTGTGATTTCAGTAGTCCTTAAAGCTCATGGACACAGAAACACAGGTTACTCTGCTTGAATTACTATCCTCTAACTTTATGGAGACTAGACAATTTTGTTTCATCTCTTGTGTCAACTCTGATTGACAGTGGCTGCCTGAAATACTGTTTTGAGAAGGATTTTTGAAGCTGCATGAAAAAAAATAATTTCTATTAGAAAGAGCTTATACCTGGTAGGCTCTTATGCACCAAGGCCTATTCTAAGCACAGAATTTGTATTAATTTACTTTAAATTTGCACAACTCTCAGAGTTGGATCCTAATAACATCAACAGTTTTCGGTAAGAGTGTTAAGGCACAGACAAATAATCACTCAAAGGCTGCATGGTTAACAATTGGCAACATCAGACTATGAATCCAGTAGTTTGAGAACTTTTGCCTGAAACTGCTAGAGTATAACACCTGCCCAACAACCCATTTGCAATATTTATCATGAGTGGAGGGGGTTGAAGAGGTATATGCTAATAAATCCTTAAGTCCTAATCTCAGGATTTGCTTTGAGAGACATCAGAGTAAGACAGGTGGGCCTAAGATATTTTTATTTCAGTGCTGTAATCATTCAGACACACACAAGAAAAAATTTTGAAGGCACTTTAATAGTTGAGTACCAGATTAATATTCGATATCCCAAATATTCCCAATTATCGGGAAACGTTGTGGAATTCCATTATTTCTTCCAAAATTCCATTTGGGACTATGACCAATTCATGCTATGATAGATAGTAGAGATAGGCAACATCAGTTTTTGAACTGATGTTATCCATATTTGTGGGAACACCATCTCCCTTCTTAATCAACTCCCACCCAGATATCTATTTACACTGGGGATCATATATGCTCAGTACTTGCCTGACACCTTCTTCCTTCCACAGTCCTCTCCCTGTCTTCTCTGCTCTTGATTATTCTCATGCAAACTCTTGCATATTGTATTGATAGCTGCAGAACCATTTCCTGTCCTGTCTTGTCATCCACCTGTGTTTGCTGAAGGTAATGTCATTGTCTTTCTCTGGTCTAGACCTGGTTGATCTACTCAGGTAACTGTGACTGTTGAGTATTTAATCAACAGCCCCCAAAACTGACACACAAGAGTAGGGTAGGCTTTTTGCTCAAGGAAAACACAGCCCTCTCTCCCATTAATGTCAAAGGACAATTGCCAGTATCTCATGCCTGTCAGTGTCTGACGGATTTACGAGAAATAAGTAAATGAGAGGCCCTGGATTATAAAAAATTTCCAAGCATTCATTGCGAATATGCCTGATTTTTACATTTTTGTAGAAAATTCCTCCTGTTTCCTTGCACACATCTCAGTGTATCTCATTTTTTAATTTATTTAAAATATTTTTTCTATCAAATTAGCTTCAAGAATCCTGCATCTTTTCTTCTTCCAGAATTTCCCTGTGTTCCCTTTATTGTAGGGAGGACTAAGGAAAGATGATAAAAATCTACAGTCCTTGATCTTACAATTTAAAATGCAAGATGTTAAAATCAAATAAAGTAGGTCAAGGCTTCTCTGTATTTAGCAGAGAGTAGCGCTTTTCCATATCAGCAAATATTAAAGATGATAGGCAATCAAAAGTGATGTATCTTTCTTTAGTATAAGAGAATGTTATTAAGAAGCTAACATTTTAGTTTTATCTTCTCCAAAGATGTGGAACAAATCCAACTCTTTTGCTTATGATTTTATGGATGGCTATTTATACACTTAAGTAGAGGTACTTTATTTTGCATTTATTTGGACAATGAGTAATAGTTAAACACATTCACCTAATTAATTATGAGTGAAGTCTATTCAAATGCATCGTGTGGTTAAGCTTAGAAAATCCTCAGGGATCTGAAGCAATATATAAAGTTGGTAGATCTGATAGAACAAAATGGAGGAATTGCAAAGAGGAATAATACTTGAATTCAAGGCTAGAGGTACCTGGGGAAAACTTTAAATCTGGTTTATTCTGAGATTGGAGAAAGTTATGAATATCCTCTATTATTCCAGGACATAATAGCACTCAGTTGGACAAACATAATAAAATGTGTAAGTAAAATAAATGATGCAGCTCTTCTTCCTAATAATAGCAAGTCTGGCATCTAGGATGCATACTATGTTCCTTTAATGAAAAAGAAGAATGCAAAAACCTCTAAAGCAGGCTAATACTATTAATATGTTAAATTATTGTGTAAAAATTTACCTCACTAATATCAAGGAATAACTTTAACAACTACTTGCAAGATACAGTGAAGATGTTTCTATTAGTTAGTGGAGAGAATCGTTGGTTGAAGGACTTTGTGATGGAGGGCCTGCAACCTGAACCTTCAAATCTTTCATCTCCTTCCAAGTATGGCACATGCCATGAAAGTAAGCAGGAGAGAGTCATACTTAACATCTATTCAAAATGGGAATCGCTGCTTTATGAGGATGTCATAAACTCCATAGCTAACCCTGGAACTATCTAAGGTTCTGATTCCTTGGAGTCCATGCTGATCCCCAGTTGCAGCCTCTTATCTCTGTTAATTAAGCCCAGCCAAGAGCCAGACCCAGTCTTTCAAAGTGGGGTACATTGGATCTGGAGCAGTTGGGGCACTGGCTGCTAGCCATGTCCTGGATTCATTAATGGCCCACATACTCCTGACTTTTGTTGTGCATCCTGATACTGCATCCATTAATCTGGGATTTAAGATGAGCCAACATCTGTGAGTGTTTCAAGTGGACTCACACCCTCTCCCCCAGTCACATGCCTCTTCCAATTCCTAACTTAGACTTCAGATGTGTCTCCAAATTGCCCTGGCTCTGTTCCTACGCTTATGTCTATTTGAATTCTCCCCTGGCACAAGAACTCCCTCCCACTCTAACCAACCACTTACAACTTGGTCTCAACATTCTCCTAATCTTAATCAGAGGTTCCATATCTGTTGTTTGCTCTGTGCCAACCTCTAGTACCACAGAAAGAGCAGCCCTACCTGGAATGCAGGCTGACCTCTTGTGGGCTGGAAGTACTCTTCCTGGTGCATTTGTTTCCCTTATCTCTTTCTCTTGGCCAAAATGAAAACTGAATGTATTGGGTTTATTAAATAAGGAGGAAGAGAGAGAGAAAGGATAGGGAATAGGGAGGGAGGAGAAGAAAAAATGAACCTGGCAACATGTAGTAAGGGATTGCTGTGAAGTTCACTAACGTGTGGTGTGGTTCAACACTCTGACTTCTTGTTAGGAAACACAAAACAAAACAAAAGCTCATGCATGGAGTAGAAGCTCATGGATCAGGCCAATAGAAAAGTTTCTTATCAGCTCAGACTCCCCCTACCAACCCCAGTTAGTGACCACTCACCCAGAAAGAGCCTTAAAATATCCTCCTCCACTGCATCAAGAAGTCTGATTTAACAAACAATAACATCATAAAGAACATAAACAAAGACCAAGTGCACTAAACTCTGTGTGGGTGAGTGAGAGAGGTAGGTATGCTACCAGGGACAAATTTATTAAATTTCTGGAAACCTGAAATTTTATAATTTAGGGAGCCCCTGTTAAAAAAATACAAAATGATAAATGACAACTTAGTTATTAGAAATATATTTATTTTTTATATTCTTTATTTTATTTTATTTTTTTATTGTTGAAACACATTTGTCTCCATTTTCCTGCCACCACTTTCCCCTGCCCCAGCCATCCCCACTTTCCACCCTCAATCCTTCCCCACTTTGGCTTTGTCCATGGGTCCTTTACACATGTTCCTTGATTTGACCCTTCCCCTTCTTTTCCCCATTACTCCCACCCCTCATTCCCTCTTGTTACTGTCAGTTTGTTTTTTCTTTCAGTGTTGCTAGTTATATTTTTCTGGATTGTTTGTTTTGTTGATTAGGTTCTACATATAGGTGAGATCATATGGTATTTGACCGTCTGGCTTATTTTGTTTAGTATAATGCTCTCCAGCTGCATCCATGCTGTTGCGAAGGGTAGTAGCTCTCTCTTTCTTTCTGCTGCATAGTATTCCATTGTGAAACGTACCATAGCTTTTTGATCCACTCATTTATTGATGGGCATTTAGGTTGCTTCCAGCACTTGGCTATTGTAAATTGTGCTGCTATGAACGTTGGTGTGCATAGGTTCTTTTGAATTGGTATTTTGGGATTCTTAGGGTATAATCCCAGCAGTGGAATTGCTGGGTCAAAAGGCAGTTCCATTTTACATTTTTGAGGAAATTCCAAACTGTTTTCCACAGTGGCTGCACCACTCTGCATTCCCACCAACAGTGTACTAGGGTTCCCTTTTCTCCACAACCTCACCAGCACTTGCTGTTTATTGATTTGTTTATGATGGCCATTCTGACTGGTATGAAGTGGTATCTCACTGTGGTTTTAATTTGCATTTCTCTGATGGCTAGTGAAGCTGAGCATCCTTTCATATGTCTCTGGGCCCTGCGTATGTATACCCTTCTTGAAGAAGTGTCAGTTCAGGTCCTTTGCCCATTTTTTAATTGGATTGTTTGTCTTCCTGGAGTTGAGTTATGTGAGTTCTTTATATATTTTGGAGATCAAACCCTTGTCTGAGGTTTCATTGACAAATATATTTTCCCATGAGGTTGGTTCACTTTTCATTTTGCTGATGTTTTCTTTAGCCATGCAGAAGCTTCTTATTTTGATGAAGTCCCATTTGTTTATTCTTTCCTTTATTTCCCTTGCTCTAGGGGACATATTGATGAAAATATTGCTGTGTGGGATATCTGAGAGTTTTCTGCCTATGTTCTCCTCTAGGACTTTTATGGTGTCATGACTTGTATTTAAGTCTTTTATCCATCTTGAGTTTATTTTTTTGTGTGGTGTAATTTGGTGGTTGAATTTCAATTTTTTGCATGTAGCTGTATATTCACTTATAGTGACAATAAAAATCACTACAAATAATACATTTTTAAATTTGTCACAAACAATGTTTTGGTTACAAATAATAACAATGTTTTTATTAATTAACTGCCTAACCTGTCTCTATAATGTTTTTTGATGCATATTCTTTGATTGTGTCTTCATATGGAAATACTTTTGAAATATAATCCTTTCTATAGAAAACAAAAACTCTTAAATTATTAATACTTATTTTTTAGTTTCAGTGATTTAGAAAATTTTATTTTACCTTTAATACTAGTTATTGTTGACATCTCACAAATTTGCAAAGTTCTGCCTAGTTTCATTTATATATATTATTGGTAATACTGATAAAGCATTGGGCCCTACAAACACTGGAATTCTAACAAATTCTGTTTCTTACTATTACCTTTAAAAAAGTAAATGTATAGTACATTTGCAATTGCATCTACTGTATTATGAGTATATTTCCAATAGAAGAGAGATTCAGTTCTGACCAGATGTTAAAGAAAACTAAATCCTCCATCTGCAATGTTACCTGCCTGCTGATTGGAAGAGGCTCCACTGACCCACTTCTGCTTCACATGTCTCAAACCATGTTTCTCCTCTGGTTTCACATACATCCCATGCCAGGTGCTATAGGACATGCATATATTGTGATATGACTTCTGGGCCTATACCTTGGTGTCCTGAAGCTCAGTGAGGTAGCTTAATGAATGGTAGGAGTGTGCCTAGAAGCCACTGCATCACCAGGAAGGGCAGCAATACCTTAACTATATGTGGAAAGGGCTGTGAGCGACAAATATGAGGTCTGTCCAGAGGTATCCAGCTATATGTTATGAAAAATAGAAACATTTATTGAAGAAGAGACAAGATACAAGAAACATGGTACCTAGGACAATGATGTCTCAGTCCACCTCAAACTAAGCACCTTGGGACCTCACACAGTTCTCCCAGTCACCATCAGTGGCCCCATTGTATTTTCCTGAATCTTATCAATGGACTAATATTTCTTCCCTTTCAAAGGTGATTTTAGTTTTGGGAAAAGCCAGGCTGCAGGGCACCAAATGTGGGCTGTAGGGGGGCTGAGTCATCTGGGTAATTTGATGTTTTGCCAAAAATCTCTGCATGAGATGTAACGCATGAGTAAGCATGTTGTTGTGATGAAGCTGCCAATCATCAGTTGCCCATAGCTGTAGCCTTCTGAATCATCCAAATATTTTCCATGGAGGAATGTTGAAACTTAATGCAAAATTTGATGCATATTTGTTACTCTACTCACTCAGTCATTTAGAATGCGTTGGCCAAACAGTATATGTACTCATTCAATTGTGTCTACCACTCCCACTGACTAGCACAGTAAAGTTGTCATTGTTCGCACATGCATGTTGGAGTCCAGTCTCCTTGGCTGCTAGGTAACATCAATGTCACACAAACTATTCTTGTTACATTAACAATGGCTGGACTTTTTCTGGACAGACCTTGCAGATTCCACTAAACACAAATTAATGTCTGAACAATTCAATCTGCCCTTAGTGGGACCTGCAAATACCTGTAGCTACATCAGTACTATCTGACTTGAAGGGAAGTATGATAGAGTGGAGATTAGAATAAAAATAAACAGTGACCTTAAGTAATTAAGGTTAACTTATTTATATACATTTTATGCATTTATAGGGTCTCTCCCAGAAATGAGAGATAAGTCATGCTTAATAATGAGGGTCCTAAAACAAGGCATAGACATTTCTCTGAAGCTGTTAATTGATACAACTGGTATGGAACAGATAACAAGAAAAATACAAAAGAGTATTCAACTATTCCCATAGATCTTCTAGTTTCTCACTGAAGAGAAAATCTATTTTGCTTTCAGAACCCAAAGTATCTTATTCATAATTTTTAAATATAAGAATGTGTTTTAGATCATGTATTTTCTCCTTCTATAGTATAGATTTCAGTCATTCTCACATTCTGCTATTGTCTTTGTAAACCCTCCAGGCAGATAACTGATCTTTATGGATATTACATAACTGTTATGGTCCTGCTTTTTGTGTCCAAGTGGGACAAATAGCTCTCACATGTAATTCTATCTTGATAAACCTTATTTTCTGGGTATGCCACAAGTTACAGAAGACTAAAATATTCTGAGGACTGAAACAATCACCTATATTATAATATACTCTTTGCAATAACAAAACATGGGTAGCCTGTGCTGAAAGCTTAAACTCTAAAGTATGGTGCTCTTCTGGTGATACATAGAAATTGGAGCAAAGGAAGAAAATGATAGAAATAGGTTCAAGCAACAGATGGATGTCTTGACAAAGTTTAAAGAAGGTTTAAAATTACAATGATAAAATCCATGACTATTTGCTGCAAAATAAGTCACTTTTCTCTTATGAAAGAATTGTATAGAAAATCATGCACCTCTGTAAGAAGAAGTCAAGATTTTGACTCTAAATATAGAAAAATAGAAGCATATGTTACCAGGACATATTTTAATGCATGCTCTTTTGCTTCTCAAAAATATACCTCAAATTATTGAAAGAATCAGGTTTGCTTTATACATTTATCTATTTTGTATATGAAAAACTAAGAATTTGTTGAAGAAACATAAGGCTAAAAATAACAAATAAAATTTACTCAATTTACTTTTCTTTGGAATCAAAACATATCTAATCCTAGGTTTAAAAAGTTATTTTTCATTCCTGAATATTTCTAGAGAAGGAGATTCAGAGCCATCTTTCAATAAAATTTCAGTGTTTACATTATGCTCATCAAATATAAATTCATCCATTTAATTTTCTAACAAGAAATCTTCCTTCTATAAAAAATAAAGATCAGTTTATTTGTAATCTTTTGCACATAAACCACTTACACAATTTTGCTAAACTCGCTTTCCAAGTTTTATATTTTCTTTTTTAACCAGAAAAACCCTACTTGCTTTGATATTTAGTCATATAACTCTTAATCCATTTTTGACTCATCTTTTAATATGATCCCTCTTTAGTCATACAGCCCAGTTGAGCTCTTCTTTTATAAAAATTTGTTATTGTATCAGGCAAAAATATGTTTGCTTGCAAGTAATGAAAACCCCAACAAATAGTAGTTTAAACAGGAAAGGGTTTTTTTTTAATCCATGAAACAAAAGTGCAGGAGTAGACAGTAATAGGCAGTTTGGTAGTTCAACAATGTCATTAAGCATCCTCTTTTTCCTCCTCCAATCTTCCCCCTCTGCTATCCTTAGGATGAGATCTTTCTTAACGTGCTTGTGACCTCATAGTCACAAGATGACTGTTGCACTTGAAAGATCAGATGCAGGAAAAGACTAAACTTTTCTCATCATCAGATGGAATCTATTTCCCTACTCATGGAATCTGGGTTGACCTTGTGACTTGCCATGACCAAGAGTATAGAAGGAATTAAAGATATTCCAGTTACAAACTCAGGCCTTAAGAAGTCCTGCATTCTTTTACTCTCTTTTGGAAATTTGCTTTAATACCACTAAAACAGTTTGCTAGAGGATGGGAGACCATGTGGAGCAGAGACTACCTATCTCAGTTGAGGCTACAATAGATCAGTGATTCCAAAACTGACCCACATCTAACCATAGACGCTGTAAAGAATATTTAGCTTAACCCCACCTAAACTGGTAATCTAAAGGATCACAAGTTAAATAAATGGCTGTTTTAAGTCAATAAGTTATAGGGTGTTTTCTTATAAAGTGAAAGCTAACTGATACACATGGGTTGTTCTGTATCACACCATTTCCACCTTATATTCACCAGTAGTGTTATTGACCTAGATGAATTCATTTCTACAATAACTGAATGTTTACATTTCATCTGTTATCAATAGAAATTGAGTGGTGTCTTTAGCTTCTTTCTGCAAAATTTCCTTGACCAGTTTTAGAAAAGACAACAATGAGTCCAAATGGATTACCCTTGTGCATATTCCACACCTGGTCCCATATTTTTTGCTTAGATTAAGTCTAAGAAAGTAGGCTTTCTAACATAGTCACTCCTTCCTTCAGATGTTGCTGTAAGTGAAAGATCCTAATATATAGCATCCCCCAAACTTCAGAGAATAGTGATGAAACTCTGAATCAAGCCTTTCTTTTGATTTGAGATGAAGGAGAAAACATCCCTCCTACACCTCAGTGAAAGGATGGCACTCACGGTATGCCAACTGCCTCCCTAAATTCCTCTATGATTTCTAAGAATCCAACCTTTGTCCCCAAGAGCCTTTTAACTTATTTTTGATCACTTCTTTTGAAAATCCCACATCATGCATTCTCACCTCATATTGGAATGTAACACCTAATTCCATTTTATCATTCTGTATGTGGAAATAAAGTAGTCACTATATGTAGATTTTTAAATTTATCAACAAATACAAGAGTCATTTTGGCTGGAGGTGGGGGTGAGAGAAGTTAAGTAACTGTTTTCCAGAACTCAGGACTTTAGAGAAACTCTGCCACATCTTAACTCAAGTTTTAAATGCATTTGAACATTATCATTATCATTTGAGATTCAAAGCTACCTGAGGGAATATAAACAAAATGTAATGAATGCCAGTGATAAGGTGTCACAAACATCAAGAGGACGCCTGGTGGGGTGCTGCATGGAGCAGCTACCCTTACAATGTCTGTTCTTATTTAACATCTTCATTCATAAGCCAGACCAGGGAACAGACAGCACACTGATGAAATTCACAGATGGTACTCATTTGGGAGATATTATGAATACCAGGGATCTCAGGGAAATGATACAAAAGGACTTGGAGAAGGAATAACAATGAGACTTGACTTTGAAAATGCAAAGTGATGTATCTGGATATGAAAAAAGAAACCTTCAACATTATTAGAGGGGAGAAAACCAGAAGTCAACGTCAAAAGTGACATCAAGTTGGATAATGGAGTTAAATTTAAAAATGGGCCTTGTGAAACACAGCAGAAAAATCACTGGTGTATATCTTAATCTTCTCTGATCTCTGAAAGTTGAATTAAGAATCATTACTGTGTTCTCTCATATTCTTAATATACCATATTGTTTTCATAAATTTCCTTTTGTGATTTGCCCATCCTTCCTCATCAGACTCTAAGCTTCTTGAACACAAGGATTGTGTAAACCTTGGGTCTGCCTCAGTGATTGGCACATAGTAGGCACTGGATAAATACTTGAAAACAAAAATGGACTACATCCAACAGCATCTCTTTTTATGGAATATGATAGTAAAAGCGATCAGTTAACACTTTGATTTCAGGATTCTATAAGTAAATAGGGAGTGAGGGAGAGTTGCAAAGAAGTTGGTATAATAATACCACCTCTCATTTGTATAGACCTTTCATAAATACTGTTTGAAGAGAAAAAAAATAAAGACTACCTCTCCAATTAAAAGGGACAGAGGCGATGAAATTCTCACAATGGAGATAATGTATTTGAGAATTGGAGATCTATGCCTGATTTGTAAAACGTGTTTATGTCTTTTTGAGCATACATCAGGTATGCAAGGCATGTTAGCATAGTGTGAAATGTGAATGTTCCCAATAGCAGATCCCTGAGTAGGGTTTGGGGAACACAAAATCTTTTAAGCAGCTCCCAAGGTCAATTTTTTTTCATACTATACTAAGATGCTTTAGCCTCTTTTCCTCGTATTATCTTTTGAGCAAACAGTATAGTTTTCCAGAGGCTAAATAACAAGGATATCACTGCCCTAATGACTAAAGGAATGTTTGCTGTGTATTCTTGTGTTTTAAATTTTTCATAGCTCAAATTTCTAATGTAATAAATATCAATAAATATGACACACACACACACACATGCACACAAACAAAAGCTTTTTGGGATTCTTAGTAATTTTTAAGAATGCAAAGCAGTCCTGAAGCCAAAAAAGAGTTCAGGATTACTAGCCTTGAATTCAAACAGATGTAGGTTAACATCCCCATTTTACTGGTGTCTCAGTTACTTACCTTTTCTAAGCCTAAGGGCCCAGGACCTGAGAGTGACATTTACTTCATAGAATGGTTGTAAGGATCAAGTAAGGGAATATGTGCAAAGAAGAGCTCAGAACCAAGTGCATCATCAAGTCTTAATAAGTGATCTATCATCATTGTAAAAGCACAGTAACATACAGTGACTTCCAAGAACATTTTTATGACCTTTGGAAACCAGGTTTCCTTTGCCATACTCTGTATATCCTCCAAGGAGAATAGAGAAGAGGAGGTGAGAGGGCAAAGCCTTCATTCCTTCTCCTTGACACCAGTAAGAAATTGGTCATTCTGCTTCTTCTGACTTCCAGAGGGTATGGGTCCGTTAATTTCAAAACTGCCACTAGAAGCTCCTGTGTCTGAATCAGAACGTGAAACAGATGATGTCTCCCGTCTTGTGGTTAGAGAGGGGAGGTCATCAATTTCAAGCAGGAGAAACAAAGGGCTCTATGCTTTTCACCAGTGGCCTTTCCCGAGAGAAATCCCTGCTGCTGACAACAGCCCCTTGTGGAGTATATAAAGGACCATGTTTTTTCCTTTCTTAGCAAAGTCTGGTTCCTGAGGACTACTGCATTCAAAATAGTAACACTCACAGAAATATTACAAATTATAAGGGTAATGAAGTTTACATTTCTCTAATGCTTTGCAATTAACATTTTCATCTGTATAGATCTATAACACCAGAGCTAGAAGGATCTTCGTGATGATCCCAGCTGAATCTCTAATATAGAGATGACATGAAGAAAATTAGACCCAGACAACTTACTTAACTTGCCCAAGATTATACTAAAAATCTTAGTATACCATGAGAGTATAATTAGAGAACCATGATCTCTTTAAAATTCATAACAACCTGATGATAGAGAGCAGATATTATTTATTACACCCAATTTGTGGATGAAAGAACTGAGACTTCAATTGAACTATTTCCACAGAGTTAACTATTGACCAAATAGCACAGCCAAGATTCCAATCCAGATCATCTGAGGGGGCTTCACCACATTAATCTACAGAATACCGTTTTAGTTCCAGAGATGCACACTTCCCGGTGAGGAATAACGAATGATTCAGGAAATGCTGGTAGTGGCACATCTATCCTTATTCTCCTGTCCTCCACCAAACCCTTTAGTTCTTACAGGGACTTGTGCTGTCTCAACTGTTTTCGCTGTGCCCCCAAATAGAAATCTGTGAATTGAGGAGAATGGGTACCTTCTTGGGAGATACTGATACCATGAAAGAATTGGTCTTCTTCAGGACAAGTCAATGGCTCTTGTGCAAGGAACACCAAAATCTCTCTTGTCAAAAGTTTTTCTTCTGCTATTTTGCTGCTATAGTGGAATCACCCATTTACTCATTTACATTAGACTTTTGAAGGCCTTTTCTAAAACAGAAATGTCATTTTTCATAGGGGCATGCATTAACTTTATTAAACATCCTAAATTGGCTTTTCAGATTCATGTAGATGAGTTTTGTGTTAAGGATGGGAAGGAACAGGTAACTATGGGAAGGGCTATAATGGTGGGAAGAGACTGTGTCTCGGGGGAAGTCTTACTATAATTCTCTATATTCTGATATTTTAAAGAAGTACTCTCTTTTGAGTTCCAAAGCTATCAATGCTGGCTTGTTTGTGCCCATATCCATAGGTTCTTTTACATAGCTCAATCCCAGACCTTCTTGTCACCAATCCTTCTGTCTTGTTTCTTTCGATTCATTAGAAAACCAGGCAGCCTATTTGTATTGCCCCTAAGTCACTGTACATCTACACCCCAGGAATTCCTCCTCCATAACAAGCGTGTGGCCAATTGTAGTGTCCCACCTGCTGCTCTGCCCACTAGGAGGGCTTCAGGCTCATTCCTGGTGTGACTGCCATGCTGCAGCAGCCCATCCCAGCAAGCACAACTATGTCCTGCTGATACATCTATGTACTCTCTCAACTTTGCAGCAGCAGGAGTGATGGAGGCCTTGCTGGAGCCCAATCTTTGTTGAAAGAGCTGGTCATGCTGGTAGACCAGGTATGGCAGCGGTAGCCATGGAGACAGTGGTGGCAGCCGGGGGCAGGTGCAGTTAAATACATCTGAATGCATACCTGCACAAATTGGGTCTTGCACAAATTGTATAGGGTCTCACGAAATTATTTAACCACAGACCAAGTCTTATTAATATTTTGAGGATCCAGAGAACACCTTGGGATGCACTGCTATAAACATATTTCTGTTTTATGAGTACTGAACAAGTTTGAACATGGGTAAGTTGGCAACTATTTTCCTAGTATTGTAAAAGATATTTATTTTTATGTGTAGCTCATAACTGTGGTATTTAGAGCATGAGACACGTATTCATGGGCATGGGGCTTAGTCCAATGCCTTTCTCTGCCTCATAAATTATATGAACTTGAGTAAGTTACCTGACCTTCTGAACTTCAGTTTCCTTACCTCTAAACTATAAGTGATAATAACTATGTCATAGGATTTTTATGGACTTAATAAATGGCTATTAAGTCCATAAATGGATGATGATGACTATTCATCATCATGGGTAGTAGTTAAACAGTTAAATACTCTATTAGGCAAGATAAACTAGGTTATGATAAAACAAAAAAATGAAATCTCTAAATCCCATGGCTTCACGCAAGAAAGGTTTACTCATAGGACATGCCCATTTCAGGGCAGTGAGGGCCACACTCAGGAACCCAGGCTGACAATCTCCCCCACGTTGTAACTGAACGATATGAGACATGTGGCTCTCTCAGTTACCCCAGGTGAGGAAGAGAGCTCTGGAGAGTCCAGCGCCAGCAATTACAACTTTGACCCAGAAATGACCCATTTCAGCCACTCTAGCTCACAGCCTGGTAGCTAGAGCTGTTACAAACTCACCTAATTGCATAGTCTCTGGATATAGTGGGAGCTCAGTGCATGTTTGTTGAATGAATAAATGAAGGAATCAACTCATAAATAAAATAATAATATATACCATTGTTTCTACATGCCAATAACTGCAAATTACACACATTTGTGTTGTTTAATGACTAAATGGACATGACTAGATACAAGGTTGGTTGTAGGTAGTGATATAAATAAACTTTTATAACATATAATTTTGAAAATTTTTAAATCATTGTTTCCTTTCCTTTGCAAGATCAGTCTAGAAAGGATAACTCAAAAGCCCTGAATCCTGCATTCAGTCTGCCTCATTTAAAAACTATTCAAAGGAATTTTACAATGACATTAGGTGTATCCATTGCAGCTTCATAGATTAGTTAATGTGGGCTAGCTTTCAAGTCCGCATCTGAAAGTGCAGGTGCACCTTAACTCTAAACACTTTGAAGTGTGCCCATCCCCATTTAATGTTATAATGTAATCTGTATGTTCAGAACCCATTTGAGGGTCAGTGAAGGGAAAATGGCACGTGAAAGAGAAGATGAACCTCTCTCGGGTAAAATCTACCTCACACATGCATTTATCTTGAGCAGACACTGTTGTTTAAACTAAAAATAATCATGGTCAGTTCTGTGACATTAACCTACTTAGTTACTCCTGCATAAAACCAGGAAGGAAAATGAGGGCAAAGGTTAGCATTGAGTCTGAGGATTATTTTATTTCTGTGCTAACACCCTTTCATCCTGCCTGGAGGACAATGGTGTCTGTGTGTTAGATGCTCATGTTAATTTCTCAAGTTATAATTAATATACTACTTGGGCTGTTGTTACATAGAAAGTATTAGAATGCTGGGTACTCTACTTACTCTAACAAGATAGCCAGGTTACCACGTAATGCTCAGAAAAGATTTTGCCATTACTGTGAGCTCTGTGGCATTATTCAAAGAGCACCTCTTAGTCATTTTATTTTCCTGTCTTTCTCCACATTCTGAATAGGTAAGAAAGGTAAACATATTAATAGGTTCAATATATCCCTCTCAAACCTCCCCAAAATGTGAGTAATAACATCTATCATAGAAAAAGACAAAAGGGAAGACAACTCATTCAGAAAAATAAAGAGGAGGGGAGTAAGCATTTCAATTGAAGGGGAAAGACAAGGAAGCTGAAAAATGGAATTTACATAAAGAGCAAAGGAAAAAAGGTTAAAAGCCTTTCTTGATTGGTATGCTCTTGAGAGAATGCCTCAAGGATTAGAAGAGACATTAGTCATATTCACACCAAATATGGGGAAAGCAGCCTCAGGATATTCCTTCTTTTCATTCCTCAGAAACAACCAATTATTTCTTATCTATCGGAGAAATCATTAGGGAGGGGTGGGGGTGCCCAATAAAAAAACAAAAAACAAAACAAAACAACCACCCTGAGGAAGCCATGTCTCACACTTCAAACATTTCTTACATGGCTTGGTTTGTCCTCATGAAGCAACCCTGTTAGGTAGTCTTAAAATCTTTTAAATTCTTCCTTTACCTGATTTTCTACTTCAGACAAGAAGCAGTTGCCTGTTTTAAAACCACAGTTAGCAAAAACTAAACAGAATGAAAGTTGTTTACCCTACAGTTCATCTGTCCATTAAGGCTGACTGCAATGGACAAAATAAAGGTAAGGAATCTCAAAGCTGTTTTGTGAGGTGAACAGCTCAATTCTCTCTCTATCCTCTCACAGTGGCACACATATTACTACTGTGATTCTTTTTTTTTAATATTTGCTTACTTTTAGAGAAAGGGGAAGGGAGGGGGAGAGGGAGAGAAAGAAACATCAATGTGTGGTTACCTCTCACATGCCCCTACTGGGGACCTGGCCCGAAACCCAGGCATGTGCCCTGACCGGGAATTGAATCTGCAACATTTTGGTTCGCAAGCCAGCATTCAATCCACTGAGCCACACCAGCCAGGACTCTCCTGTGATTCTAGTATTGAGTTAGGGATGCTTTTTTTAGCTTCTCCAATGGACTCAGGTGCCCCTTTATGCATTCTCATGGAACTGTGTGCTTGTCCTTTGTGCCACTACCTACCACTGGAATTTTACATTCACTCATATGATTACTGTATTTTAGTAATATTTGTGTTTCCTGTTCATTTGGCTTCCTAGGGACAGAGATCATGCCTCTTTTTAATTCAACGCTGTGCCGTACCTCCTAGCATAGATCCTGGTAAATGCAAACATGCAATAGGTCTGTGTAGGATGAGTGGAATAATGAAGATAGATAAAGCCATTCATTAGTACATGTTAAAGTCTGCGACTCTAACTCCTTGGAACCCCCTCTTTAACTCGTTCTTTTGTTCACCATACCTTATGCGATGTGCTCTTTACCCAAAGATGGTGTCTTCAGTAACTTTTTCTGACATATGTAAACTTTATTTTTAGAACAGTTGTAGATTTAAGGAAAAAAATGCAAATATCGTACAGTGCATTCCCACAAACCCTGAACCCAGCTTTACCTATTATTAATGCCTTATATTAGTATTTTTTACAATTAATGAGTTAATAGTGATACATTAGTATTGACTAAATTGCAGGCTTTATTCAGGTTTCCTTAATTTTCACCTACTGTTCTTGTTCTGTTCCAGGATCCTATCCAGGATGCCACATTACATTTAATCATCACTTCTCTCTAGGCTTTTTTTGGCTGTGACAATTCCTCAAACTATGCTTATTTTCAATGACCATGACAGTTTGAGGAGTATTGGTCAGTTATGTTATAGAATATTCTTCCATTAGGATTGGTCTGAAGTTTTTCCTCATGAAGAGTCTATGATTGAGTGTTTAAGGGAAGAAGACCACAAAGGAGAAGTGCTGTTTTCATCACATCATGACAAGGGTACATGTTATTACCATGACTTATCACTGAGGTTGTTGACCTTGATCATCCGGCTGAGGTTGTGTTTATCAGGTTTCTCCACTGCGTGTGGCTACACTTAAGGATTTGAGAGGTCGGCTCCCTATTCTTGAGGGTAAAATATCTAAAATAATTTGAATTTTTCTATGTGAAAAATTTGGCTATTCTTTCTTATTCATTCATTCATTCATTCATTCACTCATTCATTCATTCATTCAATCCTTGATTTCTATAGGTATGGCTCATGGATGTTTATTGTATACTTAAAGTTATAATCTAATACTACTTAGTTTTGTTGCTCAAATTGTTACAGCTTTGGTCACTGGGAGTTCTTTCAGTTGGTTCCTGTGTCCCCTTGATATAGCCCCATCATTGCTGGGTTACTTTTTTATTGTTGTTGTTTTCTTTTTTTTTAGTTCTGACTTTCTGGCACTATAAGGTGCTCCCGGCTCTCCTGTACAGTTCTTGTCCTATTCCCAGAATAAGCCATTTCAGCCACCTTCTCAAAGAGCTTTTGTCCTTTTTAGTGGAGAATGATATTAAAAACCAAAATCTGGCCACTGAATGTGCTCATTTTGCTGACGTATTGTTGCTTCTAGCTTCTTTAGTATGAGAAAGCATGAAAACATATGTATGCATAGATTTACAGATATATACATATCTATAGATAGGTCTATAAGTAACAGTCATACATATATACTTATATAAAGTCAAGTTAAATATGAGTTTATACAGATGCTTCTGAATCTAATTTATGGCATCATGGATCACCCTAGCCTCTCCCATGTCTGTATCTATAAACTTCCACCCCACCAGTGGTCAGTGGTAAACTTGGCTTCTATCATTCACCATCTATTTATTTAATTGTTCAGTTCCAGTCCACACATAGAGCAATATCAGAATTGTTGATCGGTAGCCTTCATCAGGCAGATTACCTTACTTATCTACAATTTCTTTTGTCCTTAGTTTTATATTCCACTCATTTCCAAAGTTACTTTGGTTGTCAGATTTTCCCCCACCCTTTCCCCGCTCCCTTCTAGTGAGGTTGTTTACAGTTAGATTGTTGTGTGACATTCTGCTTCTCATCCTGTGATTATCAGACCTCTTAAATTATTTTTAAATAATTAATAAAATTTAAGGTTCATTCTTTGTGCTGTAAAATTTAATAGGTTTTGATAAATGCATAGTACCATGTATTCATAACTATAACATTTTACAGAATAGCTTACCACCCTAAAAAATCCCATGTGTTTCACCTCTTTGACCTTCTTCCTTTTTCCCTGAATCCCTGGCAATCACTGAGTTTTTTTTTTTTTTTTTTACCATTGCTAGATTTTTTTTTTTTTGCCTTTGCTACAATGCCATATGATTATAATCATACAGTACGTAGCTTTTAAAAACTGGTTCCTTTCACTTAGCAATATGCATTTAAAATTCATCTGTGCCTTTTTGTGAATTGGTAGCTCATTTCTTTTTGTCGCTGGGTAACATTCTATCATATGGATGTACCACAATTTATTTATTCACCTACTAATTGAGAGCCATTCCGGTTGCTTCCAGTTTTGAGTGGTTATGAATAAAGTTGCTATAAATATTCACTTGCAAATTTTTATGTTGATATAATTTTAAAATCAGTTGGATAAATGCCTAAGAGTGCAACTGCTGGATAGTATTTCCAGTCACTTTCAAAAACCACCAACTAAATTTCACTGAGGGATTTGCTGAAAATGTTTTTAAACAAACATTTACTGAATACTGATTATGTTCCAAGCTTTGCACCAGGGACTTTTATATCTCTTATTCATTCATTCATTCTGCAAATATTTATTGAATATATAGTATGTACTATGGTCATTTCTTTAGGCACTGGGATACAGCCATGAACAACAAAAACAACAATCCTTCCTTTAAAGATCTTTTATTCTAGTTAGTGAAAAAACAGATTATGCATGAATGAATAAATAAACATATAAAGTAGCAAGTGAAGATGAGAGTTTATAAAAAAAAATTACTATGGCAGGGTAAGGTAGACTGAAAACATCAGGAGGGGTTTTTTAAGTGTCAGGTGGATTAAAAAAGACTTCACAGACAAGGTGACATTTGCCCAGATACAATACTTAACTGAACTGAGAAGGTGGGTCAGGAATAATTAAAAGTATATGCAAAGGCTCGGAGGCTGTGATACACTGAGCATGTTCACATTTCAGACAGATTGCAGAAGCCAGTGTGGATGAAGCCAAATAGAGAAGAATGGAATGTGAGACAATGAGACAAGAGAGAATGAAGTTAAGGGGCCAGATTATGGAGGGCTGATAACATATGATGAGGACCTTACATTTTATTCTGATAAGATAGGACATCATGAGAAGGTTTGAGCAGAAGACACATATGACCTGCAATAGCTCCCCTTTACTCACTCAGAGTGAGAGCATAACACTCATCGGCATAGTTGTCCTAGAAGCAGGTCATTGGAAAATGGTAAGTACAGTATGATGCCAACACAGTCACTTCAAAAGCATGGTAAGAAAATTTTACTTGAAGAAAGTAGCATGAGGCAGGCCAAGGGGATTCCTTTAAGCACAGTGACCATTAAGAGCACCTTCTATTTTTTTCAGTGTGTCATTATATGAATGTTCTCACTTTTGCTTTGTGTGTTAGTCAAAGTGCTGTGTTCAATTTGAGGAAACCAAGGCATAATAATTTTAAAATGTTAGACAGCAGCTAACATTTAAGGAGCACTTACTATATATCAACCATTTTTCTAACACTATGTATATATACACAGTTTAACCTATTTAGTCTTTTCCTTAAAACTCTATGAGTTGTGCTGTTTTCCAGATGAGGGAACTGAGGTATAGAAAGGTAATGTATCCTGCCCAAAGTCACACAGCTAAAACATGATAGAGCTAGAATTGACCCAGTCTGTCTGTCACCAGAGCCCTAATTCTTAATAGATACTTGATTGGTTCAGGTCACATAGCTTGTAGATGAGAGACTTGATTCTCAGTTTTCTTTCCAGAAGAGTAACTGCTACTTGGTTCATTCGCATTAATTCCAGACACTCTCCTTGGACGATCTCTCTCTGTCTATGTTTATGCTGTTTGGGCTGACTGAAGTCTACTGCTAATTCCAAGAGTATGGACATGACCTAGTTCTGGACAGCTATCTTGTTTAGAGTGATTGGTTCAGGGATGGGTATGTGACCCAAATTGCTGAATGAGACTTTATTCTGGAAACTTTTTCTGTTGGGAAGAGAGGCTCTTTATTTCCACTGTGAAGCTATTACCGTGGACATGCTGCAGCCATATGGCCACTAGTCAGAGGAGAGGGAGAATCTGCTGAGATGGAGCCAATGGTCAAGGGGGATGAAGCACAGCCAAGAGCTGTTGAACTTATTTGGGTCCCTGAATCCACCTCTGCCCCAAACCAGCTTCTCCTGAACTTTTTCATTACTTGGGTCAATAAATTCTCCTTTTTGGATTCTGTACAATACTCTCTCTCTCTCTCTCTCTTTTTTGGTATAAAAATCTCCTTTTGGATTCTGTACAATTCTCCAGTACAATTTGGATATCTGTTGTGTCTAAATAATTCTATATACTCTGATTAACATAATAATTATATATAAAAACCATAGTGTCAGCTGTAAATAAGGCTTCATTTTTCAAATCCTATGTTCAGACCACTTAACCTTGCTGGCACATGTGGTTGAGGGAACATTGGAGGGAGAAAGGGGCCTAGCCTGAAATTAGAAGACCTGGATCCAAATTCCAGCCCTAGCAGTTAGTAGTTACTCAGTCTCTGAGCAAGTCATCTACTTCCTATGCCTCATTTAGTCCCACTGCAAAATGGAAATTATGCAAAATACCTTGAGTGTTGTAAGAAATAAATGACATACATGAAAGCATCTGTCAGAGTATCTCGCACATGGTAGAAGCTGAGTAAACATTAGCTGTATGTCAGCACACTGTTTCAAGAACAGCATTTTGACTGATAGTTACCTGAATTGAAAGATTAACAGCTTCAACATCCATCAATTGTGCAAATACTATGCTAAACATTGTACCAGAAGATTAGCATGATGTGAACATAATACATTCATTTTATTTGTAAGGAAAAAATGCTCAGGCAGATTAAAAAGACATAACCTAAAAACAAACAGTTTGTCCAAGATTTGAACCACATTATGATGGTGACTGAAACCTATACTTTTTCAGGTCCTTTGCCCATTTTTTAAATTTGGTTGGTTGTTTTTTTGGTGTTGAATTTAGTAAGTCCTTTATAAATTCTGGATATTAACCCCTTATCAGATGTCTCAGCAAATATGTTCTCCCATTCTGTGGGTTACCTTTTTATTTTGTTGATGATTTCCTTTGCTGTCCAATAACTTTTTACTTTGATGTAGCCCCATTTGTTTATTTTTCTTTTGTTTCCTTTGGGAGATATATCCAATAAAATATTGGTACAAGCAACGTCTGAGATTTTGCTGCCTATGTTTTCTTCTACAATTTTTATGGCTTCAGGTCTAAACTGTAAATCTTTGGTCCATATTGAATTTATTCTTATGTGTGGTGTAAGAAGGTGGTCTAGTTTAATTTTTTTGCATGTATCTGCCCAGTCTTCCCAACACCATTTATTGAATAGACTATCTTTAGTTCATTGTACATGCTTGCTTCCTCTAGTGAATATTAACTGGCTATAAAAGTGTGGCTTTATTTATGGGCTCTCTATTCTATTTCATTGGTCTTTGTGTCTGTTTTTATTCCAGTACTATGCTGTTTTGATTACTATGGTCTTATAGCATAGTTTGATATTAGGTAGTGTGATTCCTCCAACTTTGCTTTTCAGAATAGACAGTTCTCCAAAGAGGACATACAGATGGCCAATAGACACATGAAAAGATGCTCAATGTCGCTGATCATCAGAGAAATGCAAATTAATACCACAATGAGAGATTATCTTACACCTGTCAGAATGGGTAGCATCAATAAATCAACAAACAACAAATGTTGGCGAGGATGTAGAGAAAGGGGAACCCTTTTGCACTGTTGGTGGGAAGGCAGACTGGTGCAGCCACTGTGGAAAGCAGTATGGAGATACTTCAAAAAATTAAAAATGGATCTGCCTTTTGACCCAGTGATCCCATTTCTGAGCATATATCCAAAGTAACCCAAAACACTAGTTCAAAAGAACACAAGCACCCCTATGTTCATTGCAGCATTATTTACAATTACCAAGATATGGAAGCAGCCCGAGTATCTGTCAGTAGATGAGTAGATAAAACAACTATGGAACATTTACACAATGAAATACTACTCATCCATAAAAAAGAAGAAAGTTTTACCATTTGCAACAGTATGGATGGACCTGGAGAAAATTATGCTAAGAGAAATAAGCCAGTCAGAGAAAGACAAATACCATATGATTTCACTCATATGTGGAATCTAATGTACAAACCGAATGAACAAGGGAAATAGGGACAGACTCATAGATGGAGAGCAGGATGACAGCTAGTGGGGGCGGGGAGGTGAGGGAGTGGAGGGATTGAGCAAAAAGGAAAAAGGACTCATGATCATGAACAGAAGAAGTATGGTGATGCTGGGGGGAGGGGAGTAGAAGAGGGTTAAATGGTAATGGAAAAAAATACAATAAAGATTAAATTAAAAAAATTTAAAAAAGAAACCTATACTTTTTCTTATGCTGTAAGATTTTTCCTCCAAATAAACAGGCTCTCATGCATCAGAAATCAAGATGTTAGGTTAAAAGATATTTCTTGACTAAAGCAAACATCCAGGGAGGTCAAATTTACCCCTATTCAACTGAAAATTGGGGTAAGTTGGGAGAGCACCTTTTTTTTTACACTTTGGAGAAGATGCTAGCTAGATAAACTATACCACTGCAATCCAACCATGAATTTAGTAAAAATGGAGAAATGCTTCCCTATACTTCACGGTTCCCATTTTCCTTCTAAAAAAAAAAAAGAAAAGATGGAAAAAAAATCCACATCTCTCCATCAAACTCTCTCCTCTTATTTCCAATCAATCTTAATTTTTAAAAGGATCCTCTGAATAATTAAAGTGGTCATTGTGGAAAGAGGCATTATGATACAAGGGGACAATTGGTTTTATATTTGCCATGGTTCTTAGGCCTAGGAGCCTTGAATGCTTAAATGAGGCAAATGGTAATACATGGCTAAAGAGTTCATTCATTGTTGTTTGTTCATCAATAATAGATACTTTCACTTAGGAAGGTTAAGTGACCCACACGTTATTTGCCCAGTGTGGTTTTGTCGTCTAAAACGCCCCCCGAAGACCCCTGCATTCCTCTCTCCCTCCAGACATCCCTTGACACCCGGAGTCTTGTTTCAGTTGGTCTGCTATATAACCGACAGGGCAATTTAATGCAATTTCTCATCCATTTCACTGATTGCAACTGTTTAGTACGTTCTCAGAGAAAGATGATTACAACTTGCTGGTTCTTAATGCTTAATTTATTTACATGCATGCCTGCTACAGGGTTATTTTATTCTCCCAAACGATGGCATAAAATCATTGAAAAATGATGAGCAATAAACATGGCAGTCCTCAGTGGAGATTAACACCCACGGTCCCTCCTAACACGGGTGACCTGTGTTCCATTGCTCTTAAAAACCAGCCATAATGAAGGCAGCGCAGACATAAAATTCCTTTATTGCTACTTTGTTCTGATGGTACTTGCACAATAACAGGTTTTTTAGTTAAAATAAAACCCATACTCAATTGGCATTTTCGTGTTGGTAACTGAAGCAAAACCACACATCTTTCCCCTTTTTCTTTTTTATTTCTTTTTCTTTTCCTTTTTAAAGAATGTCATATTAGTTGGAAGAAAGGGTGAATTTTTGGAACCATGACTGCATTCTAATTGTCTCTTCTGTTGTTGCCTGGGCAAGGCTATTCACATTAAGCTGAACAAATGCCACATTTGCATTTCCGATAAGTGCTAGCATTTTTCGCATTTCTTTGGCAATTCTCACTTCAGTAAGAACACCTGAAAAGTTACCTAAATTAGTCTACCAGGATTGCTCATCATCTCATCAAAAAAATGGGAGGGAAAATTTGGGATTTTTCTCCAAATTGCAAAAAGTCTTGAATCAGCAGAAAGGACTTTGCCCTTTTTATTGGGGGATTAGAATAAGAATGAGACAATAAAGTTAAAATGGGCAGAATGGATTTTTTTTTCCTCTTTTTTCTCTAACAGAATAGCAGAAGCGAGTTGGTGCCGGCAGTCAAGGAGTATTGGCCCACATGCCAGACAGACTGCAGAATGCATTAATGAGTATAACTCTCCCCACTATTTCTTATCTAAACAGCATCCAACAGCCTTTCATTCCTCCACTTAAAAAAATGCAGCATCTATTTTTTTCAGCCCAAACAAAACCCACAATCATGCTGTCTCTTTCAGAAATCACATTATTATGTTATTATAAATAAGGATGAGCCATTTCCCAACAAGGAGATTGCTGAAGGACTGCCATGGAAGTACTGTCTGTACTGTGATTATTAGACCTCCTAATGATGCTATTCCCAAAAGAGAGGAGAGGAACAATCTATCTAAAGGTACCCAGGCATTCTATCCCCAGCGACATGATCTCCTTCCAGAATATGATCATCACCGTTAGATTTTCAAAGTTGTTTCTGATAAGAGCTAAAAGTAAAATGGCTTTTGAGAAAGTAAACAGAGAAGCAGGATGGAGCTCTAATTTCATGAGAATTATACATTTCATTTATTTCCCTATTCTTTAGCTTTTAAAGGATTCAAACTCAGCATGAAGCAGCTCTAGTCTCAACGGAATATACGTATACATCTGACTTTCTACCCTCCGCCAGTGTGAAAGAACAGCCTTTCCTTGATCATAATTATGAACATTTCAATTACCCAAAAAACATACCAAAGACCTTTCCACAGCTTTGTCTGAAAGTCTGACCCAAACGAAGAGCACGGTTGTCTTTGAAACAATATGAGATGATAGGACTATAGATGTTCAGTCTAAGATGGAATGCTTCAAGAAAGAAAGAAAGAGAGAGAGAGAAAGAGAGGGAGGGAGAGAGGGAGGAAGGAAGGATGGAAGGAAGGAAGGTCTGGATATTAAAAATTCACATACAGAGAGGAAAAATAATGCTGAAGGGGAGAGTAGTGAAGAACAAAGAACAGAGAAGTTGGTTTTCAAATCCATGCTTTGCATTCCTTGTTTCACTTGCCTGGTGTTTCTTCATCACCCCTCCTTAGCCCTTTATTTCGCTTTCATCAGGATAAGGGATGCTCCAAAATGAGCATTCCCACCTGGCTCATGAAGTGGTCCATTCCTGCTAAAGCCTACATACAGATCTGTAAGCCTGCTTATAAATGTGTGCATGTTACTTAGAGTGGCCGTGAATCAGAATTACAACCCCAGTGTCTGGGGTTGAATGTTGGCCCCTCCCAAAGCTAAGTCCATATCCTAATTGCTAGAAATTGCTAGAACATTATTTGGACAAAAGACTTTGCAAATATAATTAAGTTAAGGTCTTGAGATAGATCATGCTGGGTTATACAGGCGGGACCTAAATCCAATGATAAGTATCCTTGTAAGAGCCACATGGAGAACAGGCACACAGAGGAGTAGGTAATGTGAAGACAGAGACAGAGACTGGAGTGAAAATGCCAAAAGTCAAGAAACCAAGAAACGTTAATCTCCACCAGGAGCGGTAAGGAAGGGTTCTCTCCTGGAACCTCCCACAATTTAATTTCAGGCTTCTGGCCTCCAGAACTCTGAGAGAATACATCCCTGCTCCTCAAAGCCACCCAATTTGTGATAATTTGTTGTGGCAGTTCCAGGGAACTAATAGACTTGGGGAGATTGTAGAGATTCTCGTCCCAGACTGCACTCCCAAATAATTAGGCATCGGTAAGTGTTAAAGCTCTCCCAGGTGGCTGTGATGCACACAAAGCTGGAGAAGAACTGAGCCTGGACTCAGGCCATCATCCCTGCTGACTGGCTAAAATCACTTTCATGCAGACCCCAAGGCAACACTGATATGGGAAAACTTTGCTTTTGTGAGGCTGTCAGTTTGATTTTTCTGACAGAAGTTTTTTCTAGGTTTTCAGGGTCACCCAAAGTGGCCCACTTATCTTAATCTTATGGTGCTGATAAGAACCGTAAGAGTTCCCATTTATTGAGTATCTGCCAGGTGCAGGTACTTGGTGTAAAGTAAGCAAGACAAACTTGATCCCTGCCCTGTGGGACTTAGAGCCTAGGGAGGGATACAAATGTGTCAATAGGCAAACATATAAATAGAGTGGTGAGCCACTGGGGGCAACAGTGCAGGCTGCATTGGATGCTTGTGGGGAGAGGGCATGTGACCCAGAGCTGGACAGAAGGGAAGATTCCAGGAGGAAGTGGCACCTAAGCCAAGGCAAGAAAGATCAAATCCCAGCAAGAATGATCACGTGAGGAGCAGGCAGAAGGTGTCGCAGGCCGAGAGAACAGCATGGATGCAGGTGTAGAGCAGGAGTCAGCCCCTCCAGGGGTCAAATCTGCAACCCCACCAATTATCCCCAACCTCCCATATGCTAGTTTTATTGACACACAGCCTCACCCAATCATGTATGTACCCTCTGTGGCTGCTTTGGCATCACAATGGAGGAGGTGAATGGGTGGTAACAAAGGCCACTGGGTTCACAGAGCTGCAAAAATGTTTATCATCCAGCTGTTTGCAGGAAACGTGTGTTGTTCCCTTGTCTAGAGTCAAGTAAAAGAGCCCACAATACTAAGAGAGATGCAAGAGGGCTGGGAGTGTGAAGGGGAGAGAGGTGTAAGGCTTCAGGGCCCAGAATCTACCAAGCCTGGAAGCCAGAATGTAAGATTTGGCTATTACGCAAAAAGTAATAGTGAGCCACAGAAGAGTTCTAAGGAGGGCCGGCAGCTGCTCAGAATTTATCTTGGGAAGGAAACTCTGGCTGCGGTATGTACCACACAGCTAAGAAAATCAAGATCTAGGAGTTGAGTTCAGACCTCTCTAGGGCTGAAGTTGAGCTGAATCCGACTCCTGCACATGACCTTCAGAAGGGCCCCTGGTGAAGCAAGACAAACCCAAGGACTCACTGAAAAGAGTCCTTTCTGGTCTGACCTCTGGGCCTGGCATAAGGGGGTTGTGAAATGTGCTTGGGGGTCACTGAAGGAAAAATAAAGGTGTAGAGCAGGAGTCAGCCCCTCCGTGGGTCAAATCTGCAACGCCACCAATTATCCCCAATCTCCCATATGCTAGTTTTATTGACACTAGCAGAGACCACTGCTAGTTCACAGAGCTGCAAAAATAAACATTTTTGCAGCAGAGAGGCAGATGGAGGCTGAAAGGACTGGTTTTTATTTGTTCTAGTCTTCAGGGCTTGTTTCCTTCAAGAGGCAAAGCAGGGCAGAGGTGTGGGTTCAGCAGAGAAGGTGGGAAGATGGAGAAGCAAGCACTGTGGTGGCTGCTGATGTCCCGAGTGAGCCCTGACTGAGAGCACATAATCGTGAAATTTCTTCTAGGCAACTCCAAAGGACTAGAACTCAGAGACCTTCCCTAATATTACTCTAATACAGTTGATCCTTAAACACCATGGGTTTGAACTGTGCAGGTCTGCTTATACGCAAATTGTTTTTCATTTGATCTGCAGAATTCAAACCCACCTTAAGGGTCCACGGCGGGGGGGGGGGGGGCGGGGGCGGGAGTTGTGCAGATGGGAAGGGCCACCTTAAATTACGCATGGATCTTCTACTGCTGTCATTGTCCCTAACCCCAGGTATTTCAAGTTAACTGTAGTTTGTTGTGAATGCTGTTCATGAAGTCAGTGTAGCTTCTTCAACACTTCTCTCTCTCACCCCTCTCCCTTTACCCTTCTTTCTTCCCTCTCCTCCTCTCCCCGCCCCTCCCCTTCCCTTCCTTTTCCTCCTTCATCTTTTTTAAGGTTTGGGACATGCAGAAATTTCTGCATGTATTTAAATTGTATTTCAACCAATTGGAGGTTTGTCAGTAAATGGGGTCATAATAAATAAAACATTCCAGACTTTCTTGAAGTAGCAAGAAAGTTTGAAGTAGCAATTTCATCATTTAAAAAAACATATCAGGGACTTCTGTATGTCTTTTTGATGAGTTTTGTAAAAACAAAATCCATGTGGACTGAAATTTCTGAAATTTACTTTCAAGTTAAAATTAAAGATAAACATTTACTGAGAGTTAATGTCTTATAAAAAATGTTTTTTAAAAATCTTATCATAGTCTTTCATAATGATGAAAATTGGCATGGTTTTTGAAATTCAAACTTTCACGCATTAATCCTTCCCTCAAGCCCCGCCGATGGAAGGAACCAACTTAGGAATAAAATTTAAACAATTAAATTGGTTAACCTTTTCACTGTTGGAAAATCAGCTTAGCAAATACTGTGGCAGGTGTCATGTGTGTGATGGTTGAGGTGTCCAGACAGACATCAACTAATGGTCCTGTCACTGACCCATCATGCTGGTGGAGAGGAACAAGAGTCATTGTTTTACAGCTCTGCAGACCCTCTGCACTGAGGTTCAGCTCACCGTATCAACTGCATTTAAAAAAGAAATTATAGCTCATTTTATCTTATAAACCTAAAATGAAAGCACAGAATGGACCAGACCAGCCAGCTTGTTGTCAAAGGAACTTATAAGGTAGAGTAGGTAGAAAAACATACAGTTATTCAAGGAGAGATTAATACATATGGAAAAACCAGGGGATATAGATGAATAAGAGGGGGAACAAAATGTCTTCAAAATCCCCCCCAGAGTGACAAAGGGCAAAAGCTATAGGCTTGCTTCCTTGCTCATATCCCTGTATTTAAAGGCTATTTAAACAATTGTGGTTGCCCAGCCAATAAATAGGAGAAAGTCACTTTTTTCTGACTTGACAATCTGAAATACCCTGCACTGAAATGGTAACAATAGATAATGACATACATGTTACCTGAGATAAGCCATGTAAAGGCAACACCTCATTTTTCGACAGCCGTGGTTGCCCTATACAATCACAGGAGTTGCAAAAAACTATAGTGTAAGCTCCTTGGCATAACGCATGATAAAATGCTTTATAGATTGATCTGAAATGGAAATTAAGGAAAACTGGACTATTTTGGACTTTGGTAGATAGAGATGCCATTTTCCCACTCTTGGTTCTCAGGAGGAGGAAACTTTTGTTGGCTTTCTCTACCTTTACATTGGGAAAGAACAGCAATTGAGCATTGCTCATCATAGCTCATGTTCTTCCTCTGGTGGGGAGCTACCTGCAAGGGACATACTTTTAATGTGGATTCTTTGCTGCTCTTACAGAGCAGAGGACAGGGCAACCTATTGACCACAGTGCTGATATGCCCCAGTAGGTAGGCCTGTCTGATTCTGAAATTCAGTAGTTGTTTAAGATCACATGGCTTCCAAAACTGGATATTCACTCCAACGTAGTCTCTGTCAGTATTTTCATCCTCTATCTTTTTTACTTTCTAAACTTGCTCAAAACTTGAACAGAAAGGAAAGCCCAACTGTTAACAGGCCTTCTGCATTACCTCAATTAGTATTGGCAAAGATGGCACCAGAAACTGAATGGCCTTTGAGAAGTTTTAGCCTCACCAGGGTGTCAACTAGTTACAGCCAGTTGTCTCAAAGTCAGACTTCATGAATTTATACACAACTGGCAGAAACGATCCCACAAGAGCTTAACCCTAGCACTCTGCATTTACCATGTATAGGAGATAATGCACTGGTCTCCATACTGGCTTTATTATTGTCAGAGAAGGTCTACTGAGATATTCGTACCTTCTAGCTGCATTTAGAAATGGCAGCTTCAGTCCCTGTGAACTCTGGTCAGTATTTTGGCCTCCATGAAATCATGTGAGCAGACATTTGGTTTTATGCAGCTGTATCCATTCCCATTGATCCCTCTGATGGAATTCCTTAGGCCTAAGAGAACTTTCTCCCACGAAGGAGAAATAATTACATACTGTTATGTAATTATTAAATCCACAATCCATATGTAGTCCTGTGGGGAAAGTGGCTTTTGAGGGATGAACCAGCCGCACAAATTTGAGGTGAGTCCGCGGTCTTACCCATGAAGGCAGTTCAAGGCAACATAAAAGGGAAAGAGAATTTAATACAGCTATTCTTTCTAAATTTACCAATTAGCTAAATTATGTCATTTCCAAAGGGGAAACGTGAGCAAAGAGAATCTTTGAAAAAACTCTCCTCTTAGCCATGTAAACCAGGAAGGGAAATGTGGTGTTCATAACACATTTCCCATTGCTTCCTGGTAAAATTCAATTTTCTTCTTCAAAGGTAACAAATAAGAGGGAGTGGCCACAGGTAAAGCATTTGAAAAAGATTTCTTCTTGCCTTTTAGCAGCAGCTGGGAAAAGTGTCTGCAGAAATTCAGTATAAATAATTGATATACTTTTGGATAAAACTCCAATTTATATTTTCCCTGTCCAAAAAAGTAAAACTAAAAACAAAACCAAAAAGCGACCCATAGAGATTAATTAGATGTGTGAAACTCACTTTCATTTTAAAAGAATAAAGTAAAATAAATCCAATTTGCATCCCAGCTTAGGCTGAGATGCTAGCCTATGGACCCGGAAATGCATTTTCTGAAGGGTGTAAAGTGAGAGTCTAGTACTCCTTATTTTAGTAGTTACCTGAACTCTGAAAAGTTTGAGAAACATATATAAAGTGGGAAAGGTTTAACTGACTCTTGGGTCTATGTCTGGCTGGTCTCCAGAGTAGCTGTTAATCAGCTGACAAGCAGGACTTATAAGTGGGAATGGGAATCTAGCGGGAGCTGGGACACATGTGAAGTTGGCCACTTGTGAGATGATGCCATGCAATAGAGTAGTTTTGGGGCTGCAACTCTGGATTCAGTCCTCTTGGATCAAGCTCTGGACTTTCTACTCATTAGTAGTCTTGAGCAAGATACTTAACATTTTTGTGCCTCAGTTTCCTCATAGGTAAAACAGTAATTAAAAATATAGGGGTTACCTCACTGAGTTGTTTTTCAGATGAAAGCAATCACTTGTATCCAAGGCACTTGGAACAGTGCCTTCCACCTAATAAACACCTTATACTATGTTATGACCAGACTACCCAAGCCACAGTTGACTGTGACATAGTAGATACAGGTTGTAGTCCGGTACTGGAGACATGCTGGGCCTGCATTAGAATTCTCATTGTGCCACTAACTACCAAGAACTATTACTGACTACATGTCACTTAAATTCTCTGAGCCACAGTTTTCTTTTTTGTAAACTGTAGAAAATAAAGCCTATCATCATAGCATTATCATGAGGATCAAATGAATAAAAAGCTTCTAAAAACCCTATCCTATAATGTCTTCAATAAATACTTATATTCTTTTTTGCCTTCTTCTCTGCCCCCACTTCCCATACTCCTCATGATTTCTCAGAAGTAAAATCTACTTAAAAAAAAACCCCAAATATCACTGCACTTACCAAGATGCTGTACTTGATTTAGAACCAATGCTGTAAGTAAACTAATGAAGTAGATCAGAAAGTGAGGGGAAGAGAGGCAAGAGAACTTCCTGGGCTCCTGACCTAAGAAGCAACTCATTCAGGCACAGATGTTTATTTGCTCCAGAACAATGCTAGTAGTCGAGGGAGTCACAATAATAAAAAATAACATATTATCTGGCTGCAGAGATTTATAATATTGGAGAGGAGAGAGGAAAAGCTCCCTAGTATCTCTAATGCATAATGACTATGATTCACATACTCACAGATGTACAAACCAAATGTTACAGAGACTCAGAATAGTGAGTGAGCCTATCTGGTTTGCCCATATGGAAAAACTGCAAGATAGAGATAGTATCTGATCTGGTCTTTGAAGCTGGGTAGGCTTTTGGATTGGTGGCAATGTAGAACAAAGACATACCAAACCAGTGGCCATTGTATGGGCGGGATTGTCTCCCTCCAAGTTCATATATTGAGTTCCTAATGGCCAGTACCTCAGAGTGTGATATTTGAAGATAAGGTCTTTAAAGGGATGATTAAGTAAAAACGAGGTCATATGGTGGGCCCTGTTCCATTATAACTAATGTCCTTATAAGAAAAAGAACCAAACTTGCATTCCCATTTGATCATTGTGTGTTATTATTTTTATATAACAGGCTTTGATACTAATACTTTGCTGAGAATTTTTTCATCTATGTTCATAAATAATATTATTCTGTAGTTTTATTCCTTGTAATATCCTAGGATTGTTGTTATGTCTTCGTTAAATGTTTGGTAGAATTTATCAGTGAAGACATTAAGGACTGGCGTTTTCTTTTGAGAAAAGTTTTAAAGATGAATTCAATTTTTAAAGTTGATACAGGATTATTAAAGTTTCTATTTCTTCTTAAGTCTGTTTTTTAATTTATGTCTTTTCAAAGAATGTATCCATTTTATATAAGATGTTCACTTTATTGGCATAAATTTGTCTAAAATGTTCCCCGATAAGTTTTTTATTCTTTTGATATCTGCAATCTCTGTAGTGATGTCTCACCTCTGCTGTTTTCCTTTGTCAACGACCACAGTCTTGCACAGCCTGTGGTCCAATGTCGGGGCACAATTGTTCATTCACGTATTTTGTCCTGCTTCCTTCCTAGTTACTTATAGTGGGAGGAGGAGTGTGGATCTTGTTATTCTCCATTGGTCAGAAACAGACTTTCCAATTTACTTTTTCAATGCTGTACAAAATAATCAAATGAAAAAGAAAGGGGACAAACCTATAGAAGAATTGTAGAGTGGAATTCTTCTGCTTTTAATATCAATAACTAGTCATTATTAAGAATCTCTTAGTATGAGGCACAGTGCTAGATGCTGTGTATGCCTTTTCTTATTTTGTTCTAATAGCCATAGAAAGATTTATTTTTAGCAAGTGAGGAAATAGTGATTGTAAGGAGCAAATAAGCACGAGAACTTAGCACTAAGATTTCAACCCTGGGCTTTCTGATTGCTGGCACTGTGTTCCTCTCCTTCAATTGAGTAACGTGGAAGAAGAATAAGGTGGCAGTCCATGAGGTATCATCAGAATGGAAAGAAGATTTTGGGTTAAAGGAGGAACTAAAGATGAAAAAGCATGACTTAGCAAAGTCACTATAAATGGGCAGCCTCTCCCCATGACTCACAGGCTGGTCAGTTGTAGACCTGGCCTAATCTAAAATGAAATTTAGATTCCTTACTTTGCAAAGTTCAGTTAAGATTATTTGCCCTAATTTTCACAGGTTCTCTGCACCATTCCCAGCTTGCAGAAAGTTTGCAATTTTTCTTCCTGCACTCAGAGTCTTTGGTTTGCGAGGATTGTGTCTGGCCTCTTATTAATTTTCTCTGACTTCTTGTCACTCGGCTGTGCACCGGCAGGTTTTCTCTTTGGGATTTTTTTCCATTTCTTTCTGCTGTTGTTATGAAATAGACCTTTGGTCTCTGGGGTTCTTTCCATACAGCTTTAAGCATATTTTTGTGATTCCTATTATTAAAAAATTTTTCCTCGATCATCAACTTCTGCCTAAGCATGAGGCAATTTCTTCACTTGTATATTTGGCTATGCTCCTAGAGAATGGAGCTCAACCTGCCTTTTCTGCAAACACGTACAATTGCAGCACCTCTCTCACCTCAGCCCCTGAGCTAGTCACAGCCCACAAATAGCATTCAGTGATCTACTTAAAAACCTCTGACTACTCAAATCAAATAGCTGCTCATCAACCCTGATCTTATTTCATTTAGCTTCTGATTTGGGAATTCAGTTGGTCATTAAAACTCTACCAGTTTCAATCACCCTCATTGTCTTTTCTCTTTGAAGTGCTACCGTGCATCCTGGCTGGACTTCATACAATTAGATATGATGTCACATTCTGCTCCACTCTGGGTAGTGCTAAATTCAGCTTGGAAATCCAAAGCTTTCTTGTATTTTAACCTATTACCAGCCCCAGAGCTTGTAGTCACACTTCTTACTAGCATAAAGGTGAGCTTCATGGTGGCAGATAGTTTGCATCATTCATGCCAACTGTAATGTCAAGTTGATAAGGACTCTGAGGACTTGTCCAGCTTAAAGGGGGAAGTGCGGCTATTGATTAGCAATGGCTACCATGTGTGCGAGAGGAGAGTGATGACACAAATGTTTGCCAACCCTTGAACCTTTCCCTTCTCTGATGACAATGGCCATGGGCTGACTTGCCAGTAACTGATTTAAGAAAAATAAAATCTTAAACTTTAGACCTGAAATAAATCTTACAATACAAATAACCTTTAATGAGTGCTTATTCTATGCCAGGAACTATGCTAAATTCTTCATATAATTCATATTACTTAATCTCCCTAGATACTCTAATGTGTGTGTATGTGTAACACATACGTATATATTGCTTACCAATTTAAAAACAACAAAGATTGAGACTCAAAGAGTTGAGGACTCTGAGGACTCTGAGGATTTGAGTCTCAATCTTTGTTGTTTTTAAATATATAGATTACCCAAAGCCATATAACTAGTCAAAGGGAGAATCTGGCTATAAACCCAATTCTGTTTGATTTGAGACCCAGCCACCAATGAGAAAAGCAAGACAAAAAAATTTTGATGTGCATGTTTATGTGGCAAAGATAAACTTGTTTCATTTTCCTCCTTGACACATAGGAAAACTACATTTCCCAACTTCCTTTGCAAATAGGCAAGATCACGTGATTGGGTTCTGGCCAATAGAATATTGGTGGAAGTCATGTGTGCAACTTCTGGGTTCCAGGCCCATTGAAACCTCACATGCAATCCTTCACACTCTCTCTTTCTTTTCTCCTTTTGTCAGATGTGGAGTGGAAGGCTGTGAGACTGTAGGAGCTGTGGGTTCAATAGAGAGAAGGACCTCATTCAGGTTCCTGAGTGCCTTGGTGATTCAGAGCCCACTGCTGACCACATTGGTCTGTGGTATGAATGAGAAATAAACTCTTAATAGGCTAAACCACTCATTTGGAGTAGTTTGTTATAGGAGTTAACCTATCCTACATAGCTTATAACTCAGGTCTCTTAATGTCTCTCATTTTTCTCACTACCCAGCATGAGTCAAAATGTAGTCCCCAAAACATTGGCTTTTCAAGTTCTGATCACTTGATTTTCCATCAGTTCTATATTTCACCTGAGATGTGCATGTCTGTTTTCTGCATCCTGCTTCCTTAATGAAATTGCACTCTTCCTTCATTTTCATTTACCTTGACCCTTTGGGAGGTTAACCACCATGGCAGCAGCAGGACCCATGCCTTGTCCTCCAGTGCAGTGATTTTCAACCAATGTGTTGGCACAGTTTTTAAAACATGCAATACCTGACTATTTAGTCAGGGGCACTGACCTCTTTTCCCTTAGATTGTCAGATAAGACAATAATAACAGTCAACACAGTAATAGCCATCCTGTGTGAATGAATCAAAATTATACCTATTTTATGTCAGATCAGCAAAAAATATATTTTTAGTGTACCACATAATTTTAGTAAAGAATTAGTTTATGTGTGCCATGAGATGAAAAAGTTTGCAAATTGTTGCTCTAATAGATGCCTGCCATTTCACATTGACTCGATTCTCCCTGTCCTCTAAATAAACTAAAACTTTTTTCCATTAAGTGTACTTCATTCTTACACTAACTTTTGATTTTCACACCTAATAATGTCATTCTGACTCTAGGCCAAAGAAAAGAATCTCAATGTGTTCCTTTAAAAATTGGAATTTAGGTTCTTCTTTTGTAGAGTGTCTTTTTCCTGGTACATATTGTTCCTTGTCTGGTTGTTTATTTGATGTGAATCTTATGATTTCTACTTGCTGGCATCCTTTGAAAGGAAAAGTACTGCTTCAAGAAGTTTTGTGCTATGCTTTGTAAAACACAAAACACTTGAGCTTGCTAACATTCTATTGTTATTACGGTGTCTATCTGACACTATCACATATGTTTAATACATGGTAATAATGCTTGTGGAATCATTTCATTATAATTGTGATCAGTGGCAGGAAAAATGTTATAGGCTTGTCAATCCAGCTCATTATATACTGGCTGCCCCTTTCTCTTTGCATGTATATACGGGTGGGCTGGGAGCCTGCTAGCGTACCACCTTGCACTTAGGCTGTGTGTTCAGATGGGGCTCAATTTGCAGCCTTAACCACATCCTTGGGGCACATTTCCACACCCTCACTGAGCCATCTCTGCTTAAAAATCCCGTGTGATGGAATGGTGCCCATGAAACTGCCATTCAGTGTTAGAGATCGGTACTGTGGAAATAAATGGACCCAATAATAATAATAACAGTAATATGTGCGTCTATATGTGCATGTGTGTGTATCTATGGCTGTATATATATTTTATTATGTTTCAGTTTTCAGTGTGAGACTCAATTCTGTAAAATGCGATTTGTGCAATGCCACTCTAAGTGCTTCCTAGAGAAAAGCAAAAATCAAAGGAAGTTTGGAGGGAGCAAGGAAAACATTGTTGGACCTGAAGCAGGTTTTCTTCTGAGATTTCTGAGTTGAAACTAATGACGAGTGGACATTCTAGAAAAGGAATTGCTCATTCAGGTGTAAATGTGTTTGGAAAATACACATTTTCCAAAGTGTATTTTCTGGAATTCTCGTCCTTGGGAGGTTAATGGCTGCAAACATTAAAAAACAAAGTGTTTTGTGTTCAAATGAGTTTTCATAAATGTCAGTTAACCTAGTTAAATTGGTTTCTGTGGGATTGCCTCAGGTCTTTTAATACAGTGCAAAGAGAGACTCTAAGATGGGCAAGAGCAGAAGCAATATGAGACTGGTGTTCCAGGGACAATTGGTCAAGGCCTTTTTACTCTGTGTCTTGAAACATGGATATTCAGCACACAAACCTGAGTATAGCATGAATAAAGACATATGATTACAGGGATAGGTTTATCAAAATAAAGGTTCCGTCATCACCACAATTAACAATGAGCAACAAGGGACAGTTCTTTGCAAAACGTTTTGGCCTCGTAATTTGGAGGCCCAGAAAATCTAGGGTCTTTCAGAAGACATTTGATTCCATGCTTACAACATACCGGCTTAGGTTTTATGCCTTTCTTTGAAGCTGTTTTAAAGATAAATCACTGCCCATTAAGCATATTGAGTTTATGGAGCAGAAATTATAAATTCTAGAGGACATTGACTTAATTTATTTTAAATTGACTTTCCACGTTGATGAAGATAGAAGACAGGACATGGAGCCCCGCCTAGTCACTTTCTCTTTTAAATCAGGAAAAAAGAGGTTACTTTTCACTGTCACTCCTTTACAAGACTCACATGTCTAGCTTCATTCTCCTATATCCTTGTAACCACTCCTTCCTCTGGAACCTCCGCCTAACAATTATCCCCTCCTTGAATCCCCCCTTTTTTTTTGTTTTCACTATCTCCTTTCTCTCTTTCTATCTTCTCTGCTTAACCATCTCTCAGCTTTATAAACTAAATCATCCCCACTTACTGCCTTTTCTCTACCACCTGATTTCTAAAAGTGGTTTGCTCTCTGCTTTCTTCACTTCATTTTGCCTCACTCTTTAACCTTCTGTAATGTGATTTTTATTAAAAAGATCTATCCAAATAGAAAATATTTGCAAGGAGAAAGATGGCGGAGGAGTGAAGGGAAGTCACGCTGACCTCCTCCTCCCAAGACCAAACTGGAATTGTGACTAAATAATGGAGTAATCACCTGGAACACAATGGAACTATAGTGGGAGAGGAGCCTTGGAGCCATGGACAGACAGTGGATTCAACTCTCACACATCCCAATGGGTGAAAAGTGTGGTGGAGGCCCAAGAGGGTGGGCTGGGTGCCCACAGGCACTATCACCAGAGGGACATTGAAATGGCCAGTTAGCTCCCCCCGAGAAGAACGGGGTCTGAATCATAAACAGGGACCTCTAAACTACAGCAGCTAAAACCAGGAAAATACAGACAAAACACAACCCCGAAAAGCTTAGGGGTGCTCTCTGCCAGAGACAGGTGGCTGGGGATGCAAAGAGACATTTAAAGGGCAAACGCAAAAGTTGCAGTGGCAGCCACCCTCCTTGATCTCTGGGTAGAGGCGGCAGCAGAGTGGGCTGGTGCCTGGGAAAAGACTGGTGAGGAAAACTTTGTGAAGAGAACTGAGACATCTGCCGGTGGAGCCCCGGTGATAACGCACCTCCCACTCTGCAGCTACCATCTCGCTTAGGCATAAGGGAATCAATTAACCAGCCTTTTGTGCGCTCTGCACACAGCTTGTGCGCTTGTGAGCTGGGGGGCTAAGTGCAGACTGGCTGGGAGAGCCTTGAGGAGAGACTGGAGATGGAGGCGTTGGAGAAAGAACGGGAGGAGGAACCGGGGAGTCCCGCCTCCCTCCCCATTCCGTAGTCTCTATTCTGGGCAGGCAAGGCATGCCCTCAAAGAGGCAGAAGCGGGGCACGCACGAACCAGACTGCACGCGATTGAAACGCAGTCTGCACAGGTGGTGGATCCTTGGCCCAAAGGGTTACAGAACTGCCCAGAGACCCCTGAGGAGAGACTGGAAATGGAGGCGTTGGGGAAAGAATGGGAGGAGGAACCCGGGAGTCCCGATTCCTTCTCCTTTCCCTAGTCTCCATTGTGTGGGAAAAGGACACACCCCCAAAGAGCCAAAAGCCGAAAAGCACACAATAAGAGCCCAAAAACACCCAGTGCAGGCGGGCACACTTGCACCTAGTGGCCGGCGAGGGTTGGCAAGTGCGTGTGGACCCGCGCTGGCTGGCGAGGGCTCGCGCGGGCTGGCAAGGCCTCTCATAGGTTGGCACCGATGGGGCCTGTGACGGAGTGCACAGATCGGCGAGGGCAGGTGTAAATTGACCCGCGCAGGCCGGGAGTGCAGAGCAGGCCCCAGAAATAGTGGATCCCGGGCTGAAAAGGTCACAGAGCGGTCCAGAGTCCCTGGAGGAGACACTGGAGACAGGATTAACCGGAGAGTCCTGGAGCTGACTTCCTCCCATTTCCGTAGTCTCCATCTCGCGAGGGCAAGCAATGCACCCAAAAAGCCAAAAGCGGGGAAAACACACAATAGAAGACCCTAAACTGACCAGTGCCGGGGAGCTCGCCAGCCAGGGGGGCCATATGAGTACATGAGGTCGCAAATAAGCCCCCCGGTCTGGGGCAAGCACACGTGAGCCCAGGCAGGTGGGGGATCCTGCCACACCAGGGAGCGCGTTCAAGGAGCCAGCGTGCAGAGCGCTCCCAAAAAATAGCCCAGCCCTGACCGAAGGGGTCACAGAGCTGCCTCAAGCAGGAGTCAGACACAGACAGTAGACACCTGGAAGGCTCAAACAAACAACCCAAGGTCATATAGGGTCCACAACTGACATCATCAGAGGCAGGCCCAGAGAGAAAAGTAAAGGACAAAAATAAATAAATAAATAAATAAAAAAAAAGACCCACCTACTACCATAGAAGTTTAATCCACAAAGTCAGGAAATCGAGACGGCCCAATTGAAGCAGAAGCAAAAATAAATAAATAAGTAAGTAAATTACTAAACAGACTCTCACAAAAATGGGAAGAAAAAGAAGTTTCCCCCAAATGAGTGGAAAAGGGGACTCCCCACAGAGAGAGCTAAATGAGATAGAGACAAGGGAACTATCAGATATTGAATTCAAAACAATGGTTCTAAGGAAGCTCAATGAGCTCAGCCAGCTCAAAGATAACTATGAGAAACTGCAGAGAAACTATCAGGATCTTACAGCAAACTATAGCAACCTGGAAAAGGACATAGAAACTATCAAGAAGACACAAGAGGATATGAAGAATACCATTTCTGAATTGAAGAACACAGTAGAAGGAATCCAAAGCAGGCTGGATGAAGCTTAGGATCGAATCAGTGAGATGGAGGATAAGGTAGATAAAAGCTCCCAGAAAGAACAAGAAATGGAAAAAAGACTCAAAAAGAATGAAGAGGCATTTAGGGAAATGCAGGACAACATGAAACGCAATATCTGTATAATAGGGATACCAGAAGGAGAAGAAGAAGAGCAAGGGATAGAAACCCTCCTCGAAAAAGTAATGATGGAAAATTTCTCTAATTTGAGGAGAGAAAGGCTCTCATGGATCCAGGAGGCACAGAGGATCCCACTCAAGAGGGATTCAAAGAGGTCCACTCCAAGACACATCATCATTAAAATGGCAACTATCAAAGACAAAGAGAGAATCCTCAAGGCAGCAAGGGAGAAGGAGAAAGTAACATACAAGGGGGCCCCGATACACCTAGGAGCTGACTTCTCAACAGAAACACTACAAGCCAGAAGGGAATGGCAACAAATATTCCAAGTCATGAAAAGCAAGGGCCTACAGCCAAGGCTGCTCTACCCAGCTAGGCTCTCCATTAAAACAGAAGGGGAAATACGGAGTTTCCCAGACAAGCGAAGGCTAAAAGAATACATCTCTACCAAACCAGCACTCCAAGATATGCTAAGGGGACTGGTTTAAGAAGATGAAGGAAAAGAATGCGAGAGAGAGGAACACAGGTACAAAGAGAAAAGATGAGTAAGTTTCTATCAGTAATATCTCTCAATGTGAATGGACTAAATGCCTCAATCAAAAGACACAGGATAGCTGAATGGATAAGAAAACATGACCCACACATATGCTGCCTACAAGAGACCCACCTCAGAGCAAGAGATCTACACACATTGAAAGTAAAGGGATGGAAAAAAATATTCCAAGCAAATGGGCATGAGAAAAAGGCCGGGGTTGCCATACTTGTATCAGACAAAGTAGATTTCAAAACAAAGGCCATAAAAAGAGACCCAGAGGGACACTTTATAATACCTAAAAGAAGACTCTATCAAGAAGACATAAACATTGTAAACTTATATGCTCCCAATATAGGAGCCCCCAAGTTATAAGGAAATTGTTGGATGATTTAAAAAAAGATATAGACAGCAAACACTGATAGTAGGGGATTTCAACACCTCACTGTCAAAAATGGACAGATCTTCCAAACAAAACATTAATAAAGATATTGTGCAGCTGAATGACACACTGAATCAAATAGACTTAACCTACATATATAGAACCTTACATCCCAAAGAAGAAAAATACACATTCTTTTCAAATGCTCATGGCAGTTTTTCAAAGATAGACCACATGATAAGACACAAAGCAAACCTCAGCAAATTCAGGAAAACTGAAATCATACCAAACTTTTTCTCGGACCACAAGGGCTTGAAACTGGAAATTAACCTCCAAGAGAAACTTCAAAAACTTGCAAACTCATGGAGACTGAACAGTAGACTATTAAACCATGAATGGGTCGATAATGAGATAAGAGAAGAAATCAAAAAATTTCTGGAAACAAATGAAAATGAACAGAAAACAGTCCAAAACCTATGGGACACAGCAAAGGCGGTCCTGAGAGGGAAGTTCATAGCAATACAGGCTTACCTTAAAAAGATAGAAACATTTCAAATAAAAGACCTAACACTACAACTTCAAGAACTGGAGAAACAACAACAAATAAATCCCAGAGCAAGTAGAAGGAAGGAAATAGTCAAGATTAGAGCAGAACTGAATGACATAGAGACGAAAAGAACAATTCAGAGGATCAACCAATCCAGAAGCTGGTTCTTTGAAAAGATAAATAAAATTGACAAGCCTTTAAGCAGACTCATCAAGAACAAAAGGGAGAGGACCCAAATTAATAATATCAGAAATGAAAGAGGAGAAATAAGAACTCATACCACAGAAATACAAAGGATTGTCAGAAACTACTATGAACAATTATAGGCCAAGAAATTTGAAAACCTTGATGAAATGGACAAATTTTTAGAAAAGCATAATCTTCCAACACTGAAGGAGGAAGAAACAGAAAGCTTGAACAGATCGATAACAGCTGGGGAAATTGAAGCAGTCATCAAGAAACTCCCGGCACACAAAAGCCCAGGGCCGGACAGTTTCACAGGAGAATTTTCAAAACATTTAAGGAAGAGCTAACCCCTGTCCTTCTCAGACTATTCCAAAAAATCCAAGAGGAGGGAAGACTCCCAGACTCTTTCTATGAGGCCAGCATCACCCTGATCCCAAAACCAGATAAAGACCCTACAAAGAAAGAAAACGACAGGCCAATTTTGCTGATGAACATAGATGCTAAAATCCTCAACAAAATATTGGCAAACCACATCCAGCAATACATTCAAAAGATTATCCACCATGATCAAGTGGAATTCATCCCAGGGATGCAGGGATGGTTCAATATATGCAAATTAATAAACGTAATACATCACATAAATAAAAGAAAAGACAAAAACCACATGATCATCTCGATAGATGCAGAAAAAGCATTCGATAAGGTACAGCACCCATTTATGATCAAAACACTCAGCAAAATGAGAATAAATGGGGCATTCCGCAACATAATAAAGGCCATGTATGAAAAACCTACAGCCAGCATCATACTCAAAGGGCAAAAACTAAAAGCTTTCCCACTAAGATCAGGAACACGACAAGGATGTCTGCTTTCATCGCTTCTTTTTAACATTGTATTGGAAGTCCTAGCCACAGCGGTCAGACAAGAAAAAGAAATAAAAGGCATCAAAATAGGAAAGGAGGAAGTAAAGCTATCACTATTTGCAGATGACATGATAGTGTACATAGAAAACCCTGTAGACTCTACCAAAAAACTCCTCAACCTAATAAGTGAATTTGGCAAAACAGCAGGATACAAAGTCAATATTCAGAAATCAAAGGCATTTTTGTACACCAGCAATGAAATAGAAGAAGAAGAAATCAGAAAAAAAAATACTATTCGATACAGCAACAAGAAAAATAAAGTACGTAGGAATAAATTTAACCAAGGAGGTAAAAGACCTATATGCAGAAAACTATACAACATTGAAGAAATAAATTCAGGAAGACACAAATAAATGGAAGCATATCACGTGCTCATGGATTGGAAGAATTAATATCATCAAAATGTCCATACTACCCTAAGCAATTTATAGATTCAACGCAATCTCTATTAAGATACCAATGACATAGTTCACAGAAATGGAACAGACATTACAAAAATTTATATGGAACCATAAACGACCCCGAATAGCTGCAGCAATTTTGAGAAAGAAAAACAAAGTAGGAGGGATCACAATACCGGACATCAAACTCTACTACAAAGCCACTATACTCAAAACAATCTGGTACTGGGACAAGACCAGATCCATAGACCAGTGGAACAGAATAGAAAGCCCAGAAATAAGCCCAGGTCCATATGGGCATCTAATATTTGACAAAAGGGGCAGAAGCATAAAATGGAGCAATAATAGCCTCTTCAACAAATGGTGTTGGGAGAGTGGGATGGCTACATGCAAAAAATTGAAATTGGATCATCAGCTGACACCATACACAAAAATAAACTCAAGATGGATAAAAGACTTAAATGTAAGTCGCAACACCATAAAAGTCCTAGAGGAGAACATTGGCAGGAAACTCTCAGATATCCCGCGCAGCAATTTTTTCACTGATATGTCTCCTAAAGCAAGGGACATAAAGGAAAAAATAAACAAGTGGGACCTCATCAAAATAAGAAGCTTCTGCACGGCTAAAGAAAACATCAGCATAATGAAAAGGGAGCCAACCATTTGGGAAAATATATTTGCTAATGATACATCAGATAGAGGTTTGATCTCCAAGATATACAAAGAACTCACTCGACTTTACTCCAAGAAGACAAACGATCCAATCAAAAAATGGGCAAAGGACCTGGGCAGATGCTTTTCTAAGGAGGAGATACAGAGGGCCCAGAGGCATTTGAAAGGATGCTCTGCATCACTAGCCATCAGAGAAATGCAGATCAAAACCACCATGAGGTACCACCTCATACCAGTCAGAATGGCCGTCATTAACCGATCAACAAACAACAGGTGCTGGTGAGGCTGTGGAGAAAAGGGAACCCTAGTACACTGTTGGTGGGAATGCAGACTGGTGCAGCCACTGTGGAAAGCAGTGTGGAATTACCTCAAAAAGCTGAAAATGGAACTGCCTTTTGATCCAGTGAGTCCCCTGCTAGGACTATACCCTAAGAACACCAAAACCCCAATACAAAAGAACCTGTGCACCCCAATGTTCATAGCAGCACAATTTACAATAGCCAAGTGTTGGAAGCAACCTAAATGCCCATCAGTAGATGATTGGATCAAAAAACTATGGTACATTTACACAATGGAATACTACACAGCAGAAAGAAAAAAAGAACTACTAAACTTTGCAACAGCATGGATGGAACTGGAGAGCATTATGCTAAGCAAAATAAACCAGGGGGCGAAAGACAAATACCATATGATCTCACCTAGAAGCGGAACCTAACCAACAATACAAAGATGCAAGGAAAATAAAACCAGCAACACTGAAAGGAAAAGAAACCAACAGAGACAAGAGGGAAGGAGGTAGGGGGGGCGGGGGAAAAGGAAGGGAAGGGGAAAGTCAAGGAACATATAGGAAGGACTCATGGACAAAACCAAAGGGGAAGAGTTGAGGGAGAGGGGGAGGGGGCAAGGGAAAGTGGTGGGGGGTAGGCAGAGACAAATGTATTTCAAAAAATAAATAAATTAATAAACAACAACAAAAAATACTTGCAAATCACATATCCAATGAAGATTTCATATGCAGAACATATAAACAACTCCTAAAACTCAACAATAAGAAGACAAGAAACAATTAAAAAATGGGCATAGGACTTTCTCCAAAGAAGATTACAACTAGACAATAAGCACACAGAGAGATACTCAACATTATTAGTCATCAAGGAGATGCAAATCAATACCACACTGAGATTCCACTTCATACCTACTAGGAGGTCTATAATTTAAAAAGAAAAAAAAAACGAAATAAATGTTGGTGAGGATGTGGAAAAATTTGAGCCCATGTACATTGCTGGTGGGAATGTACAAGGCACAACTGCTATAAATATAGTTTAGTGGTTCCTCAAAAAATTAAGCATAGGAAAACCATTTGATTCAGCTATTCCACTCCTAGGTATAAACTAGAATTGAAAGCAGTGAATTACACAGATATTTGTACAGGAATGTTCAATGCTACATTATTCACAATAGCCCCAAAGTGGAAACAACCCAACTATCATCAGCAGAATAATGAGTAACAAAATAAGGTATGTGCATACAATGGAATAATATTCACCCATATAAAGTAAGGAAATTCTGACACATGCTGCAACATGGATGAACCTTGAAAAATTTTGCTAAGTGAAATAATCCAGAAATAAAAGGACATATTGTACAATTATACAAAAGATTTAGAACAGGCAAATTCATAGACAGAGAAAACAGAAGTTATTGGGGGATGGGATTGAGGGTAAATGGGGAGTTATTGTTTAATGGTTACAAGTTTCTGTTTAGGGTGATAAAAGAAAACCCAGGAAATAGATATTGGTAATGGTTACACGACATTGGTATGTAATTAGTGACACTGAATTGTGTATTTAAAACTGGTCAAAATGGTAAAATTTTATGTTATATATGCAAATATACAGTGTTTTAGCACATACAAAAAGGGGGCTTTTCCTAAGGAAAGCATCTCTTGAAGCCAAAGAAGTCTTTGTGGACTCATGGAAGTCTTTCTTAGGGTCTTTGCCAGTTACTCAAATGCCACTTTCTCACTGAGGCCTTTCCTGTCTATTTTATTAAAAATTGCCACTCTTTCCCACCTCAGCATTCCCTCCACCCCTGTCCTGCTTTATTTTTTTCCAGGAAATATTTATTTAGTTTTTTAATATATTTTATTGATTATTCTATTACAGTTGTCCCAATTTCCCCCCCCTTGCCCCCCTCCACCTGGTACCCACATTCCTTCCAGTGATCTCCCCTTTGTTCCTGTCCATGGATCATGCATATAAGTTCTTTGGCTTCTCCATTTCCTATACTGTCCTTAACATCCCCTTGTCTATCCTGTACCTACCAATTTATACTTAATCCCTGCACCTTTTCCCCAATCTTCCCCTGTCCCCTCCCAGCTAATAATCCTCCAAATGATCTCCATATCTATGATTCTGTTCCTGTTCTGGTTGTTTGCTTAGTTTGTTTTTTAGATTCAGTTGTTGATAGTTGTGAATTGGTTGCCATTTCAATATTCATAGTTTTGATTTTCTTTTTCTTATATAGTTCCCTTTAACATTAATAATATAATAATGTCTTGGTTATGATGAACTTATTAGTTTTACCTTGTCTGGGAAGCACTTTATCTGCCCTTCAATTCTCAATGATAGCTTTGCTAAATAGAGTAATCTAGATTGTAGGTCCCTACTTTTCATCACTTTGAATACTTTTTGCTACTCCCTTCTATCCTGCAAAGTATCTTTTGAGAAATCAGCTGATAGTCTTATTGGAACTCCTTTGTAGGTAACTATCTACTTTTCTCTTGTTGGTTTTAAGATTCTCTCTTTATCTCTAACCGTTGGTGTTTTAATTACAATGTGCCTTGGTGTGGTTTTTTTGGTCCAACTTGTTTGGGACCTTCTGTGCTTCCTGGGCTTGTATGCCTATTCCCTTCACCAAAGTAAGGAAGTTTTTTCATTATTTTTTCAAAGAAGTTTTCAATTTCTTTCTCTTCCTCTTTTCCTTCTGGCACCCCTATGATTCAGATGTTGGTATGTTTGACGGTGTCCCAGAGGCTCCTTATTCTATCCTCATTTTTTTAAAATTCTTTTTTCTTCTTGCTGTTATGATTGAATGCTTTTTTCTTCTTTACGTTCCTAATTGTTGATTTGATTCTTGGCTTCATCCTCTCCACTGTTGGTTCCCTGTAGATTTTTTTTTTTTAATTTCACTTAATGCAACCCTCATTTCTTCCTGGGCCTTTTTATGCTGTTGCAGTACCCAATGATTTCTTTGTGTATCCTGATAACCATTGTTTTGAACTCTGCATCTGATAGGTTGCTTATTTCCATTTCATTTTGTTCTTTTCATGGAGTATTTTTCTGTTCTTTCATTTGGGCCACATTTTTTTGTCTCCTCAATATGACAGCCTCCCTGTGTTTGTTTCTGTGTATTAGGAAGAGCTGCTTTGACTCCCTGTCTTAGTAGTGTGGCCAGTTATAGAAAAGGCACCTGTAAAATGTGTGGAGCGGAGCCTTAGATCATTGCCAATGGAGGGCAACCCCTTTCACCACTTTGTGGCTCTGTGTGGAGGAGGGCTCAGAGAGGGGACAATGCCTCTGCCTGCCCTGTTGAGATTGCTCGGGAGGAAGCTGCTTCCTGGCACTTGCCCTGTTACTATCACTTCACTTTTTCCCCTTCTCCCATATGCCACTTGTGCCGTTCCAGCTATTGCCCTGGTGCTGAATCCCAGAGGGGGTTGGTCTGCATAAGTCCTGAGAACTTTGTGGTCCCTTCAAGAGGAGTCTCCTGGGAAACTTGCAGTTTGTTCTGCCACCCCAACCTCCACTGGTTTTTACAGCCAGAAATTATGGGGACTTAGCTTCCTGGCACTGGAAACCTGGGCTGGGCAGTTTGAAGAAGAAGCTCAGACAGTCCTTGAGTGGGACAACTATTTGTTACTGTCTTTCTTATCTGTCTTGTTGACATAAGGATTCATTTCCTTGTCTTGTAAAGAAATCGAGCCACGGACTGAGGAGAACAGGGAATCATGCAAGTTATAATAAAATATATTAGAAGATGGGAAGAGTAGCTGATGGGGCTCAAAATACATTTCTCCAACTACAGCCCCTTTGGTGTATTGAATCTTTTAAGCTGAAGGAATTTAAGAAAGGGCACGACCTGGAAAGATTCTCTGACCTTCCCCTGAAGCAGGTCATAAACCCTCATGTGAAAGGTCTCCATATCTCCATACCCACCTGCCCCAAGAAAGGAGCACCGTCATCTCAGAAGATAAAAAGGCACTATCAGAAATTTAATCAGAATGAACAGACCTTTCTAAGTCTCCCCAGTTTACTACCCTCAGTTCATATAATTTTGTCTTATAACATTTCTCTATGACTGTCCATTCATCATCAAACTTAGCATAAAAGTAATCTGCATTATCCACTCTATAGGGTCTTCATTTCCTATGAAGACCTCCTTGTCATGTAAAACTTAAATTAAATAAATTTGTACATTTTTCCCTTGTTAACCTGCCTTTTGTTACAGAGCCCAGGATGAAAACTTAGAGGGGCAGAAAGAAAACTTTTTTTTATCCCCTACACAGATGAAATAATTTTTTTAAAAAAATGGAAAACCACTGAAGTTGTATTTTTTAAATATTTGCCATTCCTTCTGCTAACTTAACCAGAAGTAGCCAGAGATCTTCTTATTCCAGATGAGAATACTTATATTTTCCAGAGATTAAGCAAAAGCAAAAATAGTATTTTTTTATTCAAAAAAATAATAGCTCTGGGAAAAAAATGGGAGGAGGAAGCAAAGAATAAAATCCTTAGAACCTAACTAAGGTTAGATTAGAAAAAACATAACCTAACCTTAGTGGCTAGAAAAAAACCCAGGTGGTGGGGGGTTGAGGCATGTGTAGCCCCATCTCTGGGTTCAGCTGCCATTTTCCAACCATGATGCTTTGGTTCCAGGAGAGACCTCCTGCTTGGGGCTCCTGTCTGCCTGCCTGGTCTCCTGCTTCCCTTCCTACCCTGGCCTCTCGTTTGCTCCGTGTTTACCAGGGTTGTTAATGTGTCTTGCCTCTTAGATTCTAAGCTCCTGAAGAATGCAGACCATGCATGATGATTTTTTTCTCCCTTGATCCCTTCCTCAGAGCAGAGGCCTAATATGTAATTGTTGAACGATTCCAATTGAAACTGGAGTTCCAAACAATGACCTTAGTCATGTTGCTGACACAAATCCACAGGCATTCAAGAGGTCTAAAAATACTTCAGTCTTCTTCGCCTGCTGAAATCATTGCTATATTTCAAGCCCAGCTCAACTATCTTCTCTGTTTTGGAGCCTTTCCTGAATGTCCCCTATTGTCCTCTGTGAGCACAGTGTGCACCTCTTTATAGAGCTAATAATCGCATGTTTGCTTCCTCTCTATTCTGTGAACTCTGCTGGACCAAAACAACATTTATGTTTTACTCTATGGCCTGTTCCTAGTACTGTGCCTGGTACAGAGGAGACAGTCAATAAGTAGTATTTATTGTTAAACTTCTCTGATTGCTGCTGACTACCTTCCTGCTTCCCACTCCATCTCTCTCCCTCCCCCTTGTGTTCTTTCCATCCAGTTCTCCTTCCTTCTTCCCCTCCACCTAGAACTTACAACTAGAACTTTTAATGGACCCTTGAAGAAGCTGAGTCATGAAAGTGTGTAACCAGGTTTCAGTCATCTTTCCAAGAATCCTCTGTTGAAGCTCAGGACAGCCAGCTCGCAAATATGGCAACATGACATACTGATTATTTTGAATTAAAGTTACTTGAGAAATAGCCAGTGCAAGAAGAATACTCTAACCCTTCTCTCTTTGTCCCCCAAAGAAATCAGGAAATCAGTCTCCCCTGTGAAAGGTACCCTTTTTGTACCAGGAGGTAGAGAGACACTTTTATCACCAGAGACAGGGAATTCAAAGCTGAGAAACCTGTATAAACAAAACTTGTTACCTCTTTACTAATGTCCTACCCCAAGACGAAACTTTTCTTAGGTTCTTCAGTAATTAAGCACCCAAACCCTTAGCTTCTTTGTCTTGTCAGTTCCTCATGGATCTACTGTTTCTCTGTCTAAAGAGTATAAAAGCTGCCTGCTTTAGTCATTTCTTTAGGTCCCATTTCTGTGACACTTCTGTAAGTGCAAGTCAAATCTTTTTTTTCCCTTTTGTTAATCTGTTTTATGTCAATTTAATTAGAGCAGCCAAAAGAACAAGTGTATGGGGGGTGGGGATACCCCTCTCAAACATCTCCTTATATCTTCCTAGGCATACTACTCCTTAGTCTATTTTTATTCATTATCCAAACTAATAATTTTTAGAACATGGGTTACTTAAAACCCAATGCAAAAATGTGTGTGTGTGTGTGTGTGTGTGTGTGTGTGTGTGTGTGTCTATGTGTGTGTATGTATCTGTGTGGACATAGGATTCAAGGAGTCTGTGAGCCCTGCCTCCCCCGGCTACCCAAGGAAATTAAGGACTACAGATCTAGAGACTCTGTTGTATTGAACTATAAAAACATGAACTTATTTTTGTAAAATTAAAACAAAGACATGAGAAAAGACACAAATCTTTTAAAATGCTTCCACCATTTTCAAAGCAATCATCCACCTATATCAGGGGACATTTTTATAATCAAAAGTGGAATAATGACCAGAGCTCCCCTTCTTTGTATCAGGAAATCAAATCCATACTCTTGAAAACTGCACAGAGCTCTGATAAGCTGTGTCCTACATTCCAGGAAACGTGCAACACTCTGTACAAGATGACAGATTCAGGGGTTTATCCAGAAACAAATTGTTTTTGTTTTGTTGCTGACCTGTCGAAGTTCTGCTTTCTTAGGTTATAAAGCCTTGGAAGGCACTTCCCAGTGAAAAAGGAAGAGCTCCATTGTTGCTTAGATAGATGAAAGCCTTTTGTGGGTGTGTTCCTGATACATAGGTGCCAAATCCAAAATATCACTTTGAACAATTATGAACAATGATCTTGAATGCCTGGTGTTCAGTAGTTTGTGTGGCCACCGGCGTGTCACTTCATATGGACTTCCCCTTCCCCTGCCCCCCACCCAGTTCTCACTCCTGGTGTGCTTGTTGTTAGCCATTCATGGCTTTATTTTAAGAGGAGCCCAAAACATAAAATCACAGGCTCTTTTTCAGAGGATTCTACTTCAGTGTTTAGCAGTGGAAAGAAAGTTTTCATGCCAAATGAAGGTGCCCTTCTCCTATTAAAAGTATACAGTTAAGGAAGGTCATGTGGAAAAAGCATGCAATCTCTTTCAAGCAACACCAGAGAAATAATTTCTCACCCAGCAAAATTGTGGAGATGGTACTCCCACCACAAGAGAGTCGATAAATGGGACATCCAGGGGCAGAACAGTAAGGGAGTATGAGATTGGGACCCCATCTTCATTAACCAATTAAATGGTCTTTGGTAATCATATGATTTCTGACAATAACAGCCACCATTTCCTGAGCATGAAATTGTCATCATTATCAAAGTTTATCCTAAAACAGGCTTACAGAAAAAAAAAAAGTGTTATTGACTCCATTCTATATAGGAGGAAACTGAGATGATGTAAAGTTAGGTCATTTATCCAAAATCTTACAGCTAATGTGTAGGGAGCAGGGTTTCTTTGTAACCTCAATGTTCACATCTTTACCTAGTACCTTCTATTGCTTTTTCCCAATAAGGAATCAACAAACATTATAATGAAAAGATCTTTTTGTGCATGTGTATGTACTTACATTTGCTTTGTATGCTGCCAATGAAAACCATTCTCAGACATCCAAATAAGAGAGGTATTATTATCTTTGTATTGGTCAGGGTTCTCCAGAGAGACAGAACCAATGGGAGATACATGGAATTGGCTCACACAATTATGGAGGCTAAGAAGTCCCAAGATTTACAGCCAGTAAGCTGAAGAAGACATAGAGAACCAATGAATCATCTAAATTCTAGTCCAAGTCCAAGTCCAAGTCCAAGTTTGACTGCAGGAGGAGACCAATGTCCCAGCTTGAAGACAGTCAGTGAGAGAGGGAACAAATTTTTCTTTACTCAGCCTTTTTGTCCTATTCAGACCTTCAACAGATCAAATGAGGCCCATCTACCAATTCAAATGTTAATCTCATCCAGAAACATCTTCACAGACACACCCAGGATGATATTTAACCAAATATCTGGGCACCCCACAGTCCAGTCAAGTTGACATATAAAATTAACCACCACAAGCCCCCAAGTATTTGTTAACAGAAGAGGAAGTTCAGGTGTAAGAAAACTTTTGATGTCATCTATCTGATGAGAGCAGATGTGATAACCAAGCACTGGTTGCTAAAATGTAATTTTCTTGTTGGTCCCTCTTTCCTCCAAACCTCATTTGAGTAGGTTTTATCCTTTTTGATAGTGGCAAGAAATGAGGTGAGTAATTAAGAAAGGCAGATGTGATAATTTTTAGTAGCCCAAGTAAATTTTCAAACACACCAAAAGGGGTGGATTATAAACTTTGTTATCTATCTGTCTTCAACTTTCCGTCCTAGAAGGGATGGCTCCATGTAGAACTGGTAAGGGATTGGAGAAACAGCAACATACACCTACTCCAATGATACCAGGAAGAGATGAAACAGGTCAGCATTAACCAGAAGACCCTCCAGCTCACATTTATTTGTAACCCCAGTTTACTATCTCACAATTCCATCCTTTGTCTACTGCACAGACACCACTCCAATTCTGCAAAGTCCATTCCAATACTTCCAAGGTGGAGTTAGTTGAGCCACAGGCTACTCTGCACCTAATAATTGTTTACTTCATTTGCATTCTTTAATTATATTATTAACATAAGTAGAGCGCTTGTACCTTGGGCAACTAGGAGTGATGCTGGGATTGCTCAGTCTTAGCCAATATTTTTCAAATCAGTTGGAGCTGTTGGTGCTCAGCACTGTTCTTGGCTCACACTTGAGGTCATAAGAGTTTGAACACTCTGTAGTGCCTTCTGTATTACAAGTTTCTACCAATACTTCTCATTAATTTAATGGTAATTTCTTCTACTTTTACTAATATATTTCCCCTTATCCAAAGTAATGGCTTTCCCTCTATGTATTCAGATTTAGAATTTAGCCCTTCAGCATCTTCACTTGAAAAATCAGAGTTGTAATATCTGCCCTGCTGACTCCATGGGGTCATGAAACCTGAATGCAGTACCTTAAATTACTCTTCTTTTATTTTTGTTAATTTAATTGTATCTAAATAATATATTCAATGTTTATAAAGGTCAAATAACAACTATGCTTCATGTAAAGAGATTGCACCCTACACCTGATTCTCACTACTCTTTGGAAGCCACTTTTAATTTTCCTTCAGTGTTTCTTTTGTTTTTTGCTTCCATTAAAAAAACAAACAAACAAAAACTTGCTCTTTTGGAGACTGGCCAGGTGAAGCCTCTGTAGTTTCCATGGCACAGTCTGCAGTCCTGCATACAAATGCTTCTATTCTCTGCTGGTTCATCACTCCATATCTGCCCTCCAGCTATGTCTCTTGTCATCAACCAGAGAATCTCTTTCTTTCACCCTTTCCAGAGGGTAAACTTCTTGCTTATTCTGGATGGGGAGAACTATTTCAGCTAGTGAAAAGTTCTAATGGCCCAAAAAAGGGGTTTGTAAATGGCCTGTGGGCTAAATCTGACTTGCCACTTGTTCTTATAAATAAAGTTTTATTGGAACACAGTCATGTCCATTCATTTAAGTATTACCTGTGGCTGCTTTTGCACTAAACTGCAGAGTTAAATATTGTGACAGAACCTATATGAGGCACAAAGCCTACAATATTTACTATCTGGCCTTTTACAGAAAATTTCCAGCCTCTAAACTACATTCATACAGATGTTCCATCAAGAGGCCTATTTCTAAGTCAACCTGTGCTATCAACTTCAAAAACCACCTGGTGTCTTTTATTCCTGAAACTTTCCAGGAATCTTTGGTACAGTGTTAATCAGCTTACTTCTTATCAACATTTTACCACTACACATAGTTGAGTTTCAGTTTTCTCCTCTCTGATATGTCAGTTACCATTTACTCATCTGAATTCTATCTTCAAAAAAAAAATTGTTAGTGTCTCTGCAATTCTTTTATCTTACATTCTCATTGTCTTTAAAGGTTTATGCTTCTTTTCTTATCTTACCATCACTTTTGTGGGGATGGGGAATTTATCAGGTGGTTCTTTCCAGAAAATAATGAACCACTCAACGTATTTCAAGCAAGAAAGAATTTAATTTCAGGACTAAGATGTTTAGAATACTGTGATAAGGAACTGGAGCCTCAGAGATCATGTGAAGTATCTGCTTGTTTTCAGGTTCACCATTAGCTTTCAGAGAGGCAGGAAGTGCAGGAAACCACCTTCAATGACTCTGAGTTAGGTGAAGCCCTGCAAACCACCTAGAGGCGGCTGCAAAAATTCAGATCCACTGAAGTTACATCTCGGCACATTCTTGCTACAGGACAAAAAAAGCATATCTGCCTCTCTACACTCTGGCAAAGGATTCTGGGATGCATGTTCCCAGGGGAGAGGAATGGTGCTGCATGGCCAACAGTCTAGCACAAGGGGCTTACAGAGATAGGCAAGTGATTTCCACTTTCCATATTTAACTTTCCCCCCTTTTCCTCTCCACCATCAAGGTTTCTGTAAAACCACTGCTGTCCACTGTGTGGACACTGTACTCTGAGTCCATAGATGTGGGTAGGAGACTTTGTGGTATGATGTTAGGTGAATTATTCAGCCTTGGATCCTGCTGGTCAAAAGGAGAGGAAAAAATACACCTACTTTACGAATGCTATAGAGAGAAATACGATAGTGCATGTTAAGTGTTTAATAAAATCCTGCATAAAATGAAAGTAGAGCTATGCAGATAAATTAATTTTGCCTTATGTTTCAGACTCCAAAGAATAGCAATATATATCTCCAGGGAATACATCTACCTGTCAATCTCATTTCAGACATCTTTTCATCTGTCTTTTTTTTAATTTAGGAAAAAATGATTTCAAACCCTAAATGCAGCAAAATGTCACCGGTGTACTACATTTATTTCATTCTCCATCAGCTTATGGCAGTTGTGGCAGATGTTCTGACAGATAATGAGAACCCTGGACAGCTCTAAGACTTGAGGAAAAGTGGCTCACAGTCTACTTTCTATTACAAAGCCTCGTTTTTATGCACAGGCCTCAAGGTTACAAAATGTCATTTTTATTTTTATAATTCCAACTGAGATTTCTTACTGGCAATATCAATCTCAAATCTTACGTATTTTTATACTCCCAAATAAAACCTGTTAAATATCGGTAGCGAAATAATCAAAATTTGTACTTAATACTAAATGGAAAATGGTCTCATTCTTCCCTTAGTCAATGCTGGTTTTTTGTCTTGATCACAACTACTAGGAAATTGAAGTGTATTAAAAGACAAATACCATACAATCTCACCTATAAGTGGACCCAAATCAACAAAACAAACAAGTGAGCAAAATAGAATGAGAGACATAGAAATAAAGAACAAACTGACAGTAACCAGAGGGCAGGTGGGAGGGGGATAACAGGGGAAAGTAGAGGAAGGGTCAAGTCAAGGAACATGTGTAAAGGACCCATGGACAAATACAACGGGGGCAGGGTATTGAATGTGGGAGACAGAGGGTAGATAAGCCACGGGAAAATGGGGACAACTATAATTGAACAACAATATAAACATTTTAAGAGATATGTAGCATGATTATAACCCAATGAAGATCACATTTCTGTTGTGTTTTTACTCTCCTTTTGATGGATGGGGCCAGAAAACCATGTTAGAATCATACAAGATGGATTCTCTTGGAAGGATGATGATAAAGGGCTTTTCAATTACTGAATGTAAATGATGAGTATAAGGTACCATTTCATTACCAAAGAGGTAGTGTATGTGAAGCTTGTGTGCTTTGAGAATATGAAAGGAAATCTTCCCAAACCCTGGGAAGATCCTTGGACAGGAAGAAAAGAGAATGGCAATTCTGGGTTCACAAGTGGGCAGATGGTTGAACCGGCCAGGCTTATGGTCTGGCACAGGGCTTCTCAAGGTATAGTTTGTAGACCCATGGGGATGGGCATTGTCAATGCCTTGAAAGTCTTTGTCATATTCCTAATGGGAATGTGTAAAGGGCTCCAAATTAATTTAGGGAGTCACCTTTCCCTTAAAACTGATGAACACATGCTTCTTTGTCTTCATTGTCAAGTTACTTATACAATGACATTTCTTAAGGCTGTAGGTTTATTCCTTTAAATATTTACAAGGGGAAACAAGCATAGCAACATCATTTTTGTCTTATTCTTTTAAAATATTAATAGTTAATGGATTTTCTTCCTTCTTATCTTCTACTTTATCTGCCTTGCCAATTTTCAATCCTGGATTAATACAAACTTTCACTGTCCCTTCCCCTAGTCTATAACTGCCGAGCATAGCTACAGATAACCTCATAACCATGCCAACTGGCATAACCAAGAAGGGGTGGTTTTTAAGACCATCTGTGTTCACAAGTTCCTCAGCAATTTCTTATGCTGACCATGGTCAGGACCCTTTCTCATTCTCATTTAGCAGTTTCAAATCGCTACCCTTCTACTCTCTGCCAAGCTTCTCCAAAGATAAGTTCTACAACAGTGCTTCAGGGAGACACTGTATTCAGCAGAAACTCAGTTAATTATGTTGGTGAAAGAGGATCCTGAGGCCAAATGCTTTTGAGGAACACTGGATCAAACAAAAGGAGATAAATATCTCTTCTGCTGGATTTCTAAGTAAGGCTTTATTAGGCTAACATACTTTAAAATTCTGAAAAGGGTCAAAATACTTCCCAAACATCCGACCACCTAATCCATTTTATGAGAGAGCATCTATGGGACACACATAGGGAAATATTTCACATCTTTCGGCCATCCCTACTTTTATTTCTTCCTAATTATTTGTTTTCTAGAATCGTTAATGACTTTCAAATCACCTCCAGTTAAGTATTTGTAATCCTCATATCCGATATAGCATAACGGTAAAACACAGAGATGATGGAATCAGACCTTCTAGGCTGGAATCCTGGCTCAGCCACTTACTAGCTGTGTGATCTGGGTCAAATTACTTAACCTCTCTCTTAATTTTCTCATTTTCAATGGGAACAATAATTGTACTTATTTAAACTGTAAAGATTAAGTGAAACATACATAGTTTTTAGAACATAGTGAATTCTCTAAAAATGTTAGCTATTATAATTAACAGTTTGATATAGTTAGTTTTTGGAGAGAAGAAACTGGTCTTATTCATTTTTGTGACTCTCGTCCATTGTACAGTTCCTTGCACAAAATAAGAACAAAATAAATGCTTGACCCATCATAATACCTACTGTTCTTACAGAGCTTTACAATTTACAGCATAATTTTGTGTATATCAACTCATAAGATTCTTAAAGACTTACTAGTGAGCCAAAGTAAGAATTAACATCTCTTTTTTTCCCCTGAGAATGAAAAGAAGAAGAAGAAAAAGAAACAAAATGAAATTAGACAATTTCCCAAGGCTACTTAAGTTAATAAGTGGTAGAATTAGAAGTAGGACTCTGATTTCGGACCATTATTTAACATTCCATCTAGAATTATCTGAAAAAATTTATGGAAAGTATTGATACATCCCAATTTTTGACAAAACAATGTTTAGCTTAAAAGAAAATGGTGTCAATGGAAAAATAATGACTTTAATTTCTTAAATGTGCATTGTTTATTTGAGATAGAAAAACCATCTGAATCAAAATTAAACAATAGGAACAAACAATTTCAAGATGGTATTTTGTTTTGAGGACAGAATGACAATTTGAGTTTTATTTGACATGCAAAGCAGAAAGGCATGAAAGATGAACTAGTCTCATTCTCTGAGAATAAATGAAATGCCCCAAATCCAACTGCTCTTTTGAATTCTATGAAGAGATTTAGAAACAAATTAACCATGTGGAATATCAATAAATGCACTTTGGGTGAGTGGGGCTCCATCGCAGGGCTGAGGGAGGTGGAGGCTTAGGAGAAATTGCTGCCTGTTGGTATGCAGAAGATGCTCTAACACAAGAGCCTTTTTGTCTGTGAAGCAGCATCCCGTCAATATCTGCCAGCCCCTACCTGCTCGTAGAGAAGGTTACTGAATGTTAGCTCAGTACAGTTCACTTGGTTATATGCTGTGACCAAATTAGTCCTTTCTCCTCCTTACCACCTCCTTACCAACTGTTCATCCTGACAGTTTCCTGGCTGTCCATCCTCACCCGTCTCCTCTTGGCCTGTCTGAACTCTGAAGAAGGAGTTCTACAAAGGCCATCCTGCCCAGTCCTGCTACTTGATTCTGATTCTAGATACTTCACCTTGCCTGTAATTGCTCGTTATCTGGGATTTGCTGAACTTGTCCTTGGTTCCATTTATTTTGTGTTTTATTATACTAGAAAGATACTTTGTTTTATAACAAGAATGGATAAACTATGGCCTATAGGTCAAATCTGGTTAAGTTTCTGTTTTTAAAATTGTCTTACTGGAATACAAGCATACTCATTCATTTTTGTGTTGACTGTGTCTGCTTTCACACTGAAATAGCAGTTTGTTATTTGCAACAGAGGCCATATGGCCCACAGAACCTAAAATATTTAATATGTGGAACTTCAAAGAAAAATTTTGGTGACCACTGAATTACATACTAACAGAAGCCCCAGATGTGTTTTTCTTATACTGCTACTCTCTGTCTAGTCTTTCCAGCCAGGCCCAATATTATTCATAGCCCTTCTATGAATGCCCTATACTTAGATGACAACTCATCGGTTGGCTATCGCTGATTACCAGGTAGCAGACGTCAATTAGCAACATCTATGTTGACTTTTCTTTCACAGCTATGATTTTAAAAGTGGGAGCATATTGGCTATCATTTCATTTGTGTTCCTCCAATAGAGATTTTTCTGCAAGTTTTGGTTTATCTCCCACTTTCCTATCCACCTCTTTCCATTCTCATCAATCTGTTCTCTCTTTATGGAATAGGCCCTCTTGAGATGCCCATCTCAGAATATTCCTCTTGGGCAATACACTGGACTTCTAAATTCTTTCTCAGTCCTTTTCTTATTTCTTTATTTTTTGGAGAAAATGATCTCAAAAGAAAAGTATTATGTTATATTAAATATCAGCAAGTGTGAATGATTGAAGGTAAGTTTAATATATTAACTTTTCTAAGGTAGTTGTGTTTTAAGAAAATTCACTTTCTATGCAAAGTAATGGTCCATTTCAAAGAAGATGGTCTTAGTTCAAGTGAGTCTTCTTAGCATCCTTCAGATTTCATTAGGAAGCAACAATGTGCTGCTTTGTATGTGATGGCCTACCTGTCTCCAAGACTTACACCAACATTCTCAGTTTGGCCATCAAAGCTGCTAACATCTGGCCTCCACTCTTACCCAAACTTTATCTCCTGCCATGGGATTGTACTAAGTCACTCACACATACTCTCCATTTAACAATCCTCTTCTTGAAAGAATGAGCAACTCATTTCATTCTACTAACTGATGCACATACAAAAGATATAAGATTCTTATGGGTAAGAATCCTCTGCTGTTCAGCTTTGAATTTTCATAGGCAAGTACAATACCCAGGAATGAAAATAAGTTACCTCACCAATTCAACATACTTGTCTCTGCCCTTGAACATGTTCAAGCACATTGATACATTCATCCTCAGCTTCCCCTCCTTCAATATGATCATTCAACCTGTCCTTCACAATCCAAAATAGGCAATGGAAGAACCACATCTATTTGCACTTATAAGGTGAATTACTTCAGAAGTGTTTTCCAATCATTTCGAACATCTTGGTATTTTCTGTATGAATAGGATATATATATTCTCAAAAGAGGTTTCTAAGCCCTTTGTCTCCTTTTATCATACTTTGCCTGATAAAATGTTTTAAATACAGTTTATGTTCTTCTAGCTTAAGATCTATCTTAAAATTACAAGTTGGATTGAGATGTTTCTAAGATTTCTCTTCTATCAGAAGGTGAGTCATTCCATGCCTTTTTTGCTGACACCACACCATCTCTGTACAGCATTATTCTTTATATCTTGTAGGGTTCGTCTCAGAACTCTACTTTTTCCTAATGCCTTTAGTTGCCTCCAGCTTTAATACACTCTCCACAAGGCCACTAGAGCTGTCTTCCTACACTTGAAACAGGTTGGAATGCCCCCACCTTTCACATACACTAAACCACATTTTTACCCATTCTTTAAGAAATCCCTCATATCTCCATGAAACCTTCCTTGATTTCCCATTAAAATTAATTTTCTTGTTCTCTAAAGCACCACAGCACTGCAGATCTTTATGAGAGCAGACTTGAAATTCTTAAAGAATACACACACAAACATACACAGGGACCAATAGCTAAATAGGAAAGATGTCAGTCATTAATTGAGTCAAAACTCTTATGCTGCTTATTCAGAACTATGGTAATGCTTGGTTGAAACTTATAATTTAGACCTCCCTGGGCCTGAGGAGGCCTTCTCTCATGAAGCCTCAATAGAACTTCCAAATAGGTCTTGATGAGAAAGAATACCAGGAAGACAGTGAAGATTCCTTGTGGTGAATTTTAGCTCAAAACCCCTCCCACCTAACCCCCAGCCACACAGAGCAATGAGAAAGAAGAACAGGCTCTGAGGTATATGTATGGCAATTTAACACAAAACATACCATCATTTAGTAAATGAGATCTCATCATCATCCTGTGATCCTACCAGTAGGGTCAATATTAAAGAAGGAGTGAGCACAGAGCCTTGGAAAGGGGCAGAAATTTAATTCTTGTTTTTCTATTCTCCATCTTTTTATTCTGTTCACCTGCAGGGATTTATAACCAAAACCCATTGTCCAGAAGAGGCCTGACTGCATCTTCAGAGAATAAAAACAGTGTAATATCAGAAAAGCTGGGCTCCCATAATATTTAACTCTGGTTTTTTGGGGTTGTTTTTTTTTTTGGTTTTTTTTTTCCCCATGCTCCAGGAACCAGAATTAAGGGCATTTTACTTGCTTTCACAGTTGTTAAATGTAGGAGGCACAGGATGTTAATTAAGTTAGATCCAAGATTACACTATATCCTGGGCAATATTTAACTCCCATTCTATTTCCCATCTCAGGCGATACTTACCACCCACCAGCATTGGCTTTTAACCAGGTTTTCTGGAGGTTACCCAGTGATCATGATATTGGACATTGGATCCCATCATTCAACAGCATGGCCCAATTCATAGCATGTCAGCAATATAACAACATCTCAAATTTAAAAACCTTTCAGTTCAAACACCTTCAGAAAAATTACATCCTATCAATTAAAGACTCTTCTCCTGGTTGTTCCACTTATTAGAATCTTATAGAAAACAACTTTCCCAAACTTTCCTTTCCCACAGTCATTTACTTAGAAGTAGCCAGGGAGTGCCTCATTCAGATGGTTGTTCCATCTTCATATTAGAGTTATTAATGGATATGTCTGTTTCCCTGATTATACTGGGCATTCTTAGAGGACAGGAATGGTTTCATTTATTTTGGTATTCCTCAAAGACCCGGTGTGGAGCCTTCCATTTAGTAAGCACAAGATATATAGCTTGTCAAGGAGATAATACAGGAAATGTTCAATTGTTGAGTAACTATTGCCAATTTGAACTCCATGGATCCAGCTTAATGTTCTTACCAATATACATCTGCAATCAAATATTTAAACATTATGAGACTGAGATGTTTTAACATTTGTGGTATCTGTTTTCTACCACCATGGCCCATAGACCTCTATGATCATTGGTCCTATCAGTCATCAAAAAGCTCCAGAATATTCAAGGACTAAATCCAGTCCTGCAATAATCAGAATCAGACCCTAGCCAAGTGGAGCACCTGGGAGTACCTATAAAAAGAGAAAAAGAGGTTCCCAGTCTTAGAAAAGATTGTTAATATTGTTTTTTGTTATCCTTTGAAAAGAAGAATAGTGAAGCTTGAGTTACTCTGGAAGTTAAGCCTGATTTGATAGAACTTTCAGTTCTCCACTACATTAATTATCAATAATGGTGTAAAAATCACCCCAAATCTTAGAGGCTTAGAATAACATTTATTCTTTCAGAGTGTCTATGAGTCAGGAATCCAGGTGCAGCTTCAGTGGGTCCTCTGGCTCAAGATCTCTCACAGAAGGTAATCAAAGTGTCAGCGTGAGTTGTAGCCATCTCAAGGCTCTACTGGGGAAAGAGCTGCTTCCAAACTCACCCACATGGTTCTTGGCAGGATTTGCTTCCTCACTGTTTGTTGGACTGAGAGCTTCAGTTCTTCCCTGGCTGTTAGCTGGAGGGTACCCATTTTCTTGATACTCGAGCCTCTCCAAAGGGAATCTCCCAATATGGTAGCTGGCTGCATCAGAGTAAACAAGCAGGCTGTACCAGAGGGAGAGCAAGTGGGACAGAAGTCACTGTCTCTTTGTAAACCAATGTTGGAAGTAACAGCTCATTCTTTCTGCCATCTTCTATTCATTAGAATGGAGTCACTGTACTCAAAGGGAGGAGATTACACAAGGGCACAAAACCCAGAAGGTGGAGATAATTAAGGGCCATTTCAGAAGCTGCCTACCACATCCATGTTCAAGTATAAATAGGTGCCTACAGTATTTAGCCTTCTTCCAGTCTCTTATCCCTTTCTTGTTCTTTTCATGTTATTCAGGACCAAGATCAAACACCTGGCATTCTTAACGTCCATGCTGGAGCCTCCTCTGCTTCCACAGGCTACAATCGGGCTAACACTTCTTTCCATCAGTCAAACCATCATGCCAAGAAGCTGTCATGCATTATTTCCCTTTAGATTTTGGAGAACTTTAAATGTTTTAGCTTCCAGCTGAAAACACATTCATTATTATCATTGGAGAACAGAGTTACCATCACTGCTAAAATACAGGTTTTAACACATATCATTCTCTTTAGGTTTTTCTTCATGAGCAAGAGTAGGTAGTAATGATCTTTTATTACACATATCCTTTAAACTTTTTTATTGAATGTATTGGATTGCTTCTTATTTATAACAAACTCAAAAATCCATGTACATAGAAATATGTTTCCACTAAAACAAAGATTTTATTTCAAAGTGTTTTTGTGAAGAAAGTATTTCTGATAGAGGCATCTGTGTTTGTTTCCAGTCTTTAACAAAATGAAATGAAGATTAATTTTACTGCCACCCAAACCAAAAATAATACTAATATTCCTTCTATGTGTTGCTTCCCCCAGAACTATGCAATAAACACCCCTTGTCTCCCATCTTTCATGCTATCTCATACCTAACTTTAAGGAGCATTCTGAGCTCATATCAGTCCAGCTTCCAATTCGTAAGCCACTTCTAATAGTCTTCTTATGACTCATTAGTCCTTCTGCAATATCCCCAAAAACCAAAGAGAAAGGGAAGTCAGCTCTGGGGTATAAGGAAGAACTTCCATAATGTCTTGACTCACCTAATGAAAGATTATTTTGAGAGAGTAAATAATTATCACAATAAGCCAGTGCACTTCTCCACAGATTAGTCCCTTTATTGTCCCAACCTAATTAGAGTAATTTGTGTTTAAGGAGATATTGATTTTGCATAATGGTTTTCTCTTGTATTACACACATGACAACATTCTCCTTACTTAGCCTGGAAAACAATCTTGTTGACTGATAAGCAGAAACTCTTGCTCAGAAGTCTACCCCTGGCATCAACATCTTAAAAGGAGAAGAGTTCAAGTTGTTGTTCATGGTGTTATTGAATATATAAATAAACCAAGGAAATAGCAGAGCGCCAGGAAAGAAGGGCTGCATTTGTCTGACCTTGTTAGAACTGCTATGCCATGGGACTCTGCTGCTCAATTAAAATGTTTTGTTGGGTTTTTTTCTTCACTGGGGCCTCCTGTGCTCTCTGAACAATAACTCCAGCCCATCCCAGGGACAGGTAACACTTAAAAGTTTTTTTATTTTTTTATTTCCATAGGCTTAAGCCAAACTCCTCAAAACAAGCTATTCCAGAGCTGGGCTAATGCCATGGTTGGCAGCTCATGCGTGGACTCCTCCTTGGCGGGCCCTGCTGCCACTCTTACCCACTTGAGCTGCTTTATAAAAGCCTCCATCTCACAAAAGACAGAACTGATCTCAAGAGCCTGGGAAAATAGAAAATTCTCACACTGTGATGGGAAACACTGTGAAGACCTGAAACTCTGTAGTGATGCATCAGACAGTGGTGTATAATCACAGAAAGAGTGAGGGAGTAGGGCTGTGTGGGTTCAACAGTAATCACAAAATTAAAATAGACCAGTAAGATGGAATTAAAAATGATGGAAAAGTAACCCAGAATAATTCACTCTTCAGAGAGTGCTCAGCCAATATCTTAGTTATTTATGAACTAGGGTATATTTTTCCTCTTCTCTGCAGAGCCTCAAATGGATACATGAACTTGAGACCGAATACCCTTGATATTTTTGCTAGGGATAAGAAAGTAGATTGATGTGCTTATTGAGAAGATTAACATTAAATGCACAGTGTTGCCATTCTTACATTGATTGTTCCTGGTGTTCAGTTTTCTGGGTTGTAGGTGCTGCATTTCATCAAAGCTATAACTCTAGCCCTGGCTGGTGTGGCTCTGTGGATTGAGTGGAGGCTCTGCAAATCAAAAGGTTGCTGGTTCAATTCCCAGTCTAGGGCACATGCCTGGGGTGTGGGCCAGACCCTCAGTGGGGGGCACATGAAAGGCAACCAACCACACACTGATGTTTCTCTCCCTCTCTTTTTCCCTCCCTTCCCTGCTTTAAATATAAACAAATAAAATCATTTTAAAAAAAAACTATAAGAAAGCACAGCACTTGAAAGAGTTGTATTATATTCTTTCAGATTTTCATATTTATATTCCTCTTGAGATACTGAAAGTTTGCATCTATCCACCTATGTATTTGTGTAGTTCTTACCACTAAAGTCCCTTGAAACTCCACGGATAAAGGTAATGTATTCTACATTGGGTGAATAGAATGAGTTATTCCTGCTGGTGGTCTTGAAGTGAAAAATGTCATAAGGGATGTCTTACTTTGCATTGAATGTTCTTTAAATACAATAGATAGCAAATTATATTTAAAAAATCAGGTTTCAAAAAGCATATTAATATATATGAAAACATACCACATAACAAAGAAAACTTGGAGCTTTCAAATGTTCTGGGACTGCATCTTCCAACAGAAATCGAGATTTCATTAGCATTTACAACTAGCCTTCCAGGGATGTTTGCTAAAAGGATGAAAGCAGGAAAAGGAAAAAAAAAACCCCAAAAACAAAACAGAAGCCTGCATACAGGCCTGCACAAACGTGCTAATTAGTGATAGTTTTTCTCTATGGGCAATAGCCCAGGATGTGAGACCTGTGACCATAAACCTATTTTCTTTACACCTAGGAAAACAGCAAACAAAGGAGAAAAAAATACTGATCCACAAAATGAAAATTTCTTTGGGGGAAGAGAGTGGTAAGAGGATAGTTGAGGAACATCCTTAAGTTGGTGATTTTGTCCCTTTATAGTAGCATGCAAGATAAATTCCCAAACAGAAAATGCCACGTTTGAGGCTACTCTTCTAGGCATAATTGACCTTGGTGAATCCATGGACAATGTAACTTATCAACTTATTCCAGGAACTGCCTGTGGAGACAGTGGAACCAAGTGATTTCCACTTCCTGACTCCATGGAAATATAACCGAAATCATGGGATATTCAAACCAGGGACCATCACCATTAGAATGGTCACCTTTAGGATTCTGAGATGACAAGTACTGACACTCACACAGAGGTCTTCTGATCTCAAATCCTCTAAAGCAAAACCTAAAGCACATGAGTTCACAGGAATGAGCAGTCTGGAGTCAACATGAAAGTTTCCATGGGGTTAAAGTTGGTGCAGTCATTACAGAAAAATATGGTGCATCACCAAGGAACAGTATTCTGTTTTTATAGGAAATGGCCTCCAGTGAATTGTTCATGATCCCTGGTGAGAAGCAAAGGAATCAATGTTTAAAGCAGCAATATAACAATACATTATGCTAATTTCATTACTTCTGCTTATTTTTTTGGCACTGTCCTAACCAAAGAAGTAGAAGTATCATGGTTCTATGGACTCTCCAAAACTTATGTCTCTTTAATAAGAGCCCCTTTCCCCATCCATGGTGCCAGAGTGTGGGTAAGTAATATCAAGCAGGGCAGAGCTTCTCAATGTGAAAACATGGCCCATGCCACAGCTCAAAACACAGACACTGAGGGGCCTAAGAACCATTCATTCATTCATTCATTCAACCAATACTTGGTAATGCCTATAAAGTAAAAGCCCTGACATTTGTTTCCATTTTTTGTAATGTAACTGCCTGAATTAAGCTTTGATGGCCAAGGCATCCATTTCAAAGATAGCCATCTTGAATAAACACATAGCCAGACACAGGACTAGACAAAAAACCAGGCCACCTCCCCACAGTGAGGCCTCTTGTTTTAGAGATCTTGGTTGTTTTCAATAACTGACCATTTGGACTACTTGTTTGTTTTCTTTTCCCACACTTCAAAATCTAGCCCTTACATTTTAAGCTTTCCAATAGTGGGCCCTAAAAAACCCTGGGTGCCTACCCTCTATTCCAATGGAAACAGAGCCCTAGGTCCAGGCCCATGAGCTCTCTCTCTATATCCACAACCTCCCCTGTGACCCCAGGTGTACTGTGTGATTTTCAGGGCATGTAAGTAATAAACTTGCATCTTTTCCAAATATCCTGATGGTTCTTGCTAAAGGACATCTAACAATTATCGTAATGAAGCATAGGGCTGGCCCAGCTACAACACTGGTGTCTGATAGGCTGAGACCAGTGTTATAAATAGCCTGCTACAAATATTATGTCCTAAGCTAAGCACATGAGATGCAATGATGAACAGATGCACATGTCTCTTAGCTTCAACAGACGTAGAGTCTAGCTAGGCAAATATTGACTGAGTGAGAAGTTACAAGTGCTCTGACTACCCTCATGTGGAGGCCAAAGGCCAGGGCATACAGAGCTAGTCTGGGGGCCCAGGAAGTCTCCCACCCTTTGAAAGAAGGCCCACGTAACTTGAACTTAAAGGGAGACCATGAGTGTAGGCATGACGGTTCCAGGCAAAAGGTGTAGTACATTGTCCTTTGTGAGAATTTTATTTTTCTGCAATGCTTCCTTGGGACTAGGACAGAAGGCTTATCAGCAAGGGGTAGGAGACTTACGTGAGTTGGTTAACTCCTTCTCAAGGCAACCAGGTTGCACATTTCAAATGAAATCCTTGTCAATCCTCTTTCCTTTGTACTTTAATTAATGTGTGCCAAACACCTTTCTTTTTTCTCAGATCTGTGTCCATGTCCAAGATTTTGGGGTATTTCCAAAAGAGTGAGAGAAAGGCTTCTGACAAAAATAGTTCTTTTTAGGGATTTTTTTCTTTTACCCCTCCTCTTCCATTAGCCACGGCCTCTTGCCATGTTGAGTCTTACAAATGGACACAAACCAATCAATCACCCTTATAAAAATGTCAGAATTCATCCTTCCCTACTGTGAAATGAATGCACTGACCTTAACACAAATGTAGAAATAAATAAATAAATAAATCTATCCACACCATGGACCCCTGGCTGCCACAGAGACTGCTAGGCATTTCAGTTTGATGAGGCTGACATTGCTGAGAATTTCTTGCTTCCTATTTTTGTGTTTTTAAGCTGGAAGCAGATAAACATGCATCCAAATTTACTAATAAGAACTTATGTGCACAGAGGCTCTGCCTGTTAAGAAGTGTGGAAGGGCAGATCCATTATTTCTCCAGAGGAAGAAGTGCGAAGGAGGTGATCAAACACAGTGAAGGGGAAAGGAACATTCATTTTATATTGTCTTTAAAAACAAACAAAAATGAGTTTTCTCAATCTAGAGACTCAATCTAATACTTAACTGCTTCATTCAGGGTTAACCTCTAGTGTACACAGAAGAATCCTGGATAAGAGCAGAAGCCTTGAAATTGGCAGATATCAGCTCAAGTCCTGGCTCTGTCATTTGCCAGCCAGCTCTGTGACCTTGAAAATATCACTTAATCTCTTCAACCTTCAATTTCCTAATCTGTAAACCAAAGACAATAATTCCTTTCTCCTAGGGTACTAGAGTGAACATCTTTTGTTTTCACCAGCCTGGGCATTCATTTCTACATTTTTGGTTACAGGAGCTGGGACACGCTTTCCACCCCAAGTTCAGGTCTGCACTTGGACTTTCAAAACACCTCAACCTTTGACCATGGGAGCTGTTTCAAGGTCATGCATGTCACATAAGCTGGGGCAATGAAATTCCAATTAAGATCTTTCAGGGAATTATTGGGAAAAATAATGGAGTACTGAGCTGATAAGAATTACACCGGAAGTCTAACAGAGTACTGACCTGATAGGAATTAGACTTGAAGCTGCTAAATGCCTTGGAGAAAGCCTGCCCAAGCCTGAACATAACAGACAATAAGGGAGGGGAACTGAAGAAAGCCAGATGCAAGTCCCTGGATCCTGCTTGAGCTCCAGGCTTGTTAGTTCTGTAAGTCAATATATTTTCCTTTTTGTATTGAATTGTTAGGATTGGATTTCTGAATATTTTAACTAAAATAAATCTAATTAAAATACTTGAGTTTTGAGGATTAAATTTTAATGTGCATAAGTATGTTGTATATAGTAAGAGCTCAATAAATGGACTCATATATCATGTTGCATGCATAGGCAAACACTTATGTGTGTGTGTGTGGAGGGGATATATTTGATTATTTTTCTCCTCTTAGCACCTGAAAGTTGCCCAAAGAGACAAGAAGCAGAAAAATGGCCAAGGCTTTAAACCATGGCTCTGCCCACAGCTACTAAATCCAGTAACCCCAGCAACCCCAGTAACTCAAGGACACTTTCAATCCTGTGCTTAAGGAACAGGTCACTCTTTTGGACTTCTAAGTCACTTCCTGGTAAAATTAGGCCACATGACTTGCATCATCTTTAAAAAGAAGGAGAAGTAAAGGAAGGGAGGAAGAAAGGAAAGAGAGAAGGGAAGAAAGACATGTGAGGTATTGGTAAGTTTTTAATGGAGGTATGATTGCCAGTGGTCTCAAAATTCTGTAATTCTTCCACACTGTAATCCGTCTTCTCCCAAGGATCCCACACTTACTCTGTATCCATCACATCCCATCCGCCCTTCTAAAGAGGCCTATATTGAGAAAAAAAATCTGAAACCCATTCAGGAGCATATGATTGATAATAGTTTAAAGAGTTACCCATTTCATCGAGGTTTGCATTTTCAAGGTCAAAACAAAAACAAAACAAAAGACATTAAGGAGAAAGGAACTATTACTTGTGGAGTGCCTACTATGTGCTGGGCAATTTACACCTTATGCAATCCTTATAACTATGTCTTGAGATAGGGGCTACTACACACATTTTACAGATGAAGAAACCTGATCAGGGAAGTTCCAAAACTTGCTGTAAGCCACCAGTCAGGATCTGGAATGGAACCCAGACTTAACTGACCCAAAGCCCATGTTTTTGGTTAAGATTCTTCCTGGTGACCCTGGAATCTTGACTGTCACTAGCTGAGCATCATGGACACTCTGGCCATGGAGGAAGGAGACAGATTCAGAGAGAGTGACCCAGTGTCAGGGTGACTTGGAGGCAGGATAAGGGGCAGCAGAGTAACAAAGTAGAATCTAACTGAGAAGATGAATTTTTAAATCAAATCACAGGAACCACCATAGCACTTTTTTTCCAAGCTTCTGTTAAACTGATTTTCTAAACTGCATACCAGCACCTGATCAGTTTGGTCCCTTTCTCTCTCTTTCCCTTTAATTATATTTTAGCTTCAAGCCTTGTGTGGTTGGTTATGAAGAGGTGGGAGGATGGGAAGAACTCTCTGTACTCTGTAGCTTCCTTTCTGCCATACTCTGCTTTCTTACACTGTAGTCTTAATTTGATCAGCAGTTATGAAAAGAGAACATTAATCCTGGGGAAAGGGACATTGTTCAGGGCCAGACAGTTTTGGTATTGCTTCTAAAGTGAAATGTTTTGTGCTCGGATATGAGCTTTGCCCCTTGGGATGTTGTAACTGCTGATGTGAAAACAGAGAGACAAAGTTGCTAAGAACTGGACAGATGACACCTGGTAGTGGGAAGGCCTGTTAGAGAGCTTAGCAAATTCTATACCCCTGCAGAGCTCCTGGGCAAAGGGAGGCCCAGAAGATGCTGCTATATAGGTGCATGATCATGGAGGCATTGGTGGTGAAGGGGCAAGGGTTGGGGAGGAAAGAAATGAAGCCAAGGACGCCTGAGCTCCCCCATCTATTGTGACCGTCCATCTCCTATACCTAAGAGTGTGAGCCCAAGTAATTTATCAATATGATTAAGGCTATCATTTACATAGTACTTACTAAATCCCAGGTACCTTTCTAAGTGTTTTATGTATCTTGTTTTTATCTTTACAGTAAACATAGAGGTCGGTATTATTATAACAGAGGAGGACCATTTTTTGTGCAGAACTTGCCATTCTCTTAATCACTACACTATACTGTCTTTTGAGTATCTATTCTGAACCAGGCCCTAGGCTAAGCCCCATGATTAAAAAAAAAGGTCACAAAACTCTTAGTCTAGTGGAGGAAATAGATGAATGAACCAGCTGTATGACTTCAATACTTAGCATAATACCTGGCCTAGGAGAGACATGCAATATATATTTATTGAATAATACGTTGTTGAATGGACAGATGGGCAGGTAGATGGCAGGATGGGAGGATGGATGGAGTACAATGCAGTGTGATAGCTGCATGAATAGAGGTAAGCATGTGGTACTGTGGGAGTATGACAAAAAAGAAACCAAACCCATTTAAAACAGGTGATGCTTGAGTTTGGCTTAGAGGTGGGGTAGAAGTTCACCAGAGAGTGAATACCATTATATAAAAGTGTTGCTATATTACAATTTTATCAACACCCTGCTTCAATAAAACAGCTCTGAACATTCTCCTGTCATCTAAGAGCCAAAGTCTGTAGAGCAAAGACCAAGTCTAAACCTACTAAGTCTCCATTCCCACTTTCCAAGGGCACTACCAGGACATTTTCTGACATGGTTTTTCTTCTCTTCAATATGGGCGGGCTAGTTCCCAGGAGTGACCTGTATTGCCTCTGAATCAGGTATCTGCATTTCTTAGACTAAGGATCATTAACCTTTTAAAAGAATATTGAGTTTCAAGTCCCCATAAATTGTGATAAGAATCACAACAGTAATTAGCAAATAAACAACAAAAAAATCTTGCTTACATTATATAGTACTTTAAAATGTATAATGGTCTTTCAATGTACATTATTCAATAACAGATCCTAACAGCCCTGGAGAAAGACAAGACAAATAATCCTTCTACCATTTGACATGGATGGGATTAATGCTCAGAGGAGTGAGATAACTCTCTGTTGATCAGCTCTGTGTGCTGGTTCAATGCTGGCAATTGAACATCTTTATCTCATTGAAATCCACGGTAGCCTGGTAAGGAGGTATTTGTATTCTTATGTTTACCTAAGGAAATTGAGGATCAGGGAAGATAAATGACTTATCTAAGGGCATCCAAGTAATAAATGGGAAAGCTGGGACTGAACATCAATTTTTCTTATATCAGTGTAGTCCTCTTTGCATTTTAGTATCTTACTTTTCCCTATTTCTTGAGATTGGAAGAAAAAGGCCTAGTCACCAAGAATCCCAACTCTTTAGCAGGTTTCCACATTGGCTATTACAAACATTAAGCACCTTTACAGTCTTTGATACACAGGCCACCAAAACCCAACCAACTCTGGCTATAGACAACAACTACCTCTGCCCAGGACTAGATCTTGATAAAACTGTGAAGTACTCAAAGTTTCCAAGTTTGTCTTGTCTCTTTAGTTACCTTTCAGAGCTATTCTTTCTATCTTCTTTTCTTAATGTTCCCTTACCCCATTTAATGTTCTCTTGTTCTCTATTGCTGACCTAGGTATTCTAAATTTTGGTTTTTAGGAATCAGGTGAGTGTATATGTGTGTGTGTATTGGAAGAGACTTATTAAGGCTCTTAAAAATCATACCATATAAACTGTCACTTGCTTGTTGCATTATAACAACCATCACAATCTATCTGGTCTCTTACCCTGAGCGCAGAAGTACCTTGAATGGTGAGAAGCCAGTTATAAGTATGCTAACAGCAGTTGGACTCTTTGGCTAGATGCACCATGCAGAAATGCCACTCCCCAAGAGCTATAAAATAGCTCTTATTAGAGAATGGAGCAAATAAAAGCATGGTGGGAACTCCCGGCTCAGAGTTGCCCTAGAAGCTGGAATGTCTTCTTCCCCCACCAATGAAAATGGTGTCATCTGCTCTTGAAGGCAAGGAGTAGCTATGTATCTGCCAATCTAGGGGAAGAAGAATGAGAAGTAAGACCAAGGGAGCTATAGGGAGTGGCAGACCTGGTCCCCGTAAGGATCCAGTGGGCAAAGGGAAGTCATCTGGGGTCTAGAGCAGGGAAGTAGCATGATTGGATTTGTGCTCTTGAAGGGCCTCTGGCTATAGTATGAAGTTAGAGTAAAAACAACCAATGGAGGATGGAAAACCAGTTAGGGGCCAATTGCTGCTATTGCTCAGGTAAAGGATTGTGGACAATATGAACCAGAGCAGCAGCAAAGGGGACTGAAAGAATAGAAGTCTTAGAGATGGTAGAGAGTCTTCAGTTCAAATACAGTTCCAGGGGCAAACTGAATGAGGGCACTTAGCCCTGGAGAAATGAAGGTAGAAACCAGTTGGTTATACAGTTCCCATGATCCACTTGACTGACTTCATCAATTGCCCAGTGTTTATGGGCAAGTCTATGAATGACGTGGAGTGCATTAGATGGGATGTCTCTGGAACTCAAACCATATTTTTTTTTTTTTTTTTGCTATTCTGTCCTGTCAATGTTAACACCACTGGTCTCATAGAACAACCAAGGGCATTTTCATTGCCATGTCTGGTCAGAGGTTCTGATTTATGTTCTGTCAGGAAGATCTATTTCCCCAGTAATAGTCATGTTTCCACTGGTGATTTCCTTCCCCTTGGGACCTGAGATTGCAGCTAGCTCTGCAACCTCCTGAGGCATATCACCTAAGAGTTCCCTTGGAAATTGCTCCTGCAAATATTCTCAATCAAAACCCAATAAAGTGTCTGAGATCTTGTATTACCCCGAAGGGTGGAAATTGCACACTAAAATCACATTCCAGCATATTACACAAAAGGCCAATGCCAGCCCCATTCTAATAATACTTGGAAATTATAGCTGGGCCTTAATCAACTAAAGACAGACCTGGTTGTTGAATGAAGAATATTTATCTATAATCTTGAGGTATTTAGAAATACTGGCACATGTTAGATGCAGTAAAACTGAATTGAGAGCAAGCTGGTGGTTTGTGAAAAATGATCATTCAGAGCATATTTTCCTTTAGTAAGATTTTATAAAAATCCCATGATGTACTTCCTACAAAATAATTTCTCAAAAGCAGATGTTTATAAAAGCTACCCCTCTAAAAGTAGTATTTTTTATCTTTGCAAGAGAATAAACCTCAGGTGGTATAATAACTAGAGGACAGCCTATACTGCTATAACAAAGATTATCAAACAGTCACTAAAGTAAGTAAAAGTTTTAGTACTCTCTTGGGATATAAACCCAAGCTGGTGGATGATCCAGGTGTTATTCAGAAAAGGGATTTCTTCTGTTCTGTTGCTCTCTCATTCCCTGGGATGCTGTTGACCAACATGGTTGATGCACTATTGTTATGCTTCAGCTCATGAAAAGGGAAAAAAGGAAGTAGAGGCAAGCAGATTGTTTCCTGAGGATGAGACTTAAACATTGTTAAATCATCTCTATTCACATCGCTATTGTCCAAAATTTAGTTATATGGCCAGAACTAGTTGCTAGGGAGCAGGGGAGTGTGGTTGCTAATTGGGTAGCCACATTCTTCCCTAAAACTGAGGGATATTGGGGAACAAAATGACTAATGTTCCTAAATTTTATCTGCTGAGCCTTTTTCCCTGTGCTCTGGTGAGAGTGAACTTTCTGAGATCCTGGGCATGTTTATAATGTCTCACGTGTCTACATCAGTGTGTGCAGCTCTCTCTTCCAGGAATTCATTTGCTTTCACTCTCAGCCAGCTTAACTCTTGTTCTTCCTCTAAAATTGGCCTCAGATGTTACTGCCTGCAGGAGAACGTTCTCTGTAAGCTGTTAGCTCTCTCAGTGCATGCAAAGTGTTTCTTTAAGAGATACCACACTTAACACTACAGTACAATGTGTAGTAATTCCTGTATCTTCCCTTAGATCAGGAATTTACCAAGCCAGGCTGCACTTTCCAATGAAGCCTTGTGGCAAACTATTTTAATTAGAATCTCTGGGGCCAGGGCCCAGGCATCAGGATTTTAAAATAGTTTTTTCCGGTTGCTCTAATGTGCAGTTACGCCTGGGAACCACAGAACTAACGTAGTGGCAGAAATTATCTCCAAATCACTCATACTTGAAGTATCAATTTGCATTCTATTGACATTCAATGAATGTTTAGTGAAGGAACAAATAAATGGATGAAGAATGGCTTCCCGAAAATTAGTTGAACTTGACCACAGACAAGAATTAACAATTCTTATCATTTTCTGGAACATAGAATATTAGCACCAGAAGGGACCTTCCATATGATAGAGATTCATCACATGTGACAGATGATGAAACTACATTCCAAAAAGGTTTCATGGCAAGTTTATTGCAGAGTCAGGCCCTCAGGCCTCTGAATGCCAAGTTTGCTAATTGTCACACTCTAAGGCACCTTGGGTTTTGTATCTACCCACAATTTTAAAGACAGAAAAATTTCTCTTGCTTCATCTCTCAGAGAAGGATTGAGCTCTAGCTATCAGACCCTATTGAGTCAAAATAGAAACGTCTACCATTCTTCAGGTTTGCGATGATTTCAGGGCATTTATTCGTTGTTTAGAACCTGTTCATTATACCGTTTTACTACATAATGAAGACAAATGCCCACAGTTTAGCCACAGATTTGGTTAATGACAAGATGTATAATAATACAAGATAATAGGGCCAGGCCATTGCATTCTAATTAAATATTGTTGTCAGATTCTTTTCCTCATTAATCTTCTTTTATTCACTATGCTTTTTGGCTATTTTGCCTTCCACCTTGAGTAAATGTACACATGTAATTTTAAGGAGAGAAATAGTTCCAGGTTTTTATGGGAATTGGGCTTTCTTCTCTCTGTATCTGTTTATGAGCAGATGTGCCATTGAGCTTCAGAGGGAAGACATCACACGTAACCCAGACAGGGCCTCTAATTGGTATGCCAGCTCACGCAAAGCTATCTGATTGCATTCGGTAACTGGCAGGGACAGAAAGCATTTCCAAGGGAAATAATATCTCACTATGAATCTGGGAATATCTATGTAAGAACTGAGCAATAAACACTAGCCTTAATTTTAGGGCCTTGCATTATGCAAAATTTTCAAAAGATGTGGACCCTAATAGTCAAGCCCATCCCGTGGGACAGTGACACTATCATAAGACTGTTATGGGACTCAGTGTCAAATTTTCAACTGCTCACGGATGCCATCCGCGTTTTAGAGCATCGGAATTTTCAGATCATCATTTTCTCTCATAAGCAAAAGTATTTACCTATTTAAGAACTGTTGAAAGCCGAGATTTCCATGGCTATCTGGTTGCTGGCAATAACCCCTTTTAGGTCGTTGAGCTTTGATGGGGCAGTAGTTAGGTTCTAATGGTGCTTAAAAGCTGCAAGGTGCAAATGTGAAACGATGAAATCCAGACTGCAATGGCCATTTGCAGAATGATCCTTGCAAAGCCGCAGAGACTTGGCGGTTGATGAGGCATCTCCATCAGAATGTGCTCCCGGAAATGCTTTCTCCATGATACCTGTTCCATTTAATGGTGATCATCCTCACCCTCCACCTCCCTTCTCACAACTAAAGGTGATACTCTGACAGCAAGCTGTGTCTCACCCATCATTTTCTGTCAATTTTCTTGCCTCTGGAAAGGATTCTGTTTGGGTTCTTAGATTAATTCTCTAGGTACAACTTTTGCCTCCTCTTCTTGCTATTTCTGCTCAAAATATATATCCTTAGAGAGTTAACTGAGCAAACAAAACAAGCTATGATTTAAACACAATACACCAATTACAAGTTTTAGTGAGGAGTACAAAAGGATTCAAGGATAACTTTTCTACTGAAACGTACACAAGATATGAAGACTCACATGGATTTAGCAAATACAGCCAGCTACCCGTATCTGTGCAACCATCCAAGAACTGAAAATATTTGGAAAACAAAACCTCAGAAATTTCCAAAAAGCAAAACTTGAATTTGCTACCTGCCAAGCACTACACTAAATCCATACAAATGAATTGATGTGTAGGCACACCCTGCTATAGGCTATATGCAAATATAGGTTATATGCAAATAACTACAGCATTTTACATAAGGGATTTAAGCACCCATGGATTTTGGTATCTGCAAGGACTGTAGAACCAAACTTCTATGGATACTGAGGGACAAGTATACTAACTTACTTGATGGCTAAGCAATAGAATTGCTGCTCAACCTCGCATGCAATAATCTAGACTTGATTTCCCACAAACATCTGCGGCATTAGATGTGCATACCTGATGGACGTTTATACCTAAGAGTGAAAAGAAAATAATAATCACACAGTAGCCACCCAAACATTAGTAAGTGGTTTTCACTAATCAGTTAGCAGTCACCCTTTTCTGGTGCCGCTAAAGGAGCCCGAGAAGGGCATTCAAAAATATTTCTTAGTGCTAAATTTCTGGGGTAGGTGGATTTTACATACTGTTCTCTAAGGCAATTCTCTGTGGTTTTTCTTTCTAACACTGAGCACTTTGAACATCTACAAAGAGGATGAATCCTCAGTGCCTTAGACTTCACTTCTCAACTGAACTGGGAAATACCTTGACCTATGCAAAACATATTGAGTGATGCAGGCCTACGTGACATTTAAAGGGACAATGGAGAGGGCCAAAGGCAATGAGATGGAAATCAGCCTCATTTGAAAAAGAAGAGTTTCAATTGTAAAACTCATCTCTTTATCAATGGGGCTCTCAGAGAGGTGCCTACCTTCCATTCCTTTTCACCCCAAAGCAATAAATTATTTGGGAAAATTGAACTCAAGGAAACAAAAAAAAATTGGTGTTAGTGGTAGTGTATGCAGCCTGAATTTGGACACATTAGTTAAATTTATTAATACATTAAGGCTTTCTAGGGTAAATGATGGGATGTGAGAGGGGTAAAAAGCAAAACAGAAATATATTGACAAAGAAAGGACTCAGTATAGATGGCGTATGGAAATGGTGAGGCTTCAAGTGCCAAAGTGGAAAGCTGGAAGTATATTAAGCATTCGGGTCCACTTTCAAATTTTGTCCCAGTGACCATGGTGTTACTGAAATCTGAGTGTGAGAGTACCAGAAGAATGAGGGATCTGTTCTATGGTCCTTGACAATGCTATGATCAATGGTGGAACATTTTCCTAAAGGCCAAAAAGTAGGCAGGGAGAAATTTTATCTCAGCAGCGTGTTTGATTCCTGAGTCTTTCTGAAATGAGAGAAACTCTGATTGAAAAAAATTATGAGTTTCTATCCCTGTACCGTCCACCCCCACATCATTCCCTGAAAAATTATTTTGGTAAAAGGCTATGTTCTTTATTCTTCTACTCTACTTTTAGATATTCACTCCACAGCACATAAAAAGGCTCTGAAAAAACACTGCATGAAGAAACCTACATAACCCACATAACTTATCTGACCATAGACCCTTTCTTCTTCCTGCAGAACACCTACAGATACCCTATTAATCTTGCATCCTACTGAAAAGAACCTTTGGGAATGTTTGACTAAGTCAAACACTTTTCTCCTATCCTTATACCACTATCTGCTTGTTAAATCATCCGTGCTTCCCCACTCTTTCCCATCTTATTATTCTCTGCCCCATTTCTCTTGCTTTCTCAGACTCTCTCTGCCTTCCTTCCACTGAGTACTCCAAACTTCACCTTGTGGATTTAATGTTATTATTTAGGTGGTCTTTTTAAAATTATTACTTTGTCTTGGATTTCTATTTTCATTCCACTTGATCTCCTCCTGATCAGAGAGTTTCTTCCCAATAAGGCAACTTGGTCTTCAGTTAGTTAATTACTGTAAGGGAGAAACACTTTTACCTTCTTCCCCTTTAGGTTCTTTGGCTGGTATAATAATTAAATTGACAGAAGACAGGTTAACAGGAGAAAAACAAATTTAGTTTCATACATATGAGAGCCCATAGAAATAGACTCAAAGAAGTGACTGAAGCAGGTAGTTTTTAGACAATTTTTTTTTAATGTGAAGAACTGACAATGCAGAGGGCTTTGGGCTTTGGGTAGTAAATTAAGTGAAGAAGTAACAAGTTTGTTTATACAGCCTTGTCAACTCCAAATTACCTATCTCTGGTAATAAGGATGCCTTCTGCCCTCTTGGTATAGGATGGGTACTTTTCACATGGGAGACTTCTTTTCTGCTTTCAAAAGGACAAAGGAGGTTCAGGGTGTCCTTTTTGCATTGGCTGTTTTCTAAGTAACTTTACTTCAAAATAATCAATGTGCCAAAGTGACATATTTTGGGGTGGCATATTTTGCTCTTTTTTCTTCTTTACTATTTTATTTATTTACTTTTAGAGAGAAAGGAAGAGAGGGGCAGAAACATCAGTGTGCGGTTGCCTCTCATGTGCCCCTCACAGGGGACCTGGCCCTTAACCCAGGCATGTGCCCTGACTGGGAATCAAACTGATGACCCTTTGAAACACAGGTCAGAACTCAATCCATTGAGCCACACCAACCAGGGCCATTTCTGCTCTTTGTTGCATTTCACAGCCTCTGCCAACCATACTTCATTCTTTGTTTTAGGAGATTATTTCTTCAGAAATATTGCTCTATTTGTTTATCGTTATTTTATATTTTTCCTTAGTATTTCTTTTCTGATGCAATTATTCTGCTTTTTCACCCCAGTTTCTATTTTTCCACTGAGCCACACCAGCCAGGGCTAAAACATCAGTGTATGAGAGAGACATCAATTAGTTGCCTCTCACATGCCCCTGATTGGGGACCTGGCCTGAAACCCAGGCATGTGCCCTGACTGGGAATCGACCTGGCGACATTTTGGTTTATAGGCCAGCACTCAATCCTGTTTTTCCATTCAAAACAATTTCAGAGGCTATTTTTGTCTCCTACTCCAGTAGTTGCCTGACTTTTAAAATTTTCTTAATATAATATTACATATGTGTAAATACCTTATTGTAATATTTTATTTGTTTACTTGTGATCTTTGATTTAGCTGGTTTCCTATCAAGAAGTCTTACCCATATTTCTCTAATCCTTTTTAATGAATCTAAAATGCCTTCTCATATTTCCCTGTATTCATGTAAAGTAATATGGGGCCTTATAAACTTTAAGATTTTTACTGTTCTGCCCAAGTACTCTCAACTAAAGGAAATCTCTCAGGATATTTTGATTTCTTTCTGAAGTTCCTATTACACAACAATATAGGCCTTGTCATCTGAAGTTTCTGAAATTGCTGGTAATTATACAATCTGTTGTAAGGGTCTTTCTTTGCAATAGTGTTTTGCCTCCAAGTATACTTGGTATCTGTTATTTATATAACAGTCAGTATACAGCTTTGAGGGAGACCAGAGAGGCTTTTTATTTTTTGGTAGATTGCCTTTAAGACATAAAAAATAATTTAATAGCTACCATTTATGGAGCATTTATTATTTATTGCCAAGCTCTATGCACTTTACAAATCTTATCTAATTCCTTGCAGTGTGGACATTTTTATCCCCATTTTATAGTCGAGAGAGCTGAGCATCATGGAGATAAAGCAATTTGCCTAAGGTTATATAGCTTCTGAGCTATAAACCCAGCTTTACCTGAGTCCAATGTCTCTTACCTATTAAGCCATACTATTATATCTTTAACTGAAAACCACCAGTTTTCTCCACTAACATGTGTCAAAACAGCAACTTCAAGACTCTGTTAATGATGGAACAGTCACACACTTGAAGAACAAAGACTTAGAAACTACATACAACTGCCAGCATGAGGGAGACACTGGTCAGAACAGCTGTTTATAACCTGTAGTGCAGCAAGTTAGTTTAGGTCCTTAAAGCACAGTACTCAGCGAACATGGGGATGAATTACGCAGCAGAGAAAGCTGGTGGTGAGACCACACACACACACACACACACACACACACACACACACAGAGGAGGAGGCTGAGTTTATTGGATTACATAATTGAAAGTCGAATAGCAGACTTATTGTCAAGTATGGCTGAATTTTTAAATAGTATGTAAATTGTGTTGACAAGAATACCTCTCTCTCTTCATTTCTTGACAGAACTCTTCCTAATTTGGCTCCATGCTCAGGCAGGCTATTCTCTTGCTGTGGCAAGGGGGCCACCAGCAGCTATATGCTTACATTGAACCAGCTTAGCATTCTGAGTGGAAAATAGTTTCTTTTTCCTTATTGACTCAACAAAAGTCCTGAGGTTTACTGGGGCAGTGTGAATGATGTGATCTTTTACAAACTAAGCAATTAATCTGACCCAAGAATGGGTAAGAACAATATTCTGATTGTTCTTACCTGGACCCTGGATTCTTTTCTAGGGCTGGAGGGAAGAAAGCAGTGTGACCCCATCAGGATCACATGAACTGAGAGTAGGGAGCCGATGATTCTGAAAGAAGGCAATGTGTATTCTGGGTACTTACGAACAACAAATGTCCACTACTCTTTTATAAGAAGTAAGACAGAGACGAACAACGGCTGAGAAACATGAGTGCCAAGATTAACTCAATACCTGAGTTGCTGAGCTAGGTTTCTTAGCCTCTGAGTGATAAAGGACAAGATTAGTCTTTTAACTCTACCAGAGAGTCATTTAGCTCTACTAGAAAAGAACAAAGAATTCTAAGGGCAAAGAGCCAGGCACTCATTCATTTATACCTTCTTTCATCCTGCAAACATGTGTCCATTCATTCTGCCATTGAAGTTGATCTACTATCAACAAGTTTAGGATGTAGATGAGTTCCAATACTTTCCATTAAGAATTCCATCTAGAAGAAGTGAGAAGGAAGGCTCAATCAATAGCTGTAACACAAGGAGTTAAGTACAATATTCCATTTTCTCCCATGGTAGCATCCTCTGGTAGCAATGCCCTCAGTCTAAAAAGCATTTTCTAAGGAGAAAGCAAGCATAGCTCATGTATTAAGAAAACGTCATAATCAATCATGTGCCTGCTTTACTTATTAGGTCTCTATTTGTCCTCTCTGGGATCCTAACAAGATTCTTCCTTCTTCTTTAGGAATTCTAAATCTAACCATGGCTAATTCTCCTGCAAGAAAATAGAAAAGGGGAACAGATAACCCTAAAATCATTTCTGCCTGATTTTGCAATGAATCGCAAAATGGAATCTGGCCTAGATCCAAATACTGGCTTTCTTACTTTCTTGATAGGAAGCCAGGAATAAGTCATCTGAGATTTCTGGGCTTCTGCTTATGCATCTGTGAAATGGGGGCCTTAGTGACACAGAAGGCTGTTGTGAGAACCAAGTGAGATATTCTATGTGAAGATCTTAGAAAAGCACATGTTGGACTGAGTGTAAATAAACTGGTAATAATTGCTGTTGTATTTTATGTATGTTATTATTATTGGATTCAACTAAGATCAGAGAAGGCCAGTGCTTGCCAAAGTTACTCCAGCTTGTTAATGGCAGGCCCAGGGCTCAGACCCAGCTTTCCTGATTGTTATATGAGGATTCTAGCCTTGGCTTTGCTGGGTCTCACCATCAGAAAGTCAATTGTGTTTGGTTCAGACTAGTCCTGAAGTCCTTTATATTCCCTTGGCACATACCTGCTGGGAGGGTGAGTATGGTGCTGACAAGAATAATCATACCTGGCATTTATAGAATATATTTTCTTCAAAGTCTGCTTGCATATGCTACCTCATATGAGATTAAACATTTTCCATGGACACTCCATTCATGGGTAATCAAAGTTGGAGTTTTAGGCTAGTTATTAGATTAGACTTTGATTGCTTTCTGGGAGAGCCACAAATTGGTTTATTTGGTGTAAGATGCATTCATTAGCATCAGTTTTCAGAGAACCAAGGCCAGCCAAAATTGAGAGTTTGGTTGACATCTCTTAGGGGGAAGTAGGTTTTTTTTCCAGATTTGCTTGATAGAGGTAGAGGAGGGATGGTAGCAGAGAAGGAAATAGATGTGGTATAGAATTTGAGCTGTTGCTAGTGTCCTGACAGGCACTTCCAGAAAGGAGGGATGTATCTTCAGAATCCTGAAAGCTCAGAGGTAGGTGGATATGTGGGTCATCTCAGAAAGATGGAAGGTTGCCACAGCATCCAATGTGCACATTTTCTTTATGTTAGGCAATATATACAAGGCTCTCAGAATGGAATGGCACCTACTACTCAACAAAGGGCAGTTTAAGGAAAAGCAGGAGCTTTTAAATCAGATACATTTGAATTCAAATGCCTCCTCTGCCACTTACCAACTAGTAACCTTGAGCAAATTTCTAGATTCTCTTGTCCTCAATTTCCTTAGGCCTTGAATGAGCATTGGGGTATTTAACTCATAAAATTGTGATCAAGATAAAATATGTTAATTTAGGGTATGCATGTAGGGAGTGTATAAAATGGTAACTATCACTACATTAGTTTATTATCATTATTATTAATGGTAGTAGTTGCTACTCAAGCAATTCTGAAGGCTGAGATGGTGTTCAAGAGAGTGTTTCTCACTGCTGCCAGTCAGCATGGGCTCTAAACTCCAGAGAATCTGAGCAGCTTGGAGGCTGATGCAGTTGCCAGAATGGTCCATGCCTGTTATGTTAGTGCAGAAAACCAGCAGCTGCCAACACTGAAGGAGGCTGCTACGAGGAATCCCACACTAAATGGGAGCCCCCCAAGATTAGACATGGTATCATGCCTGAGACACCCTTTGCACAGTAGGTTCATGAGTAAGGAGTAGCTCTTGAAAGACCTTGTTGTTGGCAGCTGCCACCAATGTCACTGGAGACCCACCTAGAACTGGGCCTCTTGGGAATCTCTTTTAGAAGAAGAGATTTCAGAAAAGCCCATGGCTGCAAGGACCAAGAGTGACCACATTCCAGATCTGAGTGCTGTAGGAAATATTACTGCTTAGGAACTCCAGCCTGCCCCACCCTGCCAAAGACACTCTTGGTCCCTGCAGGCATTGTGGTGTGCGCACGTGTCTCTGTGTCAGAGATGCGGTTTGATAGGGCGCTGATCAGAGGGAGTTAAGATTTTAGGGTTTCAGTGCCCCATTGGGAGACCTGTAGGGGATGAATACCCAAATTTGGATGGGCCCCTGAGACTGCTGAAGAGTTCTTAAATTATAACCGGGCTGTAGGTCCTTGGTGTGACGAGTGGTCTGAGAAGGGGGATTGGGGATTGTAACAAAGAAAATGAGAGGCCTTGCCTTTTATTTGATGGGAAATAACACTAGCATTCCACACAGAGAATTCAGAGAAAACTTAGCTCTAAACTGAATTATCCCACTTCAAGGTCAGCCAAACTTATTGACTATCTCAGTTGTGTAGAATAAACTTTGCTGAGTCTGGAATAATAAAACAGCCAAAAATTTACAGTTCATAAAGAGCCTTTCTCTTCTCATACCTTTACCTTCTGTGGTTGCTGGGGGTTGAGGGAATAGATTTCTGAGTTGGCTTCTTCTATGGCCTTGGACAAGTGCATTATCTCTGTGAGTTTTGATTTTTAATTGGAGAAATATGTACATGCATCCACACACATATACACCTATTTCAAAATATACATTGTGAACACAATGAGAAAAAAGGCAATAACTCATATTGTAGGATGCTTGGCAATGATAGCAGTAACAGTAACAATAATAATATTTATGAAGTGCTTATTATGGCCTACACACTGAACTTTCTGCTTAAACCTCATAACCACCCTCAGTTTAGGCATTATCATTTATTATTATCATTATGCTTATTATTCTAATTTGACAAATGAAGACTTTGAGAGACATTGAGAGGCAAAAACATTTGCTCATAGTGTCACTGCAAGTAAGTGGCAGAGCCATGCTTCAAACTTAGGCATCCTGATATTTGAAAACATGCACTTAACCTCGTGGCTAATTTTCCTTGATGTATTAACTAATTCTTCCATTTCGTATTTCCTGTGTACCTGTTATGTGCAAGAGATTGCAACAGTCCAATCATGAACCTCTAGAAACATTTTTATTCAAATGGAAGATTATTAGTTCAGAATGAAGCCCTGTAATTGTGAAGAAAATGCTAAAGAAACATGGCCTAGCTATTGTATCTGCTGTTTTTGGGACTGAAAATGAGAAAGTGACATCATAAAAGAGGAAGCAAATGAAACCCAATGGAATAAAAGCATGGGAAACACATGAGAAGCAGTTCGTGTTACAAGCTCTGTTTTTTTCTCTCTAATGTCATGTATTTGTATCATATCCTTGAAGAGATCTTGGAGAATAAAAAGCAAGTCTAATTCCCCTCTGGGCCTAACACACTGTCAGGCCTTCATTGTGCCCACAGATATTTGCCGCATCAAATTGAACTGTGAATGTATTTGGCGTCAGCCAAGCTTCAGCTCCATCGGGGTCAGAACTTTCACGGAGCCAGAAAGGGGACTTGGCACGGATTGCCATTTCCAAATTGGGTACTGTGCTTTGGTGCTAACAAAATCCACATGCAGCCCCGAGCCTCCCACAGTAGGTGGCTCTTTCTTTAGGCGAAATGGAGTTCGTCTGTGTCCTTAAGGCACAGGTGCCGCGTTCTGAGGTAACCACACCAAGGTTATGGCCAAGGAAGGACCATTTGAGATAGAGATCCAGGAAACTCCTCAGTGGGAGCACGGACTTAGCAAGGAAACCTGCATCCTATAGAACTCGGGTTCAAGGACAAACCTCTCCCACTGCAAGACCTCTGGCATGGGAACTGCCTTTCAACCAGACATGCTTCTTGACCAAACTGAAGATGAACAGTAGGGTCACTGTGAAGGCTGCAAAACCGTGAAGTCAACCTCATCCTCCCTGCCATTCAAAGCTAGAATCTGAATGCTTCTGTCTGCAAGAATACTTTTCAATAACACTAAATCATGATTCCTCTTGAGTTCCTTTCTTTTTTTTTTTATTATTTTAAAAAGGAAACACTTGCAAGTATACGAACATTTTCCTGCTTTCTCGATGTGTGTGAGAGAATAATCCATGGCTTTCCAAACAAACAAACTAGACCTTGGTAAGAGGAGAGAGACTTGCCTGCACCTTCCAAGTGGCGAAGCCCAGCTTTCCCCTTCTTACTCTGGATCCATTGCTCACATGCTCTGCAGGGCCCGGGCCAAAAGGTAGCCACCACAATGACAACTGATCTTTTAAGGCCATCCTTTTGGGTGTGGATCTTACAGACAAGCTGGACTACACAAACAGAGATTCATTATGACCAGGAGGGGAGAAGAGTTATTAGTTCCCAATTAGCAGCAGACAGCAGGGCACTTATTAACTGTCTACATAGTGTTGAGCCACTGCTGGCAATAATAACTCAAAACATTTCAGGAAATTCTAGATTAATCAATGGAAGTTGAAGAAACAAGTCTTGATATAGTTCAGTATTGCTGGCCACTAGCTCACTGAGGCTCCTCAACCATTGAGGAGACTCCTTTCATTTGATTCCATAACTCGGTACAGAGGTTCCTGTGGACCAAAATGTAGGGTCAAAGACCTGGCCATGCTCTCCCCAAGACCCTGATTTGGTAACTGCCCATGTCCCTGCACAAGGGGCTATAAGGGAGACCTAAGAGATAACATGTGAGTCTAGGTTTAACATAACCCAGGAATTGTGGAACCTTGGACCAGTTATTTTTTACCCATGAACTGAAAGTAATGACACTTACCAGACAGGGTAGGTAAGAGAAATAAATGAGCTACAGGTGAGAGTCTGACTTACGATGAGCACTCAGTAGGTTCTATGATGACAATGGTGGAGGAAAGGTCCTGTACTAGAGCCTCTCAGGGGACAAAGCAATGAAAATTCAGGACCTTTTGGTGATTCCTGAAGGCTAGAAGCCAAGGCCTTTCAGCATACCAAGAGAGGAAGGAATCATCCCTTCTGATCAGGATGTTTTGAAAGAATATCATAAAAGAGGTAACATTTGAAGTGGACTTTGGCAGTTATGTAGAATTTTACCATGCAGATGAGAGGAAGGGCATTCCAGGTGGAAATGGTATAAGGAAAGGTAATGAGGAGGGGAAACATTGTAATCTGAGAATAAATAGAGTAATTCAGGTGGTCCAGAAAGAAATGTTTTAGAACGAAAAAATATGTACATAAGGCTGAAGGGTTAAGCCAGGCCAAATTGTGGAGGGCCTTGAATGTTGGGCTGATAAGCTTGGGCATTATTCAGAAGGCAATGATGAGCCATTCAAAGTCTTTTAACGGAACACTGATAGCGCCATAGACATATGAATAAATGATATAATAATAGATCTCTATCTTCATTAATTTTCTAACTAGGCATACAGCAAGGATTTCTTAGTTTGAAATAGATGGTGGACGATGGTATTTACAAGGAGAGAATGTCCAGGACCACCAGAAGGCATGAGATGAGGCTTTTATCAATTAATTTTTGTAGCATAATAAACCACACTAAAAATTCAACAGTTTAGAACATTAACTATTTATTTAGCTCTGTGGTCAGTAATTTGGGCTGGGCTTTGTTCAGTGTGGAGTCTGCTGTCAGGTCAGCTGGGGTCTAATTTATTGCAGGCCAGGGTACCGTGGCTGTCCTCCAAGTGGCTTCTCATCTTCCAGCAAGCTAGTCTGGGCTTGCTCACCTGAGAGAAGCAGGCTCCTGGGAGAAGCAGGCTCCCGGGAGAGCGGGTGGAAGCACGTAGAGCCTCTTGAAACCCAGGCTGAGGATGGGCACATCACGACTTCTGCCACATGCTGTTTATCAAAGCAAATCACAGGGCCAGCTCACACTTAAAAGGTAGGTAAAGAGACTTTTCTTGGCAAAAGGAGCTGCAAAGTCACATTGCCAAGTGGCTTGAATAAAAGGAGAGAACTAATTTGTGTCCATTTTTGCAACTGACAACAAGGCTACTGGGATTTGATCAGTATAACGACACCCTGTATACTTATACCACTTCCTGATGACACACTCAAGCAAATAACATTGAATCCCAGCAGACCTTTCCATAACAGCATGATGGTGCTGCATAGGAAAAAGCCCCGGAAATAGGAGGCATTCAGAAATCCTAATGTGAGTCTATTGCACTAAGATCTAAAGAGGAGTAAAGAGCTTATGGCCCACTGACCAAATGTAACCAAATGTGTTTGTAACTTCTTACTCAGGACAAAAAAGCAAAATTTAATGGGCTATGAAGGAAGAATTGATCCATGAAGCAATTTGATAGCAATTGCCAACAGCTTACTGAGAATTAAAGTAATAACAGAAAACTGTCTGCAACGGTTCAAGAGAATAACCTCCAACACTGAAAGTGAGAGCATTTTGTAAGGAATCAAAAGAAACAGCCAGCACGGTAGTGCGGAGACTGAAATTTTTAAGGAAATTTCAGAGACTCTTGATTCCCACCTTTTTTCTTGCTACTGTAATGTGCGAGGGAAAGCAGACACATCATCACGGAGCTCAGCATGCAATTAGAAGGCAGTCAGCACTCGCCATAATTTTGCTAAATCAGTTTTTCTCAATGATGTGAGAATCCCTCTGAGGTTTGGAAGTGAAGTCTGCGGTTAGTGTCTCCATTCCTTTTCCTCACAAGCATGTGCACATTGAGAATGGTATCGTCAGACTGCTTGTGAATCCTGTGTCAAGCACTGATTTCCATTTGGGGGAGGGGGCGGGAGATAGCATTCGGTCAATGAATTGGTAGTCGCCATCCAGTTCCAAGCAAACTGGTACCCATGGCCCCACTGTGCAGTGACAATGGGACCCTTTATTGATAGTCTTGGCATGAGCACTAAGGATTAACTGGGCACAGTGCCTCAGTGACTCTCAGCTGTGGCTGTTCTCAGTTCAGAACACAACTAAAGTACAGGGGACAGACAGTCTGAGAAAGCTTCATTTGTCACTGCCCATGGCTCACCACTGCTGTGAACAATCTGCTGTTTGAAAGTTGTACACTGGTTACACATGGTTCTTCTCCCTGATGATAAGGGCAGCTAGTTTTATTATTTTTCTTGCCAAGAGGTATTTGCAGTCCAGGTCATATACAAGAACATATTTTATTGGGTGACCCACAGCCAAGAAGTTAGTTTCTTTATGCCTTGGCTTTCATTGTAAAGTGTGCAAAGTGGAAAAAGAAAAAAAGATTTTGGAGAATGATAGCAAAAGCATAAATGATCACAGAGTAAAATAGAGGAATGCTCTTGGCTGGGCACCATCTTAAGATAACAAACTCAGTAAACATAGACCTGAAAAAGACTTTAAAATGTAGAGAGACATCTGTGTGTGTGTGAGGGGGGTGTTTGTTTTTGTTTTTTGTTTTTTGTTTTGCCTGCCCAGCACATCTTCCTATTTCTCCCCTAGAAACACTACAGCGTGGTTCCGGGAATCACCCAGGACTAGCACCTCATCATTCTCAGGCCTTTCATTTAGGTGGGGCTGACCCAACACCTCAAGCTCCAAGGTTGAGTATATGACTCAACAGTGACAAATTAGATTATTCTAACTACTTAGCCTTAGTAATTGGTTCATGTGTAAGCCTTGACTGAAAACAGGTGAAAATTAATTTTATAATTTTGCTAGTACTGCTGAAAGAGGGGTACTATCGTTTCACTGAGGTCCCTAAAGAAGCAGCATGTAAATTTGGAACCACTGCTTGGACAGCAGAACCAATGGAAAAAGAAGCAGGGGAAAGAAGTGGGGAAAATTGTTTTTAGATGACATAGTTTGAGCCCTGGGTCCAGCCATGCCTATCTATTTTTTGACTTTTTCATTACATAAGCCAATAAATCCCCTCCCATTACTTAACTAAGTAGATGGCATCCTTATCCCTGAAACTGGAAGTTCAATTCCCAAGGTCCTCTATTTTGCTATCATCCTTGGGACAGAGAGATGTTAGAAACCACTAAGGATGAAGTTTTCTTGTAAGGTTCCAGGGATAGAGACCAGCCACACATTACTGGGTCATTTCTATATTTGTCATGGGAAAGGATGTCCTCAATGTTCAGACACAGTTTCCCCAATATAAATTAAGTTGATTTCCTCTCAGAAAGCCACAGAGAAATCCCATTTTCTCCTCCCCTAAGTCATCATAGAGGGAAGATAAGTCATCACTCTACATTTTCCATCAAGAACTGACTTCTTTCCTCTGGTCTTTGTTTGTTTTTCTTCTACAGCCTTAGGTATTTGTTTTGTTTTGTTTTGTTTTGTTTTGAAGTAAGGTGACACTAATGTGATCGGGTAATTTCTACATTTAAATCCCTTCATGGACTCCCCACTGAGCTTAATACAAAGTCCAAACTTCTATCTGTGGCTACAGGCACCTCATTTTCTTATGTCCAAATTACTTGCCTCCATCCCCTTGTTCTCTCTTGCACTTGGCTTCTGAACATTCTGTTTCATTAACAGAAAGTATGCTCCTGCCCCCGGTTTGCCTTGAAGGTAGGGAGAGTCCCAGGCAAATTCTGCAGGATTTCTGTCTACATAAAGAACATGAAGCTCCTGTGATCCTGGAAGAAAATATCGCATTGGTCAGAAGGAAAGACTGGTCGGCTAGGCCGATCGCCTGAAATCAGGTGCCAGACCTGGGGCCCAGGATAACCTGCCAGTTTTATGTCCAAAAACTCCTGGTGTTTATTCATTCCAGAAATAAACAAATATTCCTTCCAGAAAAAAGTTTAAAGGTATTGGATGCATATGGTGTATGGTCACTTTAATGTACGCTTTCTCTTGAGAGTCATTAAAAGCAACAATAGCACAAAAAGGTGAGAAAGTCATATTCATATCAAAAAAGAACCTGACCCCAAAGAAAAAAATCTTAAAGCATACATGGTATACCTTGTGAAATGTATATATAAAAGAATGAAAGGTAAGAGCCAAAGTATGTACCCTCAGACTGCTGGCAGCAAAAAGATCTTCCCAGAAATAATAGTTTTCTAAAGAACTACTGAAAAATGAAAGAAAAGACAAAAAGATGTCAAAATTCTGAGGGAAAGAAAGTATTTAAAAATTCATATATACAATATTAATGAGTTTTAACATTTGCATACATCATTAAGCCACTATCACAATTAAGACCATGAACATACCCATCACCCCCCATGTTTCCTTGTCCTCCTGTGTAGTTCTTTCCTTTCCTTCCTCTCCCACACCAAATTTCCAGGCAAACACTGATTTGTTTTCTATTAGTATAGATTAGTTTGCAATTTCTGGAAGCAGTAGACTATAAGTGGAATTACACAGTACATACTCATTTTTGGTCTTGTTTCTTTCAGCATAATTGAGAATTGTCCAATTTGAGAATCATCCAATTTGTTGTCTACCTCAGTAGTTTATTATTATTACATAGTTTGCATATATTATAATTAGTTTATCCATTCACCCATTAATGGACATTTGGGTTGCTTCCAAATCCTGCTGCTACCAAAAATATTATTATAACATTTTAATGTGAATTTTTGTATGGATATACTAGTTCTGTCTGGAAAAATTCCAGCTATTGTTAATATAACTAGAACAGTTTGTGTGACATCAATGTAACCTGGCAGCCAAGGAGAGTGGACTGGAATACACATGCATGAACAATGATGACTTCACTGTACTAGTCAGTGGGGATAGTAGGCACTGAGAGTGAGCATGTGTACTGTGTGGCTATCACATTTAAAATGACTGAGCAAGTAGAGCAACAAATCTGCATCAAATTTTGCATTAAGTTTGAACATACCTCTGCGGACACTATCTGGATGACTTAGAAGGCTGCAGTTATGGGCAACTGGTGGTTGGCAGCTTCATTACGATGATGCTCCTGCTCATGTATCACTGTCTCATGCAGAGTTTTTTGGTGAAACACACTTCACCCAGGTGACTCAGCCGCTCTACAGCCCAGATTTGGCACCCTGCAACTCCTAGCTTTTCCCAAAACTGAAATCACCTTTGAAAGGGCAGAGATTTCAGACTATCAATGAGATTCAGGAAATATGCCAGGACAGCTTATGACAACTGGGAGAACTGTGTGAGGTGTCAAGGTGCCTACTTTGAAGCGAACTGAAGCATCATTGTCCTATGTACGATATTTTTTTTGTATCTTGTATCTTCTTCAGTAAATGTCTTTATTTTTCATAGTACCTGGCTGGATACCTTCTAGACAGACCTCATATGCTTATATTTCTCTTGACTAAGAACACTGGAGTTGAACAGCTAGGTCATATGGTAGGTGTATGTTTAACTTTTTCAGAAGCTGCCAAACTGTTCTCCAAAGCGATTATACTATTTTAGATTCCCATCAATAGTGTCTAAGAATTCCAGTTGGTCCACATCCTTGCCAACACTTAGTAGGGTTAGTCTTTTTTACTTTAGCCATTCTAATGAGTGTGCAGTGGTATCACACTGTGGTTTTAATTTGTATTTCTCTAATGACTATTTATATTGAACATATTTTCATGTGCGTATTTATTCACATATCTTCCTTGATGAATTGTCTGTTCAAATCCTTGGCCTATTTTTAAATTGGGTTGTTTAGTTTCTTATTATTGAGTTTTGAGTATTCTTTATATATTCTGGATGCAAGCCTTCTATCAGGTATGTAACTTATTTCCCAGTCAATGGCTTGTGTTTTCATCCTCTTATGAATATCTTATGAAAAGAAGTTCTTAGTTTTGAAGACATCATGTCAATTTTCTTCTTTGAAGGATCATGCTTTTGGTGTCATACCTAAGAAATCTTTGCCTAATGCAAATATCAAAATATTAAAAGGTAAGTTGAGGATATGTCCCAGTACACAGAGCAGAAAAAGCAGCAAAATAAAACATATAATAGATAAAATGTATTGATCCAAGAAGTTCACCATATGACTACTAGGAGTTTCAGAGAAAAGATGAAATATGAACATTGAAAGAAATTAGTAAAGAAATAATATATTGATTCCATTTATATAAAAGAAAAATACAGACAAAATGAATCTTCCTGTTAGACATCAGGACAGTGGTTACATTGGCAAGTGGTTAGATGAATGGAGCAGAAGGAAGGTTCCTGGGGTGCTAGAATCATTCCATTTCTTGTTTTTAGTGTTGATTATAAGAATACTTTCAGCTTGCGAACAAATATTAAGTGTACTCTTATGACTTGTTCTTTTTTCTCTCAGTAGATTATGTACAAGTTCTGTCCAGAAGGTATCCAGTCATGTAATATGAAAAAATAAAGACATTTATTGAAGAAGATAGAAGAAACATCATACATAGGACAATAAGGCCTCAGTCTCCTTCAAAGCAGGCACCTTGGGACCTCACATGGTTCTCCCAATCACCATCAGCTGCCCCATCATATTTTCTTGAATCTCATTGATGGTCTGAAATCTCTTCCCTTTAAAAAATGATTTTAGTTTTGGGAAAAGCTAGGAGTTGCAGGGTGCCAAATATAGGTTGTAGGGGACACAGTCACCTGGGTGATTTGTATTTCACCAAAAAACTCTGCATGACATATGATGCATGAGCAGGTGCATCATTGTGATGAAGCTGCCAATCACCAGATAATCATAGCTGTGGCCTTCTGAGTCATCCAAATAGTTTCCGCAAAGAAATGTTCATGCTTAATGCAAAATTTGAAGCATACTCTGTTTGCTCAGTCATTTTGAATGTGATGGCCACACAGTACACAGGCTCACTCAACTGCATCTACTGCCTCCACTGACTAGTACAGTGAAGTTGTCATTATTCATACATGTGCATTCCAGTCCACTCTCCTTGGCTACTAGGTTACATCAATGTCATGCAAACCATTCTAGTTATGTTAACAATGATTGGACTTTTTCTGGACAGATCTTGTATACCTAAAAGTTTTAAAATAAAACAAAATGAAGAAAATGTCCAGCTTTGAAAGGAAATAAAATTTTAACAGAATTATTCAAGGTCCAAAACAAAAAATCTACAAGAAATGCTGTATAATTTTTAAATTTTCCAAACACAAATGATAAAGAGATTGTCTCAAAAGTTAGCAAATGGGGAAAAAAGATAAGCTACAAAAGGATAAGAAAAAGAACATCATCAAACATTTTACCATCAGTAATAAATATCCTAAAGCTGTTTGTTAATTTAGAATTTGCAGTCTCAGAGAATACTTTATGAACAACCCACACAACATTTCTGAAAATATTGGAACAATATTCTCTCCATAACATTTTTCTGTTTTGGAGGATTTTTCTGTCTTCATATGTGACAAGAGCTAACCGTTTTTCCAAATTCTCATTATTGACCCTTCTTCATATAATGGGCTATTATCAACCCAATTCTAAAGGGTAAGTTCTGCCAAGAGACAGCGTTTTCTTTCAAATGACACCTTTTAAAACTAAGAGAGCAATTATTTTGAAACAATTAAGGAGTTAGGTTTTCTTCATAATCACAATGTTATCAGTGACAGAATTAGCTGACTGTTATTTCTTTGCTTTCAATTAGGTACTGAACTATTTCAGTCAGAACCCCTGGGAGTCTATTCCTATTAGTTGATTGGGGCTGGGGAAACTGGTGTAGAGTCTCTTGCTGTGTAAATTCTTGGTATTTTATGGCTATAACCTTGGATAATATCCCTTAATCAAAGAGACAAGTCAAACAGACATTTGTGTGCTCCCGCCTTTTCCCCATTTGGATCCCATGGTCCAGCCTCTTGCAAGATGTTAGAGTTGCTGTTTTTCAGGGGTTTGTTTGTAGAGTGGCCAATTTACCTCAGAGCCTCTGTGGCTAGCATGGAGGGACATAAATGACACTCATGTCATAGCCTGTTAGATGCTGCAATTAAGTAATGTTAGTTGTCATGACCATAGAAAGGGGCAGTTCAGAAGCATAAAACATTAGAGGCACACAGAACTACCCAGTGTCGTCATTTCATATGGGAAGGAATTGGGTTCAGGGATTAACGTTCGGTTCAAGGTCACACAGGTACTTTATCAGTGCTTTATGGTGCTGTGATTTTTTTATCCTCCCCTCTGCTTACTACACTTATCTGCTAGAATGATCCTTTGCTAACCCAGTTTCGTTACATCACTCCCCTGCTTGGAAACCTTTCGTACCCACTATTTTTTCCAGTGTCCAGGCTGTGAGGGGTGAGCGGCTGGCGTAGGCCTAGTGCTCTATCAGGGACCAGGCATCTGTAATGAGAAATAAATGGTCAGCTCTAGCAGCAGCCATAGAAGTCACATGACAAAGAGGCAGAAAGTGTGGGTTCAACTCCCAGCTGCATCACTGTAACAAACTCTCAATTTTGGATAAAGCCCCTCCAATAATGTTGACCTTAATTTTCTCACCTGCAAAACGACTAAATTAGATTAGATACCAATGGTCCCCTCCAACTTCAAGATTCCACAACCACATGGTTTTCTTCTAAGTTTTAAAGTTAAGCATTAACATGTATACACACCTTTGCTCCTGGGCACCTTCTAGTTTCCCCTTGCTTCCAGATTCAAAATGAAGAGGTTACACTTTCTCCAGCCAGGACCTTGCAATTTTCCACTTGTGAAGGGCAAGTGGTAGAACCAAAAGAACCATTGAAATGCAATATTATCCTTTTCTCAATGAATTTATTTCTGGCCATCCTCATCTTCTCTAGCTTTTACTGACTTCCAGTCTGATTTCTCCTGTTTCTTCCACCTTCTACAATTTTCCTCCCTTTCTACAATTTGTTCTGTCCTGTTTCCTTCTTTCCATTTCTCTTTCCAGTTGTGCCCGCTTCCCTTTCTACCTGTTTACTTCTTTCCTTCTTTCTTATCTCAGCTTCCCTATTCTGTTGACAAACATCACTTGCCTCCCTACTGGGGATAGACATTATTTTACAGTCTGAGAAAACCATAGTCTATCAGGAGTCTTCATCCAAGATTAACCCAATCTAGATTGTTGTGGAAAAGAGCAGGGATTCCTAAAGGAATTAAAAAAGGCATGTTTTTTTGTTTTTTCCAGGCAAGAGAAATATGATTTCTGGCAGGAAATGACCACGGTTTTTGCCCTCTAACTTAACAGAATCCTCAAGAAAACCTTTTTAGTCATGCAGAGGGAATGACTGACCCCTGCAACTTTGCAGCAAAATATCTGACTGAAATACTATGCAAACTTGCAAGAAATCCCATTTCTTTGGTTTCGTGTAAGTTGGTGTCCAACAAAGAAAAGAAAGAACCAGTCTGTTCCACTTTAAGAAAAGTTATCAACAGAAGCTTACAGCTGGTCTGAACTCTGTGTAGATGGCAATCACTGGAAGGCTGAGGCTTCAGTTCCCCCAGACCTCTGCTCCTGCCTCCTTTTGACCCTTAGCAAGTAGCTTTTCTCTTCAGTGAGAGATGAAAAAGGAAAAAGGGTGGAGGAACAGAATACAAAAGCAGGAAAGGGAAAAAACGCTGACAGAGTGGGAGCTAATGGAAGGCGGCAAAAAGTGAAAAACTTTTGAAGGGAGATACTATTCTACTGGATTTTCAAAAGGTATTTTTCAACACATGCGCGCTGAAAACGCAGACTTCATTGCATGTCAGTCAATGTAATTCCCAAGGCTCTGCCTTCATCGAACGCAATTTCTTTTTCATTGGTCCCTGCATCTGCAGTGGCAACGCTTTTGGTTTGGGGCATTTCATCCAGTCGTGACCTTTCTTTCCTGACACCATGCTTACAGGCAAGTGTTCATGCCAGTTAACCTTCTCTGTTTTACCCACGTGACCTTATGAATTTCCATCAGGAAAAATACAAAATCGCCAATTTGTTTTTTCATTACCCAGAGGATAAACACAAAGTTGGGAAGCCTTTTATCTTGCCACACCGGCAAACCTCCCCATTACTCAGCATCGAACAAACATTTGCTAAGAGTTAATAAATCTAGTGTGTGGTTTTGGCTTTCTTTGTGTGGGGAATGGCTTACCATCCAAGGCAATCTCTCATTAAGGAAAAAGAAAAATAGAACATGCTCATATTTTATTCATGGTCTCAGAATCCCAAGAAAAAAGAATCCAAAAATTTATAGACACAGAGAAACCCAAAACAAAAAGGCTCCCACTTTCTAATTTCAAATGACACTTTCCGACTCCCCATCCCTTGGAGGAGATGCTGATCCACATACACAGTGATCTCACCATTGTTGCTATTTCAGCCTGCCAATCTGATGGCTCGAAATGAGCCTGGTGACCTTGCACCATGTTCCCCACAGTTACAAGGAACCGAGGTTCACTAAAGTATAGCCATTGAATAAGTCCAATGGGCAATGCAGTTTATAGTTGTCAATCACAAATATTCTCTCAAGACTACTTAGACTTCCTTTTCCAGACTTTCCCTGCAGAGGTGTCCAGGCAGAATCCACACTAAAGGCATCCGCATAGCCAATGCAGCAAGTTTTAATTTATCAGTGATTCCTTATCCCTGCTAGCCTAGAAAGACTCTGGTGATTTATTGGACTTGAGCAGAACCCTCATCCATTATAGTTTGTCTTAACTTAATCAAAGGTATCTTCTCCCTTCTGAACGTCTCACCTACAAACTCTGTGGTCACCATGATAAATGTGTCCGCTTGACTTCTTTTTCTGATTACTGTGAATATAGCATCGCAAGCAACTTGATACATTCTGTTAATGCTGTGGTTCCAGCCCTGAGATGGCTGGAGTTATGTTGTGCAGAATTAGCTATGTGGGGAGCTAGACAGTGATTGCTCTGGGGTTTTGGTTGAGTAATGTAATTGATGACCAGGAGTAGAACAGAATTCACAGGAGTTTCTTGGTTGTTAAAGACGAAGGAGCCAAGCAGTTTCCTTATTTGTTAAGGGAGATCTTCCTATCCCTTTACCAACAACAGTACACATTCCACTCATCCAACACACACACATACACACACACATTCCATATGACAGCCACATTTTGGGCAGAAATCATGACTGACTTAGAATAGCCTTTAATCTATGCCTTCCCTGAATTTAGTGGTGTTACCATGAGGACAAGGATATATCTGAAAACATAAAAACCCAAGGAAAATAGATGTATTTTAAATGTTTGTGTAAATTATAGACAAAAGAAAACAGTCATGACATATTCAGGCATTTTTCTGTATGGCAGAAGCTCCCCTTTTTTGGTTTGTTTGTTTTTTAAGTTACTTAGGTAAGTGTTTAAGACATTGCAGCATTATTTACAATTGCCAAGATATGGAAGCAACCCAAGTGTCCATCAATAAATGAGTGGACAAAATAACTATGGGACGTTTACACAATGGAATACTACTTGGCCATAGTATTTTTACCATTTGGAACAGTGTGGATGGACCTGGAAAATACTATGCTAAGTAAATAAGCCAGTCAGAGAAAGACAAATACTATATGATTTCACTCATATGTGGAATCTAACGAACAAACTGAATTAACAAGCAAAACAGAGACATACTCATAGATGCAAAGCAGGATGGCACCTAGTTTGGGGAGAAGTGAGAGATTAAGCAAAAAGGAAAAAGGACTCGAGGACATGGACAACAGTATGATGATTGCTGGGGAAAGAGGGGTATAAGGAGACTAAATGTTAATGGAAAAAATATAATAAAGGTTAAAATGAATAAATAAATAAATTCTCAGATTAAAAAAAAAGATTTATCTCTAGATTTTTCTGGCAACGTCCTCTTGAGAGACAATAGTTTGAAACAATGATCATGAACTTAAAATGTTATTCTTTGACTAATTCACTTACATTCTCTTCTTTGTAGATTCCAAGGTCCTCCAAAGAAGTGACTGTTAAATGCATCATTGCAAACCAGCAATTAGGCCAGCACTTGATCTGCACAGGGTATTCATAAAGTGCAGATGTTCAACTGAATTGTTCACATTTTAGATGAGACCCCAATTATTGTTGTAGTCCAGTACATCTAAGATAATTCCAAGGATAAATATGAACGGATAAAGCTTCCAGTCAACTACTTCAGTTTTCAATCATAACCTTGTTAAAAGGACTCTTCTTCTGAATCTCACTGGTCAAGACTGTGCCTTGACTGGGTCAACCTATAGCATTTGGGACAGCCCAGAAAGACAACATATAATCCTCTGCTATTGTTTGTAGCAAATATATTTTATTCTGTTGAATACATCAGAGTGTCTCTGCAGTACAGTATTAAGGAGAAAACCTGCAGAAAGAGTAGAGGTTGTTGAATGACAAGTTGAGAGTTTAGATAGGGGGTCAGCAAACACAGCCCAGCACCTCTGCCTCAAGCCTGTTCTTATACAGCACATGAGCTAAAAATGGTTGTGATGTTTTTAAAGGGATTTTAGAAACAATAAAGAAAGTTGTATGTTGTCTACAAGCCTAAAATAGTTACAAAGCATTTAGCAAAAAAGTGTGCTGACTCCTGATTTAGACACTATTAGACAGCCAATATTTGAAATTGTTTTGGTAAAAGAAGTATAATCGAGGATGATTTTTATGTATGTTAATCAGACAACAATGTGGAAAAAAATTTGTACTAATAGACATAGTAGAAAATAATAAGTTAGTGAAAAGAAGTGAGAAAATGAATGCATTATCTCCTCTACCAGTGTATAAATTCCTTAAATGTAAGGAATACACTTGTAGATTCTTGATTTTTCTGGGATAACCATGATTTCATGTAATTTTGTTATTTCCTGGATAGGCTCATACTTCAATATTATTTCTGTAGGAGAATTTAGCAGGGCATAGATTTTTAGCTTGTCAGATTAAAGATAAGCTATATTTTTGTCTTGTTTCACATCATATTCTGAAATGTACCTAAGATCTATGTAGGAGTAGATTTCAGTGTTTCTTTAATCTATGGGTTTATTGTTCTTTAAGAAAAAATTTTAGTCATTGTTTTTTGAAATTACCTCCTCACTTCTCCTCACTCCTCCTCACTCCTAAAAACTGTTGTGAGAGGTATTATTGGAATTTGTCATCCTAACTTTCATAAATGCTCTTTAAAATGTCAACTTCTTCATCTCTATTTTGTATTCTGGATGCTTTCTACAAATTAATCATCCAGTTCACTGATTAACTTTTTAGCTACATTTAATCTATGCTTTAATTTGTTCAGTTTTTCATTATAGAAATTCTATTTGGTTATTTTTAAAATCTCATAAGACCCTATTTTTATATGATTGATTCTGTTCTTTCTTTTACCTCTTCAAATATTTTAAGCACATTTATTTTATTATCTCAGATTGTACTCTTATATTGTAGTGGTCTCCTAGAGTTCTCTGGGAAGAAGGTTATAATGCTTAATGAGAAAAATGATGAGAGTGAGAAGAATATGGTATACAGCCTGGCACCAACTTGACATTCATGAAGTAAATCATTATTAAAACAAAGGGGTGAAAGACTAGAAAAACATAAGTTGGGACATAATTTTAGAAGAAAATTTCCTTAAGTTTAAAAATAGTAAATATTTTTGGAGTTTATAATGTAGGTAATGAGGAGCCATGGAGGTTAGGCAGGGAGGTGATCTCATTAAAAGAATATTTTAAGAATCAGTAAACATAAGAATTTTAGGAAATTTTGGCTTTTTTTCTACACTTAAATTACAGGGAAAAATGCAGAAGATACAAGATAAATTACCCTGCTTAAGAGCTGATAGCTCAGGGAAAACACTTATAGAAGCAAGATGATAAATAAAATTAGAGAAAGTAAGATAACTGAATGGAAGACCTAGAATAGTCAACACAAAATGAAGGAGAAAAATAGTGTTGGAGGACTGAAAATACCCAACGTTAAGACTTACTGTGAAGCTGCAGTAATCAAGATAGTGTGGTACTGGTGAAAGAATAGACAAATAGATCAATGCAGCAGCATAGAGTGGCCAGAAATAGACTTCCATGAACATAGTTAAACAATTTTTGATGAAGGACCGAAGGCAATACAATCAAGCAAATACAGCGTATTCGACAAATGATGATGTAAAAACTGGATGCATGCAAAAAAAGCAAAAACAGTGAATCTACACACAGAGCCTGCACCATTCACAAAAATTGACTCAAAATGGATCAAAGACCTAAATATAAAATGCAAAATCATAAAACTCCTAGAAAATGATATATTAGACAACCTAGATAAGCTTGAGTATGGGTATCCTTTTTTAGATACACCACCAAAAACATGACCCATGAAAAAAGATAATTGATAGCTGAACTTTATGAAAATTTAAAAATTCTGCTCTGCAAGAGACAACATCAAGAAATAAGACAAGCCACAACCTGGAACAAAATATTTACAAAAGGCACACTTGGTAAAGGACCATTATCCAAAATATACTAAAACTTTTAAAACTCAGCAACAAGAGGACAACCTGATTTAAAAAGTGGGCCAAAGATCTTAATAGAACCTCAATCAATGAAGACATACAAATAGCAAATAAGCATATGAACAGATCCTGCATGTCTTATGTCATCAAGGAAATGCAAATTAAAACAACAATGAGATACCACTGCATACCTATTAGTATGGCCAAAATATGGAATATTGACAACACAAAATGCTGGAGAGGATATAGAGCAAAAGGACTCCTCATACATCATTTGGTGGCTTCTTACAAAAGGAAACATACTCTTACCATAGAATCCAGCAACCACACTTCTTGGTATTTACCCAAAAGTTGAAAAGTCCATACAAAAACCTGTACCGGGATTTTAATAGCAGCTTTATGTACAATTATCAAAACTTGGAAGCAACCATGATGCCTTTCTGTAAGTGCATGGGTAAGTAAGCTGTGGTAATCCAGACAATAAAATATTATTCACCACTAAAAAACAATAAGCTATAGAGCCATGAAAAGAATGGAAAACACATAAATATCTATTGTTAAGTGAAAGAAATCTGAAAAGCTACATACTGTATGATTTCAAACATTCTGGAAAAAGCAAAACTATGGGGTAAAAAGACCAATAGGAGGTAAATAGTTACAGAACACAAGATTTTAGGGAACTGAAAAACTCTATGATATTAAAATGGTAAATATATGTCATTATACATTTGTTTAAATATAGAATGTACCATGTACAACACTGAGGATGAATCTTAAAGTAAACTATGATGTGTTGATGTAGTTATTCTTTGGTAAAAAAAAAAATGTTCTACCCTGCTGGCTTATGTTGGTAATAGGGGAGGTATTTGCAAATTCTGGAGGCAGGCGATATATGGGAAATCTCTGGACCTTCCTCTCAACTTTTTCGTGGGGTTACAGCTACTGTCGAAAAAAAAAAGCTCTTAAAAATATCAGTTGGGAAGGTGTAGTAATTCAGGTGTGAAATGAAGAGATCTTGTACTTAGTTATGGTATTAGGAATAGCAAGACAATTTTAAAAGAATAATCAACAGGGCTCCTGACTGAGTGGGTGTAGATGTTTGGGACAGTGCCTCTAAGAAGATAAATCCAGGCTGAAAGCTGAGACAATTGTGGACCCATTAACATTACTGCAGACATAAAGATGTTAAAAATGTTATGATTTTTTCAAACAGAATAATGGCAGAGAGGAGAAAAGCCGCTTGGCATGTGGTTTGTATTCAACACATATTTACATTATTTTATTGTTATTACCAAGTGTTTTACCGCATGAGGAAGAAGTGTGGTTTAGTGGGAAGGACTTGTGCTTTGCAATACAAAAAAATGCATAGGATATTGGGTATATTGCTACCTCTTTCTGTCTTAGGTTCCCCTCCTTTCTGCCTTACTAGAGGTTTTGTGGTCAAATGCGAAAAAGTGATACAAAGGACTTTGTAAATATAAAGCATTATTATTCAAATGTGAGATATTTTTCCTGGCCACAGTATTGCAAGCAGAGTTAAATATCGTAGCCTTTCAGACATACTTTCTGGAGTGAGAAGGTAAGTTTCAGGTCCCGTTTAGCCTCTGTGAACTTGGTAGCATTGTGCAATTTCTTTTTCTTTTCCCTGAACCTGAATTTCTAAATTTATAAGACATGTATAATTACTGTATCTATAGGGTTGTTGGATTGGTGATATTGGGATAATGCATGTAAAGGACATGACTGGGCATGTTGTTGGTACTTAGTGTTAACTGGCATTAAAACCATCCTGAGATTTAAAGACATGGATGCATTGTGTGGCTGCACTTACCTTCTCTCACAGCTGTGTAGTACTCGTGGCACTTGAAGGCAAAATTCTGCCTGAACTCTAAGAACCAGGAGATCTGAAGGCTTTCATAGCTAAAGCTGAAGGATAATTTGATCAAGGTGAAAGAAAATAAACATAAATTTGTTTCTTAGCCCATCAGACACATAGAAGTTATAAAAATAAGTGCATTACTGCTTTCTCAAGTTTTCTAGTTGAAAGTAAAAGTTATATGGAAAGTGTCACACTTTACTTTCCCTTCTATAATTTTGCACTGAGTACATATTACTTTCCTTAAAAGGTTTATTTTTAGAATGTGCAGCTTTGAGGAGTGAGCTTCTACTTAGTCCATGTCCAAAAGCTAGTATGTGCGCTGAATTTTCTCAACCTCTGTAGGTTATGAAATGTTCATAATGTTCATAGGATATTCAAGTGAATTGCTGTGAACAGCAGTGTAGCCAGGGAAAGGTTTCAGTTCACTGTGGCTTAAGAACAAGGAAAGTTAATTTCTAACAGCCCATATTAACCTGACAATTGCATGTACCTAGCAGGTGTTACCCAGGAAGCTGTTTTCTTAGAATTAATGACATGCCATTATTTAGTTATTTTTCTAAGTCTCTAGAGTGTCAGTAATTAAGAAGTTTAACTGTTCTTAAAATGATATAAAGTGCCATTAGTCCCATGCTAAATCATTTCAGATTACCGAGTTCTTTGCTAGTAAAATTAACCAGGTAATTTTCTCAATCTGACTAATGTAAGGTTTCACACATGAGCACTCTTACTGGATAAAGCTTGTTTTTTCATTCTTGTCTTTTTGGCAGCAACACACACACACAAAGCAAAACTCTTGCTTTTAATCTGCACAAAATTGTAATTTAAAGCTTTGCTGTTATTTTCTGTGAGTCAGTTTCCTCATTGAGTGGGTTGGACTAGACCAGTGACCTACCACCTCATTCATAAAATGGTCTTTTTGCCCGCTTTATATAATCAGTAAAAACATTCCTTCAAATAAAATCATAATTGAACACTCAGGACAGTTCTGGCTAAAGGATTAAATCAGAAGATCCCCTACTGACCTTTGGCCCACCTCAACCTAGACCCACGCCTCCTCCAAATCTCCAGAATTCCCAGGACTATATAACCTTTAGGTCCTCTCTAGTTCCTTTATTTTACTTCTTTGTAGGCTTTCCACTTCATGTGTCCAGTCTATCGTCAATGTTTTCATTCTTTACCCCAACCCCCTAAAACAAAATTCAAAGAAGTGAAGTACTTCTAATTAGTATGGAAAGGAGCAGATTTCTTTTAACTTTATGGTCCACAGTTCATTGTCTTAAACCAAATGAAAATGAATAAACTATTCAGAATTAGCACATCATTTTTATGCCAGCAATTTTCAGTCTGGTTAGAAGGGCAGGCAGGTGTTCAACACAAATTAATTATTTGCTTTCATTATGTTCTCTTCAATACATTATTCTGTTGTGTTCAGTTTTTCTAACTGTGGTTGTTCTAATAAGGTCAACTATTTAGGTTTATAGAGGTAACCTGATAACCAATCTGACATTGTGCATAGAGTTCTGCCAGTTTCTATTGGTGTAGTGCTTTGGTTGATTTAGGATATATGAAAGGGAATTATAGCATTCGCTTGAGTCCAGGACCCTGAAATATATACTGTCACAGCTTACCCTTCCCGAATGTGGTGAAGTCACAGTTTTGAAAATTCTTATGTCTTGAATGATTGTTCATACACATTATCTCCCCTCTACTCCTGGTACTTTAATTGCATGTATGATGGACCTTTCCACTGTCTTTTGTATACCTTATAGATATTTTTCAATATTTTCCATTCTTTTTCTGTACTTTAATTCAGACATTTTCTATGACTCATGTTCCAGTTCATTAATCCTCTCATCAGTTGTTTTTAATCTATGATTAAACTCATCTACTGAGTTTTTATACTTCCTTCTCTAAAATTTCCATTTATATATATTTTTCTAGTACTAATGTTTTACTGAAATTTACCACCTTTTCATTAAATTAAAATATATATTAATCGTAGTCAATATATTTGGATAATCTATGATTCTCTTTCTTAATAATTTTTTTATTTCTTTTGGTCATTTGCTATTATATTCTGACATGCCTGATGATTTTTGATTGAAAGATATGATACATAAAAAATCAAGATAATTTGACCCTTTGTATGATCTTATCTTCCTCTAGAGCTACACTGTCCAGTATAATAGCATCTAGGCATATGTGGTTATTTAAAATCAAATTAAATAAAATTAAAATTAAGTTAAATTAAAAATTATTTTCTTGGTCATGCTAGTCACATTTCAAGTGTTCAATAGCCACATGAGGTTAGTGGCTCCCTTGTTTGAAAGCAAAGATATAGAACATTTCTATCATTGCAGAAAGTTCTCTTTTGATACCTCTGCTCCAGAAGGTTAATTTTTTGCTCCTGGAAGATAGTTATTTCAGTCTGCAACTTAGGTGGGTAGAAGCTGGTCTTTCTTACTCTATGGGAAGGTTGGTCTGTTTGGAATCGCTCTAACTCCTAGGGTGAAGCCCTTCAGGGTTTCCAAATGAAATGCTGAGTTATTCACCAGCCCTCCTACCTCTAAATGTTTTTCTCTACAACTCTTATAGACTGCCTGCAGGTCTGCTCAGCTATTAATTCTTTGGCTATCCTTTCTGTTTGGTCTCCCAGCCTCTATTTCTGGTACCACTTATAAATAGGCAAGTTCCTTAAGCGGACAAAAATCAGTATCAAATATTGAGCTTCCCTCAGTGTACCTCTCTTCTGTGGCTTGGCTTCAAGTACTTTCAGTCTTAGTGTATCTCAGATATCTTCAAAGAGTTTTTTTTTTTTTTTTTAATTCAGCTTTTCCAGTTATTTCAGCAGGAAGTTGGTTTGCTACAAGCTCAATTATCAGAGCCGGAAGCAGAATCTCCTCATTCCCTCTATAACTCCCTGCTGTCAGGCTTTCATTCTTCTTTTGAAATACTGAAATATTAAAATATTGAAGTAACCCTGTCCAGGTCACTAATGACCTTTTTGTTATCAAATTCAATGGTCAATTCTCAGTTCTCATCTCATATGAACTCACAGCAGCATTTGCACTCCAAATGTATAGACTGTACTAAAATTCCTACTTGACTTTTCCAATTAAAAATTTAATAGGCATCTCCAATGTAATGTATCTGGTTATAAACTCTTGATCTCCCATTTTGCCTTTCTCTCAATCTTCCCTCACCTCTGTAAATGACAACTTCATACAGAATTCTAATCGCACCGGTGAAGTACTTTGCAGTCATCTCTGACTCCTCTCAATGTCTTTTCTTTTTTTAATTTTTATTTGCTGGCTTTAGAGAGAGGAAGGGGGAGAGAGACAGACAGAGATAGAAGGAGACAGAAAGGAAGAAAGAGGGAGAGACAGAGAAACATTGACTTGTTGTTCCCCTTATTTATGCATTCGTTGGTTGATTCCTCCATGTGCCCTGACTTGGTGTCGAACCCTCAACCTTGGCATATGGGGATGATGCTCCAACCAACTGAGCTACCTGGCCAGGGCCTCCAGTGTTTTTTCATATCACTCAGAATACCATCCAACCTCTATACCATGGCCTGTCTGCCACAGTGATCTCTCCTCATTCTATATTCTTCTCCTTTCTCCTTGTACTCCAATTATGCTGGCCTCCTTGCTGTTCCTCGAACACTCAAAGAAGCTTTCCTCATTGGGGCCTTACACATGCTGTACCTCAGTCTGGTTATGCTTCATATATATATATATAGCCTCTGCTGAAACATCACTCTTCATGAAGGCTTTACCTGACTGTCCCATAAAAATGAGTACCGCTTCCATCATTCGCTATCCCTTTATCTTGTATTGTTTTTCTTCTTTACTCTTATCACTCAACAAATCATATATTTATTGGCTTGCTTTTTGTCTTCTTTGCTAGAATGTAAGCTCTGTCAGAACATGGACACTATCTGTTTTATTACTGCTTTATCCTCAGTGCCAGCCACATAACTGTACAAATAAGACATCCCTATTTTACAGGTTAGAAAATAGTTTTCACCTGTGGAGAAACACAGGTGTTAAGCCAGGTGGCCCAGGACATGCAGCTGGTACGTGGCAGAGGGGAGCCTGGCCGGCAGCTGACTACAGAGTCAGGCTCCTATCCCCTGCATTGTACTTCTCTTAAAAAATGGAAGTTGTCATTAATGAACTGGATCTTGGGGATCCACAGTATTTTTGCTTTCAGAATTTGGGCCTAAAACAAAAAGAGAAAACACAAATGGTGCTTCTTGGAATGCCCCAAATCTTCCCAGAATTCTGTTTGTTTTCTAAAGTGATAAGGGGGGAGTGAAAATCTTATCCCTGTAGGAGAAAGACAGAGGTCTCTTTCTAACCACTAATATTTCTAGTGTTAAACCAAAATAAACAAAAGATCCAAGAGAAAAGGAAGAAGAGGGGAAGGAGGGTGAGATGAAAGGAGGGAGGAAAAGAGGAAGGAAGGAGGGAGAGAGAGCGGAGAGAGAAAGAGCACGCAGCCTCAGTCAGTTCAGATTTTACTTCCTTTCACTTCATACCAAAATTATACCACATCTTAACCCTAGAACTGACTAAATGTTCTTTTTATTGATTATGACTCAATCTAAGGAGAGGGAGAAGGAGTAAACTCTCCCTAGAATGCCCTCTTAACAGTTACTCTTGGTAGAATAGAGGGAAGAAACCAAAAGAAGATGGAGACTGGCTGGAGGACAGAGGAGCCACATCGTGGGAGAATACTGTCAGCAGGACTTGGAGAGCATGAAAGGATCGATCCGAGGCTAATCAGACCTGCCTGCCAGTGGGTCAACTATGAATGGGTGTAGCATAGGCCCAGGAAGTTACGCAAAAAGTTTAATAAAAGTTAACAGTGTACTAAGGGTGTGTGTTAAAAATTGGAGTTTAAATAAGCTCTTATAGAAATGATGCAAAGTCTACTTAGAAAGAAAGTTGTCTCATACATATGTACATGTGCTTTTATTTCTAAATGTTCGCTCTGAAAAAAAACCTGAGGAATTTACTATCTTCTGAGGCTACCTATTCTATGCATGGGCAGTTATCTAAGTGTTAGATAATTTATGCACATAGGAAGCTAAACTCTGTCTCTCTATAACTTTCCAGAAAGCATGCTACTTTTGCTTTGCAGAGGTGCACTGGTAAATTGTGTCCATTTTCCCAAATGCCAGTTCTTTAGTTATTCAAAGACAGCTGTCATATTCCCCTACTGACTTCCCTGTTGGGTTATCTACTCTCTGTTTTGGTTTCAGCTCTCACTGCAGGTAAGCTCCAAGCCTGTACTCCAATCATCCCAGCTAGACATTCAGGAAGCCGTCCCCCTTAGACCTTAGGTTCCACATCACTAAAATGAAACAGAATCACCTCCGTACTGCCTAGACAAAGAAACCTTTCCCATGACTTTCCCATCTCAAAGTAGTCATCTTTGACTATTTTGGTTTCTTCAATCTCAAATGAAATCAGTCACCAAATCTTTGTGAACTTTAATCCATTTGTTCCTTTCTTCCCATTTCCCCTGCCTTGGCTGAAGTCCAGGCTGTAATTACCTCCCCCTTGAACTTCTAATTGGTCTTCTCACCTCCAACTGCCCCTTCTTCCAGTTCATCTAACATCTCTGAGCTAAATTAATATGCTTACTCAAAATCACCAGTGCTTTCTCCTGGCCATTAAATAAAATTCACATTCCTTAACCTAATATTTGATTCCGTTCACATTGTGGTCTGTAACTCTGTGGGATCTGTTTTGTATCATATCTCTAAGTTAACAACAACAAAGAACATTAATAACAACTAAAATATATTTGCTACTTCTGAACCCCTTCTATGTCTTATATAGATCATACCTTCTAGAACTATGCTGCCCAGCATCGCAGCTACCAGCCACATGTGGCTATTGAGCACTTGAAATGAGGCTGGTTTAAATTAAGATCTGCATTAGTTATAAACTACACACTGGATTTTGAAGACTTAGCATGTAAAAAGATTGTATTATACTCATTGACTTTACATTGATTACATGTTGGAATAATTATATATATATAAGGTTAAATAAAATCTATCCTTAAAATTATGTCTACCTGTATCATTTTAATTTTTATAATGTTGATTTGGGGAAACTTAAATTATATATGTAGCTGGCATTTGTGGCTCACAGTATATGTCTATTGAATGGCTCTGTATGACAAATATCTATGTATATTAACAAAAGGAGGGAGAAACCTGTACAGAAATAAAGGAATTATGGGATTTGGTGTGTTTGCATTTTTTTTTTCAAAATAGTTTACAATTTAAATTTTTTATAATAAAAGTACAATGCTTAATTAAGGTTAAAAATTATTATATTTCTTTCTCAATATTACCCTTTTGTAGAGCTTTTTTTCAGGAATTTCATCCATGAATAGTTTCTTCCTCATTAGATTTCTTATGCTTGTCTGAAACCTGCTGCACATTGAACCATCTGGGTGTACTTAAAAAAATACCAGATGCCCAGGCCAATAGAATCAAAATATCTGAGGGTCGAGTCTGGCATCAACATTTTATAAAAACCATATGGAGAACCACCAACTATAGGTGTGGCACTTCGGGGACGCTCCAATTTAGTACAATAATTTGTGTACTTGTTACTTTATCTGCCCCACTAGACTTAAGATACGCATCTTTGCATCCTCCATCCTACAAGACTATATACATCGTAGATCTTCAGCAGTGTTATAAAATTAATGCTGAGAAGTTGAAAAGGATTTTCATAAATGGAATCATTGTAGATAAAAAATTAGTAAGTTCTGTGTCAATTACTGAGTTAGGCACTCAACACCTCATTTATTCCTCACCATCATTTTATGATATGGGTACTACTATTATTCTCATTTTACTGATTAGAAAATGGGTGCTAAGAAAATGAAATAAAGCAACTGTGACATCTCACTAATCAGTGACTGAGTTGGGATTTGAACACAGATTTAATTGATTGCAAAGCACCAATAGTTAATCACTACTATTCTGAAAAAATAGTAGACATTATTGCTCTCTGTAGTGGGTACTGCCACAGTGCAGCCTGGCCAGAAGGGTAAGAGACTAATAAAACAAGACAGGAGAAAAATGTGCCTCTTTGGGACTGGAGTTTAGTGGTGGCAGTGAGACAAAAGTTTAGCGTGAAGTAGAGCACACGGAGGTGTGAACAGGGAAAACTGGGGAGTCACCATTTCTACACTACTCGTCTGTGGGCTATAGCAATTCAGACTGGCTCTCCCGAGCCAGACAGATCTCCAGGGGCTCTCTTTATGATGCAGACCTTTACTAGGTCTAGGTCAGCTTGGGGCCTGAGATTCTGTATTTCTAACAAGTTCTCACGTGATGCTAATGTTATTGCTCCTCAGACCACAGGCGTAGAAAGGTTGGTCTAGACAACCTGTCTGCAAAGAACTTGCACTCTGAGATTTCCTTACATTAAAATGAACATCTATGAGTAGTAGCCAATTAAATCATATGCTGAATTCCACTCATCATTCTTGGAGGGTCTCCTGCATGCCAGGCACCATGCCAGGTCCTGAGCATGCATTGAATTAATGCCCGACACAGTAGACAATATAAGTGATGAGTACACTGAGTACATGAATGTATGAGTAATGATTTGTAAGACACAGTTCCTGCTCAAAAGGTGCCCACAGTCTGGTGAGAAAAACAGTTAAGCAAAGAGACAATCGCAGCACAGTCTGATAGGTGTTACAGAAGAGGTAAATCCAGGAGGATCATGGTATGAGAACATAAAGGGCCACTTAACTGAAGAGTCCTGATAGAGAAAAGGAGTTACAATCTTAAATCTCTCGCACAGAGTGAAAAGTTTCCAGCTAAAAAAAAGTGTTACGGGTCCCTTCTAATTAAAGTTCCAGGAGCCAGAGTATGTCCAGCTATTTTTAATTAGCACTGTCACTAGGAAGCATATGCTATCTAACATGATGCCATCCACATAAAAGTCCAAGGAAGCCTAAGCATGGCCCTCAACTTGACTTCTCCTCCCCTGCCTGCATTCAATGTTTGCAAATTCCTGCCAGATACACCTCCTACGAAACTTTCTATTCTGTCTCTTGTGGTCTCCATCTCCACTGCTACCATTGCAGTTTGGGTAAATTCTCTCCTAGATAACTGTTTCAGCCTCCTAGTGGGTCTCCCTGCCTCCATCTTATCTTTTCCTTCCAACCCTACAACCAGAGAAATCATCCTGAGAAGCAAAGCTAATGATAATCTTCCTTGTCTCTGAATCTTAAGTGGCTATCTACTACATTAAAAAGATAAAACAGAGCTCCTGGACTGACACCCCTTTCAGGTCTCTATTTGAATTCTCTTTTTAGCTACCCTTTTTATAGCCTGTGCTTGGACATACTAAATTGATTGCATATCGTGTATCTTATCCTGGTGGATGATTCATTCTGAATCCTCTACATTCCCCCTCCACCCCCTTCCCTGGATTTCCTCTGTGTTCTTTAAGTCAGCTAAGATTTTACTTCCTTAACAAGCCTTCCCTGCTTGCTAAGTCTGGGTAGAAGATGATTAAATCCTCCGATATAGCAGTTATTATACTGCATCATAATTATTTTCCCCACTTGAGTCTGAGTATCTTGGGCTAAAGAGAAGTCAGTGTCCTTTCAGTGTCTCTTCCTAATGCCTTATTCAGATACTATCACTTAAAACACACTCAGTGACTGTTTGCTGGGGTAGACTTCCTAGGCAATCAGCCCATAACAAATACCCTCTCCCTTTGAGGAGACAGGAGAATATGATTAGAGAAGCTACACTAAGGAACTTCACATAAGTCAGAAGTTGGAGAAAGGTTGTAAATGAAGGACTGTGGGTGTCCCAGTGGATGAGGGACAATATTTCTATAATCAGAACTAAGGGGATAGACTAGGGAAAATAAGCTTGGAACCAGAAAGCCCTTGTCTGGCCAGCCTGGTCAATGTAAACACTGTCCAAACCATCATTTAACTGGCCACATGGAAGTGCCCAGTCTCCCAAAGGATGTACACACAAGCAACCAAAGCTGAAAAAATTTTCTGTTATCAGTGAGAGTTTTTTTAATCTTTTGTTCTAATGACAAGAGCATAAAAGTATGTAATCTTCTGTACAAATGACAAGAATATGAGAGTCAGAATGTGAGATGACGTTCATATCTCATTATGCATTTCATTTTAATTAGAGAGAATGCTATCTAAGTTAATAATGTAAAATTTTTGTGTGTGTAGGAACTGCTACTATTATCAATTAAAATTCAACACTAATATAAAAATGAAGAAAAGGAAGTACCACACCTCTGTTTCTAAAGAATTTGCATTAAGCGTGAAGAGAGCAAATAATGAAGAATGAAAAGAATCTGTTATTCAGCAAGTTCTGTGACCTGTCAAAATGTCAAATAATCCATTTAGTCAATCAGAAAATTAAAGAATGTGGCAAACCTCAAGGTAGGTTAAGATTACAGCTGTGCAAAGTACTTCAACTATAGCATGAATCTATGTCACAATAGCAATTACTTAATGACTATTTTTTTTCTATAACTTTGTTGATGTAGAAATACAATTTAGGTTTCAAATTAATTGCAGCTGCACTCCTATTTGAATCTTGTGTACTTGATTTGAGAATGTTTACACAAATTCTTTCAACTTCTGCTTTAATAAATGTCATTTTTATAGGAAAATGCACCTACTAAAATGGAACTCTGGCTCTATTTTAGCCAACAATTCAATTATAATCTTCAAATCTTTCTTGGAATGCGGTAAGGTCAAGCTTTGGAGGGGATTTGAGGGTTTTTGAAAGGAACGTGAAATATTCTGATAACATAATCCAGAATAAGAAAATCATTCATTCAGTTATTCAATTAATATTGAACTCTTCCTGTAGGTATAATAGACCCTTTGGTAAGTGCTGGAAATAAATAGGGGCAAGACCAGAAACAGTCCTTTCTCTCAAGGAGACTAAGTTATATCTTGGAAAAATAACACTAATTAATCACATAATGAATCGTTAGTTATAAACTGAGTCAAACTTCCTGGAAAAAAGAAACACACTTTGATGGGAATATGTTGCAGTTGAACCTGATCTAGACTGGGTGGCTGGCATATGGGAGAAGGAGAGTCTGAAGGCTGAATAGATGTCCCTCCCTAGGAAGAGGGAGGTGGAGTGGTGGGCTTGGAGAGCCTTCCAGATGGAGGCAGCCATTAGTGTGAATAGGTGGGAAGCAGTGGACATTTTTGGAGGACTGAGGGACACTCAGTTGGATGGAAGACAGAGCAATGGGGATAGAGAACTGGGAGAGATTGACAGGGTCCAGATCCTTTAGGACTTTGGAGGGCATGGTGATGACTTTGGCTTTTATTCTAACAGCACTGGAAAGCTCTCCCAAGGTTTTAGGAAGGTGAGAAAGTTGATAGGTCAGACTTATTAAAGAGCTATGTCTGGCTGAACTGTGAGACCAGAGGAAAAGAGAGGATGCAGGAAAAAACTGGAAATGCCAAGCTCTAGGTTTCTGCGGTTGTTCTAGCACATTGACCTTGGGCAGTGGCAGTAGAGACAGAGAGAAGTGGATGGATTCAGTAGACACATAAATTAGATTAGAAATGAGGTAAAAACTGTATCAAGGATTATTCCTGGATTTTTACTTTATGCAATGGATATCATTTGCTGAGATAAGAAGTCTTGGAGGAGGCCCAGAAATTAGTTATTTAGGGCAGAAAATAACTAATTTGTTCTGAACGTGTTTAAACTGATACATGTTTTAAACATACTAATGGAGATGTCTAGAAGGTATATGGATTTGGAACTCAGAAAAGAGATTGGGGAAGAAGTTATTGAAGCCATGGCCCTAAAAAGGCTGACAGAGGGAGAGAAGAGGAAAATACTCAGGCCTAATCTTGAGTAACTCATATTCAATATTCGGGAAAAGATGGAAAAGCTGGTAAAAGAAATGGAGCAGTAAGAAGGGAGATAAAAAGGAAAAACAGGAAATTGTTGTGTCATAGATGTCAACAGAAGAGAATACATATTTTTTAAAGGCACTGATAAACAGGGCGGATTGCTGTGGAGAAGTCAGTAATGAGAACTGAAATAGCCCCTTAGATTCAGGTACATGATGGTTAGTGGTGACCTTAACCAGAGCTGTTTATGGAGTGAGTCATGGGTCATAAGCAAATTGAAGTGAACTGAGTAAGTAGGAGGTAAGAACAAGGAGATGGTGGTTATAGTTATAATAATATTGGCTTGCCCTTGTATAGCATTTACTGTGTCCCAGGCACTACTTTAAGTCATAACTAATGTAACCCTTACAACAACAGCTTTATAAGAAATATCCTGTCATTTTAGTCCTCCTCCACAGAGAGGCTAAATAGTCAAAGATCACACACAATGACAATTCTCCAAAAAAAATTTTATACATGAAGGAGAGGAGAGATTTATTTAGGAAAGTTGCTGGAGGGGTTGACTTGTTCTTAATCCTTAGAGAGAAGCCCTTGGTCTTTTTATGCAATAATAAGAAATGCATTTTTTTATCCCCTAAAAAAATGTGGAGTATGGCTCCTGTCTTATTCCAAAGAGGAAAAATGGAATTGCCTCTCCCAGTCATGGTTCAGGAGATGTTGGGCCCTGCTCAGCTAGCCAAGAAGGCTCATAATGGAAAATGCTTTGAGTAAAAAGTTACCAGTTTTTGTCTAAGAATTCCTTTAAGTTTTATTTTACATGTATGTGAGAGTTGAAAGAATGACTTTGAATCTTAAGGTGCGGAAATCAGAAAGAATGGGAGTATATCAGCTCTCTAGTTTTATGATATTCAGGAAGCTGTGGTTGCTCACCTCTGAATCCAGAATTAATGTCACTTCTCCAGGATGCCTTCTCTGATCCCCCAAAGGAAGCTTCTCATGGTCACACATCTAGTTTGGAGCAGAGTTGAGTCTTCTGGCTGTAATACTACTGTCATGTTCACCATTAGGCAATGTGCTATGCTTTGTTATCAAAGCTTCTATGGATTGCAAAATGGAAGCTGAGTCTCTCTAAAGTATCTATTCCTTCATTCCTGATGTCACCTGCCCTAGTAGAATTAGGATACAGACCTTCCTCAACTGTACTGTCTACACAAGGAAGTAGAGAAGGTCTAGAATGCCTCCCACATGGGCCCAGTGACCCTTGACACTTTGCTTCCCTCATGGGAAGCAGAAAACTCACTGTTCATGTACTCAGAGGACTTTTTTCTCTGATAGGGCTATCTCTGCATTTTCTAGCATCGTTCTGGCCTTTAGCAAGAATTATGGGAAAAGGTTGGCAATGATGCACAGAAAAAGCAACTGGAGTGGGAGAGAGAGCAGCCAGTGATTAGGGGTCACTATTTCCCCCTCTCCTGGGCTAGTTCAACCACTAGAGGAAACAAAGAAAGAGGTGTGTGTGGAGGGGTGGTGTTGGGAATTCGTTCAGACTTCAAAACTCTGAGAATAAGTAAGAGTGAAGGGATCCTACTGTATCACCACATATAAAACTCAAAAGGTGAGCTGGCAGCTGAGAGATATTATCTTAATAATCAGCATACCTAACATGAGTCATGCCCTGGGGTTGAGGACTGACCTCAGGGGTATAATGAGAATACTGTGAAAAGCAGCTCAGTGAGTCACACTCTCTCAGACTCTGTTTGCAAATCTGAAAAAAAAAAATGTGGACAATAACTTCCTGGTGAGATTGTTGAGCAGACCCATCAAGCTGTTTTTAAAATCCAAGGCCTGAAACAGGCTGTTGATGGCTTATAGTTTTTGGTTCCTATGTACCTTGGCAAGAGGGTAGGGAAGATGGTACAGAAATGGAGTAAAAGGGGATGGAGGTCATGACTATCTTAAGAGGTTATTTTCTAGACATTAGAAGCTTTAGCTGCTGACAGATGTTGAGGTCCAGCTGGCTATAAAGATTTGGATTTGATAAAACGGAGGAAAATATTTACTAAAAGTATTTTCTATAGTCTATATAAAAAGGGGCTATAACCAAGAAATACAAATTTAAAGTAAAAAAAAATTGCAAAATCATGTGGATTATTTGTACAAAGCCTGTTTTCTTTCAGGTAAGCCTCACAGTTTTCTGCCTCTGCATTTAAAATAAATTTGTGCTCCTAAAATAAACAGATAAACCTACATGTACACATCTACCCCATACAGTTATGGTGAGCAACTATTAAATTCATTCATTCTAGTTCCCTTTGGAGGTCACCTGTCTATTTGAGTTATTTGTTTATTTAACCTGGGCTCTTACATTTTCTTTAGGGACATTAATGCCTATCAGTAAATAACAGTGTGTTTTTCATAAAGTGTTTGGAATTTCAGACTTCTTGCATTTAGATTAGGCACCCAGCATAAGATTTGTATTCATATACTAATGGTTTTTATGAGGACACCGTGTCCTATTTACACTATCACAGGATTCGTCCCTCAAGATCTGGAAATCAACAGAGCTCTATAGATTGTTCTTTCTTGTTTATCACTGTTTGACTTCAGCTATGGTATTCTTAGAACAATTCATAAATAAAGTAAGAATACCTTATATGAAAAGAAATCTTAGAAAGGAATATACATGTAAGAAAAAATATAAGACTCATTTTGAGGATTTCAAAGGAAAGGGAAAATATAATTCTGAGCTTTTCATCAGTGTCCATTTCTCTACAGAAGGATGGGAGATTGTGTGTTTACCCCTGAGGACAGACATTGTCAAAGGCATATAGTTTTTTATAAATGTACATGTTAGTTTGAATAGTCATTCCCACAAAGTCTCCAAATGATAATTTGTGTTAGCACCAGAGACACATAAGATATTCTTTGGTTAAAAGACCAGTTAGCTATCTAATTGCCTTTCCGTATTTAAAAAAATGCAAGAAATGCTACTAGTTTCCCGGTGGTCTTGTAATTTTGTAAAATTCAGAGAGAAGAGAAATATGAAGGAGCCATGTTGTGCAAGACAGACTAAGATAAACAACAGATTCTAGAACAAGTTACCACAGCAAGTGGAACAGGTAGTTCAGCTTTAAAGTTATATCCTTCACACCATAAATATATTTAACTTCTCAGCATCAAAAGATGTGTGGACATTTTGACGTTAATTTTAATGAGGAACAGGTAGGCACTGAGAGTTGCGTTAGCATGGTGTGCCCTGATTCCTGTTGGCTGAACTAATGGTTTTTAAATATTTTCAGGTACCGATTTGAGAGTCAGCAGTCCTGAGTCCCTCAGGCCTAGCATTACTGGAAACCAGTAGTATGATCTCAGAACTTCAATTCCTCATATGCAGAACAGGGGAATTAGAAAATGTAATTTCTGACTTCCTTCGAATTCTAAAGTAACTTTTTTTAATCTTAGAAATCTAGACTCAAACTTGACAAAGTAAATAAAATTATCACTACTTGATACCCTCAGGATGAATAAAGCAAAAGAACCAAGAGAGAAAAGGAATCTGGTTAACTTGGTAGAAACAGCATAGTACTGATTTTTAAAGAAAGGTCAAGCAAAAATTTTCTGACATTTACTTCTTGATTGAAGTGTGGATTTGTATGATATGCCTGGATAGCAATTTGGCAATTTATACGAGGAGCCATAAAAATGCTCATTAACTTCTGATTCAGTAATTCCACAACTAAGAATTTATCATAAGGATGAATTGGCATAAAAGTTGTCAAACAAAGATGCTCATCACAGTATTCTCTGTAAGGGGTGGAAGGAACAGCAAAACTCTGTGTGTTACAAGAAGATGATGCTTAAAGTATAGTTAATTCAAAGGGTGAGAAATAGAGTGATTCTTTGTCATCATCGTAAGTCATTCCAGTATCTCAATGCATAGGTGCCAGGAAGTGCCAGAGAAGTATTACTTTACTCAAAACATATTTGAGTGTCTACTATGTGCAGATACAATTCCAGGCTCTGAGGATTAAAGCAGTAAATAAGAGACAGATCCATCCTCTGGCCTCCTGGATCTTATGTTCCAGTGAGGAAAGGCAAACAACCAATCAGTCATATCAGATGATGAAAAGTGTTATGTATGGAGAAAAATGAATCAGGGTAAGGTGGTGGGAATCTGGAAGAGGAGACTTATTTAATAGAGGAAAGTCACAGCAGTTCTCCCTGTTAAGGAGTCTTTTGAGTAGAGACCTGAGGCAATGAGAGGATGGGATTTGTACAGGGTGGGGCAAAAGCAGGTTTGCAGTTGTTCCTGTGGAAAATAATACAATCACTAATAAAAATACAAAAACAAACTCTGCTTCACATACTTACAACTGTAAACCTACTTTTGCCCTACCCAGTAGATATTCAGAAAGGGTATTCTTTCAGAGCAATTTCAGGGGCTCTTAAATTGAAGCATATTTGGTATATTCATGGAATACTGCTAAGTCAGTAAGCCTGGATTGGATGAACTAGGGCAGGAGATGAGTTTGAACAGATGGAGTGAATGCAGGCTATGCGGGGCCCTGTGGGTCACTGTAAGGACTCTGAACTTAATTAAACCAGAAATTAAGTCATCAATCTTTATTGAGCCCTCATTGCATAACCTTATATTGGGAGACCAATAGGTGGTTTATATATTTCTTGCTAAAACAAACTCCCAGAATATTTTTCTATCTCTTGGCTAGAAAGTTTGTTTTTGCTTTAATGCCTAATTAAGCACATGAAAGATTAAAAAGCTAAAAGAATGAATGAATGAAACATGAGGGCTAACGTTATTATCTTAAACTAGCTAATTTATTTTATATTTGTCTTAATAAGAGCTAACAGTGGAAAGAAAGCTAAGGGGGCTTTGTGCCCATGGTCTCTATCTCAGGATTGTCATGTCTCTGAGCCTCTGTTATGGAAAGTCAAGAGAAGAGCCATCTAGTAGAATCATGGGAGGTTTTTCTCAAACCGCATCCCACTCACCCTTTGACCATCATCAGCATTTCAAATTCAAGGACAGTCTTATAAGAACAGTGTTTGGGACAGATCTGATTCCAAAGATTAGTTTAGAGATGGGAAACCTGAAGCTCATGACCAAGAGGGTCATGCTGTTTGGTGCTCATTGAGGTTCTGGCCTCTGCTGTCATGTGTAGACTCCACTCTGATATGGAGCTGCTGGCTGAACCTCCCCTTAGTCATGCCTTATATGTAGACCTGAATGACTTTAATGACAAAGGTACACACATGAGAGTGTAGGCCAACCTGAGCCTATTGCCACTTGGGAAGACAACTCAGACAACCTGCCTACTTGGTGAGGTCCAAACTATGACCAAGATATTAGGCTTTGCTATTTGAGTCATGGATTCAGGGTGCCTGGGACCATCCAATAAATGAGAGAAGAATTCTTAACTTTTTATTTCCCTTTTTTTAGGCCTCACAATTCCATAGTGTCATTTGGGGTTTGAATATGTAGGACGATGTGTGGGTTTTCTTAAAGTGTGCAAACTCAGATCTCATAATGGTATCCTCCACTGATTAAGGTAATGTGTTTGGTGGCGCCTTTAATGAAGTGAAGTTTCTGATAAGGACATGGGAGGGAAACAAAGTGGGAAGGAATGATATTGCCCCATGTTCACACTCCTGCTCTTCTTTGATGCTGTGTCTCCTGCTATTGCCATGACCACTGGTGAGACAGGGATTTTATTCATCCACTTGCTGAGTGAGATCACTGTTTACTGCAACATTCTGTTCCCCTGGCCAATGCATTTATATGCACTTTACTTAGGAATGTGAGATTCAGTGCCAACCAATAGCCCTGAAAAGGCCAGTGCCTGGTGAGACATTCAATATCCAAGAGCTGTTGGGAGAGGCTGAGGCCTTCTTGAATGCAACCACTTTTGTACCAGTTGCTTCAGTGCTCCAGCAACTATTAGAGTTTAAATATAACCATGCAAGGATAAAGGAAGGGCGGGGGGAACTGGGCAAATACATGGCCATCCTTGAAATCACGGGCATGCTGGCAGCTTAGACTCATCTTATCTCATATGGGTAATAGCTAATTGCAGCCCACTGAGACTCAGCAGTAATTAATTAATCTAAGTAAGTGTGTCCATTAAAATCTACTATCTGCTTTTAATGGTACTTGAGAAGATATTTAGAAGTAAATATGTTCTCCAGGGTGGAATACTTTGTAAGAAAAATTTGCAAGAACCACTCACTCGCTTGAGGTTTATATAAATTCCTGGATAAATTAATTTTAAATCCTTGATGCTTGCCAATGGAAATTTGGCTGATGTTCTAAATCCTGACATAGATCTTTTCCTGATTCTAGGGACCTTTCCTTGCTCTGGGTTGTTATTATGATTTTGTATATGCCACTCGTCACATTTTATTTTGAATGGCCTAGTACAGAATTAAATCTTCTCACTCTTACAGTGGACCTTTAGCTGTGTATGTTTGTCTTACTTCCCTAACCACATAGTTCTTATGTGCTATATCTTTGTACTTCTTTATTTCCCTCCCCCTGTCTTTCCCTTACATTTATTCACAAATTTTTGAATACCTACTAAGTATCAGGGACATTACTAGGATCTGGATATATAGGGATGGGTCAGCATGGGGTTTGAAAACAAATATAATTACAATAAAATAACTCTGGACACAAATATTAAGGGGGGGCCAAAAAACCCCAGAAAATATTTATTAAAAAATTGTGTATTTATTCTTTCATGTTTAAACTTCAGTTACCTTCAAAATACTCTTCATTTGATGCAATACACCTATTGAGGCATTTTTTCCACTTTTCAAAATCAGTTTTTGAACTCGTTGATTTTGATGCCTTTTAGTGCTTCTACCATATTTTTGTTTCACCTCTTCCACATTGGCAAAACATTTCCTTTTGAAGACTCTTTTCATCCGGGAAAAGAAAAAAAAGTCACTCGGCTGAGATCGGGTGAACGGGGAGGGTTTGGCATGGAGTTCATGTTATATTTGGTCAAAAACTGCTGAGCACTCAGCGCAGTGTAGGCAGGTACGCTTGTAAATCACCCATCATGAAATGGGCAAACACAGTGAGTCTTCAAAAAAACTTCACTGAAGTCCAATGCAGCCTCTCACAACAACACCAGCTGGTATACTGATACAGATGGATTCCTAGAATACTCAATTAATGGAGGAAGCCTGTACTACAAGGGGCCCACTCTCCAGAAAATAATTCAATTTTTGGGGGGGGTTCCCCCTTGCATGGTGTCACTAATGTTCACTGTATTTTATTTTTTAATAGCAATGCCTTTCATAATTTTGTAAAGTTTTAGCATTAGTACTTCTTAATCCTTTTCCCTATTCACAACTGTTCTATAGATTGTAGTGATAAAGTTAAATTATAATCTCTATATGTTTATAAGTCAAACTAGCATCAAAGTTACAACTAAACTGACAAACTTTAGCACTCATCGATATGTAAATGCAGGGAGAATATAGTTCTTTTAGCACTGCCAGTGGGCAGGTTTTAAGGAAAAGGAATCATTTATCTTCTTGGGGCAGCCCAGACATTTTCTGAACACCAGCTGAAATCACATTGTGTGGAGGAAATGAAGAGGCAAAAGATAACAGAAATAATTTTTATTAGAATTCTCACTGAAAAACAATTTAGAAAACCAGTGAAAATGAGTATGGATCAAAAGTGAATATTAAAATAGTTCAAGGAAAACTACATATACAGAAAACAGTAAAAGCTTTCATTGGCAAATTGTCAACATGAAAACAGTTCAAGTTAAAAAAATTAAACTATTAATCCAACTGAGATATTTAAGGCACATATAGAAGGAACTTGCAACTAGACATTCTTTTCTTTCTCAAGGATGTCATTGTTAGACTAATATCTGAAGGTAGGAGAGGACATGAGAAAGGGAGAGAAGGGAATGGAAGAGGAAAAAGAGAGAGGAAGGGAGAAAACCAGTATTTCATGAGCTTTCTTTTTTTAAAAAAATGCTAAATAATTTGTTAGGCACTGTATGCATTACTTCATTTAATCCTTACAACAACTTCACAAGCTCTATCACTTCTCCCCATTTTAAAGATAAAGAGGCTTACATAGTTTAAATGACTTGCCCAGGTCACAAAGTTGGAGTGGTGGAGAGATTAGAACCCCACTCCACTCTAAAGCCCTCCTATTTTCCTTTGACAGCAGGTGTTTCTAGACTACACTATACTTGTAAGTGGAAAACAACTCACAGCAGATTTATGGACCTGAGGAGGTATTGATTTAGCCCATCCAATGTATACCTTTTTTGAGCTTGGGAGTAGAGCAATCTGGACCACATTTCCAAGAGGGCAAGTCTGATTAGACAATTTCTTCTTTGTTTCAGAAAAAAAGACCACAACAGGAGAAAGAAGGCATAGGAGGACTTAATGCTGCCTACCAGATTGGTGGGCTATTAAGTTTTCCTAGAGCATGTTCATTAATAGAAAACAGAGAAAAATGTATGATAAAGAGAAATGTGCAAACCCAAATATGCATGTAAATCAATGATTACGAAGATGAATCAACTCTTGTAAACTAGATTCCTTAGCTGTCAAAATCTAAGGATAAAGAAACTCAAAGAAACACCAAGCATGTAGCAAAGCTATACACTAAATTATTTCTCCATCACGTGCACAGCTCCACAGGCTAATGTTTGCTATACTGATGGCCCCTTCTTAGTTGATGATTTTTCACAATGTATTTCATGGCTTCCATCCCTACATGAGACTTTATTACTATCACATAGGAATAAAAAGCCATAAAGCACTAGAGTGAATTTATCTTGGTCGGATGCAAAACTTATTTTCTTCACATGACTTCACAACCATTTCAAAGCTAACCAATCATTTCATGCTACATTAAGGAACATTTTAAACTACACATAAGTGACAGGAAGCACACTTAAGTTGTGACATCACAAATTAACAAGATTTCATCCTTCAACAACATTCTTAGCTACAAGGACCAGGAAACAAGACCAGGAGACACTCAGCAACACTCAACCATCGAATTCACCAAAAACAAAGGACACTGGGGAGAATTCCTGGAGAAAAGCTCATCACTTTGACATTGAACTTGGAAACACATGAGGAAAGACAGAAGACAGACAAATCACTGAAACCAGAGGATTTATTTCAAGCCTCTTGTTTCAACTTCTTCCCCAGGGAGCTTTCTTATACTCCCACAGCCAGCTTTTTCATTTTGGAGCAGGTGGGGAGAGAGGAACTTAGCACCTGCTTGCACTAAGTCAGCCTTAAGCCTTCTATGCCTAAATAACAAAAAAGAAATAAAAAAAAGAGAGAGAGAAAACTCTACAGCATCCCAAGGGACCACAGACGCTGTCTACTCATCTACAGACCTTTACAATGGCTGACACCATCTCCCGCCCCTCTATATGGAAGAAAATATCTAACTCTGCCAGAAACAATACTGTGCACTAAATCCCTCAGTGGTCTAGAGAACTCAGGTCCAGAGCCCAAGAACATTCTTTAGGCTATGTTAAAGTGATATTGCTCGTGGAATTATCAATACACTTATAAGTGGCCATACCAAAACCCACTTCTTCAGGACCACTGAAACTCAATGCCACACATTCCCATGGATTTCTGGCCTCTCAAAAATAAACCTGGAGTGCCTAATTACCAGCTGCGGAAGCAGGGTCCCAGACTATTGAGCTCTGCCCTCTGCTTTTCAAAAAACATTGTATTATGCAAATTCAAATAAAAGACACAAGGGCTTGAGTTTCTCATTAGGAGTAAGGTCTAGGCAAACAATTTCCACCTAGAGGTTACTATAATGAAACCTTGGTTTATGTGAATCACAGGGAGGAGACTGGAAATAGTTAAATGAAAGGAAGTGCATACATAAATTCAATTATCATGCATGAAACATGCAAATGATTTAAGCACTGCGTCTGAAACTCTAGTTTATATTCATTAATCTCAGGTTGCACTTTTGAAGGAGAAAGACATGTTAATTGGGTCCAGATTAATGCACTCCCAAACCTCTCCAATTTGTTTTTAGGTGAGGGTTAAATGATATGTATTAAAATAAACACAGCTGCTCATCTGCCTCTATGTTCCACCACCCCCACTCCACCTCTACCTCCACTCCCAGCTGCCTCACCTCCCTTACATCGCTCCAGTCCCAGCTGGCTCACCTCCCCCACCACACATCTCCATCCTGTAGGGAAAGAATTAAAGAGCCCTAACATTTTCCTTTTGAAAATACATTGGAAGAATAACCTTGCCTCTTAGCCTTTTTATACTTTCCCTTTCACGAGAAGGACCAAACTCCAGAAAGAGAATCAGTTATTTATCAAATCCTGATGATGCCTAACTGTGGCGTCAAGGACGTGAACACATGGGCATGCCAGCCAGCATTTCCATGCACAGGAAATGTTCTTTCTGCAAGTTAGGGCCTGAGTCCTTTGACCAGTAAGTATTGAAGGACAGTTAGTAAGTGTTCTGACACGTGCTTGCCTAAAGTCAAAGTTGCTGCAGGTTGGCATGGCAATCCTGTGACTCAGTTACTTTGGAAACTAGAGAATTGAGAGAACTTGGGGTTTTGGTTACTTTTCTTCTTGTGGCTCACTCTGCTAGCAGAAAATAGCATAGAGCAGAGGGTGCCCAAAAGGTCCTTTGAAAGATCACCTTGCTTTCCTCTCCCTCCTCCCTGGTAAAATTGTACTTAAAGTGAATTTTTTCTTTTCTTTTCTTTTCTTTTCTTTTCTTTTCTTTTCTTTTCTTTTCTTTTCTTTTCTTTTCCTTCTCACTTATTGGAATCATTAGTTTGGGACACAAACAAATAACATGTTTTTGGAAGACTCTTATCTCATGAATAATGAAACTTTAAAAAGAGTAAAACATTCAATGTTCCTTTCTTGGTTTCTTGGACCTGACTTCTAGAAAAATAAAACAAAGGCAGGGGCACTATGGGCTACTGGGAACAGATTGAGGAGCGGAGGCAGGATGGGAGGGATTCTCTCTGTAAGAGCAGCCATCAAGGAGTTAAACCAGGCACCTCCCCCCATACAAAAAAAGAGGCCTTCAAACTAATTTCACACTGAAAGTGAAGTTTAATTTGAATCATGCTCTTCCCAAAGGGAAAAGGTTAGTCTCATCACTGGGCTTATATCCTCCTCCCCCTTCTCCTTTCATGCGAATTGAAAATTCAGATTGACCATTCATCATGACATGACACATTCTTTTTTTCCTGGTCCAAAAATCAAATGAAAGCCTGGGACCACATCTGAGAACCCATTGGCTGGCCAATCCTCCAGACCGACATGCACAACAGAGAGACGACAAGAACAAGGACGCACACATACACGGAGACAGAAATCACCGGACAGGCACTCACAGTGAGACACACAAATACATACAGCAATTAACAGTCATTGGCTCAAACAGCCTCTTCTTCACCTCAACTGATTTTTGCATCTTTGCAAATGTAAAATTAGTCATAGTACATAACAACAAGGACGAGACTGACATTAAATCTGTCAACATCCTGACAGATGCTCTGAGCACTCTTTAGTTAGGAAAGACACTTAGGATAGTCAGCGTTCCTAAAAGAAAAAATGATTATACGCTAGCCGAACCCTAAGTACAAGCTAAAGATATTCACCTCGTGAAGCCATTCCTCAACTAGCCCCTTGGCACTTGCTGGAATTATTCGTAGCACGAGCTCTACTTTCTCATTTTCTGTTGACTCCATGTGGGTAATTTCTTTCTCATGATTAAAAGTGAGCTTGGCAGATCCTTCAAAGCGTGGCTTCAGGTGTGGTGGGGTTCCGAGTGCATCCTTTGTCTACGGCAGGTTGCTAGTAATTCATCGGTGGACCGGCAGGCCAGGGGGATATTCACACACCTACAATGATTTTTTTAAAAAATGCAGCCTTTATAGATATCTTTATATAAACATATTTTTATACTGAAACATGCAGCTGACAGATGAAATGAACTGTTTACCTTGGGAAAGAATAGGCAGGCTTTTCTCTTCTAAATAATCACTCCGGCCTTTCTGAATGTCATCCAAAAGCGATTCTGCCTCCTTCGACTTATCCAGCATCTGAGGCTGTGAGATAACCCTCGTAGCACTGGCCTCCTTCCCTGGCCCCTTCATTATTAGCCTCCTGGTGGGTGAGATAGAATACAGTGAATGTAATAACCGCACTTCACACAACAGGCTCGCTCTCTCTTTTAAATTGAAAATCCCCTTATTACAAAACAAGGGGTGTTCTTTTTCTTCTACCTTTAAGTAGGACTGCCACATTCATTGCTTTTTACAAAAACGCAGCTGCTTTTTAAGCTACAGATAAATAGAATCTGCTAGGCGGTAATTCGACTCAGTCTGAATGCATTATTTTCTAAGACATTTTGGGGAAAGGCTTTTTTATTATAAACTGGAATGAACAAGGAAAGTCCTTTTCTCTTCTAATTATGAATGTGTTTTGTTCCCTACTATTAACCTACAATGTCAGATTGATCTTCTTCTTCTTTTTCTGTAGCCAGTTCAATAAATCAACATTTTTTCCCCCTGGAAAATTAGAGAGCTGATGATTAAGTCTTCATGAACTCCAGTAACAAAAATAAAAATAGCACAAGGAAGAAGCAAATACAAATGCTGTAACCATAAATACAATGAAGTGACCTCTGATATCCAAAGTAATGAATCCTGTTTTGACACAAAAAGTTAAGATAGGATTTACTTGTTAATTTCATTTTCATAAAATTAAGGTTTTCCAGGCATCTTCATAAAGTTGATCTCATTATATTTATTCAGCTAAAAAAGAAAAAGACATAATAAAACTGCAACATTTCCAAAAAGAGCGCCCAAACCTCCTGCGTTCGTTTAATTGTTCACTAAGTGTGATAGCTGGTAACCCTACCAGGGGCCCCTCACTTCTCCAGGCAATGCCATGAAGAAGTACAACAGAAGTGGAAACACTACAGGGAAAAGTATTCAATCTAAATTTCTGCTGACATTGCTTTAATGCCAAAGATAAACACTAAGAAAAATGGCACGTTCCTAATAATATCAAAAAGCAGCCTAGAAACTCCACTAGTCTAGGTATTGGTTTAATTTTGATCCCAGTGTTGATATTTCTGACTATAACATTACAACAGACCCCGGTGGCTATGCTCTATGTCCATATGGATATATTGCCTTGTCAAGGGGAGGAAATCCCACAGGGCATCAGCGGGGTTCCAATTAAGGAAAAATAAATACTGCCGCAGCCCTGACAATGAGTGGAGATTGCCAGTATATCACAGCAGCACAGGCAGGTGCCCGCCACTAAACCTGCAGATGGAAAGCCGGGGCTGTCATTCCCCTTCCCTCAGCTGTGATGGAAAGCAAAGTGTTGAAGATAAACTGTGTGTGGCAGATAGTTTCAGAGAGATTTATTCTTATTTGTTTATATTATTTTATTTCCAACAAGGAGATAAGTGGGAATTGGAGGGACCTTGTACGAATATAAAGGAAGAACTTTGCACTGAGATTATATGCATATTCAGGAGAGAAAGAGGGAGCTTGACATGTTTCCATCTAAAGTCTTTCCTGTAGATCTGTTTGAGGTTTTTAAAAGGAGAATGTTTATTACAAGTGAAGAGCTTCCAGGTTTTCAGAACACCCGCTATAGGAAGAGACGCGCTTGCAGTGAATGGTGGTGTCAGAGCTTTGGAGATCCTACCACTCTGCTTAGATTTGAATCAATTTTCTGTCCTCTGATATGCCAGGGAACAAATGAGGCCCCGTCAGGTAGCTGGCCTCGGCATCAGAGACGAAGTGATGCTGTAGCAACACAAGAAGCCCAGTTTACCTTCAATAAATAACAAGTCCTTCATTAAGAAATAGGTTGAAGTGAATTAGGCATCGCTGGAAGAGTGAAAAAGGAATCCTTATGCATCAATATTTCTATTGAGCTATGGACTCAATTACAAGCCTGTTTTGGCAATGAGGAATGTTTACTTTTGTAATATTGATATGTGAGCCAAATAGAAGAAAAAATGTTTTAGGTGTATATATGAAGGAATTGAATTTCCCAGATAGCCCGATTTACTGAGAACAGACTGACAGCTGTCAGAGGAGAGGGAGGTTGTGGGGCCGAGAGAAAAGGGTGAAAGGATAAAAAAAAAAAACCCCTCATAAACACAGATAACAGCATTGTGATTACCAGAGCAAGAGAGGGTGGGGGAAGGGACAAGAGGGTATGAGGAGATAAATGGTGATGGATGGACACTTGACTTGGGGTAGTGAATGCACAATATAATATACAGATGATATATTATAAAATTGTGCACTTAAAATCTATGTAATTTTATTAACTAATGCCACTCCAATAAAGTAAATTAAAATATAAAAGAAAAGAGATAGGTTTTACTGGCCTCCAACAAAAATACCTTTGAACACCTGCTTTCCTCAATCTATCTTCTGCCCTGGTAAACCATTGACAGACAGAAGACAACATGTAATCTTCTGCCACCTGCATTATTTTAAGGTAATAAAATTTACCTTGCATACAGTGGTGGGCAAAAGTAGGCTTATAGTTGTGGATATGAGAAGCACATTGTTTATTCTTGTATTACCACTTACTAATTATTTTATTATTTTCCTTACTAACAACTGCAAACCTACTTTTGCCCACTTCTGAAATGGTAACATAAGCAGTGAAACTTTGAAAGTAATTAAGTAAGTCACTCTACTGTAAGCAGCTCTATGGCAATAGAAAGAAGAATGGATGTTTCACTGAAGGAGACATAGTGGGTCAGTGCTTTGACAACTTGGCCTTAATCCATTCTCTCCAAAGAAGAAGGAAAAGCAACATAAGAAGAAAAGAAGAGGTGATGGAGGAGGAGAAAGAAGAGAAGGATACATCAGAATCTCACTTAGTACAACAAATGAGTTATTTTATTCCTTTCCATGTGAAAATAATTGTCTTTACATCATACCCCTGCCACTTACAAGCGAACTCAGTTTTAACCATTCTAAGCCTCACTCTTGAGGAGAGTGTGCTGGTCTTATCAGGCTTCGATGAAGATTAAGTCTTCTACTGTGAGTTATCTATGGTAAACTGGTAAAGAGCAGCTATATCCAATAAGGAACATTCATGCAGACATATGCACACCTGCCTTAACAACCTATCAGGCATACTGTTGCTTCATTTGAGGAAAACCAGGAAGGTGATAAAATCATTATTCTGCATTGCAAATATTGGATAGATCTGATGATCTATCAATGCCTCATCTCTCCCAGAAAAAAAAAGAATACCAGCTATACATATCCAGAGTGTAAGAAGGCATTATTGGGGTTGTGACTTTATGGTCCTGGGGAACTGAATTTCCAATCGCAAAATGGCAACTTCAAGAAACACTCATATTCTTAAACATATTTTCTGTGTGTCCTTTGAACTTCCATCAACACCATTGTTTTTTTTTTAAATGAAAAAGATAAACTTTTGTATTTTTGGATTCTCAGTTGTACCACTGCCTCTTGGGGCCATAGCCCTTAGCCTGGAGGTCACAGTAGGATGTAATCCTGACAAGGATCCTCTTATTTAATTTCTGCATAATGAAAGAGCCTTTGGGTTTATTAGGAGTGCTCCTTCCTCCTGTATTTTTAAATTCTCGGTCCCCTCCAATCCTTCCCATCCACTGAATGAACTCAGAATTCTGTCAGCTACCTCCCCAGGAGGGGTTTGGGAAGCTCTTATTTGCCCATCACTTGAGTAGGTGACAGCTATGTGTAAGGTATCTGCTGCTAGCACGACTGTTTCTCCCAAAGAACACATCGAGGTCCAGACAGATCTAAACCTTGGCCCTAAAACACAGGTACTGTAAAGTTACTTGATGTATATTTATTATAATTATTTATGGTTGCATTTAACAAACTTTTCATTCAATTTGATGCTATTTACACCATTGCTGTGTAAAGGAAACTCACTACAGGAAGTCTCACCAATAAATAATCTTCATCTTTAAAAAAATGATGAACTATGTTATGAAGATAAACTTCGGCATAAGTATACAGCCATCTTTCACTATCCATAAAGAATTGGCCCCAGGACCCCCTCTCCCAACATACGCACACATGAATACCCAAATCCACGATGTTCAAGTCCCTTATATACGATGGCGTAGTATTTGCATGTAACTTAGGCACATCCTCCTGTATGCCTTAAGTCAGCTTTAGATTACTTATACTACCTAATAAAATGTAAATACTACTGTTTTGGTGTATTATTTAGGGAATAATGACAAGAGAAAAAAGCACACACCTTTGGTACAGATGCAACCATCATAAGCCTACCTATATGACACAGGTCAGCAATGATATAACCTTTTTACCCCAAATATTTTCGTTATGTGGTTTGTTGAATTCATGGAGGTGGGACCATGGATATGGAGGGCTATTGGTACTGCTTCTTTTAAGAAAAAAAATACACTGCTGTAAATTTTAAAAAGGTCTGCTTTTCATGTTCTTCCTTGTAAGCTTATTTTCTGAATTGGGTTGTTTGAAATGATCTCACTTTTACAAAGCCAAATATCTATGATGATCAAACTTGACAGGTATTGTACGAGCACACACAGACTCTTAGAAGGGCAACTTCAAAAAGATTTCCTCCTCCTGGAAGCTGTTTGCCCAGGAACAGAGAAGCTCTGGAAAGAGGCTCCAAGCTCCACTGACCACAGGAACTTCCAGCCAAGAATCTAATCACTGCTGCAGAACACAGCACAAAGGCGATGAATGGGAGCCACAGAACAGTGTGTTGAATGTGGTGTGTCCTACAAATGAGGAAACACGGACATCTTCCCAGAATCACATTCAACACGGAGATGCTCTAAATATGAAAAGTAAGAAAAGCTCTTTAGCTCCTCGCCAAGGCTTCCTGACATCCAGCACTTCATGAGGTCAAGAAATGTGTCCTCAGCTTCTGTTTTCGGTTCCCCTTCAGAGAACACGGTGAAGAATGGAGCCCTCCCAGCTGCCTGTTAGCACGCCACACTTGGCTGACTCCCATCCTTACTGGGGGAGTGCGTTCACTGCATTTGAGACTCACAGAAGAAAAACCAAAAGCAATTTAACATGAACTAAATTCACATATTTTGCTGCTTTAACATTTTCCAAAGTGCCCATGGTATAGTTAAGTTGAAAGAGTTTTATATAACGAAAATCATCGAGGCATAAATCATACAGGTAAAAACTGAGATGTAAGAGGGAGATGAAATCTAAAAGCTAATTAAATTCAATAAGGGCTCTCAAAAGATAACATGCCCATTGACCTTCCCAGACTAATATTGTTTTAGAAGGGACACATAGTAAGGGGTTGTAGATTCCGCAGTGTGATCCTTTAGTGAAGCCTGAGGAGAAAAAAAAAAGATTAGATGCATGGATTTCTGTGCTGAATGGATGCCAGAGCCAAGATGCAAAGAATAGATAAGTTTGAGATTTGGAGGAACTAAATTTGAAGCCAGCCAGTAAAACGGATTGAACCTTATTACCTCTAGTCACTGAGAAATTCCCGAGACAGTTGGATGCAATTTGAAAAGGTCAGAAAAATATTTCCTGCACAGCATTACTGCTTCATGGTTTAAGGGTGCACATTTGTGAGATGCCAGCTCTAATCATTTTTATTGACTTTGCTTTCCAGAGACAGACAGACAGTCTGGGAGGCAAGACCAGTAAATAAGCGAAAGGCAATCTTATAAATGAAAATCTCTCTTATTTTGTTCTCTTTTTCACTTGTGACTGTGAAAAATCCCAAATCTTGCCCATTGCAGGAGGAACTACAGCAACTTCACTGAAGACTGTTAGAAGAGAAATGAAATATAGAAAAGCATTGCTCTAATTCTAACAATGCTATTTTCTCTTCATTGCTATTAATTTAGCCTCAACTATAAGCTAGATATTGTGAAAGGTTAATGATGCTACACTTTTTTAGCCTAAGTGTGAATATTTAAAATGAAACACCATCAAATACACCGGGGTATGGATATTCATTTATTGTTGGCTTCCCCTCTGAGGGATGGATTCATAATAGAGAGAAATCCACAGGAAAGGGTAAAAATTAAATAAAACATAACTATATACTCAAGATAGTGTCTTAGTGAAAGTCTATTGTAATTAGAACCATTCCACATACAAAGAAAAAACATTTTTTTTCCACTGGGACTTGTGGGTCCTTCTTTTTTTTTTTTTTTTTTGGCATGCAATTAAAAGTCAAAGCTGACTTTTCAATACAGAATGGCATGATCCATTCTAACCCTGCAAAGGTTTAATTAACACCTGGTTTTTCTGTCTTTGAGGAGCCAGGAGTTTTGGAGGCAAACACAAGACTATTTATTCTTCTCTTGTTTAGCAGCAAGGCTGAAACTTCTTAATGGCCTTGAGACCCAACTGCATGCTCTCCTGTGACATTCTGACTTCATCAAGATGGTCTGGCAGTTTACTAGGGCTTTTCAAGCAGCAAGATGGCTTTTTCTATAGAAAACCTAATTTCTAAGCAATCCCACGCTTCATAAAATACAGGAATTTCAAATTGTACCCTGTAATTAACAAGGCCACCGCTAGGCAACACAAGAAGTTAAGTACAAAATAGCTTTGATAATATTAGGTATCCAAAAGACAAGCGAAGAAGCCAGTTCCTTAGTTAGACACCTGAATTCTTGAAAGTGAGAGTAAAAATACCTAGCTTATAGGTGACTGTTTTTTATCTTGAATATTTGACATTGATTCAATACAAGCAAAAAAAAAAATGGTGGGTTTTAAAATTTTTCCATCTTGTATAGCAGCTTATATTTAACAAGAAAAACAAAAAAGGTGTCTAATAAATCTTTGGGATTGTATAGAAGCTTCAGTGAATTACAGTTAAAACTCAGGCTTTTCCGCGTTTTTATTTCATAGGCCCTGTGTTACTAGCAGAAGTATCTGATGTGTCAACTTTTGATTTCTAAGTTCTCCATAGAAAAAAATTTTTGAACCTTTCACACGACTATTAATGTTGTTAATAATGATGATAATCCTAAAAGCATTATTATGAGTACAAATAATGATAACAGAGCTAATGACCATCAGTTGAGCATTTACTTGGTGTGGGCACCATCCAAATATATCATCTCATTTAGTCCTTACAGCCAATTAAAGTAAAGGAAACCCAATTTTGTTTCCCCCACAATGATAATGCAGCTCAAGGAGGCCAAGAAATTCATCTAGGCCAGAAAACTAGTAGGTGGTCATGTGAGACTCAAATCCAGGCTTCTCTGAATGTAGTCCCTATTATTTCAAAGCCATGTGCATTTAACAAAATTCATGAACATGACGGGACCCAGGGGTGCTACTCCTCTCCGATCACACAGCATATCTGGAGCTGTGTTGAATCAAATTTCACTACTCATATAGACTGAGTCACACACACCAAACGTTTGCAGAATATCCACAAAAAGCAGTCACTTTCTAGAGCTCTGTGCTAACAGTGCTTTATAGATATATTTCCTGTCCTCGTGGAATTTAGTTCATGAAGAGGATAATATATTCATAGCAGCCTCGTTAATCAGACTGCATGGTTCACCTACACCTAATAAATTTGGATCTAATTGTACGCAAATTGCTTTTCTATTTGAATTATCTTTAAATTATGTTCAGGGAAGAGCAAGAAGAGCGTTTCTTCTTAGCTGGGACTGCCTTCAGATCGGCTGTTCAATGTTCAATGAATCCTTCTCTAAACACAACTTTAAAAGGGAAAACATGTAGCTATTTTGTTATTGTCACAGGCAAATAATTAGAATGGAAAGAAAATAATGTTGGGTCACAAAGGTACAACATGTAAACTATTACAGGTCTTTTATTTCAATGGCATGTACCAAACCTAGCCAGGTTTCAAAAAATGTTATTTTACTCTTAATTGCCAATCATTTATTCTAACCAATTTACCAAATGTACCCCCAGCAAAGATGCTTCCTGTCTGAAGAGAGGTGATGCCTGACAACGTTGAGATACTGGTTGCCAGTTCCAGCACATACTGACCAGGAACCTGTCTAAACTGGGCGTAGTTTCCTTGTCAGTTCCCCTTTCAGAAGGCCTTTCTTCTAGCCCAGAATGCAAACTCTCCTACTGTCAAAGCTACCTTGGAGCTCAAGAGGCATTAAAATTAGATAAGAGGGGAAATAGCAGCAGCTGGGCTGCACTTCTTGCAGAGTGAAGCACTGTTGAGGTCTAAAAGTGGGAGCACTTATAAAACACGAATGAAATTAGGTGCAGCTACTAAGAGATGGAGAGAGGAATAGGTGAGGAGGAGGCCAGACCCACAGTGAACTGAAGTCTGGACTATGAATGCCCCCCTGCTTCTGATTCCTTGATTTTCTTAAGCAGGACAAAGAACAATGGGGAGGAGTGTGAAATGGGGGCCTTTTCTTACCCCTGAAATGCTTGGGAACAAAAGGAGTCCAATGCTTAACCAAGGGAGAAATGTAAAATACCCTCCAAAGTGATCTAAGTTTTGATATCTTGTGTCAAGGAATCAGTATTTTAGTCTTTCTTGGTTATCTTCAAAAGAAGATGGCTGAAAAAATATTTTTAAGACAGGTTAATTGGCTAACTTCTACATTTTTCTTTTTTAAATTGCAACATGCTCTCAAAACAAATTACAACCTCATAAAAAATTTTATCTGCAATAAAAAAGCTGGAAGAACACATCATGCAAACTCATTATATGAAGTTTTTTTTTTTTTAACCTGATTTTTCCTGTAAGCAGAAACTCAGCTTCAGGCATTAATATTATTAGAATTAAGTTTCTAGAAGTGATGCTAAGAAAAAATGACATACAATTAAAACACAGTATTTATAGCAATAGAAGCAATTAACACACCTCAGAAGCTGTGGAGAATGAAAATAGCCTTTCCTTTCTCCTCTCTGGATCCCACATTGAAATTGAGCAATTTCTAAAAACCTATTATTAGATTATTATTTTAATTATTCTTCCAACATTTCAGGGTCACCATGTTAAATGCTTTGTGTACCTGCTTAAGAGGATTTTTTGGTAGCATGAGAAGCCAAGTGCTACCCTAGTCCATTTTCTTTGAATTATAGGAATCTCCAGAGCATATTCTTTCTTACATGGGAAGAGAGTGTGGCTTAAATTTTTCTGAATAATTTTCAAAATCAAATTTAAAAGTTTTCATGAGAGATGATCCTCCCTGGTGGGTGATATGATGCATAACCTAAGGGGAAACATGAAAATAATTAGCATAAACATATTAGCATATAGATGCCTTTGAAATAATAAACAGCAGAAAACCAAAATGCTTTTATCCCCAAAAGAAAGTTATGAGAAAATATAAAATTAACGTTCACTTCTCACTGGCCTGAAAGCCAAGAAGAATATTCTCATTTAGCGAAGAGTGGAATGACGGGGAGATGGAAAAATAACCCCCAAACCAACTCTCCGTCGCTCATGACCACAACATCAGCGCTCTCCACTTGCCCTTTACCCACTGCCACCCCCGTTCTCTTTTAAATAGGAAAAACCTGCAGAAAACCAAGTATCTTCCTTTTAATTCCAACACCAAATAAACAGATCTAATATCCTCTTTTTCTTTCTTCTTTTCTTCCTTTAGCCAACTTTCTATCTTTCCCCAGATAGGAAAAGAAATGCTGGGCTTGGCGATTCAATTACCAAGAGGACTGAGGAGACTCAGTTGAAAAGTGGGCTTAGCGTTTGTTAACAATGGGCCCTGAACACTGCTGATTCTTTTTATGTTTCAAATTGGTACAGCCTCTCAAGGTAGTAAGCTGGCATGTCATGGTGTCAGGGGAAGAATATAGTCTTTGGAGCTAACTCTCATTTAAAAATCTGACCTGGGTAACCTTGGAAAAGTCCATGAAAGACAATTAGTTTCAGTTTTCTCATCTACAAAATTGTGATAGTGTGGTCTACTGTTCTGGGTTGTTGTGATAATTAGAGCATGTGTGTGTACGTGTGTGTGTGTGTGTGTGTGTGTGTGTGTGTGTGTACACTCACACATACCCCACCTGGAATATGGTAGGTGCTCAATAAAGGTGATTCTGGGATTTGGTAAGCCTGCTTTCTACTCTTATTTTCTCTGTATGTGGATGAATATATGCTCAAAGACATTTATTAAGGAGAGATAATACCAAATATGATGTTTTGTTCTGGATCCATGGTGGTATGAGATTATGAAGGTGGTAGTGTAAGTTTTACTGGAAATAATAAGGTAAAAAAAATACAGAACCTTACAGAAATATTTTGACTCATGAAGCCAAGAGCAGGGGTTTAATCTTAACTCCGGGGCAACCGACGGAAATTCATGAATATTTTATGTGATTCAAAGGAAGTAAGGATTTGCCAAACACACCTTAAATTATCTGGCACAGGTGAATTCCCTGAACAAGTTCCATGTTAAAATGTCAAAACACAGTCAGTGTCTCGATATTTGGACTCCATCTACATTATTTTAGGTCTTTTAATATTTAGTTATTTTTAACGGCTGTCAGTGCAGCATTTAGAACACTAAGAATGGGTCCTTTGCCAATGATACCATTTGGTTTCCTCAAGTTGTTTTCAACTTCGAACTTTCATTTGGTGCTAACTGGTTACTGAGCAAACATTTTGTGTTTTGGTTTATTATTTCATTCTCTTTCTGTAGAGCACAGATCTTGAACCTATCCTTTAGCATCTAATATCTGCTTTTATGTCAACAATTACATACCCATCAATTTCTGGAATGTTTATATTGCTTCATCAATACCTAGCATACTGCTGACACAAAGTTATGAGGTTGGAATGGGGGTGGGGACTAAGAAAGAAAACCCCTCTCATGTAAGTTTTCTGGACAAATATGGTACCTAGTTGAGTTTGTAATGAGCATGTTACTGATAAAGTTTTTGGCTTCTTTGCATTAACACAAAATATTTATCTTATGTTTCCCCTTTTCTGTTTAAACTTAAATCAGTGACCACAAGTCTTGAGACAGACATCATTTGCAGGTCATTCCTGCTGAGTGACCTTTGCTCCTCATCTTTTTTATCTCCTAGGCCTGGCAGAGGCCTAGTTGATGGCGTTTTGGGGCCAGGGTTTTGTTTTTTTTTAAGTTTAGAAAGACACACACCAGTAAATAAAATCCAAAGCTAGGTTCTTTGGCATGTAGAATTTGAAAATATTTTGATTGCCTGCATGCTCTCTGGCGATGCCAGGAAAGGGCCAGTTTCACAAATCAAATAGATACAGATTCTGGCACAAATAACGCCCCCTTTTATTACAAAATCTTTGATTACAAGATCATAAGCATGTAATTCTATAACATTACAATATCACACTCAGGCACACCATATGACATTTTTGGTGACATGTTCAAATTAAAACTATAAATTATCACACCCATATTATTACCCTATCAACCACATTCAAGCAGGTATTACTTCCCCTAGACTCTGTACATATATATACAAAAGGTATTCTCAAAGCTCTACTGGTCACATGATAAGGCAAAACATGTTCTCTTCTGCAACCCAAAAAGGATTTAAGGCTCTAACAATTTGTTCCCATAAGGATATCCTGACTTCTGACAGGGTCTTGCTCTAATGCTAATGACCGCCAGATGTTTTCAGAGTTTAAAATTATTGCAGGTGAATAGCCAGGCATTGGGCGGCCTGCCTTCCAGTAAACTCTAACATCTTTTTTCTGTTTTGTTGATGTTCTCAATCATTCTTCCCAAAGTTTCTGCTTTCAGATCTTGAAGTCTGTTAGAGCTTGATAAAAATAAAAATAAACCTTTTAGGTCAACCTCCACTGGTTATTTTTAAAACTCAGGTGGTAGAACTTTTGTTTTATATATGGTCAAAAAATATTTTTCTTTACTTCTATTGCCACAAAATAGTCAGTCACAGTACTTTACTTTGACACTATCATTACTTGAATAGAAACAGGCACATGTCTTAAAACACACACATTTTTCAAAGATTCCCAATGATTAAGAAAATAAGCTAGCAAAAACAGCAATGTTCATCTACCTACGATCTAAACTTTTCAAGGATGAAGACGACATCTAAATTTGGGATCTATGATGTGATGTGGGCCGAAGTTTCACCATCCCCAAATTTGTCTTTTGGGATAATGATTTTAAACTGGTTATTTAGAAGCAAAGTTCTCAGAAAGAACTTTGAAACCTTCCCTTCTTAACTGCCTAAACGAATTCAGATAGAAAAACCTGCCTAAAGGAAGGGAGCATCACATTAGCTTCAAAGTGTCAACTGAGTGTGGCAGACAGAGAGAAATCCAGCAAAGCTGTTTATTGGACTCCCCTCTGTGTCCCGTTGTTTTTAGGTGGCCAAGCAAGAATGTAGTTACCACAGGTTTGCTCTTTCTCATCTACCAATGAATTACCTGTTTTCCCTTGGAAATCCCAGACCCTTACCTCCCTCTCCTTTGTCCAAAATGACAAATAAACCTCAACTGCCCAATGTATCTCCTGGTATCACATCTTATGGCACCCCTACATGTACATCCATAATACATTTTGGATATTTTCTCCTATTATCTTTTTCATGTTAATATGATTATTAGCCCAGCCAGCAGAACTTGGAAAGGTGGAAAGAAAGTTAGTTTTTTTTTTTTTACCCTCCACAGATGGAAAAGTAATGATAGTAAGTTGATAATAACAATTGAGGCACATCTCTTTCATTTTTACATAGATCATCCTCTTCCATTTCCCACCTCTTGTGCCTGCAATGAGTAAGCACTCAGCATTGTACCCACAGATAAGTCTTTCCTGTTATCTGGAATATTTTGTCACCTGGTAATCTATTGTTTAAATAAGAAACTGGCATATTCCCATTTCTCATTCTATCCAGTGACACAAATAGCCCATCTCTTCTTCAGCTCTAAAACTGTCAAGACATACAAGTATTTATATGAAATCATAGTAATGTTGCAGTATTAGAAACATTAATGAGCAGAATTTGTTCATCCTAAGGGTTTTTTCCTCATCCAATTCCATGACCTGAGTAACCAAGATGTCCTTCTGTGGATAAATGAATAAATAAGCTGTGGTACATCTAGACAGTGGAATATTATTCAGTGCTGAAAACAAGCTATTGAGCCATGAAAAGACTTGGGGAAATCTCAAATAGACTCTACTAAATGAAAGAAGCGAACCTGAAAAGGCTACATACTGTTTGATTCCAACTATATGACATTCTGGAAAAGACAATACCGGGGACACAGAAAAAAGCGGCCGTGGTTGCTAGGGGTGGGTGGCAGGGAGAGATGAATAGGCAGAGCACAAGGATTTTTAGGGCAGTACGAATGTTCTGTACAATATTATAATGGTGGATATATGTCATTATACATTTGTCCAAACCCATGGAATGTACAGCACCAAGAGTGAACCCTAATGTAAATTATTGACTATGGGTGATTATGACGTGTCACTGTAGGTTCATCTTTTGTAACAAATGTATCATTATGGTGAATGATGTTGATAATGGCAATGACTATGCATGCGTGAGGGCAGGGGGATATATGGGAAATCTTTGTACCTTCCTCTCAATTTTGTTATAAATCTAAAGCTACTCTAAAATAATTTTATAACCTGTTATATTTCTGGCCTTGGAATATTAAAATCCTGATGGAAGAGCATTATTCCTAGCCTCATACTCTGATTTACCTACTTGCCTTTCTGCTTGCTTGAAGAGTTGGATGTCAATGTCTGCGAACCCTTTCTAAAGTCACTAGCTAAAGGGTAGAGGGGAAGAGACATAGGAGATACTGTCTGCATTCATTAAGGTCAAGTCCAATAACTCATTAGTTCAAAAAAATCCTTCCAAAATTTATTCTCTGAAGGTGGGACATGCCTGCAGGTGTTATTAAAAATTCTCTGCTGTGCTAATAATTGCACAAATCTTCCATTTATCATTGTGATGTACCGTCTGAGAATAAGACTGTTAATCTTAGATTTTTTCCATATTAGCAACATGGTTTGTGTCCTCTCTACTTGCAATGTGTTGTGGGAAGAAGAAAACATAAGGGAAGTGCCTTGTAAGCTATAAAGTACTCTGTAAATATTGATACTGATTTTTGGAGATACTCTTATCATGGTGATGATAATGATGGTAATGATTGTTAGAAGAAAACCAGTCAATTTCATAATATACAAAAGGGAAGTTATGAGGAAGCAGGCTAGACATAATATAATTATGAAGTCCAAGAAAATAATATAAACAGAGGGTTTTGTTTATCTGAATCTAAATTGGAATAGTAATGGTCTCATCCAAAAGATGTGGTGAAAAATTGATTTCTCCAATTTTCTCCCAATGTATATAAATGTTTATAGGTAATTGATGCCTAATAATAGATGCCATATATTGAGGGTTTTTGGTTTTTTTTTTACCATGTACTAGTATTGTTAAGCATTTTGCATGAATTATCTCATTCAGTTAGGGGCAGGAACTGATATCCTACCATATCAAGTAATATCAAGATTGTATAGTATATAAATACATATTATATAAAAGGAATCAATAGAATTATGTGAACCAAAAATACAGCTATTTCATTTTTAAATAGAACTTATGGAACTGATAAATTCAGGAGAAGAAAAGATGCAGGAAGATTGATTTGGGTTTCTGAACTGATTAGAGGAGACATCACAGAAATGCACTGGTAAAATAATACTGTTGTATGGATGGACACTAGGAAAGGTTCCAGGAAGATAAACAGGTAATAGACATTATTCCTAATTCTAGTGAAGATACTGTCCTTCTGGCTATGGAACCCAGCCCAACAATCGAACCCCTGAAAACTGCTCTTCTCCTGAAGATTAATCAGCCATTACTTACATTCTACATACTCTTCACTCCCTGACTACCTATGTACCTGGAGGTGATATTCAACAATTTTCAGGGGACTTACAATTCTATTTTGGCTTCTCCATTTCTTCTGGGACACACCTGGGACAAAGCCTCCACCACTATGGGAGGCCTGTGCTCAGGTATAGAAACTAACCTTTAGTATCAGCTTACCCAAACCCAATTGGGCAGGCACATTTGCTGCTAAAAGTTCTATAATATGTTTTTACTTCAAATCTAAATTTGAACCTTCTGTCACCAAGTGTGTCAGTAAGAGTGAAACTTAAGGAACCATGAGTAAACCAAGGTGGAGTCCCCAATACCAATTTTTCCATCCAGCTTAACAGTATTCTCTGGTCTTATTAACACATTTTAGCTAGCATTTACCATCTACTCTGTCTTGTTTTTCCCTTTTCTGCACAAGATCAAGTAGGTAGGCAATTCAATGAGGAGTAATAGAAAATAGGAAAAGTGATTGCCTCTTCAGATTCCTACTTCTCAGAGTTAAATAGGAGTAATCGCCATTGCACCACCAGGTTGAACTGAATAGCATATTTAATGAGCCAGTCAGAGAAAGACAAGTATCATATAATTTCATTCATATGTGGAATCTGATGAACAAAATAAACTAACTAACAAAATAGATACAGATTCATAGATAGAGAACAGACTCATTAGAGAACAGACTGACAGCTGTCAGAGCAATTGGGGGTTGCAAGGCTGGGTGAAAAAGATGAAGGGGTTAAGCCAAAAAAAAAAAACACACCTCATAAACACAGACAAGAGTATGGTGCTAGAGAAAGGGAAGGTAGAGGGAAGTAGAAATGGGTAAATGGGGGATAAATCGTGACAGAAGGTGACTTGGCTTGGGGCAGTGAACACACAATACAATATACAGATGATATATTACAGAATTGTACACCTGAAACTTACATAATTTTATTAATAAATTCAATGAAAAAGAATATAGCTCAAAACTCATGGATGATTTTTGCTAATTAAAAAGGCAGATAATTTCCTGAGATAAAACTCTGGAAGCCATATTTTAAGACAACATGTGAGAGGTAGAAGAGCAGGCTCTGCATTTTGGCCCTGGCATGTCCCGGCATTTGTGCTTCAGATCTGCCACCCACAAGATAGGGCACATTGTTCCCACACCGAAGGTTCTGGAGGCTACTTAGAACCGTGCCTGGCACATAGTAAACATCATATAAGCATTAGGCATGATGATGATGATGATCATCATCATTCACAATTACATGTTCATTATTTAAAAGACAAAAGAAAATCTCCATGTTATGCTGACTTTTGCACAAAAGGGAATTAAATACCACTTCATTATCCAGTCATAGCCAATTTTTAAAAGAAATCTTAAATTGATTTTAGAGAGAGAGGGAAGAAAGGAGAGCGAGAAGACCGAACCCCCAAGCTTGGCATATCTGGGCGATGCTCTAACCAACTGAGCTACCTGGCCAAGGGCCTCATCATAGCCAGTTCTTTTATTATCAAGTCTAGTGTGCTTACTATGTGCCAAGCACTATACAGTATTAAACAAGGCAGAAAAAAAATGATCTGTCCTTATAGAGTTTACATTCTAGGTGGGTGATAGACACTGAATCAATTTATAATGTAATGTCTGTAGTGAGGAGTACGATGGAGAAAACTAAAGGAAGGTTGAAAAAAGCAGTGACCTTTCCTCTGTCCCCAGGGTCAACAGCGTTTGACGAAATGGCTCACTGCAGGCCCGTGCTTTTCCTCTAAAAGGAATTCTCAAGCTGACATTTGAGGTAATGGTTTCACTGAAATCCCAACCATTTGGATGCAGCAAAAATAATCCGGCATATGAGCGCATCCAGTTAGACATATGTACACTGGTTTTCTGAAATGTAATGTGTATGTAATTTCCCGAATGGCTGGTTGTCACATCCATCTGGTCTTATTTCCATAGCACTTGAATGCACCACGAGGATATAAGCCCTAAAAGCTAGAAAACAGAATTTAAATACCCAAACACATACGAGGTGTGTTTTCAAAAGCCGCAGACAAGCGAGCACTGTGGCAACTTCATTAACTTCTCAGCCACAGTTGAGAGTGGCTGAGACTAAGCAGAAAGGCCACAGAACATCAAAGACATTCCGCCGGCAGACCTCATTAAGGGGGCTTAAGACAAGCTTGACAAGCTAATGACAAAAATCTAATTTGGAATTTCTGGACATGAGAACCCTGAACAAGTCCAAATACACCAAAACTCTACCATGTGTGCTATCTGAAAAGGCAACAACCCAGTGCCTATTAAGTCCATGTACTTCATGAATCACAGCCCAGGGATGGGTGTTATCCTATTCAACCACTTGGAATAGGAAATTGTGTTCGGTGTATTTTTTGGGTTTGGGTCCTGGTCCTACTTAAATTGTACAGCTGTTGGAGGTTCCCAAATTAACAGTGGTCTCCAGGGAGATGCTCATCAGGCTCCATGTACTGAACAAAGGCATGGCTGGTATTTAGACACCACACTGCTTGGAAAGTATTTTTGCTACTGTTTCCCCTTTCTCTAAGAAGCTTTTCCTGTTTCTGACTTCTGTCAGCACCTAAGGAGTCTGGACCATGTTAGATTGTACTTACTTACATCCCAAAGCAGTTGCTCCAGGTATGTGTATCTCCATTCCAAAGACTTTTCCGTCCCTTCAGTGGTGGAGCATTCATATGCATGAAATAATTAGCACTTGTGTGTGCTCCGCACAATGGGAAGGGCCTTACAAATACTGTGAATCCCTATATGGAACTTAATTATGATTGACCCTACTTTTCAGATAAGCTAGCTGAAGATTTAAATAATTTGCCCTGTAATTAGTGGACCACCAATAACCTACACCCAGATCATCTGATTTCAAAGACCATATTTGAATTCCACTACTCAGTGCAAGGAGAAAGAAATGTTTGTTGAATGAATAAATGCTTTACTTAATGTCCTTGAAATTACATGATGAAGAATTTGTCACTTAAACTATAGTTTTGCTGCTATAAAAGGTATGTAATGATATGTCTTTTATTAAGGATAGTTATTTAAAATCCTTGCAGGCACTAGGTCTTGTACTTTGTGCATTCCTACAGTGCTTTTTGTTATATCTCACAAATACAAGGTATTTGTAAGAGATTTGTTGAATCAGTGAATATTTTTCCCAATATAATAAATTAGAAATAGATGCAAAAGCATCCTTGGTCATTTTCCCTCTCCTGGGACTAGCTCCTTATATGAAAGAATAGACTTTTCTGGAGTCTGGCTTCAGCTGCTAATTTCTTAAGAAATCCCTAGACTTTTGTGCCCATGTTTAGACCTCTGGGCCTTTGTTCAGGCCTGAAGGAGACCCAAGTCCCAGCCCCGGCTTTTCCAAACATGGCCCACCCCATTTCCACCCAAGCCTTAGTAAGAAGAGTAAAAAAGTGACATTATGTAACTATTGAGAATAATGCAATGAGTCAGAATATCTTAATAATGTTTGTTGAGGACAAGCAAATTCTATACCTGCTGTGAAAACCTGGAGAATGTCTTGATTTCATAATATACTCATTACTGGGCCCTATACGTATATGTAATGATATTCACTTGGTGCATTACTGTTTGCCAGTACCTCATGGAGAAACAGCATCATCAGCTTTTTTTCTTAAACAGTCTAGAAAAAGATTCGTAATGTATTCTCCTACCTTCATTTCTTCCCTGTCCATTAGGTAAGTCACTGCACATCTCTGCAAACCCCATTCACAAAGAAAAATGTAATGTCACTTGCCCTATCTTGTTACCATGAAGATTACATATGATACTGTGTGAAGAATTATTTTTGAGCTATGAAGTGTTATATACTTGTAAGAAATTTTTACAAAAGAAAAACACCAGAAGTTTACATACCAAATATCTTGAAAAACCAGGTGTTTAATTTTGTTCATATGTAAATGATACATTTACATGCATAAACACACATTTACCTGGGACAAAATGAGCTTTTATATATATGTAAAAGGGGTCTTATTACCACATACACTGGTGGTAAGTTTAAATCACTTTATTATATAAAACTTTTATTAATAAATGTCACAGTAAAATGAATTCTCTAATTGCCTATGTTGGTTTTTGGTGCAGAGCCACCGTATTTTATACAGTAATTATACATATCTATTACATATTGTGTCCACTTGATGGTATGCATCAGGTTAAGGTGTTTATACATTATATAGTTTGTTCATTCTAACACACTCTACGTAGGTATTATTAACTCTATTTTGCAGATGGGTCAACTAAGGCTCAGAAAAATTAAGACAATGTCCCAAGGTACCGCTGCTGGCAAATTAACAGAGGCACAATATGCATTTAAGCCTGCTAGTCTACAAAGCTTTGCTTACCAATGCAAATCACAGTTGTTTGACATTTGCATTAATTCAACAGTAGCATATGTTACATGGTTTGGGGAGCAATTTCAAATGAGTCCTATCCTTTGTGAAATATTATGGTTCCTTTGACCAGAACATAAACTGATTAAAATATTCAATTTTTTTTCCAAAATAACCATGAGCTTTGCATTAAAAAATAAATGTGTTCAGAGGATTTACAGCTCCTGGATCAGGTACAACACAGTATTGCATAATATAGGTTACTGAGAGTTATAGATGGGATTCATGGCCATGGTTGTTAACCAAGGATTGACTTGAGAGCTCCTACTGTGTGCACACCGCTTCTCACAGAGGAAACTCAGAAGGCAGAGGGAAGGTTTGACACGGAAAAAAATACAATAAAAAATAAACTACTAAAACAAAGGAAATATACCCCTCAGGGAGCCTGCACTCTATCCTTTGGAAAGAAATCAGCATACAGGAAGCAAAGAGTCAAATTAATTTTAGAATATATTAGCAGTACTTAGAAGTAATAAAACTAAATCAAAATTTTTTCCAAAGGATTAAGTCCCTCAGCCTTTAACTCAGTCTGACCTGCTTCCCCCACATGCCAATTAGAGTTCAAAGAAAAGATTCATACACTCCATTTACAGATCTGTTGAACCTTGGGCACAGTGATAAATCCTTTATAAAGCAGAAAGATAGCTATATTTATTCTTAAATTAACTAATTTGCACACTAAAGTTATGTGATTTGCCTAAAGACAATTTATTGGAAGTTCTGTGATAAAAATCCTTAACTCCATTTCACATTTTTCATCCCTGACCTCTTTTCCCATTTTAAGGTTTGCTGTGTAGAAAATGTTCATGTGTCAAGAGAGATTATTATAAAAAATTCTGACACAAAACAAGTTCAATCTACACATGAAGGCAAAAAAAAAAATCACTAAAATATTTAGAGGATCTCATGGCAAGAAAAGAGTGTCCCAAACATCACTCTGAATAGAATAGATAGCTGAACTTTATGGTGGAGATTTTTCTTCTTTTATCTCTGCCCTGAAAACAGGCTTACATTTATTTATTTAGCAGTTGTTTGAGTGAACCCAGCAGCACAGAAAGTAAACACACCCAATAATCCAACTGGTTGGCCGACTCCAGTGTCTAAATTCAACTCTCTGCTTAGGTGATTTTATGAATGTATGTGTATGCACACACAAGCATTTTGTGTCTATAATACTGAACTCTTGTAAATTGTCCACAGACATTCAGCAAACTACCTATAGCCACTGGGAAATAAAACCTTCCAAGTTTTCAAGAATAAAGGAATTACAAGAAAAAAGGAATTTTACATTAAGCATCTTTGAAAGGACTACGGCTAAAAGGAAATCAAGACAATTCTGAAGGTGACTTTTCAAAGCATATTATTAAGTAATCATCACAATAACACATAACAATTTTATTTTAAAAATACTGGGATGAGCATCATTGATTAGACAGCAAATAGCAATGATATGCTACAATTGGTATTGATATAGAAAATAGGACACAAATGGTCCAAGCAGGACTTAATGTCCCTTTTATCCACTTAGATTTAAGCTATTTCAAGCACTTCATGTTTTCCTGTGCCAGTTAACAGTACTTGAACATTTTTGTAGCTAAAATGTAAAATATAATTTTCACAAATTTTTTATTTTTAGTATTAGATTCTATTGTAGTTTTGCTGGATTTAAACCTATCTTAGGGAACCCAAATTACACAAAACTTTGGGGACAGAAATTAGCATAATTGATATAATTCAATTTTTGGTAATTATACCCCTCACTTAAACCTAAATTAAATATGCCAAACTATAATTATGTTCAAATTTACATCATGAAAATTATCCCCATTTTGCTCGTGGCATCTTAAAATATCTAATAAGGGATCTTAAACTCTTAAGTTTGAGTCAAGAGGCCTTATTTTCACAGCCTTTGGGAAGAAGAGACTTCTTATGCATTAAGCATAGTTATTCAGCCTCTTGGGAAAGGAAAGATGGGTCCATTATTTCTTCACTATATAATGTGAAAGATTTGTACTATAATCTTTGGATACCTCTAAGTCACGTTGCCATTAATGAGTGCTGAGTGCCAGAGCAGATGGTAAAAGATTAATGCTTTCTTTGGAGAGAAACCCTAAGCAAAGCAGGTCATGCTTTAGGACAAAGCTAATGGGAATCAAAGATACAGAGAAGACTTGTAAAGCTTTTAAAACTGGTACTTTAAAATAAGCACTGCTTTGCCATCTATTTTTAAATGATTAAAGATGAAACAATCTGAAGGTAATGAGAACTCACCATTCAGCTCTGTGAGTTGCTCATTGATTCTTAAGAATCGTGTGATCAAACTTTATTATTATTAATTTGGGATACAAAAAGAAAACATCCATAAAATACTACTCAGTGTAAGCTGCCTGTTTAATTTTGCTGCTATTCGGTTTCACTAAATTAGCTAGTTGATATAATTAAACTTGCAAGGTGGTTTATCTTTATCTTTGGGACAGTAGCTGGATGTAATCTGGAATATATATTGGTCAAGAAATAGATGAGTCTGAATGTGCAGGGTTGGCACATTGTCAAAGCACACGATGAATTTCTTAAAAAAACATATGACTATATCTCCAGTTGAGTAAAATATTCACATTAATACTAGAATAAGGCAGAAGAACCCTGGCTGACATCCCATCTGTTCTTATGAATTAAATTTAGAAATTATATGTAATATAGACATTTCTGTCTGAATATCATAAAACCCTGACACATCCAGGCTTTCATTAGAAAGCTCCACAATGTGACTTGAATAACAATCCGTCTTAGCTAATTAGTATTTTCAGTTTAGCATATTCACTTCCAGACATATTGCTGTTTGCACATGGTAATTTAGGTAAACAGATACCATCCACAGCTGCATCAATTAACACTGCTAATCAAAACTGAATTCAGGTAATTAGGCACATTTATGCAAAAAAATGTGTAATTTTGGAGAAAAGCTAGATTTTTCAGTAATATGTCAATAAGTAAAAATCTCCTTTTGCTTATGAAGATGAAGAATGAGGGGAGGGAAATTATCGTTAATATATACATCATGCAGACAGAGTGAAAATTCCTAAATTAAATCTTAAACTTTAATTGGCCTATATTTTCAGAAATTGGATCATATTTTTCATAAATGTTTTCCTCAATGTTTCCACATAGTAAAGCTGATTCACATCTGCCTAATGGTTTAATCATCATCATCAAGCAGGACTCAAATGGTTAATGAATTTTCAAGTATTTATATCATTAGAAGAGATGTTGGTCAAACTTGCTCTTCCTTCTTGCCTTGCATCTCTTGCAGAAGATGCTCGCAGTGTGTCTTGTTCTATTACACACTTTATTTTCTCTGTTGCAAAGTGTTCATCTGTAGTTATATTCACAATAGTAATTTCCTATTTTCCTGCAAATACTCTTAAACTTCTCTGATTCTACACAATGCCCTTTGATTATTTTTTAATTTATTTCAAAATGAATACTGTGAATCATTTTTCCTGCTTTTCTCCAAACATAAACCAATCTGATTCTTTTGATTAAATATTCTAATCAAACCCTGGCCAGTGTGGCTCAGCTGGTTGGAGCATCATCCCACAGACTGAAAGCTTTGCGGTTCCTGGTCAGGGCACATGCTTCGGTTGCTGGTTCAGTCCCTGGTGAGGGCAAGTACCAAAGGCAACACATAGGTGTTTCTCTCACATCGATGATTCTCTCTTTCTCCCTCTTTCTAAATAAAAATAAAGTTTTTAAAAATAAATATTATAAACACTAGTTTAACTGTTGGTAAGTTATAAGTTTTAACTAGTGACTAACAATTACAGGTGGGATGAGACTAATACACCTAGAGATAAAGCTAAGTAAAAGAAAAAATTGGACCATTTTAAAAAGCATTCTGAAGTATTATGGAAATATATCTATAGCTATATCTGTATCCATATCTGTATCTACCTTATCAATATGTGTATATACCTCACCTTTTCAGCTTTTTGGACTTTGAAGCTTAGATTTATTTCTTAGTGCCAATACCAGGCCTTTATAATGAAGTATAGAGTCTAGTGTCCCTAGCCTAATTTTAATGGCAATAGTCCCATTAAATATAATTTAACAAACAATTTTGTAGTACCCACCATATATCAGGCACTCTTCTAGGCCCTGGGAATAAATACCGAGATGGATTTAGACCTATCACACTTTTCTGAGCCAAGCTCAGAGAGTTTCCAGACCAAAAGAATCAGCCTTCAAAAGGTCAACTCAGTGTCCAAGTGAATATTTGTCAATTCCAAATTTTTGGAACCTCTTAGGCTAATTTTGTAGTTTACTTTTTGGGCCATTGGTTAACTATTTTGTTCTCACAGAAATCAAGAGATGAGAACCAAAATTATTTTCTCAAGTAGCATAATGTCTTTTTTACATGTTGCAGTAATCCTATACAATTTGCTTATTTTTTATATTTACTGAAAACATTTTCCCCACATATTCCTTTAAATACATTTAGTATAAATTTCCCCATGAAACAGAAATCTAACAGAATCTGTGCTCATATCCAGTTTCAAAAGCAGGAGCTATACAATGTGAGGGCACATTTATCAGCGGCTTGTCAAACTACTCAGCCAATGGGAGAGTCTAAGAGGCGGGACAATGGCACCCCTGACTTTGACACTGTTAAACAGAATTCTTTATACATTTTAAATGAAGGGTGGGTAAACACAAACATTTTAAAGACAATTTTTAAAAGATCTTAGTGATAAATATTTGGAGAGTACAATTTCTGGTCTCCGTGAAATGAGACAACTCAGTTCACTGGATAAAGGTGCCAGTAAATAATCTTTGGCATGCTAAACCACTCTTCTCTTACTTCCTTAGAAATCAATCAGGAGAGAAGTGATTCGTTTTAGTAAATTCCTTTGTCTAGAGAAAGTGCTGTAATTCATCTAATAATTCTGTGCTTATAGTCACCCAGTTTTAGCCAAGTAGAATTCTATCACTATCTTAACGATAGCTCGGGGGAAGAAGGTCTTGAAATGCGTGACCAGCTTCCATCCTAGGCTGTGCCACTGACTGGCTCTCTGACTTCCGTCAAATCACTCTCCACTTTGAGTCTCAGTTTCTGATCCATAAAACGTGGTTCATGGGCACTTCCCTGGGTTGGACGATATACCCGGAGCATAGGAGGTACTCAATAAATACCTGCTGAAACTGAACAAAGGTCAGTCAATGATGGCCCCAGGAACACTGTAAAAGGCGTTTTAGTCAAAGTTATCTTATTAAGCAGTCTTCTAGATTCCAAAATAATGGGTAGAGGTGATGTGATAATTTTCATACAAATAGCATGAATGCATCAATAGGCCACACATCAGTACACTACACTATGCTACGCTACACTACACTGCACTACACTACACTACACTTGGTAGGCTTCCAAGTCACTTGAAAGCTAATGGTAGGGAACTAACCTTCACAATTAGCTGGAAAGGTAACACCAGAGCATTTGTTGTCTCTAGAGTATCTTTATTATTTTGTCCAGCAAGGTATAAGAAATAATTCATTTGATCAAAATTACTCAAACCATTTTATTCTAGAATTACTGTCTGTTAAAGAGAACACTATCTTGAAAAATTCATAGGTGACTACTTTTTGACTATTAATGATTGTAAAACCCCTGAAAACCCTTGAATTTCTCAGCTGTTTGCTCTCTTTAGCCCTGTACAATAAAATTACTCATTGTCAGCCTACTCTAAACTTCGAGTGGAATTAAATTAAATTGTTGACTCACAAACAATATGCAGTGAATAAAACGACACCACTGGTCACTTTGTAAGCAGCCTGCTTTTTAAACAGAAGACCTCAAAAATATGTGGCTGTAAAAATATCAAATAGATTAATTTTGTCTTGTTAATGTAAAGAATGTTATTTCACAACAGTAAGGGAAAACATCAGGTCTGGAATGGATGGCTTAGAGGGGACAGACTGCCAGAAACAAAGACAACAAAGAAATAAAAGTGTCTTCTAAGCACACTAAAGCAAAACAAATGATTGAATTTGGGATTTAACAAAATATAATCTTATTTGTCTTTGCTCTTTCAGCAATTCTTTTTTCTGCACTAAGACAATATGAATTTCCCCTCCTCGAGCCATGATTTTTTTTTATGGAAAAGATTGCTGATAATGAATGGCAACTTAGAAAAGGATATTTGTTGTCAGTAGTTAGATGCATTAGCTTTATGTGCTTAGAAAATGTCACATTTACAATAAATTTTAATGACAAAAATTATTTTGATTTAGTTCTGGTAAGAGGTAACACAAGAATAATCAAATCAGAGAAGATCATTGAATTATATCTGAAGAATTAATAGTGCTTATTTTAGGGATATAATTTAGTGGTAGTATTTACTTTTTAGTGAAAATGACTTTTAATAAGAAAACAGGTGTTATCATGAAACAACTGGCTTTTTTTAAAGTTTGACAATTCAGTATACCAAAGCTAAAGCCAATAATCTATACTTTATCACGCAAAGTACAGAAATACGTATTTGTTTACAATTTTTAAGTTTGCAGTTAAGTTCTAGCCACAATTAAGAATTAGGAAATTATCCTTACAGCAAATAGATCTTAGTTAAACATATCATTAGTCTATGCTGCAAGGTATTATCCAGCTCTCTGGAGGATGCCAGAGTCACTTTGCAAGCTGAATAATCGCAGTCATTCTATCACAAGTTTTTCATCTTTGACTTTCTTGACAGGCCTAGAGTAGAAACTTATCTTTCAAAAGGATGTTAAAAGAGGACATGAAAAGCTTGTGCAAAAATAAACTATAGCACCTCAGGCTTCTTAATTTTTACACGATAATACCTTGGACTCGTCTACCTTGACACATTCAGAGTGAATTCTTTGATGAAAAGAGGGAAAATAAATTACATATAGAACGAAGAGAGACTTTATTATCATTTTAATAGTCCACAGACACATAAAAGGAAGATGCATTCACTTTGTGGTGGGACCTAAAAATCTAAAAATATTCACTGACTTAGTAATAAAAAAAATTTAATATGATATGAAAAACGGAAACAGTTTTTTTGAAGTGATGTGAATGTACATTTCAAAATCTTCAAGAAAATTTAATGAAGAAAAATAAAACCAAAACCATTAAATGGCTTTGTAAATAAGAGTTTGTTTCTCCTATGACATTTTTTAACTTAATAGAAATATTGAATATATCCATGCACTATCAGAGATCATGGGAAATGGAATTCCAGACATCAAAAACCATCCATTTTTATGAATAGCTTCATAAGCAACCATACCAATGGCCCCCATTTTCAGGAGACAGCATATAGATTAAACACGGATAGAATATGCAGTTTAGGTAGCTGGCATTAGATTAGAATGTTATTTCTTCCTAACCTTCTCAGTATATTCTAATGAGATCATGCATTTCCAGTGTGTGCAGGTTGCCTCCAGGCTCCCTGCTTTTGTTGTGATGGTGGTTTTGATGTTTTGAATGAGGGGCGTAATGCCTGGGACTCTTCCCACGTGCTCCCAATTACCTATACATTATTCTATATTCCCTGCCACCGAGAGGCTCCTGACAGAGCTATGATCCTTTCAAACATCATCCAATTCAGACGTGCAAAAATGTAAATTAAAATAGGAGGGGGATTTAAAATTATTATTATTTGAATGACATATGACCTATTCAATGTTTGCATTTAAATTGGCCAGAATAATTCAGCTCTGGCTTTTAATTTCAGAAGGGTTAATCACCCTAACAAAGGTCAATCAAACTTTAATCTTCAATAAAATTGCTGCAGCCCCAGTCACCTGCAGGACATTTATTACATTCCTATTTCCATGCAAAAGAATGCATCACTTTCATTATGCATCACTAATCTTCTAACTCTTTACATTAGCACATTTTACCAAAAAATATTAATTCCTTTGAAACTCTGACAAGAGTTCATTTCTACACATCTCAGGAGATAATCCTGTTTAAAAGAACGGGTGTATTAGCTGTGAACCACTTTCCTTGCCCTGTCTAATCCTCATAGACCTTCTTTACTCCAACTGCGTTTATACAATAGCAAATCTCAATTACATAAAACATTATGGGGGTTTAGGTTAAAACAACATTATATTATTTTAGGAACTTAATCCCCCCTATTGTCTGTGATTATACCATTCATCTACTTGTTTCTGTCCATAATGTTTACCATGTACAAAAGTTATGATTGATTTGGCAGAAGCAAATGTTAACAATATTTGAATAGCAATAGACTTAAATTCATTAATCCATTCACTTGATAAATATATTTTGTGTGCCTATTATGTGCTGGATACTAGTAGGGGAGAGGTGTAAAGTCAAAGAAAAATAAAGAGAGTCTCTGTCATGAGAATAGCATACTCTTCTGAAAATAATGTCTGGAATATAATAAAATAATTATTTAAACCTTCACTTTCAGCCTTTCTTATTAGTGCTATTCAATTTTAGAATATAATAAAAATATAAATCAAATTTTAAGCAAAATTTCAATAAGCAGTTTTTTAAAAAATCATCTGGACACTTAAAGGCTTTAAAATTTATAATCCCATGAAATGGTTCATTTTCAAAATTTGAGAATATGAAATTTGACTGCCAAATTTTAAAATGAGCATATGAAAACTCTCTAATCTCCCGTGGTTAGGAATAAAACCATGAGAAAGTTGGAATGGACGTGTTAAAAATGCACATGCTATAAATTAATTTGTTTACAAAATTATTTCACAATGTTTAAATACTGCTATTAACACAAAAGACAAATTGCAACAGGCAAAAACAAATTGTTAGGTTTGTTATTTTTTTGTCCCCCGTGATATAGTGACTTAGATGACCACATAGGGAAAATACAAGGACCTTAATGTATATCTTCAATTATCTAGCAAATTGATTGCCTTGGTATTATAGCAGTGGTGTGACACAGCATAAATAAGCCCGACTTTGCCTTCTGCATAATTCCGGAGATGCCATCATGTCTCAGTACTCAGAGAAAGCACATAGGCATATACACGGAGGCACATGTCCCTCCTCACCGATAGTCACGTTCATTCATTAGCAATATGTGATGGTTACAATTTGGGAAACTCCCAGGAACTTGAATATCCAATCAAGCAAAGCAAATCACAGTGAAAAGAAAATACAGGCATAACAGTCAATGGCCAGACTGACATTGGGGAACAGAACATACATTTAAAAAATACAGGTGTTTCTAAAGTTTGTCAAAAGTCGATTACTTTGTTTAATTAAAATGAAGACTTCAGCTCTCCTGTCCCCCAGTTTGAGCATTTCTGGAGACTAAAATAGAACCTCTGTGTCTTCTATAACTATGCTTGCTTTTTTCCCACTCCTGCAACTAGGCTGACACGATAGAACGAGGCAGAGAGATGGCATTTACGATGTTGAGCAAAATAAATCCAATGCTACACAATATAAATGTTCAACTGATAGTTGTTGCCAAATAGTTTTTCTAGAAACTGACAAAGATTAGCTAGACACAACAACAGGCAAAATTCTCAGTATTGAAAGCTATTTCATTATATTTCTGAATTTCCACATTTAGAAAAAAACAAAAGCTTTCAGAGAATATGCTGTACATGCTCACTAAGTATATGGATCTTTTTATGAATCACTTGGGTCACAAAACCAAAAAGAACACACCAACCATCAAACAAAAATCTCACTAAGGAATCCCAGGATGTGGAATTATGGAAGAAACATACCTTTGGCTGGACAAGTTCACAATTTCTCATCTTGCCTACACAGCTTTGCCACTCCACCTTGAGCAAAAGTCGGCTCCGCATTCCTTGTGATCTTTGTGACAATGCCATCATGTCACTGGCAAATTTTTTGATTAAACTTTGCAAATGTAGCAGCAACTTTGTTAATTATGATATTAGCCATCTGGCGGGTACAATCAGTCAACCGCTGTAAGAAAGCCAGACAAAGAGACATCTAATCATTGCAACCAGAGCAGATAAATTTTGTTCCTTTCTCATACGTGTCACAGATTCTATCCCTTCTGACCCTCTCCTCAGCCGTTGACTGTCAAATTGAGATTCTTCGAGCTCCTAGCTTGCCTTTATCCCTGCCTTAGATCTGAAACTCCTGGTTATCAGGAAGACATGCGTCACCAGCTGTCTCAGAGCAGGAAAGCAATCAGGTGAATACTACTTATTATCTTGCGTTGCTTTCCGAGCAGTGACAAGATTGATTTGGGACCAAAAATACATTCAGCTCTCAGACATGTAGTCCCTGGGGTTTGAGTTCAAACAGTAGGGTATGTGCAAAGTTGCAATAGAGGACTTCAATCCTAATGTTACGGATATGGGATATTAGAAATTTAAGGACAATTTTAAAAAATCTATCAGAGTTCATTTTCAGATGCCTTTGTACTTCCTTTACCATCTTTGTGCTGCCTTAGTAACATTGATGGGCAGGTTGTTACCCAAAGGAGCCAGGTTTATGGCTAAGTAGCCTGACATCGACCCACGGAAGTGATATTCTGATATTATTGTCTCCCCCAACCCCTTTTTCATCAAGAACAGTACTCTATAAGTTTCAATTTCTAGAACATATCCTCACAAAGAAGTTCAAATGATGTTTACACAGAATAATATGAGAAACTAACTGGGGCACTTCAGCTAACAATCATTTATACAATAGCTTTGGATTGAAAGATAGACATCTATTTTTACATCTTAATACAAATTTTCCCTTGAAAGACATCAGTCCACATAAATCATATAGCAGTATAAATGAATCAATTAATAGGTAGATACACACACAAGTATCTATAATGAATTTACAGAAATTTAAATGCATATTAGGTAACATGCATAACATTCCTATAAAATGATATAACAATATTTCTGGTAGTAAAACATCAATTGATCAGTAAAAAGCTTTATCTGCTTAGTCAGCCATTAAAGCAATGTCATATTTACTAAGTGATATTTTTCCCCATTGAAATTTTAAGCATCAGTGAAATAAAAATTGTGTGCTGTAGAATTGAAAAAAAGATTAATATACAACATGATACTAAAATTAATTCATCAACAAATTAGTAAATCTTTCTGGGATGGAAGAGTTTGGCGGAAAGTTAAAATGTAATTCTGAAGTGCATTTTATGTAGGAATTCTATATATTTGCTTCCTAAAGGGACGGAACTGGTTATCGTGATGAGTGAAAATTTCAGTTATAGTACCGTGTATTAATAAACCATGGTATGTACCCTAAATTTACATTTTACTTTCACATGTGGACGTTCCTGTAATTGAGGTTCCACACTCCCTGTACGTGGTTTACTTAGCCTTCCGTACTGAAAAGATAAATGTGTTTAGATGCAATGTAAGATATATGCAATGGGGTTAAGATGATTTAGGGATCCCCAAACTACAGAACAAAATACTTCCATCGTAGGAAGATAAAAAAGTTTTCTTAAATCCTACCAGCATGGAGATAGGAAGGGGGAAATATGGTTTTAGGAATTCTTAGAAATTATATACATGTATGCCTCTTTCTGAAAGTAAGTTATTCTTTATCCTTTATGTCTTACACCAATATTAAGAAATGAGTCAGATGTCATAAAAGCAAAAGAACAAAGAAGTCAGAAATGTTAATTTAGAGGACAAGAGTGTGTTGTGGCACAATGCCAAGGACAAAAACATCTTAGATGTGAGTTTTTAGTAATGCTGTGTTGGGAGGTGAGCTGTGCCCATCACATTTGCGATCAGAAACTTGGTGACTCTCATGGTGCCCAGCATTTCTAGTTTCTCAAGAAATACTTTTTGATGAAGGATAAATATTTTCATTGTATATACCACTCTCCTCAAAGCCCAGTCCACCTACTTTTAAAACTGAATACTGCAACAACAAAAAAATCACTCATTAAGCCTATGTTGATTACTACATGTTACTTACCACATATTCATTCAAAGTATACCATTTAAAATGCTGAAAAAGCATTTTTCACACATAAAAAGAATCAAAAATAGACATTTCCTTTAAAATTATAAAATAAGTGTATCAATAAGCCTCATTATTTGCTCCCATGGAAATAATTCAAACTCAGAAAGTTAAAATGGGTCAAAAAGGTCTTTACTCTTTGAACAGGGGCCTTTCTCCTAGGAAATGCAAAGAGAATAAAACATATTATGTACAAAAAATTTTTCATTGCAGTAGCACCCATCAGAGAAAATGGAAACAACCTAATGTCCCCAGTGAGAGAAATTATTAAAGAAATTACAGCAATTATTCGTATGCAGTCATTAAGGGATAATGAGGATGACTGAGAAAACCAACTTCTTATGACTATACTGAATGAAAAAAGCAGAATACAGAATTGTACACATATCAATTGCTGAGTACATTTAGACAAAGATAGGAAGCAGAAATTCCAAAATAGAAAATCTGTGGGGTTAGAAAGGATTTTCTCCTTTCATGAAAGCACACCTTAATGCCATTACAATAATTAATTTAAAAAAAAATTAGGAATAAAGAACCCCATCTGTAAAACGTGAGCACAAATTCCAACTCAGAGCAGAATCGTCTTTCTCTAGGGCGCACCAGTGCCACATCTCCACAAATGTTTATTATGTGAACACAACGTGTAGGGATGGAATTTTGTGAAGATGGAAGCAGTCAGTGAGAACAAAGCAATCTAGACTTGGAAGCGCTGTCCGTGGAGAGCCATGTAGCTTCACGCAGACCACCAAGTCCCACTCTGCTACAGGTGCTTTTATAGGTATGCCACCAACCGTCTCCCATGGGCCCCCACAACAGCCCTTCTTAATCCCTCTGGTCACTTGAATATGTTTAATTAAGTCTCAGATGTAGACTCATTGCATTGCTCCCTTCTAGCCTGCTGGATGTAAATTTAGATGTCTGAATTTCCGTCTCTGTCAGGCTGTAGTCTCAGGAGCCAGATATCCTGCTTCCATGTCCTCACTTACTACCTCTGGCACTTTGGGCAAGTTATTAAACCTCATTAAGACTTTCTTTAAAAAACAACAACACCTTGTAATGCTATTGGAAACATTAAATAATACATGTCAATTGCTTCGCACATCGTAGGTATCCAATAAATGTTCTGTCATCGCTGAAGTGGCAATGCAATGGCTGGGAAGCTGTCCAGCCCAGCAATAGGAGCCAGGGATCCAGAATTAAGCTTTTTGGGTCAATTCAGATCCTGGCTTTCTCACTTAAATGATTAACAACAACAACAACAACAACAACAACAACAACAGTAATAACTTCCCCACAGAGTAATAAGAATTAAATGACTACTATCAAGTATTTATCACATAGTAAATAACATTTGCAATTATTAGTCTTATTCTCCCTTTTATGCCAACTGGTTATTTTTTCCTTGTTGCTTAACTGTTATATAGTACAATTAAATCAAGACCAGAGAATATGTATAGTTACATGTTTGACAATAGGTGGGCAAAGGTCTTTGTTGCCTTACTATTTGTAATAACAAAAGACTGAGAACGATGTACAAAGTCACCAAAGGTAACTGGTTAAACAAGGTATGTCCATACTGTGGAAGGCCATGTGGCCATTAAAGAATGCAGAAGAAGTACCAATATAAAATTATTTCTATGATACATTTTAAGGGAAAGGAGAATGGTGTAGAACCATGTATACCTTATGCTATCATTTGGCTTAATAAGGATTTTGTACATAATGCTTTTATATTTAGAAATAATCTGTGAAACATATATAAGAAACTTCTATCAGTGGTTGCTTCAGCAGGGAAACTGGGGCTTGGGGTATAGAAGTGGAGAGAAAACTACTCTTTATAGTATATTCTTTGCTATTGTATGAATATATCATATATCTGTATCCTTTGGAAACATTAACAAATTTCAGTTAAAAATTTTTCATTATCTCTATTTAAATATGCAGCAGTATATTTCAGTTTCTTTATAAAAAAAAGCCTGAACACCCTCTATTTTCCCACGCTAGTGGACTCGATTCACCAGCTGATACAGAGGATGCACAGTGCTGTTTTTCTGAACCATATCATGACCTCACTATCTTTTGCTTTGAACTCTCATTTCAATGTTATTTTCCACTGCATTTGTTGCATGAGTTAATTTTTCTCACCCAATTAATGCTAAACTGTTGATATTCCTGCCCATCTCCTTCCTCAAAGGATATCTTCCTTACAAAGGATTTAATTCAGGACAAGAAACAAACTGCATCCTACATGCTGTACAATTCCAGAGTCATTTCAAGGAAGGAGCCCCGCCCCGCCTTCAAGTTCCAAATGTATGACTGCTTGTCCTCAGAGAGGCAATTTGCTCTCCAGGCAAAGTCTCTAAATGCCAGCAGAATGTGCAAAGCCAGTGGCTTCTGATGGGGTCACAAGATACAACATAGCACATACACCTAGTATATAATAAATTGTGAACTGATCACCTTAAAATTTGATGTTGGCTTAAAACTTAAACCTCTTCTTGTACTTTCAAATATGCAAATTTGAGAACTCATTGCTAATCATAAACATTTTCGAAACAAATGTCGATCAATACTGTCATAGGAACCTTCCAAGTGACACATTTTCTCCATGTTTGAAACAAATAGTCTTTTCTATTTTTAAAAGGTACAACTACCAATCACAGATATTACACATCAGAATGCTTGGCTTTACAACAGGACTATCTTAGACAACCAGTGGCTTCTATTGCCTCATCTGTAAAACAAGCATTGAACTCACGGGAAAGATGATGAGTAAATGTGTTAGTTAATGCACTAGACACAATGGTCAACACTTGGGAGCACTTGGTAATGGGTGCTCTCATCAGTGGCATTGTCATTGTCATCATCGTTAACTTTAAACTCCATTAGATGGTCAATCACAGTTCTAGGGGATGAACAATTTCTGGGTTTTTTCCTTGGGCTAATTTTTCTTTTCCAGAACAAGTCCATACAGCAACTGATAATACTTATCCTCTAGATCAGCACTTCTCAAGTGTTCCTGACCCTGTAACTCATTTGGGGATCATGTTACAATGCAGATTTTGATTGAATGGGTCTGGGGTGGAGCCTGGCTTTCCCCATGCCCAGGAGGCTCTGAAGGGCAGGCTCGAAGGGCAGGCTCCAAAGCGAGGCTGCTGCCGGTAGTGAGGTTCCAAGGTTATACACCACCACGCACTTTCAGAAGGTTATGATCTACTTAGGTGATTTCGTGATCCACTAATGGGTCATTTAAAAATCAGATAGCATTGGGAGCTGAGGCTGGTTCTCTGGAAGTTGGTAGGTGCAAGAGATGTTCAAGAATCAAGGCCACATTTGGCAGTCATAGACTGAAAGGCACGGTCAGAGGGGCCATAAAGGGTTAATGTTAGGAACGATGTCTCCACCAAGACACGCAGTATAAATGTTTTCTTCTCTTCCTTCTGTTGAATATAATATAAGAAAAACGACACTTCACATTTAGATAGAATAATGGAGTTCCAGTGAATTATCCAATTATAGTTAGGAGGAAATAAGCAAGTTAAGAATGAATATGGGTCAAAATTGATGAATACAAGGAAATGTGCAGGTAGTAATTTAGTATCTTTTAAATAAATTCTAATATGGTAAGCTGCATTGACCTGGGGATTAGTTACTTCAGTGAACCAGATAGACATTATTCTAACACAAACTAGACTTTTAAAGACTTGTAAGTCATACACACATACACACAGAAAGGCATAAAAATGAGATTTGGGTTTGTATTGATACAGTTCATGAAGGCAAGGCAAAAATTGTACTTTTCAGAAGTTTAAGCAGCACAGAATCATTGCAGACTAAGAGTGCAGGCATTTTTGTTTCTATTTCATAGAAGGGTATGTAAGCAATCAGGTGTGTAAAATAAGAAACTAAAGCAAATGAGGTCAAGGAACTAACTGAAATGTATCGAAAGCACATAGCTTAGCTCCTTGTTGGACTTTTCTTTCCAATTGCAGCATTAGCAAAACAATGTCCCCCTCCAAATAACACAGAGCATGCCCCAGTTGATAGCAAGAAAAAACAAACTGGTTGGAGGAGAGTAACATCATCTTTGGTGGGTCCCAGAGTATTCTGCCTAAGGAAGGATTGGGTAACCTTCCTGCACAGTTATTCTCAGATTCCATATGGAAAGTACAAAAATAGTAAAGAAAATCTCCCCAGTTCATATAGGAGAGTACCATGTGTAGGCTTGAGTGAAAGAAAGTTAGCTAAATATTTTTAAAACAGGAATATTTTAGAGTTATGTTTAGGGATCAAACTCCTTATATATTTTATCTATAAATGTTTCTAAGGAAAATGTTTATTCTGACATTTTACTGATACTTATTAGTATTTTTAGTGTATATATGTTGGGATAAAGACAAGTTTAATAGACTAAAAGTTCATATCACAATATTCTCCCTCTCGAAGAAAGACTTTGTCATAACTCTTTCAAGGTCTCCTCGCTCTTATGAAACATAGGCCTTTTGCACAGCTGAAATTATTTTGACAGCTTTGACATTACATTATCATCACAAGATCATGGAACATTTCAAGATAAACACAGATTCATGGGGACTTAAAAATAAAAAAAAGAATTAATACAAGTTTCCAAAATACCAGATTAGACTATCAAAGGTTACTCAGATAAAAACTTGATATTTTCCGGTTGAACTAATCATAACTTTATATGCTTTAGTGTGAGTAAGCAAACAATGCATCCTGTTCCTGAACATCCCTCCACTCCCACCTCACACAAGAACCTACACGTTTCATTTGAAAGATTTGTTGAAAAGAAATGATGTTATTTTAGCATCCAATGACCTAGAATGAATTCTCCATATGGATTATTTTTGATTTGAACTGATTTTCTCTGCAATTCAGTCTCCCACACTCCAATCAAAAAGAAGACTATTATCCTGCAGGACCTCAATAGTTCTATGGTATATTTTTCTAAGAAGGCTGTACACCTTTTGCTCTGATGTGGTCTATTGACAAGATAGTAAATTACCACACAATTTACTGAATTGCAAGGGTCAGTTGTTCTCATTTTCTATGCTAATCTGATCCTACAAAGCACACACACATTCATACACACATAGTTAAATACTCTCAAGTCTGGTGGTTCTTTACAGAGTAACACAATAAAATTGCTTTGGGGATTTTTGTTTTCAAGAAAGTTTACTGTCACAAAGAGAGCGAGAGAGAGAGAGAGAGAGAGAGAGAGAGAGAGAGAGAGAGAGAGAGAGAGTCCAAAATGAAAAGGGGAGTTTGTAGCTGAGTTTTAAATAGCTATTTTTATTTGTATGTATAATTGTCCATTATTTTAAGAGTTCCGGCCAGAATGGGAGTTTGGAAGGCTTTGCATTAAGAGGAAGGATGAAACAGATGCAGAACACAGTTAAGATCAAAGAGCTCCATCAATTCATTCGGAGAGTCAAAACCCAGCTGAGCCTCAGAACTCTGTCTGCATAATAAGAAAGGTTGACTAAAACAGAAGGATTAAACAGACGAGCTGCCTCCCGCGGAGGCGTGGGAGGAAAGCCCCATGGAGACTCTTGTAAAGACACTTGGAAGAGCGCACCTGCTCCTCCACAGTCAGACCTACTAGGGACCAGCCGGCCAAAGCACTGAACCCCTAGATGTAAGAGAAAGGAATACATGTCCCGTGGATGTCTTTTTATTTGCCATCGTGTTTGCAGTCCAGTAAAAAGACAAACTAATAAATCGCCTCTATTTTTCCAAGGTGACTTACCAAGTGCTTGTTTTTCAAAATTGAGAAAAAAACTGGTAGTGCTAATTTTCTTGTACCGTGAAATAGTATTAAGGAGATGCCTATCTTATGTCATCAAAATATGTTCCCAATGAATAATGTTTTTCTTGAGACAAGCTTGAATAATATTGGTAAGTATATGTGAATTCCATTTTCCATTTTCAGGAAATTGTCATTTTTAGTAGCATGAAGTATATTCCAATTATGATGAACACCATGCCAGGTTATACTCATTGTTATGCTAAATTACATAATTTGGTCCTATATAGCAAGAACACAGCACAGGTATCAAGTGCACTTAAGGTTCTGTGCCTGTGACAAATGTTACATTTATTCTAATGATCTCACCACAATGTTATGTTGTAGCTACTGATAAGAAATTATTCTAAACATAAAAACAATTTTCTTTTAAGAAAGCTAAGCAAGCTTGGCCTTTAGCATCATAGTCCCACAGGGAAAAATGTATGGAGTTATAACACCAGATTTCAAATAAAATTTCAAAACTTTATCTTTTGTATGGATTAACTTTCTCAAGTGCTGCATGTAGAATGGTTTAAATATGCAATTAGTAGACCCAAATATATGGAAAGCATTAGCTTTGGTTTTATTTACCAAAACAGGCAATCATGGAGTTTCTGAAGAGTAGAATAAGTTGCAAAATGTTATGAAGTGGCTTCCTGGGGTTGAAGTGTAGTCTTTGACCTGCTCCCTAGCAGTCTAATTACATTCTCACTCCTCAGCCAATGCATTTTTCTTACAGTGTTGATTATGTGTAAGGCACTATGCAGGATACAGAGGAGAACTACACGTGAACCATGAGGAACAATGACATATCCTAAGCCTCAAATGTATGATGTAAATAAATGCTGTAGAACTGGACCATTGTGGGACGAAAAAATGGAAGTCTTCATGTAAGAGGTGTGATTTGATTTAGGACATAAGGGATAGAGGTGAATAGGAGAGAACTGTTTTCCACAGAGATAGAAGAACCTGGAGTCCAAAATGAGAAAGAGATCGCATCATCCCATTGGGCTAGAGGACAGAGAAACTTGTGTGATGTTAACAGGGGAAGAAAGATAATTTTAAGGAGTCTCTACTAGTGCATGAACTGTTTCTCCCCCCGCACCAGTCTTTCTCCAGATGCAGTCTGAAGAAGCACCTGGCATTCCTGTTGGAAACTCAGATGATCCAGACCCACTCCAGAATCTTCAAGGGTGAGAACTGAGAAACTAGATTTTTGAACAAACTCACAAATTATGACACTATCGTAATCTCTTAGCAGCCACAAGGAACCATTAAAGTATTTAGGGAGACTAAAGAATAAGTTAGAAGGACTCTGGGAAGGGAGGATTGGGCAACATGAAGAAACACTGGGCAAGAATTCCAGATCAGAATTTCTTATTTTAATCTAGGTGTGTGCTAATAAGAATTATCTTTGTTCCAAGCAAACATCAGTATTTTTCTTTCTCTCAAAAATATAATCAAACCCTCATCAGAATTCCCTGTATATAAATGTTCTACTGTTTTTAAGAATGACTTTGAAGTTCAACTTACTTCGGTAAGACATTACTATTACCTTTAAAAAGAAAACCTTTTTAAAGTATGCTATTCTACTTCTGATAATGCTACCTTTAAGTATCTATTTTCAGAAAGTCTCATTCAATTCTAACCCTTCAGGTAAGTAAATATTAACTTGGTTATCTTCAGAGACAAAGCCTGTGAAATAATTAGAAAATATTTTAAAAATAATAGTATTTCTATGTGTAAGACCATCACAGAATAATAATAATAATAATAATTAATAATAAAAATAATAAGAGTGGGCCACCAAAATATCCATAATAATTGCTCTGGTATTTCTAAAATCCTTATGTAAGATCATTTCCCCCCATAACTATAACAAATATGTAAGCATGTGTTTCAGAACATGTATAAATATCTTCAGATTCATCAATGTTAGTTTGTTCCTTCTCACCCTGTAGCCATGTAAGAATTGCAAAAATTAAAGGTCAAAATCGTGAAATTCAATGGTCCATGTTAGTATTTTAACAACATTGCTTGCTATGATAATTTTTATTTCTTTATGCTATCAGGAGAATTTGTTAATTCTTTTAACAAATACTATTGAATTCCTCCTGAGGTGCTAGATACTATATTTTGTACAAGTTTAGGTGATGGGGATAGAAGATGAGCGAATGGGAAAAGTCTCTAAACAGACATAAGTTGGTTTCCTTGTTTTAAAGGTTTTTTTCTTCCTAGAGAAAGTAATACTATACCATCCCCTAACAACATTTTTGGGGTCCACCATAGTTATTTCAACACCTTCAAACACTTACTCTTAATATTTAATTTCTTTTTGTTCTAAAAAAATTGGCATATACCCTTTACATACATTAAGCTTACAGCATATGTGCATTTTTTGGTTTGTTTGTTTTTCAAATACTTTATAGGGTATGAGGTGAAGCTACTGGACAGCAAGACAAAATGATAAAAACATATATTAACATTTGTTCTAGTTAAGACCCACCTGTAAAAACCTTAGAATGAAAAGCAAACCAGTTCAATTTTAAATTGAGGCTACATAAATCATGTTAGAAACATAGACTGCTCCCCATAGACTACTTGATATTTCACATTTAGTTGACATTGATCACGATTTACTTTTATCCTGACCTAATTGAAAAATATCATTCAATAGAAATACTATCATGCAACATTCCCAGGTGTGCTGGGGGTTAATGTCATAGCTTTAAGTGTGAAAACAGCTACTATCAGCTTTCTAAAAAGTATCACAAAACCAGCACCCCCAAAATATTGAAATTCATCTTAGCTCCTCACAGTGTTCATGGAGCTGGAGAACAGAACTTTTCATTTTTTTCTCAAACTACTTCTACTTCATCAGCACAGATGAATTTATTAACTTCATTATTAATTCAAATGATTTTTTCATTTATGTGAGCCCCAAGGTTGTCTCACTAAGATCAGCTCTCTCCATGTGTTTCATAAAATATAATCAATCTCTATTATAGTCATGAAAATGGTATTTGTCACTTCGCTGAGAAAAAAAAAATCAATACATCTTCCAAGGCTGAACAGGCATTTAATGCAATGAATTGAAAACTGTTAGAGAAATTTAGCTTGCCAGGGATTTAGGACAAGCTAATCGAAATCCAGAAAATTCACAGTAGGTTAGCCAATGAAATATATAGATAGTCCATAGAAATTAGTATTTGGGCATTAGAGTAAACTGTCATTTTCAATCCTGACAAGAAAATGGATTTAGAAAGGCAATTCTCCAAGGGAGTCACCATTATAAAAAACAAAAGTGAAATCCATACATGAAACATAATTTCTTGAATATGGTTAATAAATAAGAAAGGCTTCATTCTCTTTTCATATAAAATTTACCAGATAGATATGTTTAGAATTGCAAAAGTATAAGAAACTTCAAAGGTCGGGAACTTACAGGGATATTTTCATTAAAAGTAGGTAGGCTCTGAGTTTTGCGGGGCTGTGAATTATTGCAGTGGTTAACTCTAGAGCAAAGACAGTGTCCTAGGGTGGGATAATCCAAGGCACGTCTTGCATGTCCCCAATCAGAGAGGGTTTCTGACCTTGTTTTTCCAGCTTCTGCCAAGTTACTTTCAGCAGAAAGGAAGCTTGCCCCCTGACAACCTCTTGTTGGCAGCATAACTTTTCTAAATAGGAAATTCTGTCTTGAGCGGAAATCTACTCCAAAAAGACTGCCCATCTTTGGTTCTAGTCTTATAGTTGGAGCAATGTAAAGTCAGTCTGTTGCCTTTCCATTGGATCAGCTCCTTCAATGCATGGGGTCAACTGTCATTTCCTTCAGCCCTTTTCTTTTCTGAACATAACCTATCTAGTTCCTTCACCCATTTCTCATAGCACACCATTCAGAGTGCACATGGTTTAAAAATTCACTGTCTTGTCTTCCCAAAACACTCCAATTTACCAATGTCTCCTTTTAATTTTATCACCAAAAATAAACATAAAAAAACAAGAAAGCTGGGTTAGCAGAAAATCCATTAGTGTCCTGATTTAATGAGCAATAGTTGGAAACTGCAATATAAACGTGAATTCTCTTTCTTTATCTCTCACAGCAGCTTCATTGGATTTGTTTTGGATTGAGTTTATGATTAATTAGAAAATCATAAAATGAAGGCAGGAATTTTTGCCTGTTTTCCTTACTGCTCTCTTTTCAGTACTGAGTACACAGAAGGTACTCAATAAATAGTTGGCAAATGAATTAAAAGAATAAATCAATAATTTAAAGAGGTTAGATCTTTACTTATTTGCACTGTTGACACACAAGTTCCCTCCTTTTCTGTACTGATTTTTAAAAATCTAAATATAGAGCTTCATGTCTGCTAAATATTGCCTTGGTGAAAATGAAGTGCTTGCAATAACTCAAATTATATCTGAATGTATGTACATGAAAAAAAAAAAACTGTAATGCAATGGTTAGCCTATGAGACTTGATGGATTCAAAGTCTTTTTGACTTTGTTACACCCCATAGTTTTCAACTACAGAGTAAACATCTACTTATAGGTTAATTTGTTCCACTTGTAATCCTGCCGTAATTAGTTATTTCCTTTACTCTTCAAAATGACATTTATTTCCTACCTGAGACAACTGAAGCACGGCAGCTTAATGACTTGCCCTGGGTCACACCATAAGTAAACACCAGGTCAAAATATAAATTCATGTACTTCAAGACCAAATTTTATATGTTTTTCACTATTATATCCTCCTCTTTTTAGAAAATCAAAAAATAATATAAAGTGGAAAATTATGTCAAAGTATACTTAAAAAGAGGTACTTTGAAATAATTTGTATCTTTCTGGTAAGGAGAAGTGCCATTTCCCAGGGTTTATCCTAAGTTCCCATTAGAAGTCCATTTTCTTTAAAATATATTTCCTTCTCTGCTCTACAGTCTCAAACAGAGAAGAAAATCCTAAAAAAAAATTTCAACTTTGAAATGTACGTCAATTTTGAATCTTTGCTTCTATAATAGAAGAAGTTGGTTGAGGTAGAAAACAATTTTAAGAGTTTGGGAGAGGAGAAACAAGATCCCAGTCATGAACTCCATGTGAGTAAACCATGTTTGCACAATGACAAATCAACCACTAAATTAAATGTAAAATAAAACTGCATGAAAAAATGAACCAACACATCCACTTCCTTGGTGGGAACAAGCCAAGACAGACTTGGAATAAACTGAAATTTTTTTAAATTTTGAGCATTTCCCTGGGTGTCACAAAAGGTGAACATGCATGACAAATGTTTTTAACGGCTACTGGGTTTCTGGAAGTAACTCCGTATGTGATAAAAGATAAAGACAATTAATTTTGACCAATGAATTCAAGCAATTGCCAATTTAATGAAAATATTCCCAGATAGGCTAACTAACATTCTACTGAGACAAAATGGAAAATCATTTCTTTGAATAACAGCATTATGACCACACAATGTACTAATCTTTTTAACTATCTTGAAAATTCAATTTCTTATTTAATAAAAGCACATGATGGTTCATCTTTATCTGCAACAAATTTGTGGATATTCAATTCATTTTATGACTTTCTCAATTACAAAGTAAATAAGTGACTCATAGAAATCAGTTACTAGTTGGCAACAATGAAAACCAAAGATCTTATTTTCTCTGTGGACTTAACCAGACCCTCTCTGATTTTCATGAATAGGATTTCTTAATGCCTCCATCTATTGTTAGCACTGCAGAAAGTGTTTTTCATTGTTGTTTAACTGTAACTCACTGAAATTACCAAATTGTTTAATTTCTGAGGTCATCAAACATATCAAATTAATGAAATGTTTGAGGTCTGTCTGGAAAAAGTTGAACCGTCGTTAATATAACAAGAATGGTTTGCATAACATCAGTGTAACCTGGCAGCCAAGGAGAGTGGACTGGAATGGACATGTGTGAACAATGATGACTTCACTGTACTAGTCAGTGGGGGTGGTAGACAGTGTTGAGAGAGCATGTGTACTGTATGGTCATTGCATCCAAAATGACTGAGAAGAGGAACCAATCTGCTCAAATTTTGCATTAAGCTTAAACATTCCTCTGTGGAAACTATTTGGATGATTCAGAAGGTCACAGCTATGGGCAACTTGTGATTGGCAGCCTCATCATGACAATGCACCTGCTCATGCATCCATCTCATGCAGGGGTTTTTTTTTTGCAAAACATCAAATTACCCAGGTGACTCAGCTCCTCTACCACCCAGATTGGGTGCCCTGTGATTTCTGGCTTTCCCCAAAACTAAAATCACCTTTGAAAGGCAAGAGATTGCAGACCATCAATGAGATTCAAGAAAATGCAATGGGGCAGCAGATGGCAATTGGGAGAACTGTGTACGGTCCCAAGGTACTACTTTGAAGGGGACTGAGGCGTCATTGTCCTACAAACAATGTTTCTCTTATCTTATATCTTCTTCAATAAATGTCTATTTTTCATATTACAGGGCTGGATACCTTCTGGACAGACTTTATATTTCTTTATATTTAACATGGCACATCATTACATCCTGAGAGATAATTATACTGAAACTTCTGTAAATGAGTTCCCTCCATTTTAAGTCTTGGAATGTAAACATGCTTATGTTAACTGACCTTTTCTCTAATTAACTTACTGGACAAACCTTTATTGATCATGTACTAGGTGTCAAACACTATGCTACATCATAGGAATTTGAAGAAATGAGGCACATGCCTTTTTTTTCAGGGAGATATGATCTAGTGGGTAAAACATAAACATGAGTATAAAATCTCAACACTGGAGTCAAAACAACATAGCAGAGATTTGTTTAAGTTCACAGATGTCACCAGTACTCAGAAATGTGAATATATTTTTCTCCAGAATATTCTGACCTCATTCTGTATTGGTAGGGGTTGGGGAGTGTGAGGGAGTCGGGGGTGGGGGGATGAGGGAAAAGAATCCAGAAGAGTAGAACCATCTGAATTGTCCACCCAAGAAGATTCATTATAAGGTGATTTCTCCTACATAGCAGGCTCTCAGCATGAACCTTGGAGGAAAGTACAGAGATTTTTATGCTGATTACATCGAAGCCCTAAGATGTAAATTGACATATTCACATTTAAGTGGTTGAGAGCAGAACCAGACCAGCAAGTTTCGCATGTAGTCCACTATGTCACACTCCAGAGAACGAAGTAATGAAAAAGCTTTTTATACTTAAAGGCAGACTGCAAAAAAACTTCTGTGGCAGCAAATTAAAGGTTTGACTTAAGACACAAACAGAATAGAGGGACTCTAGTATCAGCTGTATGTTTATAATGGAGTCTTTTAAAATAACTTTATAACTATCCTTTCTCAAAAGTCCAGCTTTATTCTTACTAGCTAGAATATAAGTGAGAATTCAAGCAATTACAAATGTAGTTGTTGAGACAAAGTAGTGATGGGCTCCTGGTTAAAATCCTATTCAGAGGATGAACTTTCTGAGAATTCATTTTGCTACAAAAACTCAAGAAAATTAAGCCAATGACTCTAGCTTTATCTTCTCGTGCCACCTTGCATAATGATGAATCTAGTAAGTAGTTGATTCCTGTCTAAATATTTGTCTTCTTTTAAAGCTGGTTTAGAATAAATTAAGTCTTTCTGCTGAAACCTCTAGGACTGTACTAAAAAATAAAAGCCATGTTTTAAGTCTTAATTATTTAGTTTCTGCCACCCTACATCAGCTACATTTTACTACTCTCAGACTTTTAGAGTTACCCCACTGTCCTGTCCTAGCCCTGCATCGATTTCTAACTCTGGATAATTTAATGAGTAGATCTTCTCTATTCCTCCTCCAAAGATCTTCAGTGATACTGAAAAATCTGCCATCACTGGCCAGATTGATACCATGATAAAAAGATGACTTCAGAAAGTCCTTCACTCACACCCACTCATCTCCTTGTCCTAGTCCTCCAGCAGCTGTTACAAATCTTTACTGTTCTTCCTCCCTTCCCAACTCTCAGCTGACTATCTTGCTTCTTTCCTCCTAAAGAATAAAAGAACCCAATAAGTGGAAATCTCTTCATTTTATCAGTTGGCAATTGCCCTTACCTTCTTCCTTCACCTCTTGGAGGAGAAACATACACATTTCTTTTCTTTCCCAGTTCCTTCTTCCAGGTGGATTGTGTCCCATTCCTCCTCCATCAGGAGTTGCTCCATTAATCCGTTTCTTTCCTTAGAAACATCTTTCCCAACAAATGTGTTAAAATCTCTTGCTTTCTCAAAAGCCTTACTTTGACCCTACCACTGCTTATAGCTACCATTCTATTCACCTCCTTCCCTACAACACCAAATGTGTAGAAAATACAACGTGCTTATTATTACTGACTCTGTGTCATATTTGTTATTCTATTCACTGTAATATGGCTTACAATCTCAATAATTTAGTCTTTCTGAGAGGACCGTAAACTACCTTACTTCTAACCAAAGGCTGATGTTTAATCTTCATACTACTTGGCAACTCAGTGGAACTTGACGCTAATGGGACTCCCTTAGGCTCAAAATCCATTTTTGCCTTGGTTTTCATGGTGTCGTTCTTCCTCAAGTTTCTTTTGCTTCATTCTGTCAATTTGGAAAAACTTCCATTCTTCTCATCCTTTAAATGTGAGCGTTTGCCAAGTGTCCATCTCTGATGCTCTTCTATGCTTTCATTCATTCTTCTACTTTAGGAGTTGAGAGGAAAAGTGTTCTACTATTTTATAATTACAACCTCCTCTATTCAACACTCACTCACCTGTCTCAACAGGTACAATTAAGAATGAAACAGTCACAACTCTTTTGAGCTGCACACCCACGCGACTAATCTCTGGATATATATACTAGGATTTCTCTTAAATATTTCAAAATTATTCTCTCTCTCCCACCTCATCCCCAGTAAATGATCCTACTCCCAGTGTTAACCCTACTTTGTAATGGTGTCATCATCCACTATAGTCTTCTACACCAGGACACTCAGTGCCACCCTTAACTTGCCCATCTCTGTCCCATCACATTCAATTAGTCACTAACACATCAATAGTAACTCAAAAACGTTTACAGAATTTAGCTTCTTTTGTTCATTGTCATCAACTCATCTTAGGGGGAGGTTGGGAATGATAAATTCTTTCTTATCTTCCCCTCTTGTTTCTTCTTATAGCTAGTACGCACATTTTCCCATGGCTGGCAAAGTTAATCATCATGAAACAGTAAGGAGATCAAAGCATTTCAAATTGCAAACCTGTCTAAAAAAATGTAATCGTATAGCTTGGTTGGTTATTTCCTACAAGATCAAAAATTCAGATACCCCTTCTGTTTTGTTGAATTTTCAAATCTCATTGCCATCTGGCCTCATCACATCTTTCTATTTCATTTTCTTTTTACTTCTCTTCCTTTACATGTATACATACTCAAAGCCTCACCATATTGAAATTCCCACCATTATTGTGGGGTACATTTGCAGGTGTTACTTGCTCTGCCCAGAATGATTTCCCTGTGTCTTCATTCTGCATTCTTTAAACAGGCTGAATGTCATCTTTTCAGGTGAAACCTTTTCCAGTTTACTCATAGAGTTACCAAAACTAACCAAATCGCTAATCCTTTATGTGGCAATTTACCCATTTTTCTATCACCCTAATTTGAAGTTCTTTAGGACAGAGAATTTATTTCATTCATATCTATCTCCAGAGCCTAGCACAGTGCCTAGAGTATAGAAAGTAACCAGTAAATACTGAACTGATCAATATTTTTGACATCCATATTTTACATTAATCATTAAAAATTAATGATGGGAAACATCCAGATAAGAAAAGTAATTCACCATGGTTTTCATTTCAATATGTCTATCATGTTGAACACAAAGACCACTTTTACAAATTAGCTAAATAAGTAATAAAGGAAGGAGACCTTAAAGTTATTTTATAAAGTTGTACTTGAATCATTAACAAGATAGCTTGGTAATTAATTCATTACTGTTCATTTTATTATATATAAAATCTTATGTTGTCATGTATGTTTATATTTTTCAGTCTACATATCTGACGTATATATTAAAAATATAATGTACCATTAAATGCACTTACAGTAGCTATAATGGCTACTTTTATTAAAATAAATGTTTTTTTCTTAATAAAATAACTTCATACATACAGAAGTCAGTAATAATTTAAATGGTTCACACCTTTATGTATTAAATTTATTGTGTATTTATATACTTGGAATTGCATAAGAAAATAAACAGCTTTTTATGTACCTGAATCTGACCATGTTTTCTTCTTTCCATTCTATCTGAAAATTCACAAGTCAAATTTTGATTTATTTTTGCAAGAAGAACTATAAAGTAGTTTTCATAAATTGATTTTAAATACCCTGTCATGACAAGGTGATATCAAAATCTTAAATCCAACTCTGAAATTTTTAAAATTATACTACAAATTCCAAAAGAATAAAAGGTAAAGCAATCTGAGTGAAACTGAAGCCACCTGTGGATTATCCACCCCATCATCAGCACACATCAGTTACTACATGCATCTTGTCAGTTAATGGATGAGAAGAATGACGGAGTTAGTAATACATGTTATTGTCATCATATGTATTTATGGTTTTCATGAAAGAAACCATTTGCAATTCACAGTGAAAAGCCTGAAGTATTCATTGCTGCAGAAAACAAGTGTTACTCTCAGTTAGTTTTCACTGTAAACCTCCTCAGTCTTTGTTGTCCTAAGCATCTGCTATACTCAGCAGAAGAAATCTAAACACAGCCCTATGCAGCTGTCAAGTTTTGTCTCAACTTTTGTGAAAACCCATTCTTTGCAAGCAGTCATTCAGCTGAGAAGATTTACATTCATCACTGATTACCTGATTGGTAAGTTATATTCTTAACTCAGAATCATTTCTATGCTCACTTGGGAGCATAATAACGGGAGTTAAGTATTAATATTTTTTAATTGCTTTCAAAATACCTTAAGGGAATTACATTGAATTTGCCTTAGATACCTCTAAAAAATTTGCACACATCTGACAATCACATTTCATCTATTCCAAAATATAAATCCCAGATAAAATGAGACCCTAGTATTTTCCAGTTAAAATCTTTGATAGGCCCTCCAACAGCAAAATGAAATAAAGTGAACATAACATGAAGATTACAATGAGAGGTTCTCAAACAGTGGCGACCAAGGTGCCCAGGAAGGTAATCCTCCTTATATTACACTCTTTACAAGTTCTTTCTCTAATCATAGAGAATAAGTCCAAGCAACATTTTCCATGGTTTCAAAAGGTAAAACTCATTAGAGCAATAAGTGAAGAGAAACCACTCATTTGGTTTCAGACTTCAATTTATTTCATATCCAGAATATCTGAAACCATATGTATTAGGATATACAAGATATGGTAAAAAAATAAATATAAAAATAAATGTGACCCTTTTTAACAAAAGTAATTGTTTTCTAAGAACTTTTTTCCTATTTCTAAAAGAATATACAATACTCAAGTTTCTTCCCTTATTGGTAATAAAAAAAGTCAAATATAAAAGCTAAGGTTTTATGATATCATACCCCTTACACTTGTGTGTATGCCAGAGTTTATTTTTGTATTATTCTTTATGAAGTATTGTATTATTTTCCATACAAACAACGTTATCCTACTTTTGCTTCACCCTGTACCATTCCCACAATTTTACAGATGTGAGAGAAGGGGAAGTGACAGCCAAGAGACCCACAGGCCATATGTGAAATGTCGGAGTCAGCAGTAGCTGTTAGGTCTTCTGTCTCCTGGTTGGTAATTGGTCTTCTACTGCTCTGAGGTCCCAGGGGTATACACCCCAATTCTTATATTCTGGGAGTTAGCCAACAGGTCTGCTCTGTTATGACATTCAGTCCTACCTCCCACATTTGTTAAACATTTTTTCCTTACTCCGTCCTATCTCTGGACTCCGACCTCTACCCAGTCTCAGCCTGTAATCCCTCCTGGCTATAGCTTCAGTAGGTGCTTCACTTCCCAACTAAAGCCTCACTTCCCGAGGAAACTTTCTCAGACACTCCAAGCCTTGGCTAGATCTCCTTGTTAGTTACACCCATTGTATCCCCTACCCACCCTGTTGTCACACACTTAGCACTAGATGAACATCTGTCTCCCTGTCTAGGACAGAGTAGGGAATGTTTCTCATTCACTATAATGTCTCCAATCCCTAGAAAAACCACTGGCACATGTAAAGGCAGGATGTCAAGTTCCTGGTTTTGTTTTTAAATAGTGCTTTCAGTGTTATCAGTCTAACTTAACAAACAAGCAGTGACTGTCATTTTTTGAGCACTTACTACCAACTCTTTTGGGTGTTCAAATGTCTTTAGTCATAGACCTGCAGGATCGTGGACGGATATTGAGTGTATATCTGGACAAAACTACCGCACTGGGATGTGCACTTGATACTTTCTTGACATATAGGAACGTGCAACCTTCCCACTTTAGCCGACATTCCCTGTGGTTTTGGCACTTCTCATCAATGACCCTGAAATACTGTATGGCCCCACCAAACGTCTAATTTGTAGCCAAGAGTTGTGAGGCAGCCTATTTGGCCCCCTTGGACTTTTTTTTCTGTTTTTTGGCTGTATTTTTTTTTCTCTTTTTGGCTTTGTCTAGTTTAGCAAACTAGACAGGACCAAAAAAGAAAAAAAGATAAGTTAGCAAGGCATGGTTACAGCCTTTATTCTTTAAAGTGTTTATTTATTTTTTTAATAAGCACCACACTTCTCCCCTGGAATCCTAAAAAAGAGGGTGTTTAAAAACATCCTCTAATCTCTCTATGGATTACTTACTCATTTTCATTATTTTTTAAAAACAAAAGCCTCTATTTTGTCAAGGTTTCCACAGCAAAAATTGAAGTATAAGCCTATTGTTCTAAATTAAATGTTATGTTAGGTATGCCTTGTGTTGTGTATCTTTGAGGGCAAGGCTAAAGTCCTATTTAGTAGTTAGGAGCTTATTAACTGCTGATGGGTTTTATCATAGGAAAATAAGAAAATAAAAATCATTAGCAGATACTGAGTTTTTGAAATTAGAAGGAAGTTGCTGGCAATTAATGTGGCAAAAACAGTCAGTAGGAAGATATGGAAAGTACAAACAAAATTTTGCTTTTAACCACTCTGACTTTTAGCTGTTGGAGGAGTATAATGTGGAAAAGCAGAGAAACAATATGAAATATTCCATAAAAACAGTAGTTCCACAGGAGACTGAATGAAAGCCCCCCAAAAAACAGGTTGTGAATGGAAAAAACCCAAGGAAAGTCACATTGTACAAAAATTTAATACAAAAATATTAATACATTACTAAACTTTAAACTCCTCTTAATTTTCCCAATTCTAGGCTGCATATCACTAATTTTGTGAAGCACTTCGTGACTCCACAGCCCAGGTTTGTCACTTGCTTTACATGCAAAGGTCAGTCAGCCCCTTTGTTTATAGTGCTAAGTGTTAACATGCTCTAAATCTCTATCTCTGTCCCTGTACCTCCCCAACCAGGCTGGAACTAAATTGCCACAATTGTGGCCACAATTGCCACAAATTGAAGGTGGAACTAAATTGCCACAATCGCTTCTCCAAGGTTGAGCAATCTCCCACAGCACCTGTCACATAGTGGGTCCTCCATAAATGAACGATCAATGTGTGAATGATTCCATGAAATTTGTGTAACAGATGAGATGCCAAGGCAGGGCTTTGCATACAAACACAGTGGAGCTTCATTTGAATTTCACGTATGAAGGTTGCCAGTGTAATGGTCGGCACAGGGCTCCTTTGTAAGGACAACCATGGATCTGGTGCATTTCTGCCATTGTGTTTATCTCTACTGAATGCAAAGAATGTTACATATTAATTTAACTATAACGCTTGTAATGCAATGATCCTTTAATCTAGCACCTCTTCTTTGAAATTAAAGCCCCATTAAGATTAGTCATAACAGACATGAATGCCGTACAATACAGCCTTCCTAACAGCAGGGATGTGCATGGAGGGCTGGGCCAAGCATCGGGCAAACACTAAGTTTGGTCTTGAAATCTGGGTATGATGTTGCTAAACAAATTTCCAAAACAGCGACTCTCCATTTTCTGTTATTAAGCCTTTTTCTCCCATTTATTTCCTGCAGACACTTCCACAGATGGATGTGGAGACGGGAGCCTGCTACTGATCATGTTTTCCTCTGGGAAACACATGTTTGCTTTTTCATGGCCGTTCTATTTTAAGATTTGCTTTCAGAAATATTGAAAAAGGAACCGTCATGAAGCTAACTTACTCTGCCCAGCAAGAGGAAGCAGGTGACAAGCATTTCTGTAGTCACTGTGGAAACTAACCAGAAATGTTTGCTTGGCTGGCTTTGTTATCATGTTTCTTTTCATTTCTTTAACCTATTTGGATACAGTAGGAGAGAATATTAATTAATCAACTCAACAATGAGCCTGTCCTCTGGAGAGAGAGTGATAAACTTGCAATATATTCATATCTCTATTCTATCAAATAAGCTAATTTACAATGGTCCACATTTCTTGGTTTTGTAGGTTATGAAAGGATAGGCTTTCAAATAATAGATGTATCCCATCCAAGGTTAATTTAATTCCTATTGGTATATTGTTAAGACATTCTATTTAACTTTGGTGAGATTAAAAAAAAAAAAAACAACGCAAAAATAGAGGCCATGACTTTCAGGATTTAATTGTGTTGTAGTGTATCTTCAACCTGGGTTTTATTCAAGGCCTTACTGGTAAATGTTGAAATGAAATCTGTGGCCATTTGGCTTCTGTTAATGAGTGAAGAAACTGCCTTATCGTCACATCCCAAAGTTCTAGAGCAGCGCCCCTCAAAGCTATTCCCCTGCCCTGGTGCTGGTGTAAGCAGTTTTGTTGTTGGTCCCTCATAAGATAAGTCAGAAATTGGGAGAAAGTGTTTAAAAGCTTCTACATCAATGTGCCAGAGGAATTTTACATTTGTTGAATCTAATAATAAAGGATTGAGTTTGTATTTTGTGTCTTTTTTAATTCAATCTTTTCAGTAATTTGGTTTTATTTTATTTTATGAAACTATCAATCTACTACATGTAAATTAAGAGGAGAAAAAGGTCCCTTTTGAGATTTAGGGCACTCAGAATGGCAGTGTGGCCTCATGTGCCGGGTCAGGCCAACCTGGATGGGATCCCTGGCTCTTCCGCATAGAGCCATGGAGACAAGTTATTTAAACCCTCTGGGTTCCCCTTGTCTCATCTGCAGAATGTGCAGAATTCTACAAGAAAACCCAGGAAACTCTGGTCCTGGGCTCATTTTCCTCAATTATAAAATGGACATAACACAGGTGTCACAAAGTTGTACGGATTAGACAACTGGGTCACATCTGCTGCTCAGTGCGTATTTGGTGACTGTCAGAGACCCAAAGTTAGCAGTTATTGGTGTTGAAGTTATCTTGCATATAGTACGTATTCAACAAATACCAGCTTTTGTTGTTTCACACGTGGGTAGAGGACCCTGACAACATTATACTTCATGGTCCTAGTCCAAACTTCTGAGAGGGCATCTCAGCCTGACCATGACACATGCAGCTGCTCTGCAGAATGTCCTGGATCTTTTGAGAAGCCGTTTGTGGATCTTGCCCATCACTGCAGGCCCCTTGTTTACCAGTGGATGTTTCTGAAAATATTCTCCTCTGGGCTGTCTCTGCAGTAAACGGTATCATGCTGGCAGAGAGGACCGACAGTGAGGTTATCAGAAGGCACAAAATAGCTATTTCAGGTAATGAGGGGCAATGTCAGGGAGGCATAATTCTCTCTCTTCTTTCACAAACTACTCAACATAATGTGTGTCTTCATGCCATCTCTTAAAAATATATTGCTTGCTGGGGAAGTTATGATGAGTAAAAAGACAACCAAATTGCTTCTCCTCACTTTTGAGTTGACAAAACACTGACTTGATTCTTACAAGACCATGGCTGACCCTTTTATTCCCACTTCATTGACAAATCCTGGCTTAGAAATTAATTTTCCAAGCATGTATTGCTGGTAAAGCCACCTTCAACTTGAACCCAGTCCTTCAAACCCTCAAATGTGTGCATAGAAAATAGAGGTGAAGTAGTGTTACATAAAAAAGATGATTTCAGGAGAATGTCTCTGCATAATAGTTTGATGTGTGAAAAATTTTAAATCATGAATACGGGCCTTTGTAACAGAAATGCAATGGACAACCAAGAATGAAAATATGGATGAGATGTGTGTAGAAGATAAATGGATGGATATCCAGAAATAAAGAAGAATATTAGGAAAAACTGTTCAAAGGAATACAGCTTGTGGTCTCAAGCATAACTAGATTCAAAAACCCACAGACACAAGTGGAAAAAAAAAGAAAGAAAAACGGAAAAGCTGACAGTCATCCCTTAATGGCCCCAGGCTCAGGGAGAGAGGCAGCCTTTGAGGTTGTCAGACAACCCCCAACCCCCGGGAGAGCCCCAGCAGGTGCCTTCAGCAGCTGAACTCACCTCACCCTTGGCCTAGTTAACCATTCCCACTCGGGGGACATCTCCAGGAGGCAAGGAAAGGTCACACTGGCAAACAAATTTCTCCAACTGCAGCCAGCTGCCTGCCACCTCATCAGCTCAGTATTTGATCTTTGGTAAGAGGTCAGTGACCTTTTCAAAGGCAACACCTCAAATGTTCTCAGTCACCTACACCTCTGTGTGGATAAATTTTAGGTCCTTACTTGAAAGGAGCTTTTACAAGGGAAGGGAAGAAGAGAGGCAGGGTGCTGGGCATTTGAGGGGAGTAAGGAGAGAATGCACCTTCTCGATGTTAATGCTAAAGGCTAAAGGCAGATCTGCCCTTTTTACATGTTTGCCTAACAGTAGCCATCATTCTTTGAATAATGCATCATATAGAAAAATTGTGTATATGGGGTAGGTGTGTATCTGCAGACACAACAGATAATAGTAACACTGAAGATCACTGTTAACATTTTTTGACCTCTTACCATATGCCAAGCACTGTGTTTTACATTCATTATTGCATTTAATCTTTACAGTATTTCAAGTGGGTATGTTACTTTCCCCATTTAATAATTGAAGAAGCGGGTTTAGAAACTAATTTTTATACAGCTAGGAAGTGGTAAAAACTCTAACCGGTCATTCCAATTCCAATTAAACCTCTACCTTTGCGTACTAACTTAAACTGCAATATTTCTGTCGTCACACACACGCACACACACACCCCTGCAGCAAAGAAGCCAGAGCCCCCTCTCCACTTAGTTTTTATTCTCCTGGTTTAATATACACAAGCACACGATATCGGACTGAGAAGAAAAGGAATGCAACATTTCATCGTCAGAAAAGTTGGAAAACAAGGAAGGGAAAAGTGAAAACAAAAGGATATGAACATTAATTGCAGAGATTTTGTCAAAAGTAAAAATGGAAAATAAGAACTTTCTGTACCTCTAAAAAACAATGAAAATGTAACTCTCTAAAGCTTGAAGGAATTGCTTTAAGTTCAACAAAAATTTATAATTTTAATGAGCTTTCTGCTAAATTCTGACAATGATCATATAAAATCCCTGAGCAGAAAAATGTGCACAGTATCAAGTTATTATGGTATTTTACAATTCACCTATCTACTACCAATTCATCAGTCTCACAACTCTGTGTGTCTCTAACCTGTGCTTTTGCAGACTTAAATAAAAGTGTCTGGGCTCTGAGAGACTCTTGGAGAGACGTAAAATAGTGTCGAGCACATAGTAGAGGCTTCATAAATGTTTTCTGAATAAACCATTAAAGGACAAACATGGCCCACTCATCTCAAATACCAGACTTACTCAAAGGTAAGGAAGTTAAAACTTTTAAAAAATAAAACCATCACAATCCATAATGGAACAGAGTGTAAAATCGCAGAGAAATTCTAAACTAAGACCCAAAGCTCTAAATTAAAAAGAGACTTGCTTTGGTACCTGCTTAATAAAACAAACAAACAAAAAACACCTGCCCCCAAAACCCTTAGGAAGTCCTGTTCTCTCCACCATTTTTAGTACTTAACAGAAATATTTGGATAAGTATATGCATGTGAATATGTGGATGCATGTATTTATCCTGGGTTATGGACCTCTGACCTTTCTATTTTAAATGGGTTTTTTAACGTCATGTTAGAGAGAAGTGGTGCTCCCTTCCTTTTCGCCTATTAACAGATAGCATAGTGGGTCCCCGAGAACCAAAGTAACTAAGGGGTAATTGACTCCTTCCCTTTCTCCTCTCTGTGACAGTTATGCTGTGATTTACATTTCATGCCATTATTTAAACCCAAAACAAAAGGAAGACATTTTACTCTCCAGCGTTTTTTATGTAACAAATTAGAAAAATAAACGTCAAAATATAATCCTGGTCTCCCACCCTTTTACCTCTTGCCTCAAAACATGACTCTCCTGAAAAATGCTTTGGAAAACCAGGCAGCACCAACTCAACAAATGTTAGATCTCAGGTGACCAGGAGGTCAATTAGCACACGGACACGCGATGGAGGTTGCCAGGCCGAGCTTCCGAAAGAACCTGGGTATGTCCACGCAGTGCTGACTTAGTCAAGCAGAGAAGTACATGGTAACTGAAATATTTTGAACTTATTGATCCTGAACCTTAATTTAGAAAATAAATAAGTGTCACAGATACGTCACAAACCCCAAGGGACATTTATAAATAAAAAATCTTTGTCAACTTAAGACCACATGGTTAAAGAATTTGGCTGCTAACACAAGGACCTCACACTTTTGAAAAGATTCTAGGTACAGTCATGACGACTTTGATTATTTCAATTTTTTTCGTTTTTGCTAAAACTTCAAAAAAAAGTATTTTATTTTTCCATGGCACCCTCTGTTAAATTTTGATCTAACTTGAGGGGATATATCCATAGAATGATCATAGAGTGTAAAACAAAACAAATGAGGGCAGACTCCAGAGGAAGAAGACGAATGTCCATGCTCCAAACTCCAGTGAAGAAGAGACTTTGTAAAATTTATTTTAATATATGGCATGTGGGAAGTAGCTGAGGAATAGTTAGATTTATCTATAAAATGAGCTTGATATTATCACTATAATCTGACACATCTCAGCAATTTAGTTTTCTCACCTTAAATGTATATTACATATCCCTCCTAGGTGACTCTTGTACAGTCCTCTGAAGCTTCCCAAAAATATATGCAGTATGAATGCAAACTGATATCATTCAACCCAGTTTCACCACTTGCAAGGAAATTCCCCTCAGGAGACAATTCCACAACCTGCTGCTGCTCACAGAGAAGGACTGGTGCCTTCCCTCACCCTTTCTGCTCCCTAAGCTCTCAACACAAGGATGTGAGAAAAAGCCATGGACCTGGCTAGGTGACGGGTCAAAAGGTCAAGGGTCAATACAGTGATGTGCTTTAGGATATTTGCTTGATTAAATGAGCTTCATAAAATATTTAAGGCCTGTATTTACCACTTATAAAATAGTAATCAAATTAACAGAACACTGAAATAAAAAATTGGACAGATGTGTGCAGAAAAATCAAACTAGACCACCTTATGCCACACGCAAGAATAAATTCAAAATGGATTAAAGACTTAAATGTTAGACTTGAAACCATAAAAATTCTAGAAGAAAACATAGGCAGTAAAACCTCAGACATTGATTGCAGCAATATTTTATCTGATATATCTCCTCAGGCAAAGGAAACAAGAGAAAAAAAAATGGGACTACATCAAACTAAAATGTCTTTTTCAATAGAAGTAAACAATAGCATATAAAGGTACGGTTTGAGAAACTCCAGAAATACCTATATATAATGGGCATTTTCACCCTGCATGTTTAGCTTCTGCTAACCTAGGAATTATCAAAACTATTTGGAATTATTCCACTACATTGTATTTAGGCGGTGGCAAAAGGGAGCCAGAAACCATGCTGGGTAGAAGGAGACATGCATTTGGGTGCACAAAATCCATCACAGTTAATCCTTAAAAGTGAAATTTCTACATCCTATCATCAAGAGTTACTGAGCATTTGATTAAATACCCCAGGCATTTGGTCCTCCAACTATTTTCATTTCTCCCCCCAACTGGCAAACAAGAGAAATTAGACCAAGAATCTGAAGAAACAAAGTGTGTACTTTAATACAAAAATGCTTTTACCTGCCATGCCTGCTGTGACCGAAATGGACCGGGTTTTCACAATGCTACTGAGCTTAACTCGCAGTTGGTGGCACTGGAAAATGGAGCCATGCAGCCTTATTGCTCTGTTTCTGTTCTTCAGCTGCCAACTGGAATACAATAGAGAGTCAAAGGGAAACAAAAGAGAGATGGACCCACAAAGAACCTGGAGGATGACAACAAAGCAAGCAAAGAAAGAGGTAATGAATCCAAGACACTATGCTCGCCAAATGTGGCATCCCAGACTGTTTCACATTGATAATAATTATGTTTCAATTAATTGCCACAGAAATTCATGATACTTTACAGACCACAAATTAGTAGACATTTGTCTTTGCAACATCTGAGTAAAAGTCATGTGATGGTTTTAACCCAAAGAGAAAACAGCTACTATCATGTTATTCAGTCATAAAACATATTTTATATATCGTCGGAGATTTGAGTATAAACATAAACAATATTGAAAATAATAGTAATTTTGGAGTACAAAGAGAGCACCTGACCACTTTGATGTATTATAGTACATGTACCCAATAAAGAGGGCTAGATATTTAATATACTCAAACTGTAGCTATAAACACCCAGAACTTTCCATATGTCCAGCTCTTTCATTGTCTCTTCATTGTCTTTTGTACGTGTTTTTTCCTCATGCAGATGTTATATTATTACAACAGTAAAAACAAGGCTGCCACTTACCACAAAATCTTTATTTCTCATTTTAACTTTAGAGAACTTTAAAATATGCCATTGTCTTGGGTTTGTTTACATTTAAGGATTCACACATCAACAGTTAAAACTTATCCAAAGTTAGAGAATAGTATGCCTTTCCCTCCCATAACAATTATAATGTACATAATTATTTTTTTATTTAAATAGGTTACATGTTTAATGAGTGATGATTTTCTAAACTGGAAAGGATGAAAAATAGTAAAATAGTGTAATTAATACATAAAGAAAATACATTAAATAGCTTGGCTTTAAATGCCCAAAATTGGTCACAATTTAGACAATGTATATGAAACTTTATATTATAGGTTTGTGTGTCAAATTGATAAATGCAAACTTGGGCCTAGGATAATAACAAATAAAATCAAATGTAATCTCATTTTATGGGACATGATAAAATCTTACCTCATCAGATGCTACATCCAGAATGTTGTATTTTCCCTGTTATTTTATTACTAATGCTGTAACAGCATTCAAATAGTATTTCTTACAGGACATTGCCTTTCAAGACAATCAGCATTAAGGTATTAACTAGATGATTCAAATTAGAGTATAAATTGTATGGTTGTTGTTGTTGGTTCAGCCAGTCTGAAAATTTAGAATAAGGAAAAAAGAGTAAAACTTCCCACTGGCTAGCAATAAAAAAAAAAAAGATATTAAAGTAATTTTATATATTACCATGGACTTGCTAGCATTTTATATTTTAATTTTCTCAGAATCAATTTTTGATCCCACAAAACATTATAACTCAAATTATATCAACCTCCAGACATAGTAAACTGATAATTCGGTAATTTTCTACATTGAGACCTGAATTATCTTTCTTGATCACATACTCTGTGCAAATTCATTATAAAAATGACCAATTTACCACCTCACTTAACATGAGGAAGACAATACTACAGAATGTGGGTCCCAGGGCAGAACAACCAAATGCTACCTGGGGACAGATGAACGTGCTAGAGCGTGTGTGAGTAACTTAAATAGTCCCAATTATTCTTTTACTTATAAAACGATTTCTGTCCTCCTCATTGTGAGTTCCAAACACATACCCTTTGAAGCAAGAGCCATTAGCTCACGTCATTTTCCACTGCCAGAAGCCGATGCACAATAAATCTCTTACCTTGTAAAGATGGAACAGCAGAGGGCTCATAATAGAATGAGTGATGCATAAAATGTTCTTCAGCTCACTTCCCCTGGGATTTATCCTTCCAAACCTAGGAACACCGTCTGCCTGCACGGATGGAATGCTAAGCAATGCGGTAAAACAACCAATGCGTTAGGTATAGCTTTTCAACTTTGCAAAATCTAGAAGAAACTGTAAAATAAGGAAACGATTAAGCAAGTATGTGTCTAAATATTCTGGCACAAATTAGCTGGCAAAACATACAGTTTAAATAAGGAAGCTTAGGGATGGGCACATATTTTTAAATATGATTGGGTATATAACACACTTTTTCTTAGAAGGTGAGGGACTGTTGCACTATTGCTTATAGATTTAAGGGAGAGACTATTTTATATTGTATAACACAAGTATTCCACTTGTGTTAAGAAAAATCACTGGGTCTGAATTGCAGATAAAATGTTGGTCAAATAGTTTATTTTTTCCTTCAAAAGTGTGCAAAGTAATAAAGTAAATCTAAGAGAAAAATATGACAAAAATGTATATGCTCAAATTCTCACTCAATTTCCTTATTTAATTTTTGAAAAAAATTGTCACTCATTTTTTGAAGGCATAGTTTCAGATCAGACTTCTTTCCAAGTCTAAATTTTGCTTCTGTTCCATGTGCCATATTTCTTCAAGCATGAGAAAGAAAATCAATGCCCTTACTCACCTTTGGAAAAATTTCAGTGCCAAGTCTCCATGGTTCTATGGGATCCAATAGTCCATGGCTCAGTATTGATTTTCTATGACACCTGTAGAAACAGCCTCTCCTTCCTTTCTAACAAAATATAGCAACAAAAATTGTGTAGTTTCTGAATGAATTAAAAAGAGGCTATTAAGTACAATTTCATCCTGGAAGGAAAAGTGGTTTACATTTTCTGAAAAAAAGATACCTTAGCTTGATTTTCTGAGCCATTTAACAACTTTTTAAAGATAAAGTGAACATATATTTTTAAAGATAACTTGAATGTCGTTTTCTTCAGTACTTTGCAGCTAACTCATATATTACCAATAGCATTTATCTTTCTAAGGAAATTGACAAATTGTAAAGAAAGCCTATCAAACTTCAATTTCCAATGTTAAGATATCTCCAAAACCGTTTTTTTGACTATGAAAAATCACAATCATGCCTTTCAAGGCCATGGAGTAAAGTGTATCAAATCCTAGGAGAGAGGGTAGGTTAATCTTTTGTGAGTATTTTATAGCATTAAAAGAGCTGGGAGAACAGGCAAAGCCACGAATCTTCCCACTTTCCTTGACATCTCTAAATGCAAAAAAAAAAAAAAAAAAAAACAAAACCAAAAAAAAAAAACCCCTAAAACAAAAAACAACAATAAAAAAGAATTCTGTTTCCAACATTCTTCACACACCTGATTTAAACCTCAAAGGTACCGGTGGGTTTCACCCTGGGCAGACTTCTCTGGGTATGTCTGATTTTGTTCCCCGCAGCCATTCTGCACTGAGTGGAGTCACTTCAGCTGTCAACCCCTTTGCCACTCACTGCATCAGCCTGAGAATCTGAAAAATAAAATTGCAGTGTTAAAAAAAAAATCCTTTTACATTGGCTTTCCTAGTAAAATCCTAGAGAAGAAAACACAAAGCAGGTTGTTTCCCACAATATATGTGACATCTTGGTTAAAAGTGACAAGGCCATGGTGCACTCTGACAGGTGTAGTGTTAAGACCTGACAGATATAAACCTGCAGGAACAACCTCCCTGTCACAGATATTTAAGTTCAGGTTAAAACTTGGATTTGATAGTCCCTTGATTAGCTTGTGCAACTGTGAGTGTTCCTGCCTTTCAAGTTCATTATAAATTATGCTATTCTTCACATTACTGTCAATTTAAGGTCCCATTTTACTAAAAGGAAGGCATTTTAACTGTTCTTCAAACCTGTGCACATGTTTTGAGTTAAAGATATAGATCAAGCCAACCTTCAGCTCTCAAAGAAGTTCCATTGTTTATCAGGCCATGTCTACACTGGCTGAGCAAAGCGCTCTGTTCAGATGGAGAAGCGCCTTTGGCAGCTAGAGTCCACATAGCTGATCCATGCATGCTGGTTGGAGCATCTTCACCTAATTACACAAGTGCAATGACATCACTAAGCATTTGATGAAAATCACCCATGATGACAAAAAAGTGTGGCATCATTGTTGCTCTATTTTTTTTTTGCATAGCATCATTTGAAATGTATTCAAAGAACCTATAAATATAAGAAGAATGCTTACACTTTATAGGCAAGGATGATTATGAGTATTAAAATAGTTGATACCTCAAAATTTGGTTTAACCCAAGTCACATTTTTTTCTAAACAAAGCAGTGCTGGCACAATTTTAAAATGCAATATGTTTTCCTAACTGGTCTAAATTAAGCTTCCCACTCTGATTTTATATTTATGGGAGAAAAGTTCTCAGAGTTCAAATAATTGAAAAGAGGATTTCGATCTCACAAAAAAATGGGTCTAAATGATAATCAATATTTTGGAGGAAATATTTATACTCTTCCTACTTGCACCATTAAGATTTAGTAGCAACTGTGGGTGCATTCTATTCTGTACAATGCCCTCAAATCACCTTGAATGCTGAGATCCTTTCAGAATTCTAGAATAAAAAGAGGTTTAGCAGAAATGTTCTAACAGCTATGAAATTATAGGCTTCCCCCTTCTTCCACCCAAACACATTCAACCCTGTAAAATACTAGATACAACACTAATCACCTCTGGAATTTCGCCAGGCTTCCCCCCTCCCTACACAGGCAGAGTTGGACCAAACTGCAGTAAAGGAAGAAAGCCTCTCTCACCCCCACAGATACCATCAGAGAGGGTCAGAGAGCATCCATTCCAACTATTTGAAGAAAGCAGGGGTGAAGACTTAAATGTGTGGGAATCGATCAGAATTGTGCTTTATGAGCCACACTTCACCAATATCACCCCAAAATAAATTTGCTTTGTCAAACTCCAAATCCCAGTTTCCCTAATCACTTAGACTTGGCAGGCAGGATTAGCTCCAATTTTTGCCACTCCCATCTTCAGATTTTCAGGATACTGGTCAGTCTGTTTCTGTTTTATAATCATTCAATTAAGAGGCTAAATCCTCTTTTGCTGGGAGCAAAATTCCTCCTTCAGACTGAGTCATGGCAACACATTAGTTGAATAACTTACAAATTACCGCTCAAATTCTAAAACCAAAAGAAATCGAGGTGATCTAAAAATTGCTTTATTTAGCAAAGTCTAAGATAAATCTAATTTATTATTTTCTTTTTCTATATAAAAAGCCCTAATGTCTAAATATAAAACCACTGTTGCTATCTTTGCCATCCAGTGTTCAACAATGAAGATGATGATACAGCAAACACCCTGAGGGTCTTTACTATGTGCCAGAAGCTGTTCTAGATGTTTTACTTGCATGAACTCTAAGCTCTATTATTTCTCTTTTGCAGAACAGGAAACAGAGCCATGGAGGCAGCAAAGAGCTTGCCCCAGATCACATGGTTAGGAAGTGGCGGAGCCGCGACTGGAATCCAGGCAGTTTAGCTCCAGTCTATCCTCCCATGTTCCTTCTTTGCTTCTAACCACTGTTGCCTCTAACCAAAGTCGTTATAAATGGAGATCCATATCAAAGAGTGGCTTCTTTACATAGCCTCTTTCCTTCGTCTATGAGTGAAATCAGTAGGCAAGAGACTAAATTTTACTCTCCAAACTGTTCTGGTCCCTAGGCTCGTTTTCTCTGCTACCTACTGGCATTTTCTTCACAATGAGTCAGGATCCCCTTTTAGAAAAAGTTAAATGTACTCAGAAGCAAAACTAATTCTCACTGATCATCATTTCAAGATACCATGTACTCCTTTAGCCCTGACCGGTGTGGCTCAGTTGGTTAAGTGTTGTCCTGCAAAGTGAAAGTTCATTGGTTTGATTCCCAGTCAGGGCACATGCCTAGATTGCAGGTTCCATTGCTGGTTGGGGCATGTACAGAAGGCAACCGATCAATGTTTCTCTCTCACATTGATGTTTCTCTTCTGTTTTTTCTCCCTCCCTTCCCGTCTCTCTTTAAAAGAAAAAAAAAAATACGATTTCCTTATCTAAAACTTAAATTCTGGAAGATACTCACTGAATGTGGAAAATAGCAAATAAGAAAGAAACTGCAAGAATAAAAAGGGTTAAATACGGCTTCCGAGTGGAGCATGTACCTAGTTGTTGCCTTGTGGAATAAGGTCTCCTGAGATGAAATCCTGACTCTACCTCTTACAAGCTGGGTCAGTTATTTTCTCTCTCTATGACTTAGTTTCCTTATCTATACAATGGGAATAAAAATAGTACCTCTGCTTAGGACTGTGAGGATAAATAAACAAATCCATGCAAAATGCTTTACCCAGTGCATGGCACATAGCAAGCACTCAGTAAATGTATGCTGTCATTATTACATTTAGTTTATATAGGACTAGCTTCTAGCTACAACTAAGCACTAACAATCAAAAGTTTTGCCATTTTGGTATAAAAATATTAGCACAGATTTTAGGAAAATAGGTTGTGATCATAGGAAATCCTTTCAGCCCAGGGATAATTTAGCTTTAAAAATTCACTGTGCACTGGTTGGTGTGGCTCAGGTGATTGAGTGCGAGCCCAAAAACCCAAAGGTTGACAGTTCAATTCTTAGTCAGGGCACATGCCCGAATTAAGAGTCAGGTCCCCAGCTGGGCATGTGTGAGAAACCACCAATCGGTGTATCTCTTGCACGTCAAAGTTTTTCTTCCTCTCTTTCTCCCTCCCTTCCCCTCTTTCTAAAAATAAGTAAATAAAACCTTTTAAAAATTCACTGTGACATATAATCACATAAAGTTCTATTCCCTTTTATTTTGTGAGCACACAGGCAAATTGCAGAATATGTCAGAACTACCTAGAAAATCATCAGAGCTTATGATGTTGTCAGACACTTCAAGGGCCAGTAGATTTTTCTATAAGGTTAAGTTTTAACTAACATAAAAGAATGACTTGTTTAATTTCTTAAATATTATAATCCAGATTTCTGTACAGTCACTGGAGTGAAACTGACCTGGAGAACAAAGATGCAATTTAACAGCTGTGCAATTCCACTCCATTGAAACTGTCCATGCATCCAGCTTGTCTTTCTTCGCTCCCTCCATCCCTCCTTTCCTTTGCTCCCTCCCTCCCTTCCTTTCTCTATTTTCTAAAAATTAAGGCTTATGTTTAAATCCCAACACTTTGGGGCCACATGGGCCACCTAGAAATGGCTACCTAGGAACCTGAAATAGAACTTTCCATCACAAAGAGAAAATAACACAAGTACTAGAAGAAAATGATCACTGGATGCCCACTTGCACTGAGCTACTCGGTATTACAGAAAGACTGAAACCTTTTTTCATTTCAGTTCTAAAATGGACACACCATCAGCTGAGAAAACAAGGAGGCTCCAGGCCCAGCAGCAGAACCAGAGAGAAACCATTCGAGGTAGAGCTCAGTCTTTTGCCCGGATGTTCCCAGGAGGCACTGAACTGCCTTTTTGCGGTCCAGTTGCCACAGGACTTAAGAACCACTCGCTGGTCCCCCAGCAGCTGGCAGTGAGGAGGAGAATATTTGCCTCCCCTCCCAGTGCCTTGGAAATGGCATATTCTTTGGCAATCCCAAGGGGATGGAGGTATTGATCTATAAAGTAGCACCCTAATCAAGAATTAGAACTGTGAATAAAAGGGTCAGTGTGCAGCCTCATCTGGTATAAAGAGAATAGACAGAAAATGGAATGGTGAGACAAAGCACATAAGGTTTTGATTTTAATCTTACACCTGCGCCTGTGGAAGCTCACCACCGTCAGTGCTCAGAGAGCTCAAATTTATAAACTCACACATCGGCAGAATTTCATTCTGAAATGAGATCTTAGTGATAATCAGCCTCCAGCTCCTAGGTGAGCATCTGGGTCCCAGAAATACTGATCTGCCCAAAGCATCAATGAGTAAGGGGCAGGTCTAGGATTAGAACTCATGGAAGTAGAGGAAGGTGGTAGAAGAGGTGGGGAAGAAACACATTTTCTCCTAGCAATTCAATTATTAGAAAGAAAATAAAAGGGCCGGAAAACACACAAGACTTCTACTGGCAACTGATGTCAATATCCTCAACTGGGAATTATCTACATGGATGACAGAGGTATGAAGAGATGCTCCCCTAGGTGCTCTGCAACCAAGAAGATGTGAAGGACGGAGTGATCAAGAGCCAGGCAGAGTATCTCGTTTCTCACTTGAGATGATGAGCCATCAGAGGACAAGAAACATACGGTTTCAGCAGCTTTGTGGGAAAGTTTTCCCACGCCCAGGTTTTCTATCTGAGAGCATGATTAAGCCAGTCGAGCACAGTGCTGGGCACAGAAGTATCCTTAATGAGCACCATTCTGATTTTCTTGTGGGAGTCTTCTTTTTTTTCATAGTACCACATGTATTGCTCCTTTAATCTGTGTGGTTTTTAAAAGGATTCTATTTATTTCATACCATATCCACATGCTAACAAATGGCCTTCAATCCCCAAACACCAAAAGGAAAGTTAAAATGGGGAAAAAGAAAAAGATCAGATCTGTGAATGGTCCTCACTGGCCACTCTGCAGACCTACTGTCATTTCTCATTATTCTTTCTTTCTCTTTCTTTCTTTTTTTTTTAATGATTCCCCCACACAATTCAACCCAGGTGACTTGGTCCTTAATGAAATAAATGTGAATTAATTCGGATCATAAATTTTAATGAGACAACACTCACAGATACTCTCAGCCATTCCAAATGCCAAATTTATCTTTTTCTGGGGTAACACCAAAAAATTCTCAGGAAACCTTGATAGCTTCACCTCTGCTATTTTGACATAATGAAACCATTCGCATATCCGTAAGGTCAGAGGGGTCAGAACATGGATGTCCAGCTTCCCACACCCCTTCCTCCATTCCGTCATTACATGTTTCTCATTCCTTGTTGTTCGCAAGTTTTATAATTTCACTGAAATACAAGTCCTACAACATGACATCAAGCTTGATCTTGCCATTATGCTTGATTGTTCAAAATTACACTAGTCCCAGAATGTTGACAGAATTCCTTTCAATATTTTCTCTGTTGGTTTATTAAACGGCAGTGCCGTACTTAAAGCATGGTTATTTCTGGGGCCGCTTGCTCAGGTTTTTGAAGACTTGACATCGCATTAAAATACGTTCCCCCCAATCTTCTCCTATTCTCTCTATCCCCAGTATACTTGACATGTCAGAAATAATTATAAGGGGCTTAATAAATACAGAAAACATTTCTTTTTAGTATTCTGGAATGGATGAAGGCAGGATGGATTTGTTACAGCATTATTCTAGTTGGAAATTAGTATTCAGCATCAGCAATATTTCATTAAAAAGCAGAGGCCTGCCCTCATGTTTTGGGTTTCTATTTCTGTGACTCCAGCCTGACTTCCCAGGCACTGTTTGTTCCTTACAGATAATTATTGCTGGCAAAGGTCTTTCTTCCTTGGAGGTGTCCCTCACCTTCTTGTGCCCTCTTTCATATGAGCATATTCAAAGCAGTGACTTTTCTACATCACTTATTAATAGCAGGGCAGCTTTTTTAATAACAGGTTTCTGATTAGAATAGAATAAAAAGAAATGAGAGGTGATGATAAAACCTTGCATCCAGAGCTCTCTCTTATTTCACACCCTCTCCTTAGAATGGGCACTGCCTGTTCTTTTCATCAAAGGCAGAAAATCTGTTTTGTATCCATGGTGAATGGAGAATGCCCACACCTATAATTCCTTTCAAAGCGTATTCTTCTCATATACACTAAAGAACTGTCACAAAGGGTCCCGCTCTATCACAGCCTTGGTCATGTTGCAGGAAAAATACAGCCAACGCTCTACAAAATGAAGCATCCAATGTGCCTCTTCAGGTGGATGGAACACAATTTACTATTGGGGCCATTATCCCTTTTCACTGATAATCGGGATCACAACACATTTTCTGAATCTCCGAATTGTTGATTGATGCTAGCTCCTCTGACTGGCACTAGAAAGAAACTCAGCCAGATGGGCTTCCCGGTGGAGTGGCCCACGGCAGCGGATGCCTCCTATGCAAGGTCTGGGAGACAAGTTCTTGACATGGCTGCGGTTTGATAGAAAAAGTTCTTGACTTGGACAGATGGAATTGGGCTTCTTCTCCACCATTTATTAGCCATGTGGCTTTGAGCAAACCACTGATGCTCCCTGAGATTTCTTTTACAAAATGCTGATCATAATACCTTTGGAAGCTTATACAGTAAATTGGACAATATATATGACAATGAAAGTGTTGGTTCACAAAAATAAAGCATGATACAAATGCTCAGCATTATTATTTTTTCAAATAATGACCTGTGGCTAATGAACAAATAAGTCAAGACCATGGACACCAAACAAAAATCTAGAAAAAAAATCCATACAAAATATAATCATATTTACTCAGCACTTGGAATAGGAGATTTCTTCTAAAGAAATATTGCCATTACTAAAATTTAATCTTATGTATATATGATTAACATACAGCATAGACATAAACGAACACTTCATAATAATTCAGGAGGCATTTCATTGTCTTATCGCACCTAAGGGTCATAATTATGATTATCAGTGGCTAATTTACTAAGGAAATGAATGGAATCCAAATGACTCTGTGATATAATTAAGAATAAATTTAAGGAATTAATCCATGCTATCTGTTCTGAACACTGTCACACGTCTCTATTTCAAGAAAGTAACATCACCTCAATAATTCTGTTATCTGGCCTGCTCTTTTCAGTGATTTGTATTCTCCCCAAGGGGATGTTAGCCACAGCAGAAATCCTCTCATTCTAACATATCACCAGGTCTGATGCCCAAACATAATGACTTTTTGGGAGCTATTTGAGGCTGGGAGTTTTACTTCGAATCTGATCACCAGGTTTGGAAAGAGCAGCAGGAAGTACCTGGAGAGGTGGGATGTAGGGAGGAAATAATGACTAATTGATGGAACTGCCATAAAGATGAAATGAGTTAAAATTTGAGGCACACTAGACACTAGACAAATGTAAGGTGTTATTATAATTATTACTATTAATAGTCTCACTCAATTTGCAATGGATAAGTTATATATAGCTTGAAAGAGAGAAGTTCTTTTTCAAGTGATGGTACATTTTTTCCTCCATCATCCAATTCTTGCTTTCTCAGCTTATCTCTCAGCCAACCTGACTGACATATAGAGTCTATTCTTGTTTTCTTCTGTTTTGTCAGTTTGACACAGTTGGAATAGATGGGGAGATCTTGCGGAGAATGGAGCTGCAAGTGAATTTGGAAACTTTTAAAATAGCTGTCTCTGAATAGTAATGTATAAAGGTTTCTACACGTAGAAGGTTAAAGATGATCTTTTTATAATATGGCTAAAAGTGTGTAGCAATTATTGTAGAATGGAAGAATATTCTGAAAGCTCAATATCTGAAAACTTTATCTGTTAGGGTGCCATCGTCACAAAAGGCAGGTTATGTGTCATAATGTGCTCCACTCTGAGCTCGGCCATCTGAATTGTCTCCTTGAAATAAATAAATCTGTATATGTGCATTTGTAGGCATGGGCCCTCATGGTTCTATAATTATAAACACACACTAGTACCAAAAATATGCCAGAGTAAGAACCAAGGATCCATTTGGCCGAGCACTGGCAAAACTCTACAAGGTTATCAACAATCATTCTTGAACCAATGAAAAGTAAAACTAAGTTAATGAAAGTAAATATTCATTTCCCCACCATGAGAAGAGCTGTTTTCATCTCCTTAATTAACTACTACAAACATTTTTTGACTATGTGTTGCTATAAGCACAGCACAGTACTTAAAAAGGGAGGGGAGAAAAGTATAAAGTAGTTATACAACACTATAAATGAATGAGGGAGATTTACATCTCTAGCATGGAATGATCTCTCTATATCTATACCTATGCTTATACCTATGCCTATATCATTTATATCTATAGTATAATCTATCTATATTTAGGCCTGTATCTATCTATATCTATACCTAGATGTATATCTATATCATCTGTATCTATATCTATACCTATACTTGTAGCTATAGATATTTCCCAGTTATGTTTCACACACATAGACAAGTATATTTATAGAAAAACCATAAAAAGACAAAGATCAACCTGTTAATAGATGTTTTATATGGGAAGGGAAGTAGAATTGGGGAGGAAGGAGCAGAAAGAGGAAAGGGAGTTATTTAAATGTTAGCTGTTAACATTTTAAATATGAGGTCTTTAAATTTCATTATGATTACTACTACTTTTATAATTAATTTTAAAAGAAACAAGAAGTACAAGTTATGGCACTTATACTTGAGGACTGTTGAATGTAATTACAGGTCTTCCATCATCGAGCCTGTGATTATCTATGTTGGTCACAGAGTCTGTAGCATATTTTGCATTGATATAGAGTGCACCTTTCCTGGCATACAGCCACCTACCTGTCACAAGAACTTCCAAAGCTTCTTCACCCAGGACATGATGCCCATAATAACCTCAAATCTAAGGAGTCAACTATATGAGTAAATCCATCCTGTTCCTCAGCCCACATTCACAGCTGAAAGGGTGATCGTTTTTGGTTTTAACGAAACAGATTTAAAGCACTGGGGAAAGAAATCACACTCTACGTATTAAAAACCTATCTATACCTGCTTATCATATAAACCCCCACAAGCATCCATTTCAGAACATCGGCTCAGGTGGGAGCACACACCAAATCCCTACTGTTCACCGATAGCACCCATCTGCATTGCAACATCAGCACAGGTAATCTGGAATCTTTTGAAATAAAGCACAGAGAACTTAAAAAGTCTTAAAAACTGGGTCTGATATTTTTTTCTACCATGAGATCAACTTAACTTTATCTGTCAGCATGCAGGGTCCTTAATCACACATTTGTTGGTTCACAACGATGCCTCTACCATGAACCAGGCATTTTGGTCATGGTGAGAGCATACGATAAATTATGATCTACTCACTCCCCCTCAAGAAACTTAACATTGTATGGGCAATAACTTCAAAAATGGAAAAGATGTTAAAAATGATTAATCTTTTCTATCCCTTGAAGGCTTTATTGTCTTTGATATAACCTAAAATTTTACTCATTATAGAAACACTGACCTTTATGTCCATGACTTTAAAAATCAAAATAAAGCAGTTAAATGGAGAGGTGGTAAACTATGACTACTGGGACAAATCCAACCTGCCACTGATTTGTGTAAATAAAGTTTCACTGGAGCACAGACATGCTTTTGAGCTACAACAGAAGAGGTTACTAGACACAATAGAGAATATGTTAATTAAAACTGGACAGTGGTACTTAAAAAATGGAATGAACCTATTTGTCTAAGAGTGATTTCTTGGGGAACGTGTTTGTTTCGTCTCTGACTCAAAGGAAAACAAAAAAAAAAGATAGTGAACAAATAAAACGTAGGTAGCAGGGAAATAAATTAGATATGGAGTAACTCTATAAGCAGTGTTTTTAAATCTGAAGTTTGTCACTACATTCACACACACAATGCTGGTGAGTGTGGTCGGAATAGAAAGGCTTGAGATGATTGGTTAAAATAATAGTGGAACTTATTTAACCCGTCTTTGGAAATGTTTATAATGCTCTGAGAACTGCCCCAGTTTCTCAAATCCAAGCTTTATCCTGAAAAGAACCTGGCCAAAAACAATTGCTTAAGCTAAACTTTTGCAAAATACTTGCACTTTTGGAGACACTACATAGCCTACTGCCAAAGGTGCTCAAATTTAAAGATTTTATGTAGTTATTTTTAGAGAGAGGAGAAGGGAAGGAGAAAAAGAGGGAGAAAAACATCAATATGAGAGGGAAACATCAATCAGTTGCTTCTTGTCTGTGCCCCACCCAGGGACTAAACCAGCATCCCAGGCATGTGCCCTGGTTGGGAATCTAACTGATGACCTTTCACTTTGCAGGACAATGTCCAGCTGAGCCACACAGGTCAAGGCAAAGATGCTTCAATTAAGTTATGCCCAGCAAGTTGGCTGGGCTTGTTTGGCATTTCATTAACAAAAATTAAAACTCATTCTTCTTCCTGAGAGAATAGTATTTGTAGTATTTTTGCTATTTTTTGTGTGAAAGCTGTATATAGGTTGGGGCAAAAGTGGGTTTACAGTTGGTTGTATGGAAGATAGTACAATAATTAATAAGTAATAATAGAACAATAAACTGTTTTGCATGCTGATGACTGTAAACCTACTTTTGCTACCCTCTGTATATGAAGTGTAGATAAATAAAGCTTTAAAACCTTTTCTCTGGCATGGTAACTGGCTGGAACATCTATGCTTTAGCATGTGTCTGAATACATGTCACATAAAACATACCTTTAAATGCTTAAAAAAATCACAGAGAATCGATGTCATAAAATAGTAAGAGGACTGAGAAGAGATTTTAATAAAACTTGTAAACTAATCATGGTGTTCTGTGCAAGCCAATAACAATCTTTCTTTAATTTCAGCTTCTTTTAGGGGTAAAATATAGTTAAAGTATGAATGAATGTTGGGGGAGAAGATAAAATAAAAATACTTGTATATTTGTGATTCAGTTACTGCTGAAAGAAATGAGAGATAAATTAAATTAAAGCCAAAGACAAAATATATGAACGTATATCAGGATCTATCTACCTACCTATTCATCTATCCACCTACCTATCCATCTATCCATCCATTTATTCACCCATTTATCTACACCCTTAAATGAGCAGTTCCCTGACTCAGTTGTCAGCAGTGGAACTGACAGATTTTTTTTCTGTTCTGTACCAAATCTTATCCAAAGACATAAATTTAATTGAAGGAAATAAGTTGCTAACAAGTTTCTAATAGCTGTCAGTGGACTGTATAGCTCATAAAAATAGAAATTAGAAAGTGATGTAGTTAATGCAATGACTGGAATATGCATAGGGCTTGATAAAGATACCCATGTAGCTGGAATGGAGGGGACAAGATATATAAAGGAAAGGATTGTGGAGTAGGTGACACACCTGAGTTGACTGATGAGAGGAAGATTGGGACTGGGCCAGGAAAGAGAAGTGAGAGGTGACTTAGAGGCAAAGGAGATGTAAAAGCAAATAAATGTTACAGTTTATATGTGGAATTCCCAGCTGTTGTGTGTTGCTGGAAAGCACAGTTTAAAACAGGAAATTGTTAGCGATAAGATCAGAGAAGCAGGAAGTGGCATAGTTAAGGCTAGAATTTAGGTTGGGCTACTTTAGACTTTATCCAGCCGATGGGGAAACATGAGAAGGTTTGAAGCTTGCAAGGCAGGTTTACCTTGTGTTGCATGTATGGTGACATTTGATGGCAACACGGCTGTTAGAAAAAAGCATTTCAATGGTGCAGATGCCCAAGTAAGTAATAAATTACAGCAGTGGCAGCAGCTCTGAACTATAACAGTGGTAGTAATGATTGTCATTACAGACAGTTTTAAGAAGTTTCAAGAAGTATTTAGGATGGAAGTTTAGCAGGTCCAGTAATGGGTTTGATATGGAAGACAACAAAAGTGTGAAAAGGGAAGCCAACAATGACCTTTGGGTCTCTAGTTTGGGTGAATGAGTGGACAGCAGTTCCACAAATCAATATGCATATAGAGAGCCCAGATGGAGAAGCCAGGTGAAGGGGAACAGTGTGGAGGTCAGTTACATGTGGGTCAGCAGGTACTCAACAGACATGGCAAGCAGTTGGATTGGTGGGTCTGGATTGCAGGAAGGTGATTTGTGCTACATAGAAAATGTATAAGTAATTGTAATCATGACAGTAGATGAACATATAGAAGGAGAGTGTAAGGGTGAGGAGAGCAATGGGCTGAGGATGAATCTGAGGAAGAGGAAGAAGAGAAAGCAATGAAAGGGACAGAGAAGGAAGGGCTAGAGGATGATCTGGTGAACATGGTGCTGTGGAAGCTGGGAGCAGAGAACTTGAACAGAGGAGTATCGATGGGCCAAATGTGCAGACCCAAAAACTCCACTGAATTTAGCGATTCAAAAACCATCAGTTCAGTTGTGAAGTGAAAACAAGTGCTAGGTGGTGGGAATTGTAAAGTGGGAACAAGGAAAGGCGCAAAGTGCATATAGATGAGATTTACAAGAACTTTGAATGAGATGGGGAGGAGGGAGACTGATAGGGACCAGAACACAGGAGAGGACTTTTAGGACGGGAAACACTGGGATGCACAGGGACAGATGACCATATGTGCCTGAGTGTCAACCCAAGCCACAGAAAACTCAGCTATGGCTCTGTTAATGTCTGTTCCACTCCCCTTCCTTTTCCTCTTTTATTCATCCTTTCTGTTCTCCTACCACATTTACACCTGAGAAACTTTCTGGGCACTTTGCCATTGTCCTAGAATGGTGGGTCTTTAGCAAGCACACATAAGACAAAATAGAGTATGGTTCATAATTTTCTTGTTATATCTCCTGTGGAAATCAGGGAAAAGATTATTTTTTTCTTAAATAATTACTGTTTTAAAAAAATCTTTTTGACTCTTATTGAAGCCCTATCTATCATTACCAGAGTGCTTAGACTTTATTTTATAATAATGCTCTTATGATAAATGTACAGGCACATTATGAGACATTCATTGAACATGAGATCTGATTTATTGGTAGATAACAATTAGATGGGCAGCTAGTTTTCTACAGTTTATAATCTCCTACAAGAAGTGATCTCCTACCTTCCTAAAAAGGGAAGGAATAGCACAGCATAGTTAAAAGAGGCTCAGCCTGGAAATGAATAGATTTGAGGTTTTCCTGGCTCTGTTACTACCTAGTCCTGTGACCTTAAACTAAGTCCCTTCTCCAAGTTCAGCCTTCATTTTAACTAAAAAACGAGGTGCTTCCTCCTGACAGTTGCCTCTTCCAGAATTTCTAGCTGAAAGAAAAATAAGACTGAAAGTGCTGTTATAATTTCTAAGATTTAGAAAATTATATTAAATTAGGTTTTAGCTATGTTAAACTATGATATTGAGCTGTTCCAAGGTCATGAAATCATGGCATTTATCTTGAGAGAAAAATGTCTACTGGTAATAATTAGGAAAGATAGCTGCACACGCAGTCTTTTCCTTTTCAGATGAAAAGCTCATTTAAAGTACACAATATTTTTCTTCCCTTTCAAAGTCTGATACCAAGTGTTTGAAGACACAAATCAAAGCAGGACTGTTACAGCCACAGTACATATGCTAGTGTCTCCAAACCAAAGTCCGATTGACAACTTTTGGAGACAAATGATTCATTTCTGTTTCTTTTCTGTTCACTAGATGAATATAACCACAGTTGGGATTCAGTCTGAGGTTCAGTAATGTGATGCCTATGCACTTGGTTACCATACAGACAGCAGTTTCTCCCTGTAGTATCTCCTGACAGTGCCAAAGGGAATAACCTCAAAGAACTCTGGTGTGTGGGAGCTAGGACACCAAGTGCTCTAGGCAGGGTATAACTTTAACACATATTTTGTGATCCCAGAGAGAAATGAAATAAGTCAAAGTTCAAAGAAATAATCTTACTCTCTTTCTTTCAGAGACAAAAGAATATAAATATGCTGTAAGTATGTTTGTTTCTTTTTCTAGGATTTCCTATATATCCCTACTCAGTCTTGTTCCATCTGTAATTTCTCTCTCAAAGGAGCAAAACCTTAAAATGATTTTTAATTCCCTTCTATCCTTTACTGTTTCTGAACTCTCTTTCTATGGTGTTAAGATTTTGTTGATATTATCTTATTTCCTTCACAACTGCTAAATATACTCTCTCTCTCTCTCTCTCTCTCTCTTAACATCACCTATACTATCTCAGTCCAGGATCTAGCAATTGCCCACCTGAATTATTGTGGCCTTTTTTATCTTGGTCCTCTGATTTCTGAAAACTGGGATTCTTTATTTACCTTCATATGGCATCCAGACTTCATAAATAGCCTATTGTAAATACCGAGCGGAACTACCAGGGATGTTTCCCTGCTTTTCGATGGATCTCATTACTTTCACGTCCTCCTTTCATCTCCATGGTGATGTTTCATATTGTAGAATCTCCTAGCTTCACAATCCATGGGGAACACCTCACTCTGCCCTGCCTACTTTGTCTCTTAACCTTCTGCAGTCTTCCATATTCTTCTCTGCCAAGTCATCTCAATGCCCACATCATCCAACCACTCTGCTTTCATTACTAAGCTTTCACCCAAAAATGTGACATAAGTCTGTGCTGATGTTTTCTACCCAGCCAGTCTTCTCACTTTCCTTCCCTCTGCAATGGCCAACTCTCGCTTCTGTGAGAAGACTACCCTTGCTGGCAGGATCAGGAAAGCCAACACACCTAACTGCAACTTCTCAAGCACACGCTTTCTTTAAGCCATCCCTTTTTTAACACTGAAAATTATCTTATCATTTACATGTTTTATGCTTTCATGACTTTAGTGCTATTTTTTCACTTCAGATTCATTATATCGATATCTTCTTTATTAGACTTTAAATTCCCCAAGTGCAGGAATTATATAGTTATAAGACAACCTTTTAAGGTGGTGTTTAGTCATATTTTAAAATGATTTTAATAGTGACAATAAAGTAGAAGGAATTATGCAAATTTACCTGTTCTTCCATAAGGACATAAATGAACAAGTTGTCTTAGTAACCACACAGCTTGGCTCTATCAGCTCCCCAGTGGGCCTTGAACTCACTAAGCCTGTTTCTTACCTTGCTCCCTGTCCTGTGGAGCTAATCCAACCATAGACTTGCCTTTGAAGTCAACTGGAACATCACGCATGGGTGAGCTCCAGACAGCACACAAAAGCAAGAAAAGAAAACTGACATATTATTCTTAACCAAAGGGACTATGCTATTTTTGTGTTTCTGTACCTGCTTTGGGCATCCCACAGACTTCAAGAGCCTGAGGATGAAGGAAAAGACACTGAAATTAGCAGTGTCTTGCAAATAGAAATAGGCAACAGGTGCAGTTAAAATAGAATAAAACTTTTAAATTCCTAGTCAATCTTGTTTTTTTTCCTCTATTGAGAGTCACACTAATCACAAATATAAAATTCTTTAAGGCTATAAAACTCCTCCCTGAGAATTTCAAGCTCTTCTGAAAATGGTGTCCACTTTTCATCTAAAGCATAACAATTGCCTTGGAGACTAGCATTGAACTACATGCAACAGCCATTTATCCAGAATCTTTACTGAAAAGGAGTTGTGCTCATCAAGATGAGAGTACCATCACCATCTTCAAGAAGAAAAGCATAAAGCAGCTCTCATATCATATGGCTCTCCAAGGCCACTTACAAACTCTCAGAGAGCATCAGTTTGTGATGCAATGACATGGTGAACTATAAATTACAGCTTTACTACTTCTCATAGTCAAGGGTTTAAAACTTAATGACCTTTTGGAAACTAAATTTATTATGTACATACCTTCTGATCCTACAATTTTCTTGTAAAAATAAATCCTATGGAAAGAAAAGAACCAACAAGAAGCTCACTACTTAAGAACTACTTGTGCTTTGGGTGTTTTTTTTTTAACCTCTCCAAGTCTCAGTGTGATAATTTGTAAACTGTGCATAATAATAGTACTTGCCTTATAGCCCATGTGGGAAATGGCCAGAAGTGTTAATAATGTGAGTATTACAATCCTTATTTTACAGAAGAAGAAACTGGGTTTCAAAGATGCTAAACAATTGGTCCAAGGTAATAGCAGACCTGGGATTTGAATCTAATTTCATTTGATTCCAAAGACTACACCCTTCTGGCCTCAAAGGCTGCTGCTTACCTTAGAGCCCCGAAGTAGCTAAGAAAAGGAGATATCAGCTGAGAAGATTCTCCAAACACCTTCCCAGTGCTTATTTAAGGATGTCTGTGTTCTATAACCTTTATTCAAAGTGTGTGCTGGAATATTAGACTTTCAACCATCATTCAAGATCCTCAAATACCAGGGCATTAAGCTCAAATGTAAAAATAACTGAAACCATGACTAGTTAATCTAGCCTACGAAATACGAACATAAACCTGAAAAGCTAGCACTCGTGGATTACTGACAAGATATGAATTTACCACAGGGGCACAAAACCTGATTCTCTGCTCCTGGACATTGATGTAGCATCAGTGTTTAAATATTTCAAGATGAGATATTCTATTTGCCATTAGAAGCACCACTAATCAAATCACCTAGGCTACTTTATTGGGGGAAAGATCTGGATGACAATGAGCAAGTTATACCAAAGTTAAATTACTATGAATGAGCATGCTAGAGATGTGTCAAAGAAGGGTGCTATGCCCTGAAAGAAGGCACAAGGTGTGGGTGTCCATGCAAAAAACATTTACTCTTAGAGAAGTGGCACTAAAATTAAATTTGAAGGACACAGTGGGCATCATGATCCAGCAGGTGAAAGTGAAACTGAGAATAGGTGTATCTGTCATTCAACAAAACCCTGATCTCTTTTCTTCTAAATATTTTCTTTTTGGCCATTTTCTGCCTTCTTTCCTCAGGGAAGGGAAGAATTGGATAGAAAAACGTACATTTTACTTCTCACATCAGCACAGAGTTATGTCACACTTTGGGTGAAAGCTGAGTAAGGAAAGCAGAGTGGTTGGATGATGTGGGCATCGAGATGACTTGGCAGAAGTAAAGGGCACGTTTATGTCCTTATGGAAGAACAGGTAACTTTGCATAATTCCTTCTACTTGTGTACTTAAAAGAAATGCATATTTGTGTCTTTTCTGAGTCACAAATTTGACCAGATGCCGTATTTTCCAACATAGAATACTTTGGCTTCTCAAGTTGTTTTTTTCCCCATTGTTCTTCCAATGCTGTGAGCTTAAACGTGCAGTTTTAGAGATAGGCTAGAAGCAAGGTCTCTAAAGTCTCTAGTCTCCATGTTCCAAATCACCCACTGTAGGGAGGTGGGGTCAGGAGAGAGCCCACTGAAAAATTGCTCAACCCTACCTTTTACACTGCATGGAGTTCAAAAGTGTCTACTGCAAAGGGCTATCAAAATGAAATGTAGCTCAGAGCAGGCAACAATGAGAGCAGTTCCTTAATGGGGGCACCAAAGACATTCACAAGTCACAGGTAGAAGGTGTATAGTGTCTCTGCTCCCATCTGCCGACACAGGTGTATGATGAGCCCTGCTTCCCAAAGGCACCAAGAATTAGGAGCTGCCGCATTCGAGAGAAAATAGTGCTATCTGTTCTCCAAGTGGGACTCATTATATATCTCTCCATCTGATTCTCCCCATGATGTATCTAGTATAAGCCCATTCACGTAATAATATACATGGGAGAATTAGTTTTTTGCTACTCCCTCCCCCTGGCCCCTTAATAACAGCACATCTGTCCTCTCTTGCTCAGTGGACAGCGTGTACTGTCCGCAGGAGAAGTCTGGGAAGAAGGGAGCGTGCGTTTTTCTATCCAATTCTTCCCTTCCCTCAGGAAAGAAGGCAGAAAATGGCCAAAAAATGGCCAACACTCTTCTTTCTCTGCCTACAAAATACAAACTCCACAAGATAAACGAAGAGAATAACTGGATTATTGGGCTTTTCAGCACACAAACCCCAATGTAACGAAAGGCAAAAACTTCAAGGCTTTAAGTCAAGTTTTAAAATTTTTTGTCTGGCAAATCTTTGGCTTTAAAAATAATAATGGGCATTCAAAATTGTTGTGTTTCCTTAGACTCCTAAAACTTTATATTCAAGATAGAGACTAAAACTTGAACCTATCCCAAAGCTCTTTGCTTAATGTTAAGTCTTAATTGGAACAGTGTTTTCATCAATGTGGGTGACTGGTGTAATATTTCTGCCAGAGGGTGAAGCTATGGGCAGGGCTTCACACACCCAGTGATGTTGTCAGAGGCAGCTTTGAAAAGCTTTCCGTTGCATGGCACGTGCTAGCCCGTCTTCTCACAATAGCGAGGAAGTTGAAGTATTTCAAAAAGCACTTAAACGTATATTTGTGTCCAAATTTTGGAAGAAAAATCATTAGGTGAAATTAAGGCAATGGTAAGCTCCAGCCCCCACAAACACATTTTATTATACACCATCAATAAAGTATTTATAAATTTCACTGAATTAATCATTAATTATGGGACACCAGTTATTTTTAAGTCCTTGTGAAATGAAAATCTTTGTTTTGCAGACGAAATCAATTGAAAACTGTAAAATCCATTTTCAAGAACTAGTCTTTATTCTTAATAGTCTCATTAGTGTTCTCACAACAAATAATCTGAAACAATATTCTGAGCCCAAAAGCTATATTTGATTGTTAATACTGCTTTCTACCTGCGAGGAAATAGCTTCTTCCTTCACAGTACTGAAGTATGATCGTTAAGAGTAATTCCATTATATTATCCAATATGTTCTTTAGAGTTGTTTTTCTCTCTCCAGTTATACCATAGTCAATAAGGGAAAAATCCTATTTTCTCCTTTTGTAAAATCTTCCACAATGTCTTCAGCAACACTGGTCAGACTAGATGATGAAGGGAAGAAAGCTAACTGAATAATTGAGTAAATAAATTATTTGAAGTGTTCTCAAATTTATTTTAATAATCATGATTTTTGAGTAAAAGAGATAATATTTTAGTTAAAAAGATCATGTTCTGCACCAATTTTTACCCAACTTGGAATGCCCCAAACCACATAGAAATTCTGAACTTCTAAAGTTTTTTGTTTTGTGGTAAAGAGCTAGACATCCTGTGCCCTGTGTTCCTAAATTTCCTATTGTGTTACACCACCCCTCAAAAATAAAATAAAATAATACCATCAAAGAGAGAATTGACTGCGGGAGGTTAAAAATGTTCATAAATCTTAGAAATACAATGAGTAACTGGGAGGATTGAAGTAGACTGTATTGCACTGAATTATCAGGATTAAAGTAACATGAAGACAAAACTCTAAATTCAAATTTTTCTAGAACTTTGAAAGCAGCAGGCATAAAAAAAACCCCATAGATCTCAGCCTTTAAGATGATATGTTGCTTGTTTATACAGATTATCCTATTCTTATACCATGTTCATACTTTTTAAAACTATTTCCCTGAACTAAATATAAGCACAACATCTGATGGCAGACAAGGTGTGTTTCCTGTTTCCATTCTGTACAATAAATATATACCCCCTATGTGACTTGCTTGTCACTTGAAAGATATACCATTCTCAGTTTTTCTGTTAGTATTAAAAGCTACTCACGTGAAACTACTTTTGTAAATGCCACCACATGGAATTCCTTCTAAAGATCAACAGCATCATCATACAACATACCCCAAAATGGAATGATATTATTCATGTATCACTTATAGCCACTTACACATTAAGGCCACAGCCAACCAGCAAGACAGAGGACTTCAGGAACTTAAAAAAAAAACTTTAGGCCAAAAGGAGTTATTACCTTGGCATATTTTCAAATATCTTTTTTGTTTGTGCATTCAAATTGATATGCAATATCCCCAAATTTGCTGATATGAATTCAAGAAGGAGCCAAAGGTTTTCTCTTCACAGTGACAAAACAACCAGTTAATCCAGAGAAAATAAAATCTTCAACCGACCCAACTGATTGGAACTGCGTGGAGAAACTGGCTGATTAAACATTTCCCTTTCCAACTGCATGTGGTGTGTTCTTATGGCAAATCACAGGGGCTAAATATTGTTCTCCATTGTGCACCCAGGTGGCAGTGAGATCCCAACAATGACACTCTGTAGCTCAGTGCCAAGGTTCATGCCTGAAATTAGTGTCAAAATGAAAGGACCATAGAAAGTTAGGGTTAAAGGGGAAACAAGCTCATCCTCAGCGTTTTACTGACATCAACACAGCATGCAATCAGCATTAGGAGCACAGTTTCAGTTCTGGAACTCTCATGGACTGTTCGACTGCTATTACAAAAGCAGAAGCCTTAGAGCCAAAGCTTTATTCCCACTTAACTAACAGGTAGCAATTCCCAAAGAATGGGGCTGCTTCTGCAGAATACTTTCACATAAAACAGAGGGTGCACACGGGCTACATTCACTGCTTCAGGGCACGAACTTTCTAGCTCACTTTACCCAGGAGAATTAGTACATGTTGCATATATATTATGTATTAATAGTACTTCATTGATGTAAGTCCTATATTTATATCTATGTATACAAGTCATGGTTCTCACAGCCAATAAAATAGCTCCATAGCAGACAGGAGATGTAGTAGCTGCTTTAAGAAATATTCACCTAGATTTTCCTCCGAAGTAAAATTTCCCCCTTAATTTTACCTTACGCATTGGGTTTGAGAATCCATATAAACATATTTTGTTTCTGAGATTTCAAGACTACACTTTTGCATATGATAGAGCAAAAGCATAAGTAAAATTAACCAAAAGAGATGCTTGTTAACAGAAGAGATTTGCTCTAGGATTTTAAATTTTAAATTGCCTTTTACTGAAAGAAATCCATCATGAAGTATTAACTAATAACACTTTGTGATGGTTAAGAAGGTCGCTCTTTTGGGGAAAGAGTGGTGAGCAACTTCTGCGACACCGAACAATGTCCCAAGGGACAGAGAAGTAATCATAGACAGCATAAAATAATGAAACTAATTCAGAGTCAGCTACTTCATGGACATGAATAGCGATGGAGAACATATATAACTATAACATAATTACACTTTTTCTTAGAAAACCCAGAAAGTTTATTCTATATATGATGTGTTAATATTGATGAATTTATTCCCTGAAGATGCAAAAATATATTTGAAAGTAAAGATTATTGTGTATAGCTATTCCTTCATAGAATCTCTCATTATAAATAAATGTGTAAATATCTTTGAAAGTTCTGGGCTACAAATTCCTTTTTTTCCTGCTGAGCTCTCTTCTGTTGTCGCCACCTCTCCCACCCCTTCCCCACCTGTCTTCCCCTCCTCCCAGCCTCAGATGTGTATTAACTGTGCAGTCTATGCCAGACACTATGCTAAGCAGTGGGGTTCTTGCTTCCAAACCTTCCAGTCTTACTTGTTACTTTCTTCTTTTATTTTACTAGTTCCCTGTTCCCTGAACTCTTTGCCAATGTGTCAGTCAGGCACTTCTACAGACACTGAAGCAGTTGGGACACAGGAACTGGGTGAAACACTACCTAGCCTGAAATCACATTAGTTGTTGCAAATGTCATGTATCAACTGATCAGTGCAGAGATAAGAATTTTAGGATTTTGTGTATAAAATGGGCTTGTGGGAGCCATGGGTGTCAACCCAGACACTGAAGGATGGGAGGCCTTGAGAAAGCAGCAGCCAAGGGTTTCAGGTGCAGCAGTGATCAGAGAAAACACAAGGCAATATTCACGAGGGTCATGAACAGGTCGGCCTTCCAGCACAGAAGAGTCCTCTTTAGAAACTGGCCATAATGCAGTTGAAAAGACAAAAGTGTGAGGAGTACAATGAAGTTTTCAAATTTAAAATGTTTATATTATTGGCTCTGGGGAATACATAGGTGCAGGGGGAAGAACATACCGAAAGTATCCAGGTGTGGCTGGGAGTTCACAGTCTAAGGGCGAAGACTTGCTGTTACAGCCACTGCTTTATTCTGAACACCTGGAGCAGGCCTACAGCATAAAGGCTCGACAATGTTTGTTGAATGACTAGAAGAATGAATAGAACCTGAAAGGCTTGGGAATTAAGTCATCTCAGATGCTTAGTAGCTTAGATACTTAAGTAACTCCTCTCAAGGGAGTTACTTAACTTCTTAAAGCCTCAGTTTCCTCATCTACAAGTAAGGATAATGAAACTATCTTTCTCATAATGTAATTAAAAGGACTGAATTAGAAAACAAAGGTAAAGGGCCTAGCCCATTGACTGACATATAGAAAATAAATGTTAGACACTGATAATTAGAATTAGAGGTCCCTTAAGTGTAAGAAGCATTGGGAGGAAGCATAAAAATAGTAAAACCAACTCAGTGTCTGCTGCATTGTGGGTCTGAATAGTGAGGGGAAAAGGTGAGGTAAATTTATACAACATTTCTAAATACACACCAATAAGATAATGTCTTAAAATTGTTTCTGACTGTTTTACCATTGGATTCTTTTAAACCAGTTATTTATGGCTAGAATATATTCAGAGACATTTAAACAATAAACAAGAGAAATACAAGTTCCAAAAATAAATGGATTGTGATGTGATTAGCTGATGATGTATGAATAACTGGTGAGACTCCTATAATCTGCAACATCAGGCAAATAGTGAATATTGAATTAATGGTGACTATTAAATTAAGAACCACAAGAATAATTTCTAGCACAAGGTAGGTATTGAATCTAAATGTTTGTTGAATGAATGAATGAATGAATATTTTCTAAATCTTTATGGCAGCATATTTTTATAATTTAAGTTCCTTGTTTCAAATTTAGCTTGCAAATTGAATTCTTCACATATTTCTAGAAAGTCTAGTATTTTCAATGATGCCTGCAGTAAACTACATTAAAATCTTAGAGACTGTGGTAATTAACTAAACACCATATGTTCCTGACCATAGTATGCTACCTTGTCTTCCTTTCTCTAAGGAAACTCCTAGCCTTATGGTATATTTTGGTCTTTGCATTTGGACTGTGAACTCAACTGTCAGGAAAATATAGGAAGTTCAAGGATTTATGAACCGCTAGTACATGTGCTTAAATAATGCCACGCAACACTAAGAATATAAAGGATGGCTTAGAGATATTATTAAGAATATAAAAGGTTTCTGTTCACTGTATGGTAAAAGATCATAAAGTCTAGCAACTTTAGAAGGAGTCAGTCAGAGTCATTACGAGTCTACACAGGCCATCTCTTGATTAAAAAAAATCAACACCATTAAACTACAATTTTCACATTAAAAAATATGAACATAATTTTAAATATTTCAATTAATTATTGATGAATGCTAGAGCATATAATTAAGTTCTTTAGCATGACTTTTATTTTCTTAAATTATTCTGGCATTATTTTAATGAAAGTATCAGATTGATGGCCACACAAATTAAAATCTGCTGTTGGAGCTGAGAGGTGATTAAAACACAAAACCACAGTAGATAAAACTTTACCATGCGTCCTGACAACATGCTAGAACAGTAACTTGGGGTGAGACCTTCACTAGTTCTGTAAGAGGGAGCCCCTCACCTGACAGTTCTTTCTCTGTGTTAAATTTTCTAGATGCTCAGTATGAATCCACGGTGTGCCACTTGGCAAGCTATTTTGTGGAGAATAAACGGAGGCAGCTGAAAGACTTTATTGAATTAGGCAAGTAGCTTGCTATTACCGAGAAAATTCTACATCCTAATATCAACCCAAGGCCAATTCCAACTTTTCAGCACTTAATGCACAATTTTAAATGACACAAGTTCTAGGGTTCCCCCCCAAACTCAGACAAATAGGTCAGACACATAGCTTCAAAGTCAATACAACTTTCTAGGTGAGAGATAGTGTCGGCACACTGAAAAGACAAAAACCAAAATTGCAGTAGGCGGAAAGAAATTAAGAGTAACCAATTGTTCTCCCACACTACTATTTGGAAAGGAATATTAATTACAAAAAGAAAGCGAACTTGGGGAAAATTAGTAAACGTATTAGGAGAGGAAAATAATCGGATAGTAGAGCTTAATTTTACTTTTATAAAAATTTGCACTTGCAAGTGTGTTAATTCAGCCATGATATTATATCCTGATTTTAAATAATCACTACAATCGCGTTAAATTGCATAAATATTTTCTAATTAGTGAGTTTAGAACAACGCAGCTTTGAAGCTAATGGCTTGGTGTAATTTGCACAGAAAGACTGATGTAAGGATTTCATTTTGACTTACACAAATTGATCTAATGTCACAACTCTAGTTCCCCAAAGATTTGATTCTTTAAAAGCTGTGTGATTAACTTCTGTGTCTACAGCTCCTGAAAGGACTGAGGTACAAAGATCTTGCTGGTATCATTGGCTGCAGTCACGTTACGTTTATATATCTGCACTTATCTATCCCATAAAGATACACATAGTAACTAGATATTTACATACATAGGTATGACTCCAAGGCCCATTTTTTGATTTTAAAAAATACATGGCATCCGGAGGCACCATCAATGTTGTAACAGCTCACAGTATTTATTCCTTCTCTTTATCAGCCTTCCCTTGATTTGTATGCCTCTTTAGTTTTCCTCATTAAACCACAAACTATCATATCCGATATTCATCCCTTTAAGATACACCTATTTCTTGTAAGGAAGAGCCACATTAAAATAGGAGGAATCTGCAAAGGCTGTTTTATCTCAAGTTTAATGCAATTGCTTCAGCTGAGATAAATGCATGAAGACTTTTATGAAATAACTTTTACATAAGGATAGAATTACTTCTATGTAAGAAACAATTACCAGCCAACATTATCATCACCAGAAAATTGTAAGCTAGAATGAGCAATAAAAACATTGTATTTGAAATGAGATATTAGAGAATAGCTATTAAAATATTTTACTCAATTTCTATTACACCTTAAAATGAAAGTCATCAAAATGTCATTACAGGCCTTTTCTCCAGATTCTTCAGAGACTGAATTTAATCATTTCAGGAAATTGAGCACTATCCAACATTCACTTAAATCTTTTGAAATAACAGCAAAGCAAAACACAATGTGAAATTTATACATTCTATATTAAAATATGTTTATATACGTACATAGATACATACCACAGACGGGGGAATATTTGCCTTCTTCGGATACCTAGAATTAAATATCTCTTTGGACATTAACCACTTAAAGCATTGTCTTTAAGAAGACCTGAAGACACGCAAGTTAAGGTGCCATAATTGAGTTTTGCAAAACCGCAGTCCTAATAAAGTGCTAAAGAAGCAGGTTTTCAAAAAAAGAAAACTTTCAAAAATCAATTGTTTGGAAATTACTTCCATTCACAATTATTACCTGGACAATACAGCATAGAACTTTTTACTGCTGCTCAAGTAAAGAGGTAAACATTAATTGAATAGGTGTGGTTAACCCTAATAAAAGCATCGTCATGCGTTCTTTCCGAAAACTGATGCTCTTTCAAGAATTTTCAGGGTGGAAGAGACCTTCCACATCACCTAATCCTGGTTTTCCTTTACCAGTTCTAGGAATAAAATCTACACACAATAGATAAAGATTATTTCATTGATCCCCGAAAGGGTCATTTTCTCTGAAATATGAAAGTCTGCTTATTTTCAAGGCTGAAAGTAAACAAGTTACCTGATTGTAATTTGTTAATAAAAGCCAGGCAATTTAAGCAAATAGCTAACAATAAAATTCCCAAAGATAGTCTCTTCCTTAAACCTTTAATGTGAAAGAGCATAGTTTAAATTTTAAATAGTTTTCTTTAGAAAGCAGTTTTCTAATGCTCCTGGCAAGAAGTACATGAAGTGGTTTGTAAAACGGCACTTTAAGAAAACATTTAATTTTTTTACCTTTCAATTCGAGGAGGATGCCACTTCTTATGGAACCCATTTTTCCTGAAGATACTCAGTGCTGGCCAATTTAGAATAAAAACCATTAGCACAGTACTTACTATTAAAAGAAAAAACTGCCCTACAAAGACACAGCCTCTGAAGGAAGCCGAGGGTGCTTGTAAGCAATAAATGCCTTTCCTGACACCTCCTCTGTCACCCACATCTTATGAGCAGAGTTTATGCTCCCTGCAGCATCAAATAAGCAGTTTTTAAGGGAATAGAGAAATGTATGACGGCTCAGCTGCTGAACACGGCTGGAGCCTCCACAGCCTCTTAATCACCACAGTTCCTTTCTGTCGAGGTTCTAGAATCCAAGGACGTCCTGGGACCCATAAGTGGCACACCGGCAGAACATTCCTGGGAGTCACCAAAACTGGACACAACTTTCCCTCACACAACCAGCACGAGACTGGAAGCAACAGAGCCTCAGAACACCTGCCCGTTTGTGCCTTAGCCCTTGGCACTTGGGAATCAAAGACCAACCCCAACGCAGAAACTCCTCCCGACTCCTCAGCGCCCCAGCAGAATCCGGGCAGACGCAGCCCCAACTGGAGAGGAAGTAAGGAGAGGGAGGTTACCCTCTCATCCTCGATCCACCGTTCCATCTAAAGCGGTCAGCTGAATCACAAATAAAATGCTAATGCACAAGAAAATGAAAGCCAATTTCCTCCAAGTTTCAGAGGCCCCTCCACAATAAAAGATAGCTGTTTGTGGAGGCTGCCTTGTTCCGTACCATTAACTCAGAACAAAACATATTTTTAGTGGGACAGCGGTGTTTACTTGTAAGAACTGATGAATTGTTCGGCACCATTTATCACTTGCAGACAAAGACGTTCAGCCACAATTTTGGACACAAATCAAGGTACATGCTCCTCATAAAAAAAAAAAAAAGAAAGAAAGAAAAGAAAAAAAAAAAGACGAAGAGGAAACTGCTTAAGTCCCCAAAACTATAGAGATTGAGGTCAGACTGGCCATAGCAACCAAGATCAGGACTCGGGTCTCCAGAAGGACCTAGCAACCGATAAATGAGTTCAGATCTCTTTTCATCTCCACTGGTGTGAAAGCCAAAATTAAAAAGATTAGATCACCCTGCACCCATTACAAAAGGTGCCACAATGAAAAAGTCATTTCCAGCCTTTGAATCACATCAAATAAATAACATTCATCCCTTCTATAATGAACAACTTTCAAAGTAAATTGAATCTCCATAGGACTGCTTTCCCCGGCTGCACAGTATTTACATAACAATATATCACAGGAAGCTCAGAATGGGTCTTGTAAATGGGGAACTAGGGATAAAAAGCATCTTTAGCCCCGATTACTGTGTACTCAGACTGCTTCTCAATCTCCCTCATTTAAACAATGTGTGGTATCAGGAACATAAACAATGTTTGTAAATTGTGGGAAATGAAAGTTTTGGGTACATTTTTAAACGTCTGGACTCACCCCTTTTGAGGGGCACTAAGAATGTAGACATCACTTAACCTCCTAAATCCATGCCCTGGATGCGTTTTTGTGACAAAGAATTCTCATCTATGTGCACACTTGTTTCTTTGTTTGTGCCAGCAATTTTTCACCCTAAATATCTCCTGAATTTTTATATATTATGTATGATGAAAGCACATTTGCAGATTTTTTTGAGCATGTAGCTCACTCATTATTTGTGATTTCCTCGAAAGTACAAGGTATTCTCCATTGTCATAACAATAATGTCTGTTAAGTTTTAACATTGTCTCCACACAAAATAATCATTTTCTACAATCTAATTTTGACAAAATTTCTCCAGGTCATTAAAAAAAAATTTTTTTAAGGACTAATATTCCCTAATACCTAGGCTTCCATAAACTAATATACAACTCATATATTTCAAATGGAGATGTTCAAAATAATACAGTTAGATCTAAGTTTAAAATATACCAGCATAATCTTATCTTTTTGCGGCAGCTCACACAGACATTAGTATTTGAACTCCACAGGGAAGCTCATTAATTTTTAAAACTCTCTGACCTCAGTACAGTTGAGTGTAAAAATAATTACAAATTAAGAATGAAAGAGCATCGCTTGAATTCTACATGGCCATATGCTCTGTGCTGCACAAAACATTGCTAACTATCATCAAACAGAATTCTTCCCAGATATGACTTTAAACAGCATGATAAATGTCACCAGACAGACATAAAAAGCGGCTCGCCCTTTCACCCAGCCCGCTCACACCTCACCTCCGAGGGCTGTAGGAACACAAAGCCCGGAGAACACAGGTCTGCAGGCAAGGGGCAGCAGAGATGGCACCCTCATGAAACGTCCCCCTTCCGAGGCTCGCTCGCAGCCACAGGGATGCAAAAACACAAGAATCGAGGCATACAGATTTCCTTACCTAAAACTTGTCAGAAGGGCGGTCCTTTGAGTCCTTGTCATTGTTGTCACCTCCGGTGGCCCCTCGCGCCATCGTGGAAATTGGCTCCACTGTGTTTATTGCTCTGTGCCTCAGTTACAGCTGTGGCACTCATCTGCCTGCACGGAACCTAGGCGGGGAAATGAGAGAGAGAGGGAGAGAGAGAGAGAGAGAGGAGAAAGAGAGAGAGAGAGAATATGTGATGTGTGTGTCTGTGTGTATGTGTCAGAAAGAGAGAGGAAGAGAAGGGGAATATGTGTATGTGTGTGTGTCAAAGAGAGACGGAGAGAATGAGAGAGAGAGGAAGAGGTGGGGGGAGAGAGGAGAGAGAGAGAGTAAAAGGGAGAGACTGCTGACTTGAGACTAAGAACCTAAAACCTCCGGCCAAGACAAGCCTGAATAAAAATGATCAAAGCCCTGTCCTTCATCAAGGGAGTAGACAGATATTTTTTTCTCCTCCACTGAAAAGTGGAGCTGTCATTGGGGATTCTCACCAGGAAAGCGCAGACAGAGGCAGACCTTCTCCAGAGTGTCAGCGCTGCCCAGCAGTCCGTGCAGAATACAGGTACCTATTGTTCCAGAGACAGATATGTAGCCAGCCAGTCAGACTCTGACAGATCTCAGCAAACCAGTGAGCCTGCCTTCAGTTTAACTCCTTATTTACTAGGGCTTTTTGGTCAAATGCAAAGGTCTTCTCATCACCCAGGAGAAATAAATGGAGAAGATGCAGATGAGCTCATGGTAGGAACTAATCCTGTACCTTTCACGAAGAAGGACTTTTCACTACTATTATTGAAATGCTAAATTTAATGCAAATATCTTATTTTTTCTGGGAAGAAATAAAGCATTAGATTACATGGGGAAGACTTAGCGAGTAAAAGAAAACCTTGACATCCAAGATGAAGAGCGCAGTCAATTTTAAAGGGAAGACAGAAATTGTTTTTTTTCCAAAGCATCTTGGATATAAATATATATACTACAAAACATGAATAGGGCTTCCTAAACCAAACGAGTCCCAGTCCTTTGCATAGGGGTGTGGCACATTGAATACTTTCCATACAAAAAGCTACCCCCTCCCTGTTTTTTCTAGGGGCTGAAGTCTTTTTGGTCTCTCTCTTTTTCTAGACCCCACTGCTTTCTCAAGCACCCCCAGCACATTTCACTTCCCCAAGCCTCACCAAGTGTTTAAGTTATGCCTAAGGCAGTAAAAACAAAATTAAGGAAGCTCAGAGAAAACTCACTTGTTCTATACTCTCCTGATGAATCCTGAGATCCAGAGGGTGCATTTTGTTCTTTAAATTCCTGCACCTTTCTAGATTGTGGTGGGTTTCCAACTTTCATCTTTGTGTATTAATTGAATAATTCTCTTGGAAAGAGCTAAAGAGGGCGAAATGCCTTGCATTTGGTTGTTTAGCACTATTAGGAGATGGGGAATAGAAAAACAATAGAAAAGGGAAACAGAAAAAGTAGCTTCTCATTGAGTTAAAATAAGATGGACTTATACTCCCCCTAAAGACTTGATATACAAGCACTTTGGCCTTATTTTTCTAGATTGAACATCAGTTTCATTAATTGTTACCATTTTCCCAAGAAAGACTGCATATTCTGCTATAGTAGTTGTGTGGCAGAGTCTATGAAATAGTTATGAAATTTCTTTGTAAAACGTACTATCAAGCATCACTTTACAAACCAGAGGGAAAATACTCAACACAGTAGAGGGAGGTTTAACCATGTGCGGCTGTTAATGGTAGTGAGAAAGGCAGTATGTATCTACCCACTAACCAACATCTTCTAAAAATCTAGGGTACTTTTTTTTTTTTTTGGAAAACCTAATAAGAGATTGTATCATGACTTTTCAAAACTCCATAAAAAAAGGACCTAGAAAATACAGCTCTCTCCTCTCACACTGTCTCTTGTCCTAAACCCCAGCATTTTGAAGACAGTTCAAGTCATGTTAATTTAACTAGAACTCTGTACATTTCACGTAGGCTCTGGAAACTCTTTTTGAAATAAAAAGTGCATGAATTAGTGACTTCTGAAAGTCTACCTTGTGTTTTGTACTGGGGAAGAGCTTCTATTACACTCTGAAGGGAAAGGATGTCAAAAGACTTTACCTGGACAGGGAGAATGTATACAAGGATTCTTATTAAACTCATCCTAACCTAGGCACCAGCAAAAAAACAAGAGGATCTCATAGCCTCTTTTATCTAAGTGGATAAGCTGATTTTTTTTTCCCAAACCCATTTTAAGGAACATGCCTATCTCTGTAAGCTATAGGGTAAACCTAACCTATCATGATCTTTTTAATAGCAAAATAGCAGAAGCCCATTCAATGAAAGAAAGTAGAGGACAGAGCTGGGTCCCAGTGGAGGTAACAGTTCCCAGGCAAGGCTCCTAAGGCTGCCTCTAATGCTGCAGTTTGAAAGGGGGAGCCTCCAGACCATGTGATAAGACTGAGGTGTAAGGAAGTACCTTTAATTAGGACATTATCGAGGCCCCAACCAGATGCCATTATCTTTTATGGTGCTTCTGCTTTTCTTCTTTCTTTGATCTATCTTTCCAACTTCTGTTGTCTTCAGAAACCCAAGCTTGGTGTGCCAAACAGATTTTAAATATTCAGCTCTTAACACGTGTGCATACAGACAGTTCTCACAGTTGGGGTCCATTATTTTTAGAGGCATGTACAGAGGGTTATCAACATTAATGAGAGTCATGTGCACATGTAAATAAAAAAGAGGATACATCCTGCAAAGTGTGCATGTATGTGTGTGTACAAATGAGTACTGGTATTGGTGCAAAGTACATATTTTGTTGTTGTTGTTTCATGAGCCAGGGAAAAGATCATTTTTTTTCTCAGTAAGGCTTTTTTGGTGGAATCCCAACTAGGATGTTTTTGTCCAAGAGCTCCACTAACGCCTGGTATATAGCCTGAAGTTTATCATTTACACTTCAGTCCCCAATTTGCCAAATAATTCATGTCAAGCATAAGTCCAACATAAAGTGTCGACTGTTTCTTGAAAAAAAAAAAAACAAACCTCACTATTTTATGGGCTGGGCTTTTAAGGAATGAACATATGAGGTTAGAGGCACCACACCTTAAGAGCAGCAAGGGGCAGGCTAATTTCCCTGGCACTCCGCTGGGTATTTCTCTCTTTTCACCCACATAGTTTGAACTAAGAGACATGAAATTAGGTTTCCCAGAAGCAATGTGAATTACAGAATATTACAGAATATTCCAATGTTTATAATTTCCCCCCAGGACTTGCTACAGACACAGTCAGTTACTCATTCACACAATAAACTTCACGCTGATAGAACTTCTAAGAGACTCTCCGGGAACATTGCAGGTAGCTCGACTCCAGGAAAGTTAAAAATAGTCTCTCCACCAAATTAAACATTATCTAAGTTCTCCGCTCAGTTATTAAACACAGACAAGATCACCTCTGTGCATAATCTATAAATGGCTTGGATTACATATTAAAATTCTAATTAAAAGTTTTTGTCTCATCTCAGTTGGCCCAGTTGAGATTACAGACTAAATTCTGGTTCGGAGTTAAAGCTCATGTGGAAGTGAGATTTCTGATGGTTGTAAGTTAGAAATTCAGGGCAGTATTACAATGTAATTCTAACAGAAAAACGATGCAAAACCATGAACTACTTTCAAGACCCCCTTAGACCGTGGGTATTTAGTGCCAATGAAGAGATCCCCCAGTGACTTATTCCATAGAACTTTTACTTTCTTGAGAGCTGGAGAAAGATTGATAAGAAAGATGAGGATTTCTGCTGAATGTGAGAAGAAAGTATTACCATGATTACATTCAAAACTGAAATCTTAGAAATCTGATCATGTAACTTCACTAGTTAGAAAACACATCATGAAATATATAAACAAAAGCTTTTCCATATTTAAGATCCAGGATGAGGTATGCTGCTTGGGTTTTTATTTAATCCACTAAGTGAAAACATTACTTCAGAGAGCACTGTTCGGAAAAGTCAGTGAAAATTTAATGGAACATATTAGGGGCTATTTTACACCATCCAAACACCTGCAACATTTAATAGTTTGGTCATTTTATAATTAATAGAAGGAAAAATATGTATTTTCCTTAACAATCCTCTCATTGCAGTACTATTATATCTCTACATATACACACATATGTATATGTAGACACTATATATATACATGTATATGTATAAGTATAAATATATTTGGTTTCAGAAAAACTCAATGAAATATTTTATTTATCAGTTAGTAAGCAATCAGATTTTTTTAGTTAACAGTGGAGTATTTTACCTTTCTTATTCTAGAATAGCTGCTAAAAGTCAATTCTGAGAACATACATACAAAGAATAGAATGCCAATATTTTGAACAGTAACAAAGGGAAAGTTTTTGCATTGTTGCATGCATAAATGAAACAATATGTTTTCCATGTTTCCATAAATGTCCTCTTAAGTGGTCTCAGACTTACAGCACAATGAAAAAAATTAACATGGAGCTGATTTATGAAAGTTGATATTCAAAGCATTTCATGGACTTTGGGAATCTCCCAGAAGGGAATGAGGCGGAAAAGTTGGTAAAGATTTCCCCACATTTATTTTGTACAACATTTAAAAAACACAGAATATTCCAGAACATGAGTATTTCCTTCAAGAATTGCAATTTGAAGGGAAGCTTTGTCAGTAGACATATATAATCCTGTTTCCCATTTATTGAGTGGATTAGGACGTACCTGTCTTCTTTAACAGCTGCCTCCTAGGCTTCCTGGCGTTTGGGAGAGGGGTCTGATAACGTAGAAAACTTCAGCTGAAAGTGCTCTTCTCTCTTCCTCCTGTCATGTGCAGTCTTCCCCATCCAAATCTTTGGATAAAAGTCAGGATAAAGCATGATTTATTAATATAGTAAAGTCATTACAATCCTGAGCTAAAATGTTATTGGAGCTTTCCCTAGCTACTGCTGTTTAAGAAAGTCTTTAAAAACCAATTTAATTTCCTTCCACCCAGTCAAGTCTTCTCCACAGATAATTGGTTTTTATTATGTGCACAAAAGCATCAGTGAAGTCAGTATGTATAAGGCATTTAAATATTTCCAAAGGAAAGTATGCTTGTATTTATGTTTGGGTGCCCAAACACACGCTTCCATTTGACCCTGTGTCACTGACCATTAACACTCTTCTAACATGAGAGGACGCCCAGGAAATTGTAAAGGCTGCACAGATAGGCAAGTCAGTCTTTAGTTAGCAGTATAAGTTCAATAAAGTTAGCATGTTGGTTGTAATGTTCTTTTATCTTAAACAAGTATATTACCGTAAAGCAAAACACCTTCCCTGTTAACTGTACTGAATTTTTGCAAGCTCACCTTCCAGAATACCTGTGTTTTTAGTTTCAAAGCTTTAATCATTTCACTGGGAAAAAAAACTTCATTTTTTTCCAATCATCATTTACACAACAGCCCTTTTAGGATTTATTAAACCTATCTCAGTATATTATTATCATCAAAAGTGTGTTTGAGATGCTAGAGCAGAATTGCTAATTGTTCATAAGTACCCTGAAACATTAGATTAGCAATGTTTATAATTGTCTAAATACAGCATGACGATATAAATCAATTACCATGCACATCAATCTTTGACATTTCAATGCATTCAACTGTAGTAAAGTTGCCATAAGCTTAAAAAAAAAATAGAAAGCCACAGTTTTTATTGCCTGAAAATCCAACTAATGAAGTTGTATTCAATTGTAAACACTGCAGAAATAGGTGTAGCAGCATGAAACTGGTCTACTTACTTGAATATTCATCTTCCTCTGAAATGAGGCCATTCTTCAGTTTGCAGGGTTTCTCATTTGAGGAGTTTTCTGTGTCCTCTTGACCGCCCCCCACCCCCGGCCCCCAGTCCCTGCTCCACAGGTGAACTATTATCAAATAAAAAGCTCCCTATTTCAACAACCACACTGTGTTTTAAAAGTCACTTAACTTCTCAGCACTGACGATTTACCCCGAAACTTCTGTGACACAGGTGCCCGTGGCTGTCTGCTGTCTGGTCAGACTCGTCAGAGCTTCTGCAGCCACGGCCACCTTCATTTTCTTCCTCCTGGGGGTCCAGGGTGCTGAAGTGAGAATGACTTCTCCCTGGTATTTATTTGCTTTTTGATTGAAAGAAGAGGGTTAACGTTTTAGGTTTTGTTCTTCTTTTTCCCCCCTCTCAGTTCAAAATCAAAGGCAGACATAGTTTTCTAAGTTGAATTTAGGTCTGAGATTTGCTTCATTTCTGAATGAAAAACAAACCAAAATAAAACACAAAGCAGAACAATGCTGTGTGCCTGATTCCATGAAGTCAGGGTGATATAAAAGAAAAAGACAATCAAATGAGAAAAGAAAGGAAACATTCTAAGCAAATTAGTTTCTTCGCTCAGTCCCGTACTATTCCCTTAAACCCTCGACCTCTCTGCAGACCACGTCTTCCTCCTGTTGAATAGTAACTCTTTCTGAATAGATCGCACTTAATGAAGCTAAGGTCAGGCGGCTTCCAGTTGGCATTTGCAGTGATAACAAATCAGAAATGATAGCATCATACAGATTTATGAATTTTTTACCCCTGCAGACACAAACATCAGACGTTTACTTTATAAAGAGAGCTTTTAGATCCTTCCTGCAGTTTCCATAGTGATTTCATTTTTTTCCCCTTTTATCACAGATTGGCTGAAGAGCTGCTCCCCTTTGTACGTTAAAAGGCTGGTGCTACCAACTGTCGATATAAAAGGTAGCTGAGGCACAGACGCAATATATACTGCCAAAAATAATTGAAACAGACATGTTGGTGAAAGGTTCCAGAAGAATTTTATTTCTCCTGTATCAATGTGATAGTACAGGAGAAAATAATTTTGCCTGAATTCTTGTAATTACTTTGAGTTAAATGTAGTTGTGTTTTACGCTGTGTAGCATACTTATATTAAAACACTCATCATACAAAACATAATCCTTTCATAAAAGGGTTTAATATAGCTTACACTGTTCCAAGTGTCTGGGCTTGTTAAACATAAAAGTTCATTATGAAATCATTTTCACTTCAGTTACTTTAGTTTCGGCTGCAATGTTTATTTCAATGTTTATTCTTCTGTTCTTATGTCTCAGTTGATTCACTTTTTTTTTTCCTGTTAGGAAAAACTGGACTGCATTTTTAAATTAATCTAGACTGTCCACAGCAAAACAGTAAAAGTCCATAGAAGACATCTGTGCATTTCTGTCTAGTACTTAATAAAGTTAGGGCTCAGTTCTTAATTTAATTCTATGCTATTTTATGTACTTCTCTCTTTTAAAATTGAGCATTTGAGTGAATTTTAAATGTTACACTGATTTTTCTTTCAACTCTTGTATTTAATAATGTTAGCACCTGAATAATCCTAGTCATAGGTTGCCATAATCCTAAAAGAAATGTCTGTTCTCTAATTACTTATTAAATAGAATGTGGGGCAAAAGTAGGTTTAGAAATGTGAGTTTGTGAAACACAGAGTTTATTCTTGTATTATTATTTATTAATTATTGTATTATTTTCTATACAAGTTACTGTAAAAGTACTTTTGCCCCTGCCCCCTGCTCCCATATTTTGAATTCTTGTCATGATGCAGATGTTTTACAAGTAAACTTTTAGCTCTGAATGTTGTTTTAAAGACTGTGAGGAAAGTAACACCATTGTCAATTAGCACTAAGGTTCATGTTCTATTTATATATTTTAAATTAATGAAATGGCAATACATATCAAAATAATTATCATTTTAGAAAAAAAACATTTAAGTGAAAGCACTTAGGAAATATTATACATTTCATATTAAAATCTTTAAATTTCTATAAGATACAGAAATCTGTGGGCTCTACCTTATGGTTAGTATGACATGTATTTTATTCTACCTAATACTTTTTCTTTCTAATTTCCAAAGAATATATAGCCTAATGGACTAGCTATTTCTTTTTTTTATCCAGAGAGAAGAAAATTATGTACCATAATAAGGTTTCTTCTTCTCCTTTTCATCACACTTTCATCAGAAAAAATAAGCTATAGAGTGGCTTTTGAAAAAGAAAAATATAAATTGACTTAATATGGTGAGAATTCCAAGAGATAGTGAGGTAGGAGACACATAAAAGCACACTCTTTTAGTTAAGTTCTTTGGAGGTCAAGGCAGAAGGGCTCCTTTGATTTATTTTGGCTAATGGCATAGTTAAGTGTAAGAAGACATAAAATAATTAACAGGGAAATCTCACACCAATCTACAGAATCATGCTTCCAAACTTCACAGAGAGAAAAATGAGATTCAATAAAGCACTAGAGACCTTGTCAGCTAAAATTTGTGAATTCAGTCATTGAACAAATTTTTATTGAACATGTCACATACCAACCACTTTGGTAATGGGGTGTGTCTCCACTATGCATGAAAGGCATTTTGCTTGTCTTCATGGAGCTTCTAGTCTGGGGAACAAATGGGGAAAAAATAAGTAGCAAGCAACTAAACTATATAATTTTATTAGAGAAGGTAATAACACCTCTGAGAAAAATATCTGTAATCTCAGGCCTGAAGAACAAGACTGCCAGATGCAGGCTGCGTGGGAGGCGTGTTCCGGACACAGCAAGATCATTCTACATTGGAAGAAGTAAAAGAAGGCCTGAGTGAGTGCAGCAAGGTGAGCAAGAAGGCTGACAGCTCAGGAGGGGGTGAAAGAGGGCATAAGTTATGGTTGCAGGTCAATTTATTTCTAAGCATAAGGGAGTATCATTGGAGAGTTTTAAGCAGAGAAGAGATATGATCAAATTTGGTTTTAAGACCATTCTGGATGCCTTCTAAGCAGAGAAGTGATGTGCTCTAATTTTAATTCTTATGATCATTCTGGATGCCATGTGTAAAATAGATTGGACTAAGATAAATGAAGGAACAAGGAAATAAGTTAGGTGATTACTATAAACACCTAGTGAAGAGATGGCTTGGAATGGGAGGGAAGGGGGTGCTGTTAAGATGAGAAGAGGAAGATTTGAATACATAGTGGAAGTAGAATTACTAGCATGTGGGTGGTGAGTCAGAAGGAGGACCTACATTGTCCTGGCTGGAATGGGGAATATGGATGGGAAATACAGAGGGGGGAGAACACTTGATGGGATGGGAAGAGCAAGAGTTAAAGTCTTGACATGGTAGGTTTTGAACATCTATGTATGTCTCAAAGATAGGACCGGGGCTGGGAACATAAATTAGTGAGTTGTCAGTGTATAGATAGTACTTAAAGACATTTCTTTCTTTTCTAAAAACGAAATCACCTAGAAAAAATCTGTACAGAAGGAAAATGAGACCTAAGCTAGAGATGTGAAAAATGTCAACATTTAAAGGTATGACAAAAAGAGAAATTGAGAAATAACTGAAGAAGTCAAAAAGAAAAAAAGATCATGGTGCCTCAGAAGCTGAGGAAAGAGGTTACTTCATAAAGGGGGACAGGGTGAACTGTGCAGAATGTTGCTTAGAATCAAATAAGAATAGAAAATAGCATTTTGGACTAAGTGTTCATTGGTGACATTATGGAATGCAGGAGTTAGAAGTTACCCTGGAATGGGTTGAGAGATGATTGGGAGGTAAGAAAATGGAGAGCTCATGTTTAGGAAATCTTTGAGAAAATTTGGTCATGAAAGAAAATACATGGTACCACAGTTTTGGGGATGAGATGGAGTCAGGGAGACTTTCTTTCTTTCTTTCTTTCTTTCTTTCTTTCTTTCTTTCTTTCTTTCTTTCTTTCTTTCTTTCTTTCTTCAATATGGAAGATTCTGGAGCATGTTAACAATGGCAAGATTAATTCATTCATAAAGAAGGATTTATTGGTTGAGGAGAGAGAGAATAAGGAAGAAGTAAACTTTTTGACAAGAGAACAAAGGACAGGATTTGAAGCAAGAGTGGAGGGACTCACTTTTTCTATGAGAAGAGACATTTTTACCACTGTAACAGGAGAGAGGAAGAGAAGATAGTTGATGATAGGTGGTGTGAAGATTGGGTGGTGAGAAGGGAATGAATGTTGAGTGATCAAGAGCTTATATATTTTAAATGAAGTGTGAGGCAAGGTGATCAACTAAGGCCAAGGGGAGAAGAGAGGATGTAGAAGTTTGAAAAGGGAGCATGAAATATGTCATCTTGTGTCAAAAAAGTTTATGACTAGTTAAAACCAGTAAGAAAGACTTTATTGGAGAGGGACTACTGAAATGGGGGCGGGGTTCAGTGGGGAAGAGAGATCTGCTCACCTCAGCATCCAACTAGGACAAGTGGGGTTTTATAGCCAAGTATCAGGGTGGTGATCAGTAGATGGAAAATCACTAAAAAGAAACATCAAGGGTAAGGGGATTCTGGCTAAATCAACCTGACAGGATCCTTGCTGAAGGCAAGCCAGGGTGCTAAGATATCAAGTGTGGAGGGATGGGGGACTTGATCAGATATGGAAGGTAACCATATACCAAGGCAGTAAATTTTCATTAAACTGACTCAGTAAGATTCTTCCAAAAACTAGGCTAAGTGAGGCAAGAACAGACTACAAGGTCAGAACCTAGTCACAAAAAAGGTTCAGAGGAACCTGTCCTGAGTTTCGTCATGAAGAGTGTCCTCATCATAAAGAGAAATATGAGCTTACTGGATTAGTATTAGTAAGGTTGTCAAGCAGATTTGAAGTTTATAATCTTGAATTTAAAGTGAAACAAAATTCTGGATGCACATTTGAATTCTTTTCCTGATGAACTTTAACTGCTTGATTTGAGAAGGTTACAGCCTGGGCCTTTACCAAGAAACACAACAAAGAGAATTAGACAAAATGAATTGAGACCAATCGCTAGGCCATGGTTATATTAATGGTTTATGGAATCCTGTCTTGGGAAGGAGGGAGAAGAAGCCTCCCCTCTCTCCTCAGGAGTGAGAATAGTTAGGGTCCATGAAGTGTATGTCTTGATAGGGTTGAAGATTGAATGAGGAATTGAAAGGGGAGGTTGGGAGATGGAGGTCGGAAAATGAGATATTTGGAATTAAGTTATCAGAGGTAGTATGGTTCACATCAAGGCTAAATGTGATGACCTTGAGAGTGTATAATTGAGACTGAGTGGAGAAATAGGCCATGAGCAATAGGGAAGTTAAGGACTCTGGAGGTATACGGGATCAAAGAACAGGGTTGTTTTCCTGGAACATGAAAAACATTTCCTGAATAAAGGACTCTTAGTAAAGAATAATGTGTTCCATAAACAATGTTCTTAGCAGACACTTTCTGACCAAATGACATTAGAAAGAGGGGAAAAATCCCCAAAATTGAAAAGAAAAAACTATTTATGCCTAATAGTGAACAGTAGGAAAGAGGTACTTAAGTTCTCAAGTAACGGGAAATGTATCACAAATAATGAATGTACTTTCCAATACGTAGATGTCAATGAATGGTATTTGGAAAGCAAATTGAAATGGAGCAGTCAATGAAGGAAGAAAGTAGTGTTCTGAAGTATTTCTGGTGTTTCATGTGTTAGCAATCATGATTAGACTATGACAATGAAAATGCATACTTTGTTCAAAATCAATACATTTAAGGAAAGTGAAAGTAAAGCACAGTATTGTTAAGAAGGAGGATGCCAGTTGAGAACTGCATCCACCTACAGGTAGAAAAGACCCAGAAGATGATGAGAGGGGAAAGGAAGAGAAAGAAATATGCCAGTCAGATGTCCTGCAGATTTTCTTACTGGGAAACATGATTTATAAAATAAATAACTACAGAGGAAAGACACATGATGATGACTAACTCCAATGACCCCAACTTGTTCAGAAAGTCTCCTTCTACTCCCAACAGAAGAATCAGAATTTTTAGTCAATCCTTACAACATTTTACCTTTCAGAAGATGGAGTAAGCAATGACTGGGACCAATTCCCTTAATTTCTTACTGATCCATAAGGAAACACTGAATTCTTTAAAAACAAAACAGTTTTGAGATGTTATTATGTGTTTTGCTGGAAACCGAAAGTGGACCTTAAGAGCCAAGGGTAATGTTTTCGGGGGTAATGTTTAAGAGCCAATTGTTATATTACAATTATGGTAGCCTAGCAAGAATATCCCTATTTGTTGTGATTTGTAGTAGCCACAGAAAGGAAATGTGCACCCTATGCATGCAGATTTTGGAGTGCTTCAAGGAAAGAGAGAAGGGAGTCTGTGTGTTGTAGAAAGAACAGAAGAGTGAAGATGTCATAAGGATGATGAGAAATCCTTAGAACCTCAATTCTTGCAAAAAAAAGTAAGAATGAAAAGCAGTAAAAATATTGAAGAAAACAACATTGCTTGACAGTGTACAATTTAAAAGTGCTTAGCTAGATAAAGGCATACAGGAATGTGTAAAAGTAGATTTACAGTTGTGAGTATGTGAAACACAGTTTATCCTTGTTAGTATTTATTAATATTTGTATTATTTATTTGTATTACAACTAACTATAAACCTACTTTGCCCCATCCCTGTATATTAAAGAAAAAAAAGCATTTATCCTTAACTAAATTGTTCAATATCACATAATTTATATAGAAGGGGCAGGGTTTAAATCCAAGTTGCCAGCTTGTATAATTCACAAATCTCTTATCAGAAACTCTTAGAGTCAGATAGGTTTTAGAATTCAGAAACTTTTCAGACTTAGAAATATAAGACAATATGTATACTTCTTTTTCATAACATCCCCAATATAATCTGAGACAGGTGTTACAGTGAATCTATTACTAGTTTTGTAGTGAAACATAATAGCTTAATACTGAATGAATAATAAAGATGATAAACTCCATAAATCAGTTCAGTTTAAGACTTATGCCCCAATGAGTTTTTACTCTAAGTTTATAGAATGGGAAAGAAGAAAGAAAAGAAAGAAAGAAAGAAAGAAAGAAAGAAAGAAAGAAAGAAAGAAAGAAAGAAAGAAAGAAAGAAAGAAAGAAAGAAAGAAAGAAAGAAAGGAAGGAAGAAAGGAAGGAAGGAAGGAAGGAAGAAAGGAAGAAAGGAAGAAGAAAGAAAGAAAGAAAGAAAGAAAGAAAGAAAGAAAGAAAGAAAGAAAGAAAGAAAGAGAAAGAAAGAAAGAAAGAAAGAAAGAAAGAAAGAAAGAAAGAAAGAAAGAAAGAAAGAGAAAAAGAAAGGGAAGGGAAGGAAGGAAAAGAGAGAGAGGTAGAGGGTGGGAGGGAGGGAGGAAGGAAGGGAGGGAGGATAAACCTTGGTTTTCTAATTTTGGAATCATGGATGAAGCATTGTGGTTCTATATACTATATAAACCACAGAGGATTAAACAAGAGTGAAATTAAATATATTAAACAACAGCATAGCTGGAGCCAATCAGAATGGCAGAGACTAAAAACTAGCATTAGAGTAGAATCCTAAAGTCCCCCTGCCAAATCAAGAATTAATATTTTAGTTGTTATATTTTAAGAAAAGTCCAAAGAATACTAGAAATGGGATTGGGGTTGCCAAGGAGACAATAAGTGGAAACACTGGGTGGAAAGGTGACCTTGAGACAACAGCTTTTTTAAACAAATCATAAAAAAGATTTCAAATTAGTACCTTGGAGATAGAATATTACATCATATTATTTCTGCATTGGCGGTTACAAATATATGCATAGGGTGCTATTGCAAAGAGAAGGAACATCTAATACATGGGAGTGGTTATAGAGGGCAAGAAGGGGAGAGATAATATTTTGTCTTTGCATATACTTTAATAATAAAAAATGATAGCAAACATTGAGATCTAATACATGCCAAATAGCATTCTAAATGCTTTATATGCATTAACACTTTAATTTTCACATAAACTCTGTAAGGGGGCATAGTACTCTTATCCCTGGTTCACAGATGAGGAAACTGAGGCAAAGAGCAATTTAAAAATGATTTGTGTGATAAGTGGCTACTAGGTGTTGGGTCAAGGATTTCAACTTAGGCAATCCCTGGCTCCTGAGTCCATGTGCAAAACCACTGTGCATACCATACTGTACAGACCAAGTGCAGTTTTACATATCACTTCCTCACACTGCACCAAGGTTCTGAGACGGGGGCCAGGTTTTGTTTATTTCCATGTCTTCTGCACAGTGCCTAGGTCATAGTAGGTGAACAATGAACAGTTTTTGTTATTGCTGCTATTATATGAAATAATGCTGGAAAAATTCTGTACAGTTAGGAGAAGTAGAGGAAATGATTCTAGACCAAGAGCACAGTTGAGCAAAGGTGGGAAATCTTTGGCAGCAATTCCTTCTACGATTTCTTCTTTACTATCAAGGAAAATAATCTTCAAGTTGAACGGGCTAGAAATAACAGGGGTTGCAAACTCAAAACCCTTCATGGACCGGTCCAGTAGTATAACTGTGAAAAAATGCTAGGTTAAAAATGTAGAAAGCTTCATGAGGGCTGGGTGCACTGGAAAGTGGATGTTCCACCAAAAGGCATTCAAATTCAGGCTACCTGAAGGACTAGTTTTGCATCTTTTGACTTAATGAGATTTAGAGATAATTTTAAGGAACATTTAGGGACTTAGAAAAAGATTGAACACAGGAAAATGATGAACAAGATCATTTTTGGTCCTCTTCCCATAGTGAGTGGGAAAAATCCAGAATATAGACCATGGGTAAATAGTGCACTCATACTCAAGAAAATGGAGAAAAGTTGGATTTCTGAGCCTACAAATCAACGAGTCTGATGCCAATTTCTAGAGAAAATTCTAGTAGAAATGATGGACTACATAAATTATGAGTAACTAGCAAAGGCAATAAAAATAATTGGAAGCCCCCCCAATTCTTTAAAAAAAAAAGAGTTTTCCTGAACAATATATTTTTTCATTTGATAAGAGCTTTCTAGTGTATCAGATCATTGTCTTAAGACCTCTTGCAGACAAGATAGAAAAATTGAAATAAATCTATAGCTAAGAAAGCTTGGCCTCTGATCTCTGCCCTGGGAAAGTTCTATACAGAGTATTATGCTCTCTTGGCTCAGAGGATTGAGCGCCAGCCACCAGACTGAAGGGTTGCTTGTTCGATTCCTGATCAGGGCACATGCCTAGATTGCAGGTCAGGTCCCCAGCTGGAGGTGTGCAAGAGGCTATGGATAGATGTTTCTCTTGCACATCAATGTCTTTCTCTGTCTGTTTCTCCCCTGTTTCCCATCTCTCTTAAAATAAATAAATAAAATCTTTTTTTTTTTAAAGAGTATTATGCTGAAGTCAAGGAATCTCACTGACAAGGGGACCATGAGCAGTGGGAGTTTAATAAGAGGACACAAACAGTTCAGTAAAATAACTTGAAACCACATCAGTATGTAGAGCAATAAGGATTTCTGCCCTAGAGTAGACAAGAGTGGGGACAGGGGACCAAATCATGTCTTTAAAAGCTTTGAGATGGTTGTGGGTTCAGTCTCCAGTCAGGGCACATTAACCGATGTGCATAAGAATCAACCAATGAATGCATAAATAAGTAGAACAACAAACTGATGTTTCTCCCCCATCCCCACCCCTCTCTCTCTAATCAATAAATAAACCAATTTTAATAAAAAAATAAAAGCTTTAATATGAGTTATGCAAAAGAAAAGTAACATGTAAATAAGTATTATAGATTACCTTATAGGACAATGAGATCCAGATGCTGGACCACCATGGCTTTTGGCAAAATATCTTTCTAATGAGTGAGGCAGACTCAGCATTTTATTCCTTCAGTGAGAGTCTACCTCCAGGTCTATGGTTTTATTAATGAAAAAACTGAGAAGTGATGGTGATAAGTGGTTTTGTCCAATGTCATACAGTGCTAGGAGAAAACTCAAGATTCTGAGTCTTTAGTCAATCGTTTTTCAACAAAACTATGGTACCTGGAATCTAATTCAGCTCTTTCTTTGTGGTTCTTGCTATTAGATGAAAATAGTGTTTATTATCCCACTCAATTCTACTGCCTCCCCCCAGGGTTGGAGGATTCTACATAGAAAATGCCAGAATCTACAGGTTTGAAACAACATTTCAGCTTGAAGTGGCATATTCTTCAAGTGTCATGTAGCAATTGCCTTCTTTTGAAGAATTTAATCTGCTTCATAAGGCAGACTGTATTTGACTTGCTGGTTTGCACTAAAAATCTGTGATTTTCTGGTTGCTAGTCAAATCTATTAAACTGACAGAACTTTCAACCTAATATGCAAATACTCTCCATCAATACATTAACAAAAGTTTGGTGTGCCAGCAAGCAGCAATTTTCAATCACAAGAGCATGCATGTTTTCTTGTCATTTACAGCAGCAATCACTGTAGGGGTCATTTTATAAATACTCAGTGCAAAAAATGTTCTCAATACATGTTCCATGTCAGGTAACACTGACATGAAATATGGTGCCTTCCTAAGAAATCTCAAATTGCCTGTCTCTGTAAAATGCAAAGCAAAATTTTCCTTAAGCTGACCCGAGTGTCTCCAGTAATTTTAAAAGAAAGGAAAAGTAAGATTTAGCCCAGAGCCTTATATGCCAGGCACTGTCATATCATCTATTCCTCATAGCAATTTGTGAAGTATTTTATATATTAGAAACATATGTAGCTCCATACTGACCAAAAATATTTCAGGTAGCTTATGAAACATAGAGATATTTTAATTTTGCAAATAAAGACAACAAAGCGCTAAGTATAAGTAATGTGCCCAAGGTTTCAGCTAATAAGAGGAGAGGCCAAGGACTGAGCATGGATGTATTTATGCCCAAGCTCTGTGTGTTCTTTCTGCTGTATATGTACCATGTGGATCAAAAGTATACCTTCTTTATGATATAAAACATCACATTTGAGGAAAATAGACTTAAAAATTGAAATGCTTTCATATCGTTATATGGTATCTATGTAAAACCCATGTATTTTCAAGCTATGATTTCTTTCATCACTTCATCTTCAAGCCAAAACAATGAGAAAGCTAATTTTGATGTACAGGTAAGGTTCAACACTGGGTCTAATGCTAGTCTTTCTCCATGGCCAAGTGAGGTGGGGCCTGGGCTTTGGGGAGTATGGAAACCAAAGTTCTCATCACTTTTCTACCATGTATGCTCTCTGGGTAGCCATTTCTTCATGTGTAAAATGAGAAGCATTGAGCAGATCATTTGTACAGCCCCTTCTATCTCTAACCTTCTGTAATTCTTAATTTCTTCCCTTAAAACTCCAAGTAGCTCTGTATGGGGGCATATCCAGCAGGCATTGCAAAGTAGAATAAATATGAGAAATTAAAAATCAAAACCCAAAGCGAACTGCTCATTAGTTTCCAAAAGACAAAGGCTTAAATTACAATACATTAAAAAAATGTATCTCCCCCTTGCTACCTTGAGGTTTCTGATTTAGTGTATGATCAAGGGTAGAAGTAAGAAATGTGTAGAAAAAAATTTGATCTGCTCATAATTCGAATCCAATTACAAGCAGAAAATGCCAAATATATCTTCTAAAAACCTATCATTAGAATCCTTGCTCATTTTTATAAGCTTAAGAGTTTAAATCGTTTTGATGCAAATTCTAGACTCCTGGGTACCTTTCATATTCAACAAATGTAAGCAGTAAATATGTAAAGCTTTACAAGATCAAAAATTCTTCCTCAAGGACACTTAAATAGATTCCTTTATTTTCTTTCTTTCTCTTTTCTTCCTTTCTTCCTCTCTTTCTTTCTTTTTCCTCTGCTTTACTTCATATTTTCTAAACAGAAGATCTGTTCTTCTGATGAGATAACACAGATGCCTAAAATAAAGTTAGCGCTCAATAAATGTTACGTATCGTTATTAATTTTTTCAGTAAGTATTTATAAAATGCCTACAATGTGGTAGGGACTGTGATAATCAGTGGGAATAAAATACTATACAAAAACAGCCATGCTCGTGGCCCTAATAGCTCGTGGAGGAGAAAAGAAGATTGCAAAGGAAAGGTATAGATTCTTGAAAAGATACAGTAGGACAGCTAGTCAGGGATGCCAGGGAAAGCTTCTTGGAAGAGAATACACTTGAGCTGAGAACTAAAGGGTGAATATTAGTTAAATAGGCAAAGGAGAGTCACAAGTTTCTGCCAGCAGAGGGAAGAGCAGGTGCAAAGGCCCTTGGGTGAGGAAAAGCACACACCAAGTATGAGGGACAGAAGTAAAGATTTTCTGCCCTAGAAAAAGCAATGTAGAGTCATGATGTAAGATGAAGCTGGAGAGGTAAGAGCCAAGCTACAGAGAGTTTGTTTGCTATATTGAAATGTTTTGATTTTCATTCTAAGAGGAGTGGAAAACCATTCAACAGTTTTAAGAAATAGGGTGGGTAGGAGAGGTAATGTGATAGATTGTCTTTTCTGAATTTATTATTATTATTATTACTTTGATATTATTTCTGAGATTGTCTTTAAGGTTTCCCCCCCCCTTATTTTCAATCCCTATAATTTAGGGGATTAGACATGACTCTCCAAATAAAATGAATCACTACGGTGGACTTGTTATTTTCATGCATTGATGATGCTTATCTAACCATATGCTATGCAGCCATAAACACTTTTTAACTAACAGATTCAGAAACCAGGTAGGTTATCAAACACTGATAATTCTAAGGTACTTTATTTTTCTTATTTTTATTAAAAGAAGAAAAACACAATAGGAAATTACGTGTTAATCCTCTCAATCTTGGGGGCCATCAGTTCCTATTTTTCTTTTAAAACATAGGCTGAAATATGAGCTTTATAATGCAAATGCTTGTTTTATTTATTTAATCATTACTGAAAAGAATCACAAAGAATGTATCGATCATTAAAATTGGTTAAAAAGCAATCAGAATAACTGCTTAGTAAATGAAAACTTTTTTGTCAATTTGAGTTTTGTAAGATGTGGTTATTTCTGATCAAAATAAAAAGGCATGGTTGAAATACTTTAAACAAGCCTTTGAGCCAAAACTACCAAACAGCAGTATTTCTGGTTCTAATATGGTTATATAATTAGTATTTTCCCAAATGGAAATCCCCCTTCCTCAAAAAAATTAGGTGAATAAGAAAGTTAAGCTCTATTTCTAGTGAAATTTGATTACAGTTGAAACTTTAAATCAGAAAATGGATAGTCTACGGCCATACCACCCTGAACGCGCCCGATCTCGTCTGATCTAGGAACCTACGCAGGGTCGGGCCTGGTTAGTACTTGGATGGGAGAAAATGGATAGAGTGGTTGTGAACAGTGATCTAGATCATATGGAGTTATGTGCAGGAAGATGATGAGGAGAGGTCCTTCAGCTGCAGAAATCAGAAAGAGCTATTAAATTTTTCTTTCCCAAACTTAAGGTAAAAACCTAAATACTTGCTCTATTACCACAAGAGTGATCTGTATCAGTTGGAGACAGACGTTTCTCCAGATCTGATTTGGTGCTGAAAAGCAAAAGAAGCCCAGACCAAGAAGAGCAGAGAAAAGACAAATTTTGCAAGAAGCAGACTGTGGCACTGGGGAGAAAAAGGAATTTGCATACTGAACTACCCAATAGTTGGCTATCCCTAGTAGCGGGAGACTTGAAGGCTAAACAAAGTCCCACAACATTCACCCAGGTCAAAAAGAAAATTCCAACAAAACTAAAGCATGGTTTTGGGTCTACCCTACACATACATAGAAACCACCTGCAAATGCTGGGTTCAGGGGAAAAAATGTTTTCTACTTCAAGATGAATAATAAAAAAGGAACAGGTAAGGACATTTTATAGAGCTACCACAATAAAGAAAATAAGAGAAGGAATCACAAATAAAATTATAGAAGAACACTCACCAGGAAAAAACTTTTAAATATTTAAATGCAGTAAATGAAGACTCATAAATATTTATAGTGAATTAAATACTACTACTAAGAATAATATGGTTATTGCCGTTATGAAGCAAGAACACAACCTAGGATATAGGACCTCAGGGAAGAGATGGTTAGGAAACAGGATATGAAACATGAGATCCCAAAGAGCTGCAGAACACATGAAAGAAAAATAAAATAAAAAAAGGAAGGGAGATTAGAAGGAGCATAATAGAGTATAGACACTGTTGAAGCACAATAAAAGATACAAAGAACAGGAATAAGCAAACAAAATCAAATAGAAAGGAGTGAAGGAAGAATGGGAGAGAGTGAGGAAGGAAAAAAGAGAGGGAAGGAAAAAAGGGAAGGGGGAAGGATAGAACAGAAAAAAAATCAAGAGTAGATAAAGACAGGCAAAACAAATCCAATATACACATAATTGGAGTCGCAGAAAAAGGAAACCAAAATAAGCAAATAGAACAAATCTTCAAATATATAAAGAAAAACCTCTAAAATAAAAGAATTTAATCTTCCTACTAAAAAGGTACAACTTTCCTAGAAAAAATGACATAATGCTAAGAAGTTATTAGGATACAAAGAATCTTTGGATCTCAAAGCAAAATGGTAATTTGTAATAATTAAAATTTAAAAATCAGTTTGTCCTAAACTTCTCCAAAGTAATACACAAACCGCAAAATCCTAATGAAAAGATAGTGTCACCTTATAATCTAAAGCCAGTCAAAATACTATTCGAATATAAAGAAAATCAAGAGTTTAAAATGTTAAAGAACTCAGATAATTTTTCAGATAAGAACTTCATGAATAATCTACTAGAAAATAAGCTTAAGCAAACACAGAGATAATGGGAAAAAATTACAGCATAAGACCACAAGTGAACATTGAGTGTATTTAACTGCAGAATTAAGATTAAAACAAGTATGAGAATTGTGTTTATAGAAGAGAATATAATGATACAAACATTGTAAATCAGAAATGCTATAAGTAACAAAAGTTTGGAGAAGATAAAAGGTGAAAAGTTTAAGCACAATATTTTTCTCATATTTAATAGATTGAGGTAAAAGAAAATCAGTTAAAACTGACAAATCATAAAAAAAGTAAAAGTTTAATGGTATAAAGGTAATAATAAGAAGATAAGATGACAATCTAAAACTGGATAATGAGAGAGAAGGAGAGAAGAGGGGAACAAAAAGTATTAACATTTTTATTGTTACTCATGGTAGGGATAACAGATAATGGGCCCCCCCCCAAAAAAAATACCAAAAAAAATGGAGAATAAAAAAAATTAGGAAAAATTATAATGATAAACAAGTACAAAATACATATATCTTCAAATTTATCAGAAAATATAGCAACAAAAACAAGCTACATGGTGAAAATTTAAAAGTAATAAAAACAAAAGCTAAACAAATAAAGTAACAAACCTAATTAAAATCAAACCTATCATATCATTAAATGCAAATGGTCTAATCTCACCTATTAAAAGATGTGTAGCTTTGGCTGGTGTGGCTCAGGAGATTGAATGCCAGCCTGCAAACCAAAGAGTCGCTGGTTCAGTTCCCAGTCAGGGGCACGTACCTGGGTTGTGGGCCAGGTCCTTGGACGGGGGTGCACAAACGGCAACCATACATCTATGTTTCTTTCCTTCTGTTTCTTCCTTCCCCTTTCTCTAAAAATAAATAAATAAAATCTTTTTAAAAATTAGCTCAAAATAGATCATAGCTTTGCAGGTAAAACTAAAAAAAAACTTAAAAAAGTAAAAGATGTGTAGATAGCATCACACAAGAACTCCACATGTGTCATATAGAAGGCAGAGGTAAAGCAAAGAGATGCAGAATCGTTGGGAATAAAAAGATGGGCAAATGTATAGCAAGTAAATATAAACAAAAATCAGTCAGGGTTGCGATCTTAATCTCAGACACAAGTTAGTTCTGCGCAATAAGTATTAACTAAAACATATAACAGCATATTATAATACCAAAGGGTGCAATCCGCAAAGAAGTCTTCAAATCAACATCTATTTACCAAATAATACATTAACATTCCTGAAGCAAAAACTACAAGTGACACAATAAGAAATAGAGCCACATTATCAATTGCAGAATTACTTCACTGTAATCCATAATACATCAAAAGTACAAAAAACAGCCCTGGCTGGTGTGGTTCAATAGATTGAGCACTGGCCTGCAAACCAAAGGATTGCTGGTTCAATTTCCAGTCTAGGGCACATGCCTGGGTTGTGGGCCAGGTGCCCAGTAGGGGGCATATGAGAGGCAACCACAGACTGACGTTTCTCTCCCTCTCTTCCTCCCTTCCCCTCTGTCTAAAAATAAATAAATAAAATATTCAAAAAAACTCAAAAAACAAAAAATTATGATGGCTATAATGGACACATATCAAGCCCTATGACCTGAAAACAGAGAATATCTCTATTGTCAGGCATCAAATAAAAAGTCATTAAAAGACGACATATTTTAGACCACAAAAAGACAAAAATATTGCAAAAAACTCGAAGTGGCACTGAAAATATTACTTGACCCCAATGAAGCATAACAAAACCAGAAAACAAAAATCACCCACAACCCAGAAACCTAAAAGTTCTCCCTGATAGGGAGGGGGGGGAAGGGGCAAGGGAAAGCGTTGGGGGAAGGTAGAGAAAAATGTATTAAAAAAAAAGAAAGTTCTCCCTCATATAACTCTTAGGTCAAAGAGAATATTAATAAATCAGAATTATGAAATTTCTAAAAACTGTCAATAAAAACCCTATGTATAAGAACTGTTTTATTTAGGAAAAACAACAATCATCACTGAAGTGATAACTTAAATACTCATATTAATAAAGAGAAATAAATTAAAATAAATGATGTGAGTATCTAGCTCATGAAAGTAAAAACTTCTAATAAAAAAAATAAAGAATCATAATATGAGTGAATATTAAAGCAAATGTTAGTAAATTAGAATATAAAATACTATATAGAGATCTAACAAATAAATCCAAAAGATGGTGTTTAAAAAAAATGCAACAACACACCCACATACAGTAAAACATATAAACTTAACTTAGAAAGGAGGGGACATACACACAGAAAATGAGAAATAATTACAGATACAGAGGAAATTAAAGTAAATCACAGATGACTTTGATCAACATGCAAATTACTTCGAAAATCTGGTTGAATGGATAATTTTCTAGTAAAGTGTAGCTTATTAAAAGCTGACTTCAAAAGAGAGAGGAAATCTAAACTGATCAATTACTTTAGAAGAAATTTGTTAAATAGCTTCATCTCTCCCCTCCCTCCAAAGATAAGTCCAAAGCTTACTTAGTTCAAAGGAGAAGTTCTAACAAACCTTTCAAAAATAGCTAATTCTCATGCTATTTGCAATTGTTCCAGACCATTGAAAAGAGAAGAAATCTTCCATTTTTTTAAATATAGTAATAAAAACACTGACTCAGAACACCAAAAAAGAGATTGCACAGAAAGAACATTACAAAGTACAATCAGGTTTATAAACATAAATAAACAAATCCCATATATAATATTATTTTGGAGAACCAGCAACTATATTAAAAACAATATATTATGACCAAGTATGGTTAATTTTAGGAACATAAGATTGGTTCTTTATTTGGAAATCTATTATTATAACACACTATATTAGTAAAATCTAAGAAGAAAAATCATAATTATTACCAAAGAAGCTAAAGTCAGTGTATGAGTAAATTAAATGTATATTCTTCAGAGATACTCTTAATAAAATAGAAATATGTGAAAAAATATATTAATATATCCTCCTAGCTCCATTTTGCCCTCTCTCCTAATAGTCTGTCCTTCACATGTTGACCATAGCGATAGTTTTTAAGTGGAAGTACAATCACATTCTTCCTCTGCTGAAGACCCTTTAAAGTGTCTTCATCTCATGCAGAGTAAAAACCAAGCCATCAGAGTAGCCATGGGCCATCCTTGTTATGCCATACTGCCTCTAAGTTCTTATTTCTTGTCCCTTTCTGTCTTGCTCACAGCTCGATCTACACTGACCTCTTTGCTTTTTCTTGGATGTACCGGGTACATGTGTATTTCAGACCCTTACTACCTCTGCCTGGGAAATTCTCAGCTCACATAACTATATGGTCCACTCCTTCACTATTTTCAATTTTTTTTCAAATGTCTTTAGTGAGGCCATTCCTGATCTAAACATTTGCACTCTCATTCTAACCCCCTTGTTACCTATGTTTTTCTCCATAGCTTTTGTCTCCTATTATTCTATATAATTTTCTTATTCTTGTTATTGTCTGCTCCCATTTGAATATAAGTTTCATAAGGTCAGCTTTTGTTTTGCTCACTGATGGCATGGCATACAATAAACACCTACTGTTAATTTGTTGACCAAGTAAACTAAGGGAATATTGTGAAAAAGTCCATAGTTATGTATGAATTTCTAAGATATATTTTAAGTGAAAAATATAAGATGCAGTAATATAAAATATGCTATTATTTTGTGTAAAAGAAGAAGGAAGAGTGAGGGAGAAGGAGGAGGAAGGCAATAATGAAGGGAGAGGTGATAAAATCCCTCTTATTATAGGCATAAATTATTTCTAGAAGTCTATACAAAAAACTGTAAGACCTGCTGCCATTGGGGAGGACAACTAGGTGGGTAAGAACAGAGAAAGGAGGGAAACTGTTCATAATATAACCATTTGTATCTTTCAAATATGACATATGAAAATATTTCAAAAATACCTTTTAGAAAAACAAATACATGAATAACTTAAATGACCAAACAAACATTATAGAGATAGCTAATGCCAATTAAACACACAGACACACACAACATACAAATATATTATTAGGATGAGTGGTATAACATCTTGGTTTTCCAGATTCTGAAGTAGGAGAAAATGATTCCAAAAGATATTTGTATATTATATATTTTAATATACATTTCAGTATTTCAAGGTAGCTTTAAGGACACACGAGTTCTGGGTTATTTTGTTTTAATTTTTGTTTTGTTTTATTTCTCAGTTCAGCATCCAGTCCCCTTCTTATGACATACCCTTGATTTTAACTTTGAGAAACTACCCTGCCCATCTCTTTCCCCATGTGCTTCAGGCTGAGAGGCAGAGTGTACAATTCAGGCTAGAACAATTAGTACATCTCAGGACTCTCACCACAGTTACTGTTACAGATCTGGACTCAACCACCTGGCGCAAATCAACGACTAGTCAGAACTTTTGGTTGATCTGCTGAGGAAGCAGATTCTTGAACTGGTCAGGTGTTAAAGTAGAAGTAAACAGGGGTCACTATGTGGACCTGAGAAGATACTCAAGCACAAAAAAAAATGAATCCTGGGGAAAACATTTGAGACCTAGAGCCAACCCTACCTGAAGGCAGGAAATTTGCTCATGGACTTTTTAGCTCATATTAGCTAAGAAATTACCTTTTTCCTTGTGTTAGCTTGAGCAAGGTTATATGCCACCCATAACTGAGGAGTCTTGACAGATAATGTAGCCAGTATTCTCCTGAACCATAAACTCTAGAATACTAAGATATTGGGAAACTGGAAATATTGCCCAATGTCACAATGACAGAATTGTTGAAACCAAGATTTGCATCAGGATTATCTGGCTCCAGAGCCCTCATTCCTCTGATAATGTCTTGATGCTAAGGTCTCAGATACAACTGAGGAAAGCCCAAGAGTGAGAAAGAAAAAGACACAGAGAGAGTGAGAGGAGACAGAGGGTGAAGAGATTATATTGTTGGACAACATCATCACACATGAGAAAAAAAAATCAATAACTAAAGGGGCAAAACTTCTCTGAACAAAGCTGATACAACCATTAAATGAAATAGTCACACGATGCTTAGAGGCCTAAAGGCTATTTCATGCACCCAGTAGAACGCTCACTGCTGAATGAATTTAAACCACCTTTTAGGTTTTCTCTTATAGAATGTGACTGAAGACTTGAGTATCAAGAAAAGGGTGTGATTTCATTGACTATTTCCTTGGTGCCTTCCCCTAAACCCCTAAAGAATAAGGACATAAGAGTCAACTAATAAAAATAGTTAATAATTTAAGTTATGACTTATTCTTTAGAGCCAGTATTTCTTTTGACATTTTCTAAAGGGGAAAGAAAGTGGACAAAAAACTTGCCCCAGGATTCCAAACTGCAGGTGGCATCAAAGGAGCTAAAACCAAGAGGAAAGTTCCATTCATCAGCTTCCTCCTGCCCAATAATTTCTTCTATAAGAGCTTGTGGAAGATCACTGTATGACACGGTCATCCACTTTTTCATACTGGTTTCCCTGGTGGTGATAAAATTGATTTTCTGAAACATATTCTTAGGGCTTTGTACACTATGAAGCGCTAGAGAAACAAAGGTGTAATAATAACTACTCTCTTTTTTTTTATTTTTTTATTTTTTTTATTTTTTAATTTTTTTTTTAATTAACTTATTTACTTTTTAAATACATTTGTCTCTGCCTTCCCCCCACCTCTTTCCCTTGCCCCCTCCCACCTTCTCTCCCTCAGCTCTTCCCCTTTGGTTTTGTCCATGAGTCCTTGCCATATGTTCCTTGACTTTCCCCTTCCCTTCCCTTTCCCTGCCCCCCCCTTCCCTCTTGTCTCTGTTGATTTCTTTTCCTTTCAGTGTTGCTGGTCATATTTTCCTTGCATCTTTGCATTGTTGGTTAGGTTCCGCTTATAGGTGAGATCATATGGTATTTGTCTTTCGCCCCCTGGCTTATTTCGCTTAGCATGATGCTCTCCAGTTCCATCCATGCTGTCGCAAAGTTTAGTAGTTCTTTTTTCTTTCTGCTGCGTAGTATTCCATTGTGTATATGTACCATAATTTTTTGATCCAGTCATCTACTGATGGGCATTTAGGTTGCTTCCAACACTTGGCTATTGTAAATTGTGCTGCTATGAACATTGGGGTGCATAGGTTCTTTTGTATTGGCGTTTTGGTGTTCTCAGGGTATAGTCCCAGCAGGGGGAATCGCTGGATCAAAAGGCAGTTCCATTTTCAGCTTTCTGAGGAAATTCCACACTGCTTTCCATAGTGGCTGCACCAGTCTGCATTCCCACCAACAGTGGACTAGAGTTCCCTTTTCTCCACAGCCTCGCCAGCACCTGTTGTTTGTGGATTCTCATTATTAGAAGAATGTGGTTTAGAGCAATGATCCTCAACCAGGGGGTGATTTTGCCCCCTGGGAGACATTTAGCAATGTCTGGAGTCATATTTGGTTGTCACAATTAGTGAGTGATGGCAGTGGAACTGGCAGCGACACTGGCAGCTAGTGGAGAGAGGCCAAGGATGCTGCTAAACATCCTACAAATGCACAGTGCAATCTCCCACATCAAAGAATTTCTGGCCCCAAAAGTCAATAGGGCTAAGGTTGAGAATATCAGGTTTAGAGGAAGCGCAGTATTTATTAATATTTTGTACAACCCCAGTGATACAATGTCCTCGTGTATGTTTGTGTGTGTATTGTGTATGTGGGAGGGTGAAGGGTGGGAGGGCTGTTTGTAGTGCAAATTTATTCTCTTCTATCATCCATGCACCTACTAGGCATCCAGACTTCGGTGGCTGAACCTTGTCCTCATGAGTGCGTCTGAGGTAAGCATTTTGCCAATCAAGTCATCATCACCCAATGACAATTTCAGGCTGCCCTTAGGGAAGGAACAGCAGATGTTTATGTGGAAAGGGTAGTTTCAATATTACCTATAAAATTAGCTTCAATTTTGAGTCATTAATTTATCTCCAGGCGGGCATTTCCATTGCTGCAGTTTGGGGTAGCTCTTGTCTTCATTTTGGGAATGCCAATTAAACTTTTGTTCGATTCCCAGTTTCAGCACCTGTTCATCTGACAAAGATGGAAATGACTCTCTCTTTAAGCCTACATTGCTGGGTACTAATGTCCTAAGCCTTTCCATCTCCCCATGCATTATGTCTTCACTCATCACCATTAATAGGTAACTAATCTTCCAACCACCTGTGGTCATACTTCAACACACCTTGAGAGGCTCTCAGAAAATGCATTTTAAATAAATTCATTAGCATAATACATATAATCAAATAACATGCTTAAAGGAAACAGAAATCCTAAAGAGTGGGTCCCCTAGCAAAAATTTAATTTTTTTTACAAACCTGAAATGTCCTTCCTATGGAACTGGAGGGTGATGGCATGAAAACTTGTCACTCTTGTTGTCCCCCACTCTAACTTCTCTAAGGGAGACAGCCATAGAAAAGATAAATTAGTGAATAGTAATTGCTTCCTAGTCAAATCTGAATGTTTTGACATCATTCTATATTTTACTGATAAACATAATTCAGACCTACTATTTTAAAAAAAATCAACTATTCAGAAGAATAAAAAGTCCTTTTACCTACTTGCTGTAGTTATTCCTCCATAGAAGAGACCAGTGTAGAGAGTTTATTGTGGATCTTTTAATATCAGTTTTACATTCCTTCATTCAGCAGATATTTATTGAGCCGCTATTAAGTATTTGGCTACTGGGGTTATAATGGTGAACAGGAGAGAGATGATTCCTGCTTTAGGTACCATATATTTTAGTGAAGGAAGGAAATAGAGAAAAGCAACAATTTCAGATGAATGTATAAAGAAGAAATCATAAACTATGATAAGCTCAAGGAATGAAACAAACCCATGGCTGGAACAGAGAATACTAAGGGGGCCTGCACCAGGTAAAGGAGTCAGAAAACACTCTCAGAGAAACTAAAACCAGAAGGATAAGAAAAGGCAGGTGAGGAATGGGAAGGTTGAGTTTTTTACCTAATATATAATAGATATTTATCCATGTTATTTCATAAATATTTATTAATTTTAACTGTATTTTCCATTACTAATTAACCTCCTTATATCCCTTTCCTCCCTGCAATTACCACACTGTTGTCCATATCCATGGGTCCTTTTCCCGTTTTGCTCAGTCCCTCCATCCAAAATGTCTCCATCCCAGTAGCTGTCTGCTTGCTTTCTGTCTATGAGTCTGTTTCTATTTTGCTTATTAGTTGTTTGTTCATTAGATTCCACATATAAGTGAAACCATATGGTATTTGTCTTTCTCTGAGTGGCTTATTTCACTTAGCATAGTGTTCTCCAGGTCCATTCATACTGTTGCAAAGGGTAAAATTGTCTTTTTTATGACCAATTAGTATTTTTTTTGTGTAAATGTTCCATAGTTGTTTTGTCCAGTCATCTATTGCTGGACTCTTGGGTCGCTTCCATATCTTGGCCATTGTAAATAATGTTGTGATGAACATAGGGATGCTTATGTTCTTTTGAATTAGTTTTGGACTCTTTAGGATATATTTGCAGAAGTGAGATCGTTAGGTCAAAAGGCAGATCCATTTTTAACTTTTTGAGGTATCTCCATACTGCTTTCTACAGTGGCTGCACCAATCTGCATTCCTACCAATAGTGCAAAAGGTTCATTCTTCTCCACATCCTCACCGGCACTTGTTTGTTGATTTATAGATAATAGTCATTCTGATAGGTGCTATCTCATTGTGGTTTTAATTTGCATTTCTCTGATAATTAGTGACATTGAGTATCTTTCGATATGTCTATTCTCCATCTGTATGTCCTCTTTGGATAAGTGTCTATTCAGGTCCTTTGCCCATTACTTTAATTAGGTTCTTTGTTTTTTTTGGTGTTGAGTTTTGTAAGTTCTTTGTAAATTTTGACCCCTATTAACCCCTTATCAGATGTATTGGTGAATATGTTCTCCCATTCTATGGGTTGTCTTTTTATTTTGTTGATGATTTCTTTTGCTGTGTAAAACCTTTTTAGTTTGATGCATTTCCACTTGTTTATTTTTTCTTTTGTTCCCTTTGCTTGCAGAGATATAACCAATAAAATATTGTTACAAGCAATGTCAGAGATTTTGCTGCTTATGTTTCCTTCTAGGGTGTTAATGGTCTTGGGTCTAACATTTAAGTATTTGATCCATTTTGAACTTATTCTTGTGTTTGGAAGGTGGTCTAGTTTCATTTTCATACACATATCTGCCCAATTTTCCCAACACAATTTATTGAATAAACTATCTTCATCCAATTGTAAGTGCTTGATTCCTCTCTTGAATATTAATTGACTATAAAGGTATGGATTTATTTCTGGGCTCTCTATTCTGTTTCATTGGTCTATGTGTCTATTTTTATGCCAGCACCATGCTGTTTTGATTACTATGACCTTATAGTCTAGTTTGATATTAAGGAGTGTGATTCCTCCAATTTTGTTGTTCTTTCTCAGGATCACTGTTGCTATATAGGGTCTTCTGTGGTTTCCTATAAATTTTTGAAATATTTGTTCTCGTTCTGTCAAATACGTCATTAGAATTTTTCTAGGAATTGCAATGAATCTATAGATTTCTTTGGGTAGCATGGATTTTTTAATGATGTTAATACTTCCTAACACTGAACACGGTATGTGATTTCACTTATTTGTATCTTTCTCAATTTCTTCAGTGTCTTATAATTTTCCATGTACAGGTCTTTTACATCCATGGTTAGATTTATTCCTAGATATTTTATTCTTTTTGAAACAATTGTGAATGGGTTTGTTTTCTTAATTTCCCTTTCTGTTAATTTGTTATTAGCATATAAAAATGTAACTGATGTGTGGATATTAATTTTGTATTCTGCTTCTCCGCTGAATTCATTTATCAGTTCTTGCAATTTCTTGGTAGAATTTTTGTTGTTCTTTTTGTACACTTCATGTCACCTGCAAATAATGACAGTTTCACTTCTTCCTTTCCATTTTGGATGACTTGTATTTCTTCTTCTTGTCTAATTGCTGTGGCCAGGACTTCTAGTACTATGTTGAATAAGAGAGGTGAAAGTGGGCATCCCTGTCTTGTTCCTGATCTTAAGGAGAACACTTGCAGTTTTTGCCTGTTGAGTATGATCCTGGCAGTGGGTTTGTCATACATGGCCCTTATGTATGTTCTCTCTACTTCCACTTTGCTAAGAGTTTTTATCATAAACTTGTGTTCAATTCTATCAAAAGATTTTTCTGTATCTATTGATATGATCATGTGATTTTTGTCCTTAATTTTATGTGGTGAATCATATTTATTGATTTGCAAATGTTGTACCAACCTTGCATTCCTAGAATGAACCCCACTTGATCATTGTGTATGATCCTTTTTATTCCTTACTGTATTCAATTTGCTAATATTTTCTTGAGCATTTTAGCATCTATGTTCATCAGGGATATTGGCCTATAATTTTCTTTTTTTGTAGTGCCTTTATCTGGTTTAGGAATTACGATGATGCTGGCCTCATAAAATGAACTTGGGAGGCTTCCCTCCTCTTAAATTTTTTGAAGTAATTTGAGGAGAGGTGTGAGCTCTTCCCAAAATGTTTGGTAAAATTCACCTGTGAAGCCATCCAGTCCAGGGTTTTTGTTTGTTGAAAGTTTTTGATTACTGCTTCAATTTCATTAGGTATAATTTGTCTATTCAGATTCTCTGATTCTTCCTGATTTAGTTTTGGGAGGTTGTAGATTTCTAGGAATTTATCTATTTCATCCAAGTTGTCCAGTTTGTTGGCATGTAATTGTTCATAATATTTTTTTAACAATCCTTTGTATTTCTTTGGTGTCAGTTATTATTTCTCCCTTTTCATTTCTGATTTTATATATTTGGATCCTTTCTTTTCTTGATGAGTCTGGTTAAAGGTTTGACATTCTTGTTTATCTATTCAAAGAACCAGTTCTTAGAGTCATTAATCTTTTGTATCGTTTTTTAGACTTTATTTCATTTATTCCTACTCTGCTCTTTATTATTTCCTTCCTTCTATTCACTTTGGGCTTTGTTTGTTGTTCTTTTTCAAGCTCCTTAAAGTGTAAAGTTAGATTGTTTATTTGAATTTTTTCTTGTTTCTTGAGATAGGTCTGTAATGCTATGAATTTCCCTCTTAGGATTGCTTTCCTTGTGTCCCAGAGATTTTGGATTGTTGTGTTCTCGTTTTCATTTGTTTTAAGGTACCTTTTGATTTCTTACTTGATCTCATTGTTGGCTCATTCATTGTTTAATAACATGTTTTTTAGCTTCCATGTGTTTGTGTGTTTTTCAATGGTCTTCTGATTGATTTCTAGTTTCATAGCATTTTGGCCAGAGAAAATGCATGATATGATTTCATTCTTCTTAAATATTGAGACTTGTTGTGTCCTAACATGTGGTCTAACCTAGGAAACGTTCCATGTGCACTTGAAAAATATGCGTATTCTTCTGTTTTGCAGTGAAATGCTCTGAAGGTACCAACTAAATCCATTTGATCTAGTGTGTCATTTAAGGCTGCTGTCTCCTTATTGATTTTCTATCTGGAAGATCTATCCATAGAATTCAATGGGGTGTTAAAATCCCCTACTATGACTGTATTTCTTTCTGTCTCTCCTTTTATGTCCATCAAGATTTGCTTTACATATTTAGGTGCTCCTGTGTTGGGTGCATAAATAGTCACTAGAATTATATCCTCTTGTTGGATTATTCCTTTTATGATTATGTAATGTCCTTTTTGTCTCTTATTGTAGTCTTGGTTTTAAAGTCTCTTCTGTCAGATATAAGTATTGCTATCTCAGCTTTTTTTTCCTTTCCATTTTCATGAAGTGTGTTTTTCCATCCCTTTGCTTTTAGTCTGTCTATCTTGAGATCTGATGTGGGTCTCTTGGAGACGGCATATATATATGGGTCTTGTTTTCTTATTCATTCAGCTACTGTATGTCTTTTGGTTGTAGCATTTAAGCCATTTACATTTAAGGTGATTATTAATAGATACATATTTATTGCCATTTTATTTTTAAAACTATTTTCCTTTCTCCTCTTCTTCTTAAAGCAAGCCCTTTAATATTTGTTGCACCTCTGGTTTGGTATTAAAAGGCTCCTTCAGCTTTTTCTTGTCTAGGAGCTCTTCATTTCTCTTTCAATTTTAAATGATAGCCTTGTTTGGTAAAGTAGCCTTGGTTGGTAAAGTAGCCTTGGTTGTAGGTCCTTGCTTTTCATCACCTTGAATATTTCATGCCAATCCCTTCTGGCTTGAAAAGTTTCTGTTGAAAAATCAGATGATAGTCTAATTGGCATTCCTTTGTAGGTAATGGCCTGCTTTTCTCTTGTGGCTTTTAGGATTTTCTCCTTGTTTTTAAGCTTTGTCATTTTAATTATGATGTGTCTTGGTGTAGGCCTCTTTGAACCATCTTGTTTGAGACTCTCTGTGCTTCCTAGACTTGTGTGTCTTTTTCTTTCACCAGAGTAGGGAAGTTTTCAGTCATTATTTCTTCAAATAGGTTCTTGATCCTTTGCTCACCTGTTATACTTCACGTTGTCTCAAAAGTTTCTTAAGCCCTCCTCATTCTTTCTAATTCTTTTCTTTTTTTCTGCTCTGCCTAGGTGTTGTTTTCTTTATCTTGTCCTCCAAATCACTGATTCAATCCTTTGCTTCATCTAACCTACTATGTATTATTTTCAATGTATTATTTATTTCAGATATTGCATTCTTTATTTCTGAATGGTCCTTTTTTATTGTTTCTATGTCTTTTTTTTCATGCTGTTGGTTATCCTTATAATCATGACTCTAAACTCTATATCCAATAAATTGCTTGCCTTCCTTTCATTTACTTTCTCTTTTGGCAGATTCTCTTGTTCTTTCATTTGGGGTTTGTTTCTTTGTCTTCCCATGTTGGCTGCCTCTCTGTGTTTGTTTCTATGTATTAAGTAGGTCTGCAAAGACTCTGGTGTGGGCCTGTCTCAGATGTTGCCGGTGACTGGCTGTGAGCGACCTATTTGTAGCTATCAACAATCAACAGTTTGTGGCTCCCTCTACTGGGCCTGTTTATATGCAGGAAAAACATAGGCTGTGCACCAAAGCCAGCTTTTACCAGCACTGGGCCTGGGGGAGTGTCAGCTAAAGTCTCAGAGCTCGTAGATATCCACATTAGTTGTTAAACTTAATCACAGATAGAGCTTCAAGTTGTACTCAGCAGTGTGGCTTAAGCTCCACAGGGTAGGGCAGAGTAATTCCTGCAGCTGGGGCTTTTGCTTCCCCTCAGGCTGATGCCACTTGGAGGTGATTGCCCTGCCCTAGAAAGATGGCCTCTATAGGATGGGGAATGACTCAGCATAGGGATTCTGGCAGCTGTTCCTTCAGTTCTCTCCCCAAAGTCACCAGCCACAGATTCTCATGCATCTCTAGTTCACTCTGCCCTCCCTCTGCTGGAGCCCTGAGTAAGTGGCTACAAAGGAAATTCTGTGCATTTGCATTGGCCCTTTAAGAGGTACTCTTCATCTTCAGCTGTCTCTCCCTGGTGAACAGAAACCACGCTGCTTTTCATGGCTCGTTGTTATCTGGATTATTTTCCTGGCTCTGGTGTGGTAGGCTGAGGAGTCCAGCTTGGGGTTTAGACCCCACCCTTCTCAGGGGGAAGCCCCTGGCCACTGAAATATTCCTTTGGAACTTCAGCTGCTGCCTGTGGGAGCACAGCTAGGCCTCTTGCTCCTTGTCTGCACTCCCTAGTGGTCATATTGTGGTGAATGAAATGTTTTCTTCTGTCTGTCCTTGGGTACAAGCCTTCTTTCCAGCTAGTGTTCAGTTGATTATTCAGGATGATTTCTCTACAATTTAGTTGTAATTCCAATTTGGTCCTGGGAGGAGGTTTGTAAGGCTCCCACCTACTCTACCATCTTGGATGTCTCTCTAATTCATAAATATTTATTCTTTATTTTAATTATAATTACTGAGACCTATGTGCCAGTTTTATTCCCAAAGGATAAAATAATGAGCAACACCTTTGCCTTCATTGACCTTACAATCTAATGAAATGTTTCAATACATCTGATTAATTTTAATAGTCATACAATACTCCATAGAGCAATGCATTAATTTTGTTTAGTTATGCGCCTATGGATGGAATTATTGGTGGTTTCCAGTTTGTCACTATTACAGTTCAGTGTTCCTGGAACATCTTTGCTCATTTATTACTGTGCATATTTTTGTAGGACACTTTCTAACATTAAGTGTTTACTACGTGACAGCACAATTATTAAATCATCATTCATACAATCCTCACAATCATACTTTAATGTACATGCAGTTCTGATACCCATTTTATAAATGTGGAGACCATAGCACAGATAAACTGAGAATCTTACCAATGCCTATTAGATGGTACTTGGCAGAGGACAGACATAAAGCAAGACAGTCTAACTTTGGATCTATATAGCCCCTCCCAAGAGTTAGAGTAATAGGTTTTATTTTCTAGTTATAAAAAAATTTATTATGTTTTTAATTTTTAGAATTCGAGAAATACAAATAAGAAAATTTTACAACATTTATCTTTTTAACAGTAATTTATAATAAAGATATCATTTGTCACTGTATCACTCAGAAAGTAAAAAGCAACTAAATGCAATGTCTTTGAGAAAGAATCTGACTAGGGAATCTACAAAGAAAAAGCCCTATACAATATCCCTTAAAAATATTATATATACACATATATTTACAGTTGTGAATATGTGAGTTTATTATTATTTATTAATTGTATCATTTTCCATACAAAAAACTGTAAACCTACTTTTGCTCACCCCTGTATATATATGTACACACACATACACATACATACATACACACACATGCACATTCCTGTCCTCCACCATCTTGATCATTCCCTAGGTAGAGAATGGTAGACCAGTTGAACTTGAAAATCTACAAGCTTCTTGCAGTGAATGAGTAGCCTGTTTTCTGAGAATTCTGCTCTCACTGCAATTGGTTTTCTGGCTGCTCTACTTGGAGACTGCAAAGCTGTTTAACACTCCACAGGAAGCAAAATAAGCCAAAAGATGGTCCAAAAAATGATTCCAAGATATAGGTCAGTATCCCAAATCATCAGATTCCAGGGCACCCCATGGAAGTTCTGGGGCACTATAGGTCAGTAGTACAGAGAAGAGATTAAAAACACAGGCTTTGGAGCCAGAGAGCTAAAGTCCAAAGATATATGACCTTGGACAAAAGACTTAATCTTTGTTTGTGTCGATTCCCTTATATGTAAAATGAAGAAAATACTAGAACTTACTCCATTAGTTGTTAGCACAATTGTGAACAGGGTGTTTAAGATCTTTGAAGTACTTAAGATAATGTTATTGAGTTAGCACTTCATAATTCGTATTAGTTATTGTGTTACAGAGTCATCTCTCAGTCTCTTTAAGATTTATCCCTTACTTTTAAGAACTTGGTACTACTAAAAGATTGAAAAATGTGAGCACAGGAGAAAAAAACTGGAAGGGCCAGGTACTATCGCTTTTCTACACCTAGCAGAATTAGGGTGATATTTTTCTTCTTGCTTTTGCTTCCATGTATTCTCTAAGTTGCCTTTGCTGAATATGTGTTACATTTTAAAAATTAGAATAAAAACCCAATAATTTATTTTAAACACTTGTTACCAGTTCAGCAGGAGGAGAGAAAAATTGAATGAACAAGTCCAGTTTTTAAAAATAGATACTACAGATCTTATTCATGGTGAGTTAATTCTTATTACTTAGTCTCTTTTGTCTGTGATGTATTACCATTGTGACTGATCATCATTGTTGTCCTCATCACCAAAAGCTTTTACTAGTGCTGATACCTTAAATAAGCAAAGTAATTCTAATATTAGTCATATCATTTGACCCTCAGTTCCCTCAAACATCATAGGAGGTTAATAAAAATCTGCTCAATCAATCCAAACACTTCACAAGAGGATAAGATAACACAAAATATGACAATGAAATAATGATATTGACATTAAGGCATATATTAGGAAATCATTTAATTATGACACTCATAGTTATACCTCATACTGTTTTCTTCTGACAAGGTAGATAAGAACACTTATCCCAGCTAAGGAATAAAGGAGTTGACAATACAGAGAATTGACAATGGTTTTTCAACTCATACTTGGGATAATGGTAGAGATTACACCAAAAAGTGTCCTCATGCCCAAACAGCTCTGAGTGGCCTCCTGGTTTAGCTTTGATCTATCTTAATCCAAAGAAGCAACTGACATCTTCTATACCTCTGCTTGTTGCGATTCTACTCCACAGCAAGTCAGAACCTCGAGGAAGTTTTAGCACCCTTTAGAGATGAGATGAAAGTCTCAATAATCTTATTAGTTCAATAATGCTGAAAGACAAACTGAAAAGGTTTGTAAAACATGGTGTAAACAAGGCATTGCTTATAACTGTTTTTGTTTTCTTGAAGAGTCTACTCCTCAACTATCTTTGAAATCAAAGTTCTCGATGTTATGGGGAAAGGCTTCTAATAGTGCTAGGTTGAAATGTAAAATAGAATATAAAGCTAAAGACAGATAACCAAAATGATAAACAGACTGACAGACAGACATAGATATTGTATAATCTTAATATTGCACCTTTTAAAAAGTTCATAGTTAGTTAATATTAGGCTTCTCATAATCTGTTAAGTGAAATTATGAGTTATTTTCTGTTACTCTGGAAGGAGCTTTTCAAATTTTTCTACAATGAGCATAAATTACTTTTATGGTTACTAAAAGTAAAAAATGGATAGAGAGCAGCAGAAGTTGTGTTTGTTTGCCCAGTAAATACGAGGCATGTGTGGGGGTTGGGGAGTGATGTTAGGTCTTCCTCCAACTCCAGGCTTAGGCCCTAGTATTTTATCCCAGTCAGCTTTATCCATAGTTAAACCTACAGTTTTACCCACTTCCCTAGCTACTTGTCAAATAAACCCAGCCCTAAGCAATTCAAACTATGGTGTCATTCTGGCCAGAGGACTTGGTCTAGTTTAAACATGAGGGGAGTTTTCTGGGGGCTTCTGAGAAAGAAGGTCATCTGTCTATATGAGAGAGCCAGAGAGAACCAGAATTTTCCTTTTTGTTCGGGTTGATATAATATATAGATATAAAGCCCAAAACCACGAAGAAACTGACAATAAGGAAAGATGGGAGGGAAATAGGACCTCTGTGATATCGGGGAATGGCCGAATCACACCACCTGTGAAACCCAGCATGTCGTTGGACCTTCCAAATACGGAAACCAAAAGATCTTCTTTATCATTAAGGCCAGTTGACATTTTCTGTTACTTATACTATACATGTGGGTATATCATATACATGAATTTACATAAATATAAAGGGACTCTTCTTCATGATACCCCACATTTTTAAGTAAATGCTTTATTAAAAGTAATTTCCCAATTGAATTTTTCTTCAATATTTTCTTTTGAAAAAATAAATAAGGGTTGGATTAGAGGACCTTTATATCTATACTCCAGATGTAAAAACCTATGCTTCTTTGAAAATTCAAACTACAATGACATAAAATTTTTAAATTTTAGATGTTTCAAACTTAAGCTTCAGTTGTTTTTTTAAAGCTATTTGCTTTATGACAAACTCTCCTAATTTAGAGAAAATTCTGCCAGTTGTGGTTTTATGCACATTTATAGTCTTCAAAAGTAGATAGAATAAACTATAATTCTAGTAAGAGGGATGGAAAATGTAGACAAAGCTCATTAGCCTTGTCAGACATTTGATAAATAATTATAAACCAACTGTGGTGAGATATATGCATAAAGCCAACCTTTGATCTCTTTGAAAACAACTGTTCCTGCAACAACTTAAAATTTTAATCACACACAATGTATCTTCTAGTATAGAACATGGAAATGTTCTTTCAATTCTGCCTGAATCTGGATATTTTCCACATGATTGTTAGTTAAGAAGCAAATTCTACTCTATACTGCATTTAAATAATGGGCTAAATAGTTAGCATATAATTTGGGGATTAATCAGCAAAATGTTTATCATATACTGAATGGAATCTTTCCCACATTAACACTGTTGTTAGACTGTGGAAAGATTAAGCACACTAAAGAAATATACTCATTAGCTTTTAATGATTGTAACAGACAGATACCATAGCTTTAAATTGCTTTTAAAGTCTGGTTTCTATTATAATCAATGCTCCAAATAAACATTCATCATTATGAAGACAAATCCTGTAAGTCATACACATATTTCTGTCTCCCTATGACAGACACTGATTTAGAAAGGAGAGAGAAGATCCAACCTCCGGGAAACAGCTGGTCTCCTTAGATAAGGAAATCATTGAACTGGCTTTTAATATTGTAAAAAAAATAAAAAAATAAAAAAGGAGAGAGAAGGGAAAAAAGGGAGACTGTAGGAGCCAACAACAAAAATCTGAACTACTTAGATGAGACACTACAATTTATGATTCACAGAACATAAGTTTCACATTTCTTGACTGAACTACTTAGATGAGACAATACAATTTATGATTCACAGAACATAACAAGTTTCACATTTCTTGATAGTGACTTTCATCTATAGGTTATGTTTTCACCTAAATAAAAATTGTCAGCTTTGCAAGTGATAGCAAAATAGAATATTTGGAGAAAATCCGAGGCATGAAAGGGTTAAAAGAGAACAGCTGAAATGCTGGGACATACTGAAGCTGCAAGACCTGACAAGCCACTTATGAAAAGCACAAATAGCAGTAAGAACTCGAAGAAAGCTAAATGCTCAGGATAGTGCTTTATTTTCCTCTCAAACTCATAGATCGCTGTTGCACAATGATTTAATATGTACAGATTCATGATGTTATCAGAACATAGGCAAAGTTCCCACTGTAATCAATGATGGAGCACTATTTTCATGAATCGCAAAAGTTTTAGAAATGAATGTACATTTTATTGTTAGTTGCCAGGAGTGTTCCCTTTCTAAGAAACAGATGTAAATCAAATTTCCCCTTTTCCTAGATTCTTCAGCAAAAGTCTCTACTGAAATCTTCATAATGTCAACAATTAAAAGAAAGAAATCATATTATCTCTACCATTTGGAACTAAATGTTGCCTTCAGAAAAAAAAAGTGCATTAATTAAAGAGCATTTCATTTCAAGTGGCTTGACTCTGTTTAAAAAATGATATTCTTGGTCAACCCCTTTTTGTAGAGTTTGAGAACTTGAAAGTGACTTCCCTTTCCTAAATGTATAAAATATATGGGAACTCTGAGAAGGGAAATGCTCACTGAGGATTAGGAGGAAGATGCTTAGAAACTTTTCATCAGCCTATCAATGGCTCCTGGTTGTGCGCAGACTCCCAGGTATCAGTAGCAAAGAGAGCAGTGGCTTACATTGTGCATACTCTTCATCCTCAGTATACTCGTTGTTTCCTTATAACTAAAATGATTTTAGGAAATGTACTTTCAGGATTATAGAAGCCAACTGCTAATTTTCAATGAACACAACTCCTGCATAGAGGAGTTCACCAGCATGGATAATATAAACCTGCAGACAATCCCCAAATCCTTGTTTTGGGGAATTAAAATGTATTACATGATTTAAAAATATATTTGACTTTCTAATTATATTTACCTTTTCATAATATTAAACAGCTTTGTTTTTCCAGGCCACATATGGCAACCTCTGAACAGCTCAATGATGAAGGAAAACTTCCTGGATTAAAAAAATATATATATGAATAAAGACAATGTCTAATACTGACTTTTAGAGAGAGCTGTAATTGTACAATTAATCATTATGTTTTTTTTGAAAAACACATTTAACATTAGAATGTGTTATTAGTCATAAAGCAGTAATAAAATCATCCATAATCCTGCAATGCAAATAGAATTACCGTATCACTTCCATATGCATTCTTAATTCGTATACTTACTTTCAAAAAAAATTAGAAATGCATGAAAAGAGCTAGAATGGATAGTAAGGAGAAAGAATATAAAAGAAGCCAAAGATGATGCAAAATGGAGGTAGAAAAGGAAGGGAATAGGGGAGGGAAAAACTCAAGAGACTGGATGGAAAGAAGACAGGCCAAGAGACAGATAAGTTATTACAGACAAAATTAGGGGAAAGTTATGGAAACAAAGACCAAGTGAGACTCTCATTGTAAAAAGCTATAAGAGGCTTCTTTTGGACATTACAAAAAAATGTCTTTAAAAAAAGTCTGGAGGTAGACAGACTAAGGCTGGTGTGAGGCTTTTATCTTGGTACTACACCATCCTAGCACATGGCTTCATCCTCCAGGTCACACTCTCATGGGATTAGGCCAACTTTCACATCCAAGGTGCAAGCCTGAAAGAGGTCAAGCAGAGGAAATGAGGAGATGCCTCTCAATTGGATCAGCTCCCTTCAAACAGTCTTTCTGGGATTCCCACTCGACACTTCTTGCACTCCATTGGCCAGAGCATGGTCATTACTGTGAAATGACGCTGTAAAACAGGCTGCAGGATGGAGTCTAAAATTGGGTGGCAGTGAGAGCCGCTGACATTGGGGTCATGTAACCAAACAGCAAGGGGAAATTGGAAAGCTTGTTGCACTTGGAATTCTTTAGTTAGCATAGTTTATCATCTACACTAGGAAATGGCACTCTAGACCCCGATTCTCTCTGGTGAAATCCTGGCTCTGTCCCTTAATGAGTTGTGACCTTGTGCAAGATTCTATGTTCCATTGGTATGAGGACTAAGTGCTATATGTAAAGCAGTTAGAACTGTGCCTGACACACAGTAAATACTCAAGAGACGCTAATTAGTAACAGTTTATTTTCAAATATTAGTTTATTCTAAAAAGGACGGTTTGGAGCCTCAAAAATACATGGAGAAATAACTTCAATTTTAGAAAGTTTCTTGAGGATCTTAGCTATATTGGCCTATTTGGTAAGAACCCACTAAAAGTTCCTTGGCATTCAAAATGTGTCAGGTTTTTAAATTCCTTCTGGCGATAACATTTTGTGATTCTGTGATTGCTTTATCTTTGTTATTTAAGAGATTAGCTAAGACTGCATCACTCCTTAATGCATTTATATGTAACATTTGAAAATTACATTTAATGTTAAATGTGCTTTTTTGTAATCAAGTTTGCATCTTGTGGGAATAAGGCTTGTAAAAGGAAAAGGGAGAGAGAGAAAGAGAGAGAGGGAGGGAAATGCTTAAGAAATAAAAAGAACAACCACCGTTAACAACTCCTGAACCATTCCTAAGAACCTGTGAGTAACTGCCTCAGATAGTGTTAGGTGGACGTTATTACCTTCTTAGCACCTGGTGGGTTACTCCCATCCTTATCTATGGAAGCAGAGAAAATGCTAGGGATTTGCTGATCACATGTATATATTTATATAATTATATAATCGCTTTCCTTTATCCACCCTCAAGTTGGTGAGGTCCTACATGCCGTTTTAGTCAGGTTGTGAAGGGACGGATTAATTTTCCTATGTGCAGAAATGGTTGTTTCATTACTTGAGTAGGCACTGATAAAATGTGTTGATATGCATGGAATGTTAATTATGGGGAGGACAGAGGTTTTGGGGTTTTTTATGGCTCAAAGATAATGTTACTGGTGTTTTGTGTTTGGTGTGCATGCATGGGTGTGTGTGTTTGGGTTCCCAGTAGAGGGAGAAATGAGGTAGACGTTGGAAAGGCTGGCAGGACCCCTGATGCGTACTTGCTGAAGGATGCGCTTCTAAGTTTTTCTCCTGGAAAGAATAATCAGGTCCAGAAGCTGAAGAACTGGATGTCTGCAGGTCTGCCAAACTAAGGGCACAAGCAATGCTGTTTTTGAGACATAAAATACTAAGCATACTTTCTGATCGAATCTCCAGGGGAAAGGATTACATTAATTAAGAAGTATGAATGCTTAATGGTCTCATATACTCATCAGGCTCATATGGAAGACCCACTATGTGCTATGCCAAGTTGGAAAACAAATGCGCTTGGCATTAGGTTTTAAAAAAAGCCTGACTTGGGACTATCAGAGGCCTGGATCTGGGATGGGGCAAAGCTCCTAGACTTTGGTTGCTCATCTAGAAGACATTACCAACACACATGCATTTTTCTATCTAAAAAGGGGATATTCATAAATATGTAGAGGCACTAAAGTTACATTGATCAGCACAACCCATTACAGTTGCCCTAAACACAGGGGCATATGGGGTAGGGAAGACTCCAGGGGTGAATAAGGATGATCTAAATTAAATAACAATTAATTTATAATAACAATAAATAAATAAATCCTTTTTATACATGTACAATTCCAGTCCCTATTCTAAGACCTTTTTGTGCTTTAACTCATTTGATCTTCATAACATCCTTGTGAATGATGAACCAACAAGTATCCACAATTATATACCCCACTGTTTAGGCAAGAACACTTTGACACAAAGCTAACACAAGTTAAGTAATGTGTCCAAGGCCAAACAGCTAGTAAGGAAGGAGTTGGGATTTGAACCAGCTGCAAAGAATAGGTTTAAACCATATTCCACATGAGGGGAGAGCCTCATACTGAGCTCTCCAGTAATTGCATAGACAGGGTGGCAGCTTATATTTTCCTCATCACCTCTGGCTCCACTTTCATGTCTTTGCTGCTATCATAGTTTATAGATTGTTTAATCATCTCCATATTGCCTTTGTTCTGTACCTCAGCCCTATAGATTTGATTCACAACTCCTTTTCCTTAACATGCTGTGCATGTATATGTGCATATCAGATCTTCATATAAGTCCCCTTAACTGGCAATTTTTAAGAAATTGTAAAAGAAAAATTAGATGTATAAACAGGTCAGCTTTTTTGCCCCATTATGCTTGTGATCTGGAATCATAATTATAAAATGGCATTCACAAACTGGTAATAAATATGTGTTATATTTGGCTAGCATAACTTTTTAAAATGTGAATTTGAATACCTGCAGATGAGACAAGCAGTTTCTAATTTACCCCAGACTCCACCACTCCCTATTGTTCAGGCAGATCATCTTTGTGTGCAAGCATTTCCATTTGTCATCCTAATAAAATCTCATGCACTAAGCAAGTTCAGTGCTTGGGTTGTCAGCCTTCAGAGCATCAAGGTGAACATTAGGAGTTGGAATATAGAGTACGAGGTAAAAATAATTTAGTGTACATTTCACTCATATTTCTAGAGCAGGAAAAAAGTCATCGTTAAATAATGTTTATTATTTTATTATTAATCATGTGTTAATGAGAATAGAAAAATTATTGCTAAATAAATTAGCAGAATCAATAAAAACACAACCTTTCTCTGCATAAAACAAAGCAATATTCAATTTCGCACATGTAGCTGGACTGGGGAAAGGGGACCTGAACTTACGCACATAAAAGCTAGGCTACTGGGAAAGAGAAAATTTGGAAAAGGAAGGACTGTTAGAACTTTAAAGTAACTGGAACCTTTAGATGGTACCAATCAGTCAATTTAAATAAGGTCACTTTACGCAGGCCATCAGACCTCCTCTGGGTCTCCTGCAAGTTTTCTGAAAGCCTTAAGGGTAACGGTGGCTCTTGTTCAATCATTGATTCATTCATTAAAAAAATATAGATGAGGCCCTGGCCAATGTGGCTCAGTTGGTTGGACCACTGTCCTGTACACCAGAGGGTTGGGGTTGGGTTCCCAGGCAGGGCACACCCCTATGTTGCAGTTTGATCCACGGTGTGGGCGCATATGGTAAGCAACCAATCAATGTTTCTCTTTTTCTCTTTCTCTGCCTAGGTCCTTGGACTATAGCAGGAAACATAGACAAAATCCACTTATATAATAGGAAAAGCCAAATGAAAAAAACAAACACATAGATTATATAGTAATTTGTGGATGTGATAAGTGGTCTAAAATAAAACAAAATAACAACAGGCCCCCCACCTCCCAAAAAAGAATAAACAAAACCAAACAGGGGACTGAGGAGGTGAGAGCCACATAGCAGTTTACTAAAGGTTCTGAGAGAATGAGGAAAGTTAATATGAAAAACACGCAAAATTCAATAGTCAGCTTACTGTTCTTTAAATGACCATCATTTCTGCTGCTTAGAAACTTACTCCTCACCAGCTCCCTCAGCCTTCCTTTTCTCCTCTTCTCCTTATCTGCTCCCTTCCACACACCCCTATTCCTATTTATTATGTATTTAAATTAGTTTAGTTCTTTTGTGTTTTTACTCTCTTGCCAACCTAAGCCCTCAGCTTCTTACCCTCCACCTCTATGGTATTTATCAAGTTATTTTTCTTACCCAGCTGAGAAATGTTTAGCAAGTTACCAAACCATCCTGAATCTACAATTCATTTCTACTCTCTTCCTATTGTTCCCCTTTCCAACTTGGTTCTTAAATGTCTGTGCTGAGCCATTGTGTTCTAACCGGAAAGCAAACTGGAATAAGGCCATTTACTTTGTATGATACTATTTGCACAGGGACTTTTTTCACTCAAGCAGCAAGAACTTTGCTTAATGATATTTTATTTGAACTGTGAGAGAGATTTCCGCATTCAATTTTGTCTAAGGACATAATATGTATTCTGGAACACAATATATGTGCCGTTATCTGAGGAAAAAATGACTTTGGCAAAAAACAAAACAAACCTTAATTTTAGGAAGAATTTAGGAAGCCAATAGACCTATTCAGTTAAGAATTGCAACAGGTAGTATTTTTCGTTGTGGGTGCTCCAAAGAATGAACTGCTTCTCTTTTGCTTATCACTGGAAATGGGCAGTTCATTATGGATCTTGGTAGTAACTAATGGTCTAAGACAATGGGGTTTGGCAAATGAGCATTTTATACCTCAGTGGCTCTTCGAATGCAGGCTAGACCATTCAGGTATTTAAGTGTTATCCATGGCCTCTTAAATTGAACAAATGGGTCTATAATAATTAAAATACTGTAAACACCGTTGACACAGTCCCTGAGTTTTCAAAGGCATTCTTTCTTATTTTGAAAGGAAGGAAATGAGGTGTTACCTTGTTAGGAATGCACTGCTTACATCTGGAAGCATCTTGTCAGGTGAGTGGAAGAGGCTCCTTTGTGAGTCCATCCCCCGCTCAGCAGCCCTCCCTCTGTGGTTCCCAGGGAGTTTCCAGGAAGGGGGCAGGAAGGTGACAGCAACTGAGCTCACGCTAATGCCCCTTTCTGGGGCTTTCCATCTCAATGAGCAGCATTTTCACTTCCTGAGCCAGACAGACCTCTCCGACATGTCACACTCTACAAGATCTCAACACATCGGGGAAATAAAATGAAGCTTCTATTTTTAAAATGATTGGAGACGCTGCATCAAGGGATGTCTTCCTCCTTCTCACCATTGGGCACATATCCCATTTTCATGAGAAAATGTTATTATAGCCTCTTCTAGAGAAAGGAAGTTCAAAAGAGACTACCTTGATAGATAACTATTTTAAATCTGGGCAGCCAATAGCTATTGAAAGGAATTTTCTATTGTTTTAAACCAATTAAAGAACAACAGCTATATTATTAATTATAGCCATGAAAAATAGTGTTGGTCTTCTGCTAGGGTATATGAGAACACTGAGCCAAAGTAGAAGAAAATGGCCCTGAAAGAGGTCAGGCAGTGAGGTCAGGTGTTATCTTGTTGAAGTTTAATTAGTTGTACATCTGAGGTCTGAGAGAAACTACCTTAGTAACCACAGTAAATTGGCTTGCAGGAAACAGAAAAAATATCCTTGCAGGGACACTTCTAAGAAAATTGGACCTAAATCAGGATGCGGTTGAATTTTGTTTGACTGTTTGGGGAATGTCACCTCCTAGAGGAGAGGATTTGTGTCTTTTTCCATTAATTCCTGAGTGCATCTTGCACAGGGCACATGCCAGAGGAAGGTCCAAGCCTTTCATTGAATCACAGACTGGAGGAAGTTCAAGGGGCCATGGCCATAAGTCCCTTGACTATAGGAAGAACCCAATTCAAAAAGTTATATATTTTAAAAGATAAATTCTCATCCCCCCCCAAAATCCAGCATAAGACATTACAAACATTTTCTTAAAGACAATATAGTCATCCTGATATTTCACTAGAATCGCTCTTAACCTGTCAAATACAGTCACAGAGAACAGCTGCTTAAAATCATTTAGCGTCCTTGTTTCATTCCCAGGAAGATCCTTCTCTCAGGGTTCTCAGACTGGGGAGAAATACCTAGTTCTTTAACACTTCATCACATGACTGTTTCCCAAATCATTAATAACATTCTAAAAATGACCTCTTCGAGGTCTTCTCCATATTCTCTTCAACATCCTACCACTATATGATGTATGCTTTTGAAGGATTTGTTTTTTAATAGCATTCCCCTCCTATTTTAAGCAGAAGCCATTTTTCTCGAGAACCATTGCTCTGTCCAGTATACTATGGGGTGACCAACTGGCCTTGATCCAGTTTCTGGGTCAAGAAACTGGAGTTTCTGGGATATGAGACTTAAAATGCTAAAACAAGGAAGGTTCCAAGCAAACTAGGATGAATTGGTCATCCTTCACATAGAAGTCCAGCCTGCTCTGACTGCTGTGGGAGAGCGTGGGAGACCTAGGACCCTATCGCCCGGCCCCAGCCCTTGCTCCTGAACCACTTTGAGAGAGTCTCCAAGGAACTCAGACGGAAATCATGCTGTGAAGGGTATTTAGAAGAGTGTTAAGTCTAGATTAGAGTTTCTCACCATTATTGACATTGGGGACAGGATAATTTTTTGTTGTGGGGTGGTGCCCTGTGCAACATAAGATGTTTTGCAATGTCTCTGACCTCTATCTACTAGATGCCAGAAGTATCCTCACAACTGAGACAACCAAAACATCTCTGGAAATTGTCAAATACCATCTCCCTACAGAGAACCACTGGTATAGTGATGATCCATTCAACTGTTCCAGATTGCAAGCTGTGAGGTGGGGCATAAAATCAATGTAGTGGGTCATAACAGCATTAAAATCAAGTAAGAAAGAAAGAAAGACAGAAAGACAGAAAGAAAGAAAGGAAGGAAGGAAGAAAGGAAGGAAGGAAGGAAAGTGTAGGAAAAGATAAAATAGAATAGCCTGGAATGAAATGGAATGGAATGAAGTTGGGTAGAGTAGTATGGCAGGAAAGAGAAGGAGAGGGGAGGGGTAGGGAAAGCAAGGGAAGGGAGAGGAGAGGAGAGATAGAGTGGAATAGAATAGAAATAGTGTGTCACATGTAGTAAAGTTATTATTGTGCCAAAAATTTTTTCCCAACTTATACGTATGTGTATATACATAACTGGGTCACAATGTGAAATTATTTTTTTTACTATGAGTTATGGTTAAAAAGTTTGAAAACCCTTACCCTTGTCTCTTTCTATCCTACTTGCTCATATTAGCCCTTCATGCATTACTTTCACCTGTTTCTGATACCTAGTTGTCACTTTTTTGCCAAATCAATCTCATTAGTGGCTTATATTTACATCTGAATTATTCTGCAGGAATTACGTGTGAGACCACTTCCTGTTTGCATGTATCCACTTCTCCAAATTGTCAAGGTCACCTTGAACTTGATTCAAGTTCACTAAATCAGGTGTTGCTGACAGATTTAATATGAATATGTTTTATTCCACTATATGAGTCACTCACTATAATTGCATAGGCCCTCAGAAATAGTTGTGGAGTCCAAGATTTTCCTACCTGGTGGCACAATTCATTTATGTTCACTCAGATTCTGTGAATATAGAAGGTGCTCAAATTTGAGCCATTTCTCACTCTAGATTTCATTTCATTCTTTCCTCTGAGTCTGCTAGTATTTGGGAAAGTTAGTCCATCCACGGCATTTTGCTTTAAATCAAGGCCGTCCAGCATGTAGCTGTCTTTCTCGGATTATGCACAGACCACACTTCATGGATACAGCAATAATAAAACCAGGACCCAAGGGACCCTGGCAGAGTGCCTAGTAAAGAAAATCACTGACATTTTTGTCTTCCCGAAGCTGTGAGGACCGAGGGCCTGATGGATTTGTAGGCCTTGATCAGGGATCAGTGGGGCCATTAGAAAGAAATTATAGTGAGTTTGATTTTTAGTGGAAATAAACCTTGCCAGTAGTCCATCAAAGATCATCTGTCTTAGTCCCCCATTCACTTACGGTCAAAAACTAAAAGTCAGCAGAAAGGAAGGATTTTTGTTATTCGAATGACACTAAGCATAATCTGGGCAGGTGTGACCTCAAGGCCAGGGAATAGCAATTTTCAGAAACTATTTGTCTACAATAGTCCCAATCTAATCCCAGGAGGATGTGGGGATCAAAGCAAGTGGGATTCAGGGACATCCCCCACCATGACCCTCTTCTTATTTACAGTGTGCTACCATTGTGTATTTATGCTTTGAATGGACCCCTCCCTCCAGTTTGCAGTTTGAAGTCCTAATCCCCAGCACTTTAGAATGTGACCTCTTTTGGAGACTAGGTCTTTTCAGAAGTAATCAAGTCAAAATGAAGTCATTAGGGTGGGCCTTACTTAATGTAACTAGGGTCTTTATAAACAGGGAAAATTTGAAGGCAGACACGCACAGAGGGAAAAGACGCTGTGAAGACTGGAGCTATGTTGCCCCGAGCCCGGGAACTGCCAGAAACTGGAGAGAGGCCAGCACAGAACCTCCCTCACAGCTCTCAGGAGGAACCAACTCTACAAGCACTGGTTCTGACTCCAGCCTGCAGAACGGTGAGGCAGTGCACTTCTGTTGTTCAAGCCACCCAGTTCATGGCGCTGTGCTACATCAGCCCTAGCACACTCCTACCGTGGAAAAGGGAATTTTTGTTTTCCTAGCACCATGAACAAAAACACACACATCAAACACATACAAACACATACTATCCACACAGACCACACCTGTATACACCCAGCCTGACATTTTCATTTCTCTCAATTATTTTTCTATTCATCTTTGTTGCTAAAAACCTCTTCACAATTAATCGGAATCCTATAATATAAAGTATTATTTAAACCAACTCTCTCTCTCTCTCTCTCTCTCTCATTCTAGCTTTCTCTTTCCTATGAGGAAGGAGTAGAGAAAGTTGAGAAAGCACATGTCCTAGGTCATGTTTTACAAACAGCAATTTGAGATCTCAATCTAGATTTTCTGCTTCAGGGTCAGTTTTTCACAGAAGAACTCAAATGTTTGCATGCTTATGCATGGAGGTCTGGTTAAAATGTCAATTCTAATTAATACAATGGGTTAAGAATAAGGCCAGAGACTCCACATTTCTAACTAGCCCAGAGGTGAGCCCCAAGCTGCTGGTCTGCAGACCACTTTCTGAGTAGCAGGCTTGATAAGAAAGGGTGTTTCCCCAAACTGGTCCACCATCGAGTTCATCTCAGACCTACTGAAATGGTCCCCAGGGACTTTGTTTTTATAAAACAAAGGATCCCAGGGACTTCGCTTTTATAAAAAGAAAGACCCTAGATCATCATCAAAGTAATCACATCGCCTTGTGACTGAATTTTGATACCATGGAAAGAAGGAGAGAATGAAGTTCTGGAATTAAGCTGCCTAGATCCAGGCATCAGGGCAACAAGGCCCTAGGACGCTTCCTGACCTTACTGGGTGTGAGCATTAAAAATGGTAACAGCAAAGTTGCGGAAGCATTTAGAGCTCTGTTTGGGGAGGGGTGTTGCAGTAGAACTGAATAAAAGAAGGAACTCCAATTAGGAACCTATTATGTCACCAACACATTTTGAGTTTCTAGGGGTATAAAACCAAGATCACGAAGATTGTGAGATTTGCATTCAATGAAGGGAACTGAAGAAGTAAAAAACAATAATACAATATTCACCCCAGAACCAAGAGACAGCACAGATGCAAGCTTCCCAGGTTATGGATGCCTTTCCTACCAACCTTGTGAATGTGCCCACAGCAACAATAGCTTGGTATCAGATTTAATGCTGGTTTCTGGATTAAGGATAAATAATGGAATGCTTGCCAGTATGAAGCTCTTAGCCATACTTAAATCTCCTACCTATAGAGCCAAGTTGTGAGAAGTTACAGTTTACGCCTGGGGTACAGTTCAAAGTTACGCACCCTGTGGAGGATGCTTGATAATACCTGTTGACTCTCTGATTTAACCTCACCATGAAAGCTGAGCTCCTCTGTGCTTCCTATAATCATGTCAAATACATTGGAACCAAAGAAGCACTAGGGTGAGAGAATTCTCCCATCTCTACTTCTTTGCAAGAACTCCTCACACTGACTGTAAATATGCTGATCAAAACCTGCATCAAAGTGAAAATGCATTTCCATATTCCCAGTTTCCTTTATGATCAACAAATGCATCAAAGAGAAAATACATCTCTTCATTCCTGTTTTTCTTTTCATTCACGATTTGGAGGTCAGAAGTGATTCACCTATAGGAATAGAACAAATAGTACAAAGTCCAGGTAGGGGCAGAACCCCATACGAGCTCAAGATAAAAGTATTTTCAAATTCTTTCCCCGGATGTACTTTGAGGGATAGAAAAATGTCTTATTTCTTTAATTAAATATATTCTACTTTACTAAAAGGCAATAATGACCATTTTTAGATTTTGGTACTTGAAATAAAAAGAAAAAGTACGGCAGGTTTTAATAGAGTACATGATTGCCTATTAAATTTTAGTCGTACTGCCTAATTCAAAAATAATATTTTAGGATTTCAATTGCACCTTAAATATAAGAAATGAAAATGAATTGCTCCTTTTAATTAAAAATGTTCTAAGACGTAGCTCAAAACTGACTCACTTCCTTGGTTTTTTAATTGATGATGACTAGGTTAAGTTCAAAAATTTTAATTGTTGAATATTCTCAATATTTCCATGTTATTTCTTTTTGTTTTAGCTTTACAGACCCAGAAATAATAATCCATGCTGTGAACATAAGTAATTTTTCTAAGAACTGTGAATTAAAGAAATTAAAGTCTGCTGTTGTGTTTGTTGGAACAGCTTACCTAGGATTACAATATTAATGTTTCTGCTTTTCTTTTGTGAAGGTGCTATTGACCCCAAAACAATCTTATTACACATTTTAAAGGAAGTGCCTGTACACAAAAGAAATAAACTCTTTTACCTCACAGTTCCCATTAGATAAAGAACTTAGAATAAATTTCAATAAGTTGAACAATTTCATTTCAGTTGTTTTATTTTCATTGAGTAAGAGTGAACAGAAATAAATACAATTTCTTAATATCTTAAAAAGTAGCCCTGGTTGGTGTGGCTCAGTGGATTGAATGGCGGCCTGTGAACTGAAGGTCACTAGTTCGATTCCCAGTTAGGGGCACAAGCCTGGGTTTTGGGCCAAGTCCCCAGTAGAGGGTTCCACAAGAGGCAACCAGTTGACGTATCTCTCACACATCAATGTTTCTCTCCCTCTTTGTCTCCCTTCTTTCCCCTCTCTATAAATAAATAACATCTTTAAAATAATTTTTTAAAGTAATTATCCTATTGGTAAAGGGATTGCTAAATATGCATTCCTAATTTGAAAAAGAAAGGCAAGAGGGAGGGAAGAATGGAGACTCGCAAGGAGGGCATGAAGGATGGAAGTCCTAAGAGGCCATTTACTAAGGTTGAAGTTCTCTTTAGCTTTAAATAAAGAGAATGTGTCATTACAGCCACACCACACCTTCCTGAGGATGAACTAGAACATTGGGCTATCGGCTCAGATGGCATCGAGATTATTCTCAGCCCTGCCATTCCAAGATTCTGTGCAACAAAATCAGACTCAGATGTTCATAAAAGTTTCCTGATAGATATTTGGTACTAATGTATTATACTTTTGAAAGCCAGAATTTCTAGAGCTCTTCTGCGTCTCTTTGTGGTGTTAAAAAATATCTCCAATTTTTACAAGGAGATTTTACAGCTCTCACCATGGGGTCAGAGCAGAAATTTTCAGGGCCTGAAGCACTATCAGTTCTTTCTTTAACTTTAATGAGGATTCTTTACTTGAAGCTTCTTCACAGCTTATCACGTGGAGACTCAGCACTGAATGAGCCTCCCCTGCTTCCCTCCGCAGCCCGATGAGCACCTCTTCCCTCCTTCCCCAGCACCAGCAGCAGCATCACAGTCTTTCTGGTTTCTCAAGTCCAAGTTCTGTAGGCCATTTATTACTGTTGAGTTTCTTGCTTGAGTCTCTCCTTTCTTATGTGATTGCATAGCCATACACAGCATCATCACCTCATCATTGCAAAGCATGTTTCCATGGGACTTAAACACACACATACACAATTGTCATCTTTCATTGAAGTACAACTTTCATACAGTAAAATATACAGCTTGATGAATTTTAACTAACATAACGTCAAATATACAGCTTCCTGGCTTCATAAATTAACATATATATTTACCAACATAATCATCAGTCAGATCAAGACAAAAAAATTCCAGCTGCCCAGAATGCTTTCTCATACCCCTTGCCAGCCCTGTGACTTGATTTTCACAGCTCCAAACATCCAAACATGCTTGAAGAAAGAATCTTCCCCACACAATATTTGGTCATTACGACCTCCTAAGGTTGTCTTGGTTATCCATGTCTACTTCCTCATCTTGCTATCTTCCATGTGGCTCAATGATGGTCAGCCTGCTCCAACACTTGTGTTTCTTTCTGTGCAGAGCAATAGCGCTGAAGCAAGGTGAAAACAGCAAACATGCCTCCACTGGGTATCAAGCCCCTACTACAGACAAGCTTTGTGTTTGTACTTAGGAATCTTTATGTCATTCAATCCCCACATATAACTTGTTTGCTTCTGTAGATTCTGCTAATGTCTCTTTCAAACCTCTACTTGCAACTTGCTCCTTCAGAAAGCCTTTCTGATCATGACAATGGCTGTCACTGAGCACCTGCTGTAGGCCATCCCCCAGGGACACACTGGTCTCACTTCTACAGTTCAGGAAGAGGTAACACATACACAAACAATTCTAGGCTGTACCAAAGGGGGGTAGTCTTCATTTTACAGGTGAGGTTCACAGAGGTTCACTGTTAGGCCTGGAATTACCCAGAAAATGAAAGGTGGAGAGAGGGTTTCTAACATTAAAGCCTGTGGATTTCCTCTCTTCTTCTATATAGGGCCTTCAATCATTTATTCAACAAATATATAATGAGCTCTTACTACGTATCAGGTGTCCTATACACTGAAAACACAGCAGCAAGAAAGCAGATAAACATCTCCGCTCTCAGGGAGCTTTCATTCTAGTGGGGAAAAAGCAGCAAAACACCATGATAAATAAGTAAAATATGCAGTATCATTAGACTGTGTAAAATATATCAGAAAAAATAAAGGGAGAGAGGGACTGTGGGCAGCAAGAGTGGCTGATGTTACAGTTTTGAAAAGAGTGGCCAAAGTAAGCCTCACTGAGGAAGCGATAGAGTCAAGTCTTGAAGGACATGAGGAAGCCATCCATGCAGTTATCTGTGGGAATAGTGTCTCATGGGGTGGGACCAGCACATGCAAAGGCCCTGAGGCAGAAATAGTAAGTCAACCAGTGTGGTGTGAAAGAAGGAAAGAATGGTAGAAGGTGATGTCAGAGAAGTAAGAGAATTTGGCATCCACATTGTATTGGGCCTTGTAGATTACTGAGATGATTTTTTTTACCTCTTTCTTATAATTATGGCTATAGAAGGATGCAGTGTGCGTACAAGTGTGTGTATGTATGTATATGTGTTTTACCATATGGTTAGAAATCTAGGTTTGCTTTATATTTATATGAATCATTTCCCAACTAGATTATGAGCTTCTTGAAGACAGAGAGCACTTCTCATATTCTTTTGGGGTTTCTCTGAGATTCCAAAATACTATATCATAGAGGGCAAATATAGCATTATCACTTCCCACCCATTAAGCCCACAGGGTCTGTGTCACTAATTCTTTCCTGCCAAATATTAATATGGCCTCAGAATCCTAAAAACCAATAACACTTCAAAATGTTTCTATTTCTAACCATTTTTTTCAGCTTCTTTCTCAGTGGTAATCATTCAGTACATGAAAAACCACTAAAGCCTTACATTCTTCTCCATAGAAATTTCTGGCTACATTACATCAACAACTGTGCGCATTATATTATGAATAGCACATATCAACAAGCGTGGTGATATTATAACGGTGTGATGCAATTTACAAAAAACACTTTCAGAAATAAGAGAGCAATACAATGTTTCAGTTTTCGACAGCCATTAATGATATCATTATAGATGGGGAGACCACATCGCACTAATTGCCAGCACATGGTGCCAGCGCAGACATGAAACAGAATGCTTCTTGGATGCAAGCATATCCATGTCAAAAATTCCCAAGTGTAATCCAAGGAACACAAGTTATTCATTCATTTAGTTGCTAAGTAATTATCGAGACCACACTATGTGCCAGAATTGGAAACATGGTGGTGAGCAAAATCAGACATAGCCAATGCCAAAGACAATGCTTTCATTAATCAAATATCATACAGGTGCCACAATGACAAGTGTTATGAACACAAGGTAAACATGGTATGAAAACCTATAGGACCAGTCAGGGGAATGCTTATCTGAGAGAGTAAATCTGAAACTGTAATCTGAAGGACAACTGGGTCCCATGTGGGAACAAGTGTTCCAGAGAGAGAAAATATCCCATGCAAAGGACCTGTGGTAGGAGGAGTATGCAAGGGCATAAAGATTGCTGTGATATAACCACATTCCTCTCCTGGAAAATGGATATAAAGAAACTGAGGTGAAAGGTACAATGTAACTTGGACCATCCAGAAAGTGGCTGCAGAGATCTGATGAAAACAGAAGCATGGATGTCTTCTGTCCACAATGTTTCTTCTATAATCCTTTCCAGGCTGTTATTGCTATGCCTCCTGCCCAAGAGGCTGAATTGTACTTAACACTTGAAGTGCTAGAGTATTTGCCTCCTTTCTGAAGAAATGGACAAGCAGCAAGATACACCTTAGGACCAAGTATGAAGATGGGGTGAGAGAGAAAAGGTGGACAGCGAAGAGAGAGCAAGAGAGAGCTCTAAGACGAAGATCTTCCTAATACCATATTGAAACTGTTACTACAGTGTCTAATGAACTCTTTGAAGTTAGCAAAATACAATCTCTTTTGAAAAGCAAATAACCAGGTCTATCATTATGATTCTTTCTTTTTTTTTTTTTTTAAGATTTTATTTATTTATTTTTAGAGGGGGGAGGGAGAAAGAGAGGAAGAGAAACATCAGTGTACAAAGAAACATCAACTAGCTGTCTGTCACACACCCCCAACTGGGGACCCAGCCCGCAGTGCAGGCCTATGTGCTCTGACCAGGAATCAACCAGTAAGCTTTTGGTTAGCAGGACATCGCTCACTGAGCCACTCCAGCCAAGGCTATCATGATTATTTCTTATAGCTAAAATTAATATTTTGATGAAAGTGGCAGGGATCTAAATCAAAAGGCTATATTGAAAGAGTCTTTATGTACCTTCTGGAGTCCTGGATTATTTAAATGTTACTACTTTTTTGCAAACGGTCAATCACTCTTATTCAGCTTATAAAAATATTGAGTAATCAGCATGAGAACTACTTAGTTATCCCAGTCTTGAACATATTTTTTTTTGTGCAATGAATCTGAGACCCTGATGATATTTATTCATTACATTTTTAATGATATATCAGGTTACCATAGCAATTCTTGTTCCCTGGAAACTTCTTTCCTGCAGCACATATTTATTGTATGCTGCATTAACAGCCTGATCCTATTGTTGGAGCTGTCTAATTAGCTCAAGTAATTTAAACCTTTTTAAAAATGTTAACCAGTAACATATAGAAAAATTATTTTTTTAGGAATAACATTTATTAAGGAAAAAGACCACCTTTAAATCACCCTTTGTCCCTGATGTTTTTCTTGACCCTGCAAATCATAATTTTTACTAAATATTTAAATATTTAAGGATTTATGCCACTCAGCTTAATGATTAAATATATACTTTTTTGTACTGTTCATCGATTATTTTTATGTTGATCTTGTATTACCATATATTACAGTTTCTATTAAATTAGAAGCTAAGTTGAATTGTATTTCCCAAAAGGATGTTGAAGTCCAGTTCCCACCATCTGTGACCATTACCTCACATGGAGATAGGGTTTCTGCAGAGGACCAAGTTAGGATGAAGTTACTAGGGTGGGTCCTGACACAACACGACTATGTCCTTATAAAAATGGGGAATTTGGACACAGAGAAAAATAGGTAGAGTGGGAAGATGACCTGGAGACACAGGAAGAACATCACGTGATAACAAAGGCTAAGATTAGGTGATGCTTGTCTAAGCCAACAAACACCAAGGATTGCCAGCAAACCACCAGAAGCTACGAGAGAGGGCTGGAGCCAACCCTTTCTTTGCAGCCCTCAGAAAAAAAAAACAATCATGTCAATACTTTAATGTCAGCTTCTGGCCTCCAGAACTGGGAAACAAATTCCTGTTGTTTAAGCCACCCAGTTTGTTCTATTTTGTTATGGCAGCCCTACCAAACTAATCATATAGAAGGCAAGACCAATAACTTGGCATTTTCTTGTTTAAGTATATTTTATTGATTATACTATTACAGTCGTCCCATTTTCCCCCTTTGTTGTCCACCCAGTACCCTCATTCCCTCCAGCAGTCCCCCCATAGTTCATGTCCATGGGTTATACATATGAATTCTTTGGCTACTCCATTATCTATGCTGTCTTAATATCCACCTGACTGTTTTGTACCTACCAATTTGTACTTCTTAATCCCTGCACCTTTTCCCCCATTCTCCCCCTTCTTCCTCCCAAATGATAACCCTCCAAGTGATCTCCATATCCATGATTCTGTTTCTGTTCTGCTTGTTTGCTTAGTTTGTTTTTTAGATTCCATTGTTGATAGTTGTGAATTTATTATATTTTAATATTCATAGTTTTGATCTTCTTTTTATTATATAATTCCATTTAACAGCTCATATAATAATGGCTTGGTCATGATGAATTCCTTTAGTTTTACCCTTATCTGGGAAGCACATTATCTGCCCTTGAATTCTAAATGATAGCTCTGCTGGATAAAGTAATCTAGGTCATAGGTCTTCGCTTTTCATCACTTTGAATACTGCTTGCCAGTTCCTTCTAGCCTGCAAAATTTCTTTTGAGAAATCAGTTGACAGTCTTATGGGAACTCCTTTGTAGGTAGCTCTCTGCTTTTCTCTTGCTGCTTTTAAGATTCTCTCTTTATCTTTAACCTTCGGCATATTTATTATGATGTGTCTTGGTGTGGCCCTCTTTGGGTCCATCCAACTTGTTTGGGGTTCTCTGTGCTTCTTGGACCTCTATGTCTATTTCCTCCACCAAATTAGGGAATTTTTCTTTCATTATTTTTTCAAATAAGTTTCCAGTTTATTGCTCTTCTTCCTCTCCTTCTGGCACCTCTATGGTTCAGATGTTGGTATGTTTGGAGATGTCCCAGAGGCTTCTTATACTATCCTCATCTTTTGAATTCTTTTTTTATCTTGCTGCTCTAGTTAAATGCTTATTTCTTCCTTATGTTCCAAATCATTGATTTGATTCCCAGACTCATCCCCTCTACGGTTGGTTCCCTGTAGATTTTCCTTTATTTCACTTAATGTAGCCTTCATTTCTGCCTGGGTCTTTTTTATGCTGTTGAAGTACTCAGTGAGTTCCTTGTGCATCCTGATAACCAGTGTTTTGATCTCTGCATTTGATAGGTTGCTTATCTTCATTTCATTTAGTTCTTTTTCTGGAGTTTTGTTCTTTCATTTGGGCCATATTTCTTTATCTCCTGATTTTGGCAGCCTCCCTGCATTTGTTTCTGTGTATTAGGTAGAATTGTTTTGACTCCCTGTTTTAGTAGCATGGCTTCATGTAGAAAAGTGAACCTGTAAGTTGTATGAGCAGAGCCTTAGGTAATCGCCAGGGCAGGCCAACATGTGTCACTGCTCGCTGGCTCTGCATGGATGAGGGCTTTGAGAGGAGCAATGCTACTGCCTGGCCTCTGGATTTTTGCCCAGGAGAAAGCTCTCTCCTGGCACTCACCCTGATGCCAGTCACTTCCATTTCTCCCCATATGCCTCTGATGCCCTTCCAGTTGTTGCCCTGGTGCTGAATTCCAGAGGGCGTTGGTCTGCATAAGTCCTGAGACCCTTGCGGTCCCTTCAAAAGGAGTCTCCTGAGAAACCTGCAGTTTGTTCTGCCACCCCAACCCTTGATCCTGAAATATCCCTCCTGATTTTTATCTACCACACAGTGGATGTGGGAATGCCCATTCTGCTTCTCCGTGCCTCTCTGAGCCACTCCGTGTCTTTGTGTCTCTCTGTGTCCCCGTGCTTCTCTACACTTCCCTGCGGTCACCTCATGTCCATGACCCCACCCATCTGAATGAATGTGGCTTCTTTAATTTCTTGGTTGTCCGACTTCCATACAGCTTGACTTCTTGACAGTTCTGGGGTGATATTTGATTTGTAGTGTAGTTGTACTTTTTGCTGTAGTAGTGTGAGGACGTGAGGCATGTTTTCCTACCCCTCCATCTTGACCAGAAGTAAGACTAATTGCTTAATTTGTATCCTCAGTTTCAAATGCAATGGTTTTTTTATTTTTATTAAGAAGTGAAGTAATGCTTTAACAGGAAGTGTCTTTAAACTACTCACTCATTCACTTGTTCATTTATCTAGTCATTAAATATTAACCATTACCACCATTTGGCAAAGTGCTAAGCATGGGGGTGAAGATCAGTAATAGACTCTTTCTTCCAGTTTCAGTAATAATAATTTCCTTGAAGGTTCTGATTGTCATTTAACAAAAGTCTATGTTAAACACTGTATGTGCATTTTCCCAAAACCAACATGTGAAAGTAGCTATTATTATCTGTAATTTTCAAGAAAAGACCGAAATCACTGAGGCTCAAAAAAAAAAAGTTGAGTAAGTTACCAAAGACAACAAAGCCAGATAGCAGCAGAATTATTGGCACTGGAAGTCAAGCCAGTCTGACCCTGCTGCACATTTTTCTTCCATTTCATTTTGCTTCTGATAAAGTATTGGGAATAGAGGAACATCAGTGACTCTAACATAAGGCATACAAGCAATAAGAGACAGAAGGAAAAGAATAGCAATGCACTATGAGTGTTAGGAGATAGAGGACATGACAACTGATTGGGTTAACCAGAAAATCACTTAATGGAAGCTGAGAAAGTCTGGGTGATTAGAAAGAGAGAGTTAGTGACAGATGATAGAGAAAGAAGGGGCTCAAATTAATGCAGGTCATCAGAGATAAAAATAAGCAAAGCCAGGATGCTGGAAGCTATCAACATAGATGTTGCTATCCAGAAGGCCCTTGAATGAGATAAGGTAAAGAAGAAACTCCAGTACTAAAGTCTCTGGGTAAGATTTGTGGACCCCAGGTGGATGGTACTTCTCTAAAATACTGTATCCATTTTCAAGAGGGAGTGTATTACTGAGTGATGGTGGCAAAAATAAGATCTGGGAGTACTGGTGGGGAATAATAGCTGACTGATCCCTCTTCCTGAACAGCTGGCTCAAGATGGACAAAAGGGTACCCTTCACTGCAGGCAGCTTCTAAGGAAATGGTGCTGTCACAGAAAATACACATTTTAAGCAGGGGAGGGTGGAAGAAGCATTTGATGCAAAGGTAAGGTTAGAACATATCCCTAAATGAGTAAGAATTTGATAGGTTATAATGGAAGGGGTAATTGAGGGGCAGAAGATTCAGGGTGGGAAAGACCTCCACCACATTCCTAGGGAAGACCTTTTACAGAAGGGTCAGAATTATATATAAATCCAATGGTGAAATCTTCCATCCTGAGTCTTAATGTATGATTGGTGGACAGTGATGAGTGCCACATGCTGAGCCTTGATAACTCATGATAACGTAAGAATTTGTTCTACAGTTCCAAGCTTCTGATCTTCTCCATAAAATCTCACATTTTGTTTTTCTTTTTATTGCTGAGGCCCTAATGATGATCTTCATAGTTCCTAATGAATCTAAGTGAATGGAATGTAGCATTGAGTAATATAATTAGGATCTGTGGTATATTATACACTGGCCTCCCTTCTCTCTCATCCTCCCTGAATACCCTCATGTTGAAAAGACTTGGAAGAAAATCAGTGCTTCTAATATAAACATGTGATGATGTTTGATGACATTTGATGAGAGGAAGAAAAGTATTGGTCCTACTTTCTGATTTAACATCAGTAGAGATAAAGTATGATAACTGGAGCCTATTCACTTACTTGGAGGCAGAAAATAACAAGAAAGCTAACAATTACAAAATAATAAGAGAACACAAACTCAAGTATGATGCCCATATAAAAAATACCTTGGAGGGATATTTTAAGAACAAACACTGGTTGCAAGCCCTGATGGCAAAACAGAAGTGTATCTGGCACCCCATTTTCTAGGACTCAATTCATTGGCCCATTCTCCACACATGAGAGAAAGAATAGGACCAGAATCCTGCATATGCTTCTGAGGAAAGCACAGAAATATAGATTATTCTTAAATAGATTTTAAATTAGAGTTCACTTAACTTCAAAGAATCTAAAAATTGGTAACTGAGATTTGAAATTATACTGTATTTATTGCTAGAGTTTTGAACCAATTAAGAGACAGAAGAGATGGAGATATCAGGCCAAAATGCCAGCTTTCTTGTCCTGTAGAAAACATAGCTTGGGTGTGAAACACCATTGGACTTGGCATTTGAAGCCAGGGATTATAAAGGTCCACCCACTGAACCACAGACAACATTGCTACTGCAGATTTTCCCACTTATAATATGGAAAAGCCAAACAAGATGGCACTTCCTGGCTCAGAAAGGAAAAAGAGAGTGAAGACCTTTATTGTGTGTTCTCTTCTTGCTTCCATGTTTTCACTCAGACAGTTGAGTCTTCCACCTCAGGGAAGAAACAGGTGATGAAGCAAATGGGAGAGGATGGGGCATGCGATGGCTCTCCCTATGGAAGAGAAGAGCCACAGGAAGCTGGAGCAAAAAAGTTTCCCACCTGAACTATACTCCACTATACTCAGAGCACTGTCTAAATGACCCAAGTTGACCGTGTGACTTAGTTTAGCTATTTTAACAAAATGCCATAGACTGGGTGGCTTAAATATCAAACATTGATTTCTCACAGTTCTGGAGGCTGGGAAGTCTAAGATCAAGGTGCCCTCAGATTCAGTAGCTGGTAAAAGCTCTCTTTTGGTGTGCAGATAGCTACTTTCTTGTTGTGTCCTCACACAGTGGAAAGAGAGAGCACTCTAATCTTTTTATCTTTTAAGGGCATTTATCCAATGTGGAGGTTCCACCTTCATGACCTCATCTAAACCTAATCAGCCCCAGAAAGACCCCACACCTAATACCATCATACTGGGGGGTTAGGGTTTCAACATATGGATTTAGGGAGACATAAGAATGCAGTCCATGACACTCCAGGAAGACCTGAACATCTATTGTCTCATGGCTCTCCTTATAGGAGGTGACCTGAACTCAAAAGCAACAGTGAGAACCAACCCCCTGGGTCAGAGGGTGAGATATGAACAGAAAAGACAGCTTCATCATCTATAAAAGGCATTGTAGCCCATTTTCCACCCACTATTCCATTTTTCTTTTTGTTCACAAAGTTTGAAAAAATAATTAAATTAGATGCTGACATTTAAAAATCAGGATACTTCACTGAAAATGTTGGGTTACTATCTTCTGTTGAAACCCTAGGTGGTCTGGCACCCCTGAGCTTATATTCTAGCAAGACAACATCCAGGAGGGCAAATTGTTATTGGCCCTTCACCTCAGTCAGGGACCTGCTTGTTCGACTCATAACTGTTCACCTGGCCCTTGGAGGACTTTGGGTTAATACACTTTCTCTAACTAATAAACTGATTGTTTGTTTTGTCTTTGGACTCCTGCAGAAAGGTATTAAACAGAAAACTCAAGAGGAAACACATTTAGATGAGAAGAAGGATGAAAGAATTTCCATATGCAAATTGAAAATGGTCCACTTAGAAGAACCAGGAAAAGCAATGTAAAGGAAGAGACAAATGGTAGCTGAAAAGACAAGGACTTGATTCTAGGGCAAGAACACCAGGGATGTGGAGCTGCTAAGAAATTGACAAAAGGCAGCCATGGAGAGTAATACTGAGAAAACCAATATGTCCAGCCAAGAAAAATATTACTTCGAAAGTCACTACCTTTCTTGCCAGTTAGTCTTTGCAAAAAATACAATGTTCTCTACAATCAATTGAAGTTGAAAAGTATTACTCTGATCCAAGTCGATTTGGACAAAGTACAAGGCAGAGAGACAAGCAGGAATAGACTGACAGAAATTCACTTCAAATTTGAGATGGATGTGTGTGGCCATGTGCTCTTGTTAACTCCATTTTTTTGCTGTTAGTGAGAAACTGAACCAATGTAACTAGATTGAATACACATAATCTCCCCAAATCTAGCTCTCTGATTTAAGCACCTCCTCTACATTTGGTAGGCAGCAATATATAATAGAATAGTGTCACTGATGGCTTCTATTTTTCTAAGGCCGATCCAAAGGCCAATCACGTGTTGCTCAAAAAGTTACACACCCAAGCCCTTGAGTCTGCATTTCAGTTAACTTCCACCAGATGGTGATGCACTGTTCACCAGTGCTCACATCGGGCTGCAAATTCTAGAGGTTGGGAATGGGAGCAAGAGTTGAGAAGTAAATATTCTGGGTCCCACATGCAAGCATACTGACCCTGTAGGCCTACATGAATCCAAGCTGCAATTCCATTTTCTTATGGTTTTTAAAAACTTCCCCGCCCTTCCCCCCAGAGATTCTGACCTGTAGTCAGTTGAGGGAATTGCTGGTGTTAGCTGCATCTTTATAAATCTGATTTTCTCAGAAAATATTAATAATTTCAATGTTAGAGATAAACACAAGAAATAACTTTAAAAAGAACAAACTAAATAAAATTATTATCATATCTCCGATGCTAATCCTGATTAGATTCTTACTGTGTAGTAAGCTACACAAAGCAAAACTGTAATAAAAAACAGCTTCCTCGGCCCTTTTAGTTGCTTTCAAACCAACTTCTTTAAAGGAATTCCTAACAGAAGTACGTGGAACAAATCCTTCTGTCAGCCTATCAAGGATTTGTGTTGACTTCATATGCAGCTCAGGACCTTGTATATAGTAGGTGGTCAATCGTGTTGTATGAAATTGATAGTTGTATTTAGTAAGATAAAAATTTCAAGGCACCAGCACCTTGTTCACTATGAGTTTATCTAATAATTAGGTAAGGCATTTATATCTCTGGGCTCTGAAATGTCAAATGAGATGAGAAGAATATTTAAAGAAAGTGCAAAAATAACCAATGAGAACAATTTTATGTTTAATAATAAAAGGAAATGTGTATGTTGTGCCAAATATTTATATATGCCAGGCACTGTTCTAAATAATATAAAGATAAATATGGGTATATGTACAAAAAATATATGTTTAATTATGTCTTCATAATAATCTTTATAACAGCCTGTGAGCTAGATCCTATTATTATCATCTCCATTTTATCAGTGAGGGATTGAGATACAAAAAATTCAAGTGACTGGTCAGGGAGGCAAGTAGCACTTGCATAGGAGGCAGATAAATGAAAGAGTCAGGATTCCAATCCTGAACTTTTGGGCACGCTGTCTCTCTTAAACCAATGACTACATTTTTTTCTTCATTGGCTTGACTCAACCTGGACTTGGTTTATAAAGTCAGCCACATTAAATATATAAGTATAGTGATTCTTTATCCCTTCTTAAGTCTAAAGATAATAGGTATATTATCAGATGCTTATTTCTTTTATTTTTATTTTTTTATCCTCACCCAAGGTTTTTTTATCCTTTCTTTTTTTCTTTTCTTGTAGAGAGAGACGAATGGGGTGAAAGAAGCATCAATCGGTTGCCTCCCATATGTGCCTAGACTGGGGACTGAACCTGCAACCTAGGTGTGTGCCTGGACATAACCTGCAATGCTTCAGTTATGGGACAGTGTTCCAACCAACTGAGCCACACTGGCCAGGGCAAGTATATTATTAAATGTTTAGAATTCTAGCTAGTCTTATTCAAACAAGCCATTTTTCTAAAATAAAACTTACCTGTGAATTGCCTAGCTAAATAAAATAATCATCATTAGAGAACATGACCCAGCTTATTTTAATAAATATTCATTAAGCATTTTCATGTGCCAGGCTCTGTCCTAGGGGTGGGGATAAAAAGATGGATCAGGCACAGGCTTGAACTCAAAGACCCCACATCCTAGAGGAGCTGTGGGCACCATAGTGGCTCACATATAAGTCATGCAGAGTGAAGATGCATGCTAACTTTACAAAGACATTTTTTGGATGGAAAAGAAGACCATGTAAGTATTTTCTGCCAAATACATTTTTATAATAATTTCTAGGTAGTTCTGTAGGAAAAATAAAGTTTTGAAATTATAAAGTATGCTGCACAGGGAAATTTAGTAAGAAAATTAATGGGCATCAATTTATAGGTTGCTAATTGGAAAAAATACCATGCCTAAAATAGAAAAATGTTGGGGTATCAGTAAACACTGGCATCTATCAAAGGGTAGTGGTAGTAAATTTAAACCTCAAATGTTAGGAGCGTGACACAAAGCTCTGTCACGTGTGCCTTATTGTCTTTGTTTCAAGAACTATCAATAGGACACACAAACTTAATCTTTGTCAGGTGTTTTGTTTTGGCTCACCTCCCCACACGGTGCATGTTCTATATGTAATGCATGTTCATGGCCACGGCTGGTGCCTGGAGATTCTGGCCTGGCAGGTGGAGAGGGACATTAACATATACCAACAAACATCATTAGACAATTAACTAGCATAGTCATTCCTTGGTATTGCGGATACCCTGAGCATACAAAAGCCTACTGATACTCAAGTCCCTTATATAAAATAGTGTAGTATTTGCATATAACTTATGCACATCCTCTAATATACTTGAAATCATCTCCAGATTACTTATACAATGTACATGCTATGTACATAGTCATTACACTGTATAGTTAAGGGGAAAATGACAAGAAAAAAAGTCTGTACATGTTCAGTACAGATGGAAACATTGCAGGCCTAACTACATAATACATGTCAGCAACAACGTAACTTTTTCCCCCAATATTTTTGATCTGCAGTTGGTTGAATCCACAGATATAAAACCCATAGATACAGAGGGCTGGTTGTATAATATAGTTTTAAAATGTTGTCATTAATAGTCAAAAGTTTTATGAACCTAGATGAAAAATGTACAATTGTCATTAAGAAAGATGTGAAGAATTCAGGGCAGAAAATACAGATTTGGGAGCTAGCGTGTAGGAAAAAAGTAGAGGTGGGAGGAATTGCCCATGAAGAAAATGTACATTGAGAAGAAAATATTTGGGACACGGGACCCTTTTTCCTCTCTCTTTTATCATAATCCATAGCATTGGCCTTATGGCTGTGTTGGCTTTGTGAGAGCTGGAATTTAAGCTTAATGATAAATGGACACACTCGAACATCACTCAAACCAATGAACTGTTGTGGAACTCCTGCAATGTTACACTAAAGGCTCTGACAAAGGCTGCAGTAATATAAAGGGACTCAGAGTAAGGGCAGCTTTAGCACAGAGACCTTTTAACACAACACAATTTAAAACGTTCATATGAAAAAGTTAGTTAGTGCAGGGGAATCAGAAAAACAATACATATTTAAATGCAAAGTTTTCTTTCAATCAATTTTTTTGTGTGTGTAAAGCCAAAGCTGCTGCTTTAAGTGTCGGTCAGCTGAATAGAGTTTCTGTTATTACTTTTTCCTGAATCTTTTACCTTTTTCATCTGCTCCCAATTTAACAGCGATTTTTAAAGGACACACCTTTTTTTAGCCTCTCAAAGCAATTCAATTTTATGGAAGTAACAACTCCTGTCTTTTCTCTCCTATTTCATTAGTTTTACATAATATTTAATTAAATTACACCCCTTTTGGGAACAAATACAACTAAATCTTGGTAGGCATACAAAGCAGCCAGTAGGAGTGGAAATACCCAGGCAAACTGGGGAATCAGCTAAAAGGGCTTTCTATTGGCCAGAGTGGCTAATTTACATCAAGTATTTTAAATGCATTTAAATAGAAAAAACAGTAATCATATCCAAAAGAGAAATATGAAGTGATTTTTCACTTTGAAAGTCAATAGTTACAGAACACCCAATATTTAGTTGAAAATTCTGAGCCATTGTAAAAATCTACCTGAACTGTCAGCCTCTCCTTCCAGCATCTCCTAACGCTCTAACGTGGGCATGCTCTCACCTTAGAATCCCTTTAGGGAAGTTTTTAGACCTTACTTATGGTATGTACCTTGTTTTACTTAGCAGTGCAGACATTTATGAGCCTATTCTATCTCCCTTAAGAGGGTATAAACTACTTGATAAAATGGGCTATACTTCTCTCACTTACATACTTTGCAAAGGCAAAGTATGTTGCACACAGTGCATCTTTGTGCAATGTATTGTTACATTGAAAGTGTGTGCATTTGTGTGTGTGTGTGTGTGTGTGTGTGTGTGTGTGTGTGGCGAGGCAGAAGGCAAGGGAAATGGAGGGCAAATATCTATGTCTTGTTCATCAATGCCTATCCTTTCATGAGATAAGGGCATATTGTGAAAGTACTCACTGATTTTCCTATCTATATATTGTTATAGTACAGTGTTTCAGGGCTACCTCTTTAAGAGGACATCTCAGCCCTAGAGATAATTTTTTTAAATTTATTTATTGATTTTAGAGACAGAGAGGAAGGGGGAGTGGAGAGAGAGAGAGAGAGAAACATTGATTTATTATTCCACTTATTTATGCATTCATTGGTTGCTTCTTATATGTGCCTGACCATGGATTGAACCCACAATTTTGGCATATCAGGACAAAGCTCTAACCAACTGAGATACCTGGCCAGGACCAAGATAATACTTTATTTATCTTTATAACCCTGTGTTTATCTTACAGACTGCTACATAGGGTTTGTTGAGTAAATGTTTGTTGAATAAATAAATGTATAAAAGACTGAATTGGAAGGTTTCCTTAAGATTTAAGGAAGGTAAGATACAGAGCTACCACTAAGGAAAGTGAGTCTGACCATATTTTGACTATGTAAGGTATATTTAAACGTCTGCTATTTTCTTTTCCCAAAGGGTATATAAAATGTTATTGAATATGAGAGCCAGGGAGGTCTTTAGACATTACCAGCCCCCTCCATTTTAAAGAAGAGTTAACAGACTGGCCCAGTGTCACACAGGTAGTCATTAGAATAAAACCAAAGCAACATCTTTTGTAATAGGTTTTTTGCAAAGCAGCAGGTTACTTTGGCTACACCAACTCTGACTTCTGAAGAGGGTGGATCCTATAGGTGAAAAGACTTTGGCAATGAGAATCACTGATGGTAGGGGGAGTGGACTATGGAGCTGAAAGGCAGGAAAAGGCGGGAGGGCAGGATGGGGTTCCAGCTAAGATCAGTCTGACTCCCGCAATACCCGCACCGACCACTGTGATGTGCTGTTCTGTCCGACTAGAAAGTGGTGGAGCTAGGGCTCAAACTAGGATCTCCACACCTGCATGCTAGGGTTCTGGTATTAGAAAGAAAACCACTTGTTCATAAACATAGTCATAAAGTTCTGAAAATCAATTAAAGTAAAAATAAAACCAAAATAGAGCCTCCGCAGAACAATCATCACTTTCATGTGTCAGTAAATTTTACTTCAACAAAACTGAACTCTTGAAAGTTGCATAACAGATAAAATATCAAAATATTTAAGATGAGTAGGAAATGGGGTGTTTAAAAGAATTCAGTAGTTTCACCTCAGCCCAGAAACTTAAATATTTAAGTGGGAGATGGAATAGCTTGCTTTTTTGAAAACTACAGCATAACAATAAGAATAGGAAAATTATGATGAAACCCTTAAAAAGCTAGTTTGTGCTTTGAACTTATTTTCTTTTTTCTTTTTCATTTATTGAATATATTTACTGAATTTATTTATTAACCAATGAAAACATTGGTTAATAAAATTATATAGGTTCCATGTGTACAGTTCTATCACCATTTATCCCCTTTTTATCCTCCTCACCGCCCACCCCCCCTTCCCCCTGGTAATCACCATACTGTTGTCTGTGTCTATGAGTTTTCTGCTTGTTTGTTTGTTTGTTTGTGCTGTTTAACCCCTTTGTGCGTTGAACTTGCAAATCATCCCCTTGGACTGAGAAAAAAAAACCCTGCTTTGGGGCAGGAGGTATCTGGTGGTTAAAGAAGTCATAGCATTTTAACTTTAGTTTCCAACACCAAAAGCCATTTTAAAATACTAGAAAACATTAAGGCTCCCAAAGATGGATAGATTAAGCTCTTTTTGTAATAATTTCCTGCAGCTCAGATTTCAATTCAATGGGCTGCCTATTTTAGAGAACCCACTGGTTTCTAGCCCACCTGGTCTAAAAGTAGCATATTCTAGGCACAATAAATTCTTGTCAACTAAACAAACTAAAGAGTATCACACTCAAGAAAATGCTGGTGATTTGAAGGGTGAATGTTGCTTTTGGGGGGAAAGTTTGCCTCTGGCTTTTATCAGGAGAAATCCTCCTAGAAGGGAGCCTGCAAGCTTCTAGAAGGTTTTAGAGTTAGTGTTGGAGGCTTAAATCTTTCTTAAACAGACTGATCACTTGACTTCATTTTCTATCCCAAGTCCCATATTGATATTCATCTTCCAAGGCAAAGGCACATAATACAGTCAAACAGGAGCCCAAAGGCCCACTGAAGAGTAAAAGCGGGAATGCCCTGCTTGGGGAGGGGAGAGGGAAATAAAATTGAGAAGAAGTTCAGTTGAGTAATGATGCTAGGCCATGGGGAAAACAAGAATGAGTAAGTCCGAGAATCAAAGATATCTACAATTTAGGAAGGGAAGCAGACTCACACTTAGATTTAATATAATATCACATGTTTTAAGACAGAGGAAAATCTAAGATAAATGATTTCTGAAAGCAGAGGATTTAGCCAGATTCAAGGGAAGTTTCTGGAGTCGGGTAGAAGTCCCATGAAAGTGTATAAAAGCACTGTAGTGAAAGGCAATGTCCTAGAAGGGTGATAAAAATTTCACATTTTAAGATTATGTGAAAATGTTTACTTGGCTAAAGACCAGTATAAAAGTAGTGCTTGCTATGATTAAATGTATGCAGCCAAATATAGTGTGGAATCATATAATAATAGCACAAGTCCATTTCTAGGAAAGGGTAGATCGTACAGGAGGGAAGAATAAGTGTCCCAATCTCATACAGATTTTCTTGAATCTTGACCTCATTCTCTAGAGGAATCCATTCTACTGAGTGTGTTTAAAACTACCTTGAGTTGTTACAGACCCAAAGCATTTCAAACCATTCATTCATTCATTCATTCATTCATCAAATATTTATTGGAAAATTCCTATATCTGGAATTTTAGTTTAAAAAAATAACAGTAGGTTCAGTCATTTAAAGAATGTAGACTGATGATGCGCTTAAATGGACAAGTCTGAAGCGGAGAAACGATAAGATGCAAAATCCCTATTAACTATTCACGACGGCTGGCAGCCCGTGTGAATGTCAGGTTGCCACAGTAACTGAGGCAGCCTCTGCGCTGCCTGCGTGGACGATACCCCAGAGCTGGGCTAGATCTTATAGGCTGTTAGCTCAGAAGAGTTGGCTGCACTTTGTTTTCCCCTCTTCTATCTTGGAAGAAGAAAAAGTGGCAGGATAGTGCCTGGCAGGGAGAGAGGTCGTTTTGACAGGCTGAAGGTCTTCCCCCTAGAAGCGCCTTTGCTAGGTGTCAGGAGAAGCAGCTAATTGAAGGTCTGATGCCTAGAGGGAAGGGGCAGCAGCAAAGGGGTTTTCAGCACTGAAGCCACAAAGCCAGAGGTACCAGGGTTCCGAGGCTCAAAGCATCAAAACTGCTTGAGGCCATTTGGAAGCAAAGCTGCAGGTGCCCGCAGGGCTGTTTGAATCCTGGAGTCCTGGAGTGAATACAATGCCAGGGGCTCTAGACAGGAAGGGATGGGAACAGAGCCATAGCATAACAAGGCTGGAGTTCTTGAAGCCGAGGGGGCTGTTTGAACCATAGGGCAAGCTCAGCCCCAGGTTTCCAACTCTGAAGTGGAAGGAAACGTAGGCGAGCCAGTGACAAGGCTATGACTCCAGAGGTTTCCTTCAAAAGAGTGACTATAGCCCTGGCCAGTGTGGCCCAATCCCGGGTCGGGGCATATGACTAGGTTGCAGGTTTAGTCCTGGTCCAGGCACATGCAGGAGGCAACCGATCTGATCAATGATCCTTTCTCATCTATCTTTCTCTTTGTCTCTCCCTCCCATCCCTCCTATATATAGCACCCCCTTCCTCTCTTTCTGGAATTAAAAAATAAAAATAAAAAAGTAGAGACTGTACAGTGAATTCCTTTCCTATACCTGTGCCATGCCGAAGGAACCAGCAATTACCAAACACCTAACAATTCCAATGGACTGTTATGTGCTTCACAGGCAAACCTACATTTCTTCTGTTGGCGTTTCAAATTGGATCTTCTTTCTTGCTATGTTATAATGATAATGTATATGGTACATTATTACGTTATATTTTGCCAATAAAACTTTTAATTTGCTTAAGGAGGTAGATTCCATTCTGCAGTTCTCCAGAGACCAATTCACTGGAAGAGAAACAGGCTGCTGTGTGGTTCAGCTTCCCTGAATGCCAGCAAGTCATCCTGTGATAACGTGAGCAAACTGCAAGCACTTAGCAATGCGAAAGGGAAGGAAAGGAGGCTGCGGTGCTAGATACCTGCTGTAAGGTTCTGACAGAAGGCAATGATTGGAAAAGTGGAAGGGAACTCAGGATCACCCAGCTTATCTCACTAATTTTACAGAAGAGGATTTTGAGAATTTGAGAGGTTAGGCAATTGTCCCAAATTATATACGTAGGTATCCCTTTCTTAACAAACTTTTGTAGTACCTATCTGGTGTCATTTTCCCAGGCTAGTACCATAGGAAAATATATACTCTTATTACCACCCCCCAACCCATACACTCTTTTTTTTTCGTACAATAACAAAGAAATAAAACGTCAACTCTGAATCTCAGCCTCATTGCTCTCCATTCTACCCACCTGCCTCAGCGCCAATGCTCAGCATCGTCCACAGAAAGAATCGTTTTTCACATTGTGTTAGCTTGGCTGCTGTCTCAGTCAGCTTGAGCTGCTGTACCATAGACTGATGGCTTCAACAACAAACCCATATTTCTTACTTATGGAGGCTGGGAATTCCAAGTTCAAAGTGCTGGCAGTTCTAGTATTTGGTGAAGACCCACTTTCTGGTTTGTAGGTAGCTACCCCTGTTTATGTCTCACACGGCCAAGAGGAGGGGAGGAAAGAAGGGACAAAGGGAGGGAGGGAGAGGGAGAAGTAGGAAGTGAGAGAGAAAGAGAGAAAGAAAGAGAGAGAGAGAGAGAGAGAGAGAGAATGCACGTTCTTGTTTCTTTTTCTGAGGTCATTAACCCCACCATGACAGCTCCACCCTCATGACTATCTACCTCTCAAAGGCCTGCCTCCAAACACCAACACATTAGAGATTAGAGTGTCAACATGTGGACATGATGAGGACGCAGACATTCTGTCCATGACAGAGGTACAGGCCAAGTCTCTTACGGTAAAGTGTCATATACAAATATTGGCTAAACTACACTTCCCTTCTGCAGTGGGCTGAGTAGTTCCCCCCTCCCCTCCCCACCAAAGGTATGTTCCCATCCTAGTACTAATTCCCAGAACCTGTGAACGTTGCTTATGTGGGACAAGAATCTTTGCAGGTGTAATTAAGTTAAGAATCTTGAGATGAAGAAACCATCGTGGATTATCTGGGTGGGCCACAAGTTCAATGTCGAGTGTCATTAAAAGAGACACAGAGACAACAGATAACAGGCAAAGTGAATGTAGATACAGACAGAAATTAAAGTGATGTGGCCACAAGTCAAAAAATGCCAACACCCACCTGAAACTGGAAGAGGCAAAGAGCAGGTTCTTCCTGCTCTTCCAAATCCACACCTTTGGGAGATTTGGAAAATCTCCCCAAAACTTTAAAACTCTGTCTCCTGCTCTACCCTCTCAAGTAGCTGAACTCTCATGTCCAGTATGGTACATGTCTTCACTATTAACTCATCCTTCAAGATGCCAATTGTCTCCTCACTTAATTCTTCCTTCTTCCTTTGTCCTCTCATACCTCATCTCTAACAATTATCACCTAATACTCAATCTTCTCCAATGTCTTATACTAGCAACCCTGAGCCCGTGTGGAGCTTACAGTCAAATTCAAAACCTTTCCCAGACCCTCTTGATCATCTTCCCCCATAACACACAAAGAATATTTTTATTGATACACTTAACTGTCCCATAATGGATGGTACATATTGCTAACTTCCCACTGACTATGAGCCCCTGAGGTTTCTTTTTACTCTATCAGTTACTGAAAGAGTATGTTGAAGTCTGCAACGATAATAGTAGTTTTGTCTATTTCTCTTTGCAGCTCCATCATCTTTTTGCTGTATGTTTGCACCCTCCCGTTCTGTGCCTGACTCATAGTAAGGCTTGAGGAAGAAAAGGAGGGACAGATGGAGGAAAAAAGAAAAGAAAAGAAAAGAAAAGGCAGTCTGAAATGGGTCACAAAATTGGCTTTTAATAGATTTTTTGAAAAGACGAAAAGAAGATGGCAATGCTAGTGGGGAGAGATTTTAATTAAAAAAAGGCAGGGGTAGGGGGAACCTTTCCAATGCCCAGTCCCTTCAAACAGATACTAGAGGTAAATCTAGGAAGACTTTGAATTTATATGAAGCCATAGACCATACAAGTTCCTACCCACAATTCCAAGCCTTGAGCAAGCACCATGAAATGTGCTTTCTCGTTTCTGGAAGCCATGCTTATAAATTCACAGCTTCTGAGCTGCACTCTATTGAAACAATTGCTGCCCCACCTGACAGAATCAAGGACCTGAATCATGTTGAAACTCAGCTGAAAGTAATTTTGGAAGCTTTAAAGTACATAATGTCTCCAGTTCCCTGAGCCATGCTCTGATTCCAGAAAGCACCACATTAGCACTCTGTAAAGAAAAGACCCACACCTTGCTTATATCTTGCTGGTGTCATGAAGAATGCTTAATGCCCCGTAACACAGGCTTCTGTTTCACAGAAAAATTTCTCATTTGTTTGGCACTGGGAAACTCACGTGGATTCCCTTAATCACACCGTTGTGGGGAATCACTTGAGAGCAAGAAGATGGCTTTATTGAGACCTAATATGAGGGACCTAACTCAAGTGTTCATTTGATGACAAAGAATAGAGATCTCTGCGTTCTGCCATCAGGTCTACTAGTGAACTGAGCCTGGAGAGTTAATGAAACAGTTCCTGAGTCAACGGTTTCTAGACAGACTTCCTATAATTACCTGAATATACCTTCATACAGTGTACCTCTCTTTTGCTTCTATCTCTAAATTAACAAGTCACTGTCAGTTTTGTGCCTTTCAGCTGTGATTCCCATTGTAGACCAGATAATTTTTCAGGAAAAAAAATCTCAGCAGATTACAAATCTTGCAACTGATAGTGAGGTCAGCCAGCCTGGTATTCTCTATGGTTTTGATTGTTAAATTCATTTTACTCTGCAGATGAAAATTTTTCCAATGCTCTTGAGAAAGCCTTGGGAGAAACTCTGGTCAAATTTAAGGTCTGACACAGGGGCCTTAAGAACATTCACCTAGGCTAGGTACACATCTATCCATCGTCATCAGCAGAGCAAGAGGACAACCCTTTTTAGAAAAACTATGTAATTGATTTTGCCTGCCCAGGGTTGGGGAGTGGAAGACATCCATTTATGTAAGTATGTGGCTATTTTTTGTCAGGTGAAAAAATGCTCGAGTTAACTCTGCATTTCAATTTGAAATGTCTTTGTTCCATAATGGTCATAGTGACCGCCCCGTGATCAGACATCTGGTTGAATTGGCTCTCATCCACTAATATTTTTCTATTCTTCTATCCAGATTACTTATTTCTGAATTTAATTTCCACTCTAAGTTTTAGCTTCTTTTTTCTGAAAATATGACTCTTTTCCCATACCAATTTTTTTGTGTGTGATAGTTGATAAAACAGTCAAAAAGCATTGTGAGCAGGTTCTGTGCCATGGGAAAAAGGACAAACATTAAAGCCCTGTTCCTTACTCTTGAAAAACAGTGGAAGAGACATGAAATCCACACGTATGATAACAGTGAGAAAAACTTTTCATCCAAAACACAAAGATAATTGCAAATTAAAAGAGAAAACTACTACAAATGCTGCCACTTTAAAGCTTCAAATACAAGAATGAGCAGGACATTATGTAAGAATTTTCAGGGACTGCTTCCTGGAAGAAGCAAGTGTTGCCAAATACAGTTTACTTCTCTCTCTCTCTCTCTCTCTCTCTCTTTCTGTGTGTGTGTGTGTGTCTATGTGTGAAAAGGCATTATTTCTTCTCTCATTGGTAGTAGCTTCCTTTATTTGCCAAGAGCACAATAATTTTATTTATCTTGACATTTATTCCCCTCCATTTGCGAGCAGAACTCTTAATCCTAAAACAGAAATAGAAAATGCCTTATTTTCCATCTGCTCTGTCTTTTCTATTTCCTATTATATTCCTATCCTTTCTTAACTATTTAATCTGATGATCTTATATTACTGTTGAATATTCATATTTTAGTCTCAATATATTATTCATTACCACTCAAGCCCACGTTCACCATTTTAGAATTCATCCTTTTTCTTCCCTTCATCCAGGCTCCTCAAGTTTATTCATTATCTCCCACCTTGATCTTTGTAATTCACTCATGCTGATCTTCTGACATTCTGTCCCCAAACACCACTGCATCCCTATTTGAAACCTTGAATCTCAAATAATTTATTTCCCCACTCCACCAGCTCCACTGATTTCTAGTTCATCTCTGCCTCATTTAAATGGCATGACTCTCATTTCCCCCCAAGCACTTTATAAACCTTTTAACTAACATTATCTATTTCTTCCACAAAATTACATGTATTTCCATCTCTTTGTGAGGCCTGTTTTCTCATTGGTTTCGTTTATTTAGCTTATCTCTCCAATTTTCTTCTTTTATAGTCGTTTTTCATAACTCTCCTCATTGTGCCACTTTTAATCATGGAAATGCACCTTGGTTTAAATGGCCTGAAGATAAATATTGAAAATGCATAAGTGAATAGTCTAAACTTGATTACCTAATGGTTTGGGTGAGGATAAAAGGAACATGAAGATAAATAGTCACCAGCCAGATTTAAATACTTAACAGGCTGTGGCATTTATACCTCCTCTGGCCCCTCATCAATGATCTTTCTCAAGGCTAGAAACAGGAAAGTAATCCCAGATGCATTCTTCTCCCAAGTCCAAATGCTACTTTTCATTGTCCATTTATAAATTAGGAGTTGCATTCTGAGCAAAGACAAAGGAAGTTTAATAACCACTTAATGGTTCCATCAATGTCCTTTCACATTATGCATGTATAGTTTTCAAATCACTTTCATGGTTATTACTTTATTTAGTCCATTGACACTCTATAAAAGGTGTTGATATAACAATGAGGTCAAAAGAAAAAAATAAAATTAGTTGCTTCATGAAATTGTGCACATCATTTATTAACATCATTTCTTCAAACCCTCAACAACTTTTTTCTACAATGGAGCAGACAGATCTCAATCAGTAATTTGAAGCATGATTCTGTTCAGAACATGGAGCCATGAGTAAGGTTAAAGTCTTCTAAATTCACAATCTGGTTTATATCAAGGCAGGCAAAATGAAAGTCTAAGACCCATTTTACTTCATTTAAATGGTTGGCAGATCTCTCTACTTCTTTGGAGAAAGAGATTCTCATAAGCAGAAAATGGGTGTTCTTACATTTGATTCTGGCCTGTTTATAAATCAAAAATTAAGCGCCTCACTGCCTCTAAACCAAAGATGTTCCAGTCCAACCCCTTGGACCTTCTTCTTCAGGTTAGTCCCTATTAACATGGACACCACATTCTCATTCAAGGCTCGGAGAAGCCTGGCTCAGTCCAGAGCTCAGTTACACACATTGGCTACCTGTGGGTTTCATTAGCAATTTAACAATGGTCATTGCTATCTGTATGAAATAGGGGGGATCATTGGGAATTCGCATAAATTGTTTTAAAACCTGCATACATTTGCCTAAATTATAACATCTAATCCAAAGTAGTTGTAGAATTTGAATTCTGGTTATCTGTTTGTGGAAGTGTCTTACTAAAAGTAGTTATCAACTCAAGCAGCTAAGGACAGGGTGCAGACAGATAACATAAATGAGTAGAGTAGGCCAGTAGCCAAGTATTAAAAAAATATGATAGGTAGAGCCTTTGATAGGCAGAAGGCATGGTGTGAGCAAAAATCATTGAGCCAAAGAAAACACATCTCTGAGCCACAGGCAGCTAGAGGGTATAGGCCTGCAGCTATTACTAGAGTTGACCCTTGAACAACAAGAGTTTGAACTTCATGGGTCACTTATGTGTGGATTCTTTTCAATACATTCTGAAAATGAATTTTCCTTATGCTTTTCTTAACATTTTCTTTTTTCTGTCTTACTTTGTTGTCAGAATACAGTATATAATGCATATAACATACCAAGTATGAGTTAATCTACTATTTATGGTATCTGCAAGGCTTCCAGTCAACAGTAGGCTATTACAGTTAAGTTTTTTGGGAGGAGTCAAAAGTTATACATGGATTTTTGACTGTGCAAGGGGGTAGATGCTTTAAGCCCAACCTCCTGTGTTGTGTAAGGATCAAGTCTATACAGGCAGAAATTGCCCTTGACCTCCTCCCACAAACTCAAGGCACATTTATATGAAGACAGTTTTCTCTATTAGGTACCCACTCTTCCCTCATACTTAATTAACCTATGTTCATCATAAGTGCCTAAGGCACCTTAGATTTCAACTGATTTGGAGAAGCAAGTTGCTTCGGGTAAGATGTGAGACTAGGCAGTAAGTTGTAAAGAGGAGGTCGCTTATGCAGGTCTTTTTCTTTGGGATCCCAAACTACCCAAGATGTATGGAATGCATTCTCTCTTCAACAGCAGCCATATCTCCCAGGGAGAGGGTTGATAAGATAAAATAGAGAACACCCAGTTCAATTTAAATTTCAGTTAAACAAATAATTTTTTCATAATAAGCATGTCCCACATATTCAATAAGACATACTTTAATAACATACTAATTGTTGTTTATCTTAAATTCAAATAGAACTAGACATTCTGTATTTTTATTTGCTAAAACTGGCAACCCGGCCCAGGACCAGCACTCCTCTCTAGGTGGTGCCTTCAATCCCAGCTCTTCCTAGCCTCACGTGACAGTGGCAGGTAGACAGGACAGTCATTTGCAGAGTACTGGAGGGGGTTATGTAGACTCTAGAATCAGCTGCACTGCTTGGGTCCTAATCCTAGCTCTGCAACTTCATGGAAATTGATTTAAGTCTTGTTCACGAATGCTATTTTCCCAATCTTTAAAATGGGGACAATGGCGAACATCTATTTTATGCTTCCCTTGCTAAGAAGAAATAAAGCAATCTATACAAAAGTGTGAGGATTCACCTCTGGCATACAGTAGGCACTCAATAAATGCTACAATCATCTCCATGGGTTGCCTTGTCTGATCCAGACAGGCTACATTCTAGCTAATATTTAAAATAATTTCAGTAATGTGTTAAATATTTAAATTAGATCCTCCTATATGGCCTCATGCTCTAGGAAAATATTATTTTAAATTCAAATTTGGAAAAATATGGTCTTACATTTTAATACAGGATTCTAGAAAATTCTTTAAAAAGTTACATTAAGCTTGTGGACTAGATTGTCAATTCTTCATTTGTTCTTCAGTCTCATTTATCTCTTTTGTCTGCCTATCACTCTTCTTCAGCTTATCAGAAGGCAAGTGTAGGAGCAGCAAAAAGTCACTTGTTTTATCCACTAGACAGAGCAGGGTGCTTTCTCCATTGCCAATGATTTACTTGCCTGCCAGAAACTGCCCCTCCCTAGCAGACACAGACACACGCATGCACCTGTCCCACCTCTGCTCCTCACCCAGGAACTCAGTCTTGGGGCACTATCTATCCTTCTCCTCTTAAGTTAATAGGATGGAAATGCAGACAGAGCAGTTAAGAACCTGCCCAAGGAAGCACGCAGGGAGCCAGTTGGGGAGCTGCAATAAGCCTGTCCCAGTTCCTGGCTTCCCGCCCAGTGCTCTGTCCAACAGACCATGGTGGATACCTGGATCTGCTGAATAGGGCCCCACGGTTGCTAGGGCACAGGATGAAGCCAAAGTTAGAAAGCTCTTATGATGCTCCCCATGGCGATTAATCTGTTTGGAAGTCTGGGCTGTGAACCTTGGATTCCAGGTCTGCATTCCTTCATAAAACCTTGTGTTTTGAAAGCCACAGTCACTGACCCTGTGAATTTAACTAGACACATTCTTACAAAGCAGCATCATAAAGGAAAGCTCCTAAGTGATTGGAATCTGCCAACATGCTGTCTTGTGCTCCAGGCTCCCAGTATGGGGGCCCCGGAAGGAGAATCCCACGCCAAATCAATTTTCACTGCTTGGGCTACCAGTGTGGAATGCTGGGTTTCCTTAGAGGCATGGCTGTCATTTTGGATGCTCTTCTTAATGAAGGCTTAGGCACTAATCTAAAAGGTCAGTGCTTGCTCATACCACCGTACCGGTGGCTACGCTTAAATTGCGTATCCACAGCTGGTAGGGCAGGGGCTGTTTCAGGCAGAATGAAACTCACATCTCTTTAACCAGATAAAATGAAATCTATATGATCTTTGCACTTAAAAGCTTCAAAGCCTTTACCCCATCCAATGACTAAACTAAAGGAAAGGTAAGGTCAAGTGCTATTGCCCCCTAGAAAGAAAACTGACTCTCTCTCTCTCTCTCTCTCTCTCTCTCTCTCTCTCATTCATTAACTGCTTTCAAAAGAATGAAAGAAAAAGAAGAACAAATGGTCAAATGACTCTGGTTTAGAAAGGAAAATGGTCTTCATTTCATTTAAGAGTCTTCAGAAAGTTATTTCACAAGAAAGTTTGTTATACTTATCCAAGTTAAATAAGTTCCATTGTCATTCAACCTTATTAACTGATCTGCTTCATACCAACTATATGTCTATGGCTGATATAGCACCATTATTTAGAGAGACTTTGGAATCTGAACTGTAGGCATCGATACAGTCCACCTGGTTTAGGCATCTGTGCTTAAGCAGACAGGGGGTACATTGGAACTCTGTGAAAGCAAATCTAACTAGTAGGCTCATGGTAGCTCCTACTTGCCTACCCTTCATTTCACTACACTCTCATAATGACATTCTGATTTTCCTTTTAGGAACCATGCTTCCTCCCCTAGTCTGTCTGGGTGATTGAGATGTAGCCGGTCCTACCTCAACGGGGCATACTTTCCTTCCCTCTTCCAGAATAATTGGTTCTGCATTGAACCTGAGACTCAGGTCAAGCCAACTGGAGTCAGCCTGGGGACTTGGCTAGAAATATGAAGGAAGTGTCACTCCCTTTCCAATAGGCTTGTGAGGCTGGCCAATCAACGTGTGTCACCCCAAAGGGAAAGCCTGCCTGTGTGAGAATGAAGTAAAGCAGAGAAGCAGGGCTAACTAGTGGAGGGATACTGATCTCCACCGACGATGCAGGCACAACTAGCATCAATTTTGCAGCAAATCAGTTATAACATGGTGTTTTCAGATACAAGAGCCAAGACATCCTTCCTTTGCAGAAGTCAATTTAGATTGGGTTTTTTGTCACAATGGAAAGATTGTCTACAACGGTACAAAATAATTTTGTTGAGAAGCCTAGGTTCAAACTCTGTAATGAAAATTATATGTCCCAGGTACTGCACATAGTCACTGGTGTAAGCAGCTCCAAAGGTGTATGTGGATTTTGTTTGTCTCTGCTTGCTTTTCACCAAAGTGTAGGAACAGCCCTCATCCCCAAATCCTTAACCAAAACAAGTAAACAAATAATCATATATTCTCTATCCTTCTGTCTCCTGCATTGCCATTATTCCAGATAGCTCTATTAGGTGGCTGAAATTTTTGTTTGTTTGTTTGTTTGTTTGTTTTGTTTGTTTTTGGGAGGAGGTTGGTTTTTGGTTTTTGCTTGTTTTGATTTTTTGGCTTATTACTTATCTATATTACAGATCAGAAAACTATGGCCTGCAGGCCAAATCTGGCCCACTGACTATTTTTGTAAATAAAATTTCATTGGAACACAGTTATTCAATCATTTACATATTATCTATGACTCCTTTAGCACTATTAGGGCAGAGCGGAATAGCTGTGACAGAAACCAAATAACCCACAAAGTCTAAACTATTCACTATCTGGCCCCTTAAAGAAAAAGGTTCTTAACCTCTGATCTAGATTATTAGCCTGGGCATGACTGCAGGCTTTACTTGGTGTTTTGCATCTGCAATGTCATTAACAGCTTCTCTGTCTCTACAGTGCTCTTTTGTAGACTATGGTGATGAGAGGAGGAAGTTGAAATTTCTTTTGTTAAGAAAAGTCACTGCTTACCTAGAATGGATATAGAAGCTAAAAGGGTTTTCCTCTTCCTTTTCCTACTGTAATATGAAGAAACATAAATGCCCTCTGTGCCAGAATTTTGGCAATTTGTCATCACTCTGTCCCCTATATTCCCCTTCTATCTTATATCTGGAAACTATCCCTTATAGCAAGGGAAACTATCCCTTGCTATAAGGTTTCTAGGCTAGCTTGCACCAATAAAAAGAACTTCCATGATATGTAGAAGGCAGAAATTCAACAGAGGATATTAGGGCCCTTCCAGCAGAGATGGGCAAATGCATCAGCTGTCAGCAGGTGGGAAAAATATTTTTCAGTGTTCCAAGCCACGGTGACCACTTTGCAGGTCCTGTGACTCCAGCAGGAACCTGACAGCTAATAGAACATTTTCCTGGCCTTTTAATGTCCATTTCTTCCAATGGTTTTATCTGTAGCCAATCCCCTATTTTTAAAAGATTTTTATTTATTCATTCCTAGAGAGATGGGAAGAAAGAGAGAAAGAGAAAGAAGAAACATCAGTGTGCAAGAGAGAAGTATCAATTGGTTGCCTCTATGCACTCCCAACCAGAGACCTAGCCTGCAACCCAAATTTGTGCCCCAACCAGGAATTGAACTGGTAACTTTTCAGTTTGTGGGATGACACTCCACCCACTGAGTCACACCAGCCAGGGCCCAATTCCCTATTAGAAGGCCCTTCTTGCTTGAAATACCTAGCCAGTGCCTGTTTTCCTGTCTGAGCTTTAACTGGTACAGCAGGAAATTCCCTGTATAACACAATGAAATATTCCCTTCAGCCTCAGAAGCAATTAATGACAGTGTTGTGGTTAGTCAGTGTGCCAATGTTCTAAGTCCCTAGGTGATTAATCCCAGTGATCTGCCAATCAATCATTGTTGGCGAGGCATTGTATGCAACCAATAAATGCCAATTGCTGTCACTGTTGTTATGATTTTTCAGGCAGAAAGTATAGCATGTGCAGGATAAAAAAATGGGACTGGATGTGTGCAAGGGAAGAGAGTGGATTAGGGTTGTTGAAGCATGAGCCCTGGGAGGATTGGGGAGGATGATGATAGTAGAGATTGTTTTAAGCTGAACCAAGGTATTTATTTGAAGTTAATGTGACTTGCCTGTGTTTCTCAGCCTCCTGGAAAAGCATAAGAAAAGTAAATCAATGCACAAGCCAGCTGGCATTTGTTCAACTGTATTTTCAGGAAATCTCAAAGTAACATCTAACTAGAGCTAATAGGAACGGTGAGCTGTTTGCAGAGACTTTGCACACAACAGTGACAAAAGCCCTGAACTGATTCCAGGAAGTATGGATACTAGTGCAGCTGAAGCCACAGCTGGCTGAATGACCTTGGCTCAGTCATCCCTCACAAGGCCTCAGTCCTTTTCTCTACAAAGAGAAGTAGAAAACCTTGAAGGCTTGGAGGCTGCCTTTCTATTAACTGTGGCTTAGAGGGAATTGAGTCAATGGAGGGCCTTAGGAATTGCAAGCAGATTAGTGCAATTGAGCAGGAGTTGCATCCAAAGCAAAGAGTTCTTTCTACCCTTGATAAGTTATCACAGAATCAGTCTCACTCACTGGACACCAGCCAGAAAGCCAAGGGGGACCATCCAAGTTTCTCATCTTCTTTCCCTTTTGTTTCTGCTTTTCCATTTACTATTGGTCTCTTTCTCCTTCCTTCCTTCCCTTTCTTCTTTTTCTTCTTGTAGACATACACACAAAGAAAGGCCCAACTTCAGAGGGAGGGAGAGAGAAAGCCATGGCTGGGAGGGGAATGACTGAAAAGAAAACAGACCAGGTTTACTAGTTATTGGTTTCCTTTCTGCCGAGTGTGCACAGACACCACTATCACTGCAAAGTCTGCTTTTCTGTACAGAAGGGAAAGAGGAGGGACAAGAAGAAAGGCAGTAGGGAAGCTAACATACTTTGTTCAGAAAAATTTTAAATTAATCTGGTACAGAGTCTATTGGAGTGGGGGTATATCCTTTGGAGGAACTACATTCTCAGCTATTTTCAAATTGTGACTTTTATTAAAATCAAGAATAAGATTTTTTCTTATTCTCTACACATTAACATTCAATTTACTCATTGTCCCTTTATTGGAGGAGGAGATTGTAAGCTGTCATCAAAATGAGAAGAGATTTAATGCTTGACTCCAAGGGTCCCTTCTGTACAAAGGCAAGTGACACTTCTGCATTTTAAGTCGGCCAAGTACTTTTAATTAAGGGGGGAATAGTCTTCTTATTTATCCATTCTTAATTCTGCATTTCTTTGAACAACTTATTAATTTATTTACAAATATTATTTGTGACCACGTGTTCTGCTCCATTTTGGAAGGCTGCATGGCCATCTGTTTATTTTCTTCCTGGAACTTATTGTTTTGATAAAATAGGACATTCTGCATTTATGATGTCAAAAAGGATGTCAGCAAGGACTTAGAATTAGACTTGCCAGCTGTGTGCTTCAGGCAGTGGGAACTTACCGGCTTGTCTCACTGTCCCTCAACGCCGGCAGTCCTTGTCTAAGTCAGACAAGGAATTTCAATGTCTGAGTCTCTTGTTGTTTGAATGTTTGGAAACCAGCCCCTGTGGTCATCTAGATCAGCCAATGGTTCTAAATGGAGTCCATAATGAAGCCACATAAGGAAGAAACATTGGCAATTGAGAAAATGCTGAGAGGTTATTTCTGGAAGGAATACTAGGTTATATACCTCTTCCTATGTTTCTACTGTGTGCCAGACAACAAGACAGCCAGGCATTTCATATATGTTAACTCATTTGATCTAAGTTTCATAACCAGGTACATATCCCAGGTACATACAGATGAGGAAAACTGGCTTCACAGGAATGAATGATTTAGTCCATGTGTATCTAGCTACTGGGAAGCTGAGTCAGAATTAGAGGGAAAGGATAAGACCAAAGCTACCCATTATGAGGCTCTGTGCAAATTAGAAAAAGGTGCCCAAAGGCAGGGGGATTGTACCTACACACCAATTAGAACAAAGTGCCATTCCTGCTAGCAGATGCAATCACAGTCTGGGACACATTGCTTGGTGACAAGTTCAGTGTTCACTCAGTCCCTCACCAGTGCCTTTGTGAAAGGTGTGGGCTGAAAAGTTCCTCATGGCAGCCTTCATGCCAGGGGACTAATGCTAGTATAATGCTTAATTTTATGTGTTCACTTGGCTGGGCCATGAGGCCTGGATATTTGGTGAAACATTATGCTGGTTATTTCTGTGAAGTGTTTTTGGATGACATTAACATCTAAATCAGTGGACTCTAAATCAAACAGATTACTCTCTATAATGTGGGTGGACCTCATCCAATCAGCTGAACACACACACACACACACACACACACACACACACACACACTTATTGTTGTTGTTTTTCTGAAGAACTCTGACTAATATAACTTAGAACGAGGTTCTTCTCATAACCTGAAGAAGTTTTTCTTGATATCCATGTGAAAAGATGACTGAAATGCAAATAAGAAAACTCTTAGCTGGTTGAAACACTTTGCTGAAGAGTACCAATTAATAAAAACGTGTCAATGTAGAAGGAAATCTGTAAGACATGCTTCAGAGATCCACACTTGGTTCTGTCCCATTCAAACCTTCTGTCAGTGGCTTGTGATACAGTATCATGCAAATCCAATTTGAAGATGAAATGAAGCCAGGAGAGATACTAACATGATAGATGACAGGATCAAGTATAATGGTAAAACCTTACATTTTAGATTTTAAGTAGAACCACAGGCATGGAAACATGGAACAGACTGACACTAGTCAGAGGTGAGGGGCAGGGGGATAATGGTGGAAAGAAGGGGAAGGCATGAGTCAAAGGCCATGTATAATGACCCATGGACATGGACAACAGTGAGGGAATTGACTTGGGAGCAGGGGTGGGGTGGCATGGGCAGAGGAGGGCAAAGGGGGAAAAACTGGGACAATTGTAATAGAATAACAGTAAAAAATGTTTAAAAAATCAAGTTACAGCACAGCTATAGGCATAGATTTAAAAGGGTATAACTTAAATGGTACAATTGAATTTTCTTCTCAAGTTCAAAATGAGCCAACAGTGTGACAGGGCTTCCTTAAAATATTAACTCCTGAAATCATAAGATAAAAATATAAGGCATCCTATGTGTCATTCTTTATGTAATCGGCACAGGTCTGAAATCATCAGAAATATCGCAACCAAGTCTAAGCAGCTGCACATTTCCGGAAGGACAGGGCAAAATAAAGCACCAAAGGAAAGGAAAACTGTATATGTTTAGAAATTATTTTAACTGAAGAGCAGTGGGAGAAATTGAAGATTGATATAACAAAGGAGAAAATATAAGGAAGACATAGGAGAGATCTTTTAGTAGTAGAAGATAGAACTAGTTTTCTTTGTATGTACATCCAAACAGCAGAACTAAGAGGCAAATATAGAAATTTTGGGTCAATAAAAGAAAAGGCTTTCTAAAAATTGGACATAGCTAATGAGACATCTAAGACACTTTGTAAAAGGGAAGGCCTCTGGCTGAAAGTGTCCAATTCAGGCTCTATTATGACTTTAACTAGGGTCTTTCAAAGAGGACAGACTGTGTTGCTAACATTACTCCCTCCATCTCATAAAACTGACAAAAGGGTTGGGAAGTTAATTTGGCGTGACCTGTTCTTGGGGAGCCATTGCCGACTCTTAGGAATCACTCACTTCTTTTCTAAGTGAGTGCAATTTGCTTAATAATTTTTCTTAAACTTTCTAGAGAATGATGTCAATTATAGCAATTATTCATTGGAAATAAAGTAATTCTGTCTCTATATATTCTTTTCCAATAATCATGACCATGAATTTCTATCACTGCTAGTTTTACTATCATTTCTATTACCATGACAGTCATGGTAATAAAACAGTGATGTTTTAAATATAATACTTAATCTCAGTTAAATATTGCAGTAAAACTACCTGAAGCTCAGAGACCCTGGCTCTCTATCCCAGGACACTAGCCTACAAACAGCAAAGCTAAGATGTAAGCCCAAGTCCATACAATTTCAAAGTCCCTGCTCTGAACTGTTATACTCTGTGAGCCTCTCTAAACCAGTGCCATACTCTACCCTTATTTTCTACCTAGAGTGTATTTCTACCTCTTCTCTTTGCACCCTACAAGATCCAGCTCATCCTCATCTCTAAAATAGCCTGCTCACACTGATTAGCTCAGCCCACAATGACTTTTTCTTTCTGTATTAGATATTTTAGTTACAAGTAAAAGAAAATCAAATTAAGCCACTTCATGCAAAATGGAGAACTTACTAGCTCATAAGAGCAGCTAGCAGAAAAGAAAGGGGTAGATTGGCTTTTGGAAATAAAAGCAACCAAGGACCAGAATCTACAAACTCTCCCTCCTCCATGTCCCATCTTCAGCTCTGTGCGTGTCAGCCTCCTCATGTCAGGCTGACCTTCCCCAAGAGCTGAAACTAAGGCCTCAGGAAGTTCTGAGTTTATACTCACAGCTTCGGCCTCAGAGAATAAGTAGAGTGAGATATATGTTAGATACAATAAATACACTCACTTTAAGTGTCTATTATATACTTATATGTAACCACCATTACAACCTCAATGTAGAGTATGTGCATCACCCCAGCTCAAGTTTTAAAAAACCCAAGGAAGTTCTCAGATAAAGTACCTGCTCTATAAACTAATCACCAGGAGGGTGAGAAGGAAGGTAGACAACCCCCGCTAAAACCAAATGCTTGGAATGATGCGAGGCACGGCCCCTGCAAAAATCATTAAGAGTTTAAGGTCAGGTGAGGGAACCACACCCTATATCACTTTTGGTCCGGTAAGGAGAACCAAATTCCACAGTCATTTTAACAGGGAAATTTTAATATAAAAATTATTAACTCTAACAAGGGATTGGCACCCATGAGGGAAGCTCTTGGGCTGAGATCTGGACCTTGGACTGGACACAACTGTGGCTCACTGAAGCGCAGGTGCTCTCTCGTTGGTGGAAACTGCCAGAAATCTTCCTTCTGGAACCTCCCAGAAATCCATTGTCTAGGGTATCAGAAAAGCTGTTTACGGGGAGGTGCCTCACTGGAGGCATCCACTAGAAAACTGCCCAACATGGATGGCAGGAGAATCTGTAGGCCGATAGTACTGAAGGAGTTGGGAAGTGGGGGAGCCAGGTGCTGGAGAGTGGACGAGGGAACCTGCCAAGCTAACACACCAGAACCAGGAAGGAAAACTGTCTCCTTCTATTATGACAAAGCTTAACATCATGTCAGCTGGCAAAGGAAAAATAGTTAAAGGGCCCAGATCCATTGTCACAAATGAAGCAAAAAGAATGTCTTTGGAACTGAGAGACAATACATCAATAATCAGCCCCTACTACTCCCCAATTTGTTTCTACTAACCATCCTTTGAATTTCTATAGTGCCTATAGTGCATACTACTCTGTCTAGTATTGATTACATGCCTCCCTAGTTATTTCTCATGCATAGATATATAGCTATATATTCATGCGTATGTTGGTCTTCCTCATTAAGTTAGGAACTCCCAGAAGATAAGAAACGTGTTCTGAATTACTTTGTTTCCCTTCTTCCTATCCGCAGAGTGTGTGCTACAATACCAGGCCCACAGGAGTTCCGTAATAGAAAATATGATTAACAGAGACTGCAAAATAACCTCAAACCTCTATACCAGAGTTGTAAAGAGTAAGCCTCTGGCCAAATCCATCCCAGAGACAAGTTTGTTCATTTTTTCAATTTTACTTGCACAATGTTTTGATGATCCAATTTTTTGAGATCTGAATTAGCAGCCATTACATGAAATTGGAGATTTCACATAGAAATCCAGTGTTCTGGAAAATCATTAGGTGGGGCAACAATTGCCTGCACAAATTGGCTGGAGCTGACCACCAGCCTCTCCCTTTCACCAGCACACACATTCTCTACTTTGCCAGAGTCCTCAGATAACCTGCTCATTTTTACCAAACTTTTGGATCCTCTGAGTATCTAAGTTCTCTACCCAAGCTCTATAGGACAGATCTCCTTAACTTATGTTGTAGGTCAAGGAATGTGGAGAATAAGCACTAAGGAGATACAAGTATTTTGTAAATATTAATGATTTCTCAGTCCTTTCTATTCACACACACACACACACACACACACAGAATTGTTGAGTGTCTTATTTAAAACGTATGGTCTGAGTTCATAAGAAAACTAACACAGGTTATGTACTTAGGATAATTGTTAGGGTATTGGAAGAAAAACTAGACAGAGTCTAGTTCAAGAGCCATCACTGCTTTATCTACCAGGAACCTGGCACAATCCCCTAGTGTCCTTGGCCCTCAGTTTCCCAATTTGAAAGTAATACTGCTAGTTTTGACACTGATTCCAAGAGGTTGTTACAGACAGAAGTTCTCTTTATATAAATAACATGAGCACCCAAACTGGTTAAAGAATGTCTAATTTAAACAGTTGTTCTAATTAATTACTCCTTTTTTCAAACTCTTCTCCTTTGTCTCTCTTGTAGTTTGACAACTTCACCATGACTCTTACGTTGTCCAGAAAACAACCAGGACAGCATTTACGTCTTTGTTTAAAATCTCTACTCTGTTCTCATCCATGAGAATAGAAATCTCAAGGAAAAAAGAAAAAAAACTTTAAAAATGCAACTAGATTATTTAATTAATAAATATTGATTGGCTGCCCAGCACTATCCTGCACTCTGCTGTGTGTTGTGCATACATCTGATCCACCTCTGCATTCTTGCAAACTATGCATCTCATTTACAATCAATAGGCACATTAAACTTGGGTCCATACTGTTAATTATACTTTTAAAAATTAAAATTATATTTTAGTCAAGTGCATTAAAAACAGACCCTTCAGAGTGTGACTATTAATGAGGTAAGGTCACTTAATTACTTATCCCACATTCAGATGTGTAAAGAAAGTGCAGCTTCCTTTACTTACTTATTTAATACACCGTCCTCCCTCTGAGTTTTTCCTGCTGGGCAGAAACTTTTAATCCAACAGGAAAAGTTAATGCAGTTAAATGATTTCTGCAGTCCCTTCCACTAAATGCTGTGTCTTGGTATTTCTGATCTCCTCAAACTTGCCATGCTACTTCCAGGGAATGATGGACACATGGCATGGAGAGGGTGTTTTCTGTGACCCTTGGAGAGATGGGAAGAGTCTTGGATGCACAGTGTCCTCTTGATCCTTGTTGGCCTCTGCCCGGTGCCTGGACAGTACTGTTCCCTGGGCCATTGGCAACGTTTGACATAAATGATTATTTCTGTCTCCTTCCAACATTTTCTTCATATGGCTCCTAGCCACTTGTCTTAGTCAGCTGAGGCTGCTATAACAGAATACCATCAACTGGGAGACTTAAGCAACAGACAGTTATTTCTCACCCTTCTGGAGGCAGAAAGTCCAAGATCAGAGTGCCAGCATGGTAGGGTTCTGGTAAGAATGCTCTTTGTGGTTTGTAGTTGGCCATCTTCTTGCTGTATCCTCACATGGCAGGCAGTGGAGAAAGAGAGAGATGCGTTGTCTCCCCCTTTTACAACAAGGGCATTTATCCCATCCATGAGGGCTTCATCCTTACAATTTAATTCCATCTGAAGGCCTTACTTCCAAGTACTGTCACAATGGGTATTAGGCTTCAACATTTGAATTTCGGTCCATGCAGCTAGTCTATAATACCATCATTCTCTCTTGGTTCTTCTCCCTGGTCAACCCTCCTGTCTCTTTTGTTAGTTGCTGCTGATCTCCTTGACCTCCTAACAGTGAAGTCCCCAGGCTTCAACCCTTTGTTCTCTTCTCTTCTTTCTTACGCTGCCTCTCCAGGTGATCTTACCAGCTTCAGAGTGGCAAATAGCAGTGATGCGTAGTAAGTCTCCAGTTCATATCTATAGATTAGGCCTCTCTCTAGAACCCTAACTCATGTGCCCAACTTCCTACCTGACAATTTCAATTAGAAGGTTAAAAGTCATCTTAGATTCAACATGTCCAGTCCTGAATTCCTGATTATTGCCCCTGTTATGTTCCTGCTATGTGACTCTTTCCATGCACATATGTATCATTCCTGGTGCTCAGGCCATGAACTTCAGAGTCATTTCCAACTCTCTGATGAACTCTGCTTTCAACTATATCTAAAACCTGACCAGTTCTTATCAGCTGACCTTCCTGGTCCAAGCCACTATCATTTCTCACCCCGTTTAATGCAAAAGCCTTATAATTGGCCTCGGTGCTTCCACCGTTGCCCCTCAATAATTTGTGCATAATAGTGTGATCCATTTAAAATATTATTTTTGATGTTTATGCCTCTGCTCAAAACCTTTCCATTTTACTCAAAGTTAATTCCCCAGTGCCTATCTGCTCTGATCTCCCAAGTTTCTGATCTTACCTACTTTCTTTCTTTCTTTTTGATTCCAGCCAAACTGAGCTTCTTACTCTTCTATAAAGATGGCAAGCAAACTCCTACCCCAGGGCCTTTGTACTTGCTGCTCCCTTGACCTGGAACACTTCTTTTCAGACCCCTCAGATCTCTGCTTAAATATTACCTCAAGTATGAGTGCATCCCAGAATACCTTATGAATACCAGTCCCTCTACTCTGATACTCCTTGTCCCGTTCCCTTACTTTATTTCCTCCACAGCATCTATCCCATCTGTACCTATTCCCTATACTTGCTTATTTACTTATTCTCTATTTTTCCTCCACTGAAACATAGTTTTTTTAACCCTTGGGACTCAATTTTGCTGGCTGCTCTATCTCCAGGACCTAGAGCACTATATAGCACATAGTAGGGGATCAATAAATTTTTGTACAATAGAATGAACAAATGAATGAATGAATGAATGAATGAATGAATGAATGAATGAACAGGTAACCTCTGAGGTTTATCTGATTTTTAGCTCTTGGACTTCTATTTAACGCCCATTGTATGGGCCTTTTGCCACCTGTAATGGTCTCTTCACCCTGACCCTAAAGCCATGCTATACACAGGCAACTGCTGCACTTCCATGTCTCCATAATGGGGTATATGAAAACTTCTCCATAAGAATATCAAAGAATAAGGGTCCAGGAGCTCTGTCTTGGGCACATCTATACACGTTTTCTGCCGCCACCGTAATGCCCTCAACCCATGCCATGTGGAGGCAGCTGTGTATGTTGCCTCAACAAATGAACTGCAGTCTTCCCCCAGAAACCAGGAGCAGTGTGGCCTTAGACTAAATTTGTTGACAAGTGCATATGCATGCTTATCTCTGTGTTGTCCAAACTTCTATTAAGATATCAGAACATGACCACCTCCCCAGAGAATCACTTCATGTCCTCTCCTACTCAAACACCACGTCCCCCTCCCCAGAAGCAATTAGTGTTCTGATTTTTATCTATCATAGATTAGATTTTCCTTTTTTAGAACTTCATATGGAATCATGCTATTTGTGCTCTTTTTCATGAGGTTTCTTTCACACGACTGTGAGTGAATAGAACCATTTAGTAATAAGTATGCTGAAATATTTAACAGAAAGTATACAGATATCTGTTCTTTACTTTGAAATACTTCAAAAATATGATGGATAGATGAATGGATGGATGGATGGTCATCAATTTGAGAGATTCATCTATATTATTGCATATATTAAGTCTATCCTTTTTTGTGACTATAAAGTTTTCAGTGTATGATATACTACATTTTGTCAATTTTTCTATTGAACATTTGAGCTAGTTCCAGTTTAGGCCAATTATAAAAGAGCTGTTCTAAACATTTCTGTACAAATCTTCTTGTGGACATATGTTTTTATTTCTTTTGGATATTCCTAGAATTGAAATCTTTGGGTCACAGGATACTCATATTTTTAGTTTCATTTAAAAAATGCCAGATATTTGTCAAAAATTTTTATGCTATGATACATTCTATCATATATGGGAATTCTGATTACTCAACATTGACTGGGTAGCTTTATTTTTTAAAGATTTTATTTAATTATTTTTAACGTGAGGGGAAGGAAGGGAGAAAGAGAGGGAGAGAAACATCGACGTGTGAGAGATACGTTGATTGGTTGCCTCTCATACACCCCCTAACGAGGGACATGGCCCATAAGCTAGGCATGTGCCCTGACTGGGAATTGAACCAGTGACCTTTCAGTTTGCAAGCCGGCACTCAACCCACTGAGCCACACCAGCAAGGCTGACTGGGCAGCCTTAATGCCCAAAACACACACCCTTAACCTCTGCTCTGGGAGAAAAGGAGAAGAGAAATTATTAGCTCCCTATAACTTTATTTCCCTTTTTCTATAATCCCTTTTCCTTTTCTTTGCCTTCTCATGTACCTGAGTTACCTTCTTGTTCACCAAGATAAGGAGGACAGTCTTCATCTTCTCCATTTTCTCTACATCATGCCCATAGCGGTCTGTCTAACCAGGAGATAGAAACCACACAGTAGGTTAAGCAAGAGGAATTTAACATAGGAATTATTATCTTTGATTAAAGAGAAACTACAAGATAAAGGAAATTCCCTAAGGTACGCAAAGACTGAGGGAGATCACCCAAGGAAGGACATACTTGCAAAGGATCAGACCTCATTGGAAAGGGATGGTTCAGCTTCTAGAGAGCAGAAAAGTTGGCTGGATGAACAGAGCCAGAGCTGGGCTGGCATTGCTGGGTAATCACTAGGCAACCCTGTGGAAATCAGGCAGGGGAGTAGACAATCAGCAACAATGACATGGTGTGTAGTGGGAGTCTAGGTGCTAGCGGAACAGGCACAGAGGCCGCCAGGCTGCAGAGGGTGGTGGAGGAGGAGCAGGTGCTTGCAGAAGAAATAATACCTGAGTGTATGACTCTCCAGGCTGTAGGCAGTTGTGTGTAGGTTGCACAAGGTTCTGGTTTCTATGTAGAGATGCCTGGGGAAAGGTTATCCTCTGGCCACAGTCTGCAAAGTAACAAAGGGACCCTGAGCCTCTGGCTAGGGCAGGCTCACACCCACACTGCTGACCTCTTGGCCCTTCAGAAATCGCAGGAAGCCTTTTTCTTTTGCAATGTCCCTCCAGTGCCCTCTACTGAGAAAGCTTACCACCATGCTCACTTTAAGGAGGAACATTTAAAAGAATCCCATTGTTTATCAGAGAGCATGTACCCATAGTCTGCTGTGTGTAATGCACTCCTGTGTATAGTGTGTACCCAAGTTTTTGGCCCAAACTTTCAGGAAAAAAAAAATCTTTCATTTTAATTTATAATTCAATTTTGTATTTATATTCAGGAACAAAACCAATTACCATATTCCAGGGTATTATTTTGAGTATGGATATCATTATTACTTTCTAGAGTTAGGCTTTCCATGCATAAGCAGAAATATAAGAATTAAAAATTGTATATAGATACAGAATTACTATTACCCATGTATAATGTGCTTCCTTATTTTTTCCTAAAAAATTTGGGCAAAAAAGTGTGCATAATACATGGTGAAGTATGGTATATTGAAGGGTACATCCAGAGCTGAAAGGCAACAAATTGACAACAGACACAACGTCCTTCTTTTCTACTCCAGATTTGGGCTAAGCCTTAAAGATCATTGGGGAGTGGTAAAGAGGACAGAATTCCTAACTCTGCAAGATTGTTTGCAAAAAGAGTCACAAGAATTCCTGTCTTCTTTACATCCATGTCCCTTTGCAATAGGACTTCGCAGCTCTCACCCTCAAGAGGGAGAGTCTTTTCTCAGTCTTTGCATCTGGGTTGGCCATCTGACTTGTTTTGGCCAAAAGGACATTAGCAAATGTGATAAACCCAAGGACCTGAAACAATGGTCATTCATTGGAGCTTGCTTTCTCTTGGTGCTGGGGACCTTTCTGCCACAGCATGAATGAACCTGAGGAGCCTTCTGGAAGATGAGGGGGCACATAGAGAGGACCCAGTCATTCCTGAATTCCTAGCTCAGACTATCTTAAACCACTCTACCCAGCCAAATCAGCCCAAAACAAAAGAACCACCCAACCAACAATAGAGAGAAGTAATGCTTGTTGTTCTAAGCCACCATGCTTGAGCTTTATTATGGAACAAAAATGGTTAAAAATAATAAAACCTGTATTAAGAGTTATTCCAAAATGTATATTAATATATTAATATTTTATATAGTGATACACTAATATAAACAACTTAATTACCAGGAAAAAAGGACTTTGTTTACCCCAAGGAGCAGGTATGTCTTATGGAATTGATCTCGCTTCCCTTTTCCTACAGATGCCAAGAATGCAGAGCAAACATGTGGCTCAACTTTAGCAACTGTGTTCTCTACTTAACATTCAAACTCTACCCCAAGATTTTACTTTCTCTTCTGTCTATAATTATTCCTGATTTATAATTCATTTATAATTTGCCTATTTTGATTTATGTACTTGTTTAAGCTGTCTCTAATGATGTTTTAGAATGAGATTAGATACAAGCATATAAAACTTACATAACTATTTATGGATAGAATGCTCAAAGCATAACATGCATAGTATTTTCCTTTGTAATAAAGCTAGTATGCTTCATTGTATAAAACTCACTTTTTGCAAAAGATCAAAATAAAATTGGCAGGCTCTGGATTAGAGGCAATAATATTAAACTGACAAGCAAACAAACGAAAACAATTTCCATTTTTATAAAATTTCAAATTTTATAAAATGAGAAGGATGGCTCTAAGTTGTATTGTTAGCATATATTATAATATAAATTCAAAACAAAACAAAATTGTCTTACGTCTTAAGACACAAAGTAAAACAATCCTCTGGTTTTCACACATTCTGGTGCTCCTGTTGCTGTTAACCTAAGCTTGAAAGAATTTAGTTGCTTCTGCTTTTCAAAATTTATATGTAGTTTTTAAGCAGACATTTGGATAATGTTAAGCCATATTGTTAAGTTGATCCATTCCTCTCCCAATCAAATTCTTCTTGAAAGAAATATGAGATAGGTAATAGACCAAAACAAGTTACAGATTTTGAATTAACCAGAAGTGATCTTTTTAAAATGACAAGATTGCCCTTTTATGATAACAAATGTGGATCTCCTCTTTGAAAGTGGACCAGAATCCCAGATTGGGAGGGGGAGGCCAGTCATCTGTGAAATAGGTTGTCAAAAATATAAGTCTAAAATATGATTCAACCAGGAGAAAAAAATCCTAAATGTGTTGGAAGATCTAAGACGTTCATTTACTTAGCAGAACAAAATCAGCTGAGCCTTGCTGCAGATGAAGTTGGAATTCCACAAATGAAAAAGTTTGCCGCAGTGGCAAATTGGAATACTTCAAATTACTAAACTTGTAATCCAAGAATAATTGGAAGGCAGTACATGCTTCCACAATTAGTCCATCACTTTTATTTACCTCATGTATAATACATGGCAGCCCACATCGTAAAATAAATTAACAGCTAAATGTCAAATCTCCCCTCTTATTTAGGCCATCTGCTTAGGTGTTCAGACTGACACCCACTGGCATGAGAAATTATAGAGACCAGGGAAATCTGACTATCAGAGAAGAGCTATTGGCAAATAGCTCAAATATCAGGACTTGTTTTTTCTGGCTTCCTCTTCCACCAGCACCCCCTTCCCCAACAACTTCCAAAGTCTAAAGACTTTATCATCTCAATGACTATTGTTGCAAGTCTTGACCACATTTCAGAACACAGGACACTGAATTAGACATTCTCCTAAAATAATTGGATCCTTTCATTACCTTCAATTATGTCCCTTGAAGAGAGAAAGCCTGTGGGCTCACAGCCCATCAACTTTTCAGGAAGGGGAATTCTGGAGAGTTCTGGGCAGTTGGGAAATCCTTATCAGATTTGGAGAGGACCAGGGGCTAAAAGGGTAAAATCCGTACAAACGGCACCTGGGTCCTCCTCCTCCTCCTATTTTCCGTGTCCTCGCTAAGATCTTAACGGAACAGCTCATAAGAGTCAAGCCAGGGTTTTTAACCCTCACTACTTTCCCATATGCCCAAGCAAGAGTGATATCATCATTTACTTCTCAGAAGGACTTAGATTTCAGAAGCAACTCACAATCCAACTCTAAATCCCATTATAACCCACATTTGCCCTGCACAGGGCGCTGCCTCCTGCTGGTGCCTATCCTTCTCTCTCCTAACTTGGGGGTCCCTCTGAAATATTTCCAAATTCTTAATCAGGTTCATTTCAGTAAGTGCTACCATACAAAAAGGAAAGAAGGGAAGAAAGTGACTCAACTGGCAGTAATGTGGCTTCCCCTGCAGAGTGGATAAAAAAGCCAGCTGGCTGGTTTCACCCCCATAATACTGTTTTTGGGAGCAAGCCGGATCAGAACCAGAAAGAAGGCCTGTGATACAACTCACTTCATCAGATTAGGCTTGAATTTCAACTATAAGGTAAAAGCCTTCTGTGGTTTGGGATAAATCACATACCCATCCCTTCTTCCTCCAAAGAGTAATAAAAAATAATTTAGTGCACTTGTAACACACCTTCCATTGCCATAGCTCAAATGCTTAGATTAGCTCCCTACCTACCTATCATGCTGTGATGTGAAAATTAATTAGCTAATGTCTGTAAAATGCTTTCAAGATGGAAAATACCACATGAGTGCTAAATGCAGCCTATGTGTACAAGGAAAGACAACCTCATACAGTAGCAGGGGGAATGAGCAAACAGCCAGCCTGAAAAAGCAAGGTGACAAAACTAAATAAATACAGTAACCAGACAGAATAGATTTCCCAGTAGATTCCCATATTGAATAGATTTTCAATAGATTTTCTATTTTATGCACGTAGACATAATTGTGCAAGAAAAGACACAGGCAAACAAATATGGAAGCACACTTTGGATCAGGACTAGAACCAGCAATATACTTGGTAGAATGCCACCAAATTCACAGTGTGCAATCAAATGTTCTCAGAAGAGGTGTCATTTAATGGGGATGAAAACATGGATAATTTTCCTGAAGATCAATGTCCTTGTCTGGGCAGAAGAGGTAAATAAATGCCTTATATTTATTCATAACTTTATGATTTTCAAAGTTCTTGCCCCATAACCCATCTTTCTTCACCTGCATAATAACCCTTTATAAGAGGTTGATAGAGTGGATATTATTATTTCCAAATTTCAGATGAGGACATTGAGGGTTAGGGATGTTGATTTGATCAAAATTATAGCTAGCAAGCAATGAAAGAGGGGCTCCAACCCATTTTTAAAAATTTTTTTACCACAAACCCAACCCAGTGTATTTATCATGATACCATATTAATTAATGGGCATTTTTAATTAGAAGGCATCACCAACACATTTCAAAAAATTTCAATATGTATGTATTCTCCACCTAAACAATTTCACCTCTAGAAACTTACCCTATGCAATCAAGAAGATGCTCAAAGATCTAGTCACTTAGATAGTTGCTGAAGCATTATTGATAAGAAGTGAGAAATAAAAACAACCTAAATGTTTAGCAGAAATGATTGAATAAATGCTGGTATACCCACAAGATGAAATACTAGGAGGCAGTCAGTCATTTGGTCACTATGGGAAGAAAGGGGTTGGGGAAAGGTAGGTGAGGGTTGGGTAAATAAATGGTGATGGAATGAAACTTGACTTGTGAACACACAATACAATATACAGGTGATATAGTATAGAATTGTACCCCTGAAACCTATTTAATTTTACTAACTAACATCACCCCAATAAGTTCAATAAAAAATGATATCCTAGAAATATCTTTAGCGGCATGAAAATCTTCACTATAAACTGTTAAGAGTTATAACAATACCCTTTTAAAAATAAGTTATGCACATATCATAGGACAATATCTAGAAAGATATACAACCCAGTGGTTACCCCGGGTGATGTAATTGCGGCGATGTTCATTCTTTTCTATGGGTCACCTATACTTTCAGATTCTATTTCATTTATTTCTGTAATAAAAAGTCACTATGAAAAGAATAGGCATAACCATATACAAGCCACTTGAAATTACCACAAAGGGTCTGGACTGAAGAAATGTCAACTACATAAAAATGGCTCCCTACACATGCCCTGAACAGAGGCTGCTACTAAGGGGTGAAGGCAAGATTGCTCCATCCCTCTTACATTATTGTGTGGGTGTGTACAATATTCTTTATTCATTCGTTCATTCATTGACAAACCCTCAAGTTCTTTCCATGTGTTGACTATTGTAAATAATGCTGCAGTGGACATGCCAGATACTCAAGATACTGATTTTACTTCCTTCAGATATATACCCAGGAGTGGGATTGATGGATTATATGATAGTTCAATTTTTAATTTTTGGAGGAACGGCCATAGCATTTTCCACTGTGGCTGCACCAATTTACATTCCCACTACCAGCACACAAGGATTTCCATTTTCCACATCCTTGCCAGCATATTATCTCATTTTTTTTTGCTAGAAGCCATCCTAATAGATATGAGGTGATATCTTGCTGTGGTTTTGATTTGCATTTTCCTGACTATTAGTGATGGTGAACATTTTTTTCATATACCTGTTGGCCATTTGGATGCCTTCTTTGAAAAAAAAAATCACTTCAAGTCCTTTGCTCTAAATGGGCATTGTTTTAAGCCACTAAGTTTGTGGTAAATTGTTATGTAGAAATAGATTACTGTAGTTAGAAAGTGCTATAGAAACTATTTTGGCCACTTTCCGCATTTCACCAGTAAGGAGGCTGAGACCCAGGGAAGTTGTAAGATTTGGGGGGAAATTATGGCAAAGCTGCAACTAGAGTAGAGTTTGCACAGGTTCGTAGGCCAGTGCTCTGCCTACCATCCCACTTTCCGGCTCCCAGCAAGCTTTCGGAGATCACTTTTAGCCAACTTGGCTTAGATCTAAGAGGAAAGATGAGATTGTCAGTTGAGGTCTCTGCCAGCATTATGATTCTAATTTATTTCTTGATTTCTAAAAAAATGAACCAAAATTGATATTGAATGCACAGATACTTTTCTAATTTAAAAACAATCAATAGTATTTATAACTTTCACTCACTATTTAATATGCTGAAAATATCATTCAATCTACTACATTCTCCAATTTCAGTTTTCAATTAACTGAAGCTCAGCAAAAATTACCGTATTCAAATTCACAAGGAGGTCACAGTGGTAGAATCTTCCAAGGCAGGGTTCTACAATTTTCCCTAACTGAAGCGACTTAAATTATTTGAAAAATATGAAGAATATTAAGAATGCTTTATGGAGAAAGACCTACAAACGTTTAAAAGTCACTTATATTTTTATGTTGTTCCCAACGCAGAATTTCAGCATTATCACATGTATTTAATCCTAGTCACTTATTCTAAAGGCAATAGTATTGGTTACATTTCTAATAATTGTCAAGAATAAATCAGACATTAGCTCCTGCCTCTCTTGGGATTAATTAAGTGAGTGTCATTAGTAAATGTAGCACAATTCACAATGATGTGATGGATTACTGGAAACTTAGGTAAGAATGAATAACCAGGATTGAGTTTGCTCACTTTTTAAGCATGATTAAATTCATATGTATTAAAGAAATCACCGAATCACATTGTATTTGAAAAGGCTACTTTTAATTTTTTTGTTGTTTTTCAGATCAGTTGATAGTCAATATTTTATTAGTTTCAAGTATACAGCATATAGGTTAGACATTAATGCAACTTTCGAGGTGATCCCCCCGTTAGTCCCGTGATACCACATAGAGTTATTACAGTATTATTGACTATGTTCCCTTATTATGCATTTACATCCCTGTGACTGTTTTCATAACTGGAAATTTGTACTTCTTAATCCCTTTCACCTTTTCCACCCAGTTATCCCACATTCTTCCCCACCCAGGAACCATCAGTTTATTCTCTGTATCTGAGTTTGTTACTGTTTTATTAATTCTTTTAGATTTCACATGTAAGTGAAATCATATGGTATTTGTTTTTCTCTAACTTATTTCACTTAGCATAATACCCTCTAGGTCCATCCATGCTGTTGCAAGTGGTAAGATTTCATTCCTTTGTATAGCCAAGTAATATTCCATTGCATATATGTACTAAATCTTCTTTATACATTTGCCTATCAATGAACACTTAGGTTGCTTCCATATGTTGGTTATTGTAAATAATGCTGCAATAACCAGAGGGAAGCATACAGCTTTTCGAATTCATCCCAGAAGTGGAACGTCTGGGTTATGTGGTAGTTCTATTTTTAATTTTTTGAGGACCCTCCAAACTCTTTTCTATAGTGGCTGCCCCAATTTGCAATCCCACCAACAGTGCACCAGGGTTCCCTTTTCTCCACGACCTTGCCAGCACTTCCTTGTGGATTAATTGATGGTAGCCATTCTGACAGGTGTGAGGTGATATCTCATTGCAGTTTTAATTTGCATTTCTCTGATAAGTAGTGACAATGAGCATTTTTTCATATGTCTATTGGCCATCTGTATGTCCTCTTTGAAGAAATGTCTATTTCAGCCCTCTGCCCCCTTTTAAATCATAGAGTCTGTCTTTTTGGTGTTATATTTTATAATTCCTTATATATTTTGGATATTAACCCCTTATCAGATATGTCATTGGCAAATATCCTCTTCCAATGAGTGGGTTGTTTTTTCATTTTATTGATGGTTTCTTTTGCTGTGCAAAATCTTTTTAATTTGATGTAGCTCCAGTTATTTTATTTTTTTTCTCTTTTGTCTCTCTTGCCCAAGGAGACATATCCAAATATATATTAAAACTAAGAGCAATGTCAGAGAGTTTACTGCCTGTGTTTCCTATGTCTTTTGTTGTTTCAAGTATTACATTTAGATCTTTAATCTACTTTGAATTTATTCTTGTATATTGTGTAAGAAAGTGGTTTAGTTTCACTTTTTCATTTTTTTGCATGGATGTTTCCAATTTTCTTAATAGCATTTATTAAAGAGATATTCTTTACCTCATTCTATATTCTTGCCTCCTTTGTCATAGGTGAATTGAAAGCATGGGTTTATTCCTGGTCTCTCTATTTTATTACATTAACCTATATGTTTGCTTTTATGCCAGTACCATGCTGTTTTGATTACTATAGCCATATAGTATAGTTTAATATCAGTTACCATGATGCATCCAGCTTTGTTCTTCTTTTTCAAGATTGTTTTGGCTATTCATGCCTTGAAAAGTCCACTTTTAAGATGGCCCACATAGTTCCCAGATCGATTTAGTCACAAACCATCTTTCTCTTGGATAATCCCATTTTGGGTACTGGTTTTGGTTTGGTTTTCCTTCCATGACAGCTCCTTAGGACCATTACTTCCACAGTCCCCCACCCATGGGGTGCTGAGAGGTGATGCTGAATGGTGACCAATGATCCCCCCGAGTAGCTGCCCATGAGAGTCACATCTACATGACACAATATGCTCCTTTTCAATTCCCTGCTAATTAATTTCTACAAGTCTGGTACTCACTTGGTGGCGTAGTTGACTTTTTTCTGTATTTTGCAGATCTCCGGCTCCAAATCCCAGGTTCTCTGCGGAGTCGCCCCGAGAGCACAGCTACCTAATATAAGGCATGAGAGTGGTGACGGAAGTGTTCTCCATGGGCACCTAGGATGCGGGTAATGCGACTGAGGAACTGAACGTTTTATTTTATTGAATTTTAATGAATTTAAATTTAAATAATCTTATTTGGCTAGCAGCTACTACATTGGATAGCACCACCCCAGAGGTTTAGGTCGGGATTGATGTAAGCTGTTCAAGAGCCAGCCAGGCAAGCCAGGAGGGGACGGCACCGCCTCCTCCGGTGCGGACTCCTCCAGGAACCCTTATTTCCTCTGTGGTCTCGCTTTAGTCTCCGTTATCTGGCCATTCAGCACGTAAATGTACATGTAATTATATTGCCTTTTTGCTTATAATACTAATACTAACAATACTACTACTACTACTGGCTTCTATTTATAGAGTGCTTATTGGGGGCCAGGTATTGTGCCAGGCACATAGCATGGAATCTTTTAATAAGGGGTTTCTGCATGCATTGCTTCATTCATTTTATGAGTGTAACAGCGGAAGCTAAATAAATGTATCCATTGTGGTCTAGAGCTACTATTTACAGCATTTACCTTATATCCATGTACCTTATCCCCCAATATGTCCTAATAATCAAAGTACAGATAAAGTATTAGCATTACATTTCCTTCCATAAATGCAGAATATGTTAGGCATAACATTTCATCACAAAAAAAAATCACTATTTTCCTGCCAAGATGGGATTCCAATACTCTATCAGTTTCCCCTGGTTTCATTATTGAAGGCACCCAAAACAAGTTAGGGTACAAGGAAAAAATTAATCTGAAAGAGAGTTGGTGCCAAATAAATTCCTCCAGATATTTTGGATCCACGTGCGCTCCGAAACAGTTGGGTAGCTAGGAAAGGGCACTTCCTTAGCCAAAGAGTGCAGGGCCAGAGTGTCTGACAATGGGACGATAAAGAGAGGCTGGGTCCGGGAACAGGCGTGACAGGACGGAGAAGACACCCACATTTTACGCAGAGACTTTCCTGCTCACCTCGGTCTTTTCATTTTGAGAGGACCCAGAACTGAGGCTCCAGAGTCTGACGCGCTTCCTCTGCAGTGACTCAGAGCAACGGTCCCCACCAGCAGTCCCCTCCAGCGCTTACTGCAGAGCTGCTTTCACATTCTGCTCTGAACCTTTTACACCCAGTAAAACATTAGGGTGTTTGTGAGCGAGTGTAATTCAACCAAGTTGGTAAAGTAGTATGTTAAAGTTGAAGACTTAATAACAACTTGGTTCAGAGACTGGCAGAGAGAACCATACACAAAAACACCAGGCTGTGTGATAAAAGCTCGACAGCCCTGCAACACACAAACCAAAGAAAATAACATGCCCGCGACAGCTACAATAGCAACAATTTTAAACTTCCCAGTGATGAAATGCACTTTGCAGTCATAACTCTCGCATAAATCTGGATGTCACTTTTTTCATGTTATAATTTTGCAATCCAATGGATCATTGTGTAGACCCTCTACCTGCAAATGGGTGCGATAATGCAGAATGTGCACAAATCATTGAGTTATCAGTGACATCAGGGGGTTGGCTGCTAGGGTTATTAACAGACATTTTTTCACCTAGAAGCACAGACTAAAATCAATCATTCTGATAACTAGGCATGGCATGAGCTGTCTGCACTTTCATTTCAATCTGATTAATCACATATACACAGACCTTTACCTTAAAGGAGCAATTGTTCACATTTAATCACAGAAAAACATTCAAGCATACCATCAGACATTACTCCATTTAACCACAATTTATGCTTTTTGTTTTAGCAAACATGTTTATGATAATATAGGTTTCTGCATATAAATGCATTGTTTTGTTCATTTTACAAAGATTAAAATCAAAGGTAAGTAAAGTAATCCACTGTGTCTTGTATCATTTATCATCTACTTGATGCTTTCGAAGTTTCCATTATGCCTCGATATTTTATCGCACAATTTATGCTGATAATCACAGTGCAGGTAAATTATTGGCATTATGTTTTCTTCAGTAAAGTAGAACACCCTAGATATCAGATTTCATCATGTTACAAGTCCTACTTCTTGCAAAGATTTGATTCTATTACTCTGTCAATTTCTCCTGGCTTCTATATTGCAAGAAAACAAATACAGTTGTGGGTATCGGAGTTATGTTCCCAGGAAACATAACGTTCTAGAGGCACATCTGCCATTACTACAACAACAGAATGGCAAAATCTGAAGAGTATCATTTGCACTAGAGGGCAGTCCACAAACGAGGATGATTCTTGGGTCCATTTCCAAGAGGCCAAAGGTGAATTTTCATTAAAAGAAGCAGAACTTGAAGAAAGATTTGATGTATGAATGGGGCATAGGGCAATCAGAATTTGGGGTCAGTAGAAGAGCAGCTCAAGATTTACAACATGCTTCCAGACCAAAGATGCAAGACTGCTCTCAGAGAAGTTAGCTCTCAGAGCGGTAGGAAAATGCTCTGCTGCTGAAATGTGTACATAGAGTTAAGAACCGGCCAGGGGTGACACCAGACAGAAGAATCGCCTCCAGTTGTCTGACCCAAGAACAAATAGCACGGCCTTCAGAGGGAGAGGAACTCACTGGCCCAGGGGACCAAGACTCCAAGATTCAATTATCCAGGTCCTTCGAGACATTGAAAATGATCTTGGGCTGGCTATCCAGGGAAGTGCGGATATGCTCTGTTGAAGAGCTGAACATGAAAGTGAGCCTCATTTAGTCTGTCTGAGACTTTGCTTCTTTCCCTGCGTTAGCTGCTGCCCTATTGGTTTCTTCTCTGGTCCTTGACCTTCTTGGTTTGCTTGCCCAGCTTCTCAGATGAGATGGATCTTCACTGGGAGTCTACCCCAGCCTGTTCGCCACTCCTGCCAAGCAAACCCCATCAGGCCACTAGTCCCACTGTCCATCTGTAGACTCTAGGCTGCTGTTTCTCCCTATCTGAGCTCTAGCTTGGCCTCAACATGGAGTTTCCAAACTCTGCCTGGATTAAATGTTGCCCCTTTTGTTATCAAAATGGGTCATTAGCCAGTTAAATCACTGGCCAGTAGAGGGGATCCATGCCCCACAAAATATATATAAGCAGACACCTAAAATAAATGGCAATTGTTCTAGGATTTTTGAAGCAAATAAACTACACTGAAGGGAAAAGAGTTGCATGATCCTCCTTTTGAAGGATGGTCAGGAAAGACATCTCTAAAGAGGTGGTTGTTAAGTTGAGACCCAAGAATAGAATTAACTAGCCACATTAACAGCATGTGTAGGACCTTGTGGCATATGCAAGAGGCTATGGTTGTAGAGCAGAAAGGCTGAGTGGACTTCTCAGCAGTGAGCGCAGGCTGGAGGGCCTTGAGATGAGGTTAAGAGGCAGGTATGGGCCTGATCGAGGAGAGATTTACAAGTCGTGGTTAGAGTTTGGATTTCATTCTAAGTTTCTTACATTGCATATTGTCACAGGACTCAAAGAGACCTTTGGGACTCATCCCATCTATCAGGTAAAAGGTAATGCCTTTTGTTTTTATCCATGCACCAACATTTATAAGTCGACTTGTCTAATGTTTGTTTATAATCAGTGAGTAAGCTGCTACTTTAATACTGCTATCCTGGAAGAGGCCCCTTGAAGGCATGTGAAATTAACTGATGTGAATAAAAAACAATGAATAAAAATACATCTCTCCTTTAATGAGAATAGCAGCTTCTGTTTCCCTGGGCTTTTTCGGTCCCATAAGACCTTTTAAAGCAGAGTGTGAGCGTGTTCTGGTTCAAATGCAAAAAACATCATCCTGTCTCTCTCTCGCTGCGTTATGTTTCAAGAAGTCAGGTCAGATCAATCTTTTTGGGCACCGAAGCTCTCAGCAGCTGTGGCTAACACACACCCAGCACCACTGCTAGGTTGCACCTTCGTTGCTGAGGCTGCTCACACAGAACCAAAAGGGGTTGCTACCCTTTATCGGACACTTGGGCCCTCCAGCTTGAGAACATGGATAAATGAACCCCCAGAGCTTGTGTTCTGCAAGGGCCTGGTAATCCACCTGGATCTCAGTGTAAAAAGTTAGGTAAAATGTCACATCCCTAACTTGCCATTTCTAAAGGGATTATAGAAAGTTTACACAGGTACTTTCTGAATTGACTCATTTGTTCTGCATGTACCAGCTTTCAGGTACTGTTCAGTTCCCTATGTTTATTACTCACTCTACAAAGAAGCAAAGTTGTATAATGAAAACTGAAAGTTATTCCAGTTCTGAAACTAATTTGTTTTGTGACCAAGCAAAGATTATTTCCTCTCCAAGCATTATTTTTATATGCACGATGACCTCTCTGGGCCCTTCCAGCTCTATGAATCTCTACCAAAATGGACTCAAAAATAATGTCAGCATTAGTCACAGTAGGCTAAACTGCTAGCAATAAACCCAAAAGTGCAAAGTCTCAAAAAATAAAAATAAAAAGAATAGAATTCATTTCTCTCCTACCCAATGGCCCACAGTAGCCATTGTAGATACCTCTGCCTTCTTTTTTTGATTCAGGAAACTGGTGTAATGATACTTGATCTCCAAGGTCACTCTGCAAATAACCCTTCTGGCCAGAGAACAACTTGAAATCCAGGGCCAGAGATATCCTGCTGGGTAAACAAAGCAATGATGATACATACCTCTCTCTTTCATTCCTTGGGTAAGAGCTTAAAGACATGGCCACACCTAGCTTGCAAAGGATGCTGGGACGTACAGTCCCAGGCTGAATCCAGATAAAACATCATTACTCAGAAAAGGAGGGGAATGGATTTGAATGGATAGATAGCGATCTCTACTATATGCCTAACACCTATTTGGTACTTCACAGTCTGTAAAGTACTGAATTTTTACCATAGTACTGTAACATAGTTTTTAAGATCTCTATTCTACAGAAGTAAAACTATATCCCAAAGTGATTACATAAAACATATGATGTCTCAGAATTAAAAACTGAGCTACATTTCAATTTCTGGTCTGCTGATCAGTGAGTGTTTCCTCTATAATAAATACTAACTTGAAGCATTTAGATAGTAAATAATCATTAGTGTAAATCTGCATGAAGATGATGGGGTTTGAAGAACCAAGAGGTATTATTATGGAAAGTCATGGGAGCAGCTGAAGCAAACCACAGACCCCAGCCTGGTCTCCAAACATGAGAAGTTCTTTAAATAATCTGGAGAGAATGTAAGAAGTGAAATTTTAAAAAGAAAGAAAGAAAGTTGATGAACGGTTTGTAATTGAAGCATTTACTTATTTTGCTCTCACTCTCGGTCTACAAAACATATCTAAGGACAGAGAAATTGCAAGAAACACTGTAATTGGAGGTAAAAGTGAATCATTAAAGAAGGCCAGACTCTAGAAATATTAAAAATAAAAGGTAAGGTCATCCCACATACAGAGTAGCAGCGCAGTACTGGCCATGAATTTGCAGATTGCTAGAGAGAGCAATATATGCCCCCCAAATCCCATCCACCACACAAACTCACAAATCATTTGCTACTTCAACCATTTTATGCTTGTTATGAAAATCCAACAATAAATTGCCAATAAACCAACCTCATGTCTTTTGAAGGAAGAGCCAAAGAATCCCTAAGCACACCTTGAATTCTACATGGATTCTTCCTTAATTTAAGCCACATTTCTATGAAAATAGAAAATCCCTAAAAAATGGATTACATATAATTATTCCTAGTTTTAATCTTCAAAAAGAATTGAGATAGAAATATATCAGGATGATTTCTCTTCCAACTCTCTCCCCACTCACATTAATATGATTTCAGAGTTTAAAAGTAAAGGTCCCTTTCTCACAAATCTGTTCAAAATTGCTCATTTTTTAAAGGATGATCATTTTATGGATTACCAACTCTATATAAGAAAGGTTTTGAATAGTCTCAGAGGTCGGCTGTCATTCATAAAGCATTCAAGATGAACCCAGAGAAGGGATATTGGTAAAGCCCACCAAGTCAGTTATAATGTGCCAGACGTGACAAGATAATGTATCATTTCACAGAGCAAGTTAAAACAGTTCTACTTGTGCCCTTTCTCAGGAGCGTAGGAAAGCTTATCAATGGATATGATTCCTCATGGAGAATTTTAAGAATTATGCCCCCTACATCTTATAATGACAAAGCTCTTTGCTAAGTCTCTCAGACCTTTTCTCCAAATCCATCTTTATTCTAGACACCCGGGGGCCTTACGAAGACAGTACGGGCTACACTTCGTCATTATTTAAGGGAGGCTGAGAGTTCTAATAAATTATACCACCATGGCCTTTAAAGAAAATTTAACTATAACCAACTAACTTTAGCGATTTTGAATACTGTTTTGCTTTTATATCCAAGTCTGTCATTTATTGAGTACTGCTGTGTTTATAGCATTGAATTCAGCAGATAAAGCAGCAGAAAAGAGACAGAGCAGAAGACTTTTACAATCTAGAGAAAAACAATCTAAATCTACCTCAAGAGCTAATGGAGTTTTATAAAGGCAGTTTGTCCTAATGCTAATTTCTCTGGTCTTTTGTTTACATAAAAAAGCTCCAGGCTGGTTTATGGTGTCGCATTTATCAGCTAGTAGAATATAAGCAAATCCCATTACGCCCAAATTCAGCCACCCAAATGAACCCAAATGTGGATTATGGTATCTCTTTATACTGCAATTTCTACTTAAAAACAGAAACATAATTCTAATGCTCAGCAAATAAAAAAGAAGAGCAAACTGTTGTTCTTACAATTCCTGTTTTGACTCTCTCGTTATTATCTGAGCCCTTAGGCTCATCGGTAACCATGTAGAAAGAAAAAAAAAATTAAAGAAAAAATTTGGTCATGAAACAACCCAAAGCCAAGAAAGTGCAGAAAGGGTGTGAAGATGATGTGTGGATGTGGTAACTTGACTGTTTTTCAGCAGCACACCTTTTCAGGTATTCAGACCATTCAGCAGTCTCTGAAACTCTGTAGATTCTCAAGTGTTTCTGTAATCATTTATCTTAAAAAATATCCCCTTTATTACAATATCCACTACTTTCATAACATTCAGCTCCTTCATTCCTGTCTTCCTCCCAAGGACAAAGTCAAGCCTCATCTCGAGTTTCAGGACAAACCAAATTCTAGGTGACAGTATCAGGAAGGAACAGTGACTATAATTATTATACTTGTCCAGGGACCTTTAAGGACACCGGCCTGACAGAGTGAGAGAAGCTGTCAAAGTCCTCAAAGACCAAGGGTGTGATTTTCACACTGGGGAAATCTGGGCAGGTCTGTAAAAAACATATCTTTGGCAACTTCAATTAAAGGAGCCACCCTTTTGAATTGAAATGCCTCCAGGTGAGGGTACTGGTGAATATAAAGTTTTACCCATTGAAACAGAAAAATTTGGTTGTATACAACTACCCCTCCCTTTGGTCTTTTTTCTTAATGTGTCTATCCATTAGAGCTTTGCTCATTTTTATCTATATTACATTACCCTTTTCACTAAATTTTGGAGTTCCAAAAAATTGCAAGGTCAATAAGAAAAGCACAAATTCTGCCCTGGCTGGTGTGGCTCAGTGGAATGAGAGCCAGTCTATGAACTGAAGGGTCACTGATTCGATTCCCGGTCTAGGCACACACCTGAGTTGTGGGTGAGGGCCAGTGGGGGGCGCATGAGAGGCAACATCACATTGATGTTTTTTTCCTTCCTTTTCTTCCTCCCTTCTCCTTTCTGTACAAATAAATAAATAAAATCTTTTAAAAAAGAAAAACACAAACTCAGTTTAACTGTCATCCATCCATTTGTTCATTCAGTGACTATTTATTACATGAATAACACACTATGCGATTGGTCTGGGCGCGTGTGCACAAACACACACACAATCTTGGGGTTGAGGATTCCCAATACATAGCACTCTTCTTTCCCACCTAATTCTGACCCAATGGAAATAAAACAAAGGATATAAAATGAAGAGTAAATTAGTATCTTTTTCTCTAATAAGGCTTCTAGAGGAGACTGTGTCTTACATACAGACAAGGAGAATGTAACATCAAACACCAGACTTAGGGAGATTTATCGCAGAGCCACAGATACACCAAATGACCACCGCTGTCCCCTCTGAGGTGCAAGCCTTTCCACATGGCCCACTGCAACCCGGAGCACACACTCAGACTCCAGATTCTCAGATAAAACAGGGAGAAAATGGCAGAGCTATGTGTGCCCAGTTCCTCATGCCCAAATCCACCCATCAAGCAAATCAATTTTTCTTCCCCTTTCAGCATGGGAGTAGAGAGTAAATGGCTCCACCCATACCTCAAACATCCCCTAGTTTACTCTCTCACCCCACTGGTTTTTACTGCTAACCAGGGCGTGGGTCTCTCTCTCTGGAGGAGATGATCGCTGTCAGGATGTGATGTCCCTGCATACAGGAGGACCCCTCCTCCATCTCCAGAACACAGTGCTCCTTGGCAGATAATGCTGGGACCATGGATCCCAGAAAATTCCCAACTGGGCAGAGCTATACAGTGATCAGACCCACATGTGCTATTGCCCTAAATTGTGACGTGACTCGCCCCTGCTCCTCCTTTGGGTCTTTTTTCAAATGTCACCTGATCAAGGGTGCCTTTCCTGATCACCCTATTCAAAATTGAATGCCTTCATCCATCTCAGTCCCACCTGCTCCCTATCCCTGTTTCATTTTTCTTCAAAGCTTTGATTCTACTTGACATGTCACTCTGCAATTATAAAAAAAGGTAAACATTTATTTATTGGCTCTCTCCTCAGTTGCAATGTAAGCTGTATGAGGGCCAGACTTTTTGATTGCTTTGGTCATTATAAAATTCTCAGTGCCTAGAATTGTATTTGGTAGCCAGTGAACACTAGTAAAATACTGAAATATTGTAGGAATGAAGAGATACAGTCTCTTAGGGTTCTCTTCTTTCTCACATGCTTTCTTCACCTGTGGGCATATTCCTCTCTGAAGGCACAGCCCCAGTTTCCCTTTCCCTTCGGATTTTTCTGCTGTTATGAGTTCTGCAGGGCATCACATATTTGCCCTCATTATGTGACTGTCTCTGGTTCTTAGACTTTGTGTGGCTACTGCCCTATTAGGGAGGACCTAATAGGGTGAAGAATATTTCTGAGCCTGTTCCAACTTGATTCCAACCCCACCTTGAATTACACTTGAAAGTAAGACCATTAGAGCTATTGGGTCTCACAGTTACAGCAACCAAATTTTGCTATCTTGGTGGGAATCAGTAGGTGATGCAAGCATAGGGCTTTCTACAGCCTGCCCCCTCCTCCTCCCCTGCATGTCCTCTGTCTAATTCTGCTGCTTTAGGACACGGATTCACCCACAGCTCTTCTCTGGCTGTTCAATACATCACACAGTAAGAATTCTTTACCTCCACTGTTTCGGGTGGAGGATACAGAATGGTTGGCAAATCTTGATTGCTTTGGCCAAAAATGGTTTACTGGCATAACCAGACACATTTTAAAGGTCCACAGAAGTTATTCAATTATTATTATTGACAATGATGTTTCTTTTCCCCATTTGTTTTGAGCAGAAGGCCTTCAGAGAAAAGACAAGCAAAATTTCCTATCTTTCCCACATCCTCACCATCTGGGCATCACTTGAGGGGATAGTTTGCTCACTTCTGAAGTGCACAGATTAGTCACCAAAGCAGGTACGTAAAGTAGATTTCTGTTTTCTCTTTCTCTCTCTCTCTCTCTAACACACACACACACACACACACACACACACGCACACACACACACACAGGGTGAATTAGAACCACATTTGAGCAGCAATTTAAATACACCAAAAGTGGAAAATTACAAATAAAGTTTGAGAATGTTCACAAAGAAAAAAATTATAATGGCCAAAAAACACCAGCAAAAAAATCAATATAGTGATAAACATGGATTATATTTGGAAGAACTCATATTTACAATTCTTCAAAAACTAAAACATGTTCTGAAGAGATAAAATTCTTCAAATATATATATCAAAAACATGCTCAAGCAATTATTTAACTGTAATAAAATTATACAATGATGGTATCAAGAAATCGATAGCTCACATGTTTCAGGGCTGTGCCTGGTTCTGTGCATCTACATCTATTACAGAATCTTCAGGCAGAAAGAAATCACTAGAACTTGTCTAATCCAGGCCCTCTGATTCTGGGACGAGGAATATTTAACACATCTATCTATTGCTTTTCCTAGTTTAAAGTCTTCCACGGATGTAGAGTCTCCAACATTTTTTTAAATTGCCTGTTCAAATACTTATTACCACTTTGGATGCTGCACAACACTATAGGGCCCTCCTGAGGAGAAAGGCAAAGAGATTTGGAGGTTGCTGATGTCCATGAAACTACAGGGGTGGGAGTGTGGTGGGATAGAAGAAAATGAGGAGAAAGATATGGCTAGAAATTGTTCATAACCTTAGACTAAGTTAACCTAAAAGTGCATTATCTGAGAAAGAAATAAAAAATATACTTAACTGGAGGTAAATAAAAAGGATCAATAAATATACATTTGTCCCATAATTTAAGAACTCAGAACAGGAATCTTTCTATGTTTGACAGCTGATAAGGGTCCTGAGCAATGAAGCAGGAGTGAGAGAAAGAGGACCTATGTTCAGGTTATATTGCAGCATAACCATCCCAAAATTTAGTAGCTTTAAAAAACCTCCATTTTATTATTATTGCACAAATCTGTAGGCCAGGAATTTAGGCAGGGCTCAGCCGGATGATTCTTCTGTTCTATGTGGAATCAACAAGGGCCGTTGAGCTGGCAGATAAAGTGGCCTGGAGAGTCCAAGAGGATTCATTCATATGTTAGCCCTTTGGCAGGGATAATTAGAAGGGTAGGGTTCAGCTGGGTCTATCAGTCACATTTATGTGTGGACCCTCCAGCACAGTGGTCTCAGGATATTTGGACTTCTTATCTAAGGGGTTCAGGAGGAAGCTTCAAAGCATGATTGAGCCTCAAAAACCTCAGTATGTAACATCTTCCATATTACACTGGTGAAAAACACCACTATGGCCAGGCCAGACTCAAAGGGAGAAGAATTTGACTCCTCTCTCAATGGCAGAAATGGGGAAGAATTTGTAGCCTTCTGTAATCCATTATAGTCCATGAAAATCTTTGTAGGCAAGCTTTAGGGGAAATAATTTGATAAAAGCAATGATAGATATACCCAATTAGGACTTAGAATTAAATAACAATTGCCATGGCCATGTTTGTGTCCACGTGGAATTATGAGTAAACTAATGGACTGGTATGTGAGAAAAATATTTATTCATCTGTGATCCTGGGGCTCACCCAGTATGAGAGAACAGCAGAAATGAAGGTGAATGGAATCAATACACTTGAGCTCTTTCTGTGCAACTGAACAATTGCTGAGTACGTCTTTGTGCTGGTCCATAGTACGTGTGGTGGCTTCCAAAAAGAAAAATGGTCCCTGCCCCTAAGGAGCTTATACAGTGTGGTAGTAGAACAGAGTTGTAAATAAGGGAATTCCTGAAATTTTAGAAACTAAGAAGACTTACTGATCTGAGTATGATTAATAATTGCAGTTCGGAGGCAACTTCATGGAGAAACAACACCTAAGCAAGATTTTAGTGGAGAAAGATGGGTTTGTCAAGCAGATCAGGCAGGGCAGATAGAATATGCAGCAAATACACCATGTTATGTGTGTGTTGCATGTGTGATACAAGTAGTTTAGTGCGTTGAAAGACTGAGAGAAAAAGTTAGAGAGAAAGGCAGAGGGCTTGTATTTAGAAAATAATCTTGCATTCCATGTACTCATTTGGAATGTAGGGGGAAGTCACTGTAGGATTGTGAGCAGAGGTATAATGTGACCAGGCTCCATGTTTTACGAAGATTTCTCTGTGCCATGGTGGAGAAGTTGAGAGCCTGACCTGGTAAGGCCACTGCTCACTCTAAGTAAAGAGAAAGTTAAAGGTAGTTTACCAATTATTCACTTATCCTTTCTTGCAGCTAACTAAATTCCCCTTGCTCACATCCATGTTTCCTTGTTGGATCCTCTAATTAGACGACTTGATGTGGATGCATTAAAGTGTACTTCTGTCTTCTCTTTCTCCCTCTGGACTGAGAAGGCTTTCCTTCTCGATCGGCTGAGAATGTCCTCTGCAGCTCTGTTTCTCCTGTTCCAAGAAACATATATCAGATGGCAGATGCTCTCATTACAGCTTTAAGACCTCCCTGCCCAACGAGTTCTGAGCAATCAAAATGGAAAGAAATGCTTTGGCTCTGGCATACAGCAGGTTCAAATGCTTGCTTTTTTTTTATTATAAAATTTATTTCTGTTTGACATTCTTTATGTTGTTGTTTCCTTCTACCATGTTATAAATCCTTCTTGGGCTGGAAACCACTTCCACACACTTCGGTAGCTCAGGGGCTCAGCCATAAGCCGATGAAATCAGGCCATCACAAGCCCGTTTCACGGCTGAGCCAAGTTCTTTATATTGGAGCAAGATTATTTCCCAGGAGTAGAGCAGACTCTGTACATATTACATATAGTTTTAAATATATATATGTATATATAAACTTTTATCGAAAAATACAAATTTGAGAGAAATAACTGTGGAAGTTAGGGGAGTCATGAAGAATTTTCTCAATGTACAATATTAAAAAGAAAACAACAACAGCTCTAAGAAAAGATGGGGATTAAGCTTATATTCAGGCAGCATCAAATAACATTGGAAAGCATTAAATATCTCACTTATGAAAAAGTCCATAATTCTAAATTTTCTTCTATCAGATAAAAACAATTATATTTATTCTTCAGACTGGCCATATTTGGAGAAATAAGAGCAATATATTCAGTGTGGACAGATTGAATAAGCAGATATTAACGATGGGTGAAGCAGTCTACTTGAATTGGAGATCACAGAACAGAAGCCCATTGGCAGTTCTGAATAGCTCCACAGCTTGCCTGAGCCACCATGAGAAAGTGCGTGTTTAAGGAACTGGAATAGATTTATCATGCTAGACATTTTTCTTTTTGAAATATTTTTGTAGCTGAGCCTCTCACGGCACCCTTATTATATTGGATTGGCCAAAAAGTTCATTTGTGTGTTTTCTGTGAGATGGCTCTAGCAGCACTTACTTGTCTTTAACTTTATTCAAAACAATTCTGTTAGAATGTATTGTGACAACTGTCATATCAGCATGCATTTTTAAAAAACTTATCAAAACCTGTGAATTTTTGTGTAGCCATTGTAATATTGAAGGCGGAAAAATATGCAATAGTTTTGCATATTATGCTTTATTACTTACTTCAAGAAAGGTAAAAACGCAACTGAAAGCGAAAGAAAGAAAGAAAGAAAGAAAGAAAGAAAGAAAGAAAGAAAGAAAGAAAGAAAGAAAGAAAGAAAGAAAGAGAGAGAAAGAAAAAGTTTTGTGCAGTGTATGGAGAAGGTGCTGTGAATATGTCAAAAGTGGTTTGTGAAGTTTTGTGCTGCAGATTTCTCACTGGACAATACTCCATAGTCGGGTAGATGAGCTGAAGTTGATAACAATCAAATCTAGACAGTAATTGAGAAGAATCAATGTTATATCATGCAGGAGATAGTTGGCATACCTGAAATATCCAAATCAATAAATTTGTTGATAAAAATGAAAAATGTGTCTCTTATTTTACAGAAAAAAACTAAAAGAACTTTTTGGCCAACACAATACAAAATAAAAATGCATCTACCTTCAAGTACAGCAGAGGATGCTTGGTAGTAAATTAATTTTATTTTTAATTAGGAGCCATTCACATCATGTGGTTCCTATCTTGTCTGGTCAGCACACCATAGCACTGCATTCTACATAAAAAGCAATTTTTACCAGAGTAGTTCCTTTCCAGCAAAGATATACTTTACATAATGTCTCTTGTGCTACACATGCGTAACACATTTCCTGAGCAGCATCGCCTTATATTTCCATTCAAAAGAGTCCAAGGAGAACTAGACTAATATTTTGACATTTAAGCAAAACAAATTTTTTTTTTAATTTTAACAGGAATTTTAAGCATTAGAACAGTGGATATCAATTTCTGGCTGAACATTAGAATCACCTAGAGAGCTTTTAAAAAATACCATTGCCCATGTTGGTATTTTTCTCAAAATATCCCTGGAGATTCTAGGGTGCAGCCAGGCTTGTAAACCACAGCACTAGAAGATTCTTTGGAGATACATATGTTATATAGGGAGAAGTTTGAATAATATTGTTTATGAAGTATTTTCCTCATGGCTTATTTCATTGGAGGCCTTTAAATATCATGTGCAATACTATATAAAATGTTTCCCCCCAAATCAGCTTACGTTTAATAACTGTTAAAGCCCATGGTAAGCATAACTCTCTACTAGGTGCTATAAGTTCATGTGAAATAAAGGAATGTTTACCTCAAGTACAGCAGGGTTTACCAGAAAGCTAATGCACTAAATTTTGGGGCCTTCATTTGCACAGACCCGTGGGAAGAGTCTGGCAATGTATTGACATGTTCATATAGTTTCGTAAAATCAGGGAAAATCATATAGTTTTACCACTATCTCCTCTACTCCCTGTTCTTGATGGCGTCAGAATGGTTAGGGACACTTTTGAGTTGAGGATATATTTAATTTTGGTTTTACTAGAACATTCTTATAATGGTTTATTTGCCCCTTCTATGTAATAAAGTTACCACGGGCTGTCCACCTATAGGAATGGTTTCCAGAAAAATTCCTGCTGCCCATGTACTGACTCACTGAAGTCAGTGACGTGAAATTTCAGGGGTAACGAAAGACTCATCATGACAGTGATGCAAAAATGGTCAATGAATGTTGTCAAATCCAAGAGGATTTGTGATTAGTCACTGCACATGAAAAGCTGGAAATGGCCTAAAGTCTTATGGCTCATCTCTGAAAAAAGTTTAATAGAAGCTGTCCCAAACTTGACAATAATTCTAATAGTTTATCTGACATTACCAATAACAAACATGTAAGATGAGAAATGCTTGTAAACCTTTCCATGAGTGCTGGAAGTAAGATAGGATTATATTTTTATTTCCTCCATAGAAAATAATTTTACCAAAGAGGAGCCACATTATTAAAAGTTTAAAAATTCAGCCAAAAATGTATGTGTAAAAAATCTTTCAGGTAAGCGAAGTTTGTTTGTTTGTTTGTTTGTTTGTTTATTTATTTTGGTTCTTACGATATCTGTGAACTTTGGTAGATTTTTTAAAAATTTTTAATTTTTTGTGATTTTTATCTCATCAACAAATGTTCACTTTCATTTCTGTTTGTATGTGTAATTTTGAATTTTTCCCTTAAAAAAGTCCCTCAAAGCTTCAGCCCCCACCTGAGTTTACTCCTCAGTAAACTCAGTGTTAGCCCATAATGACTTGCCCTAGAAACCCACCAAATGGTTAAAATTCAAAGCCCAAATTAAAACATTTAGTTGCTACGGAAAAGAAGACAAAGAGTGGGAAGTAGATGTTAATTGCAGGGGTAGACAGGTCAGTGATAACAGAATGCAAACATGGAGACTTTTGGTCTGAAAAAATGAGGAGCCACATTATTAAAACAGAGTTATCATATTATTATATACACAGTGGTGAGCAATTTTCAAAAATAAATCATGTTGTAGTTTCATAATACATGTATCAAATCCATAGCAGAGTCAACTTTACCAGCTACACAAAACAAATTACAGAGAAATTAATAATTTGCATAATACAAGTACTCCCACCCTGAATTCCCGTCCAGGAGCATCGGCTTCCACGTGAGTGTGATGTGGGACACCCAGATCTGCTAGAGCCTGGTTCTCAGCTCCCCACGTGCCTCTGACACTGCCCGCATCTCCCTAGGCTGCGTATGAGTCTAGTGTTTAAAGACGTATGTGTTTTCACACAACATGAAGCCTAAAGAGAAACCAACTTCCTCATCTGACAAGGCTGAGGACACTCAATTTTTGCCTTTTGTGTTGACTTTTAAACTTGAAATTTTCAAATGCATAAAAGAGTTGAAAGGATATGAGAGGTAGAACAATGAAACCTCATTTAACCGACATCTCCAGCAGGTGTTCACATTTCATCATATCTGCTTTATCGCTCAACCTCTCTACCCATCTCAACATCCTTATTTTTATATGACTGTTACAAAGTTACAGACGTCACATCACTTTACCCCTAACACTTTAAATTGTAGCTCCTGAAATAAGGATGCACTCCTACAAAACTGTGATAGCATTATCATGTCTTACAAAGGCTAACAGTCATTTCCGCATATGATCCATATGATCTATATTCACATTCCCCCAATTATCCCTAGCATAACTTTTGGAGGTAATGTTTTTCAAATCAAGATCTAATCGTGTTTATACACTGCATTTAATTGTTATGTCCTTTTACTCTTTCACCCTGCAATATTGACTATTTAAGAGCAGGCTCAATATCTTATAGAATATCCCACATGCTGAATTTATCTGATTATTTCTTAACACTAATTAATTTGTTCTGTTGTCCCTCATTTCCCTGTAAGCAGGAGATTGGATCTATATGCTTGATTAGATGCAAGAACACTTCATAGGTGACTCTAAGTCCTGACTTTGGAATTTAATCTCATAAGATGCAACTTTATCGTATCATACTATATTAACTCATCCTCAACAGAACCCTGAAATAGCTATTCAGAAATTTCTATCTTTACAGATGAAGATTCTAAGGCTAGAGTGACTAAATGACTTCCCTAGTGTCACACAACTATGAAAATATTTAAGACCACAAAGAATCGAATAACATGACTCTACATTTGTTTTAAACAGTGTTATATAGTTAAAATAGGTACTACCTGCAGCCTGAGGAAGAAAATATTGGGAAAAAATAGAGATCCATGTTCTTCTCTTACTACATAATTCAGATATAGAATATAATTCACTTCGAGAAAACATTCATAAACAGTAGATATAAGATAAATATAACTTCACACTCCTAGAGTGATGGCGTGTCAAGGTACTCTCAAGTCAGTTGAATTCAGTGGACCCATAATAACCCTGAGTCACCCGTGACAGCACCGTCTCTCTTATGCTGATATGCAAGCCTGGTTGAATCAACTTCCAAAAATAGATCTGGATTCTGTCCTCTTTTCCCCGTAGCCCCTGTCACCATCCTCATCCAAACTTCCAATTCTCTCACTGACACAATTAGAGTGTCTCTAGCAGGTCACCCTCTACATCCTCCCCCTCTCAGATCCCTTCAATGGTTCTCCACAAAGCTACAGGAGGAATCTTTTTTAAATAGCAATTATGATCACATTGCACTTCTCCTTAGCCCCACATACTCTTAATACTACCTTAATACTCTTTGATGGCCTCTCATAATACTCACCATAATGTCGAATGTTAATGAGGTTCAGCATGATCTGTGGACTGACCTGTGTCTCCCTCTTTCAATCAGCTTTATGCCCTTTTCTCTCCTCATGTTTTTATCCCCTATCCTCATGCCCTGTGCTTTACTTTCATAGGTGTTACCATCATCTGTAATTTATGTTTTGTTTTCTTTTTACCCTCACTAGATTGAAAGCTTCATGAGGATTGAGATTACGTGATTTCAATCACTGGGGCCTACAGGGGGCTCATTAAGTTGCTGTTGAATGAATGCTGTTCTTGAAAAAAAGAAAAACAGTGGAGCCTATATCTTTAAATGCTTAAGGTTGGCCAAAGGGGGAAAAAAAAATGAATGGTAAAGGATGCAGAAACCATACCATAGAGGCCATAGCATGGGCAAGATCCAGTTCATCGAGGCCTCCCATGCAGTACAAATGGAGTATGAGAAAGGGGCCTAGAACTAAGAAAATACCTTCAAACCTCAAAAATTCTTAAAAATCTTAAAACCCTTTAATAGCCATTCCAAACTTCACCACATCTTGATGTGTAAAGATAAAATAAATGATTAGAAGTGAGCTCCATCCACCCACAGCCTTTTTCCATCTCAAATCCCTCTGCCTGTACCAATATCATCTTTCCTCCAGTCCCAGGGGGGTGAGGTGTGAACTCCTCACACAACTTGTTTAAACAAAACATTAGTCTTAAGACCAACCCCTCCTTGGACTCCCCTAATCCAATTTTCTCCCATTCCTCTCAGTTTCTTTCCAAAATATTCTCTTTTTCTCGTGAATTCAATCTCTTCCTCTCCCTTAGATCTCCTTGCCCTCTGACCATGAACATGTTCAAGCCTCTTCAGCCAACAGGCAAAATTCACCCTTGACCCCATCCCCTTCTCCAGCTGTGACCCTCTCTCTTTGTTGAGAGAGTGGTTGACACTCATCACCTCCACTTCCCATGCCGTGTTCTGGCTCCTGCCCCTCCTGTTTCATTGGAAGTACTGCCATGCAGTTCACCCGTGAACTCTATATTTTAAAAACTTGAAGGGACACGTTTTGCCACCTCATTGAAGTACACTCCTGAATCTGGCAGGGCTGACGACTGTGCCTTTGGGGACTGCTGTGGCCACAGTCCCCTGGTTCCCCTGCAGCGCTCCTCTCAGTCTCCTACAGCCTCTCATTCTCACATCAGCCTTTAAAAAAAAATGGTAGTCCTAGGGGTTCAAGGGGTTTCTTTCACTTTCCTTACCTACTACCCCCGATATGTTAACTGATATTTCTCCAGAAGTTCTGACTGCTAGTTCCCCTGTTTAAAGTCTCAGAGGCATTTCAAAATTAACATGCCCCACAGTGAACTCACCTCCTGCCCCCACCTTTGAATTCTCCTTCGATCCTCCTTATCTCAGGTCCTTGTAACCACACCACATACTTGAGACAAAATATCTACTTAATGATGTTGTTCACTCAAAATGGAACTGAAGAGGACTGTAATCTAGGGTGCAAAATTGAATGTAAATATGGAGAATCCTGGTATTTGTGGAGGCACTGCATGGATAATGTTCATGGGTAATCTATTTAATCATCACAGGTCTATGAATGCATAATTGCCTCTGTTTTACATATGAGGAAGTTAATGTTCAGAAGAAGTTGAGGTACAGTCCAAGGTCACCAGCCAGTAAGTGGCAGAACAGAATCTAAATCTAGTCCCCTCTTCCTTAAATGCCCTTGAACATTCCATGCTATGCTACTGTCACCTAATTATAAACTGAAACCTTGTGCCCTGCTGTCTGCATGGTGCCCAATGCCCTCTCCTTCACTGTGCTTCCCACACAGTCCCAAGGCACCCATCTCTTTGTGAGTTTGGAAAAGATGCAGCATTTTTACTTTATTTAATTTTGAAGATCAGCGCGTGATCTGTAAAACAGAAAGTTCCTCTCAAAAGAGAAATATTGGAAGGCTCCCTAACTTGTCCTGGGGAGCCAAGGGGAGAATTTCGCTAGTGGTGTGTGATTCTGTTTTCTTCCAGGTAGTGCCAAGTTCATTCTGCAAGTGGGAGTGAGCTGGCAGGAGAGTAAGGGACAGTTGAGAAAGCTGAGAGAGGAGAATGAGAAGAACATACCATGTTTCCTTTAAATCCCTTCCAGTATCTTCTACCTTTTTCAAATTCAAGCTAATGATTTCAGTTTCTAATTTGAAAATTACCAAGGTGAGAGACAAGGTCAAGAGAAAACTGCATTTCAAGAGCTCTTGCAGGCTCAAGAGGGAAGTTTTGTTTGGTTTATGTGCTCTTGGGTTTATTACTTGTTCAATGCAATCCAAGTCCACACACTCACTTTTTTTTTAAATGATGATTATTTTTTTCTCACTATTCAACTTGCATTAAAAACATTCTTATGTGAGATTTATCTTAGCATCACCTCCGTTTCCACATAGATTTCTTTCAAGGGGAAAACTTTCTAAGTATTCAGACCATTTCTCTGGCACAGGCTTTGCCCCATGGATCCCACATTGCACTAAAAAACAGACAAAAATAAGGAAACAAAGGTAAGTAAATGAAAGTTATAAATGCTACAAAAGAAAAAAGAAGATGGAGAGATGATCTTTCCAGAAGAGGTCAGATTTATCTGTATATGAATTATTTCACTTTATAGAAAATGAATGGTTGATATTTAATATCAGGTTTGAATTTTTAATTTTTAATTTGTTGTGTCTGAAATCTCACTCTCAATTCTTGTTATTGCAGACTTAGCCTCTCTTGAACCCAGAGGCCTTGAGCTCTTTGTGATCTTCTTTCACTTATAGCCTCAACCTCTCTTCTCTATAGGGGCCTTCTTTATTTTAGTTTATTTTTCAGTTACAGTTGACATTCAGCATTATTTTGTATTAGTTTCAGGTGTACGGCATAGTGAGTAAACAATCACATACTTTACAACATGATCCCCTGATATCACTTACACTAATGTCATTATCTATTATCTTAAAAACAAATGAACAAAGAAGCACAACCTATGTTGATCTTGAGTTATCGCCTGCTTTTCCTCTTCAAACATCAAGCTGTGTTCACTCCATCTCATTTTTTTACCTTCATTCGCTTCTCAATTCACTAAAATTTGACTACTCAAATAATGGCTCTCAAAGTCACCAAACACCTCTTTATTCCCATGTTGCCAAATCCTTAGAACATTGTCCTTCAGGACACTTTAGATTCTATTTCTTGCAGCATAGGCCTACTGGATTACTCCTGTCCTTCTGGGCTTCTGCAATCCCATGCTCTCCTTCCCTCCCCCATTCCCAACCTGTCTCTACTCCTCCCTCTCAGTCAGTCTTTTCAGGTCTATCTTTCTCTGCCTGGATCTTAAATGCTAATGTTTACTGGCTTCTTTCTGATTCACCCTTCTCTTCTCATGCTAATGAAGTACTGAACATACTCCTCAACTCCTGTGGCTTCAGGCACTCTGTAAATGTTGCTATCTCCCCAACCACATCTCTGGATCTGGATTTTTGAGTCAGAAGAAGACCTGAAGTTGATTCTTGGTTTTACCATTTATTAGCTGTCTAGCTTGAGCATGTCACAAACTCTTAGTGCCCCATCCTCTCACCTTAAGAATAGTAAACCTCACTTATAAGATAGATGTTAGATCTATCAGAATGTGTATCTTTAGCTCTTCATCAGTGACCATGCCTGTAAAATGAGGAGGTCTGTCCTTGTCATCTGCCTGGATCTTCCTCCACTTTCAATTCAATAACTCGATAAAAATAGAATGAAAATATAAGGACTTGAGAAGGTGCCCTCCTTGTGTTATTCAAGAGATCATTTGCTGATGTCCACTCAAAAAGAGGCACTAGCCATATCAAATGTCTGAGATGCCTTATCTAACTCCAATAATGAGAAGGAAAGGATTTCCCATCTTACAGACTGGAAAGGAGTAGATGGATCTATGAATTATACTTACATCATGGCAATGCTTGGTAAAACTACTGCAAAACCAGCCCCCTCAGGTGCTTCTAGAACAGAAAGGGCCAGCAGTTCCTTTAAGAGAACAGCACTGGAACAAAGTCAGTGCTTTAGAATGAGATGATGTTGGGGAAAAGGCAAAGGTGAGAGATACAAACCATACTTCCTTGGGTCCACTTTAGTCATATTTAGGTAGAAATATTCTTATCTTAAAATCTCTCAAAGAACACTTCATGGCAGAGTTTCACTCAACCCAGTCCAAAAGGTATTTGGTCATTCATTCATTCAGAAGCTTCCAGAAATTACTTGCTAAGTGAATGCTTTGTTCCAGACACTGTGCTAAACACTTGGGATAGAGTGATGAACAAGACAGACAAGATCCCCGTTCTCCAAAAGCTTCATTCTGGTGGGGGGAGATATAAAATTCACAAACCCTGAATGCTAAGAAGGAGCCCATCATGCCCACAGCCAGGAGAGGCACATCCCAGGCAGAAAAGCAAAGCAGGAGGCAGGAAGGAACAGGAAGGAGGCCAAGGGCCTGGAACAGACTGAGAAAGCGGAAGGTGGAGTAGGGAAAGATGAAACAAGTAGCCAGGGGCCAGGTCATAAAGGCCCCTCGGGCTTTACTGAGCACCTGTGACTGTGCAGGACATCTTTCAGAGAATCTTGTGTTGTTACGATCATTTTCCACAGTATTTCCAATCAGTGGATGAAGATATTAATTTAGTGGATTGGATCAACATTGTTTAATGACATAACAAAATAAACTAGAAAACAAAATATCAGCACACATTGTACATAGTGCAGGCCAATGATTATGATTTGTGCACCCCTCAGTTCACTTTTGCGCGCATGCATGTGTGCCTGTGTTCAGGGCTTCTCGACTGCAGCACTATTGACATTCTGAGCCTGCTGATTCTTTGTTGTAAGGGACTGTCCTGTGCATTATACGATGTTTAACAGCATCCCTGGCTTCTCTATCAGATGCTCACAGTACACCTCCCCCCAGCACACACCCAGCTGGGACAACCACAAATATCTCCAGACATTGCCAAATATCTCCTGATGAGCAAACTCACTCCCAGCTGCAAATCACAGTGCTACTTGTAAAATATTTCTGACAATGGATCATTGTCTCTAAATTCTTAAGCAAACCACAGAATAAGTTTTTATATTTTCTTATGCCCCTTCTGTACCATTTTCCTCCCTCTATATCCCTCTACTTTCTTACCTCTAGAAGTAAGAAGGTTTCCTCTACTTCCCACCCTTCTTCCTCTTCCATCTCATCCAGTCTCCTCCTCCTCCCTCCCATCCCATGTTCTCTACCTCCTGTCCCTTCTCACTTAGCCCCTCTTCCCCCATCCCAAATTAAGATCAAACCAACTCTCTAAATAACATTTTGGAAATCTGCGGTCATTTCCTTGTAGACCAGACCCCGTGGGAGGGAGAGCCAGCAGGTGCCAAACAGGTGTGCGCTTCTGCATTCAGGACCACTCTCTGTCCTTTATTTTTATCTTGGTCTTTCTTTATGCCTTACATATGTATATTCAGAAACTAGAAGCGGTGGAAAGACACCTCATCTTCCAGCAAAGCTTTTGGACAGGAAGGAGTGGGCGTAGCAATCCAGAAGACATCTTAAAATCTATGTTAGACAAAGGCACTAGCAGCGGTGGGAAGCAGGAAATGACTGAACAGGTCTTTTCCATCTCTAATTTCTTTGCTTCCCCTGCTCTATGATGCCTCTCTGCTCCCTGCTGTGTGCATCTGCTGTCTGTCTCATACTCCCTCCTCCCCCTACTAAGGGCATTTTCTGTTACCCTACAGCCCCCCCTTCGCTCCCCCAGGAGGTAGCCAACGTTCCCCCTGCTGTGTGCTTCCAACAAGTCGCTCCTCTCCTGCTGTTCAGGTGTCCACCATCACTCTCTCCTTCTATGAGCCCTCATCGTGCCTCATTTTATATAAGCTTGATTGTTTTCCTTTTTGGCAGGCTGTGTTCTCTCTCCTCTTTCCAGTTCTCTGTCGACCCTGCCGCACAACCTCTAGTCAGGATTTTCTCTGCCTTTCTTCTCCTTTCTCTCTTTACTCCCCATAAGCATGCACAAGCACAGGCAGACAAATATTTCCTCATCCTAAATATTCTATAAGCATGCTACTGGAAAATGGACCAAATGAATAGTTATTCTTCATCTAAGAGCTTTTGGAGAATGTAACTGTGTTCAAACTTGCTTGTTTTCGGGGTGCTGGCTGGTTCAGCTTGAGCAGGGCATGGATTTCTAGAGAGGATGCAAGTCACAACCTTCCCAGGCTTGGGTGCTCAGGGTGGCCATCAGCAATTTTTAAAAGGAGATATCACTAGCAGTGCAGAGAGCAGAGGCACCTAAGACTCTCTGTTAAACTCTTGAACAGTTCTACATGCTGATTTTTCTTTCTCTTTCTCCCACAGCTCTAACAAAAGTACCATTAGGCAGACTTCATTGTGTTTCTCGTGCTCATTTGCCAGTTAGAGAATGGGAAGTCTTTCAAACAAGCCATCCATGTAGCTATTGCGCATCTACATTTGTCCACCAGGACCCACCAGACAACAATAAAACCACAGCGTATTTGTGTAGACTTTTTTTGAACATGTGCACCCATAATTCCCTTGGCAGCTTATAACAAGCTCAGGAGGAAGGAAGAAAAAGAAGAATGAAAAAGCCAAAACCAACTTTAAATGTCTAACTATTGTAAGTAGGCACCCTTAAGGGTTTTTATATACATACTCTCATTTAACTCTTTAGGGAAGCCATGCAGAGTTGCTATGATGATGCATGCTCATACAGATGAGGAAACTAGCGTTTATTTAGCTAATGCATAGTGGAGTCAGGTTCATTCACTCATCCAGGCATTAGCTATTTATTCTGAGGCTTGACTGTGAGCCAGGCAGTGTTCTTGGCCCTGAGTGCCATGGGATTTCTTTGCTAAGGTCTTAAAAACTTGCATACAGATACACACACCTGCATTACTAGCAACTGACGACGGAAAGAAAACTGAGATCCCACTCATCGCTGTCCAAAACCTCAAACCTATCATGGCATGAAGAGCACAAAGAAATATGTTGAATTAATCTCAGGGAAAAGAAGCCTTAAAGTAATGACCCGGGCTCAGAATATGAATGCAAAATTGATTGCCTGCCCTGCTCAGCTGGGCCACCCAGACATCTCATGGACGCGGACCTGGGAAGCCATCCTAGACAGCAGGTGCCCCCTGAATGACTGCACATGAGCTATAATAATCTTTCCCCTTCGGACACACACTGCCCTTATCTGTGATTTCCGCTCTCCAGTGTTTATACCTTTCCCTTCTTGCCTGGAATAAAAGGTGGGGGCTGGGGGGTGGCAGAGTTAGTTGTCTTTCTATTATGGAGAATGAAATGTCCCCTACACTGGGAAGAGAGAGGTGAGCAGAGCATTCCACCACATTAACAACTTTGGAAACGCAGAGGCTGTGCTCCTATATGTCCTCCCACCGGGTCCCCACCAGCAGAAGCACTGCCAAAGGGAGTCAACAGCATTTGGATCCTATAAAGAAGCTACTTATAACTGTTAATGTGGAGCAAGATAATGAAGGGAGGCCAGGAAGTACTCTGCAAAGTGATAATAGGGAAATTATGACATCTGTGGCCCCATTTGGTCTCGAGTCAATAAAGCACACAGCCCAAATAACTCTCCCATTTCCCCAGAACTGTTAGAAACAGGGGTTGTCCCACGAATAGCAAAGATTTGGAAAATAATATATGAGGGCCCATGCTCCAGCACATACTCAAGTCTACCTGCCATCATCTCCCTCACCCTGCACAGCATAAACTTCAGCACAATTCTAGACCACTATTTCACAGCGTTCATGCTTCCTATTTTCACCTGCTTCTGGGGTCCTTTACAGCCATATATGCACATAGTGGAGTATATTTTTTCCTCTAAGACCTAACTTAAAAGAAGAAGGTTGCTCTCTGTAAAATCGCATTGCAAATGCTCATCTGAGCTTCATGAGAGTCTGATGTTTATACCTCCCCTTTCTGGCCCAGCCCAAAAATGGTGGTTTTTCTTTACTGTGGGAGGAGAGAAGTTTCTTAGCTCAGGATGAACAAGTTAAACACAGGCAACACAGACACAATCTTTGGAGGGCATCGTGGGTACCTCCCACCCTCATGTAACCTTCTTTCTTCGGTCTTAGAGACCTGAAATGAAAGCCTTTAAAAAAATTAAAAAGCAAAACTCAAACACAAAGACTTAAGATATTAGGTAGGGGGGTGATGGTGCATAAACCAATCATTTTAGCATAAACATGTATAACCAACTTTTTGTTAATAAAGATTAAAACAAGAGTAACACAGATGGAGTAGTCACCTGCCAGCATGACATCAAATGCATGCTGGGAACAGGTTTCCTGCACTAATGAGAATCAGGATTGTTGTGTATAGTTCTAATTTCAGTCATGTCTAAAAATGTAACTAATCAGCTAAGTTGATCATAATATTTCTTCAACTACGACCTGCATTGTATTTTAACCAGCCAACGCAGAAGAGACAGTAATCCAACCCAAAGGAAATGTGCCTTTAAAACAAAATTCGAATTTTGAATGTTTTGTCCTACATACTGGACAGGAGGTTTCACTTGAAGAGAGACATGCACTTTGGAACACAAGTACACTCATTCTCAGATTCAATATAAAATGTAATTCTCCACAGAAACACTGTCCAGAAAGCTAATAAAGGAACATGTAAGACATTATTTTATTGTGCACACACACTGCCTTTATAAACTATTAATAGTTTACGAACTATTCTGTCACAGGTGCTGAGATACTTTGTACATAACTAAACCAAATAAGTAATGTATGGAGAAAGGTTTTATTAAGCTGAACACATAGAAATGATAATAATACTATACCAGGAAAAGGGATGCAAATATATACAACCCACACCTACCAGATAAGGACTTGATAAGCAAGAGAACCTGAGAGAAAGCATAAGGAAAAAAAGGATACAGATTAATAAAGGATGAAATGATGGAATTGTCAGAACAATAACAGCCATTTTATCTACATTTTTATCAGGAACAGTTTCATAACTGATGCAGATTTTTCTGGTGCTCTGTTACCCTGCAAAAAGATGCTGGTGTTTATTGAGAGAAGCATCTAATAATGATAACCCTGTCCATCCACATACCTTTACATTCCAACAATTGTTATTTATAGAATTGGTAAAATCTAGGGTCCCTGAATGCTCAGTCTCAGGGGTGGATGGGAAGATGGACAGTGATAGCCAGATCTGGAAGATACATTCTGCATGAGAATAAGCATCAGAAATTCAGTAACTAGAGATAGTCTCAGATAAGAAAACAAAGTGTGAAAGGGGGGTTGCAATAGGAGCCGTGGAATAAGAAGGGAGACCATAGAATAGCTATAAGGTGATAATTTCCTAAGAGAAAGGAAGAATGGCAAACTGTCAGTCTAACTAGATGCTAGTCAGGTCTGTGGACATTTTGGGGAGAATAAGTAAGGTCAGACCATAGATACATATTGGTAGCCTGAGAGCTACATTCAGTCTGCAGACATATTTTGTTTGGCCTACACAGTTTATTTAGCTTGACATTCTGCAGGCTGGCAATTTAGGCTGGGCTCAGCTTGCTGGTCCATGTAGTCTTGACTGGGCTGCCTTCTATATCAGCAGTCATCTCCAGGTTGGGTAGGAGGCTTTGTTGATCTTGGCTGGGCACTGTCACATCTTGAGACTAGGGCTGCTGGTCTGATTCAACTCTGAGGGCAACTGGGCTGACTCAACTCTGGTCTGTGTGATCTTTCATTCTGCAGCATCCTGGAGCATAACAGTGGGGCAGAGTTCCAAGAAAGAGGAAGCACATGAGAACTAGCATCTTATCACTTCATTCTATTTCCAAATGAATCCATAAGGCTAACCTGTGTTTAAAGGGTGGAGAAATAGATATCACCTCTTGATGGGAGAAGGGGCAAAGTCCCATTGCATAGGGGATTGGATATTGGGAGGCACAGAAAATTTCAGCTATTTTTACATGTACTCTCCCATATGTTGTAACTAAGCCTGCATTCCTGAGTGGCCATAATCATCTGGATTTAAGTTATGGCTGCATCTTCCAGGTGACTATGCCCACCAAGGTTCCTGGCATTACTTATTACTCCCTCCTGTTACAACCAGCCAACCTGACACATTTTCATGTTCTGCTTTTCCCCTATTATGTTCTCATTTTATTAAGGCAATAGAAGGTGAGAAAGTGAGCTAAGAAATCCTTCCCAGTATATTAGGGCATCTACCCTTTCAATATATCCCTTGTTCTTTTCCCCTCGTAACAAGAAACCTCTCCTTTGCTGATCATCTTTTTTGACCCCACTTATTTTAATATTCCTTCTAAAGTTTGATACTTAATAAAAACACTATTTCTAGGGGACAAAATTGTCCATGAAGATTCCTTGAAGGTATTGTGATGTAGGTATGGCATGTAAGGATCCCAAAACCAAAAAGATATGGCCAATTTCTCTGACAATAGCATAGATCAATCTACTGATAAGGAGCAGAAAGGCTAAGTGTATCTCAACATACTTCTCAAAACCCCTGGACTAAAAAAAAGAATTATTCAGGTCATAAAGTTCCTAACCATCCTCCCCTTCTTCCACTGCCAATTGTTGCATCAGAGACTCTGGGCACAGGAAATCACCCCTGCTGTGTCTGTGATCTGGCCGTGAGACTCCTTCCCTCTGCTCCTCTCACTTCCAAAGAAGGCAATCTCACTCATCTTTCAGATTCCGCTCCAAGGCCACCTGAATCTCCCCAAATTTCTCCCTCTCCCCTACACGTTGTGCTGTATACCTTGATAAGACACAAACCAGAATGCCTACATTTGTAGTTTCGGTACCATCTCCTCTTCTCTTCACTTACCACCCAGGAAATTGCAATTGTCATTGTACCCATCTAATGTCTAAGATAACATTTTTCATATTGTAGACTCTGAATGACTTGTCAGAAATAAATGAATACATGATTTTTATCTTGGTTAAACAACGAGGAATATATCCAACCTTATATTCATTCCCATGGTATTTTTCTCTGTTTCAAAAGGCTGGCATATACATTATCTCATTTTATTCACCCCAGCAACCATGAAGCTTCAGTGAAAGGATTTTGATCTCATTTTTGGATTAGGAAATGGATGACTAGAGTCATTAAATGATTTGACTAAGATCGCCTAGGTAATGATTGGGCTAAGATAAAAATCCAGATCTCCTGGGTTTTAGTTCAATGGTCTTTATTTTCATGGACTCAGTGACACCACTCTAATTTTGAAAACAAATATAAACTATATGGCATTTGGGGAAAAGGAGCTTTCAAGAAGTCAAATGTCATTAGAGGCCCATAGTGCCTCAAGCATGGGAATTCCTTGGGCTGGCTGTTTCAGGTAGCCACATGAGCTAGGAATGAACATAGCCAAGGTCCTCCCCACATAGAGATTTCCACTAATAGTTAACATTAATGGACTGAAAATGGAAAGTTGCCATTTCCCAACCTAGTTTCCTTCTTGTCTCCATTAACCCAATGATTTTTCCAAGCTAAGGTAGATAATGACAGCCAAAGCCAGTATACAGCCCCTCCTCACACTGTCATGTGAATGGAGTCCAAAATAACCCTGAGGAGTGGGTTATTTTCACTGCCACTATACAGATGAAGTCAGACTCAGACATTAAATGATGTGACCCAAAGTCACATAGTTAGAGAATAGCAGAATTAGTTAGGACTTGAACCCAGGTGTCCCTGCAAATCTTATGCCACCCACCCATTGGCTCTGGAACACTTTCCAGACAAGTACTCCTACAGACAAAGTGTTCCAAGACAAATATTTCCTACAAACATTTTGTAGGGGATGAGTTCATTCTTCTCTGCTCTTTCTCCTTTCACTCTCTCTCCTGCATTCAATGGTGGCTTGACTTGATGTTAACAACTTTCCTCCCATGGCCAAGCAGACAGTTGAGTGAGGCCTCAGGAACAGTTTTGGGAGTCAGATACTTGGATTTAAACTTTTAATGAGGATATCCCAGCTGTGTGAGTTGGGGTAAATTACTTTTCTTTATCTGTAAAGTAGAGTTCCTTTATCTGTGAAGTGTAAATACTTCTTAGGGTGGCTGTGGGAATTAAATGAGATGATTTTCATAAATGGCCTGGTACAGTGTCTGGCATACAGTAAGTTCTCAATAGCACTGATATTGATGACCATGATCATGGCAATATTGTTGATGCATTCATAAGAAACTACTAACATATGAGCTTTAACACTAAACAACCTAGAAGAAAAGCATTTCTGTGAAAAATAGCATAAATCAACCCTGCCATTTGTTTGAGAATCAGTGATCATAGAATGAATGTGTAAACTATGCAATGACCATTTAAGGTAGATTAGGGGATTCGTGGTGTGTGAATGTGTGTCATGATTCATTTATTCAATATATATGTTAGGAACTGGTGATGCAAACATGAGTAAAACATTGATCTGCTTTCAAAAAGCACACAATGTCAAATAGAAATTTGGAACAGGGTAATAGATAATATGTATTAAACACTGTTCCAAGAACTTTACATCTATTAAACCATAACACATAGGAATCCTATGGATTAGATATATTATTATCCCCATTTTTACAGAGGAGAGAACTGAGACAGACTGCAACTGACTTGCAATCACATGGCTAACGGGTGGCAAAACTGAGACCCAAACCCAGTGCGTCTGACTACAAAGCCAGGGCAATACTTGTTAAAGTAATTAAACAAGGAGACTATTAGATTGATGTGGCTCTAATGCCTTAGCAGCCTATGAAGGCAAACTAAAGCCTAAGCCTGTTAATACCTGAGGGTTACAAAATCAAAACATTAAGGATAACCAAGCACAAAGAGCCAAGTAGGCTTTAAGCTATAGCCAAGCAATAATTTCCTTACTTTGCTTCTGCCTTTTCAATATAAAAGTTTCTCTCTGAGCTCCTGTGAGTGAAGTGCTCCTAACCCCTTCTGGTTTCTCAGAGTCAATTTTTGCTCAGATAAAGTCTTAAAATTTTTAATGTGTCTTAGTTTATATTTTAACATGCTCTTAAGTACTACTCTATTTTTTGGTATGCACTCAATAAACATATATGGAAATGAACTATTATTTGCAATGAAAGACCTGAGTGCTTAAGCAGAAGTGTCCCCAGGTATGAAGACATTAAAAAATTGGTAGAAGCCCTCGTTGGGTAACTCAGTTAGTTAGAGCACCATCACAATATGCCAAGGTTGTGGCTTTAATTCCAGGTCAGGACACATAGAAGAATCAACCAATGAATGCATAAATAAGTGGAACAATAAATTGCTCGCTCTTTCTTTCTCTCCTCTTTCCTTTCTCTTTATATAAACATCAATAAAAAATAAATAAAGCCAGTAGAAATGGTTTCCATTTCTTAGTCTGGGGAGAAGGAAGAGGGTACTCTGACACACAGCAGATTTTCCGGTAATCAAGGAGGAAAATGGTATTTCAGAGAAACATTACAGCATGTGCAAAGATTCAAAGTTCCCACAGCAAAGTATGTCCAGGATTCCAATTTAGGAGGCCTTCAATATTTCCCTTTACTTAAATTGGGTTAGGGATCCTGCCCCCAAAATAGAGTCAGGGATTCCTCCATCAAAGGGGGACCAGGGATATTTCCATCTGTCTCATTCACTCTAACTTTGAGGACCTCTCAGAGCCTAAGGTCCCACATGGTGCCCCATACTCAATGCATATCAGTATATGCTGAATGAATAAAGAAGGCCCCTTCTCAGATGTACAGGAGCCAGAAACAAAGTGGGAGCAGGACCTCTGGAGTTAGAATGTGTGCCAAAGGTACATACTTGAAAAAGGAGACGGGGAAGGGGTGATGGTGAAAAGATGGAGACTCTAGGAGTCAGGATCAGCTTTCTCCCAGATGTTAGTAGAACACACTCTTTTCCCAAAGATCTATGTTCATCGTGCAGGTATCTATCCTGGCCTCAGGGAAAGCCACCTTTACTTTACTTTCTCCATCCATTCTACTCCACTTGTTTCTAATGACTTTTTAAAAATCTTTTACACTAAAGGGCAAAGAAAGTGAGAAAAAGAAAAAAACAAACAAAAAAAACCCCCAAAACTCTGGTTCTCGAAAGCATACTCCAGGACCACTTAAGCTGTTTAGATCGGCCCTAGATGGAGCCTTCACTTTTGAATGAAGAAGAGAGAAAACCACTGAGTTGCCGATCCTAAATATTTGAGCTTTCAAAGGACTCTTGGAAGATACATCTACACTTCAAAGGAAAATCAGACTCAGACTCCCAGAGTATTTGTAGGAAGATCTGAGTTAAGAACTTAAGGAGAGGGTCTTGATTACTGGGAGAAAGAGTTCAGTTGGCAGAAAGAATAGAATATGAACACCTGCTCAGGGAAATTGTTGGAAATATTGAAAATAGCCCACAAGCCTTTGCAACTACATTTGTGGACCCCAGTGGTTAAGGAAACAGAAATGGAAACCTCCTTTCTAGTGTGAATGCCTCCACTGATGCCATCAGAAGAAAATGACATCATTCAAAACTCCAGCTCCCTCCTTCCATCAGTGCTTCCCGTGGCTCCTGGAACTGCAGAGAGTACACCCAAAACAGGTCACCAGGGTCGTTGTGTCCATTGGTGAAGGGGTGACTTTATGAGTAGCCCAAGACAACCCTGGGGTTTCTCTTACTGTCAGGGATTATGCTTCTGTTCCAAATAAAAATTAAGTTCAGTTGTAGAGAAGTAAGCATACGAGTTTCCTGCATACTGAAATTTTGACTGGAGATCCATCCATTTTGTTGTATGTGTTCTCCCTATTGCAACAGCCTGTACCTGTTTGACCACAAAATTTACTCTCCTCCCACCCTACTATCCTGTCTGTCACCAAGTATAGTCACTTCTGAAATGTTTGGAGTCAACGGTAACTTGTCCATTCTCTCTGCCAAGTTGCCTTGTCCTTAAACTGTTATAATCCATGCCTTCAGAGATATTTATTTAAAATTCAGGTTCCTGGGCTCTAACAATCAGCTTCATCAAGTCCAGTGCATAAGCATTCTCCAGCTTCCTTTGAGGTGATCATCTTGCTTTTCTAGCTAGAGTTTGTCTTCCTTGAGGGCAAGAACCATGTGTTAACTTTTTAAACCCAGAAAAGAGAAAAAGAAATAAGTATACTAGGGCCAACCACTCTGCTACAGGGATTCCCACATGTGTTCTCATCCAATCCTGACCAAAAAACCTTCCAGGGATAGTGTGCCAAAGCATATTTTTTGAAGCATAAAAATGTAATTCTTATACAAGTATCTAGTGAGCATGTGTCAAATTTTACTTAGCTCATTATTACTAAGGAAACTAGGTGGATGGCAAACTCAATTCAAAAAGGTTATGAGAAACAAGGATTATAGTCAGTGGAGTGGAAGGGGAAGAGAATAAGGAAAGAAAAAACAAGAAATACTGAGAAGCTATTGCTAAGTTAGTTGCAAAACTAGTTAATGTCCTACAAAGCAATAAAACTATAACTTTGGGAGCTATCATCTCTGTCAGACAGAAATGTATATTATCACATATTACCAATTTTACAGAATTGGAAAGTATCTGGATGCTAATCAATTGTGCAAATTAACATTTCTGTCTATAGTCAGATTACCTTTAGATGAACTTTTTAGGAAATGTTTAGCATGGTATTAAGATCATTCTATCTTCTTTCTGCCTGATCTCTTTTTGTGTAAGTTTTTCTTTGTTGTAGGCACAATTTATCCCCATCTTGCAGATGTGGAAACCAAAGTTCAGAGTGGTGAAGTCCCTTGCTTATGACTACAAATAGTAGAAGAACCATGTGTCAGTGCTAAGGTTTGTCTAATTCCAAAGGCCAACTTTCTTCTATAATACTAAATAGTCAGGCACATAAATGGTATTTAATAAATATTTCTAAGTCAATTGACATGAATAGTATCCAAAGGCTTACTTTATAAATATTTGCCAAGTAACCTAGAAGAGTTAATTCCTGTCCCAAAGTTCTTAAATTTCTCATTGACAAAGCTTACACACATAGACAAAGGGAATTTGAATGATGGTCCTTCAATTCCAGGTCAGGTCCTACATTTTAAAGAGGCACACTCCCGTCTTGACTGCCTCTCTGCTGTAAGCAGGGTTGTCTTAGAGGCTGCAGAAGTACCACCTTAACTGTGTACCATTTCCCTTTAGATAATCATTCAGCAATATATTTGAACACCTACTGGATACTTGGAACCCTGGTCCCACCAATACTGCAATTTATGCTAAGGTGCTTTATGGCATAGAAAATACTGTGTTTGATTTGATTTTGAGAATTGTAAAACTTTATTTCAGATTATCAGAAATAACCTAGTGCTAAGTAATGATATTACATGTTTAAAGCTCAGGATCTTCTTGGTAGTTAGGAAGTCTTGCTGACTTCCGTTTTTCATTCTAGTTAATTCCCTACCCTATTGACGAGTGCCATCAAAGTTAGTAATTGACAATGGAAGAGAAACACTACAATTTTTCTTTTCAAGGCAAATGCAATGCATTTTCGTTTGAGAAGAGCCAAATACTTTTGCAGTGAGATACCACTTTTCCTTTTTATATAACTTCAGTAAATACGTTAACTTTCTTCTTGTGAACACTAATTCCCGTACGGATTTGTGTAATTGTAGTACTGCTTCTGGACAGCAGAGGTCACTATTAACAGGTACGCTGTATTACCAAATTTGAATGCAAAAGGCGCAAAAGAGGAAGTACTTTTTCCTAAACTTCGTACTCTGTGATCATTGTACAAAATAATCAGTTATGTTATGCATCCTTTGAGGCCCCCCTCACTTCCTCCCCTCCACACACATACTGGATAAAACGTTATCAAAAAGACACTGTTTATTGGTATTGCACTGGTTTTTACAGATAGGAAACTGGTAAAATAAGGAAGAGGCACCAGTTGCCTACTTAAAGATACATAAGTAACCAACAGGTTATTCTTTTTAAAAAACTGAAATAAAAAATCTCACCTTTTCCTAGTGATAGTTAGCCATCGAAATCAAAATCATATTAGAGATTAGGCTCTTGATCATTGATTTAGAAGTCACCTGTTAGCCTGGTTGTATAACCAAGAGAACTCTGGTATTTGAGGCTCCCTACCTTTGGTTTGACCAACTGTTGGTAATAAAACATTAAAATCATAAATAAGAATTTAAGTCAAAGTGGCTCTTAACATCTGAAGACCGAAATGTTAGCACCCAGGCCCTCAGTCAGTGGTTCCCAAGCTTTAAGCTGCGTCAAAATCACTGGAAGTTCTTCTTAAACCACAGACTGCAACACTGGCCAGGTAGCTCAGTTGATTAGAGCATCATTCCAATACCCCAAGGTTGAGCATTTGAACCCCAATCAGGGTACGTACAAGAATCAATCAATGAAAACATAAATAAGTGGAACAACAAATTAATGTTTCTCTCTTTTTTTCTCCTTCTCTCTCTTAAATCAATTAATAAAAAACTGGGGAAAAAACCCAAACAAACCCAGATTGCCAGTCCCATCTCCAGAGTTTCTGATTCACTAAGTCTAGAGAGGGGTTTAATAATTTACTATTTTAACTAGTTCTCAGGTGATGCTGCTGCTGCTAGTTTAGGGACCACTGCTCCCTCCCAAAGCCTGAGTCATACTATCAGCAGAACACTGTGGCCAGACGTAGGGAAAAAAGCTTCCTTCTGGAGCTCAGCATTCTTGTTGGCTGGGACGCATTGTAATAACATTGTTATTCTGTTGGTATTTTAATCATGTCCCTTGTCATCCCATTATTTTTCTTCTGCCCTTATCTCCATGTTATTAAATGTTTTACTGGTTATGTCACTGCTTCCTATCAACTTGTCCAGCACCTGAATGTTTGTGCTGAATTCTTTATCTTGAGTTACACAGCTTTATAACAGAGTTAAATTTTCTGGAACATTAAATTTAGAGCAATGGGCAAAAATCATGAAGAGACAAAGAGAGTGAATAAAGCAGGGATCGAATGAGAAGTTTTGTTCAGAAGAGCCAGAAAAGGCCTTGCGAACCATTTTCTAAATATGGAACTGACTTCCCCCTCCTCCGGCCTGTTGTTTTGCTTAATCATTAGCAGGCAGGCCAGATCTTGACTGGGCATTAAATAGGATGCTGTAATAGGACATGCACTTCCATGCTAATAGAGAGAACTATCAGCAGTAAAAATATGGAGCGCGAATATTATGCAAAAGCCATAGCAAAATATCACTGACTCGTAAATTTGTCTCTCAGTCTCCTGGAAATATATATTAGTGCTTCTATCATTACATTCATCGGGTCAGATGGAGCCAGGTGAATAGCCAGAATACAACTAAAGGGTCCTTCAGTGCCCTCGTGAAAGAATTCACCTCATTTCTCAGGACTGTGAGCGAATGAAAATAAAAAATTACAAAGAAAATCACACTGCAAGCCTCACTCTGGACTAGGTTACCACGAAGGCTATAATAATACATAATAAACATGCAGCAAACCATGCCTGTTAAAGGCGATGCTCCTTCTGCCGGCTTACGATCTACATTCATCATGGCTCGTACAATAGGCCAGCCGCTGTGCCACTAGCCAGTAATTACAGACACGGGAATTTCTTGTGCATGGAGAGAAAGGAAGGACAAGTGCCTTTAACAACACAGGCCCACATACACTTGCTTTGTATGCAAAACTGTCCTGTTACAACACCGTCACCCTTGCCTTTTGAAATGAGTATTTATAAAGGAGCATCTGGAACAACTTCATTTTAGACCCAGGCTACACTGAAATAGGTTTAAATGGCCGAGACTTGAGAACATTAGGACGTCCAGGGCTATAATGACAGAGGCAGGATGAATTCCAACCATAACGTCAACATAGCACTTTAAAAATAATATTTTATTAATTCGTGCCACACACTGACTTCTTCAGGCAAAGAGAATTTGTGTTTTAACTAATTTGCTTTGTGATAAATATCAGAAATGGAGGAGCGTGCCCCCATTAGCAATGAAAAAGCCTGGAGAAATTCCTGTCCACTGGATTTTGGGGTGGTGCAGAGTCTCAGGTCTGGAACCATCAGCAGCTTGCTGCAAAGAACAGAGAGCATATGGCATCCTCCAAGGATTTCTTACCTTTTTTTCTTTTTTAACGTGTGAGTCAATCGGTCACCCTCGCTCCTCTGTGGGATAATTCAAACAGCTGATCCCAACCAACCTGAAGGTGGGAAAAGCTCTTTGTCTTACTTTCTATCCCACTGGCATGTGTAGGGTTGCAGCATTCTGTCTGGTGAATAGTACATAGCGAACTGGCCTCACTACCTCTAAAACATAAAAGGGAAACATTTGTTCTCTCCACAGGGCATCCCAGAACCCAACAGGTACAGTGGTATTTTTATGTAACCAAATACAAACTTTTATTGGATGGCATCTTAAATAAAAATAAACGACAAATTTGTTTTCTTTTCACCGAGTCTAAGAGATACTGGGAATGTCATCAATTCAAGATCAGCTCTGTTTAGATGGAGCCCGAAAGGAAAATATAAAAAAACCCTGGATTTAGTCTGAGTAAAATCTTGTAATACACTTTTTGGAATAATATTTTCCTTCACTCTATTTTTTGTTTGGTTTTGATCAGCACGGGAGAGAGTCTACTGTAATTTTACTAACTATGATTCCCTGGACACTTAACACAGAGCAAGGTCATGAATATATCAGACTTCTTTGAGTTCTTATCTTTCATGGTTCACAGATCTCATCTCTTCTTTGATCATCAGGGTTGCTCCCAAATTGAATCTGTTTCTCTCTCCCTTCTCCCTCTACAGCCTACGATCTCATTCTGCTCCAGGAGGTTAATGCAGTCATGGTCAGAGTGAAAAGGAACCTAGTGAACCAAAGGATGATAAATGAGTAAATAAATTTCAAAGGAAAAAAAAATTTAAAGAGAGAAAAAATCACCTAAGGAGTCAGGTGAATCGAAATGTAGTTCTGGCAATTACACTGGAGAACCATATACATTCATGAATATTGAAAAAAAAAATTACAGGGAAGTAAAAAACTCCGAAGTGATGGTTTAACCCCAGAGGGAAAATTTCAAATGGAAAAATGTCTTCACAGCATTTTATTGACACAATTTTCAGTTTACCTTTACTTGCCATTAAAATGCTACACAAATACTAGGTTAGACTCAAAGCAGGAGTAGAGGGAGGCATGGCCACAGCAACTGAACTCAGCAATGAGTGCCGCGCCTCTCTCGCTGAACAATGGCTATGGCTTCATGAAAATGTCTTCATCGAATAACAAATGCAAGATGTGATATAGAGTGACACCAAGGAAAAAAGCATGAAATTATTCTTAATTATCCAGCTGCCTCCAGAAAGGCACACGTTGGCCAAGGGTTTTCTGGATTCCATTGGCTCTCCCAGATCTCCTGGTGTTGACAGTCAGAGCACCCATGTGACTTCTCAGGGTTTTAAATGACATCCCCAAGTGCACAGCCTCCCAGGTTCAATTAAAGGGGAAAACCACAGAGACCGGTGTCTGTGTCCTATGCTTTGTCCTAGCTTATCCAGGCAGGGTTTCCCTCTTTTCCCAGCAGCTCTGCCCTCACCTGGTGCTCATCAGCTTTCTTGCAGCTCTTCTCTGAAAAGCAAGAGAGGCACCTGCTCCAACTGAGTAGGGATGGAAAATTTTTAAGAGAAAGGAAGGCAAGGCAGCAGAGGATCATTTTAATGACTAAGTGGGAAGGGAAGGGAAGGGAAGGGAAGGGAAGGGGAGGAGAGGGCAAGGCAGGGCAGGGGAGGGCAGGGGAGGGCAGGGGAGAGCAGGGGAGGGCAGGGGAGAGCAGGGGAGGGCAGGGGAGGGCAGGGGAAGGGAAAGGAAAGGGGCAAAAAAAGAGAAAGATAAGAGGAGTGATACATAGCTAGAACAATTAGGAAAGAGTGACTTACTAGAGCCAGTCCAAAGGTTTCCTGAAACAAGCAAAAAAAAAAAAAAAAAAAAAAAAAGCAACAGTGAGTTGCCATCACTGAGTGAAACCCACAGGCATTTCAATCCATCTTTTTGTAAGCAGCTAACCAGGACCAGGAGAGTTTTCACCATGAACAAATCCAGGAACATCAGCCCTGGAATGAAAACCAATGTCTAAAGACCTCATTAATGAGCCATTGTGTGCAATTTATGGGAGGGTGCTCCAATGTTCTACTTGTGGTAGGTACTATATGTGCAATACTTATTAAAAGAGACAGCTTTAAATGTGAAAACAGGAGGTTGGGTTTTCTTTTTAAAAAGCTGAACAAGTACAAGGAATTACTATCACAATATTTAATAAGAACATGACTGTCATTTTCCTTTGTTTGATTTATTACGAGATATGCAATCAATATCTAAAAGCAGCTGTCACTAGAAAATCTTACTCCAAAGAAAAGAGTGATCTTTTCAAAATGCAAATGGATTAAAATCCACCCCTCCTCACCTCCCTTCTGTGCACATTTCCCTGCTTCCCCTTCAGTGATCTTCCCTGGTTCCTAGGAGAGAGAAAACTCGTTGACAGCTCTCTACAACACCTCTGTCTCCTGCAGCCGCATCGCACGTCCCTTCTCCGAGTGTTTCACCTCTCTGCCCTGTTGTTCCTCATATTCCCAAACTCCCTCAGCTGAGGGTCTTCTGCATGCTGTTCCTTCAGTGTGGGACATTCTTCCTTCACCTGTTAGACAGCTACCCCTGTTCTTCCCGCAGATCTTAGTCCTAGAGCCGCTTTCTCAGAGAAGCCTAACTTGACCTCCCTCATAGAGCTAACCCCACTGATACAGGCGCCTACCACCCCATTTGCCCCCTTTCCCTACTCCAATAAACAGAATACACTTGACATTTGAATGATGCCTGGCTCCCTCGAAGACTTTAAGGTACATGAGAGTAGGCTTTTACTCATCATTTATCTCAAAATCAAGCACGGTTTCAGACACATAGTACATGTTCAATTTTTAAAAATCATAGAATGAATGAATGAATGGAATTTCCATCATCAGAACTTTAGCTAGTGTAGTTCATCTCAAAAAAAAAAAAAAAAAAAGACCACATGTTTGGATTGTAGTTCCCCATTAAACACTGATTCATTGATAAATTTATTCAATATATATTTATTGTGCTTCCTGCTAAGTAAACTAGTAATAAAAATAAGCAACACACGATTCCTGACTTCAGAGCATTTATACTGTAGGTTCTGTAAAGTACCAAATAGTAAATATTTTCATTTTGCAGGCCAGATGATCTCAGTTGCAACTTTTCAATTCCCTTGTGGTACAAAAGAAGCCATAAATGATACATAAATGAATGCACATAGCTGTGTTCAAATAAAAAATCTATTTATAAATACAAGTAGTTGGTTGATTTTGGTTTGGTTGGTTGCTGGTTGGCTCTAATTCACCATCCCCTACTCTAGAAGTCACAGAACATATGTGTAGGTATATTTTAAAACTTCAGTTCACATTAGATATTTGGATTCTGCATGATATGTAAGGTCCCTACTATGGGCCAGGCACTGGGCTAGGTTTTGGAGAATACAAGATGAAGAAGGCTGCCTTGCCCCAAAGAAAGCCCACCACCATATGAGGAAAGAGACCCACATTCTTTTTCACTTTTATGTAATAGCTTAAAAAGGATTTGAGATGGAAGTCTGTAAGTAACACAGTAAAAACAAAGTATTCTGACAGCTCAGAGGATGCAGGTATTTGGTTTTCTGCAAGATCCATTACTGGTAAGTGGCACATAGAAAGCTGTTCTTGAGAAGGAGAATCTGAACTCCTTGGCTTGGAGGGAAGCCAGGGAAAGAGGCAGGGGGCAGGCGACCATGTAAGAGCCTGTGCGGATAGCTGGGTAGAAGGATCTGAGTTAATGTGGCAGCTGTTAAAATAGGGAGAAAAAGACAGAGTCTAGGGATATTGCAGAGGTTCCATCTGCAGGGCTGATCTGCTAATTGGTTTATACTGTACAGATACGACAGGTCTGTCCTTTAACTCAGAGATAATGCCATGAACTTGCAGTCAGAACATGAGCTCACTGTTGTTTATCTACCAGTGGTGATGACAGAGGCCCTGAGTCATCAAAACTCCATCTACCAGGTTGCCCTACACTCTCCATGCATTTATAAATAAAAGACCAAGGTTAGGAACAGCACAAACAGGTGAGAAACACAGATTGCCTGTGTTTACACACAGGCTAACCAGCCCACCACAGAAGCATCGTTGATGGATGATGCCTCTTTTATGTAAGATTCCATCTTACCTTCGATTCTAAGTCTAAGAAGGACCATCTCTTCTTGGTTATTGCCTTTAAATACCAGGCCTTCTCTTGGAAGACCCGTTCTAAGCTTGTTAATCAGAGCCTGATTTACATCTTGTTTTCGCAGAGTCTGGAGAGCTGCTCTGGGAACTAGGGTTATTGACTTGAGGCAGAACTCCTTGGTACCAAAAATGAATACTGCTTCAAGCAATGAAGACAACTGCTCCAGCATTCATTTCCTCTAACAGCCTCGGCTGGACGTGCTAACGAGCAGTGAAAACATGAACAGGAAGGAAGGCAGGCAGCTCCTGGGCAAGGTTGGGAGCCAAGGGGGACTGGTAGAAAGCATCACTAGCTAATCACCCGCTGACTCACTCAGATCTCTTAGACCATCTTTCACATCTCAATTGTTTTATTAGGTTGGCCAAAAAGTTCATGTTTTTTTTTCCTGTAAAATGGCTGTAGTTGCACTTCACTCAAAACAATTTTGTGAGACTGTATTGTAGCAGCTGCCATATAAGCATGGATTTAAAAAAAACTGATCAAAATTGGTGAATTTTTGTGTACCCATTTTAATATTGAAGATGGAAGAAAATACACAACATTTTTGGCATAGTATGCTTTATTATTTCAAGAAAGGTAAAAACACAACTGAAATGCAAAAAAGGTTTGTACAGTGTATGGAGATAGGGTTGTGGCTGAGTGAAAAGTGGTTTGCAAAGTTTCATACTGAAAATTTCTTGCTAGGTAATGCTCCATGGTCAGATAGACCAATTGAAATCGATAAGGGTCAAACTGAGACATTAATTGAGAACAATCAATGTTCTACCACGCAGGAAATGGCTGACATAGTCAAAATATCCAAATCAATAAAGTTATTGTGTCTTTTACTTTACAGAAAAAACAAACCATACAGACTTTCTGGCCAGCCCAACACAAAGCTCTGTGGCTTCACAGAGGCTCCTCCATCATCCTGCTCCCTGATGAGCTGTTCTTCACAGTCTAAGTCACTGAGAAGGGGCTGGGCCTGAGGGCTCTGTGCTCCAATTCCAGCTCTGCTGAGTAAATTACAACAGGTTATTTCCTCTCTTGAAATTTTCACTTTATGCTCAGAGTTTCACAGAAAAGGTAGCACCATTCATCACCCTTACATATTTTATTGGCATGGTCTCTGACGAAAGTAGAAAAACTGCACATTAAATGGGAGGAGTATTCTTTTCTGTAGTTGTGAAAAAAGTAAGAGGTGTGGAGACTGAATCCCCAGAATTGCCCTTTGACCCCAGCTGACAGTCTGATGTTGGGCAAGTCACCCAACCTCTACAGACTCAGGTGTCTGAGCTATAAGATGGGAGTGGTGGATCAGAGTATGGGAAAGGCTGTGAAAGTGATAACACATTTGTTTAGTTCTTAAGAAAGAAGACAAGAGTTATATGGAAAAGAGTATGGGGTTTGGAGTACGATTCAAATTCATGCTCTGCTCCTCAGGTGAAACACATGATCTTCTAGAAACCTCATTTCTTCTTCTGCATCAGTACAAAGTGACAATTCAAGGGACTGTTACGAGAACACAGTGATGTAATGTATGGAGAGGGTTTTGTAAACTATAAAGCTCTAGACAGATGTGAGTTGCTGTTGTTCCCATAAAAGTATCTGATAAATCACTAGCCAGGTTCAATTCTATCTGTGTTTTGAGGAAAGTACAAAAAGGACATAAAAAGGAGACAGACAACAGCACCAGACGCTGAGGAGATTATGAAGATTATATTTCTCTATGCCAGTAAATTAATTCTTAATGGAAAGCTCCTGAGGAGGGAAATTGGCTAGAGCAGAGAGCCCAACCATGGTGCTTTCCAGAGAGAAACTCATTTTCCCCAGATCAAGCCTGAACTTTGCCAGGTGTGGTTCACTGGCTATTTGAGCCTCGAAGAGACTCCAGTCCATCTGTAAGGTTGTAATTTGTCTCCAAAAAAAGAAAGAAAAAACCTGTTTTCTGTCAGCATCACACACATTCTAAAATTCCATGAATTGCAACTGCTGTTGTATGACACTCTGCAGATACTTGAACTAAACCACAGGATGAGAAAAGAACATAATTGAAAGAGTTAGATCCACCTTAATTACAATCTACTAAGAGCGTGCACAACCAAGGACACACCACTCAAACTCTCTGAGCCTTTTCCCCTCAGCTACATGATGAAGATGATGGTTCATTCCTCACAGTCTGCAGTGAAGGTCATCACATCAGCCAAGACCTCAAGAGAGTGCTAACTAGAGACTCAGTGAAAAAGAACACCCAAATGTTGGATCACATTATGAATGGGGATCAAAAGAAAGTTTCCATGTAACTATAGATAATAGTTGATTATTAGTGGTTCATGCATTTCTAGTGGCTCATGTAAATTTAAGGGCATTTACCTTATAAATGATAATAATTTATAATACATATAATTTCATAATTTATAATTTTTAACATAAATAAATGAATATTTGCAAGACAGCTATTAATCAGATTTATTGCCCAACTTTTATTTGTTTTCCTTTTCCTCCTCTTTCAAGATCTTCAAATGCATGAAGTGTGGTTGACCATACTCATCTCTCCTCAGCTCCATGCTGAAGGATTCTGCGTATATTCTTCCATTTCACCTTTCATGGTGCATGTGCGTGAGCAACAGCAGGTGTTGGGCAGAGGGGGAGAGATGAGGGAGGGAGAGAAGAAGGGAGAGAGGAAAACATTTAACTTTTCAGTGCCAGGTATTCCATAAACACCACTGCAATGAACATCTTCCTAAGTGCCTCCATATGGCCCTGAGCCACCTTGCCAGAGTCTATTCTCAGAAATGGAAGTTCTAGGTTATGAGATAGGCATATGCTTAACTACATATGACCCTATTTTCTCCCGAATGGCTGTTCCAATTATGCTTCACTCTGCAGTACATAAAAGGCTGTATCCTTACATCTTGGCCAACACTTGAATATGATTTTATTGTCTATTTTTTGCTCATCTATGGGGTCTAAAGTGGTATCCCATTGTAATTTTAAATTGTATTTCTCTGAATACCCGTAAGGTTGATTGTTTTGTCATTCGTTTATTAGCCAACTAGATATCTCTTTTGGAAGTTACCTATGTATCCCCATTTCTGATTTTTGTATTGTTTTTTATTGCTGATTTACCATAATTTCTTTCTTAATTCCAGATAATAACTCTTTGTCAGTTTTAGACATCACAGATTTCTTTTTCCACTGTCAATTTTGTATGTCCTGAGTTGAGCAGCTATCATTGGTGTTGATATAGTCAAAATCATCAATATAAGATTTTTGACTAGAGATCGTCAAAGTTCATCTTTTCCCTTTCTCTAGTCCTATTTTGCTCCTTCCTTTACAGGTATTATTCCTGAGAATCCCCGCCAATAAAATACCTGCATGAAGAATCCATGCCTCAGAATCTGTCTCCTGGGTAATTAAACCTAAAGGAGTTGGTTCTGGCCCTGGCCCTGGCCAGGTGGCTCAGTTGGTCATCCTATACACCAAAAGTTTACGCATTCAATTCCACATCCAGGTGCATGCTGGAGGCAACTGGTCAATGTTCCTCTCTTGCATCCAGGTCTCTCTCTCTTTCTCTCTCTCTCTCTCTCTCTCTCTCTCTCTTCCTCTTTCTAAAATCAATACACATATCCTCAGAAGAGGATTGAAAAAAAAAGAGTTGGTTCTAGAAGGCATCCTAAGAAACTGACTCTGATTTTTGGAGATGAATCACCTGCATGCTAGCTGGCAAGAAAAACTCAAGGGTTTGGGGTTCTAGAGGCAACATAGTTTATGCTTGGATATTCTGCTCCAACTCATTCATCAAGTGACACAGAAGGCTGTCCGAGCAGGTCTAGATCCACAGACCTGCTGCTTGGGCCATACAACTTGCCAGTCCCTGTGATGATAGAGGTATCTGTAGTGAAGGGGAAAAAACACTGTGTGGAATGTGGAGTGAAGACTTAAACATTGCACAAAAAGTGTTCTGTCTGTTGCTCTTGGCTTCTGGAAGGTAATTTTTGTTTGCTGGAGATCATAGGCCAGCGAAACAATAACAATGTGGTTTCAAGTGGGGGCTGGCCACACCTTAGGTTGGAAACAAGCTATGCTGGAAAGATCAGCATGTGATCTAAAGTGAGGGTTTTGAATAAGATGATATCAGTTGACCTAGAGATTGAAATCAAGCATGTGGTCAATCAATGAGTCATGCCTATGCAGCGAAGCCCAATAAAAACTCTGAAGAGTTTTGGGTGAGCTTCCCTAGTTGGCAATCCTCCAGTGTATTATCACACATCGATGCTGAGAAAGTAACACTTCCTGAATCCTCAGGATGAGCACAATGAAAGCTCCACATCTGGAACTTCCCTAGACTCTGCCCTATGTACTTTTTTCCATTGGATAATTTTAATCTTTAATTTTCCCTGAAATAAGCCATAACAGTGAATATAATGACTTTCAGTAAGTTCTACAAGTTCTTCCTGCCAATTATGTAAATTGAGTGTCGTTTTAGAAACCGCCCCCCCCCCCCAAGACCTGCAGTTGGTGTCAAAAGTGAGGGCAATATGTGGGCTACTGTAGGTGATCTAAACTCCTCTTGATGAAGTATGAGGCAAGGCCCAATAGAGAACCAGTCTTAGGATTTTGACTCCTTAGGATTTTGGAGCAAGCCCATGACTTCTGCATTGGAAAATTAAATACTATTCACAAAACAGTTCCTGGCATGCCACTGGGACCTGGAAATGAGTGTCTGAACATGGGGATCATGTGGCTACGCAGCTGGAACTGCCCATCATGAAGTGGCCCTGGCATACATCTCAAATCACAAGGTTGGACAGCTTGATAATAATCCATCATAGGATTCATAACAGTACCTCTGGGGGTCAGGCACAGCAGGGTTATAGGCACGAGTGAGCTGCTGCACTAGCAAGTGGTCCAGACCCCCATGTCACTGCTATTGCACCATTACCTCTTCTCAGCTCACACCAGTGGTGCCTCGGTGGGGTCCCTTATAACCAGCTGGTGGAAAAAGAAAAAAGGCCAAGCTTGGCTTGCAAATGAGTTAGTTCAGTATGTAAATACCAATAAAAAATGGACTTCTACTGTTCTGAAAACATCAGTGAGGGAAAATCCCCCCATGAGACAAAACGTTGAGTGGTTTACCTGGCCATCTGCTTTTTTGGTAAAAGACCATATACACTGGTGGACAGTTGTGAATGGTTGGACTGATTGATCGGGAGCCTGGAAGTAAAAAGATTGGGAGATCAAGGACAAGAAAGTCTTCGAAAAAGTCAGATATATGGACTTCTCATAACATCTACATGTAAAAGGCATTTATTGAACAACGAACTTGTCAGAAGAGGCAGAGAAGGACCTGTGATGACAGAGTGGAGATCAGAGTCAGAGAGAAACTTGAAGATGCTACACTTCTGTCTTTGGAAATGGAGGAAAGGGTCATTAGCTTCCAGATGACAGAAAAACTCAAGGAAACAGGTCTTTCCTAAGAAGAAACACAACTCTGCCAACATCTTGATTTTAGCCCCATTGAAAATAACTGCTTGATGGAACGTTCCATCAGGGCAATAAATTCTACATGCACATGGCATCACCAGCACGTACATGAGGCTTTGCACAAAGTAGGCACTCAATAAATAGTTAATGGGGAAATGAATGAACCATTGAATTAATTCTTCATATTCATGACTCTCAAGTTGTAAATTATGCATGAGCTCTTTTCTGTCTTTGGAATGACCCTCCATCCTGGTAAATTTAGAAAAGTCCTAACCATCCAAAGTCAAGTTATCATCTCTACTGCAAAGCCCTATCTATACCCACAACATGGTTAACTACCAAATGCACTCCCTTCACTGTTTGTACATACCTCCTCCACAGCATTTACTACAGTGAACTCTATTTAATTCTGTATCTGAACATCCCATGAGACTGTGAGTACCTTAGAGGATGGGGGTGATAAATTATTTATTCAGGTATTCCCTAGAGTCTTAGCATTGTGCTCAGCACACAATAAATTGTTAAACATTTGCTGAATGAATTAGTGAGTGAAAGATGAAGGAGAGACCATTTCAAGTCTATGCAGAATGATTTCAAAACCCAGGGGAAGAGCCTATATAAACCAAATATGGAAGGAAGGAGCCTGGGACAAGGGCTGAATTTCTGGGAGCAGCCAGAGGAGAGGCCGGGGATCATCTTTGCTGCTGTTGCACCACAGCCTAAAACCCAGAAAGGAATGTCTAAGGGAGGGGATGGCAACCTGAGCCCAAGTGGTCCCTCCTTGGAATGTAAGGCTCACAAAGGGACATGGGTTGCATCAATCTTCACAAAGCTCTTTGCCTCAGTCCTCCAGGACCATGACTGAGCAGTGGACACTCAAAGACAGGTAGACAGACTCTGAAATCAGACTGCTTGGCAGCAAATTTCAGCATTTCTACATATGAGTTGTGTAACCTGGGGCTCAGTGTTTACATTGTCTATGCCTCAGTATCCTCATCTATAAAATGGGGATAATAATAGCACATGGCTCTGGGGGGGTTTTGAGATGTAGATGAGATAATATATGTCACATATATAGAATACCGCCTGGCACATTATAAGCATTACAACCAGGATCTAGTTATCTGTTTGAAAAGTTTAGACTATCATCTGAGAAAGAGGCTCTCAGAACCACGTAAAAGAGACTTCTGAATACTGTCTAAAAACATAGAAATGCTAACTTGGATTGTTATAGAATTTTGTAAGACTTTTGTAACTGTATCACTTTCCAAGTGCTTAAAAATTTTGTAAACCTTTCTCTATAGGTTCACAGAGGTCAGCAGTAAAATATCTAAATAAAGTACCTATAAATTTAGTTTGGGGGGGACATTAATGAAGAGAGGGGCTAAGAAGCTATCAAATTTGTTTGAGGAGAAGAGCAACCCCCTGATATCAAGAAGACACTGGCATTTGAAAGAAGAAAGTCAACTCTCCATGAAATGGCACTAGGAGTGAAGGGAACAAGGATGAAGGCATGGTTCTAAGACTAAAACTGCAGGCCCACAGACAACTCCCTGAAAAATGTTCAAAATTGGCCTCAGCTCTGCTTCCAAGTGTCCCATCTCTGGCAGGTGACCATTCATTAAGTGTCACACCAATCATCTTGAAGTTGTTTTTGTTATTTCCTTCCCCTTTATCCTTCATATCAAGCCTGCCACCAAATATTATCTATTTTTTCTATTCCTATTGCTCCATTTTATTAGTGAAATATAAACTGCATAAAAGTATATTTCTAGTTTAAAGAATAAAACAAGCACTTATGTATACCTTCATTCAGGTAAAGAAACAGAATATCAGCCAGGCCTTACATGCTCCTTGTAGGGTCCACTCTTATGTCCCTAACATTTCTTGCTTCACCGGTTCCCATGGATTCACCTTCACTGCCCTAATTCCACTGTTGTCACCAGATTATAATTACTCTATGCCAAGACCAGAGCTGAAACTACTTTATTCATTTATTCAAAATATTATTAGAACTTCCTACTAGATGAGCAGCATATGCTGGACCTTACTGTTGCCAAAGGGGAAGGCCTGTCCTTCAGGAGCTTAGAGTCAGGGTGTCAAATGACCAAAACTGGACAAGTGGAACCAAGTGTCATGAACACACAACAGATGTAGCACAGGTGTTGGGTGGCTGGGGTAGAGCCCTGGTTTATCTCTGTCTCCTATCCTTTCAACCTTATTGGACTCCATTTTCATTATATTATATCCCTTGTCTAGAATTAGTAATGATTTCCCTCTGCATGGTTTTATAACCTTTCAGAATATGGCCCCAAAGAGCATGCATCAGGTGTAGATTTGACTTTAAGCTCTACATCTTATATGTTGTGTTATCTTAGAAAGTTTGCCTAACTTCTCTGATCTTTAGTATCCTTATCAGTAAAAGGAGAATAATACCATTTTCTGCTGAGTTACTGTAGGGATCAGTCGCATGAAGAATGTGAAAATACTTTGCCAAGCAAAAAGCACTGCACAAAGAGTTGCATGAGATGTTCTTTTTCTCTCCTTTTTGTCCTGTTGAATTTTATCCATCCTTCATGATTCAATAATTACGTCTTCCATAAACCTCATCATTTCTAATCAATCTCTCTGTCCCACTGACTCCTCTGGTTGTTTTGGTCAACATCCATATTTTGGGCTGTGATGACTTTATAGGAGTGAGTTCAGTTTTGCAAGCCAGACTCAGAGAATTTTGAAGGTAGAATCACACCTTCAGTTTCCTAGTGTCCTTCCAGGACATAACACTCTGCTTGACATCATTTAGAACATTCTCTCATATCCCTTGCTTCTTGAGCAGAATGTGACTAGCACAGTGTTAGAATTCAATTATAGAAATACTGTTTTGGTGGTATTTCCATATATTTCATCCAGAAATTTGTCATGAAATTAAAAGTTCCAGTGAAGAAAATACCAGCAGTACCTGAACATCTAATGTGTTGCTAAGTTAACATCAAATAAGGAATTAGAAGTTCCAGATTTTGCCTTATGTTCTCCTGTAGCTGACAGTATTCCTTCCCAAATCTTTTAATGTGGCCCTATGCCTCAGTCTAGAAATGTGCAAAATGAAGTCATTAGCTGCTGCTGCTCAATTCTTAACAAATTAAGTGCCAATATATCTATAAATAAGTCTCTGGAATACCATGATCTTGTACAAATAAAGAAAAAAGTCAAACTTTGGTCTGGGCAAAGATTGGTGAATATGACACCAAAAGCCCAGGAAAAAAATCAAAAATAGTCAAATGCAACTGTGTCAAACTAAAAGCTTCTGCACAGGGAACAATTAATGCAGTGAAAAGGCAAGAGAATGGGAGAAAATATTGCAAACATGTATCTGATAAAACTTTAATGTCTAAAATACATAGGGAACTTGAACTCAGTAGTAAAAAAAATAAACCTCAAAAAGTAGGCAAAGACCTGAATAAATATTTCTCAAAAGAAGACATACAAAACGCCAACAGATACATGAAAAGACTCAACATTACTAATTACCAGGGAAATGCAAATCAAAACTATAGTGAAATATCACCCATTCTTGTTGGAATGGCTATTATAAAAAAGATAGAAGCTAACAAGTTTTGACAAGGATGTGGAGAAAAAGGAACCCCCCTACACTGTTTCTGGAAATGTAAATTGGCACAGCCATTATCAAAAACCATATGGTGGTGCCTTGAACAATTAAACGCAGAACTGCCATAGGATCCAGAAACCCCACTTCTTGTTATATATCCAAAGAAAAATAAAATCAGTATATCAAAGTAATATCTGCACCCCCATGTTCATTGTGGTATTATTCAAATAGCCAAGATATGAAAATTAAATGTCCATTGATGGATTGGGTGTGTGTGTGTGTGTGTGTGTGTGTGTGCGCGCGCGCGCTACACAAAAGAATGTTATTCAGTCTTTAAAAAAAAATAAAGGAAATTCTGTCATTTGGAGACAATGTGGATTAACCTGTAAGACATTGTTAAGAGAAATTAGCCAGATACAGAAAGGCAAGTACTGCATGACCTCACTCAATAACTTAACTCATAACAACAGAGAGTTGAAAGTTGCTTACTGAAGTTGGGGGAAAGGAGAAATGGAAAGAATAGGTCAGAAGGTGCAAAGTTTTAGTTAACAAGATTAATAAGTTCGGGGACTCTAATGTACAGTAATGTACATTACTGTTAAATTGTTGATGTATTAACAAGACAGTGTTGTATACTTAAATAGGCAAAAGGGGTAGATTTTAACTATCCTCACCCCCACCAAATGCCAAATATGTGAGGTGATAATACATTGGTTAGCGTGATTTCGGTGAGCATTTCACAAAGTATACCTGTATTAAAACACCAAGGTGTATACCTTAAACATATATAATTCTTATTATCAATTGTATCTCAATAGAGCTAAAAAAGGGAAGGAGTCAAATATATTCAAGCTACTTTTTTTTTTAAATTTTATTTTAATTTATTTTTTCAAATACATTTGTTTCTGCCAACCCCCCACCACTTTCCCTTGCCCCCTCCCTCCTTCCCTCTCTCGGCTCTTCCCCTGTGGTTTTGTTCATGAGTCCTTGCCATATGTTCCTTGACTTTCCCCTTCCCTTCCTTGTCCCCCCCGCCCTCCTTCCCCCTTGTCTCTGTTGATTTCTTTTCCTGTCAGTGTTGCTGGTCTTATTTTCCTTGCATCTTTGTATTGTTGGTTAGGTTCCACTTATAGGTGAGATCATATGGTATTTGTCTTTCGCCCCCTGGCTTATTCTGCTTAGCATAATGCTCTCCAGTTCCATCCATGCTGTTGCGAAGTTTAGTAGTTCTTTTTTTCTTTCTGCTGCGTAGTATTCCATTGTGTATATGTACCATAATTTTTTTGATCCAGTCATCTATTGATGGGCATTTAGGTTGCTTCCAACACTTGGCTATTGTAAATTGTGCTGCTATGAACATTGGGGTGCATAGGTGCTTTTGTATTGGCGTTTTGGTGGTCTCAGGGTATAGTCCCAGCAGGGGAATCGCTGGATCATAAGGCAGTTCCATTTTCAGCTTTATTCAAGCTACTTTTTTATTATTATTGCTATTTTTGCTTTACCCCAAATTAGTCGCAGATGTTAACATAGCCATTTACCCACCCCATGGGCGAGGTGAATTCCTAAACCTGTCTCACTTAGTCTCAGTTGCGTGAAAAAAGTTAAGCGGTTTTTCAGGGGGGAAGGAACACACATGGCATTGGGGACGGGGTAGCAAGCTTCTAAATCTCACATAGAAAGCCTTATTTTCCAAGTCCATATTCCTTCTCATGCCCTCGAATAGTCAAGCTTTAAAGTGAGAAAAATAACTCTGACTGCCAGGGAAATTATGATCCCTTTCTCATCATTTTCCTTTGATTTTATGATTATCAGTTGGTAATCTAAAATAGAACCTATAAATCAGAGTCAGAATACTGACCTGTATTTTTTTTTAAGTTTTTCTGCATTCAGCACCCAGAGCTTGTCTGCATTTTGAACAGTTCACATTGACACTGTTGCAACTCCAACAGCGCCCTAAAATAACTGGTATTAAAAGTAAATAAATAAACCACTGCTATTACCTAATGTCATTCTCCATTTCTTAAAGGGAAGGCGCCGCGTAGAGCAGAAGGATGGGATTTAGAACCAGAGAGACCCAATTTGAAACCCAGTTACTTACCACCTATATCATAGGCAAGTTACCTTCTCCAAGACTCAGTTCTTCATCTATAAAATTTACCTTACTAGGCTGGTTTAATAATTAGTGAATGTGTGTAAAGCATCCATCATAATATTTGCTCTGAGTAGTTAACATGATAAATGTTAACCGCCTAGAATATAACCTTTCAATTAACATTAAATCATCTTTAATCCAGTTTTCCTTACTTCTATTTCAACTGGCCTTGACCCAATACCAATGATTGGGGGGTGGCGAGATGTGTGTGTGGCGGTTCGGGGGTGGGGACAGGGAGTGATCAAAATATCCTGGGAAAGAGGGTAGAAAGAAGGAGGGAGGGAGGAAGTTGTGTTTGGGGCAGGGGAAGCATATTCAATATTACAATAATTTGGAGTTGGATTACTTCGATTATTAGGGATATATTTCTATCTGTTCTGTAGGAGCCACAGACTATCTCTCTGGTAGTTTAGATTTTGTTTCAGGGGGTTGTAGGTTTCGTTGTTTTTGTCACTGTTGTTTTAATGACTGCCAGCATTGATCATTGTTGTCCTGGAATAACTTACAAGCCGACATACTTTTAACAACCAGCATTAGCTGTGGCCATGGATTTCCTGGTTGTGTTGCTGCTGCAGCTTACAACGCCAGACAGAGTTCATGCGGGCGGAGACCGCCTCACTGCATACTTCTGGCATTTGAAGATTTCGTCTGACGGTATCGACCTTAGTGAACTGAACACCTACCAAACAACATTGATAGGAGTATCGCTTGTGGTTTTGAGAGGCAGTCTGATACAAAGAAATGAGATTTGGGCTCAAAATTCACAACAGCTGGTCCCACCTGTGATTCTGCATTGGATTTGCTTTGTGACCTTGAGCATTTTATTAAAGCTCTTTGGCACTGGGCAGCATCTGTAAAATTGGGGCGGTATCATTGTAATTCAGCTTCAACTCACAGCTCAGTGGCATGGCATTTCTATTACAACCTAGCAAGCACCAACAATGGGATGGAAGCTCTACTGAATACGGAATGAATCTTTGGCTGACAAACTGAGCTGGGAAGGCAGGACACAAACCCAGAGGAGAGATGTGAAAATAAACTCAGTGGAATTACCATGGGCTCGAAAGAATTTTACAAATATCGTTTCAGATAGACTAGTGTAATGACAATAATTAAGAGACAGGAGGATGCTGTGCCCACATCATAATAGAAGAACAGGGAGATTGGGTACTATAGTGAGCCTCCATTTTAACATTTAAAGCTGCAATTACGGTGCTTTTGCTGGACACTGTGGCCAGTTCATTCGTATTTTCCTGTGCGATTGGCTGAACTCAGGCTTTGACACATGGCTTTTGGCTATAATAATAGGTGCAAGCCATGCTATTAAGACAACTCACATATGCAAATAACCCTCGGCTTCTGGCTCTTATCAGCTGCAAACATAGTGGGTGGGGGCGGCAGGAAGAATGGTGGTGTGTCTCTTTATGAATTCAGTGGCCTGGAGCCCAGGGAAATATGGGCACACTTTATTGTCATAGCTACTACCTCCTGATAAATGGAAGAGGGACTGTGCCTATGGCAGAGACCAAAGTTACTGCACCAGACTAAGATGTTTCATGGAAGTGACACTGGCAGAAGCGTGTGTTGGAGAAGGCACGTGGGCGGAACCAGAGGAGGGGTGGGAAGCCTTTCACTGCCCCTTCATGGAGTAAAGCAAAGCCCCAAGGCAAGCAAGGTGCAAGGAGGCGACCAGATTTGTAAATCAGCGTACAGAGAGCAATATGAGTCCTGACATTGGTGAAGAGCTGTGCTGATCAGTGCTGGTCAAGGTATGGTCTACAGTGTCACCGTCCATGGCAGCACAAGTGTAGAAGTTGAGCGTAGTTAGAAACTTTTAGAGTGGTTTCATAGAGTAATTATGTCTACTGAACCTAATACTAAAATTTGGGCTTATATTTTATATGTCTTTAAAAAATTTTTATGTTATTGTTAGTAGTTCATTTTTATTACAAACTTAGCAGAAGTATTGGTTTATGACATGTTTGGAAATTAACTTTAATAAAATGGACCTTTATCACAGATTGCATGTTGACAAGCAGCAGCCTAGTCCACAGTCCATACTGGCAGTCTCTTTAGGTTTAAGGGCTTTGAGCACACACATAAACCCAGGCTGCATGGGAGCTCAATGAGTATCTATTAAGTACCAAATAGCATGTTGGGAGGAAAGGAAGCAAATTCAGTGTACAGAGATGTAGAGAAAAGACTGTAAACAAAATGTCTGAGTTACCAAGGAGTAAGTTTAGACTCAAGATATTTGTAAGTCTGGGGTTAATCAGGAGACAGAAATCACACAGTAATTTAAACAGCGGCAGTTTAATATGAAGAATGATTAACCTATGATAGAAGAGTAAATACAAAGATGTGAAGAGCACTCTAAAGAATGCCCTGAGGCCGCAGGAAAGCACCCACAGCTGGGGATCAGACATCAGCGGAGGAAGTGGATGGTTGAGATGTTTGCTGAGTCACCTGAGGCTGAGCTGGTCCACAGTTGCAGAGCAAGCAGGAACCAGCCCTCCAGGTGCATATAAGTCAAAGCTGGGGGTGGGCACACAGAGAGTGGTGGGCCCCCCTGAAGTGGACTGTTCGAGAGTCACATTAAGGCCGTCACCAAGCCCAGATCGGCACTGCTAAATTAGCCAGAGACCTCATACTGTGGGCACATGACTAGGACAGAGCAACACACACACACACACACACACACACACACACACACACACACACACACACACACACACACACACACACACACACACACACACACACACACACACACACACACACACACACACACACACACACACACACACACACACACACACCCCCACCCCCCCACCCCCCCAATGCTGCAGGAGGAAGAAGTAAAAGGCATTGTACCAGACCTAGGAAGAGAACCCTCCCCCAACTCCTCCCACAGTGTTCCTCTTGCGCCCTCTACTGGCGATGGTTAACAGAATGCTCTGCAAAGAGAAAAGTTGCCCACTCCGCTGATGTTTCAGGCCAGGAATTCAAGGCTAAATTTGGAACTGAGAGCCTGGTGTAATGTTAGAAAAAACAATATCACATCTGTAACTGAGGAAATATGAGTCAAGAGGCATTTCATCATAATAATTCAATAGGTCTTATTATTCCCATTCTACAGACGAGAAAACTAAGGCACAGAGAGGTTAAATAACTTGCCCAAAGCCACATAGCTAGAAAGTGGTGAAACTGAGCTTTTAACCCTGGAAATTGGGCTCTAGAATCCTCTTTTTATTTAATTTTATATTGATTTGAGGGGGGGGAGACATCGATTTATTGTTCAACTTATTTATGCATTCATTGGTGGATAGAATTTTTAACCACTATGAGATGATACTTGCAGTTGTGGAACAATAAGTAATAATAGCTAACATTCACTGACAGCTTACTATATATATAGCTTACTATATATTGCACATTATGTTGAGTACTTTGTATTCCTATTCTCTTTCAATCTTCATCACATGACTATAAAATAGAATCAATGGTTGCCCTTTCCTTTTGGAGACAAGGAAAACAATCTCTGAGGGGTTAATTGCATTGCCTGAGGTTGCACAGCTAGTAGGGGGTTTTGCTTCCAGGTATTCTAACTCTAGACCTTGTGCACATAACTATCCAGGTTTCTTTTACAGGCGGAGACAGAGAGAAAGGAACACAGAAGTCATATTTACCAAAGAAGGCTTTAGGAGAGGGAAGAGGCCTAAGCTGGACTTTAAGTTTGGTAGGATTTGAAGAAAACAAAAGGTATAGAACAAGTTTGACTATTTGGTACACAAAGTGGTTTTTTTTTTGTTTGGTTTTAATTGTTTTTTATTTATTGATTTTAGAGAGGGAAAAGAAGAGAGAGAGAGAAACACTGATTTGTTGTTCTACTTATTTACATATTCATTGGCTGATTCTTGTATGCGCCCTGATCAGTGATCAAACTTGCAGCTTTGGCATGCATAGCAGGACAATGCTCTAACCAACTGAGCTACCTGGCCAGGGCTTATGGTTTTGTTTGAATGTACTTCCATACCTCTAATAACCTAGATATTTCACACAAAAACCTGAATTTCTAGCTTTTAATAATGTAGAAGATACATCAACACTGGACTACATTGGGACGGGGCATCCATTCACCAAAGCCTAGTAGTGAGAGTGGCCTTTTATGCCCTCTCCACTTTGCTATGCTTCCCATCACTCCCTATTGTCTCTCATGTCTGCTTCTCTAATTTACACTGCAAGGCCCCTGTGGGAATTTGAGACTCAATGGGGAGGCAGAGATTCTCAAGCTGGGAGAAAGCATGTGGAAAGGCATGAAAGCAGAATTGATCATGCCACATGTGGGTGTGTGTGTGCACACACGTATTTGTAGTCCAAGTTAGGAAGAGAAAAAAGTAGAGGAGTAAGAAATGAGGGGTGGACTGTCTGGAGAGCAATCGAGAGATTATGCGGGAGTTGAGCCATGTCATAATGGAAGGACAGTGAAGGGTTTCAGCAGGGAGAGCTATATGAACGACTCCCCTCAGAAGTCATGGTCTGGGGTATGGCATTTTGAAAGGTGAGCTGGGTAGTACAGATTAGACAGGGGAGAAGCAGGTGGGAAGAAGATTAGAGGGGACATCGCAATGACCCACATGGGAAGCAATAAGAACCTTAGACCAAGAAGGAGCTCCTGCCCTTGCCTGGTTCAGCCAAGAAATATTTAGCACCTTGTCTGGCTTTATGTACTTAAGCAGCCCTCAGCACAGTAAAGGAGTGGGAAAAGGTGCTTTTGGGCTACAGGGCTGATATGGCAAAGAGATGATTCTTCACTACTGATTCATCTGTGGATGAGAGAGATTAAACAGGAAACTGTTGGCAAACAGAGAAATGTCACAAAAGGAGTTTGTAGTAACAGCCTTAAGCCATGAGTGTCCCTTTTCTTTACCTCTTATACAGTCTACACCCACTCCTTGTAAATTCCTATATTTAATTAAAAAATAGTGTATGTACAAGTCATTTGCACTCAGCTGGGCACATAGCAGGTGCTCAATAAACCTTAGTCTGACTCAAGACAGACATTTCCATTTGCCAACCTGCATCACCGTCCAGTCTGGAAAGCCCACCTTCAGCTGTAATAGAGTCCACATTTGGAGGCATTGCTACAGCTGAGGAGGAAGGAAGCCACTAATGAGGAGAAGCCACAGCAAGAGGAACAGGATGAAAGAGTAACACCTTTTTATTCCTACAAGAAATAATTGCCTAGAAATCGCATACACTTTCCCAAGTTGAAAAAGAATACTGTGCTTTAAACTCCCTCTAAAGTGCATGATCTAGTGACCACATTTTTACTCTGAGCTGAGTCATGTGGCCCAATAAATACAATTACAGCCAAAGTCAATATACCTTTTCGCTGCATATATCCTTTCATCAGTGGGTTTCAAAGGGTGGATATCAGTGTGGGGCTGAAATACTCCAGCCCAAAGCATCTAAGTTCGGGGGACATGACGAATTTCTTCTTGCATGTTAACTTTTTTTTCTTTTAAATGGGGGCAGAGTAGAAAGAATGTTAATATTAAAAAATCTAGGATTCTAATGCTAATCTTGGCAGGTATTGAGGATGTTGGGTAAGTGACTTTATCTTTCAGGTTCCCAGCATCTTCCTCCAAGAGAAGAGGAGGTTAGAGGAGAGCAGTGGTTTCCAAATCTAGCTGAATACCATAATCACATTTTAGCTGGGGAAAGTGGGGGCAAGGGGGAAATGCTTCAGAAACACAGATTTCTGGGCTCCCAGCCTGTTACCCGGAATCTAATGATGAAGCCAAAAGCAGACCCTCAGAAAAGAATCACAACATTTCAGGGGGCATATATCAGTACACGTTTAGGTTACAATTGTGTGGGCTGGCTGGACATCAGGTGAGGGGCTTGGCTGGATGACTCTGCTGAGCTTGCCTGGCTCAGCCCCTCCTGGGGGCCAGCTGGGGGTTGTCTCTTGAGAGCCAGGCTCCACTGAGGCAGCCCGGCTCTGACCCATCTGTATCTTATCCCCTTCCAGGGACCAGCGTGCCAGATTGGGCGCGTCTTCTCACGGCACCAGCAGGGGTGCAAAGGAACCAGCTTACCTTCACAAACTCATTTCAAGCTTCTACTATATCATGTCTATTTAAGATTCAATCAACTAAAACAAAGCCTAAGCTAACACTGGAAGGGGAGAGCATGTTCTTCTCATGGAAATCAGGAGAGAGGAGTGAGCACTTTTGAAGAATAATCCAATCTAAGAACAGGATGCCAAGAAACTAAATGTATATGTTTTAATCCCCAAGTGACGTGGACGTACGGCCAGGAATAAATGACCTACATTATCTTCTAGTTCTATCACCCTAAGATGCTACACATTGAGAAAGAGAAACTGAAAGTGGGTTGAGAAAAAGGCAGTCTGGGGGTGAGGGAAGGGGAGAGAAATGAACACTTGGCACCATCAAGCAAAAGCCATTACTGATGGCACAACAAGATGAGGGGGACAATGAGATGAAGAAAATAGGAAAGACTACGCATTGAGCATCGTCTTCTCCAAGGACTTCCCTGTTCTCTTCCAAAGACTTCCTATGAGGTTTCTCATTCTGTTCCTGACAAACCCCCTGCTGCTTAGGTGTTACTATTCTTATCTTTTTTCCTTCTTGAGATGAAGAAAATGGCACAAAAAGATAAATTCTTTTGCTTAAAGCCACACAACCCACACGGGCAGCTCTGGATTCTAAGTCTCGCTGGGCTCCAGAGTCCCTGCCCCTCCCGCTGCCCTGGCACTGCCTTCCCTCGGGGCCCCGGCCAGCACCAACCTACGTGTGCTGCCCAATCAAAAACCCAGGAGGTGCCAAACACTCCCTGAAAACCCGAAAATCTCCATGCTTTCTGTAGAAGGTTTTGTATCTCTGGTGGCATGTACTCAGTTTTACAATGTCGTCCCTGACTAGCGGAGAGTGCCTGGGCAAGTTACTTCATTTCTCTGGGCCTCAGTGTTCTTACCTATGAAGTGGGTATAATCAAACCTGCCTCACAGGGTATCTATTAGGAGTAAATGAGTCAATATTTGTAATAGTTGGTATTGTGGATATGTACAAGTCCGGCACACAGTAGGTGCTAATCAGGTGGTTAAGTAAATAATGGTCTCATTTGTACACATATCCTGTGTATAGGGTATAGAGCAGTGGTTCTCAAAGTATATTCCATGCGCCACATCCCACACTGAGTGAATTCAAAACTTTAGGAATGGCTCCCAGAAATTTATGTTTAAACAAGTCCTCCAAGTAATTCTGAAGAATTTCTCTGTCTTCTGGCTTTCATGAGAGATCTCAATAAATTAATGTAAAAAAAAAAAAGTGATGTTACTTGGCACGTATTGAATCTTCCAGTGTATTAGGCACTACATTAAGTGTTTTTAATCTTCCCAACCACTCTGCGAGGCAATTGCTATTATTATTCCCAGTTTGCAGAGGAGAAAAATAAAGGCACAGGGTAACAGCTAGTCAACTGGAAAATCTGGCACTCGAACCCATTCTGTCTAACACCAGAATCCACGCTCTGTGACATCACATGACATGACTGAAGGAAAGCTGCTGAATAAATTGGAAACAGCTGTTCTCCATGGAGCTCTCTTCCGGCACAAACCTGACATGCGTGAGCCCCATGCCCTGCCCCCCAGGGACACAGAAGGGCAGACCGCCGTGGCTAGCCCTTCTCTGGGAGCACACATCGCTGTAGCATCTCCCATCTGCTAGGCCTCAATCTCTGCCTTGTTAGACGCTAGACTCCACCTGCCATGATCTCCCAAAATGTGCCTGTCCCTTCCTACCTCAGCTGCCTTCCTAGACTCACTCTATCTGTTTTTACAACTCTGATCTTCTGAGTCCCACCAGGCATTCGGGTTCTTTGGTCTCTAAGTGGACGTGAGTTTCCCACCAAGCCCCTCCCCTGTCTCTGATCTCTTGCCCTGCACCTGCCCACTTGAACATACACAAACTATTTCCTGACCTCTCAGAGACACACATTCTCCTAAACATTAAGACTTTTGTAAGAGGCTCATAGGACAGCCTCTTTGAGCATACCTGAAAAACCTCACTATCTACTCCGCTTATGCCTGGTTCCTAAAACACAGAACATGAACTATCCTCTCTTTAGCAAAGAAACCGTCTCTTAAGGGCAGCTGCTGAAGCTCTGAATGTGTATTTCTTCAGGGACAGTTCCATGCGATTAACCTTCTGCGCCCATTCATTGCCATTGGCATCTGAGCCATTTCACCCAGAGTCTGAGCGTGATTTGATCGCAGCTACAACACCCATGGTTATTTGTAAAGCGCCCACCTCCAGGTCCATGTGCAAGTTGTAAAGTAATAAAGGAAACTTTAATCTTACCTGGGATAGAGGCCAGCTTTGCTAGCCAAAGGAGCAGACAAGAGAAAGAGCTGGCTCAAAACAGGGGGCCGGGGGGTGGGGGTGGCACTCAGAAGGCCCTCAGAGAGAGGCCTTAGACGAGTGCGAAAGGCAAAGAATGCCCGCACACATATGCTGACAAGAAGGGCTCGCCAGATTCCAAGGAAGCCCCAGAGGAGAGAGCAGCTGCTTTTGTTTCCTGGGAGGCAGAGCCCAGTAGGGAGCGGGCAAGACAGGAGCCAGGGAGACAATGACTAGAAAAGCATTCCCTGGTGTTCTAATGAGGCAATTAGAGCCACCGAGGTTCCAACTGTCAGAGCAGGACAGGGCTCTGAAGACCCCAGCCCAACCCCCTCGTTTTACAGAAGAGGGAACAGGCCTAGAGGGGGAGAGGGACTTGCTCAGAGTCACAGTGCCAATTAGGGCTGCCACCAGAACCCAGGGCTCCAGACACCACAACCTCTGTCTGTGCAGGAATCAAAAACCCCACCCAGTAGAGGGCTGCATTTGAGGTCCAGTGGAGGAGAAAAATGCTCATGGCAGTCAGAGCACGTCCACTCTGAGCCGCGTGTTGGGGGTTTCCACTGAGCAGCACAGTTCAGCTTCAGGAGGGGTCTGTAGCTGGAACAGATGCCCGGGCAGGGGTGGAGAAGGGCAGAGGAGGAGGCAGGGGTGGAGGTGAAGTGGGGGCTGCTCAGACACCAGGAGGCTGTGGCTTTGACCTGCCTGTGTCATGTACTGTGTCCTATTCTTGCTACTTGGAGCAAAAATATGACTCGTTTCTGAAATTTCTAAGGAGCCCATTCCCAGGGATCTCAGGAGACCCTAGGAGGTGGAGAGCCCCCGAGATGCCTGCAGTTGAGAATTCTGAAGGGCCTCCCAGCCTGGAGGCCACCGTGCCTCACAGTGTTTTCTTAGTGCTTAACAAGCCCAATAAATCCACTAACAAAAGGCAGAAGAAAGAACCTGAAGAATGCGCCCTGCCTCAGCCCCCTCCTCCACCGGCTCCGCTCCTGCACACTTGTCGCCTGAATTGCTTCTTTGTGTGCCCATCTCCCCAGCAGGCTTGGCAATTTGCATCTTTGCTGTTGGCCTTTAAAATGACAGAAAAACACTCAGTTGAGTGGAGCCTGCCCAAGCGGGGCTTCTGCCCACAGAAACAGAGACACGGAAGTCAACTTGACATTTAGCCAAGTGCAGCTTCTCCCATCCACCTCACACACACAAAAAGTAGACGTTAATGAATAAGGCTGTGGGAGCAGCCAGTGGGGAAGGGGTTGAAGAAGAAAAGGCACGGATCTCTTCACTATGTGTGAGTTAGTATACGTTTCTATGCACCAATTCTCGCTCCTGAGTCCTTGGAGTTGATGAGGTTCAGGACACATTATCCCAAAATACGGCATCTTGGCATAATGAATACTGTAAGCTGAAGGTCACTCCGACCTTCCCCCCTCGCCCTGTACTGGCAAGAAAAGAGCATGCTGATTTCTGAAGATAAAGGGACCCCCAGCATAGCCCAAACAGACAGACCTAGCTGAGTTCCACCACGTTATTGCAATTACCTCACGCTCCCTCACTGCTCATATGCCTCCATGACTGTGCACCCTTCATCAAACTCAGTGTAAAAATACGCAGGTCTACCCATTCCTTTGGATCTCCATTTCCTTATGAAGGCTCCCAGGTCATGTAAAGCTAAAATAAATTTGTATGTTTTTCCTCCTGTGAATCTGTCTTTGTCAGTTTAATTTTTAGACCCAGCTGAGGGCCCTGGGAGGCTCTTGGGGAACCTTCTCCTCCCCCACAGAAATCTATGGTAAGCCTTCAGTTGTGGGTTTTCTTCCCCTTTTTCTAGCCTTTAAAGGAGGAAAGAGAAAGGTGCCTGTATATCTTATGAATTGCGTACTTTATCCCAATGAATTCTGCAACATCCCAATGTTCTCATGTTATAGATGGGGCTGCTGTGCATTAGAGGTTAAATATCTCATCTGAGGACATGTGATGTTCAACACCCATATGCTTTCCATATACCTGTTGGACCTCTGGCTTTTAAAAGATGTTGTATTTAGGGTTAATGTAGCAAATTTTGCCATTCAAAAGCCTGCATTTTCTCCCAATTAAAAAGATACACCAAAAAGGCCTCTTCTGTTTATTGTTTTTATAGACCATGCAATCTAGCATTTTCTGCGCCGGTTATGTTGCTCACTCTCTATTCACGGACAGAATGGAGGAATTCACCAGAAGGGAGAACCACTCCACAGCAACTTTAGAGGAGCCCTATGATGGCGAGCACTTCATCCATATTAATGAGGTGTGCGTGGAAGTGGCTGGAGCATTTGGAGCGTGGCTTCTTGACTTAAAGCCATGCGTGAAATACAGGCAGTATCTGGGCCTGTGAATACATCTGATATGTTTTTAAGAAAGGCAGTTTGTTCTCTAGGGCTCTCAAGCACCAACAAAATAATCTGACAGAATAGAAAGTGGATAACGCAAGCTTCAGAGAGGTTCAGGTAGAAATCAGGGTCCCTCCTGCTTATAAGCAGTAGTGAGCCCTGCTGCCTGTTCTACCAGCCGCCGGGCTTTGCCTCGTCTGCCTCCTTCTACGAAGTGTATCTGAACTTGTACTTGGGAGCAGGAACCCAAGGGATTATGGTGGCTGAAACTAACAGACAGAGGCTAGGGACTTGCACTGGGGGGTCATCTGGTCTGCTTTTCAAGGTTTGTGGGAGATGGTGAGAGCAAGGCTGAGAGGGAGGTAGAGAGAGTTCCCAGATGCCCTCCACCCCACCCATGCATAGCCTTGCCTCCTGTACAGCAACTGTAATAAATGTACCACTCTGGTGGGGGATGCTGATGTGAACCATACTGGGGGAGGCTTTCTTCATTGTTGATCCTGTCCAGTCAGAGATGGCTGTGCATGGTACTGGGCCAGTGCTAAGCTTGGATGGGACTTCCACATGCAAAATATTTTTTCTTCAATCTAATTGATGTGGGACGGGGAAGTAGTCCTCCCACTACCACATCGCAGGGACGAACTTCAATTCCCAGGCAACTCTCTGCGACAACTTTTCTTCTCACATACACAGCTGCCCAGAAGGGTGCTCAGAACAACGTCAGGCAAATCTCATCCTTAAGAGTCTCAAGTCTCATCCATATTAGAGTCTTTGATGGAGCAAATATAACCAGGAAAACCTATATTTCAAACTGTGCTTTATTTGACAAGAGGTAGGGGCTATGCACAAGCTTTAAAGTGCTGGCATCGGCAGGTGCCGAAGGGGAGAGGGTGCTCTACCTTTTTGTGTGGACTGCAGGTCCATGGCTGCATCCTAGGAAGAGACTTTGGGCGAGCGGATGGAGAGAGCATCAAAGGCAAAGGCACCGGCACTAAGAGTTTCTAGCAGAGCACTTGCCACATGGGAATATTCAACTGATGTTTGTTATAAGAGTGGATAACTGAGGTTCCCAGCAATGGCAGCTGGGAGCATTTGTTCTAGGCACAAGCAGGTAAGATGGGAAGAGGAGAAGAAAGTGGGGAGACCACAGCGAATGGAACCAAAAAGCAGGAGAGAGTAGGCTTTGGCGGGGCATTCTTTTATGAGCTTTCAGGAAAAAAAAAATAGAGTACATTTTTAAAGTTTGTAATCTTCTGGTGGGTGGAGAGTAGCTGAAACATTGGAGATTGTGGCCAGGTGAAATATACGTACACATTCACAAACATCTTTTTTTGGCTTTAAGGAGTGTGTCCCCTAGTCCTATCTTTCCAAGTTAAAAAAATTAAGTAGAAGCTCCATTTTGCCTAAATGTATCTTAAAATTCACTCGGATAACCAGTTTCTTCAGGAACACTAAAGCTTCAGAATATCGAATTATCAAAAATGATTAAATTATTTTAAATTACATCTAACACCAAAGTATGAAGGACTAGTTGAGACTAGAAGTTCTAAAAGTCAAACCTGAAAACAAGAAAATAATAACAATAAAAGAACAAGAAACTGAAAGTAAAAAGTAATTTTCCACTACTCTATAAATTATTTTCTTTCATCTCTAGACCAACGGGAACTTCTTTAAAAAGCCAAGAACCAGAATATCACCCCAAGCCATCTGGTCCTCTCACCCTTTAGTGAAGTGCAGATGGAGACTCCTATGTGGTCTTGGTAAGAGGAATTGGTCACGCTCATTAGCCTGGGCAGATTTAGGTTTCAAATAATAAGCTAAATTGAGAACTACCAAGAGACTAACTCTTGCAAAAGCTGCACTGTAGCCCGAAGGGGGACATGCCAATTTTGGATTAATTAAAAAGGTTATTAAATTGTTCAGATGGCATGGTAATGAGCAATCTGCAGGGCACTCAGTCAAAACCACACCTCCCAGCCTTAATTACAGGACCCTTATATTGAAAAGAATCTGGGCGAGCTCCCAAAGGAACTCCAAGTGCATCAGTCTTGAATATAATACGAATGTGGTCAACCCAGAACAAATTCCATGAGGAAGGATGGTAGTTATGCTTGTAATATAAACTCTTTCAGAAGAAAGGTGATGCTGATTCCAGCCAGCATAGAGACACTGAAATATTAAAATTAATTAGAGATACAATAGATAATGTGCTTGTATAATACATTTTGGACCCAAGAGGTCTAAGTGCTTTGATATATTTTATTAACTCACATTTTCACCAATTCCTGCTGATAATATTAGAAGCCTTAAATTATCATTTTTATTTCATAAAAATTACCTGAACTTATAGATTGAGACCCTCTAATATCCACCATCTACTTTAGAGTTCAAATGCCAGAAAACAATAGGACTTTTCTCTGGATCAGTAATTCTCAAAGTGCGGGCCACATAGGGCTAAATAATAACCCTTAGACTGATCTAAAATTGCTAGTTTCTGCTTTAGTCCTTTTGGATGAATCACCAAAAACTCCACAGGCTTTCATTTATGTAAACAACCAAAGTTTATCTTCTAGTAAATTTCTACACCAGATAACAGTCACTAAATTCAGGATTCATAAACTAAACCCAGGCAGCTCCTAGAGTTTATTGAGGAATATAATTCAATATTCTTCTAAGACACCTGACTGCCACACATTGTTTGACAGGGATGAAAAACTCCTATTGTGTATGATCACTTACAGGTTACTGGAAATCCCACAAAATGCAGGAAGGTTGATTTGTTTTTATTACATAAAGAATTTCTTGAGTTGATTTGAATAATTTTCATTATTCCTTTTGACTTTAAAATTATTACTTAATTTATTTTTTATTTTTATAACAGTCATTTGTTGTAAGTTGTTTGGTTAACCCTACAGCCTACTTCCTATGCACTGACATGCCCTTATCAATTTTTTTTATCAGAAAGCAGAAATGAGCAGAGTAAATGGGCTGTGGATTTTTTGCATTGTCTATAGGGTACGGTAAAAAATGATGTAGAGCCATTAGTCGAGAAAAGGAACAGTGGAAAAGCATTTGAACTAAAGCTCAGGACCCTTTTTGACTATTTCTTATGACTAACACATGAAGAAAAATTAAGGTAAGTCAGAAGCCAATACTTTTTACACATCCTAAAGTTATACCTTTAGAACTGATTGAATTAATAAACATTTATTATACATTTATTATAGGCTTGTACTGTGCTGTGGGCTGTTAAACCTATTTTAGTTCAATTAATTCTCTCAAATGAGGGTTGCCAGATTTAGCAAATAGCCAGTTAAAAGCGAATTTGACGTAGACAACAAGTAATTTTTTAGTGTACGTCCCAAATATTGATTGGGATATATGCTAACAAATCATTTCTTTTATTTCAAATTCTAATTTAATTAGGTGTTCTCTATTTTTTCTGGCAAACTTATACCAAACAATCTTGTATTTTTATTAAGAAAAACAAAAGAATATAGTAAAATAGGGCTTGCTCAGTTGCCAAAACACGTTGATTGGTATTGGTTGTCTGAAATATTCTGAGACTGTTAAGTCTTGTTTCTGTCAGGAAAAAAATACACATTTCCATAATGGATTAACAATGTCCGCCATGGATAAGGCACAAGGATTTATGGATGGAAAAGCTGAATTTTTGCTCCCTCTGCCTCAGAGGCGAAAGTAGAATCTCCATCTTGCAAAGTCTTGAAAGAAGTTTATTGATTGTGTCAGTCTCTTGTGTAAAATCTTAAAATCCTTTAATGCTTTCCATTGCTCTTAGGATAAAGACCAATTGGCTCTTAGCGTGGTTTTCCAACTCCTAGCTTCTGCCGACTTCTCCAGCATTATCTTGGCCATGTTTGCCTTGACTTTCTGTGTTCCAGCCTTCCTGGCCTTGCTCATATTCTTCAAGTAGGTTTTACCTCCACCTGGAAATTTCTGCTTCCTTTTCTTTACCCAAATAACTCTGACCATTCCTTAGATCCCAGCTCAAACATTCGTCCTCAGGCAAACGTTCAGATATCCCAGAGAAGAGCATGAACCATTATTGAAGAGACTCATAGAAACTTTCAGTTTCTCAAAATTATTTGGGTCAATGTTTGATGAATATACATTTTCCCTGATGACTATAGAATTCATGAAGACAGGACCATAATTTGTTTTAGTAACCATTTTACCCACAGAATGTAGAATAGTGTCTGCCATACACTAAATTCACATTATATATTTGTTGAATGAACTTATTGGCTTAATGAGTTCTTTATGATGAAAAAAAATCTTAGTACTCCATTTAAAAAAGAAATTAATCTCTTTTTTTCAGTTAATAATTACAAATTTAGAGAGAACCGTGAAAATGTAATAAATAAATTAAGCATTATGCCTCCTGGTACAAATCAGAATAATTCTTTAATGTATACACTTGCCCTCAGTACTTTTAAATGCTTTTTCCTTAGGTTTACCCACCTGAAATGACTTTTTCTGATATGTCAGCTTGGCTAGGCTACAGTCCCGTTATTCTATATTTCATCAAACACTAATCTGGCTGTTTCCGTGAGGGTATTTTGTAGGTATAATTGAAGCTCCTAACCAATTGACTTTATTTAAAGCCATAAAAAATATCCAGGATTTAGTCCTAAATAATGCAGCTAGAACTGTGGTGTATATTTTACCACAATATATTTTTTTTATAGTCAGAGCTGAGGCTTCTCTCAAAAAGAAATGAAATTCTCTCTGTGGACAGCAGCCTCGGCTTTTGTCTACGAATCCCAGCCTGCCCATGGCCTCCTTTTCCTATCCTATAGGTTTTGGACTGGCTTAGCCAGCCTCCACGTTCATGTAAGTCAATTCTTTGTAATAAATCCATATATGCATATCACGAACATGAAAAAATAAATGGATACTAAAATGGATAGAAGAGAGTTAAAAGCATTTCTGTCCCCATTCTCCTTGTTAATTCAGTTTGTTTACTAGGTTCCACATATGAATAAAATCATACAGTATTTGTCTTTTTTTGACTGGCTTATTTCACTTAGAATAATGCCCTCCAAGTCCATCCATGCTGTCTCAAAGGGTGAAATTTTCTTTTTTTATGGCCCAGTAGTAGTCTATTGTATAAATGTCCTGTAGTTGTTTTAGCCACTCATCTACTATAGATTAGTCTCTACCCTGCCCCACCTCAAACCAAACACAGTTATAGTAAAATTCAAGAAATCATTTAATATAACTTTAGATTAATACAAATTAATTTTTAAAATGACAATATTGAAAAAATTGTAGCTTCTGGCTCTAGAACTCATGTCAAGAAAAGACTTATCATTGTTGAAAAAAGACTTTGATAAGCTACCTTAGAGGACGTCAAAATGTAGATAAACCTTTTCTATACCCAGGAAATGAAAACGTTTGGTTACACTGAAAGATATAAAGGAGGAAGGTGAGTTGCAGAGGGAAGGCAACAAGAAGGCCACTTTCTCACCCTCTATGACCGAACCCTGTATTCATTCTCTATCCTACTCCCTGACTCTTTAATAAAGTTACTAAACTCAGGTTCAAGTGAATTGTTTAAGAAGCCAAGGAAGGAGCTGGGTTCATGCATATTGTCATGATAGTATGGTAGCTCAGCAGAGAGGAGGGGAGGGGAGGGAATGAGAGGGGAAGGAAGGGGAGGGGAGAGAGAGGAAGAGAGGAGGCAGGAGAAGAAAGCTCACCCCCTTCGGTCTGCACCCTATCCCCCTTTCTCACCACTGCCACCATCACCCCCGCCCCACCCCTCCAGCCACACAGGCAGGGCTATAAATGCTCACAGGCCACAAAACTGTGCTTCTTGAGAGGCATATACAGATCTCCCATGTAGGAGTGAGGGGGGCACTGGGTAACACCTAGTTAGCCAAGTATGATGTCATCACGTCATTCTGTCACATACTTAGACATTTGCAGGAAGCTGGAAGTTTTACCTAATTGGTCTAGTGTTAACTTGTTAATAGGTCAGTGTAAATTCCCCAAGGCAGCAGTCAAATATCAAATTGACTAATTAGCAAAAAAAATTTCAAATGTTGTTCAAATTCATAGCAAGTTGTCAGAAGGGGAAATTCTGCATTTTCTCAGCATATACATTCAGATTCAACAACTTCTGTCTACACATGCTTAAAAATAAATATTTACAAGCCCCTAAATGTATTGGAAATGTCCTACTTTGGTGTGAACCCTTGGAAGTGGTTCCTTGTTAAGATTTCCTGGTATTTATCAAAAGAATAAAAAAAAAAAACCAGGGCCTTCTAATAGTCATGGCTATGCTCACTGGAATTTCTCCAATGAATTTTCACGTACCTAGTCCCCTTCCCAGCTTTGTGTATGGTGGCTCGGAAACAAGGGAAAGGCTGGCCAGAAAAATACACCTATCTGTGATCCCTGGCAGTATTATTTTTTGTGCATCTTCAGTCCAGTTCAACTAATATTTGTGATTCAGACTCTGTGCTATGAGATAGCAACAGAGATGATTAATATATAGCTCCTGCACTCTGTGAGTTCAACATCTAAGTAATTAAATGTCATTCATGTGATAGGAGTACACAGAATTTGAACTCAATAAATTGGAAATTTAAAAGTTAAGGTACACTTTAACTAATACTAAAAATCTAGGGATGGGATACACGAGGAATCCTTAAACTAAAGATTATTAATTGGTAACTAACAGCTACTTAGCTCAATAACCATCATGAGAAAATAGAAGAGAAAAGGACAACTCGAATAAACAAGAAATGGATCAAGTCTATTAGTCCTTTTGGTGGTTGAAAATTAAAGAACTTTTATTGTGACAAAACAGCACTGCAGAATCATCCTTTGATCCCAGGGGCAGGTGGCTGCTATGAAATTCATCATTTGAAAGATAAGTAAGAACCTAGTATGTATGTCTTTGAGGAAACAACATGTCTGTGTTTTTCTCAGACCTAAACCAATGTTGTTGTATCCAGTACCCTTGGTTCCCTGCTGCATTCCCACCACCTCACACATAGCAGGTGCTCAATTTAACATGCATGTATTGAGATATACACTCTGCAAGGGCAGCTTCATGTACTGTCTTGGTTTTAACCTTCAAATGCTTATGTCCTAAATAAAACTAATATAGGAACGCCACTTATAAGCTCTGTTTTTCAAAGATTTATGCAAGACCCAGATGACAAAAGTAATATTCATTTCAATGATGATGGCAACCTAGCAGCCCATTTTATGTGGGCTTTGTATGGAGAATTTTTTAGGTTTGGTCAATAGCATGGTATTTTCATTTAGGACACAAAAATTAGAACTATAAACATTTTTGTATCTTACCAATAACTGCTTCTCTCACACATTCCCTCTGTCTCCTTCTCTCTCTCGACATACATAAAAAGTTAAATGACCTGAATCATGTTAGAAACCTTACAAATGAATCATTAACATGACATGACATGGACACAGGAAACATTTTCTACTATGACACTGACCTTGCAAAAACAAAATAGCACCTTTGGAATGACAATAGCAAGTGGGAACATGTTTAATACAGTAGGTCAATTAAACACCTCAGGCCAACACCAATCTCTTTACAAACCACCTCCTCTTATAATTGTTTCTCTTAGCATATCCTAAAACTGATGATCTGGAATCCAAATTTAATAAAATAGCTCAATAAGTTTTTTTTAAAGCTTGGTGCATTTAAAATTATGAGTTTAAAGGGTTACTTGCTCTTCCTATAGAAATTCTCTTCCAAGAAACACAATTAACAGAGTTAAAAATATAAATCAATGGGAAGAAAAAAACAGAAAAAGATGGAGGATCTGAGAAGTTAAGTAACTTATACCAGTTTCTACAACAGGAGAAATGATCGAGGCAGTATTTAAACTGAGGTTTGCCTGTTGAATGTGGGTGGTGGCATAAAGCAAATAATCTTTGAAAATTGGGCAACTTGACATCCCAGGCAGGTAGCAACCTTAGTTTAAATCATTTCCTTTTCTATGCCTTTTTCTCAAAAACACTTATAAGAAACATCAAACATCAAGCAAAAGGGTTACTTTTGCTTTTTTTTTCCTTGCCCAATTTCTGGCCCCGTTGGGAAAGAAATAGCTTTTAAAATTCAGTTATATAAAACATCAAAGGAGGTAAAACAGGAAGAAACTTGATAATCCACAAGCCAAAAAATTTCTAAAATGCTGTTGATTTCATTGAAAACTCATCAACACCCTGGCATTTACCCAAGTGCATCAAGCAGAACACTAGTGCTAAAGATGACAGGGACATGTGCACACAACACTCACACACACACACACACACACACACATACACACATGGTCCCATTAGTGAAGAAGTTTAGGAAGCATTTTTGATTATACCTCCTCCCACCAAGAATCTTCTTGGTTGTTTATTAATGTTGCACTTCTTGAGCTTTTGAATTTTAACACAGGGTTTCCCAAACATTTGACCATTGACCTTTCCACCATACCCATATGGTTTTTGCTTTTGTTTTCAGAAAACCTATTAAATATTATGGAAATATGGAAATATTACCAAAAACCTTTTAACACTACTGGTTTCTGGAACACCTTAGCAAACTTTGTTGTAGGCTGCACATGATCACATATACAGTGTGATTCGATGACATACAAAGGTCCTTCCTGACCCCATTATAATAATGTCAATAACTCTCAGAGGATGTTGGACTTTTGAGGGCTTTATTAATAAATGAATATCTCAAGAATCAAAGCCAAGAGGTAACAACTAGTTAGTGAACCAACCGATCAAAGGGAATTCTAATTAGGCCCTTAGCTGCCTAAATGTTATCCATTTTAAATGGAGAGAGGAGGCTGGTCAAAGGCAGGGGTGACTATACACTCTGCTGCTAATAGTATATCTCGTCAGTCTCTCCAAACTGTGGATTCTTTGTCATAAATACCGTTTCAGTTTATCACTTCTCCTTATACCAGCCTGGCCCAGATTTTGTCACCCCATTTCCCTCTTCCAGGCTCTCTTTATATATAATATCTATCATGCACAAACAGATTCCCCCCACATACCATTTTTATCCTCTGCTGAAGAATCTAGAATGATTCTCCACTGTCTCTCAAGTCACTGTCCTCACCCCAGCACTCAACAGCCTTTGAAGCAAACCTATCCATATCCTTGTGACTTTTTCATTGCTCCCTATTCCCCTCACCACCCAGAGCTTCTCAGGCTTCTCCATGAGTTCCAGGCTCTTCCTGCCTTCCTCCATTTTCTCTTTAAATTCTCCTAACTTTCTTTGTTACTTCCTATCCAACCTCTATTCCTCTTGCAAGCTCTAGTTCTCCCAATAAGGCTTTTAATAACTTCACCTAATGTTGATCACTCTCTTTCCTGTACCACAGAGTTGAGGGTGTTATTAAATGCATTTAGCACTTGATTGTATAATTGTATTGTCTTTCTGTTACAATTGTGTATGTTTTGTTCCCTTATCACCATCCCTTGCTTATAAATGCACACCTCTTAAAGACCAAACCTTGTTGTAATCTTAATTTGTATTCCCTACCACATTTACCATGCACTGGAAACACGCACATGCACACACAAAATGCTTCCTCAATTACTGACTAGAATGAAAACAAAATGATAATTGTAAATGGATATTATGGAGTTACTAGAGAATATCATATAGGACCTTTCCTTAATAATACCCTATTTGCATACATTTTAAGATATTTGTTACCTTAAAGAATAACAAAATAATATGCCATTTTACTGTTATATAATTCAGACCTTGCACACTAACTTGCCCCAAATAACCTCAATGATCTCTTTTCTCTAATGAAGGATGGAAACAAAGAACTAAACATGGTTCTTAGGTTTCATATCTCCAAAATCCAGGGGTGTGTGGAAGACGGATTCTAAGATGGCCCCAATCATTCCTATCTTTTGACATTCATGCCCTTATGTAATTCCCTTCCCTTGAGTGCAGATGGGACCTATAACTTGATTTTAACCTGTAGACTGCAGCACAGAGATGAGCTGTTACTTCCCTGATTGTGTCACATAAGACGGTAACCTCTGTATTGCTAGCTGGCTCTCTTTAGCCTTCTCAGCTGGCATGTTTTGATGAGGCAAGTAGCCATTTGGGGGAGGCCCATGCTGCAAAAACTGAGGGTGGCCTTCAGACAAGAGCAAGGTAGAAATAGAGACCTTTGTTCCCACAGCCTTCCAGAAACAGAATTCTGCCAACAAACACGCAAGCCTTCAGATGAGATCCATCCCTGACCATCACTTGATGGCAGCGCTTAAGAGACCCTGACGGAGGACCCAGCTCCTCTGTGTCCAGATTCCTAAACACAGACACTGTGAAACAATAAATGCGTGTTGTTTTAAGACACTCAGTCTGTAGTAATTTATTATGCAGCAATGCATAGTAAATATAAGATGTCAAAGAGTACCTGTGATTCTTTCAATAACTGACTTTAAGATGTACCTGTCAAAGAACCAACTTTGTGACTCAGTGGGAACTCTCACATCATGAAAGCTCATGCAGTCATGCTGGGGAGATTAAGAATGTTTTATGTACCTAAGAATAAATTTAACCAAGGAGATGAAGACCTGTATAATGGAAAGGACAAGACATTAAGGAAAGAAACTGAAGAAGAAACAAATAACTGAAAAGATATTCAGCACCCATGAATTGGAAGAATTAATATTGTTAAAATATCCATACTAGCCAAAGCAATCTGCAGATTCAATCCAATTCCTACCAAAATTCCAATGGCATTTTTCATAAAAATAGAATAAACAATCCTAAATATTGTGTAAAAAGAGTCTGAATAGCCAAAGCAACCTGGGAAAAGAAAAACAAAACTGGAGGCATCATGCTCCCTAATTTCAAATTCTATTACAAATCTATAGTAATGAAAACATTATGGTATTGGCATAAAAACAGACACATAGATCAATGAAACAAAATAAAGAGCCCAACCCATGCATATGTGGTAAATTAATCGATGACAAAGGAGTCATGAATATGTGACAGAGGAAGGAGAGTCTTTTTAATAAATGATGTTGGGAAAACAGTCACATGCAAAAGAATGACACTGGACCACTATCTTAGAACATACACAAAAATGAAATTCAAAGTGATTGAGGACTTGACTGTAAGACCTGAAACAACAAATTTTCTAAAAGGAAATACAGGCAGTAAGTTCCTTCACATGGGTCTTGGGGATGATTATTTTTTTTATTGCTGCTCTTTTATAGTTCCCCAATTTCCTCCCATTGTTCTTCCCTGCCCCACCCCACCCCAAGCCCCTACAGTCAATCTCCATACCTGTTCCTTGACTAGACCCTTCCTCTTCTTTACCTCCCTTATCCTCCTGCCCCCTCCCCTCTGGTCCCTGTCGGTCTGTTCCTTGTTTCCATGCCTCTGTTCTGTTTTGCTCATTTGTTCATTTTCTTTATTAGGTTCCAATTATAGGTGAGAATATACAGTATTTGTCTTTCACCACCTGGCTTATTTCACTTAGCATAATGCTCTCCAGTTCCCTCTATGCTGTTGCAAAGGGTGGGAGTTCCTTTTTTCTTTTCTGCTGAGTAGTATTCCATTGTGTAAATGTACCACAGCTTTTTGATCCACTCATTTACTGATGGGCACTTGGGCTGTTTCCAACACTTAGCTATTGTAAATAACGCTGCTATGAACATAAGAGTACATAGGTTCTTTTGAATCGGTGTTTCGGGATTCTTAAGGTATAATCCCAGCCGTGGAATTGCTGGGTCAAAAGGCTGTTCCATTTTTAGTTTTTTGAGGAAATTCCATACTGTTTTCCACAGTGGCTGTACCAGTCTGCATTCCCACCAACACTGCACAAGTGTTCCCTTTTCTCCATATCCTTGCCAGTACTTGTTGTTTGTTGATTTATTATTAATAATGACCAATCTGACCAGTGTGAAGTGGTATCTCATTGTGGTTCTAATTTGCATCTCTCTGATGGCTAGTGATGTTGAGCATCCTTTCATATGCATATGGGCCCTCTGTATGTCCTCCTTGGAGAAGTGTCTGTTCAGGTTCCTTGCCCATTTTTTAATTGGATTGTTTGTCTTCCAGGTGTTTAGTCATATGAGTTCTTTATATATTTTGGATATCAAACACTTGTCTGAGGTATAATTGGCAAATATGTTTTCCCATACAATTGGTTCCTTTTTTGTTTTGACTTTTATATTCTGATACCCAAAGTGAAAGCAAAAAGAGCAAAAATAAACAAGTGGGACTAAATCAGGTTAAAAAGCTTCTGCACAGGAAAAAAGAAAGAAAAGAAAGAAGGAAAGAAAAAGAAAACATCAACAAAATTTAAAAGTGACCTACTAAATGGAAGAAAATATTAGCAAATCAAATCATGTATCTGGTAAGAGGTTAACATCCAGAACATACAAAGAACTCATACAACTCAATGGCAAAAACAAACAATCTAATTAAAAAATGGGCAGAGATCTAAGTAGATATTTCCAAAGGAGACATGCAGATGGCCAACAGGTGCCTGAACAGATAGATGTTCAACATTGCTAATCATCAGAGAAATGCAAGTGAAAACCACAATGAGATACTGCTCCATACCTGTTAGAATGGCTATTATCAAAAAGACCAGAAATAGCAAGTATTGGCAAGGATGTGGAGAAAAGGTAACCCTTGTGCATTGTTGGTGGGACTATAAATTGGTGCAGCCACCGTAGAAAAGAACATGGAGGTTCCTCAAAAAATTAAAAATAAAATGACCACATAATCACTTCTGGGTATTTATCTGAAGAAAACAAAAATACTACCTCAAAAAGATATATGTATCCTCATGTTCATTGCAACACTATTTACAATTGCCAAAATGTGGAAATAACTTAAGCTTCTATCAATGGATGAATAGATAAAGAATGTGTGATATGCATATACACAATAGAATTTTATTCAGTTATAAAAAGAGTGATATCTTGCCATTTGTGATCACATGGATGGACTTTAAGGGTATTATGCTGAGTGAAATAAGTCAGGCAGATCAATGCAAATACTGTATGATCTCTTTTACATGTGGAATCTAAAAACAGACAAACAAAAAAACATGCTCAAAGATATAGAGAATGGATTGGTAGTTGCCAGAGGCATGGATTAGTAGATGAAAACATTGGGTAAAAGAGGGGGGTGGTCAAAAAATGTGTTATGTAATACCTGGTAGAAGCTTGAAAATAGAGACAACCATCATTAAGAAATCACATAATAACTTTGTTTGAAGCTTTGGTCCCAGTGTTCAAAAACTAAAGTTTAGCATTGGCTGGGAATTTGGCCACTTCAAAAGAGTCTATATCAGATGTCTCTGTCAAAGGCCACACATTTTAAAAGGTGCTAAAGCTACATAAAACACTAAGGAAAGCATTTCATGACTAAGTATGAGAAGTGTACTTGATGTACACTAATTGGTAAACATTACTAGCTAGATACTTGATGGGAGAGAGGACTGAAGAGATAGGCAACCTACTGGGTAGAGAAGTGTTAATTAGAAAAAATGTTGACTTTTTCACAGGCTTACATCTCACATCACCACATAATTGGCTCTTTGTTTTGGTTTGGTTTGATATTATTTGGCAGTTGAAAGAACCCACAGACGTTTTGAATCTTCCTTCTAAGAATTTGTGATTCAGTTGGTGAAACAGTAGTCCCTAGGCGTCTAGATTTCAAGAACCAGAAAAAATAAAAATTAAAAAAATAGGTAGTTAGATAAATAGGTGAATTGAGTATACTGCCACAGACAGTAAACTTGATTTTGCCAAGTTAGTGCATTTATTTTTTTTAAAAAACCATCATGTGTTGTCACTGTCAATTCATAAAGAATGGACATTTCAGCCCCAAGTAGTAAAGTCATAATCTCTAAATAAAGAACAGAACTTTAATTTCAATAAATCCATCTTGAAAAGATTTACCACATTGGACATACTCTCCTTTTCATAAATCAATATAGCGCTTGGGAGCCCTGGACTGAAGGAGTGTCCTAATAGAATGAGAACTAAGAGACTTGACCTAAGGCTGCCTAGAACATCTCCAAAGAGGTTCCACTTATTTTAGGAAATTCCAGGTGAATTTTAAAATAGTGTTCAGATATGTAAGCGACAACCACTGAAGATTAGCAAATTTAACAAAGTACGTGTCTCTTTCAGCCAGTTTTGAAGTGCACATTTAGATTTTTTTAAAATGCAGTGATTGTCAGGCTTGGACATTTTAACAAAATTCTTCCCCATTACCCCATAGAACCCACATGGTTGGACAAAAGTGCTACTAATAGTCACTGACTTACTTGTCTCTTCTTCTGGGAAGATAGGTTACTAAAACCCAAAAGTTGACAATCCAGCCACCACAGCATCCAGGTGGCAGCTATCTTGGACCAAGGTATGGAAGTTCAAAGGAAATAATCTCTAGAGGTCCCCAAATCCATGCTTAAAATGGATGTCAAGTGATGGCAAACATTATACCCACATGGAGCACCCCTCCTTAAGGAACAAAATTAAGTCCTCACAGGATACACAAGTCCCCAAAGATCAATGGAGTCTTTGGTGACATCTCACAGCAGAAGTTCGATATGGCTGGGCAGGTGTCCCAGTATCTGTTCCCCAAATACATCAGACAGTGAGAAGATTGCTCAGCCACAGGTGTTTGTGGGATTTTGGAATACATCACGGAACTTAACCGGAAAGAGCTCAACCATCCTATGGATTGAGTTCCTTTCTATTTCTTTGGAAGTGACCTATCATGGGCCCTACCCACTCTTTTGGAAACCTTTGGAACTGCAAATGAAGGAAGCACACATGCATCTGGTGTGGAAGAGAGCAGCACCTGAGATGAATGTCAGGGCCAGAATTAAGCTGATTGGCACACATGAAAATGCAACATAATAGAGTATTTGTCACAGTGGCCCTCTCCTGCCGTTGGCTCATGAGGAATAATGATGGCTTACTGACAGAAGCAGGGACTCAGCCGCTTGATAACATTGTCGCACTGATGGTTTGAAGTGGCCCTGCCGTTGCCAGCATTTGGCTGGAAACAACAGCCATTCAGTCTCTCCGGCAGGGCGCTGAAAACAGACCCACAGCCATGCACAACACTGTCCATTTTGAAAGGCATTCTCTGCCATAATTTCCGTTGTCATTCTTCCCCTACTGTTTATATAATATGGCAGGAGTGGGACCGAGAACTAATATTACAATCAAGAGCCTCAAACAACAAATGGCAGAGCTGAGTTTTCTCGGGGAGAGAGGATTACCAAGCTTCCTACTGCGGCAGGTACGCGACGGCACACACCGCCGCCCGCCTTATTAAAGCAGCCCTTTCCTGGGAAAAGAACATTGCCACGGACATAATGAATTAATTTGGCATTTCCTTCGGTCTCACTCAGCACATGGTGTGCTTCCCTGAGCATGAAAACAGCACATCTTCACAGAAACATTTCTAACACGATGTGCCTACTCATAGAAAAGATCAATTTGAATAGATTCCATCCCCAAGAGGGCAATTCAATACGAAAAGTTTTCAACTCAAGTCAAGACAGATCGTCCAACTTGTTTTCAAGCCCAGCACAGACCACTATCTTTGTCCATATTTCAGCTTACAAACCCTCTCTCTTTTTCCCTCTCTTGCGATGTATATACATACACAGACATACATTTATTTGTAGCTCTTCCTATACCGAGAACAAAGCTCTTGCTCTGTCAGCATAAAGGCTATTGCTGTTGAAGTGAAAATAAAAAAGTGTGCTCTACTTTAGGGAATGGAAACATGAAGTTATTGAATGTGACTTTTGCTTGAGATGCTGTTTTGGGGTTGTTGAAAGTTAGGGAAAAAAAGAGATGAAATAGAATAATAAGGTGAGGGGAGGGATGGAGCCAGAGATTGGGTGATTAAAATGCTAGCTGGTGGGTACAGTGGTGAAAACACAGATTTGAAATATGAAAGGCCAGACCCAGTGCCCAACAACCAAAATGGAATTAGAGCTGAGAAGTACAATTAACAGACTGAGAGCCAGAAGTTACACATTGCAACAAGGATGTGATAATTATAAATGGCTAAGGAGAGGAGGGAAATCCAGAGGTGATAATGTTGTGCTTCCAAGAAGGGAAGGTGGAGCTCCTTAAATCAAGTGTATGAAGACAAAACACACAACCCACCAACACAGTGGCACATTGAATGAAATGTACAACAACTGTGTTTTCTCTTCTTTTTCTTTTATTCTCAGGTCAAGTGTTGCTGTCACTAAATTTTTGGTTGGTTTTTGCAAGCATCTGTCACAGAGACGTAACTGTTAGGAAGGCAGGCAGCTAAAAATCCTCTAAGACATTATTTTGGTATCTTTTGCATTTTCCATGTCAAGAATTTATGATACCATAGACATAGCACTTATTATGACCATCCTCCTTCTCCTGATGGGTGCGTGAAAAAAATCTATTCCAAGTAACTGTAATACTTACAAAATCAGGAACTATGGCTGGGTAGCTCCATAGGTAACAGCCCAGTACTAACAAGCAGAGCGTATAAAGCAGTGGTTTCCAAATGTGGCTGCCCATTTACTATCCTATCATCCAGACAGTATTGGAGAATTCCCCATTCCAGTGACACAGGACAACAGATATAGATTTTCAGTTACCGTGATCTTGATAATTATTCTACAATCTATATGTATATCAAACCATCATGTTGTACACTTTCTATACAATTTTATTTGTCAATATTCCTCAATAAAGTTAAAACAAAAACAAACGAGAAGATTCTTGAAAAAACAAAACACACATACACAATTCCTCAGGCCAATTAAATGAAAGTTTCTGGGGGTGAAATACAAGTTTTTTTGTTTTTGTTTTTGTTTTTGTTTGTTTGTTTTTGTGTCTTTGTTTGAGAACCACCAGTATTGAAAAATCTTGACTTTGATCTGTTCCATACCCCTAGTGATATTGCCAATCTCATCTTGCCCAGTCCTTCAAATATTAGCCAGTAGACCTTGGTAAGCTCCAATGCAAATGTGGACAGCTCAGCACCAATCTGTTGCCTCACCTGGTGAGCCACTCTTACCAAGAGAGCCCAAAGCTTGATGGTAAAGAAGCTCAACAGAGGTGGCTTCAGAAACCAAGAAGCAGATACAAGCTTATGAAAGAAATTTCACCCCTGGAATTAAAATAAGCTTTTACGCACCCCCTCACCTAACCACTGATGTATATCCTCTAAATAATATTGCAAGTATCATTTTAGGGCCCGGAGTGGGGACATCTTGTAATTTTTATGGAATGACAAACAGGAATCGATAGTTTTTGGCTGTTTGGGGTCTTTGTGGTAGGTTTAACACTCCTCCTCAGTGAAAAGTAACCTGATAACATTCAAGGCTTGCTCTGCCCCAACAGGCTTCTTCTGCAACCTTGGGGACTCAAATAAGCAAGTTTTAGTCTTAGACTCATTGTCCTTTACAGCCACACTTGAGAACTCTCTGAACTCTGGGTGGAAACCAATTCCAAAAATTCCCAGCTTGATTTTTTTAAAAATATATTTCAGTTGAAACCATAAAGGTTGACTCAGCTCTTTGTTAATCCAATTAGACAAAATGATACTAGATATAAAATGCTTTCTATGTTGGTATATATTTGCTATATAATGTACTACAAAAATCTTTTCTATAGTGAATTTTTATGCCTCCATTCTTTATTAGGGCGGTTTTCTTAATCCTGACTTTAAAACTGACTTCTCTGTCAAACCTCCACAACCTCATTAAGCTCCTTAATATAATTCCCTCTACACCATTCTCCTTATCTCTTAATTCTTGTAATTCTCCTGAATTATTTTAGCATTTGTGCTTGTTACACCTGTTTAAAAAAAAAAGAAAAAAACTTGCAATGGTTCCCCAGTGCCTACTGAATGAAGTTCAAGCTCCCCAGACTGCCTTTCAAAATATTCCATAGTCTGATTCCAGCTTTAATTCTTAGTCTGTTAGTGAACTCATCTCTCCCTGTCCCTGGAGCATGTCATGCATGGTCCCACCAGTGCGCTCTTTGTGTGCAATTCCCTTTACGATGAGGATTGCCTGTCTTCTTCTCTATGCTAGACAGGTTGAGTAAAAGGCTTCCCTTTGCTTAATCATAGGTCATGAGTCCTTAACCTGAGATCTACCCACTCCTTGGGGTTCTTAAATGGATCTGTTGAGGAGGGTACATAGCTCCTAAAATTATTATACAAAATTGGATATGGATATCATTGGCTGTACCTTTTGTGGCTTGCAATAAACCATGCCTCCCAGTATTCATGCTCCCCTGTAGTTTCCTCCCATGAATTTCTGCTTTAACTAACAGAGTTCAGAGGAACCAACTCTGTGACCACCAGACTGTTAGAAGTTCAAGCAGTCACGTGAAGAGGCCAAAGAGAAAGAAAACCAAAGGCCCTGGCCAAAAACCAGCAGCCAGTGTCAACCGTCAACCACGTGGGTGAGGGCATTTCAGAATTTCCAGGTGCCCCACGTCCTGGTTGACACTAGCTTGAGCAGAAGAACCAAATGTCAATGAACACAATCATGGGAATTTAAAACAAGAAAGAAACTGTGGTTGTTGTGGGGCAGTTTGTTTTAGAGTAATAGAAAATTAAACAGAGGATATGTGGATTCTCCTGAGTGCAGGCTTTTCTGCGAAAAATATCTGAATTCTGAAGGAATTAGTGATACAAGGCCAGTTAAGTATCTTTATAGGAGGAGGCCCCTGTAAAGCATTTAATGTAGTACCTGCCATATGGTAAGCACTCAGTAAGTGTTTGTCTATTATTATTATTATTATTATTATTATTATTATTACTACTACTACTACTATACAGCCAATAGGCCGCTCAGGGCATTCCAAGGAAGAATTTCTGGAAGGCAAGGCATCACTATGGTTGAGAGAGAAGCCATAATTACAATAATAAAAAAGAAACAAAACCAAAAATCTGCGCATCAAATCCAAAGGGTGAGCAGAAGGTAGGATAAATAGATTTGAATCAAGAAGACCAAAAGTAGGGTGGGCAAAAACAGAAAAAATCATACCGGATAGTTCAAGACTTACCTTGAACAAAAGTGTGCATGAAGAATCCCCCTTTTCCCCCTCTGTCCAACATACTTAACTACATCCTGGTCTGTCCTGAACTAGTCAGTTAGGAGCAAAGGCTCTAGGTCCCCAAAGGATAAAAAGATGGGCGAAGATGAGGCTGACTTCTGGAAAAGGCAAATTGTGGAAGTGCATGCCCTTGGGTGCCTACGTTTCAGTGAGGCAGAAAATGAAATCATTGTCCCTGCTTTATCAGGGAGGGGAGGGGCACTGAGACACAGGGAAAAGGTTCAAAACAGCCATTGAGGGAATGAGGGAGGCTGCCATCCAGAAAGGAGTGAAATGATGGACAAGTAGCATGGCAGGTCCAACGGCAGCCGGGAGGCCCAGAGTGGGACCCCATTCACAAACAACTTCTCAGCAGAATCCTTCCTTGATGCAAAAATGACAGACGGGCAGTTCTGTCTCTGGAGATATCAGGCAGAAGCAGGATGGCCATCCACCAGAGCTGTTTTCAGGGGGTTGGAGAGCAGTTCATACGACTGCTAAAGTCCCTCCTGACCCAAGGACTCCCTGGCATGCACTGGCTTCTTGGCCTTGGCAGAGGACTTAGCTATTCTGTGCCTTGTTCTCCTTAACTGTGGACTCAGAATGGCTGTTTTGAGGATTATATACAAAGCATACCCATAAAGCACTTGGCACAATTTTAGACATTATTATTATTGTTGTTGTTGTTATTTATTACTCTATAAACCAATGGTAGTAGTTTATTTTTTCTTTTGAAGACTTAAGCCCCATTCTTTGGAACACCTTGTGAATTTTGCAACTCTCCATTATTATGCTTATCTGATGATTGTTTCTTTAAAGTGGAAATATACGTCTCTAGGTTTACATGTGTATATAGTCATTTTCACAGATACCATCAGCCAAAGCTACTGGAATCTGCTGTCAAAAGTTATGTCCTACTCTACATATTCACTCTTGGGCTTCCCAGACACACTGACAAAAAAGTCAAATCCCAGTATTGATTTTGTCTAGTCAGCCAATAATGTGTCTCTTTCTTCGGGGGATAAAGTGATCATACATGTGCACGTACACACACATCTTATAGAGCTTAAATAAGAGAATTCAGATAGTGGAAAAGTCAATGAGTACAAAATCTAAGTGTAGGTGTGATTGTTAATTTTATGTGTCAGCCTGGCTGGGCCACAAAGCCTAACTGTTAGTGAAACATTATTCTGGATGATTTTGTGGATGAGATTTACATTTAACCTGATGGGCTTTGAGTACAGCAGATTGCCCTCCCTAATAAGCGTGGGTCTCAGACAGTCAACTGAAGGCCTAAATAGACAAAAGACTGACATCTCCTGAACAAAAGGGAATTCTGCCAGCAGGTGGCCTTCAGACTTCCTCTGCAACACTGGCCTTTCCTGTATCTCTAGCCTGCTGCCAGCCCAAAACACACACACACGCACACACTCACACACACACTCACATTCTGTTGGCTCTGTTTCTCTGGAAAGTCCTGACTGATACACTAGTTTTGTCCAATGGTCTCCTAATGGGCCACATGGGGCCTAAGAGGATCCAAGCTTACGTAATGGAGACCCGACAGGTAGCAATACATAGCATGCCCTTGGCCCCCAACTATTTTTTGACTGTGCATTTATGACAATATTCCTCAAGAAAGCACTTGGAGATTAATAAAGGCATTAAATCAAATTCAATGCCCTTTGAGTCTGTGAAGTTTAATCCTCTATGGCAGTACCATTCAGCCTATCAGATGGTGGAATACTTCACCTGTACCAATAGTCTTGGGTTCCTGTAGTACCTACATCTTGCCCAAAGCTTTTTATAAGCAGAGCAAAATCTGCCATTTCAGAGATAATATTCTTTCCAAATCAGCCATATCCAAGGGCCTTTTGGCTCCACGCTAGCTAGCATTTTTCCTATATTTCAGGCAATACCACTCTGAATTTTTTTGTCATAAAGGTTCTGTCATAAATATTCAGGAAACATTTGCCTGGGAGACAAATGCAGTGAACACTATGCTGTTAAGTAAAAGTGGCACCTATCCATTTTTTTCTGTTCCATTTCAAATAATAACAACTTCCTGTCTAGCCTTTAAATGAATATCTCTAGACCACTGAAACACTTTTTAAAAATCACTAAAAACTATTATTTATCTACTTCTAACTTCCCATCTTGCTTTGTTTAATGATGGTCTTCTTTTTCACTGCATTTGGTAATTATTTTTCATTTTTCTTCTACTCTTCCCTGTGTATTTACTGTTATTGTTCTTTGTGGGTTTCAGTTCCCAAACTTACTCTTACCTTTTCTTTCCTTTTCTCAGACCTCTTTTCTAACTTTTTAATTTTTTTAATGCTTTTCCGAGGACATGCTTATTGATTTTAGAGAGAAGGGAAGGAAGGGAGAAAGGGAGGGAGAGAAACATTGAAGTGAGAGAGAAACATCAATCAGTTGCCTCTTGTATGTACCCTGATCAAGGACCAAACCTGCAACCCAGGCATGTGCCCTCACCAGGAACTGAACCCACAACTTTTCTGTTACAGAATGACGCTCCAACCAACCAAGCCACACCACCCAGGGCTCAGACCTATTTTTCCTGGACTAGAAATACCATTCCATTAATTTTTAATTCAGGTTATACCCATTGAAGTTCTTTCCCCTTGTTATGAAAATAATACCTCTTCAAATTTATACTCCCTGCTAATAATTTTATTCCCCATCCCTAATATAATAGTTTCTTATCTTCTTCCTTTATAGCCTTTTTCTTAGTAGCTGAGACAATTACAAAAAGTTAGCTGAGCAATGATCATTCCTGGCTGTTCTATACCATTCTTCATAATTATTAATCATAGAACATATGAATACCAAGTATTATGACATATTTTTAGTTGTAGGAGCTTCAAGTCTTACTCTAACTTCTCTGCCTTCATTTGCTCATCTGTAAAGGGAGTTTTATAACAATAATAATATGTACCTCGAAGGACTAGTGCTATGATTACATAAGATTAGTATATTAAAGCACGTTATAAACTGCATAAGTGATAATATGAAGGTTGGTGTCTAGTTATCTAGGTATATATTCATTCAGAGACTTACTGTGGATTAAAAACTAAATTAAAAACTCTGCCATGAAAAGTAAATAAAGAAACTAAGCAACACACAATTAAACTTAGTTTCAATTGTGCTACATTCTTTCTGTCACCAAGAAACTAATTAGTACGACATAATCACATACTTCCTGCCCAGTAAACATACAAGTCCCAGAGGAGCAAATGATTTGTATCATGAATCACCGGCCACTGCTTACTGGTAATTATCATATAAATGAGGTGCTTCAAGTTGACCTCTGATTCCCTAGTCCTTTTCTGAGACAGCGAAGATACAGCAGTTATGCAAAAACTTGACAAAATTCAAATTACTTTTCAAACCTTGCCTTGTGGATATTCTTTGTTTTGAAAGAAAATCACTACCCCAATTTTTTTAAAAAAACTATCAAAACAGATACTGAAACACAAAAATATTAGTGTATGTTTAGAAATGGCTCCCACAATTAAAACAGAAAAGTTCAAGAAAACCTGTAATAAAACTCTAAGACTAATCATGCACATTAGCTATATGGAAGTGACTGTATTCCAGCCTTTCCTGAGAGGTCAGCAAGTCAAAGCGTAAGGAGGACACGCAGCTCTGCCCCAGATTAGCTATAAGAATTTCGTTAGTCACCTTACTTATATCACCCAGGGATTCTTCCTTGGTACAACTAAGCAATTAGATCTGGTGATTTTAGGGTTTTACCTCATGTCCTAACTTTCCTTGATTCTGATTTTAAAGAAAGAAATATACATGTAATGTAACTTAATATTGTTCAAAGCGCTATTCTCAACAGGAGCAGACACTGGAATCACCTTGGGAGCTTTAAAAAACACTGGTGCTGGGGCTGAACACCAGAGAGTGGAAATTAATTGGTTTGGGTGCAGCCCGCACACCAAGCACTGTAAAGCTTGAATGTGCAGCCAAGATCAAGAAGCACTTGTTAATTACTCCATACTTTCTGGATGTGTGCATTTCCCTTCTTTTCCTTCCTCATTTGAAGAAGCGAAATGATCTCTCTGAGGCTGCCTTGCCATTAAAAACTTGGAGAACCTGACCTTCCTTCCCCACTTGACCCTGTGACCGCCAGAGTGCAGGAACCCCGAGCAACATGGCTCCAGGGAAGGTCCCTGGCAGTGCAATGGCTTGCAGGAGAAACTCAAGAAACAGTCATTTATTTCTTTCTCCCCTGCTTTCTGGGCTCCAAAGAGCTGGACCTCTCTCCATTTCTCCATTATCAAATATCAGAATATCACTAAAAGAACTTCCATAAATTTTCTGAAGTCGAATTTTCCAAACTATCCCATCAACTCAATAAAAAGACAGTGAAATCACAGACCCTGACACTATTAATGCTGCAGTACTTAGAGTAAATATTTATTCAACAAAGAGATGAACTGGCCAATGTCCCTACAGGCCTTTTATCATTGTCCCTGCCACCCCCCTCAACACACACACATACACACACACTCTTCACCATCTTTTCCTAACTCTACTTTTCACTGATGTCAAGGATCTGAGTTTCATGGGCCATGTTTTCCTTCCCCTCATTATAGTATCTCTACTACTTACCACTGGAGATATCCTATAGATACAGCTATATAGAGACTGTCATAAACAAAGTCTCAAAAAAAATACTGGTTGGGTGTGCAAATAAACGGACTCCTATTTTCTCATGTATGAGCTTAAAATATGATGAGAAATATCAAGAAATGATAGAATCACAGAAACATACTTAAAAAGCTGACTTTGCGTGCATGCAAAGTCACCTGGAGCTGGGTTTTGCAAGCCCCTACTGAGCCCCTACAGGAAGACCCCCAAATCAATAAGAAGATGAAGGCAAAAATTTTTATCAGACTGAGCCCCCATCAGAGGAGTCTTTGCTTATTGTGTCTGTGAGCCCAGCTCTTGATTTCAAAGATCATTATGTGACAAACGGGCAGGGCCAGAAATAGAAGAAAAGAACAATATTCTATCAGCTAATCTTCCTTATCAATCAGAATAATTCATGTGTTTTCTCTTTCAAGAGGAGAATGTGGGATGGAGTATAGCTGAAACCTGAAGTTATCAGTGAACGGTGGGGGATGGGGAGGGGAGACAAATTGCTAATGCTCCAGTCTTTCCATCCATCACCTCCAATACAATAACAGTGTCTATTTCATCATTTTGTTCATACAGTCAAATATTCATTGAGGATTTTGACCAGGCATCTTCAACTACCCGCCTGATTACTGAAGAAATCAGGCTGCCTTTGGCACTTGCTCCTAGTGCTCAGTGATGACTTGAGAAACAAGGAGGTTATAAAATACTTAACAGTGGGTAATATCGTTGAACCGTCTCGCATGCCACTCTTATGTGCCCTTATGAATCAGTTCCGCACAAAATAATGTTGGTCCTGACTAAGCACATCTGATACTTACAGAGTGAAGAATCACCTGTGATTACAGAAACATCGAGGGGGCTCGTCTTAACGCCACTTTGTGTGGGCTGTTTTCTAAACCCCCATGTTCACAAATCGAGAATGAACTGGAAGAAAATATTCAGGACAAATCATTACTTTAGAGAAGCACAACTCTTTTTTCAAGATTGGGTAAATAGGTCAATGGTCTTTCTAAGGAAAGCAAACCACTAGTCCTGGACACCCTGAGACGAGGAAGGAGTGAGGTGGAGAAAAAGCAAGGCTCTCCCCCAGGAAGACAGGTGATTCATTCACCTTGAGAAGCGCCGCGTGCTCGTTAGGCCCACCAAGGAAACATTTAGTGAACTTGAGCAGCAATTTTCTAAATGAGTGGTAATTTTCTTAATGAATCTTCTCACTAAACCTTTGTGAGGATAATTATGTGTAATTTTAGAGGGAGAAATAAGCTCAAAGGAGCCAGAAATGACTTGCCCACAGTCACATCGTGAACTTTAGAGATTCATATCTGTTTCCTACTCTGCTAAACTGCACTCTTGACTAAAGAAGAGATGAGGACCAGGAGCATGGGCTCAAATATATCATCAGAGCAACTGCCACATGCTCGACTCCACAACCATCTGAGTTATTAACAGGAGCCTGGCTGATACAATCACATTTTCTTTCTGGCCTTTACATATTGCTGTTGGTTATTCAGAAATGTTGAATAATCAAGAGAAATGTACTTTTTAACTTTGCAAAATGAGAGACTAAATTAATCACATTCTACTCAAAGAGAATTCACTGAATATTTTGATTTCAAAGGAATATTAGAAAGGTTTCATTTTCTCTGTCCCTTATATTTTTCTAATAGCACACAGGTTAAAAAGCAGTAAAAACAGTTTCCTTGGAAGTATTTTTTTTTTTTTTTGTTTCTCTGTGGAGTAGGGTCAGATTTTTTCCTACTGCCTCATCTTTTTACATTATCTCTCATAATACCTTTGAAGATTATGGCAATGCTGAGAATAAGAGTCAAGCAATTCTCTTATAAGCATGGGAAATGGAATTTTATAAGACAAAGTGAACAGGCTTTAGAGTCACAAAATCCCAGGTTCAAATCCCAGTTCGGCCACCAGACCTTGAATAGGTTCTTTCAAAATACTGCGCTGCACTTTTTCATCCCATTATAAAATGGGGAGAATGGTGCCCACCTCATATGGTTGCTGTGCACATTAGAAATCACAGTCAAGCATAATGCCTGACTCATCAAAGTTTCTCCAACTCATGAGATTTCTCTTCCTCTCAAAATTTTAATCATTTCAAATCTTGGTATAATCCCAATCAGTTTTAATTTTGTAGAGATGTTAGAAAACTTAGCTACTCATACTACAACAGCATTGTGAATGAGAATGCCAACCCTGATAAGAATCAAAACATGAGCAGGTAAGGGGAGAGTGAGCTGGAATTATCCTCACTTGACCATTCACGCAAAACCTCGGGCAAGTTCCTTCCTACATCAGTTTCTTCATCCATGAAAAGTGGTAAAAATTGTACTTGCTATTCTGACTTCACACATTTGGTGAGAAGAATAAAATGATGTGCTTAGTAGGTGATACGAGTGTAAAATATAATTCTTAAAATATAATTCTTAGAATGGTACCTTACATAGTGAACACTATCAATATTGACCCTTCTTATTGTTGATATATTATTTTTCACTGTTGCACCCCAATGCCTAGGACACTGTTGGTCACATAGTCACCATGCAATAAATATTTGTTGAGTGGTTGATTAAATACATAAAATGAATAGAGCTATCAGGCCCAGTAATCTCATCTCAAGGTGAAAAATTCATTTGATTCTATTTTCCATGACCTATACCCACTGTCTTATTGACTTAGAACCAAAGAGAAACAAACCATTGTGTATTTGAATTACATAAATCCAGATCTGATCATTTCCTAAAATTCTTACAATGTATTTGGAAAGGCAAAATAGGCCCTAAGCTGAAAACTCAGAGAGAAACCAATTTCAAAGAATTAAAGAGAACTTTCATGTCCTAGCACAGGAGCTGGCGGGGCAGGCGGAGTAAGGCTGCTCCCATCAGAGTGTCTTCCCAAGATGGCCTGACATGATTTGTAAGATCAGCTTGGCATTTCCAGGGACAACTTGACTCTGAGTACAGCTCAGGGCATCAGCAACTTGCTCCCCATGCACTGGTTTATGTTCATAATGACAAGTGGGGAGGGGAGGGATAAATAATCCATCCAAACCAAGCCTACACTTACTTTTCCTTGTTGTCCTCAAGAATAAGCCTCTTTGCTGGCACTGCTTCTTTGGCTCCCGGTCCCGTTTATGACTTTGAACACATTCACATTAAAGCCAGACACAAAAGCAATCCAACCAGAAATAAACACCATGATTCCTATTCCTCCACAAGCAAGGACCTGGTAGCAAACCCCGGCCTGGCTCCCTCCAGGCCACCTCCGCCTCAGGCAGCAAACCGAATTCAATGCCTTCTTAAAGTTTAAACGGTGACAGACGCATGCCTATAACCACAAAACAGAACGAAATATCCTTTGGAAACAATATTTTATATTATGTCCTCTCAATTTTTTTTTTTTATTGAGAAGGATTTGCCTTGGAATCAGGGGAAAATAGCACTTAATTTAAATCTTTGTAGAAATAAATACAAAAAAAATCCTTAAAGCAGGAAAACCACAAATATAAGCTGCATTCTGTTATAAGTCCCCTGGAGAGGGAACAATATTAAAATCCAAATAAGCTCAGGTTTGTGCCCATTTTAATGTTCAGCTGCTACAGAAAGCTCATTAAGTTGTTTTGTGAAATCATTTCCAGTTCACTTGGAACTTTTTTGGGGAAAAAAACCGTATTTCCAGTGCTTACAATGAGGAACCAGGTAAGAATTCACCTCTACAGGGGACAGCACACAGTGCAGCCTGGCCTCGCAATAACTCAGAGTTATAGTACTTTTAACAAAGGATGGAGCCCTTCATGAAGTGGGGCAGCCACAGTTGCAGTACATAACAATGACAACGGGAAAGGACAGCACAGTTATAGACCTGCCACATGATTGCAAGCGCGCTGTCACCTCTGCAGTTTCATTACCTGGATTAAGGGGAAGGGACTTCAGGTGTAGCATGACCCCGCTGAGCTGAGCCTGGAAAATCACAGAGTCTGCCAGTCTTTCCCATGGTGGCTTGTTTCATGACCACAAGCAAATCACTTCACCTGCTCCTGTCCCAGTTTCTCCTCACTGCAAAGAGGGCAAAATAGCACAACATCCATTGCCACCTATGACTTTAAAGCTTTATTGAATTTTGAATGCTCCATACATAACATAATTAATTAACAGGCAAACAGATATAAATTATTTATACCCAGATCCTTGTGTCAGGGACAGCTGTTTGGGGGGAGCTGAGAGGGAACCAATCATCTGTCTATTCACTCTCCCAGCTACACTTAACTCCTTCCACTTGCCATCTTCCCTCCCTCTCTCCCTTCTCTCCTCCTTTCCTCCCTCCCTTCTCTTCCTCTTTCCCTCCTCCTTCCCTCTCACCTCTTCTTCTTTGCTTCCTTCCTTGCTTCCTTCCTTCTTGCAAATATTTAAATAATTTTATGAAAATGGTCACTGTTCTAATCCTAGTTCTGTTGCTAAATAGTTGCATAAACTCAGGTGACTTCCTTAACCTATCTGAGACTTGGTCTGCTCCTCTTGGAATTTTTTTTTTAATTCTTATCCTTTCTTCCAGAGCTTTTGTGATAATCATATTATAACATTATACATATGAAAGTACTTTAAAAATATAAAGTATTATGAAAATGTACAAGCAATAACAGGTGGCCAGCCAAAATTACAAAGGGAACCTTGATCTCTCTTTCTCTTGATTGTGATGTTACAAAATTCAGCTTCTCTTTCCCAAGTCACAAAATACCAACACATGAAAAATGATTCTGCCCTTTAGAAACTGCTCCTACTTCAAACCCGTAAGCAAGAATGTGTGTTTTCTTTCGCCTCCCACAAAATACATAATAAAATAAAGTTCAGCCTCTGGAGAATATGCAGTTATCAAAAATCAAAATGAAAACTCAAAGGAAAGTGAAAGAAATAGCAACACTTCCCGTCAGCAGGTAAATAAGTCTTTGATAGATCAGAACTGGCAACAACTGTCTGGAGGAGGAACATTCTAGCAGGCATTGTTCTCAGTAAACAAGAAAGCAGATGCCACCCCACATTTTGTGAAATATTTATGACTCCACCATACACCCTTTTGGGGGAGCAAATTGATGACTGTTCTGCCCAACACAATCACCCAGGGTGTGCCAAGCATAGCCTCGATCAATCACGCAAATGTGATTTGTTTCGCCCTATTCAGAGGCTGCCTCCCCTTCATTCCAACGTCCAAGATGGAGAGGGTGGAAAAGATGGAGCATCCAAGGCTTCTTTCATCATTTTTTTTTCAGTGCCAAGAGTTATAGTGTTTGGGAGCATTGTTCGATATGGAAGTATTTTGTCTTCTTCAAATTGGCCAAACAAATCAGGGACAGTGTTAGTCCCTTTTCGGTCAACTGCCACCTATCTCATATTTACAACTATGTGCATAAAGCTATGACACAAGGTGATATTCCACTCCACATAGGATTTAAAAATCAGAACACACACCACCTAAAACTGGATTAATGATGGAAATTCACACTGACAGTGGGTGGAAGCTACTACTGCCAAAATAAACGTGAGCACACAACCAGACTGGAATTAACTCTTTAGGTTACAGAGAGCTGGTGTTTATTCAGCATCCATTGAGTTCCAGGCAATGCAACATGCAATGATGGTTCCTTCCATTAAAGGGGGTCTCAGATACAAGTAAGCAAGGGATTGAATGGTGCAGTTCTTCCATGATTGGATTCCAAATTTATCTCTCACTATGGCCTCTTCGATACCCTCTACTCCAACCACCTCGAAGTAGTCATTGCACAACTTGTATTCCCCTGACTTTACTTAAGCTATTCCCTCCTCTCATGCATCCCTCACTTTCTTCCTGTCAAAATTGTATGCATTTTAAAAGTCCCTGTTCCCATACCACCTCCTCCATGCATCTTCCTAGATTTCCTATCCTTGATTTTGACAAATCTCTTCTGTTGTCTTTCAATACCACATAACTTGTACTCCTCAGAATAGTTCTTACCTCAATCTAACTTTCCAGATTTAATTCTGGGAATGCTAATCACCACAATGAATTGATCATGTATTTCTGGAGAACAGGTGCTATATCCTAACACAGGTTCAAGTCAATAAATTTTTCCCAAAGATATCACCCTCATTCTGGGAAAACCTCATAGTATAGTAATACCATTGTGTCGATTCTTCCTCAGGCTAGTTCCATTATTTGATTTTATTTCTTGGAAAGCACCAGGAAGGGCTAGCAGATATGCCTCCGCCTGTCCTCCAGGGCACTAGGCGCCAGTCATGAAGAATTATCCTTCAGGGAGCCTGAGCCCAGTGCTGTCTGTGCTGTCACAGCCTTTTTGAAGAATGAGACTCCACCCTACCCCACCCCCATCCTTTATTCACAGCTCTGATAACCTCAGCTGTCAGAAATCTTCTTCCTCAAAAATCTCCACACCTAGATATTTTTTCACCTTGCAGTACAAATGTTTGTTCATCAAAAACAGTGGATAAGTTGTTATAGCATTTCATGCTTTGAATTTTCTCTTCCTCAGGGCCAAAAATAAAAAAAGAAGAAGAAAAGGAGAGGGACTCAGCCTCCTCAAAATGGACTTTATACTCCATGTTTCACTTTAGGGTGTGTGGTTTAAGTGCTATGTAAAAAATCTATGCAGTAAGGAAGGGGGAAAAGCACTCACTAGTGACAAGAAAACTTAGATACAAAATTGAACCCCCAAAGCCAGTCATCTAGTGGTAGGCTTTATGGATTAAGAACTGTATGAGAACATGAAAATTATAAAGTGGGGGAGGGGAGGGAGACAGGAATTGAGGACTGAAATTACAGAAAGGCGGAAAGATCTGCAAAATATGTTCTTCTCAATATAACACTCCCAGCAGAGAGAGAATTAAACCTCAAATGTGAGAAAGCACTCTCAAACTATTTTTATTCATTGAATAACCTACATTCCATGATGTGTTGGTGTCACAATTCCACTGAACATATACATAAGATATTAAATAGTCATGGAACTGCATTCATTATAACCATAGACACAAGATCACCCGGCCAGAAAAGCTAGGGTATAGTCCAAATGATTTAAACTTTCAATTTTTTTTTTATTTACAGAAGATTATGTTGCTTACAAACTGCTCTCCAAGGCAATTACAGGAACATATGCATATGTACATACTCATTCTAAAGGAGAGGAGAAGTTGAAGGAATTATATTTATTTACTGGGCCAAAATAAATGCCATTATTTAAAGTTGTGAGCAGTTCATAGCTAAATACCAAATGCTAATATCCACAGTAGATGAAATCAGTTCTTAAATTAATCCATAAGGGTCTTTTTTTTTCTTTCTTTTTTTTTTTTTTTTTACCAAATTACCTATTACTGAAGCAAAAAAAATTGTTCAATTATGATGTTCTATTTTTTTAAATCGCTCAGAAGAAAATAAGAAGATTCTTCAGTTTCCATAGTCTCAAATTTCCACTGTATTTTCACAGTCCCTGAGACCCTTCTTCCCTGGCCAGAATTCTGGCTCTGGCATTGAGTAGCTGTGTGACCTTGGGCAAGTTATCTAACTTCTCTGCGAATGTTTTCTTGTGTATAAAATGAGGATAAAATAAAATATACCTCATTAGATTGTCATGAAAACTAAAACAGTCATGTGAACCTATTAGAGTAGAGTCAGAAATATGCGTTCAGCAATGCTGGCTGATTCTATAGGGGAGGGATGTGGCGAGACGATCGGATGGGTTAACATCCTGCTGTGGTTTCAGTGCCTATTATAATTAAAGTCTGAAGAGGCTGCTGACCCTTATTTTTTCTCCCTGTTTTTCCCTTGCTTGATAGTAGCCAATACCCTATTTTAACTATACTATTTACACCAAAATGTTCACATAAAATTTTCAAGAAAAGAAAGTAATCTCATCACTTTATCTCAAAATGTAAAACAATCAAGTCACACCTCCAACAACTTCTATGTTATTGAGACACTAAAGCTGTCTGTAAAACGGGGAGATAATAAAAGATTCAGGAAGAGTCCCTAACCTTTGATGTTGACATCAAGGAAAACAGCAGTGCCCTTTCCTCAATAGGTCCCTGGGCAGCTCTGAATGGCTGGCCCATGGGTCCAAACTAGGGAACAACTCTGCAGTTGCCCATTCTCCTTCTTCACTATCTACCATCACACTAAGATTTTCCTAATGCAGACAATGTTCATCATATGGAATTCATACCATATCATAAGTGATACACTAAAATGTGCCATGTATACCAAAATTATGTATTTATAAATATCCATTCTATAATGCCTTTAATTTCAGCATTCATTGACAAAACAAAAAGCAAATACCTCAGTAATTACACTAACAGAGGTATACATTTCCATGACGTTCACAAGACAATAATACAAAACTTCAAATAGTCTTGCAAGAGTGATACAAACTCTTCTTAAGGTTATCTTTGTTAAATTGCTTGTATATTACAAAAGTAATGTTATAATTTTAAAATTAGAAATGGAAACGCAAATACATATAAAAAGAGAAGAGTTAGTAAATAACCTCCAGACACCATCATAATCTTTCACATGCTCATTAAAAATGTACAAATGTATGGAAGGTATGCTGTTTGTTTTACAAAAATTAGCTTATAATATACATGTTACTATGAAAATGATTTTTTTCACCTATTTAAACATCATGGGTAACCTTCTCCATCATTGCATATATTTTTAAATCACTGTTTAATACTCTATATTATAGATGTCTCATAAATTATCCTGAAATCTATTAATACTCAGTTTTTTCCAGTAACTTTTTAATCATAACATAAAAGCTGGATCTTTGTATACTGATGTTTTCAAATGAGGGATTACAGAGAGAAAGTTGTGCATTTTCAATACATGTTGCCTACTAACTCCCTCCAGTAATTGATGAGAGTCCTTGCTTAATACCATCTCTGCCAGAACTGGTATTATCATTTTCTTTGTGTTTTGCTCTTCAGATAGGTGATAAAGACACCCCATTGTTATTTAAATTTGTATTTTCAAATGTAAAATTTTTGTGTTGAGTCACTATTATCATTAAACAACATTTTACCATATTTTCTAAACTAGTGTTCCTCAACTTCAGCACTATTTATATTCTGGGCTAGATTATGTCTGATTTTGGAGCCTGTCCTGTGCATTGTAAGGTTTTTAGCACCATCCTTGGCCTCCACCCACTAGAGACCAAGAGCATAACCACCCCGCTTGTGATACCCAAAACCGTCCCCAGACATTGACAGACTTACCCCCAGCAGAATAGCCTCTATGCTAAATGCTTAAATTAGAAAGATGGTGATTTCTTAAATTTACTCATTAAATTTAATAAACAACAAGATGAGAGAAATCACCTCCAAGATATCTTTTCAGGGTTGATAAATTCCAAAATCCCCTCAATAATCTAAAAATATGAGTGAATCAACACAGTATGATGGTCACCTCTTTAGGCACATAATTAATTTAACACTAGCAAGACTGAGAGCAGAACCTTCTGACAGAAAGAAGGGAAGTTATTCAAACCCTGGGCATAATAACTACTTTAATTTCAAAGTCAATAGGCAGCTTTTTCATTTCATTCCAACTCCCTGTTTATCACTTGTGAACAGGTAAAGATAAAAAGGGTTGTTAAATATTTAAATATCTATTCACTGTGCCAAAATCTCAAGTGAAGCTGTTTCTTTTGATTTTTTTTATTATTACAGTATTTTGATTCACTTTGATTTCCTAATCTAAAATAGACACATGCTTTTCCTAGAACTTATAATTGGGGAAAAACTTTTTCTTTTGTTAGAAAATGGAGTCCCAAAATATTTTTGGACCAAAATACTCATATTACTTTTCTCAAGAAAAGAATGGCCCATTCTAATTGCTTCTAGTACAGAGCAGTTTTTCCCACCTTCAAAAGAGAAACATACCAAGAAGAGGAAAAAAAAGTTTAAAAGGTTTAATTGAAATTCAATACCAAAAGTAAGAACTAATACAACTTCACCTAGTCATACAAATAGGTTGAATGCTGCCTTATTTGTAACAGTGATAACACGAGGCACATAGACACACAGCAAGTTCTCTGCAAAGAAACTGACCTTTAGCAATTTATTCCAGGAGTAATTTTCTGGTTTTAATTAGAGGTCATTATTCCTTTCTGATGAATTCATAAATAATAATAAAACGGCTACCAGCCATTCCCCACAGGCTTCAAGGTTCCAATTCTCTGTGACAGCAAAGGGGATGGTTTTAAACAGGCAAAATGCCAGTCATGAGATCTATGTGACTATTGATAAAATACTGACAACAGCACTACAGTAAATCAATGCACAATGCAAAAAGCTGACCAAAACAGAAACATGGAACCCTGCCCTCGTCTGCAGGACATGGGCTTTTGCGACAAATTCCCATGGCCTGACAGAATCTCTCTGCATTGTGACACACAGGCTTCGAGCACAGGCCACCCTTATCAAAGTCCACTTATGAATTTTAGGTTTCTTGAGCTTAAAACGATTCACACAGCTTATGCTCAAAGAGAATATTCGAGTTTCTTACCCATGGCCAGGACCACCCTCTAGCCTCTTCCCCCAGAGAATTTTTTCTTTCAAAATTCTTAAAAATAGATTAACTGAACAGTTTGTGACATGTGAATTGATGAGTCAATTAATTGCTTATATTTTCATCATGTTTCAGCTCATTACCAGCTATTTCAGGTAGCTATGTTTAATTATTAGAATCCAAAAATTAATTGGGAAATGAAACTTAATACTAATTGGTTTTCTATGATATGCATTTAAAAATATCTGTATAAATCACTAGATTAAATAACAAGCAATCGGTGGTGTTCCTCCAATTACAGCACCTCCAGCAAAAATTCCATTATACAGAAGCAAGTTGAATTATGGTTGATTTATTAATGGATTTGGTGCAGCGTATAATGAGGTTGCAGATATTGAATCCACTTTAAATTCATTTAAATAATCAGATTCCAGAGACTTTTAAAAACTGAGCTAACTTTTAGCTAAGAGAACTCAAAATCAAAAATGTAGAGAAAGAAGTAATCAGACAAGTCATGGCCGGCCAGCCTGCAGAGTACTCGAGACAATCACATCGTGCTGAGGAATGGCCCATCGCACTGCAGCTACCTCCTGCCGACTTCGTTCAGGAGTGCTGTTCTCTACCCAATGCAACTGCGAGTCTGATGCAATCATTCTAAAGTGGTGGACCAAAATGAGGAGGCCAGGCAGCCTCCTCGATTTTTAGACATTTCCTTAAATAGGCAGAATTGACATTTTTGTGGCCAGTTCTGCTTTTTCCATCTCTAATATCTATAATCCTGTCCTAAGGAAAATATAAAGTGTCTATTTCTTGTGATTAAAACACATATTCAACAGGTTAATGTTACTTGTTTCCAAGGAAAGTTATTGTTACTGGCATAGCCCCTGGGGTCTATTTATGAGCAATTGAAATGATTTCTTAATGTATTTTATTTATAAAGACAAATAGTGATATGTTGAAAAAATTATATGTAGATTGCATGTCAAGTAAAGTCATGCAGAGAGATGAACATTGACACTATAGTTTTGTTTTTGTTTTTCTGTTTTGTTTGTTTGTTTTCTGGTCCATTCCAGGCTGAATTAAGGCTCCAAGTCTGATTTTGATCACGAGCTTGTAATTCTAAAAGTCATCCACCTATATATTGCCCTTCATACGATTTACATAATTGTAAGAAATTAATCATGTAATTTTAATGTTGTATTCCTATAAGAACACATAAACTCCCTGGGGCCACAGACTGTCTCTGTCTTATTCATGGTTTTATTGCCAGGGCCAAGCACAGTGTTTGTGTCTAGTAGGAACACATTAAGTTTCTGTTCTCCAGTGAAGACAGAGATTGGCAGAATGGATAAAAACACATGATCCAACTATCTCTTGTTGACTAGAGACTCACTTGAGATCCAAAGACACAAACGGATTGAAAGTGAAACCATGAAAAAGATATTCCATGCATATAGTAACTTAAAGAGACCAGGGTGGTTATACTAACATCAGACAAAATAGGCTTTAAATTATAAAAGTTTACAAGGAACAAAGACATTATATATTGATATAAGGTTTAATACAGCAAGAAAAACATAACAATTATAAGTATCCATGCACCTAATGACAGAACATCAAAATATGGATTGGCCAAAAAGTTCCTTTGGTTTTTTCCATAAGATGGCCCTAGTAGTGCTTAGTTGTCTTTAACTTTATTTGAAACAATTTTGTTAGATTCATATCTGACTGTCATATCATCGTGCCTTAAAAAAAATTACCAAAATCAGTGAATTTTCATGTAGTCATTTAAATATTGAAGACTGAAGAAAATAAGCAACAATTTCAGCATATTATGCTTTATTATTTCAAGAAAGGTGAAAATGCAACTGAAACTCAAAAAAAAAATTGTGCAGTGTATGGAGAAGGTGCTGGGAGTGATCAAATGTGTCAAAAGTGTTTTGTAAAATATTGTGCTAAAGATTTCTCTCTGGACAATGCTCCATAGTCAGATAGACCCATTGAAACTGAGAGCAATCAAACCAAAACATTAATTGAGAACAATCAACAATATACCATGGAGTAGATAGCCAACATACTTGAAATATCCAAATCAAGAAAGTTATTGGTAAAAATGAAAAATGTGTCTTTTATTTTACGGAAAAAACTAAACAGACTTTTTGGCCAACCCAATCAATGTATCAAGCAAAAACTGACAGAACTGAAAGGAGAAAGGGGCAGTTCAACAATAAAAGTTGGAGACATCAATATCTCACTCACAATAATGGATAGAAAATCCAGGCAAAAATAAGTAAGGAAATAGAAGACTTACACAACACCATAAATGAACTAGATCTAAATGGCATACCAGACCACTCCATCCAACAACAACATGATACATATTTTCTCAAATGCATGTAGGATATTTTCCAGGGTACACTATACCTTAGTCTACAAATTAAATCTCATTAAGAAGATAATAAAGATGCTGTAGCCAACTTCCAATGTGGAGGGGGCGGTTCCCCTGCCGCCAATTCTCAGACACCAGCTGGTGTCTTACAATTCAACTCAATTCTGACACAATCCATCTGTAGACAGCATCAGACTCCTCAAGCTAAAGGTTCAGTCCTATAAGACTGCCCCCCACTGTTGTTACCTGTGCTTCTGACCAATCAGCTCCACGCCTGAGGTTCTAACAACCCTCTCCTTGATTTGATTAATATGCAGAGCAGCTCAAATAATTCAGAAAAACATTTTACTCTCTAAATTACTGGCTTATTATGTAAGGATATGACTCTGAACAGCCAGAAGGAAGAGATACCTAGGGTAAGGAAGGTATGGGGAAAGGGCGTAGAGTTTCCATGTTCTTTCTGAGAGTGTCACTCTCCCCAAATCTCTACATGCAGATAGGCAAAGATTTCTTAGACAGAAACCAGAAAGCACTAACTTTAAATTAAATATACATACATATATATGTATATATATAATGGATGTCTTAAAAATTAAAACCTTCTACTCATCAATGATACATTATGAAAATTAATAAGCTAATTATCAGCCCCGATACCAAAACTAGAAAAGGCATTAAAGAAAAAAAAACTATAGAAGCAATATCATTAACAAATATTAGCAAAAATAAATAAGCAAATAAAAATGGGCAAAAATCTTAAACAAAAACCATATAAAGGAAAATGTATGAATGGGTAATAAGCACGTGAAAAGGCACTCAACATTATTAACCATCATGAAAATGCAAACTAAACTCACAGTGAAATCTCATTTGAATGTCTAACAGGCACTTCAAGCTTCATATATCCATAAGGACCAATTTCTACTTCCTTCTTTAAACTATTCCTCCTTAGGCCTCCCTAATTTCAGTTAGTAGCTCCAGTTCCTGGTTGCTTAAGTAAACAACCATTCAAGCCAAAACATGTAGGAGTTCACTCTTGAACCTCTCCTGTCCTTCCAATAACCCTCATCCCCTCAGCCAATCCATTATAAGTCCTGCCAGTTTTCCTTTGAAGAGAGGCCTCAATCCTCCTAAAGCTTTTCCTTTCCAGATCTTAGTCCAAGCCACATATCACCTTGCTGGAACTATGGCTATAACCCTCTAATTGAACTCCTTGTTATATATTTGCCCCAATAATGTCAGCTAATCATGTTTCTTAATCTTCTTAAAATTCTTCAATGCTTTCCCATGGCACCTAGAATAAAATCCAACTTCCTTCACAATGCCTACAAGATACCATATCACCTGTCCCATTCCTGCTCTTTCAATGGTCCCAAGTCAACCTTATCCTCTAGGCCACACCTACATTATGCTCCAACCATCTTCCTTCTGCTCCTTGTGTCTACCACACTTATATTTTTCCCCCCTCTGGACTTTTGTTCTTAGGATGCCTCTCTGGAGAACACTCTTCCCTTGTTCTTCCACTCATTCTTTCTGTTTCAACTCTAATATCATCTCTTCACCTATCTTAGAGGTTCTTGACTATTTACTCTTCTTTTCTATCTCCTCTGGAATATAAACTCCATGAGGCAAGACCCTTGAGTGTCTTGTTCACTTTGATAACCCCAGAACAGAGCACTACACTAGGTACACAGTAGGTCCTAAATAAATGCTTGCTGAATAAATAAGTACATAAGTAATTTAGAATCAACAAGATAAGTATCCAGATTTCCTGAATGGTTAAAATTTGCTTGACTAGATTTTCTACTTTGTATTTTTCTGGTCACATCATCCCTGATTTACTTCATATTTTTAACTTCTCTAAATTCATTTATGCTACAGCAGTACCCTTGGTGTTTACAACACCTCTTTATATAGTATCATCTGTAGATTTCATTAATTTGTTGTTTACTTCCTGTTGAAAATTATTAATGAAAATGGTAAATAAGAAGAAAGCAACATCATTCCCTATGTACTGGAGTAGAATTATTAATCACTTAGTGAATGACTGGAAAAAGTATTTTTTAAGTTTTCCTGCATGTATAGAGCCTGGACTGAAAATATTAAACAGAATATATATTTCATTAAGTTCATCCATTCATTCATTCATTCATATAAATATTCATTCATTCATTCATATAAATATTCAAAATCTTCACTTAGGTGCTGAGGACATATAGATAGAAAAGAGAAGGCAAATTAAGTAGTTCACAAGGACCTAGCAGTTCAGTCTGCTGACTCTGCTATGGAGGTATAGTCATTCCTCACTTATTCCATATTTGCAAATTCTCCAACTCACTAAAATGTATGTGTAAGCCCAGAATGAGCAGTCACGGTGCTTTCCTTTGCAGACAGGTGCAGAGCAGTGATGCTTTGGAGTTGTCTGATATGCACATTCTCAGCTGAGGTAGAACAGTCTGAGGGGATGTTCTGCCTTTTCATTTCTGCTCTCATACTCTAAGAAATTATCCCTTTTGTGGTCTACTTAGTGCCACATTTTTCACATTTTTGTGCTTTTGCTGGTGATTTTGCTGTTTAAAATATCCTCCAAGCAAATGCTGAAGTGCTGTTTGGTGTTCCTAAGCACAAAAAGGCTGCAATGTGCCTTACGAAGAAAACACATGTGTCAGATAAGCTGCATTTAGGCATGCCTTAGAGTGCTGTTGACTGTGAGTTCAATGTTAATGAACTAGTACTATAGATTAAATAAGACAGAAACACACATAAAACAGGGTTACATATCTATAAGCTGGCGAAAATGTTGTGACCGTAAGCTGGCAGGAGCCTAACCCCTTATTTACCCTGGAAGCAATGATTCATTACCCACTAATTAAGTGTGCAAGGCAACTTTATGGAACAGGACTACCACAAATAATGAGAAATGACTGTATGTATAATATGCTGTAGGAATGAGCATTATTCAAAGATGTCTTTATAGAAGAAGAATGTTTAAGTAAACATTTAAAAAATAAGAACTTCAGAATGGGGTTAGAGGTATAGACAATGAGGTGTGCAATGAGGATGGACAAGCATTCCAGGCAGAAGGAACAACAAATACAAAGGTATGGAGCAGAGGTCAACAAACTACAGCTTCTACCTCAAACCCAACTCCCTCCTACTTCTGTTAAATTTTTTTGGAACACAACAAGGCCCATTCATTTACTTGTCTGTGGATGTTTCTAGGCCCTGCATAGAGGCACCAGAGACACACTGTGTTTAGCGAATGGGGAGTACTTTGTAGGAAATTGTTCATTTGGGAAAGGGACAGTAAATGAAGATATATAGTTGGCAGGAGTGAGACAATGAATAGCCTCACAGCCAGGCAAATGGTTTACGTAATGGAATGTGTGTTAGGGATCTGAATAATCTACAGACTGGAGAGAAGAAAGACTATAGGCTGGGAGATCAATTGAGAGACTGTAGAAATAGTCTGGCTAAGGGAAGATGGGCATTTTGGTTCCTGTGGTAATTTAAAGAGAGAGGGAGCAACTTTTAAAAACTTTTAAAAAGACTAAGTCATTATAACTTTGTGACCACCTTGGCCTGGAAGAGGATGAAAAAGAGGGAGAAACAGATAATGTGGTTCCAGGACCCAAATTGGATGAAGCAGTGGATGACAGGGCAGTCTTCCAAGACTGAGATTCTGGGGAAGGAACAAATAGGATTTTGGGCTTGGACATTTGAAACACAAAAATGCATGAAATGTCTTGTGAGCATTTGAGTGTGCAGATCTGCAAATATGGATTGAATAAACAGATTTAGAAGTCATCAGATGATAACCAAACCCTGGCTGCTGTTAGCTTGCTGAAGGAAAACACACATAGCGAGAGGCATAGGGAAGAGAGGCTTGGTGGGAGGCAGATAGGGTAAAAGACTTGACCCAGCAGAGGACGACAGCCAGGCAGGGGTAGTGCAAGAAGATTATGGAGAGAACAGTGGACATCTGAGACATCGCTTGGACTTGAATCCTTATCTGATATGGGTGAGTGAAACTTTTCATTTATGCCTTCAAAGTCCTTCTGAACCTGAATGGAAGACAGCTAGATCTATTTTACAACTTGAAGCCAAAATGAAGAGAACTCTGCAAACTCGTACTCTATGCAAGTGTCCAAATTCAAGGGCCATTGGGAACTACTGGGAGTGCTATCACACTGCAGGGGTCAATAGAGAGGAGGTGCCAAACACAGCTTGTGCCATCCCAAAAAGGAAATAACGTCTCTCTTTCAGAAGTACAGGAAAAGTGAAGCATTTATGGAACTTCTGTGTCTTGGGCATGGTGCTTGGTACATAGATGGAGCATTAAGCTGAAGGGGCTTTTGGGTTTCACCTACTTCAGGGATTACACACTGAACTCTTCAGAGCCCTAGGTAAGCATTCCTGGGTGACACACCCCACTTTTTTTGTGGCAGAGCCCTGCTATCTGCTTACCAAACCTATCACTTACTCTGTTGTGGATACAGAAGAAGACCACATTTCCCAGCCTCCCTTGCAGTTTGGTGTGATGGAATCTATGTGTCTACTTCCAGGCGTGGACCGTAAGACGCCTCTGGTGGGTAATCCTCTCTCCCCTTTTACATGTCCTGGTCGGGATCAAAACCTAGGGCTGCCTTAGAGCCCCCATGTTAAAGGTAGCAGAGACATCTTCTATTGGTGTCTCTAAGTGAGCATCTAGTAAGAGACCTAACACTCAATCTCTACTTTTGGCTACAGATTGACTTTATGTGAGTTGAGAAATAAACTTTTTTATGTCTCTAAGATTAAGGATCATTTTTTACAGTATCAATATTAATATCTTAACTAATACATTCCTCCTTCCATCTAAATAGCACTATGTCATTTTTATGTAAAGAGTTTCACATAAGTGTGTGTTTAAAGACAGAAGGGATTTCACTATTAATAATGTTAGAAAACTATTGATCTATTTAATCTTTCCATTTTAAAAAAAGTACTGAGGTTCAGACAGGTTAAATATTTTGCCGAAGCAACCAAGTGAATACCTAGGAAGACTTTCCCCAGTGAAATCAATGGTACATATGTTGTTACTTGATCTGAACACTAAGAAACACTAAATTGAATTGAAATATAATGATTGTTTAATTGATCTACCTATCTTTGCTGAAAACAGAAGTGAGAAAAAGGTGACCTGCTAAGTAAATGTTCTAGCTTTCTTCTCTTGAGTTAACATTTCCTAGGTATTTGACGGTGTCTTAATTTCTTTTCTAAGCTTCATCATAGACTTTGCAGAAGGATTTTGGTCTTTCAGACTTTATTTCAAAAAAATGAAGCAGTTATTTGTAAGCAGTTGAATTCATTTAATATTCAAGAGATATCCAATCAAATGCCAGCTAAATATTCACTAAGCACTGTACTGCCTCCTGGCAATGTGACTATGAATATCCTGACCTCCAAAGAGCTCCTGGTCTAGTAAGTGAGACAGACACAGAACAGAAAAAATGCAAAATAATGCGATAAACGTTAATGAATATGCAAAAAACTACAGGAGCACCAAAAATAGCATGACAACTATTTGATATTCCATAGGTTTCATTTAATTTAATATCATAGAGGATCTTTTATATCTTAAAGATTATTCATCATCAGCTAGGAATGAGACCCAAGAGAATAGTAATGAGGTTATTATTTACCATCTCCACTTGGCACCCCCATATTGATTGTAACCACTATTACTGATGAATTTCTACTTCTGAATCATAAAAAAAATTTAAGGTTGTATAAGGTATACTTTACCAGTAAAATATATGAGAAGACCAAAACTTTGGGGTTAAAATACTTGTGGATTCTACTAGTTTCTCCTATACCAGAGAGATGTGATGAATTTCTATACTTTGTCTATCACTGAGATGGAAAAGAATAATAGAATTTTATAGATGGAAAGGACCTTAGAGATCATCTAATCCAACAAGATGAATAAACTTTTCTTTTCCATTGCCAATAAACTGGCAAAATCTGATGAATACACTGTTTTGAGTTATAGGTGGTGTGATGAGTTGAGACGGTCATGGTTTCTGCCGAAGACATTAGTTTCCCCACAACACAAAAATAATAATTTTATTTTCATAAACAAAATTATTTTAAGTTAGATAGTTTTCACCACTTCCATAAATATTGTATCAATTTGAGAGCCAAAAGAGGAAAAAAACGACCTGTACCCTCAAGGAGCAATTGATAAACTTTTACTTGGTTTCCCTTTGCGATTTGGACAGAAAATATTGCAGTTCCCTAGTTATGCATTTTTTTTAAAGAAATTGTTTTTGAAAACAATTGTAGCATATTGTGAAGAAGTTCTTATGAAATGCATTTAAAAAATAAGGATTCCTCAATGGTTGATTATCTTTGTCTAATAATAATCAAAAATCCATCGGATTTAAGACAATTGTTTCCTACTTTTATCAATGGCTTTGAGGTCCCATCATAAGAAAAGGCAGTAGGTGCAGATGCCTCCGCCCCAGCCCCCTCTGCAGGCTCTCCTTACCATGGGATGTTATCCTGGCCACTACCATTCTTTTAATCAAAGGTATTTTTTTAAACATCTAGTTCATAAGAAAAGCCGTTGTCTAGAAGCTGAGTGAAGATAATCAGATGTTCTCAAACCTGGCTCCACATCACATCCACCAGAAAGTGCTTTACAGATTGCTGCCCTGGCTGGTATGGTTCATTTGCTTGGCATGTTGTCCAGTAACTGAAAGGTTGTGGGTTCGATTCCCAGTCAGGGCACATACCTAGGTTGCAAGTTCCATCCTGGGTCTGGGAGCTTACTGAAGGTAACCAACTGATGCTTCTCTCTGGCATCAATGTTTCTCTATCTCCCTTCCTCTCTCTAAAAAGCAATGAAAAAATTTCCTTGGGTGAAGATTAAAAAAAGAAAAAGAAAAATACTGATTGCCAAATCCTACCTGCAACCACTGATTAATTAAGTAGTTCATGTTAGGGACCTAAGAACATGGAACTTTTTTACCTTTAAGCTTCTCAGGTGATTCTTGTACACAATTGGGCTTGGGAATCTGATCATGTAAATTATCAAATCTTTTAATAACTAAAAAGTTATTCATATCCTTATCTACTGGACACACAGTTTAGGATGATGTAACTTTTAAAAGAAAAATCATTTTGCTTTATTATATCAAAAATAATTAAGAGGGCTCAGACTTCAATTGTGTACTAAAAAAAAAAATCTCTTGGATAGATACTATAAAAGCAAATACTTTAGTACCCCAAAACACTCTCTGACATGTTGCTATAATTTGGTAGTTAACTATACTCTGCAAAACAAGAAGTAGAAATGATTCACTGACCTTTTATTTTGATTGTATCAGTAATCATTTTCATTTTTTTATTTTAACAGTGACCATTAGATTTCCATAGGAGACACAATGGATTCTTTCTATCCTTTCAGTGAAAGCCATTGCTTATTTTATTTTTGATGCATTGTACTATTTTAATGGCCACAGGCACAATCACAAATCACCCTCTATGTTGCTCTTATAGCTAAGAACTCCAAGGGGGATTCAACAAGGTCCTCTGTACAGTAGTTTCTCTTATCCATGGGTTTACTTTCCATGGTGTCAGTTACCCACAGTCAACAATAGTCCAAAAATATTAAATGGAAAATTCCAGAAATAAATAATTCACAAGTTTTAAATAGCATGCTGTTCTGAGTAGCATGATGAAATCTCAACACTGTCTCACCCAGAACGTGAACCATTGCTTTGTTCAGCATATCCACACTGTGTATTCTACCTGCCTGTTAGCCACTTACTGCCTTAATTATCAGCTCAGTTATCAGAGAAAGGGAGACCATATTTACCTAACTTTTATTACAGTATATTGCTATAATTGTTCTATTTTATTATTAGTTGTTGCTCTTAAACTCTTACTGTGCCTAATTTATAAATTGAACCTCATCTTAGGTATGTCTTAGAAAAAGAAGTGTAGTATATACAAAGTTTGGTACTACCCACGATTTCAGGCATCCACTGGAGTCTTGGAATGCACCCCCAGTGGATGAGGGGGGGTACAGTATTTAATTACTCAACTGGAAATTGGCCAGATTCCCAAGACTGCAGCCTTTACATTTGTGAATAAGACTCTTTGATTGTTAATAATCACACCCATCAGCAACCTGGTATTTAGAAATCCTTAGGAAACAACTTAACACTTCATGAAAAGCATGGGGTTAAATCACAAGACTAGTATTTTCGCAGGGCTACCTATTGGGGGTAGGTCCCGCCAGCTGACAATGTAGCTGACTAGCATTCAAAGTCATGTTTTTGCATTCAAGGTGTTTGATAATTGAATGGTGAAACAGATGTGTACTTCTTTGAATTTTCTCCAAATTCATTTTTCTGAGAAATTTCATACCTTTCACATGGTTTTATTTTCACCTGTTATATGTGTCATTTTTCTTCCTTTTCAATGACAGTGTTGTTAACAATACAGCTATCTGTGAGCACGAGAATGGCCCAAGATGTCAAAATGTACTCCAGCGATTTTTCACATTGAATGCATTTGATTAGTTGCAAGGGGCATCTATTGACACTGTTGGCTGCCATTTTCCACTCCAATTTTTAAATTATTTTTATTACTAATCACAAAATGAACCTCTCCTCCTCTGCTTACTCTGGTCATGTTACCAGAACTTGGCTTCATGAGATCTGGGGCTGTTTCTTCTGAGCACATGGTGGCCCAACTGATTTTCAGTGCCAACGTTAAGGTATGGTGCCATCATCCCTTCCTTCCAATTAACAGTAGATGTCCTTCAACTGAACTTTTCTTCTCAATAGTGTCACATCAGAGTTCTGAACATTCCTCTTCTGGTAGTTCTTCTTTCTCTCTCTCTCTTTATCTAGAAGCTTCCCAGGAGAGCTGAGCAGTTAAGAATTTGAACTCTAGAGTCATATGCACAAATTCTACTTAGCTGTTTACAAGCTGTGTGTCCTTGGACAACTTGCTTATCCATTCTGTACCTCTGTTAACTTATCTGAAACATGAGGATACCCTATTTGGTTGTAGGAAAGGTTAAGTGGGTTCATAATGTTATATATACTCCCTTATATTATTCAAGTCTCTCCTATTCTGTCAAGGCTTCTTCTACTGTTCTAGCCCACAGCTATTCCCCTAATCCATCCTATGCCACTTAATGAGTAAACATAGATTTGATAATTACTATGTCTGCCAGCACATAATGCTATATATAACGTATTACATTATAATATCTCCTTCAATAGATTGAGGAACCAGATTCTTAGACTTCTGTACTGAATAGTGTTTGACTCAGGGTATATTTATACAACTTTTTTTGATTGGTGATATTGAGGCTATAAAATGCTAAAAAGGTGATTACTCAAAAAAAGGAGAAAGTTCTCAAAAAAAGTAATTCTGACATGCAATTGCAAATAAATCCAATCAAGGGGAAAAAGGTACCTAAAGAAACCAATTCTCTGAGACACTCAGGTTTTAAAATGGAAATATTCAAAAGATGGTGAGAAGGGCTCTTAACCAGATGAAAGAGTTTTGGACTTATACGGACTACGTCAGAAAGGCGAAAGCCCCAAATGAACTGATTCTTGATGAGAAAAATGTGAGGAACAACAAAAGAAGCTTTTACAGTTTTATTCAGAAGATGACATTGACAGGGAGAGCAGCTTTCTGCCTTGGGCTGGTGGTCTGATTCAACGGATAACCAAGTGGAAGAAGAACACAGTGGCTGTGTTCAAGAGGGGTATTTCTAAACCGAAAGGGGTGGAGCACAGATCTGTAAAAGGAACACTAGGAGGGAGTTAAAGTGCTGAGATCAAAGGGAAAGAATGGAGGAAGGGTAGCCTAGAGGTGAAAGAATATGAACCCTGGGTCTGAACTTGGCTCTGACCATCACTAGCTGTATAACAGTGGGCAAGTTACTTAACCCTTTGTTGCCATAACTTCTTGATCTGTAAAGCAGAGGTAATATGCTTTCCTCATAGGATAAATTTGTGAGGATTTTTAAAAATAGTGTTTGTTAAGCATTTAGCCCAGTGAAGTTGCTGAAAATTAAAGCAGTGGTTGTTGTCTTTAAAATAACACTCATTTTTAATTGAATACCTTGGTTCACAAAACCATACAGATTTCAGGCGTACAACTCAATAAAGCATCATCTGCACACTGCATCTTGTGCCCACCACTCTAAGCAAAGTCTTTCTGTCCCCCTCTTTCCCTCCCTTTGCTTTCCTCCACCTACCCTCACCCCTTTTCCCTCTGACTATTACCACACTGTTGCCTGTGTCTATAATTGCTATAAAAAAAAAGGGCATCCAGAGTCTGGTAAGGGATTTGGGTCTTCTGCCTTGCATAAATTATCCCTCAAAAGACCAAAAGAAATTTCCAAGGGGATTGACCACAGGTTGAACCTGATGAATTGGAAACCTAAATACACACCCTTAGACAGGAGTTCAACAAATGCACTTCAAACAAGATAAAGGGAAAGCTGGAATCTGTGAACATACCAGTTAATTGGGATGGTCTGAAATACCTAAAAAGGAATGTGATGGTGAGGATGGGCTGCAAAAAGTCATGACTGGCTGACTTCATTTCCAGCCCCCTCCCCATAATATATATACAAACACACAGCTTTCATCTAAATCCAGTCACTAGGCCAGGTGATAAGTGACAATGAATTCCGCTAGAGTAGAGACACTGTCTTTTTTGTTCATTGTCAACTCCTCAATGCCTGGTACATAGCAGGCATTCAATGACTCCTGGTTGAATGAGTAGGTAAACAAATCAACAAATAAATGCAATGGGATAGGCCAGCTCTATCTATATTTTATAAGAAGTTCAACAGAATAATATAATATTGCTGTGGTTAATATGAAGAAATAGAAAGGTGAAAGTACCCTAAGGAAGTTACTTAACTGGACCAAGGTCTATGTCTAAAATGTACTGATTAACCAATTCATGCTGATCTAGAAAAGCTGTCTGCCTTCAGTTCTTTCTCTTTCTCCATGGCTCTGTTCTATTTAATGTTATTTAAATTAATAACTGGAATGAATATATAGAAGACATATTCAGCAATTTTACTGTTGACTTGGGGTTAGGAAGACCAATGAATACCCTAGAAACTAGAATTAGTATTTAAACATATTTCAATAGGCTGGGACTGAATCATATCTGAGAGGATAAAATGTCTCAACAAAATGACTCACACCTGAACAATACATTAAATTCTACAAAGAGCTTCCATAAACCTTATTGTGTGTAGTCCTCATGATAGTGCTGTAGGTGGTTGGATGATGGCTACCAAAAATATATGTCCACCCAGAACCTGAAAATGTGACACCCTTTGGAAAAGAGGGTTTTCACAGAAGTAATTAATTTAAGAATCTTGAGTGTCCTTAATATGGGGATACTGCACAGAGAAGCTGATGTGAAGAGAAAGACAAAGATTGAGTGATATATCTATGGCCAAGAAACAGCAAGGGTTGCTGGCAGCCACCAGAAGCTAAGAGAGACATATGGAAAGGATTCTCCCTCAGAGCATCCAGAAAAAAACCAACCCTCCTGGCACCTTAATTTGGTACATCTGTCCTCCAGAACTATGAGATAATATATTTCAATTGTTTTAAGCCACAAACATTGTGGTATGTTGCTACCATATCCCTAGGAAATTAACATAAACACCTTTATTTTTATGTATTTATTTTTTTGCAAACAAGGAAATCAAAGTCAGAAATATGAAACTTTTCCAAAATTTCTTTCACTTGACAAATGTTTCTTGTGTGCCTACTATGTACCAAGTATTATTTTAGATGTTCAGATTCATCAGTTAACAAAACTTACCTTGCCTTAAGGAGCTTCCATTCTAATTGAGGGAGACAGGCAATAAACAATGAAACCAAGTGAATATGTTGTTAATTAAACAAGGAATCTATTCAACTGAAGTAGCTCTAATGTTATGGTGACTTATGTAAGCAGACCAAAGCCCAAAACCTTAAATGCCTCAAGGTTACAAAAGCAAAACTCTGAGGACAACCAATCACAAAGAGCCAAGTAGGCTTTAAGGTATAGCCAATCAATAATTTCCTGTCTTTCCTTCTGTAAATTCTCTACGTAAGTCTTTCCCTTAGTCCCTGGGGGTGTGGCGTTCCCAACCACTTCTGATTTGGCACTGCCCAATTTGAATCAAGTTTTGCTCAAATAAACTCTCAAAATGTGCACTATGTCTCAGTTTATATTGTAACAGTATAATGTGGCTGGTAGTAGAGCGTGCTATGGAGGAAAGTAATGCAAGCCAAGGAGGACTAGTGGTGCTATTTTATCCAGTCAGGGAAGGGCCATCTAATAAGGAGGTGTTTGAGTAGAGATCCAAAAACAGTGAAGAGTGGGCCAAGTAGAAATTTTGTAGAAGAGTGTTTCGTGTAAAGGCCACGAGTGAAAAAGTCCAGAAGAGGGACCAAGAGTAGTGAGTTTGAGGAACACAAAAGAATCCAGGGCTAGACGGAGTGGACAAGGGAAAAAGTGGTTTGGAGACCAGGAGGGCATCATGGGGGCAGGAGGGGCACTGTAGGCACTGTAAATATTTTACCTTTTGCCCTGAATTAAATGAAAAGGCAGCAGAGAATTTTGAGCAGACAAATCCTGACAGGATTTAAAAGGATCACTTTGTCTGTTGTATGAAGAATATACTGTAAAGGGGCAGACATGGAAGGGAGGACACGAATCAGGAGGCTGTTACAGCATCTGAGCAGGAATGGGTGGTGCTTCAACCGGAACAGCTAAGATGGAGGTGCTGAGAAATGATCAGCTTCTAGAAATGTTTGACAGTGAAACTGTTAGGAATTTTAAGAGTGGGGTCAAGGCTGATTTCAAGGTTTTGGAACTGAGCAACTGGAAGGATGGGGTTGCCATTTACACAGGCGGAAGGAAAACTCAATAGTGGTACAGCAGGAAGTTGAACTCAGATCATACCTGCCTGTGTCCAGTATCAGTCCATTTACCCCAGATCCCACAGGAGAAATTTGGGGTGTTCTAGTCTGAAAACCAAGTACAGAAAACAAAAAAAAAAAACCTTCAGAAGTACAGGAAAGGTGACTTAGCAGCTGCATGATTAAAATTCTAAAAGTTTTAGTTATGGTCAAGCCCAGAGCAATGCTGCGGAGGACGGCATTGCTGAAAGCATGAATGATATCTTACCTCGCCCTAAGTGAATAGTTTTTGACCACAGTAGGTTAAAGCATGATTCATGACGACCAGGACGAAAGCAAGACAATGTAGTTCTCAGGGCTACACTTTTAAAATGCAGGGAAATAGACAGAGAAAAAATTCAGAGGCGGCTGCCAGGACAGAAGGGTGTTCAAAGACTTGAAGGTTGGGTTGAGACAGGCGTGAAGAAAGGTGAAGGTGAGAGAGCAGAGTGAGAAAGATGTTGGGCTAACTATGCTTATGTCACAGTGCAACTGACACGACTAAATGTGATAATGTATGAAAAACCACTTTGTCAATGAGCAAATGCTTTGCAAGTGTTAGCCGTCATTATGAAAATTGAAGACCTGTCATACAGAAGAGGTTTTCGGTGGCTTCTGTGTGGCCCGGAGAGGTAGAGGTGGGACTGAGAGATAGAAGCATTTCTGTTCAGAGAAAAGGACTTTCACTGGTGGGAGGCGCTGTCTCTGTCAAATGACTTTTTCAAGTCTAGAGGCATTCACAGGCTGACCAGCTGAAGACATGATATGGATGTTAAAGGGGAATTATCCCATAGAATGGCCTGTAAGTTTTGCGGGTTTTTTAAGCAACTCTCAGACTACAGTAGCAACTTAACATTTTCTTCTGTTGCCTCCGTATCAGCTCCTTGGTCACATTCATCCCACAAAAAGATAATTCAACTCCCTCAATTAATCAGTAAAGCTACAGGGAGCCTCTCTACAGAGCCCCAGTAATACCACTTAAACTATGCTCCTGATAAAACTTATTATAGAAGAGTTTAGAGAAACCTATTCTCTCTAACTCATCAAAGGCCTACAATCAAATAAAAGCCAATAATAATAATTGTATATCTTACCAAACTATGGAAGTGTGTTTAAACCAGTGAAACTTTTCTTTTAAAAAGGAGAAAATATAAATTATTATTAGATAACTGATAAACACCACAATGATAAAATATGCTTGCTAGGATAAAATAATTGAGATGATAATTAGGCATAATTAGTATTATTATGAGTCAATTATATTTCAGTGAAAAGAAAACATATTTGGCTGAAGGGATATAATTTTGTTGTTGGCACTTTTCAAATTCTATCTGGTTCAGCTCGGTCACTCATTGTGTTTGCCAATCAATTATTTTAGAGATGACTGGAGATTTCCATTTTCACAAAAGCCTATTTTAGCAAGCAGCAGAGCTTTCAGAAGCCTGTCTCCTTGATGCGTCCCAAATCTTTTCACCAGCTCTTGTCACTCTCTCTCTAATCCACACATCTCATAATGACTATTGCCAGTTTCAGAGTCAAGGCTACAACTTAAAGTGGCAATAACAAGATGACAGTATTGAGAAGAAAGAATTACTTTATTTTCTCTCTTTTATGAAACCACTCTCATATATTTGGCAGGGGGCGGAGTGCTGGGGGAAGGGACAATATTTTACCATAGAAAACAATCTTTTTAATTTTCCTACATTATTAATTTTCATACCCCCAAATCATTATCCATCACTTCTGAAATTGTATTTGTTAATTAGATCAATTCCTGTCTACACTAGGTCCCCAGAGGATTTTATTTTTTCCCACATCTTTAAAAAAAAATTCTTGATTAAAACAATACAAGGGATAAAAATCTTGAAAAGTGAGGGAAGACGGATCAGTAATAAAAGAAGACATAGAACGTACATTATTGACAAGTTAGGCATCTGCTTAGTGGAGGTAAAAAGAGGAAATCACGATAAACAAGGAGATACACAAATCTGTGATTTTGGTCCCTAGGACCTAGAAAGTTACGGTGGTAAAACCCAAGTAGAATTGGAGGATGGTGGATTTTCTACTCTAGAATAGTATATGATTTTCTATAAGGAAATGGGGGTGGTTCTTTGAAAAAAAAATAAATTAATTTAAAAAATTCTCAAAATGTGCTTAAGGAAAAAAAAGTCCTTAAAAGAGAAGCTGCTAGCAATGGTCACAGTTATAACAACTATGACATAAAAAACTGGGATACAGCTGATAGAATAACCATGATCCCAGGATTTCAACATTCAAAATGGAAAATTACATTTTTAGATCTCTTGATATAATCCTTGTCCTGGAATGAGAAAGAAGGGAGATTCATGATAAAGAAAATAAGAATTTCATATAAATAAAACAATCTGGAATTCTTCTTTAATAATCAATAGTTTCCACAGAAGGCCCCAAAACCCAAAAACCTTAGATATAAATTCTAATGAACACAGAATTCTCAGTTTAAATGATCTAAAGAAATATGATAATAGTGGGCATTAAAAAATGAACTATAGGATGCTTAAAACCTAGATAATAGTTCCATAGCTCTTCAGGTCTCTCAAAGCACTTATTAATAATTTATTAGAAAAATGTCAAAATGTCCTTTTCGTGAGGGTACACAGGACAATGGTACTTGCTTTTAAAGATAGTTCATGCAAGAACCTGCAAAATGATAGACAGTGTTCGAGGTACAGTTTTAACCCTTCCATCTAGTCACCTACTTAAATATTATAGAACGTAAACCAAGGGAAGCAACAGCTGAAATTGAGACCTTTGAAAAATGCAATCTTCCAAAGTGAAATGCAGATGAGACCTGGTCTTGTTATTGACATGCAGTATTCTATCATTATCCTGTAACTAAGGACTCTAAGAAATATTTTGAAAGTCTTGTTTTGCCATCCAATCCCCCAATTATTTGCTCAATAAAGTTAATATTTTTACCTCTGTCTCTTCTTTTATCCAGATATTATCTTTTCACCTTCATAAAATATGAGCATATGGCTAGAAAGTAATGTGAACAACTTTTAACAAGCATGTCCAAGTGTATATCTGAGAGAGTAATACCTTCTGTAAGGAAATTGCAAAATTATTGTGAGCATAAGCAGCAAAGGAGGATTAAATAAGTAACCTGTCTCCCCATATTTGAAAGACAGCATTGAACTGGAAGTGTAATTTGTGGTACAGATGGTTGAAAACACACTGTTTTTACTTTTTTACTTTGCTTTTTATTTTTAATAATCAATATTATGACAGTTGTTACTTTTTGGGGCAAGAAAATAAGTGTTTCAGTTGCCATAAGCCTATTGAACAGACAATATCTCCTTGTAATCAGAAGACACAGACATATACTTTATAAAAACTAATTTTACTTCTTTGATATTCATCCACCCATCCATTCATCCTTTCATCCATCCATCCATTCATTTATTCATCCATCTTTCTATTGCTAATTATTATGTACCAGGCACCATATGAACTGCTGGTGGTATGTCAAAAGATAGGATATGAACTTTACTCATGAGAAATTTATAATCTAATGGTGGAGTCTTGGCTCATTGTCTAAGTCATCAACATTTGTGCAAACATGATATCAAAAGAAATGAAGCCAAATCTATTTGCATTATATTTGTGTTAGTTAATAAATCATTGAACTTAAAGAAAACCAGAAAATTTAATCTGCTTACTCTCCAGGGTTGTCCAACCTATGGCCTGAGGGCCACATGCCGCTCAGGATGGCTATGAATGTGGCCCAACACAAAATCATAAATTTACTTAACACATTATGAGGGGTTTGTGTGTGTGTGTGTGTGTGATTATGTGTCACAATGTATTTAATGTGTGGCCCAAAGCAACTCTTCTTCTTCCAATGTAGCCCAGAGATGCCAAAAGCTTGGATACCCCTGCACCATTTCCATATATCCTTCCTTTCTAACACATCATGATACCAAATGTGATTGGAATACAATTTAAGTTCCTTCCTAAAACAATAATAGAGATGCTTAAGTGCATGACTAATCAAAAGAAAAGTCATGGAATAAAATACTATAAAGTTTCAAGGGAAACACCATGATAAGTTGCTAGAATCCAGAAATCTGTTTTGAGTGTATTGATTCTACATATTTTAAAAAGAATTCATTGCAGTTAGAGATTCGATATTGAACTTTAAAAATAATGAATTGTTAATTAAAGAATTTTCATTTCTAGACCAATACTTATATTTTTTTTACAATATCAAACAGAAAAAGAAGAACCTCTATGCTTGACCAAATACCTCATTATAATCTACATTCCTGGAGCTGTGTTGACTATTAGTGTCAATAATGGACTAACATCACTGAAGCACTTAGAATGCCATCATTATAAAGGGAGGAAAAATCATTAACAAAAATAGCACATAAAGTATGAGTTAAGATTAAGTTCATAGGAGGGCACCATGGCAAAAAAGAACATAAGTGAATATTTACTTATTCTTATAGAATAATTACACATTTTTATACTGGTAAAATGCATTTCAGTATCGAATGAATATCAATAATCTTCATATTACTGCCCCTGTGCCAGACATTGTACTAGACATTGGTGGTATAAAAATTAATAAAAACATCTCTAATCTCCAGAAACTCACAGACTAAAGAGACAATAATATGCATACAAAATAATATCATAGTGTGGTACAGTGCAATAATGGAGTTTCCAACATTATTTTAACACATAAGATCATGAAATCTGGAACCCAGATTTACCATTTGTCATGTATCTGACTTTGTACCTCAGTTTCCTTATCTGTATAATGGGGGTGATAATAGCACTTTATAAGGTTGTTATGAGAGTAAATGAGGTCATTTATGTAGAGCACTTTAGGACCATACTTGACTGATACTAAGCACTATATAAGCATTAGTTATTAATATTGTTATTGTTGCTAGTATTATACGTATAATCTCAATAGATTGTCCAAATCTGAACTGAATGATGGTGAAAAGTTCCAGACTTCAGTATCTGTGGTCTTTTCCCAATAAAACAAATTAATCATGTTCATACAAAAGAGTGCACTGTTAGCTCCAAAAATAAATATGTGTAATTTTTACAAAGAAATGGTTGGCTTTTATAAGCATTAAATCAATTGAATATACAGGGAAAAATAAATATTTTAAATCTAGAGGATGATTAAATCATGCCTGAACAGAGATCAGCTTGTATAGAAACCAAAGTATAATTCAAAATTAAACTTTGTTTCTTCATTGACAAAAATATCAAAACAAATACATTAGCTACCAAAAGGTAGGTTTCAAATAGTTGCCACATCTGGCATAACAACTTTCTATACAGTTTTGCAACTTAGTTTTCTAATTATCTTGAGCTATCCAGATAACAACAAACATTGGCGCCAGGCCCTGTTATCAGTTAGTATGGCAGATTGCATTCTTGGACCCAATTTCTTCACCACCCCCCTTCCTTTTTCCTGCCCTTCACATGTGATTTTTCACTTCCTCTCCAAAGAGGTCAAGTCTATTTTCTCACCTCTTGACTTTGGGTTTGGTCATGTGATTTGCTTTGACCAATAGAATGAGGCAGAAATGAGCCAGCAACAAGCTTCGGCCTCAAGAGACCGTGCATGTTTCTCTTTATCACTTTGTGCCTCTACCATACCAAGAAAAGAAATGCCTATGTTAGCCTTCTGGTCCCAAGAAAATGAGAAACCTGTCAAACGGAGCTGCCCCAGGTAAACTGACTCATCCCAACTCAGTCTCAAGTGCAGGCCCCATTTATCCTCAGGAGAATGATTAAGCTAATGATCCATGAGTACCAACAAAGAAGTCCAGCAAAGCTGAGCCTAGATCAACTGGCAAATGATTGGATAGCCCAAGCATCCACAGGCTGTTGTACTGTACTAATAAATTATTTTATTTATGTTTAATAAGCCATTGAATGTGGGGGTGTTTGTTACATGACAAAAGCTGGCTCATACAGTTTAAGTGTTTTTCATTTCAATTAACATAAAATATGACCCTGTAACTAGCAGAAGTATTTAAAAAATATATACTGTTTCATCAAACTGGAAAGGCCTGGGATAGTTTTGGCTTTAGGTTCAGTTTGACCCAGAGGTCTAACAACCTCAGCAACTTTAAGTGTGATTCCTGGCCTCTGGACTCTTCCAAGTATCAGGTTTGTCTGCAGACAAAACTATTCCCATGGTGGAAAAATGACAGCAGAAGTTCTAGGTCTGTTATCTGCCTATTTCATGTTGCATATTTCATCTTGAAAAAGGAAAGATAAAAAACGCCTTTATTCCAGAACACCAGACAAAAGTCCTGAGATTCTCTCTAACAGGACTATCTTAGGTCACTGAACTAATCAACGTAGTCACGGGGAGAAATGTTGTGATGGACTCTCCCTAAGTCATGAGTTCCAAACCTGAAGCTGGAGGGGTTCAAGTCTGAGTCATCAAATTCCATGAATTTTTTCCCCAATGCCAAGGACTGTTGGGTGGGGGGAAAGAAAAATAAATATGGGAGAAGCAACTAGTGTGTACACAGCACCGTTTCTGTTCTGTAGCATGTTATCACATCTTTCTCACATTGGATCTCAGATATTCAAAGACTTGGATTGTTACCTCTGCCAAATACTCTTTTACTAACAGCAATAAATGATACTTATTTGAATTAACCATATACACTGAGAGGTATAAAGATTTTTTTTAAGAGAAATCAAAATGTAAGGAGACAAGAAAACAAAAGAAGTTATAATGCCGCCATTTATCCTCAGTAACTAGAAACAGCCTCTGTTTGAAGTCTCAGTACCACCTGCTTTGCATCTGCTCAACCAACTGAGAAATGCAGGTCTGGCAAAGAGAGAAAATCCATTTTAAGTAGATCTGTGACAATACAGGGCGAGAAGGTCTTGAAATCCACCAAGGGTTTTAATCAATAAGACTGACAGCACTGAGCATGCCAGAAGCCAGGAAAAGAAGAGTTTGCAAAAAGCATTCAAGAAACAACGTGAGCTATAAGGTTCTGGTGACAAACTGGGGCCAGCAAGGCAGAGGCACAGACCACCACCTTTCTCTTCTGATCTAAGCAAAGGCAAGAGAGGCGAGGGCTGATTGGCTCGGGGAGGGTTTTTGTTCTGTCCTTTTAGAGTCCGACTTTCTGAATCAGGGGAGATTTCTAAAACCCATTGTCTAATTTCATACGTCGGGTTTTTCAAACCCGACAAGCTCTTTCTTTTTGTTACCTAATTCTCAGCTGTAAACCGAAGCTTCTCGACTGTGCATGCTTCATAAAAGGCAAAGGGACTTAATTGAATTTTGCATACCGCTTCTAAGTGGATTGCTAGGGTATACCAGGATTAATTAGTTTCGTGTTGTTAATTCAATTCAAAGGTTGCTGATAAACTAAGACCATCAAACTCCATTAGGAGAAACAAAAACTTCTTAATTATGACAGCATCTTTGGGGCTGTGGAAAAGTTTTATCAGTATGCTGAAGTTCTGTTCTGGGGCTAGGATTTGTGATGGATCCACCACAGTGGACAGGAGAGAACTTAATGAGAACTTGTCTCCGCATTTTTAACTTTTAAAATTTAGTGCCTTTTTAAAATTAAATAAGTTATATTTATTTATATATATATGGAAAAATATATATATGTGGAAAAATATATTTTTTTTTCCAATGCATTTTTCTGCTCTTTTAAATGGAAAACTGTATTTTTGGAAAACTAATCCCAGGAGAACTACTCCAGCTGCTTGCCAGGCACACACATAAAATGTAAAGTTGCAGATCTGGGTTTTGCCTCATCTCCCTTCCCCAACCCTTTATTGTACAGTCACAATCATGAGCCCTTCTGTTTGGGGGGAAAAAATCTTTTACCATGCATACATTTTGTTTTGCATAGAGAATATTGAAAATATGATTCCCTACATGGTCTTGCAAATAACTGCTTCTATCATCCCCTGCCCAACTAAATGTCCTCTTTCTATGAAAGCACATACGTGAGCCTGCTTGTGTGCACAGCACACACACTCGCTGGCTTACGGTTGGGTTGGCTGCTCATGTACATTGCAGTTAAGGATCTAGGCAACTTCCTTGGCAGCTTGTGATCCTGGGTCCCTTTAACATCTTTCTCTGCACCTGGAACACTCCACTAGGTATGCGCATGTGTGCACACACAGAGACAAACTCAGACAGGAGCACATGCACACCCCTCCCCTCACCTAGGACATCTTCCTGGATCCCCAAAATTAGGTTGGATATCACACCTATGGGTCACTTCAGCACCTACATTTAGCACTAATGTTGCAATTGACACATCACATTATAATAGCCTGTAAACTTATCAGTAACTCTCACACAGAAATTAAGTGACAGGGACTGTGCTTTATTCATGGTTGTATCACTGAACAGTACAATGCCTGGAACACCAAAGGAACCCATCAGCATTTCTTCAATCAATGAATGAAGGCCAGGATGATTGCAAAATTAGCTGCAGACCCTGCTTTTATATATTGTTCCATCCGAGGTTGTTCCATTAAGGGCCTCACTTACGTCCCCCACCTGCCAGCCTGGCATCTCTGTGGATTGATTAACCTCTAGCAACTCCTCTAGCAGAGACTTCTAGCTGCCTCCCAATGTTCATTCTCCCTTTTCCTCTGTAAAAGAAAACTTCAATTTTAGCAGAGAATACTGTTAGGGGATGGCGTTGAGAGGACATTTCCGATACTCCAGCTAAACTGGCTATTTGAGTTAAGTATGGTCATTAAAATGTAAAATTAAGTATATATAGGACTTCTGGGAAACCTTCTTAAAAGGAAAAAATCCATGCCTTTCTTCAATCCTTCCTCCCTCTTGCTGCTTAAGATATAGAAATGATGGCTCGTTCTCTAGCAGCCATCTTAGACAATGAGGCAATATACTATGGTTAGAAGGAGCCTGTGCCTCTGGGAGTTTTCTGGAGTCATCACACCAGACAAATGTCTTTCACATGAGAAAAATAAATAAGTTTCAGTAAGGTTATTGTCACTTCAGACATTTTTGAGAACAGCGAGCCCTAATTTGAAAAACTACAACCAGTGCAGCTAGACTTTCTGTATCTAGGCACAGGGCTCAGGGGCCACCTCTGACCCTTGCCCCTGGAAGGGTACAGGAATCCATGTCCAGTCTGGTTAGGAATTTTTCCATATAGCTATAAACGCTCCACTCCCCAGGGCAATGTGTCCCCTCATCCTAATAAAACTTCAAATTTGCCAAAATTTATTTTCCACCCTCATAGTTTTCCCCCACCCCACCAGCAAATGTGGTTGCAGGTGATTCAAAGACTTTTCTCAGAAAATGTATTTGTAGTGTTCCCTGGACCTTAAAATTTTAAACCAGTGTTTCTCAAAGGGCAGCTCCAAATCTGCATCAATAGCTCCTGGAATTAATATTATTAACATGGAGTCCTGGCCCTAGACACATTCTATCATTCTGTCATAACCTCCAGAAGGGAAGCCTCTATATTTTATAAGCTCTCCAGGTGATGATGAGGCACGAAACAGTCTGACAAGCACCATTGCCTTCAAACAGACACTAGAGGCAGCTTTTGCCACCCCTTCGATCATAACTCAGAGCACTCTTGTTCCTCTAGAGACCCACGCTACCTTGTACCCATCTTGCCAAAATCAGAGCTCCAGAAGATTTACTGCCTCGCTGCCCTAAGCGTGGACTATGGACCAGTGGTGTCAGCATTCCTTGTTAGAAATGGTGGCCTTGGGCCTCACTCCAGACCTACAAAATCAGAGTCAGAATTTAGTGCTTGACAAGCACTGAGCTCCAGCTCTGTGTCTTCTCCTGAAATACGTCAGAGACCTCCTCTATTCTCATCACTTGAGTACAGGCTTCAATTACACTGTCCACAAACCTGCTGCTGCTGAAGCCAGTGGTGGAATTGGGTACTGAATATGTACTGAATACCAAAGACAAAAGCGTAGGAAGGTGTCTGTGATGGTGAATGCTGCGTGTCAACCTGGCTAGACTGTATGGTACCCAGACATTGGGTCAAACACTAATCTAGATATGGTTGCAAAGGTACTTTTTAGGTGAGATTAACATTTATATCAGTAGACTGTGAATAAAGCAGGTTACCCTCCCTATGTGGGTGGGCCTCATCTAATCAGTTGAAGGCTTAAAAAAAAAAAAAAAGGCTGACCACCCCTGAGAAAGAGAGCATTCTGCCAGCAGACTCCCTCAAGCCTGTGGCTGCTCCCTGCAGATTTCGAACCTACCAGTACTCAGGATTACATAAACCAATTTCTTACAATCAATCTCAGTCTCAAGCTCTCTCTCTCTCCCCCTCTTCTCCTATTGGTTCAATTTATCTGGAGAACCCTAAAAAATACAATATATTGGTATTACATATTCAATGTATTAGTCAACATATTGATTAATACAATATATTTGTTACAAAATCATTGCAAGTCTCTTTTAGATGGATTCATTCACTCATTGGATTCTGCCATTTTTCCCTTTGCCTATGGAAGAACTCCCAACTCCTTAGCTTATTATACAATGCCTCCATGGTCTTCTGCCTCACACTACACATTTTACCTCCTCACGTTACTCTCTGTTTATCAGACTAACTTCCTTGTCTCTACTCATTCCTTCTTTCCCTGACCTTCTGCTAAAACCCTTTTCATCTTTGATACTTAGCTCATTTGACCATCTTCTCTAATTGAATACAAACATACAGATATTTGTTGGATATTATTGACCAAAACCTTCCCCTTCCCAGCATCTCTTACCAGTTGCAATTAATCATTGTTCTTTGAGAAACTTGTTATTTCATTATGAATATGTTATAGTTGGTAAATGTCTATCCTATCTTTCACTAGTCTTCAAGTCCTTGAAGGCAGGAAATGTTTTATCACACATCTTATTTGTTTGCATGTATTCCTTTCAGCGTCTATACAGTAACATTTGTTGAATAAATTTGAAAACTGTTGTGTGTTTGATACATATTTTATTATTGACATTATTAGTATATTCTGAATACTAAGTGGAGAAGAAGAATATGTTTGTATTTTTGTTAGTTTTTTAATCTTTTGAGCATAAAAAAATAAAAGAAGATGAGAGAAGTGATCATCACTCTCGGGGATCACTATTTTATGGGATACCTGAAGTAGAGCTCCCCTTTCTTGACTCAGTTTTTTATCTTGCTTTATTTTTCTTTGTAGCACATTTTACTACCTGGCATTGCATTTATATATGACTTCATTTATCAGTTGTCTTCCTTCTCTAGAATATAAGCTTCATGAGACCTTGGACTTTGTAATGCTTAATAAATAGGTGTTAGATGAATTCATTTATCTGTGAGCACAAATGAGTGGTCAAGGCAGGAGTCGCTATCCACTGAAAATAACAAAAATATTTACATACTCAAGATGGATAAAGCTGAATGCACAGCCATCCTATAGAATGGTGAAAAGTTAGTCTTGTTGACTTTGGTTTTTTCTTAGGTTCATCATAGGCTGGACTGGGTTAAAAGTTCTCCAATTTAATTTTTAGCATCAGAACCACTTTTGGGAAATCAAATACTACACAACACCGGGGCTACCCTGTAGCACGTCTGTGTCTGCCCTGAGGAAGGGTAACTTTTTCTAACTTACACAAAGGCTCCATATGGACTAGAGGTAGCCCTGCCTGGGATACAGGAGACAGATAAAATCTGCATTGCTCTGATTAAAGCAGGAACAAGGAACACTGCCCCTGGGCTCTTGCCCTATCATTTCCCTGTGGCCCCTACAGCGTCTTTGGGGAGAAAGGAGTTTGAGAAAAGCATTTTGAAAACCACATTATTTGATGCCTCTGGGGAGATTCCAGCTCCAAGCATTATTAATCAGGTGAGACTTTCAGTCCAAAACAACTGAGGCCTAAGGAGGTATGAAGTTTTGATAGAAGCGGATGTGGCACTGATTTCATAGAGAAGCAAGGCAGGGGCACTGACCGCATCTGCAAGCATTGCGATTATGATGGATCCATGGGCAATATGCAGCCTGGATTTTAAGATTGAATCAAGCTGAGCAAACCTAACTGCTTTTTTTCCTTTTTTTTTTAAAGGGAGTGGGAATTGCATGATTAATAAAAGAGAGAGAGAGAATGAAGATGTAACATAACCTAATTTTGGTAAAACACTTAATACAGTATCTAATAAAGTCTTACTTGTAAAATGAATTCAAATTGGATTGGATTTGGACTCCAGCATTCCACACTGGCTGAAAGCTGAGGGCTGATGACAGAAATGAAGGATAAAGGCGATGTGTCGCATTACAGAAATGTCTGGTAGCCCTGCCCCAGGAATCAATGGAGCTCTAGTGTTAGTTAACAGCTTCATTAATGATCTACACAATGAGACAAAAGAGTATCTTAATGAATGTTATTGAAGAAACTGTGGGGAGATACTGTGAATTCCAATCTCAGCTGAGAGGTCTGCAACAAGAAAATAAACATGCAGAACAACTGGGAAGAAACATCTTAGAAGCTGATATCTGAGGTGGAAATGGTTTACAAGATTTGGGGGAAAATGCATTTCTTAAGTCGTATGGGATTTGAATAAAATACACATTAACCCAACCATGAAAATAAGTGCTAGCCTAAATGCCTAGGACAATCTCTTCCTCCAACAAAATTCACATGTAAATAAATAACTGGAGTATTATAAAAAAACAGCGAGAGAAAAGTCATTTTTTTTCTTCTTTTGTTTTTCTTTTTCTTTTGTAGTGTTAATGGGGGGGGGATTCTGGAACTAGATGAATACAAAGAACAATAGAAAAAGATTTGATTGTTTTTAAAGGCAAGAAGATGACACCAGATAGAGGAGGCATTTGTAAACTCTGTCCTCACATCCCCAGGCAAAAAGGATTTCAGTGGCTTCTGGAGTATTTTAAGACTAAGAAGAAAAAAAAAAAGAATCTAGTAACTCACATGATCTTAAAATCTAGTATTTCTCTTCTACCCTTCTTCTACTCCCCTGCTGGGAACTGTGTGTAGAGAAAGCCAACACATATTTCATGGTTAAAGGAGTTAATTTAACTTTTGGAGGGTCATTTCTATGTAACAGGATGAGAAATAGAGTACTTAATCTTAGGAAGCACTTATTCTAGTGGGGAGAGAGTCAAAAACATGCATATTAAAAAAAACAAGTGCTTAAATCAAATGTGAGATAGAAACATAGGTAAAGTCAGGGAAGTCTTCGTGGAGAAGGAAGCATTTAAATTGTGTCTTGAAAACTCAATAGGCATTTACCAGGATGTCACTCAGACAGAAGAATGGGGGAGAGGGGTGGTAGTCAGATTTAGCATGATGTCAATGTAAGAAACATCCAAACCTGTAAGAAATTTTTCTGAGTTTATTTGAGGCAAACTGATGACAATTGCTGAGAAGAAAAACCTCAAGGGATTGAGGAAATGCTCTGGAGAATGGCAGTCTTGCATCTGATTTTAAACATTAGAATCAAAGAAGAAGACATTAGGGGCTTACATGAAATCCATTGGTGATAGATTGGGGAGGCAGGAGAAAGCAAAGTAGGGAAACGTCCGGGATTGGATAAAAAGTAAAATGATAGACACAAACTTCTTTTACACAGGTGGGTACAGGATAGTTAACAGTCAACAATTAACTCAGTAACAATGAAGGGATTTATGGTCTCCCTGCTTTGGTGCTCTGGTGCGGTGTCTGTGCTTTGAGGTGTTCAGAAAAAAGAAATTCTTGACATTCCAAAGGTGTGTTATCGTAGATGCAAAAAGACAATAGACAGGCTTAGTTAAGGTGACGATCAACTTTTGTCAGGGTAGATTCTAGCCTGGGACGTGACTACCTGCCATAAACTGCTTTTAGTTAATGTTTTAATTTCAGACCACCGTGTGTGGTTACTTTAGGTCTCTGAGCTTGTAAGACCGCCATGCAGGCCTCCCCTGAGCTTGTCAGGCTCAGCATGTGTTTCCCTTTCCTTCCACAAAGAGATGAGATAAAAATGGTAGAAGGTAACAAAGTATGACTAACCTTAGAAGCTATTCAAAGAGCTTCAATTTTCTACTATCCATTTTGGGAAGTCATTAGAGAATTTTGAGTCAGAAGATGACATAAAGTCATTCTGGCATCCAGAGTATTGTAACAGTCTCCTAATAGTTTCGTCTTCTGTCTTTGCCTTCTTACAGTCCAGCCTCAATACAGCAGTGAGACTCATCCTGTGAAAATGTAATTCAGATCATGACATCTGCTCAAAATCTCCAAAGACCCCATTTCAGAGAAACAGAAATCCAGGGCCTTCCCAAGACCTCTCTAGATGTAGAGGTTCCATATGATCTGGCTCCCATTAGCTCCCTAGGTACTGCTTGCAATTCTTGTCTTCTCCACTCATTCCAACAACTGGAAAACACACGGCATTGGTCTACCTTCCCTCTTAATCATACCTGTCCCCCAGATACCTGCATGGGTCACCACTTAAGTCTTCCTAAGAACCTGCCCAAAGGCCACATTCTCAGTAAAACCATCCCTAAACCCCCCATGCAAAATTTTACCTCCCTCTCCCTGACACTTGTATTTACCTTCCTTATTTATCTTATTATCAATTATCACTTTTTAATATACTACATAACTTACCTATGTATTTTATTGTTTGTCTCGTCCTGCTAGAAGTTAAGATTCATAGGGCAGGAATTTTTGCCTATTTTGTTTACTGTGATAAGCCCCATGCCCAGAACAGTTCCTGCACATAGCAGATCTCTAAAAAATATTTACTGAATAAATGGATGAATGAATTGCTGAAAGATAGAATAAAGGAGACTACAGAAAGACCAATCCTACTGGATGAAAAATAGGAGGCAGCTGTAATTGTGAAGAAGCCTTGAACAGGGGCAGTAGCACTGGAGGTAGAAAGGTGAATACAGGTACCAGAGATACCTAGAATGCAGAATCACAGCAACTGAATTACTGTGGGCGTTAAGAAGGGAGGAAGCATTCAGGGGGAATGATTCCCAGATTTCTGGCTAGAGCTACCAGGTGAGTGGTGACTACATCTGCCCAGATAGAAAAGCTGATAGAGCAGGATAGAGAGAAAGGGAGAAGATGGTGGATTTCGCTTTTAATATGTTGAGTTGCAAAGGTCTGATAAAAACTTGCTAGATCTGCCCTGGCTGGTGCACTTCAGTGGATTGAGCGCTAGCCTGCAAACCAAAGAGTCTCCAGTTCAATTCCCAGGCAGGGCACATGCCTAGGTTGCCGGCCAGGTCCCCATGTGCAAGAGGCAACCACACATTGATGTTTCTCTCCCTCTCTTTCTCCCTCCCTTCCCCTCTCTCTAAAAATAAATAAATATAATCTTTTAATAAATTTGCTGGATCTACCAGTTGAGTCTTAGATACTCCTGTCCTGGAAAAAGACTATGAAGGACTCATCTTTTTTCCCCTCCCTCCAGGGTCTTCTCTATGAAGAGGAAACTCTAGATGAAGCTACTCTGTTTCCCTGTAGCCAGCTCTGAGTTGCAGAAAGCCACAGAGCCACCCAGAGCACCAGGGAGGAGTTCCAAGTGGTAAAGAGCAGTGAAAGCAGATGGGAAGGCAAAGCATGTGAGCAACAGGTACAGCAGACCTTCCTCCCCATTGCACCCCCAAGCTTGTTGAATAAATGAATGAGGGTAGATCATGGCTCTTTGTACCTGTTGGTACAACCACACACGGGACCTGGCCGGCAACCTAGGCATGTGCCCTGCCTGGGAATTGAACTGGAGACCCTTTGGTTTGCAGGCTAGCGCTCAATCCACTGAAGTGCACCAGTAACTCTGTTGGTTTCACTCAAGATGACAAGCACTGAGGTAAAGGAAACTTGATTCTTACAGTTGTGATTTATTTCTAAGTAAAGGCACTTCTAAGAATATAGTTCCAATTGTATGAGAAAACTAATAAATGCTACCATCCAAAATGAGTCAACTAAAAATCAGTTGAACAAATTCTAAGAAACATACTGTCACCAAGGGTAACATACATACACATATATATATTCATATGACAGCCACTGAGTTAAGGAGTCTCATCATGAAGGCTCATGAAAAATCATACCTCCTTTGTTTCTTTTTAAAAAGTGTAAGTGGCAGACGATAAGTTTCAGGTGTATAGCATAGCGATTCAACATTTATATACCTTACAATATGATCCCTGCAAATCTAGTGGCCACCTGTACACCATAAAATGTTATGATATTATTGTTTATATTCCCTGTTCTATATGCTACATTCCTGTGGCTAATTTATTTTATAACAGGAATTTTGTACCTCTTATTTCCTTTCACCTTTTTCACCCATCTCCCCATCCCCTCCCCTCTGGCAACAACCACTTGTTCTCTGTATCTGTGAGAAATATGCTTTTATTTTATTTGTTTTGCCTTTGAGATTCCACATATAAATGAAATCATATGCTCTTTGTCTTTATCTGCTTTACTTTAATACCCACTATGTCCATCTATGTTGTCAGAAATCGTAAGATTTCATTCTTTTTTATTTCTGAGTAATATTCCATTGTGTGTATATATCACATCTTTATCCATTAATTTATCAATGGGCACTTAGGTTGTTTCCATTTCTTGATCACTGTAAATAACACCAAAATGAACATATGGGTCCATATATCTTTTCAAATTAATGTTTCCATTCTCCTCAGATAAATACCCAGAAGTGGAATCCCTGGGTCATAAGGCAGTTCCATTTTTAATTTTTTGGGTAACCTTCATACTGTTTTCCATAGTGCCTGCACCAACTTGCATTCCTATCAACAGTGAACAAGGGTTCCCTTTTCTCCACATCTTTGTGAAGACTTGTTGTTTGCTGATTTATTGATGGTAGATATTCTGACTGGTGCGAGGTGATCTCATTGTGGGTTTAATTTGCATTTCTCTGATGATTGGTGACACTGAGCATCTTTTCATATGTCTATTGGTCATCTGTATGTCCTCTTCAGAGAAGTGTCAGTTCAGGTCCTCTGCCCATTTATTAATTGGATAATTTGGGGGTTTTTTGGTTTTGAGTTGTATGAGTTTTTTAAATAAATTTTGGATATTAATCTCTTATCTGATATATTGGCAAATGTGTTCTCCCACTCAGTAGGCTTTTCATTTTTTTGATGGTTCCTTTTGCTGTGCAAGAACTTCTTAGTTTGAAGCAGGATCTTAGTTAGGTCCTGCTTGTTTACTTCTTTTGTTTTCCTTGACTGAGGAGATATATCAGAAAAAATAGTGTTGTGAGAAATGTCAGAGATTTTACTATATTTTCTTCTGTGGTTTCAAGTCTTACATTTAGATCTACTCCATTTGTAGTTTATTCTTCTGTATGGTATAAGAAGGTGGCCTAATTTCCTTTTTTTTCTTTCTTTTTTTTTTTTTTTGCATGTATCTACCTAATTTTCCCAATGCCATTTATTGAATAAACTGTTTTTACCCCATCATATTTCTTGCCTCCTTTGTCAAATATTAATAACCAAATAGGCATGAGTTTATTTCTGGGCTCCTCATTGTGTTCTATTAATCTGTGTCTTTCTGCCAGTACCATACTTTTTTTTATTACAATGGCTTTGTAGTAAGGTTTGATATCAGATAGCATGATTCCTCCAACTTGTTCTTCTTTCTCAAGACTGCTGTGGCTATTTGGAGTCTTTTGTGGTTCCATATAAACTTTTAGAATATTTGTTCTAGTTCTGTGAAATAGACTAGTAGTGTTTTAATAGATATTGCTTTAATAGGTACAGAACCCATAGATTGCTTTGAATAATACGGACATTTTAATGATGTTAATTCTTCTCATTCATGAACACAGTATATGCTTCCATTTATTTGTATTTTCTTCAATTTATTTCTTCAGTGTCTTATAATTTTCCAAATACAGGTCTTCTAAGTTCTTGGTTAAATTTATTCCTAGGTATTTTTTTAATGCAATTGTAAATAGGATTGTCTTCTTAGTTTCTCTTTCTATCTTTTTAAAAAGATTTTGTTTATTTATTTTTAAAGAGAGAAAGGAATGGAGGGAGACAGAGAGGGAGAGAATCATTGATGTGAGAGAAAAACATTGACTGGTTGCCTCTCGTACATGTCCCATATGGGGACCAAACCCACAATCCAGGCACATGTTCTGATCAGGAATCGAAACTTTCACTTTGCAGGACAATTCTAACCTGCTGAGCCACACCAGTTAGGGCTTAGTTTCTCTTTCTGATAGTTTATTATGTATAAAAATGTAACCAAGTTCTGAATGCTTATTTTGCATCCTGCTACTTTACTGAATTCATTTATCAGTCCTATCACCTTTTTGGTGGAACCTTTAGGGTTTTCTATATACAGTATCTTGCCATCTGCAAATAATGAGAGTTTCACTTCTTCTCTCTTCTTCTCTCCAATTTGGTTGTCTTTTATTTCTTCTTCTTGTCTGATTGCTGTGGCTAGGACTTGCAGTACTTTGTTAAATTAAGAGTGATGAACGTGGACATCCCTGTCTTAAGGAAAATGCTTTAGTACTTCCCTGTTGAGTGTAGTATTAGCTGTGCATTTGTCATATATGGCCTTTATTATGTTGAGGTATGTTCTCTATTTTCCCACTTTGCTGAGAATTGTTATTATAAATGGGTGTTGGATTTTGTAAAATGTTTTTTCTACATCTACTGGTTTGATTATATAATTTTTATCCTTCATTTTATTTATGCAGTATACCCTATTAATTGATTTGTGGATATTGTACCAGTGTTGAATCAAGTAGGAATAAATCCTACTTGACCATGGTGTATAATCTTTTTAATGTATTGCTGAATTCAGTTTACTAATATTTTGTTGAGGATCTTTACACTATGTTCATCAGAAATGTTGGTCTATACTTTCGCTTCTTTGTAGTGTCTTTATCTAGTTTTGGAATTAGGATACTGCTAACCTTGTAAAATGAGCTCGGGAGTCTTCCTTACTCTTGAATTTTTTGGAATAGTTTGAGAAGGACTGGTGTTAATTCTTCTTTGAATGTTTGGCAAAATTCACCTATGGATCCATCTTGACCAGGACTTTGTTTCTTGGGAGTTTTTTTATTCTTGCTTCAATTTCATTAGTTGTAATTGGTCTGTTCAGGTCATCTGTTTGTTTTTTATTCAGTTTTGGAAGACTATATGTTTGTAGGAATTTATCAGTTTCTTCCAGATTGTCCAATTTGTTGGCATATATTTGCTCACAATATTTTTTTATACTCCTATGGACATTTTCACCCAAAGACACCAAAAAAATGTGCTATAACTTTATTTTTACATGCAACTTGAAACAAGACAACCATGGACCTAGAAGTTTAGCTTCCTGAAAGCTGATCCGTGACTTTCCATCACCTTCCAAAGAAGGACTCCCTGACAACCCTCCCCCTTCCATCTCCTTTCCTCCTTGGTAAACAACCTTCATTGCAATAAATCTTCAGTATGTTACAGATTTTAAATAAACAACATTTATTTACTTTCAGTTTATTGTTTATTAGTTATAAAAATTTATTTTTATTGTTCAATTGGCCATATTTTTTGCCTGTGAATATCATTTGGTATTTTGGGTTGAGTGAAAGGCATTACAACTTTTTCCAAGTAGAATTAATGAAAAAATATTTTTATTAAATGTCTTTTCACTTAGTGGCAGGATTTTTTTAGAAATAAATTAAAATCGTTAAATGAGTGACTGGGTTTCTGGTTCATTTTTCTAGCTTTAATTCTTTGAAAATATAAACAAATAGCCATTTCTAATTAAATAAAATGATATTAACAACCTGGTATTTGTCTTTTGTTTTATTTTTGTTCATTTTAATTAAAATCACCACTTGAGTCCTCCTCTTGGTGGCTCTCTTTGTAGGTAGTTAGGTCTCACTTGAAAAATCCTGCTTACTTGCCCCAGAGGTTCTATCCCTGAATTATTTTTCCTTTCCTGGAATGGTGGAGGGCAGAGATCAAAGCAGCAGGGCATCAGTAACGGTGCTAACCATGCCCTCTCAATTGCTGACTGACTTGATATTGTCCAAGAAGGCCAGTCCCCAATTCGGTGACAGGAAAGCTATGCCAAGACAGGAGTCCTGACTCTCTGCAGAGCTTGAGTATTTAATGACTGACAGCAGGACTCCAGCTGGATCAAGAGAACTGGTGGTGGGAGAGAGGGGTGGGGGGAGGAGGAAGGGAGGGAGGGAGGGAGGGAGGGAGAGAGTGGCGCGATCTACTATAGTGCACTATAGTGAGCAGTGGGGAAGAGATGTCAATAAAGTATTTGAAGGGAAATACATATGGATACACACACACATACGCAGAACATACAAAAAGTCAGTACGTAAAGGGATCACAGAGACTAACACTATGTCCTCCACTCGATTTTTTCTACGTTACTTAATGCATGGTGCTCACAAATATTCACTAGGGCAGGATCTTAATGTCAGGTTCACACTGAGACCCCTGAGGCAGTATGAACATAAATCTTGATCTGCCTTGTTTCTGAGATAAATTTTCATAGATTTTGTTTTTCATCTTTTTGGATCCCTGAACCAAATCACTCAAGTACTAAACACATTAAAATAAAAGTCAGTACATTTCCTCAAATCCCAAAATGATGCATACTACTTTTAGTGTATTAGTTTTGCAAGCAACCTTTCTCTTACATGGAATCTGGCTCTCATTCAAATGGTCCTGAGAGAAGACATATGACATTCTTTCAAATTTGATCAGTGGTGACAAGAGGGCTAGATATGTTTTCTTTTGGGTTTTGACGTGACAGTCACAGAAAAACAAAACACAAACCAGTGCTACTAAAGGACAGATATTCTCACAGCTCATCTTGCCTGGGAATTCCTATTAATAGCAAAAAAATTAATTCTATAATAGAGAAATATGCACAATTATTGGTGATATTAATGTGGTTTATGCCTGACTAAAATTTAATAAAAGAGATGGTCAATAATACAGACATTTCAAAATCATTAAAATCATTCAAAACAGCTAGAAAGAAGAGTCTCTTTTTTCTCCAACTTTGCATTATGAAAATTTTCAAACATATAAAATAATTGAAAGAATATTAGGTCTAATAAATATCAATTTAAGTACCACCTAGATTCAACAATTATTTATATTCTTTAATATTTGCTTTATGTATAAATGTATGTGTATTCTTTTTCTGCTAGGTCGTTTGAAAGTGAATTGCAGATGATATAACATTTTACCTGTAAATACTTCAGTGGCAGCTTCTAAAAATAAACATAATCTCCTACATAAACATAATTCTACCAAGACATCTAAGAAAATTAATAATAATTCCATAAAATCATATATCATCTAGTGCACTTGAAACTGTTTTCTCTTCCATTACTGATCTTTGTCTACATCAAGAATTTCTCCAAAGGTTATAAAATGGTGATTTTTTTCTAATCCCATCATTCTTCTACTTTTAATTGTGGAACTTTATTTTTAAATCACTTTTCCTCCATAGATAGGTATGAACTATAATTCTTCCTAAAGAGCGTACAGTAAATCCTTTATTTTTATTGTTTTGTTTTATTTGTAAACATTCCATTTAAAGAGTCAATGTCATGACCACTTCCAACATTGTCAAGTGACTCTCTTAGTCTGGATTCTTAATTTTTATTCTCTGGATGCTCAAATTTCCACAAACTAGAGGAAGGGAAAGCCCCACGGAGTTGCTTGCGAGCCCTTTGACATGCCACGGTTGGTCGTTGGGTGTTTCTTTGTCTTCTGGCACTACATGCCCTTTGTCCATATTGTCCCCCACCCCGAATTTGGAATTAGCCATTTCTCTAATGAGCACTGATTCCTTTGAGTGGGGAATGGTATTTGGAAGACAAGATCCAGGATTAAATGTGCTCATTGCTATTGGGGGTACTATTGTTTCTAAACCCATTAGTGGTTTAGAAATTACAAATTCATGTTGATATTTTCCAGTTTAAATTTAAATAACAGGATTTTGTTCATATTTTTGGTTTTATAATTATACTAGAATGTCATAGCTTCTAATAACTTTTTTTGGTTTTTTATACACTATATATGAGTTTCAAATCTATTATAGCAATGTTACTAACAACAAAATCACCAAATGAAGTTTAAGATTTCTTTGTAGTTGTTTATAATTATATATCCCGCTTATAAACAAGTCTGAGCATTGCATTCAAATGTCAGGTGGCAGAACTCTTTTTCTGTATGATTATGTTAGCATTCTAATATAGAATCAGACTGATTTCTTTCCATTCATTTCCACTTAGGGTCTTGTCTTTTTTTAATACTTTGAATTAATTTTGTCTGTTAAATATGTAAAATATTCATATAATCAAAACTCAAAACTATATTAAAAATTATACTCAAAGGAGTCTGGTTTTCATCCTCCCAACCCATAAGAGTAGCCACGTTTATTAAAACTGACTTATCTTTCCTGCGTTTCTTATGTAATAAGTAAGCAAATAACCACACAGATTTTTATTTAATCTCGCTTCTTATCAAAGGTAGCATGCTACATAATCAAATCAGGATTGTGTTGTTTTTCTCTTAACAACTTACCCTGAAGACCACCACATAAGAATATAGAGTTCTTCCTCATCCTTTTTATAACTGCATAATACTCCAATGTGTGATTGTACTATAATTTATCCAACCAGTCTTATAACCATGGTTCTTGTCTTTCAAGCACAGAAAAATCTCTCCCTATGTTAAAATATAAAACTACACATCAATATTTATATTTTCCCTTTCTGATATATAACATTATCTGTATTAGTTACATTTTTGTAGTAAATATTAAAGCCTTTTTAATTAGACCCTAAGCTTCTTAAACATAAAGATTATCTTATATCTGATATCAAGCAAGTGCTGATGCCACTGTGTATCTGACAAACATCATATTTATTGACCACTTACTATGTTTCCAGTAGTATCCCTAAGTATTTATTTATTCATGCTATGCTTGTTAACTCATTTAACTCATTACATCCCTGAAAGAACCTTATTACTATTTCCACATAACTGGTTAGGTAAGGTGTAGTCTGCTCATGTGACACAGGTTACAGTGGCGGCAGAGGCAGGGTCCAATCCCAGGCAGCCTGGCTCCTGAACTTGAAGCCTTAATCCTGAGAGCATATGGTTTATTAAGAGTTCCCTTTACCTAGCATTTTCCCTGCACAATGCTTGGTGTAGTCAATTTCCAATGAAGTGGCTCAGGTAGAACTGCGGACTTAGAACACTGCCTGGCTGGTGTCCTGCTAATCCTCACTCCTGCTAAGCCCCACTGCTCAGCTTCTCAGCTTCCCCTTCTCTCCACTCACTCTTCCTAACAGGTGGTCAGCAATCAGTGTTCATCAGTTTACGACCACCCTTCCCACACCCCCACTTCAGGGAGATAAGTAGATCCCCCAGTCCTTGTTTGCCCTAATCACACCATGCTCCTTCCCTCAATTGTTCAATGTCAGCTGAAGTTTAATTTTAACTATGAATATAGCTTACAGAGGCTTCCTACCCACCAACCAAATGGTCCAGACTTAACTATAGTTGATGTTGTTTCTTCAAAGAGGTTCAAATGAACCAAGCCCTTATCCAACCGGAAATCAGATAAATATGATTACTTTCTGAAAATAAAACTTTAAAGTAAACATAAAAGAGATAGGTGAACTCACTTAAGAGAATTCCCTATTGAGGAAAAAAGGACTATGTTGATCAGCACGGGAGTTAGTAAGACAGCAACAAAGGAAGAGGAAGCTGACAATGGGAATGTCCATTAAGGAGAGAAGATGATCAGACCCAAGGACTCATCTCATCTGGACCAAGTGGCAGATATATTGTCATAAAGGAGTTGTGAGCCTGAGGTCTTGAACCATCAGATCCCATCCCATGCTCAAGCACTATCATTCTGATATGACTTGTCATCGGTAATGGCCAGCAATTATTGCATAATGTTCCATAAAAAGGAATGCAAAAATCTCAGTAGCTTTCAACAACAAACATTTGTTTCTTGCTTACAGATCTTTGGATTAACTCTGGTTGCTCTCTTTTATTTATTTATTTTTAAAGATTTTATTTATTTATTTTTAGAGAGAGCAGAAGGGAGTAAGAAAGAGAGGGAGAGGAACATCAATGTGTGGTTGCTTCTTGTGTGCCCCCGACAGGGGGCCTGACCTGCAACCCAGGCATGTGCCTTGACTGGGAATCAAACTGGTGACGCTTTGATTCACAGGCTGGTGCTCAATCTACTGAGCCACATTGCCAGGGCCTCTATTTTAGACTTCAGGTTGGGTTAAGATCTTTTCTAGGTATCTCTGATTCCAGGACTCAGGATGAAGGATCATACTTGGGCATACTCTTTTCATTATGCAGGGCAGCAAGACAAGTATAAGTCAAACCACATAAGCACATTTAAGGCTTCAAATTGGATATTTTGCACAGTATGCCCCTTGTATTCCATTGGTTGCGTCAGGACACATGGCCAAGGCCAAAGTCAGTGGGAGCAGATAAATATACTCTGCCCTCAGTTAATCATGGCAAAGGTAGGAAGAAATGGAGGAATTGTAAACAAATAATATTTTTTTAAAAAACATTCCATATAACATATGCACAGGAAGACACTGGACTGTTTTTCCTAATTTTATATGTCTTAGAATAAATTAATAATTTGGCATCCTTGTCTCTGCAAACTTAATTAATATGAGTCTTCTCCAGAAATGCTTGGGTTTTTCCCTGGACTGACTAATCAGGTTTCTGTTCAAGGTATTTGTCAAAAACTGGGCAGGATGACCAACGCTAATAAGTCTACACTCCATAGACAATGATGTTCAAATTTAGTCAACTAGATATTTATTTTGGGGCACAGTATTCCATAGTCACACAGAATTCAGATAGCTTTCACCTCCTTCAAATGTCCCATCCTCTTACCCATGATTTTAAGGAGTGAACTCACATACATCTCTATATCCAGCTAGAAAGCAACTTAGTAGAGTAGGAAGACCACTAGATTTTAATTCAGGCTTGATTTGTGTCCTGATTCTATCAATCATTAGCACTGTCTGACAAATCATTTAATTTCAATGATCCCTCCTTTTCCTTAGTGGTAAAATGAAAGTAATGAATACTCCCTTACTCACCAGACACATTGTGAGAATCTAAGTCAAAAGAGACCAACTATAAAGTGGCAGAGGAATAGAAGACATTATTAATGAGGACACTCCTTTATCACCCATTCTGCTCTACCACCTCTGCTGGCTCTCTCTTCTAGCCACCTGTGTCCCCCACCTCCATGGACACACTGTTCAACTCTAAGAATTATCCAGACCAAATTACAGGGCATTCAATATGTTCAAACCACAGAATTGGTCCATGAATCATCTTTGTATGTGCAGCCTGCTCCTAGCTGATGGCAGCTGTGCACTGCTAATGGCCTCCCAAGCATCAGAGCTGCTCTAGTGCAGCAATTATTTGCATTAATCAAAGGCTTCAAGCAAATCTCCCATTTTTGGCTGAATCGTAAAAGTGTATATTCATGCTGTGCCCATACGAGAGATTTCACAGGAAAAGGGATGCTGCGGGCACATGTTGCTACTGTGGTATTCAGCTCCTCATCAACGTCTCACTCATAGAGGGTCAACTTTGCTGGAGAATATTATCAGTATATAAGCTTTACAAAAGAGAATGTGGTGGAATAAGTGCATAGACACCCTTGCTAATTAATTAATATTTGAATGGAATGAATAGCATTGTTGTATACATTCCGATTCCAGACAGCTCTCTTAAGTGTGGAAACGAGAGCTAATCAACACAGATAGATGCTTTTGAATAGTTCCACGTGGGATTTTAAATGAGTCATCCTCAACCTTGCATTTGAAGGTGATATCACACGCAGACAGAGGCATGAACCCCAGGGATATGAAGTCACTTTCATCCTGAACCAATGGATGGGGTCCATTTGCCAGAGGCCCCATCAACTTCTGAAGGAAGCATCTCAGATAACATGGCCCTGTGGCCACATGAGTCCTTCTTCTCATCCTCAGGACAATTAATAGAAAGAAGACATCTAAATACCAAGACTCAGAGGGTGTGCCCCACCAAATCAGAACAGACTGGAAAACCTAAAAGATACTACAGAAGAGGGCTTTTGGAGTTTAAGAAGACTCCTGTTAAACCCACTGGATTACTCAGAGGTCAAACTAAATCTAAACTCCTTTAACTATACAACCCAGATAGAAAAGAAAAGGGAGGCTGGAAATTTTTCAATCAGTGTGTGCTGACTCGTTCTCTGTGTGCTGTAGGAGTATTAGAATAATGAGAAGGAAATTCTGCAGCAATCGAATTCTAAGAAGCCCACTACATGAGGCAATATTCATTGAGGAGCACAGTGGGTGAGCTGGAGGGAAGAGAGACTCAGCTGGGTTTGAAGAAATTCCTCTCCTCCAGAGACCCCTGCCTGTGTGCCCTGAGTTCTCTAGCCTATCGGTAGTCAACTCAGGTTATTGCTTTAAAATTTCACCCTGTATTTTTTTCTAAAATAATAAGAACTTACATTTTAATGAAAGGATCATTATCATATTCAAGCATATGCTCTCCCACAGGACTTTAACTATGTGCATATTTATGATTCTGCTGGGCTAAAGCTGAAAGAAATTTACAAATGAACAAAGGAAAGGAAGTCTTTGACTTCTGAGAAGACTGTCATAAAATGTTATTTGTAATGATTATTTGTTGTTTGTACTATTCACATCCACTCAACTTTTGTCAGGTAAACACACCCCAGTCTTCTTCTAGAGAATCACTTTCTCCTTCACTCTCAATGCTTCTGTTAGAAGTGATAACTGTCTTGGCTTTAAGGGAGGGGCCATGTGATTCATGTGTTCATGTGAAGTTACACAGAAGTTTGCTAGTGGGTATGTGACTCGACCGAGGTAATAAGTGTTAGTTCAAACTGCTGGGGAAGAAAGGGATTCTTTTTTTGCCTTGGATTTGAACCTGGGACAATATAATCCCAGCACTGTGGGTGGCCACTGCATGGAGGTGACAATGAAGCCACGATGGAGATCCAAAATTAAGAGAGACCTATGTCTGCACTAAGCCCTAGATTTCATGGTTGCATGAACCACTTATGTCTGTTTTTTCACTGAAGCCCATTTCAGCTGAGTTTCTTATGCACCTTTGCCTAAATAGACCATGCCAAAAAGATTTAAAACTATGTTGCATATTTTACCACCCAAAGAAAGAAATATAACATTCCCATGCCTATCTGGCCATCGCAAAAGGTCACACAAGTGCCCCTACCTATCTGTGAGAAAGTGTCAAGCCACTAAGCCAGTGTGGGTGCCTCAGCATTCTCATCTAGGGAATAAGGGGTCCCAATTGGAAGATTTCTTTTCTTTTTTTAAGAGGATTTTTTTAAGGTTTTATTTATTTATTTTTTGTTTTTCTCACATCCCAACCTGGAGCTTGGCCTGCAACCCAGGCATGTGCCCTGACTGGGAATCAAACCAAAGACCTCTTGGTCTGCAGGACAAAGCCCAACCCACAGAGTTACACAAGTCAGGGCCCAACTGGAGGATTTCTAAGGGTCTTTCGGCCCCATGGTTCCACTTTAACACTTGCCCAATAATCTTGACTAGGAGAACACATGAGAAATAATCAGAAAGAAAAAAGTATGTTTTATATTCAATAGGGCACTTACTCAAATGGACAGATTTTTAGTGTTCTTTAATCATCTCTATCCCAATCCCTAAAATCTGATGACAAGGGGCATGGTTTTAAAAAAAATAAATCAAAGAAATATACACCTTAATACATGTACTCCTTCACCTGCGAGAGAGGTCTTCTATGTGAATTAGATTAAGCTATTTTCCAATTTTCAAACCAGGCCAGCTGGGCAAAGACACACCATCTTTGACAAATGAGAAGGAAAGCCTCATTAAAGAGACCATCCACACTCTCTTTTCTCCCTTTTTTTCATCAAGATACTCTGCAAGCTGCAGTTAACGATTGGAACAGTCTGCAGGCTGCAGTTAACGATCCACGTGGTGTTTGTGTTTCTGCTGAACTTGTTTATTTGCATTTAAAAGAGATTTGGGGGTAGATGTAAACACTTTGATGAGATTTATGGCAAAGACAAAGGTCAGCTAACATTTTGATCCGTGGGTAGAACACTGAAAACCATTTTTAAATTGGTAAGCAATGGCATTGCAGTTAATTTTTGGACCATGAGGGATCAGAACAGAAGACATAACTGAAAGGAAAAAGGGTGGGAACAGTGATCTCATTTTTGGAATTTAAATTCTTTCATTTTGCAATCACAAAATGAAGAAAAAAGGTATGTTTGGGGGCCATCAGTCAATATATGTCTGAAAGTAAAATATTGAAATGATACTGGCCATTATATGGATGATTTGAAAGAAAGATATAAGAATGCCATACCTATCAGAATGCCTGCCTTCAGTAGGACCACCTGAAACAAAGGAGAATATGCTCAGAAGCATTCCATCAGCTTAAAGACACCACAGTGAAAAACACAAAACTTCTCTCATCTCAAGAGATTCAGATGCTCACAGAACCCCTGGCTACTTCCTTTGGAAAGATAGATCAATGAATTTTCTGGTTAAAAGACAGCAGAGTCAGGGAGAAATGTCTGGATGAGAACATGTGAGTTTAAGACACAGATTCAGAACTTTCAGTGTGATCTCTGAGACTTAAGACTATCTAGCCTCATTCTCCTACTCTATGCAAGTGAATAGGACAGCATTTATCTCGTAGTTTTTGTAAAAATTTAATACTTTCTCCCTGATTCCACCAAGCTGAAGCCAATGCCTCTTTTTTATACTTCCATCAAAGCTGAGTGTATATTCCTTTTAAAGCCCATACTGGGAGCCATGAACGCTGGCTGAGTGGGTTTCTTTCTCTGCCGGCACACTGCAGGATCATTAGGGACATATTTGTATTCACAGGTTGCTATTGATTGAATATCTATTATGTGACAGGCAGACTCTTGGGTGCTCAGAATTCATCCATGAATAAGAAAGGCATAGCGCCTGTCTTCAGTGGGTTTATAGTCTGGTTCAGGCAGAAAACAGACACAATTTTGCTTTGTTAGGTAATGAAATAAAAGGTATCCTAGATCCTCAATTATTTGTTGAAGGAATGATTAAATTAACAAATGAGTAAATGAATGGATCAATCACCCCTTAATTCATCCCCATTGGAGGCATCAACAATGCCTTAATTATACAGGTGTGGAAATAGAGGATGAGAAGGGTTAAGCAACTTGTCACAATTTCTCATTTGGCTGATGAGTGCTTTGGATGATATTCTCCACCACTTTGTTCAAAATATTTAGAATTGTGAGAATGCCCCTATTTGAAATTCAGCCACAGTTTAGAGAGAGGGAGAGAGGAAAAAAGTAAACCTCTACTTTTCAGATTTATTGGTGTAGAAGGTATAAACGTGGAACCTTTGATCTATAAAACAATGTTCCTGTTGGGAATCAGATGGCACACAGGGTAGACTGCCTACTGCACAGTATTAGTTCCTTCTTTTGATTTTTATTTAAACTTTCTTCAAAGCTTCAAATTCTTCAGTAACTTCCAGAAGTGATAATTGTATCTCTCAGGAGGTATGTCTAATGTTTAAAAAGAAACATTGACTTCTAAGACAATGAAGGAGCTATTTACACTTGCTGCAGCAGCCAAATCTATTTATCAATAGCCTGTGTCTCCTAAATGAGTTAATATAAGTACACATAGGACCAAGACTATTGATGTTTAGTATATCTTGGGCCTTTTAAAATTTTCCCACTGCTGAGTGGCAATGAAAGATAATTTGTCTTTTAACATTGGAGTAAACAGAGCTGTAGTGGAAAGTCCACTGCTCTAGCCCGGGTGTCCCAAAACTGGATCAACTCTCCCCATTGTGTTTTTTCATTTTTCTCCCAGAAAAATGACAACTGGAAAATCTCTTGAAGTCTCATGCAGCTCTGATATTCTCAAATCTAGTATTTCCACTTTATCACTATGTTAGATACAAAGCTCAGTGTTTTAGGTACAGAGCCCTGCTTTTCTGGGGGCTGGAGGAGGTCAGAGTCCTAATGGGTACACTGTGGCATGGGTCAGAGGGGCACTGAATGATACCTTCTCCCAAAACCTCCACCAGCGCTCCACAGGCAGCCACAAAAAGCAAAACAAAAGAAAAAAAAAACCCGAGGGAATCTAAATAAAAAGAGTATGCTGGCTATGTAAATGCAACTTTAGGAACAAAACTCTCAGTTACTCCTCACCCATATACACATAACTCCTACCCCAATACACATGTAAGGGCAATGCCTAAATGTTGCTTCTTTTCCTCAGCCCCTCCAATGGAGAATTCTGGAACCACGATAACTAAGATAACTGCAGATAACGAAGCTCCACGTATAAACAGGAGAGTGAAGTGACTAGAACTGATTCATGTGGTATACATCTGAAAAATTCTTTTGATAGGACCTAGAGTCTGAATAATGTGCATTTTGAGAATAAATTTTAGAATTCTTATTTTACCCTTTCAACAGAAGCACATGGTAAATAAGGAAAAAAAGCAAGAAGAGAGGCATCTTTGAAATTGGAAGCACATTCTCTTTGAGTAACTGAAGTCACAAAAGCAAATGGCACAATGTTCAGAAGTAAAGCAGAGAGGGTGAAGGGTAGGGTGAAGGGTATATTATTAATTAAGTTGCTAACTACTCTAGGCACATAGTCCTGTTGAAGATGAAACATTAGGTCTCAAGTTTGGACTGGATGACTATCTTGGATTTCTTCAAAGGACCTTTTAATACATAGGCAGACTCTGTGAAAAAGATGCATAAGTAAAAAGTAGGTAAATAAGTTATTCCATTAAAAAAGATATCAAGAGCCAGTTAAAAATCAATCCAGAGTTATGTGAAATTTCAAAGTATGAGATAATGGCACTCAATAAGAGAACTCTTCAACCAAATTGACCCAGATAGTTGATTGTCACGCAATTCTGAGAAAAGAGAGCTGAAAATTGGTTTCTTGATTACACAGCCCTCCCTAGAACCACTCTTCAGAATTACATCTGCACAGGTTCTGGTGCTGAGGGAGGTTCTATTCCTTTTAAATACCTTGCAACCCTTGTCCCCACTGACAAGAGGGCAAGAAGGTGCCTGGTAGACTCATAACAGACTCAGCAGCTCTCTATCCTTCATTCACTCATCAAATTTATGTTGAGTTCCTAATAAGTAGAAACACTGGATAAGATGCTGGGAGTGCTGTGGTGCAAATATCAGACAAGGTGTTTGCCTTCACAATTTTGCAATCTAGTTAGTGAGTGGGTACGTGGGGGTTCACAGCCACTAGCAACCCCTGAAAGACTGTAAGCACCCACAAGAAGGGATTTGGGTCTTGGTAGTGGAAGCAAAGTGTCAAAGGCCACTGCAGCCCTGGGTGGGTAGCTCAGTTGGTTAGAGCATCATCCCAATAGGTCAAGTTCATGGGTTTGATCCCCAGTCACGGTACGTAAAAGAAACAACCAATGAATGCATAAATAAGTGGAACAACAAAATGATCTCTCTCTCTCTCTCTCTCTCTCTCTTGCTCACTCTCTCTCCCCCCAACTTCTTTTTCCCTTTCTCTTTGAAATCAATAAATAAAATTTAAAAGATATTAGACGGCCATTGCTATTTTTAAAAAAAGGATAATCATGGTATGTGACAGTAACCATCATAAGTCTTGAGTTAGACTGCAGGATGTGTATAAGCTTCCACTGGCTCTCTCAACTTTCATTTTACCTTGCTTCTATTTGCATAGTTTAGAAAATGTAAAGTGACATTTCCTGGATTCCCTGGCAGCTAGGATTTTTTAGTGTGAAATGTGTTTTCCTAACTAGATACATTTGCAAGAGATTAAGACTGCCCTGGTTTAGTGAGGCAGTGGCCACTTCCCCATGCATGTGGCCATCTGCTGAAAAGCAAGTTCCAGCAGGTGAGTGTTTACAACGGTGAATTTCATCTCATGTAGACCCACTCGGTGGGTATAAGGCAGTTTTGTCAAAGCAGGTCTTTTGACACCTGGATTATAGTTACAGTGCTGAACCTTCCACCAGCAGTCTGGGAGAAACCTCATTGACTTCAGCTCTTCTAATTGCCCCTTCATGTATTAGTCAGGGCTCTCCGGAGAAACAGAATACATGTATGTGTGTTTTTCCCCAGTGACTGTCTCTCTATGTTTATGCAATCTCTTTTCCTTCTGCCCTTTCTTTCCTCCTCTCTCCCTCCAACCCCCTCTCTTCCTCTTTCCCTTCCTTTCTTCCTTCTTTGCCTCTACATTCATATATATAATTCTGATCATGTATGTACGTGTGTGTATAGAGAGAGAGAGACAGAGAGAGAGGAGAGAGAGAGAGAGAGCAAGAAATCCCACAGTTTGCCACCAGTGACCAGTGGTATAAGCCTCCACCTGAGTCTGAATGCTCAAGACTGAGGAGTGCCAATACCTAAGAGCAGAAGAAGTTGGATGTTCCAGCTCAGGCAAAGAGCAATCTTGCACTCCCTTTTCAATTATTCTTACATAGCTTGCCATTTCAAATGTCAGTCTCTTTCAGAAACATCCTCACAGACATGCTAACAAATCATTTACCAGCTAGCTGGGCATCCCTTAGCCCAGTCAACACATAAAACTAACCATAACACTTTGATTTTGTAAAGACTTATAATTCCAGGTATTAAATCTCTTTTGCTTGAAATACATAGTGTTTCCTGTTTCCTACACTTAACCTTGACTTAAAAACATAGTCAGATCATGGCCACATTCAAATGTTGAGCTTGCCTGTCTATCCCCAGCACCAGAAGCAGACCGGACATATTGAGTTCAGCAGAGTAGGAGAAAGCACACTGGGAGGGTTCAGAAGGAGTCACTCCAGGATGTGCTTCTGTGGGATGCAGATTGTTTGAGTTAAAGAAAACTTTAGCCTCGGGCTCAAGAGAATCTTCTGCCTCTCCCTTAATTACCCATAAGAACTTGAACTAGGGGCCTTGCCCATAGTAAGTCATTATTAGACACAACCTCTCTTCTCCTGTCTATAGGGCAGAACGAACTCCTATTTACTAAGCATCTGCTGTTCTCATCACCTTACAATGAGCCTTTGAAGTCCCCAGGGTGCATTACCTCATCCCTAGCTCAGGATGTCTTATATACTTCAATCCTACTTATTCTCTCAAAACCTTTCATGCATGTGAGCACATGGGATCTTTGACTCGCTCATGTATGCAGAGTTCCCGTACATATGTATGGATGTGTGTATTTATTTTCTCTTGCTAATCTGTTTCATATCTACTTGATTATTAAACCAGCCAAAAGTACATTGAGGATAGAGGAAAATTTGTTCCTCCCCTACAACACCTGCAGACCTCAAGAGAAGATGGGAAATCTTTCTCATCCAAGTATTCTGGAAAAACAAGTTAAATACTTACTACATGACTTTACTGCTTTAGGATGAAAACTGTTATATACAATATGAAATATTTAGACTAGAGAGGATTTACGGTCCTTCCAGCTCTGATTCTACGACTGGGACTGTCATTCAAGCCTACAATGCAGCCAATTCGTGCTCATAACTGCAAGACGATTAAGCTGATACCACAGGTCCAAGCACTCCATGGCTTTTCCAAGGCCACACAGCTACTGAATAGCAGAGTGGGGTGATTTTAAAGTGTGTTCTCTGACATGTCTCCTTTGAAAATGTAGAGAGTCTAATTCCCCTTTCCATGAATGTGGGCCAGATTGTATGACTCACTCTAACAAGCAGAATATGGTAGGAATGATGGTGTGTGACTTTCAATTTGAAGTCACAAAAGACACTACCACTTGTGCTTTGCCTCCCTTTGAATAGCCTGTTTTGAAGAAAGCCAGTGGCTATGTTGTAAGGACACTCAGCAGCTTCTAGTGAGCCCCGAAGGGAAAAAAACTGGGGCCTCCTGCCACAACCAGCATCAGCATACTGGTGCAGGGAAGGAGAAAGAAAAAACCTTCTCTTTCTATCCTTTTAGGTTCTCAGCTGGGCCTCTGTAAAAACAGACAGGGTAACAAGAGAAAAACAGACAGAAATTTATTAACATGTATTCATCATCTATACATGGGAGAAACTTGGAGATGAGTAATTCAAAGGGGTGGTTGGTTGAAATTTGGGTTTATATACCAACATGGGCAAAGACAAAGGACTAGGTAAGTTATGGGAAGGCAGTCAGGAGTAAAGAAGGGTTAGTATGTTCTGAAAATGTAAGTCAGTGTCTTCTCTATGAATGACTCTGTTGTGATTAAGAGTCATCCTTCTCTTCTGATACAGAGAGGGAGACAGCGTTAAAACTGGGTATTTCCTTTATAAATGTAAATTTCCCTTACAAAAGGGACATGTACACTCTGTCTTCAGGACTATCCTGTTTATTCTGTTTCTCAAAATAATTTTTATGTCAAAGAGCCATATTTTGGGGGTGCATAACTGGTCTCCTACATCAACCCCATGAATGAGCCACCTTAAAGCAGATTTTCTAGGCACAGTTGACTTCAGATGACTTCAGGCCTAGCCAACATCTTATTACAACTTCATGAAAGGATCCTATTACAGGTGGAATTTTATTTTTATTAAAAAAAACCTTGAAGTCCTAACCCCCAGTACCTGTATATGTGACCTCATTTGGAAGTGGGGTCTTTAGATGCAGTCAGGTTAAGATGATTAGGGGGGTCCTAATCCAATATGACTGCTGTCCATATAACAAGGGGAAATCTAGACACAGAAGACAGGTACATGCAGAGAAAAGACTATGTAGACACATACCAGGAGAAGACAGCCATGGGACAATAAAGACAGAGATTAGAGTGTTGCATCTATAAACTAAGAAAAGCCAAAGACTGCAGGCAAACACCATAAAATGGAAGAGGCACAAAAGGCTTCTCTCTTATGGGTGTTAGAAGGAGCATGGTCCTGCCAATATCTTGATTTTGAACTTTTAGCCTCCAGAATCGTGAGACATTAAGTGTCTGCTGTTTTAAACCACTCGGTTTGTGGTAATTTGTTACAGAAACCCTAGAAAACTAAAACAAATAAAAGCCAAAAAAAGCCTCTCCTGAATTCCTGACCTAAGAGACTATGTTAAGATAATAAGTGTTTATTGTTTTAAGCCATTAAGTTTTACAATATATTATGCAGAAATACTTTAACAACATTTGAACTAGAACAGAACTCAAGCCTTCTGACTTCAATTCCAGTCATCCTTCTCCTGTATCAAGCTGTTGCTTACAATCTTGGAGAATGAGAAAGGTCATAAATTGTTAAACTGTGTTGGGGACATTGGTGAGACAGCAAAATTGCCTTCACGGAGGAGAGTGAAACATCAGACAGTAGAACTAATCTCACCTAGGTTTGTGAGAGTTCTACTTCCCTCTAGAAGAGGAATCAAATGAACAGCACTCAGGGATAAAATGTAGCAAGAGACATTATATTACAAAGAGCATTATATGGAACTACTGGGCTACTCCCCAGATAGTGTTGATTGATAGGTGATGGATGGATGGAAGGAAAGGGAGGGAAGGAGGAAAAGAGGGCTGATGAATGAACAGAGAGAGTCACTAGGAAAAAACACACAAAAATAAATAATAGATATCCATGCGACAGAAAGGTAGAATTGTGACTCGTTATCTTTTCTTTTTCAAACTGAATTATTGCAATTTTTTTTGACAGTTACTTTTCTCTAACTTATAAATAAAATCTTTGTTTTCTCTCTCTCCCCCCAATTTTTTAATGCATCATTTTTGTCTTCTAATGGAGGGAAGTATGTATTTACATCTTCATTAATAATTTAAATTCAATATCATAATTTTAGATGTCTTCTGTTTAATGTTATCAATTTATTGATTAACATTTGATCTAAATTAAATCTCAGAAGATCTGAAGCTTGAAGAAGAAAAGGGAAAGAGAGATGTGATGTTTTGGCTCATAGTTTTTCTTCCCAGGAAGTAACTGGGTGCAATGTGGCCCAGCACAGGGTCCAATGGGAAGGAGGTGGGGACCAGCACAGCAGACCATTGCTTAGGCAGCTATAGGGATATTATCTTACATAAAATGATTTTAAGTCTTAAATGCAACACCACCAAACATCACTAGTATCTGTTGAATTATTTTTCCTCTTAGTTGGTATGACAAAAGGCCACTACTTCCAAAACAGGAAAATTCCTCCCTTTTCAAATAATAGTAACCATAGAAATTTTTAGTAGTTTCTTTAAACATTAACTCCATGGGCACTGAGTGGGTAGAGGATGTAATTTCAATTTTATCCTTCAGCCTGTGGTTATCATCCAAAGAAGTTACAGATAAACAAAGCATGCAGAGCTTACACGATCAACATATCCACAAAGACACCCATTTCATGAATTTGTTCCATCCCAACACAATTGACGTTAATATTTCCTTTGCAGGTTTGTTTGTTTTTTAATCAAAGCACAGAAAACAGCAAAGGAAAATGATCATGTTTTTTGGACCCACCGTATTTTCTACAAAGCCACTATTGGCTGTGATTAAGTGAAGACAAAACTACATGCTGTGGTAGTTGAAATACTTCTGGAATTTATTAACTTCTGTATACATGCTAAGGCCAAATGAGCTTCTTTAATTTCCATAATGAAATTGTTTTTGTAAAGTTAAAAATACTGTAATGAGGCCAAAACGGTGTGTTTTCAGGGGGCTCCCATGGTGAAACAAATGAGATTTTAGCTTCTATAATTGGGCATACTGCAAGCTGGATTGATGCTGTCCTCAACACAGGATGTTTGTTATCCTAACAAAAAAGAGGTCTACAGCTGTCAGCACAATGCGAGAGGGCTTTCAAGAAGCCAAGCCACCAGGAGGAAGACGGCTGCTCTCTGGCTGGGACCACCCAAAGGGAAAGATCAAGTAGAGAACAGAGCTTCTCTTCCCTGATTAAGAACTTATTCGTAAGGTAATTTGTTTACAGCTATCAAAGGGAAGCTTTGGAAGCAACCGGGGAGAATTCCCAGAATCCTCTGAAAGAATGTTATTTGATTAAGCAATGAATATGGATATCCCCCCCCCTTTTTTGTCCTCTTATGAATTAAATCTCATTACCTGTCAACACAGGCCTTTGGAGTCTTACTGTTCCTGTAGAAAACAAAAGTTAGGCCCATTTTGTTGAGGAGGCTATTGCCAAACTCTGCTGGTGAGCTGCCACACTGGATACCATGGAAACAGCCTATAAACCTCTTTGAGCTTTGGAATGGTTTTGATGTAATATCGTCTTCATTTATTTTTAACCATTACTTTCAGCTATGAAAGGAAGTAAAATAGAAGGCTAGTCAAATTAAGTTTTAGCCACCAGAAGTAAATCAGTAACTGCATTTTTCTAGTTTGTAATGGGTGTTTCATTTGGATATAAATATCCAAAAGGATCCAGAAAGATAAGTAATTTTGCTGTAAAGTTTTGCACTATTCAGTTACATTTAGTAGGTGTTAGACAAATGAACGATTGGTATACTATCAAAATATATGAAAAATTAATAGTATATTCACCAAATGAATTCAAATCTCCTAAATCCAATTATTCAAAGGGATAAATATTTAAAGGATAATGTGAGCTGCTATAGTAGGCTATAATTATACATTGCGGTGGTAAAATGTGCGTTTCCACAGCATAGTTCCAAAATATCCTTTTTGTATTTTCTAGAAGAGAATATTATAAATCATCACACAAGAATTAGATGAAATAGATTTTACTAGAGTAAAACTTCCTCTCCTTGCCCCCAACAAATAGCTTCTACTTTACATTAACTTTATTGTTGTTTCCAACTTGTTCAAAACATCAAACAAGTCCACTATAATAAAACAAAAGACTGTTACTTGCTACTCTTCTTCCTTTTATTGGTCTTAGTTTACATTTCTATTTTTTTAATAGGTTTTCAAATGCCAGTCATTTCAGAAACTCTGATAAATCCTATTATTTTCAAGGTGCGTTTAAATATAAAAGAGACTATCTGGGGGAAAACAGCAAAGCTTAATTGTTAACAGCTGAGTCTCCTGAGTTCAAGAAACAGTGGGTTGGGATCTTAAGCCACTCCCATTGATTGCATGGCCTTGGGCACTTTAACTCTTTAAACTTCAGTTTCTTTTTTTTTAATTTTTTTCCTTTTATTAATTTTAAAGAGAGAGGAAGGGAGGAGGAAAAGAAGAGGGAGAGAAACATTGATGTGAGAGAGTGAAATATTGGTTGGTTGCCTCTTGCACCCTGACTAGGGAACAAAATCTGCAACTCAGGCATCTGCCTTGACCCAGAAATTGAACCTGTGACCTTTCCATTTGTGGGAGGACACTCCAACCCACTGAGCCACATTGGCCAGGGCAAAACCTCAGTTTCTCAATCTGTAAACTGATGATCCTAAAATTTATCTATCTCACTGAGCTGCTGTACCAAATGTGATCATCACACGGAGGTAGTGCCTGTGTGTTATAAGTTGTTAATTAATTTATGTGATAAGGATGAAGTGATGAAGGTGATGATGGTGATAACAATGTTGACCCAGAGGATTCATGCACCACAAAATACTATATATTTGAATATACCTGGACTAATCTTTCCAGTGCCTGAAAACAAGAGTTTAAGGTGATCAGAGTGGGCACATATATACATGTAGAATATATTTTGTCATTCTGTTGTTTATGAAGAGGAGCAGAATATGGCACCCCAATACTTGCCACTTTGGCGTATTGATTATTGTGAGCAGAAGGAAAGTGAAGAGAAGCGGATAAAAGACAAAGTTTCTGTCCTTTTCTTCTCTATGTAAAGACAGAACATAAATTCCCCTTGTGAGGGTGTTCTCCTTTTTCCCCATTTTCCATACCGAGAAATGAGTAATAACCTTAACACCAGAGACAATAGGGCATTAAAGAAGGGTCTACACAAGCAAGACTTTCTTACAAACTAGCCCTTATCCAGCATTAGATTCTCCCCATATTTGCCTCCCCACAATTCAGGAGGCATCTAGAAGCTCAAAGGTCATTTCTATTTTCTCGTTATTTCTCTACAAATTTATTGTTCTTGTGTTCAATGCTATATAACCCCAAGTTCTAACTACTCCTTTGAGTTGCTCATCACTGGGTGCTCCTCCTGGCCTGTGTGATGCACGTGTTGATAAACTTTTGTTTGTTTTTCTCTTGTTAATCTGTCTCGAGTCACTCCAATTTGCAGGGCCCTAGCCAATGAACCTAAAATGAATAGAGGAAAAAAGATTTTTTTCCCTTCTCTTATACTTGTTACAAAATACATCTTAGGTGGGAGGCACGCAAAACGCCTCAGTGTTAGAGACAGGAGTGACTGAAGAAAGAGGAGTCAGGAGACTTTTTTAATTAAAAGGCGAAGATGAGGAAATGGAGACAATGGCGTAGCCACAGATGCCTCAGACAGCCCCAGGAGGATGTCTGATATTAGGAATGACTAGAAGCAGAACTCTGCTATCGAATGACAATAATCATTAAACAGAAATCTTCAAAGAGGAGAAACAAGCTTCATATCATTGGAACTGTCCAAACTGGAGCCATATGCCTGAATATTTCTTGGAGGAAACAGATCAGTAAAAAAAGAAGATAGTAGTATGATGTGTTAATGGAAATCTACCAAACAAACTGTTTTCACACCAAACATGCCAATAGAATTATGGTTTCCCAAGCCAGGAGAGGCTCCATGGATACTAACCAGAGGAATTATCTCATATCCCTCCTAGACCAAAAGTCATTGTATGTTCTCTGAATCTTCTGCTTTTCATAACATTTAATTAGGTCTATTTCATATGAATCTAGCACGTGATAGCAAAAGCTGCTATACACGAAGCCAAGAGCAAGAAAAAATTAGCTAGATTAAACTGAATTATTTAGCTTAAATATACTACTAATATTCAATGAACAATTCTCCTTAATAATGTTGATCCACATGGTGTCTGGCTCTGAAAGTTACTGTTTGTTTTTAGGTTAGAATAACCATTTCATAGCCATTGAAATCGTTTTCTAAACAATTTATACCAACAGGTAATAATAATAAACTCATTTTATAGTCTCAAATCCCTTACGGCATATGGATACCTCAATTCACTAACTGACCATTTTCTCTTTAAGTATAAAGCGTGTGTCCGAGTGTGTGTGTGCATGTATATATGCTCTTAAGAAAGAGCATTTATTCATTTATATTTTCAGAATGAATTTTCAATTGTGCAGTCTTTTGCAACATCGCCACTCATCTCAGACATGAATACTGTAACATGTATGGGCATAGCTGAAGCAAATTTATCATGACAGCAACCAAATAATAAATCTGTATCTCTATAACCAGTTCCATTTCCGAATAATTTCTCTGTCGCACATTATTTTAGTCTGGCAGATTGCTCCATTCTTTTTTTTTCTTCCCTTTACTTTGGGGTTAAACTGAACTTTCGAATTCACATTATTTTGCAGATAGCATGTCACCTTCACTTAAGTTGCTATCTCTGGCATTTCTCTTCTATCAGCTGAAGCAGTTAATTTACTTGCATTGACCAGCCAACAGTGTAATCTACCACCTGATAATTGTGTTCTTCTTGGGCCACCAAAGTCTTTAAAGACAAAAAAAAACTCTTAATTTTGGTGATTTTATAGTTTGAATTCTTATGATTTGATCTGAATTCTTTCATTTGCTGAGGAATCCTATGACTAGGTGGGATTTTTTTTTAAATCACATTTATTCATTTGTGTTGTGTAAGAGGACCCTTCACATTATATTGCAACACATGCAGAAATACTAAAATTTCAAACAGTGAGATGTAAACAGTATGCATTGTTAAGGGCTATTGGATAAATTATTTGTTCATACATGAGCTGGTTATTCCAAATAAAATCATTTTTGCCACTCATCTTATTAAAAGAATGGAGAACTTTGTAAGGGGAGCAGACAAATAAATATTATGTCCTACTCAAAGAGATGTGTTCTAAGACGTGCACATGCCAACAACAAAACGTTGTAAAGCTGGAACGGGATGCTTGTGGAACCCACGAAGTTATACCAAGAGTAAATATTTCTGTTAATTCAAAAAATGTTAGACAATTTAAACCTGCTAAAGTTGAATTTCACAGCTATTTTTGTCTTCTGTAAATAATTACTATTTCTACTTTTCTCTAGACAATTATAATACCAGAAAATGCTAATTCATACTTACCAAGATAAGATAGAGTGAGAAACCAGAAACACGCTCTGTTCAGTCTGTTACTTTATCTTGGACTAAGAAGCCGCAGTTTTGACAGTGGGACCATCTGCTACTAACTTTTCTCCTCATCATCATGCCAGTCCAGTCAAAAGCAATTAAACCTGTTTTGCCATTATAATATGTAGATAATGATGATAAATTATAGCTTTAAAATGAGTCTCAAATTATGCATACGCTAGGTATTTTCCTTACAGCTACTGATATAAAAGATATTCCTGTACTTGTGAAATTTTTCGGCTATTTTATTAATGATGTTAGCTCCATAATGAGCTACCTACCAGGATATTTTGCAGGCACAGAGCCTAGCAATCATTATAAATCTATTTATATGCCAGTAAGACGTTTCTCCAAGTGGAGCGCAGGGCTCTAACATTCTGCATCGCCGATGAACAAAATATATAGCACATGCGGATCTGACTTGCTATGTTTTATTATGTCACATAATCAATAAAACGCATAAATACCACAAATAAAAAGTAGCAGGAAGAAAATTCTATGGCTCCAGCACAACATGGGGTTATGCAGCAGAGAGAAGATGAGGCTTAATGATTTCCAGGAACAGAGAGAAAGCTATCATTCTCGAGGCGAGACATACATTACCTCTGATTTCCATCAAAAATGTTTGGACTTTTTCCAATGTAGAACTATGAATAAGCCAGTGTTCCAAAATGGTAACTAATATCAATCTTAAAAAAAAAAAAGTCAATGGGGATTGCCATATTGGACAACTGCACTATTTATTTGGTTTGGCTTTTGATGCTTACAGCTGCTACTATAATGATTTTTTCCCCCAAAGATTTGTTACAGTTTTGTTTCCACCTTTTAATTATGTCAAAAAAAAAAAAAAACCCCAAACAAACAAGAAATGCAGCAAATGCCTTGCATATACAAGAAATTCCATTCAAATACTCTGTTGGGGTTTCCCACCCCAAGTCACAGCATTTAAAACATTGAAGATACTGTATCTTTACAGAAGGTAACTAGTGTGGTTTTGCTAATTGAGAATCACAGAACTGAGGCCCTTCTTGTGTCCTGCCATTATTTCCTTCAGCAACAAATCATTTGGCATGGTAAACACGCATTAATTACGGATATCCAACTTTCTGTTTTTTCATCAAAACACAGACTAATGATTATTGGGAGAAAGAAAGGAACAATTTTGTCTGAAAGAAAAGCAACTCTTAGCAACATTGGAAAAATGTTCCGCCTAGCGGTGAGTCATTACAGCCTATCTTTTTCATTTACTATGTAAGACTCATAAGTAAGTCAGGGGGAGGAGGAGCATGGAAAAATGAGAAACTCACCAATTATATTTGCTACAATGCTATATAAATGGATGCAGCTTATTGATATTTTAATAGGTCTTCTCCCGCCCTAAACTGAGAACAGGAATCTCAATTGCAGCTAATCATCCATTTGCAGACAAAGGCATTAATCATTGTGACTCAGGCAAGGACCCACCTGGATTTCACGCCATTCTTCAAATCATCACTTTAAGTCATACCCTTAGCATCCCAGTGTGCTTCCCCAGCCATTGTGAGTAGCAAGCACTTATCCAGGGCACACAAATTGCCAACTGCAGGAACCAACAGTTTCAGCAGGATTTTTATATTTCATCCCCCGCCCCTTATTTATGGTATAGAGCCTTGCAGTAATAGTAAAGTTGTACAGTATGGGAGACGTATGGTCAAAGTCTTGCATTGGGGAAAATATTTCAAACCTTAGAGAAACAAGTAGATTGCTTCCCGTCAGTTCCCCATCTGTTTAATGAAATGTGTGTTGTGAGTGGGATGTACGCAAATAATGGTTAAAAAAAAAGGACTTAATGTGCCAGAAAACAGCTTTTGCAATGCACCATTTAAACACTCTAATATTGGCCTTAGCAGAGAAAGTGAAAAGAGGAGGAATATAATAGGATACAAAAAGAACACAGAAGGAAAGAGCGACCAACAGAGAGGAAAGAAGAGGCAGTTGCATGCAATAGGAAGGGTGCAGAACGGCACCCTTGTGCGTGGGGCTCCGAGAGGTGACTAAGCATAGGGGACCGAGGCAGTGGGAGGAGTGGCGAGCAGGACAGAAGCAGCTTTGGAATCTCCCAGCTCCAGATGTAACTCCAGCTCCACCAGCTGTGTAATCGGACTTAATTTTCCCAGAGCCTCTTTTCTTCATGTCAAGTGGGGAAAGCCAGCTACCTCATAGGATCGCTACGAAGATTGAAAGAAATATCACCTATAAGTATCTACTCATGCCCCTTGCACAAAGTGAGGTGCCAATAAAGGGCATGTGACATGATTCTCTCTTGGGCCCAACATTCATTTCTGTTTAAAAAATACTTCTCTTGATAAGCAAGTTGTACAGCATCATTATGGCAAATATTTGCTTCTGGTTCCCAGTTTCATCCATATATGCTTTCTCCTCATAGTCAGTCAATCCCCTGCACAATAAAGACCTCCTCCCCTCCTGCCCCTTCTGGTCAGCCAGGAAAGTATCATTTCCAAACCCCTGGTTCTCAACCTTGGTTGCATATTAAAATCACCTGGGATTTTTTTTTTTTTAATAAGAATGCTAAAGATCCCGATTGAATGATCTGGACTTCAAGGTTTTGGAAAGCTGCCTGGATGATTGGAATGCGCAGCCGAGGCTGAGCCCAGGGCTTCATCCTGGGAGCAGGCGAGACAGGGAGCCGAGCAGAGGTGCAGACAGCCAACAGGCTAAGTCTAAGCTTGCAGGTTCATATTTTTAAAGGAATAAAAACATTTTCTATTCTGGGAAGGTGAGTGGCATTTGGTACACAGTATCTTTTAAACCTGGTCCAAAACCAGCTAAAAAAACATCACGTATTCCATTTTTCCCATTTGGCCTCTTCATTCTCATCAGCAGCTGCCAATGTGTTGCCATGTTTTTATTTCCCTTGGCAGAGAAGGCAGATTGCTCCCTGAAGAGCACGTGCCAATCAAGAGGATGGTAAAGATGATATGCGGATCATCAGCATCCTTCCCTTTGCCCGCACAGGAGCATAAATTATCCTCCCCATGATCTCAGCCTCCAGCTCCTGGGTCACATCTCCGTCCCCATGTTTAGTCTCTTCAACTTGGACACCCGGCCACTCTGCCTTTCCATCATTTAACCGTTTTCATTTCCCAAAATCCAGGGAATATTGTGAGTTTCTTTTTAGTATTGAATCATAAATATGTGGTACTTCACTGAAACTGTATTTTTTTAAAAAGGCACCCTTGACAAATTTTTTTTTTTCAGTTAAATCCTTTTCTGGAAATTAAAGGGTAACATGACTAAAATTAGACCTAAGCCTGATTTACCTGAAAGTTAATCTTACTGTGCTCCAGCAAGTGTGTTAATTCTTCTAATTCTCCTTTCAGGGAGAAATTAAACCACCCGCCCACTCTCTTTATCAAGTTTGTGAAAACACTGCTTTGTGTTGCCGCCTCTCTACCACTCTACAGTGGCAGTTAACTGATAAACGCTAATCCAGCTCTGTTGACATCAGTCAATTATGCTAGTGCTAAACAAAAATAGTCCAGGATGGAAACATGCTGCATGAATTGCTATTGTATCAAAATAGCCATATTGATTTCAACTCTATTGTACAAAGAGAAGCTGAAAAGGGTTTTCCAAGCAGAAAGTAAGAGGAAAGGAGCAAGGGAATGCTTTCTTTTTTATTTTATTTTTTAATTTTTTGCATTGGCGTATACTAATTTAGAACTGATCCTTGAATCTTACCCTCCTCTCGATATGGTTGTTTTTTTTTTTTAAATTTAGAAGCTATTTTAAAAGGTTAGGAAGGTCTGTTGGTCTGTTGCTGTAGCAACAGTCATCCCCAAGACACAGCATAACTAATAAGTTAACCTGATGCACCTAGCTCCAACCATCCGGCATAAGCTGCAAAACTGAACTGCTGAGAATCACTGGCAACTTTGCTCAGGGAGGAATGGTGCAAACTGATACACAAGGGAAGCCGATAATCCAATTTAGAAGTGCAGATTCTCATTTCAGTTTCATTGGCATGTTCATTTTGAACTAAAGGGATCTGAGCAGTAATTCTATAAACAACCAGCACTTAGAAATCAGAGGCAACAAGATTCTCTAGACGTATAATTGCTTTTAAACCAGGCAACCTGAAATTGTATCTGCCTGGTGTAGCGGGGGAAGGAGGGAAACCTCTCAGCTGGGAGAGCGGGTGGCTGGCCCAGGAGCGCTAAAGGTGGGCCTGGCGTGGGTGCTGCAATATCCCCAATAACATGATTCAGCTCAATAAAATTCAGCAAGGATTTTTTGTGCCTCCATACATTTTACATAAACTAATTTTGTAATTCAAATTTTTTAATATCAGGAGAACTAATTATATAAAAAGACCTGGTTCACATCACTGGTCTGCAGCCATGAAAACTTTGCTAGGTTAACATAACTGCTCTAATTCTGCTTATATCATCTCTAAAGTGGTGATGAGAGTTGCATCTACTTCATAGGTTGTAAATGTTCAATGGGCCAATAGTCCACGTGTTTATCATAGTTCTTAATATTGGCCCTCAATTTTAGTAATTTTTATCTATCCTTTCTGTTCATATTTTGAATACTGAAGAAAGATAATATTGCCCACAGGCTTCTTCAGCATTAAAAAAAAAAGTTCTCCAATAGAAGGGGGAAATAATGATGTATAGAGTTATCATTCCTGACTATTTGGGGGGAGATGAACACAATTAGAGATATTCAAAAGTCTGAATACCTAAAGTAGAGTACTTAAATTTAGAGCTTTAAAAGTTGCTTGTATGAACTAAGTAATAGTAATAAGCCACCCTAATCAGGACTCTGAGCCGTCTACTGCACCCTGCCAGTCACTGAAGACCTTCATGTGGCAGCGTCTGGCACATGCATCCTTCCACCCTCCATGCGGCTCCCTCAGCCCTGGATTCCCAGAGCACCACGGTCTCCTAGCATCCCTCCTACGTCGCCGGTCGCAGCTTGGTTGGTTTCTCATCTCTCCCTAAACTTATAAATGTAAAGGGTCTCAGGAGTCAGTCCCTGGTCTTCTTCTTTCATTCACTCTCAATCCCTTGGTGATCGTGTCTAGTCCTATGGGTTTCAATGTCATGTACATACTGACACGTCTTCCATTTGTATCCCTTGCCTTGACTTCCCTGAACAATGGACTGCCTACTCAATGTTCCAACTTTGGCATTGAAAAGACATTTCAAAATCAACATGTCTCAACAGAACTGAACCTCTCACAGACCTCCAAACCATGTTCTACCTAAGCCCTCTCCAATATAGTTCATGGCAAATCCATCCCTGCACTACAGATGCCCTTGACTCCTTCTCCTTCCATGCCTGTGGGCTCTGTGTTCAAAATATATCCAGGATCCAATCATTTCTCACAGCCTCCACTTTTTTCACCTCAGTGGGCCATTAACACGGCCAATGCCTAGATAACCCTATTAGCCTCCGAATGGGTCTCTGCTTTTACCTTTGCTCCCCTAACACAATAGTCAGAGAAATCCTTTCAAAATATAAGTAATATCATGCATTTCTTCTTCTCAAAATGCTGCAATAACTAAAGAGTAATCAAAAGCTTTAAAAGGAATTTGTATGTACTAAATAATATTAATAACATCATTCCCTACAACTTATCCTGTAATTAATTTCTCTCCAGCCACTCCAACCTCCTCGCCATTCCTAGAATATTCCAGTTATGCTCTTCATGATCTTTGCTTTAACTGTTCTCACTGCCTGTCATATGCATACACAAAGGACAGTGATTTCATCCCCAAATGCAGGAATAGATCCTGACTAATATAAAATAATTGGAGCATGACATTTAGCTGGTGACAGCCATTGGTCCTGGGGTGGTGAGCTGCTCTAGTAAGACTGATGAAGAACTTCCATCCAACATTTGGAGGTTGAGTTTCTCTCGGACTTGAGAAAGCAAACATGAAGTCCATGTTGCAGCCATAGGAGAAACACCCTTATCAGGGAGCAAATGTGAAGAGCCAGATTAGAGGCTATAACTTATTCCATCCCTGGATTTGTAGTTATGTAACATAAGGAATGTTTTTAATATTGAAGCAAGGTTGAGTGAGGTTTCTTTGACTTGCAACCAAATGCATTCTAAAGATACAGGGGTTAGTAGAATCTTTACTCTACTATATACATGCAAAGTAAGGCTTAGGGTTGAACCAACCATACCTACCAAATTTCACAAATACTTAGAACTTAACCCCTAGCAAAAATTGACATCCAGAAAATGGGAATATTAACTCATAGGCCATGTCATAGCTCAACAATTAAATAACATTTTGTCAATCATAAAGCACTACAAAAATGTTAATTTTGTTTGATCTTCCTGAATCACCAGGTAAATATTTTATAAATTAAAGGATACAGTTAGGGGGCAATCCTGACAGAGAAACTACTTACCTTAGTGAAATCATCCTTTACTTCTTCCTTCCCATGCCCCCTTCATTCCACCTGGAAATCCTGCACTTCCGCCTTTGAAATTGACATAGTGTGGGATTCCTCCTAACCACCTCCACTGTCGCTACCTGAGGCCTCGCATCACCTTATTATTTTAGCCTTCCGTTTCATCTCTGTGTTCATCTTTGCTCTTTAATGTCTATTTTCCTCACAGAAACCCAAGAGATCCTTTGAAAACATAATTCAGACCATATCACTCCTTCGCAAGTCTCCCCTCTCTCCTGGAGTAACAAGCTAGGCTCTAATCCCTCTGTGATCATACCTCCTCCCCGCTTTCCCTCCTGACCCTGCTTCCACACCACCAGCAGCCTTGTTCTTACTTGAACACCAAGTGAGTTCCTGCCTCCTGCCTCCTGCTTCTATACTCACAGTCCTTCTACCTGGAACGTGCTTTCCCAACATGTCCACTTGGTTCCCTTCCTCACTTCCTTCAAGTCTCAGCTCAAATAGCAGCAGGACCTGCCCTCATCATCCCACAGAAAACATCAACCTCCATGTCCTCATCTCTCATCACTCCCCTTACCTTGCTTTACTTTTTTCATAATAGCTGACATATAATATATGTATTAACATATCTGTCTATTGTCTACATCCCCAGCTGCAGCACGAACTCCATGAGAACAGGAATGATGTCTAGAACATTGTTTTATCCCCAGGACCCACAGCAGTCACAGGCACAGAGTAGACATTCTAGTTGTTAAGAAGATATCAAGCTAAGTCAGAGTAACAGAATATGGCACTGGTTGTATTGTTTTACATATATGTATTTTCATAACCAAACTTCAGGTTCTTGGGAGAAAGAACCCCATCCCCAGTGTATAGTAAAGGGTTAATTCATCAGGCTTGACTGAGGTGTTCAAACCCTGCACATTCCAAAGTAAGAATTGGCCCTTGACCAGCTTTTGGGAAATAAACTCTAAGCCCTTGCAATATCCTGGATGATAGAGTGTCTGTATGTACCTGGTGGAGCCTTGGGCCATGCCTAATAGTTTATGCTAACAATGTAGTTTATGGTGAATGGTTGCTTTTGTTTGCTTTGGGCTCTGGATTCCATTGTATTCATTTGACCTCTGAGGGTATGGGGGCTAAAGATTGATAACCAAGGTCAGCCATCTGGGTACTTCACACCTTATGTGATTGACCCCCACTAAAAACCTTGGACACCAAAGCTGATTGAGCCTCCCTAGTTGGTGATAGTTCTCATATGTTTTCATACATCATTGCAGGGAAAACCAAGCATTGTCCGTGTGACTCCGCTGAGAGGGGACAGCTGGAAGTTAGGGCTGTTCTCCCTGAGACTCTCCCCTATGTGGCTATCTCCTTTACTGGTTTTAATCCATACCTTTTTGCTATAATAAAGCTTAAACATGAATGTAATAGCTCTTCTGAGTTCTGTGAGTCCTTCTGGTGAATTATCAAATCTGAGGGTAGACTTGGGGACCACTGACACATGCAGCATTTAGTATGGTGTCTAGCATACAAAGGTGTTCATTTAAAGTTGCCTGAGTGAGTAAATGAATGAATAAATTAACTAAGATAAAGGATCCATGCCATGTTAACTACCTATCCAAATTCTTCTTTCCACTCCACTTTCTCCTTCTGCCCCTCCAAATACATTTTCTTTTTTCTCTCCCACTCGAATTTTAAATACCAGATATATCTACAGTCTTGTAAAATAGCATCCCTTAAAACCATCACCAAATATAAGAATGGTTGACAGAAAAGTAAGATTTAGAGATCAAGGCCACTTGGGTAAACAGAGCTTTGCCTCTGCAGATCACCTCTGCAGTGTTCTGCGTGGGATAACTTGCTTTGCTGCTTGACTCCTGCCCCCCTGGGCAAGATGGAACTCAGCTCAGGAATGCATCCACCAAGATCTGACTCCAGGTCTTCCTTGCTGTCCTGCATCGAAAAAATAATAAGGAAACCTTCTTTGTTTGCATGGGATTTGACAGCCCAGTGATGGAACTGGGAAGCAGCCATGGCCTTAGCTTGGCTGCACTTACACTGTTCACATATAATGACACATGTATGTGTGAGATTTAACGATGGATGGTAACATTCAAGGTCTTGAATAGCTTCCCTTAGCCTACTGCACTGGCATCTATCATTTTAATGGCCACCAAGAAAGAAAAAAAATATGGTTCTCATTAATATCCTGAGTTTGACCTTCCACTTGTCTTGAATTGAAACTCACTAACAGCCTGGAATGCAACTGTGCCTATTAAAAGAATGGTGAAGTCTTCTTTCCTGGTGTTACTTCATTTTTCCCATAGAGTACAAAATAGAAAAGAGGAAAGTCAGGACTGAGATAGACAGGGTTATAATGGGAGAGCTATTTCCCCTTAAGGTACTCAAATTAAGAAGACTATGATATATTCTGCTGGACTAGAAATTAAGGCAACTTGTGAAATCACTTGACTAAAGCACCAAAAAAAAAAAAAAAAAATGAAAATAACCTATAATCAGAATTTGCCAGAATTCAGAAAGTCAAGTTTATTGATTCTATGAGCTAGGTGACAATCTAATAAAAATTGGGCAGAGTCAGTTTCTGTTTCTTGCAACCAAAGAATTCTAAATAATAGATATTATGCACCACTTTGTATAAGATGTGTCCACACTGGAATCTGTCATGGGATGGTTCAGCAGGGGTTCCACAGAAGTTATGAAGCTCCAGTGTAGTAGTAATAACCATAGTGGAGCAATTACATCCCTGTGATATTTGCCTTTCTAGTGTATGTGGGTAGGAGTTGGAACAAAGTATTCATTGCTAAGCAAATGAATACTGCAAACAAAGGTGAAATTTGGTCTGCTTAAGTACAAAGGCCAGCAAACTTTTAAACACTCATAAAACAATTCTGTGTAGTATGAATGAGTTGATTTATAAAGCACTGTTGCTTTATGTACTTGAATGTAACAAATACAGAATTTCCTTATAAAATCTATAATTCTGGTTTTACAGTTTTAAAAAAACAACAAAATTGGATTAGATTAAAGATAATAAATTCAGTTTAATGATCCTTGGAATCAATTTATTTTAAAGAGAACATAGAGCATATCGCTGGTCTTAAATAGAGACTTATTGAATACTTACTCTTTTCCAAAAGGTGTTGACACTTTTTTTTTTACTCTTTAAAATAGATTGTATTTACTTATTTTAGAGAGGGAAGGGAGGGGGAAAGAGGATGAGAACCATTGACGTGTGAGAGAAACATTCACCAGTTGGCTCCCGTTTGCATCTTGACCAGGAACTTAATCAACCTGCAACCAAACCATGTACCCCAACCCAACTGAGCCACACCAGTCAGGGCTGTTATTTGCTTTTCAGTTAAGTTTAAATCCTCAAGGGGTACAGCATTACACGGATTCTGTGTCCAATGGCCTTAGCAGGAAGATTGCTTCGGAATTTAGCACGGACCATGCCACTGTTGTCATGAGCACGAGTTACCTTTCCCCAGATGACTCTGGTTTTGTTTGGCTTACCACCAGAAGTCACTGTGTTGTTCTTTGCTTTACACATAGGCACATCTCTTGCCCAGATAGAATTCAGTTTCATCTCGAGCATAAACACCTTCAATTTTAAGAAGAGCTGTGTGTTCCCTCTGGTTCCGGAGACCCCGTTTATAGCCAGCAAAAATGGCCTTGGACCACAGCCTTCCAGACATACTTGTCGTTGTAGAAGTCCTGTTCCCAGCAGGCCCCAAAATTCAGCAGCAAGAACTCAACTCCCCAAAAGGTGTTGACATTTTAAAAAGATAAGTATTAAACATGTACTCTAGGTATAACAGAGTATAATGTCTATGAGCTATACAATCTCTGCCTTCACAAGTTTCCAAATTAATTGGGAAGCTACGGCATTGACAAGCCCATAAAAAATTAAGTTAAAAAAAGTAGCAATAAGACACAGAAGTTATGTAATAAGAGACCTAAAATCTGGTCTCTACTATGAGTATTTCATAGCGATACCAGAGATACAGTTAAAAACTGACCAGTATTAAAACAGAGCCCATGCTATATCAGTGGTATAAGAAAAAGTGATGTGAAAAGATAGAGGGAGCCATTAATTTTGTCTCATACATCTGTGAAGGCTTCACACAGGAGGTTACAATAAATATGGAACGTGCATAATGAGCACAATTTACTATAGAAAGGATGAGAAGGAAAGTCTTCTAGCCTGAGAAACTGTAAGAACAAAATTAGGACAAACTTGGCTAGTCAATGTGCCTGGTGTGTGCAACATATGGGAGGATGAAGAGTTAGGCAAGACCATGTTAGAGACATCACAGGGAGAAGAAATTGGAAGCAGAAGACTAGTTCTTCATTATTCCACGTGCCTACCCACCTGCTCTGTTGAGGAGTATTAACAATTAATGGCTGCCTGAGGTTGAGTCTTTGAACAGAGGTTGCAAACTCAGGAGCCACGGGCAGATCTGAACTCCAGCTATGTTTGGCACAGCTTATTTAGTTTGTTTCTTTGTGCGTTTTAATTTAACCCAAACCTTAAAACAGATTTCCCATCAAAATCTAGATTTTCACCTTCTCTAAAAAAGTCAGATTGGACAAAACTGGACTCACTTTCAGCCAACACTGAGTAGGAAATGAATTCCTGAACAAGGGACATCAATAACTGACTTCCCATTGTTCCCACCATTTATATTTTGTCCTTGATGTTGAAACCAAATGTTAATGGCCACAGTCATTGTGATTATACTGCTGTCTAACTTCCAGGAGTGAACACTGGCTTTGTACCAATATAACTATCAAAAATGAGAAAGTAAAAGATAAATGGAAAGGGCAGCTCATTTCAAGAAAAATAGGAGGGAGTATATTTTTTTGTGGAAATGATAAACTGTTCCATATTTTTGTTTGTTTTTTTGTTTGTTTTATATTGAATTTATTGGGGTGATATTGGTTAATAAAACCATACAGTTTTCAAGTGTACAACTCTAAAGGACTCAGTTGCACACGGCATCACATGCTCACTATCCAAAGTCAAGTGTTTTTCCTCCACCATTTATCCTCTTTCACCCCTCCCCCCCATTTCCCAATTCCCCTTTCCCTCTGGCAATTATCACACTGTCGTTTGTCTGTATTTTGTTAGGTTTTTTGCTTAATCCCTTCAACTTTTTCACCCAGCCCCCGACTCTCTTCCCCTCTGACAGCTGTCAGTCTGTTCTCTGTATCTATGAGTCTGTTTCTATTTTGTTTGTTAGTTTTATTTTGTGTATTAGATTCTACATATAAGTGAAATAATGTGGTATTTGTCTTTCTCTGACTGTAAAAAATGGGCAAAGAACCTGAACAGATACTTCTCTAAAGAAGACATAGAGATGGCCAATAGGCATAAAAAAGATGCTCAACATCACCAATCATCAGAGAAATGCAAATTAAAATCACAATGAGATATCACCTCACACCTGTTGAATGTCTATCATCAATAAATCAATAAACAACAAGTGTTGGCAAGGATGTGGAAAAGAGAACCCTTATGAGCTGATGATGCGAATGCAAATTGGTACAGCCACTGTGGAAAACAACATGGAATTTCCTCAAAAAATTAAAAATAGAACTGCCTTATGACCCAGCAATTCCAATTCTGGCAATATATCCGGAGTAACCTGCAGCACTAATTCAAAAGAATATGCATACCCCTATTTTCATCACCATGTTATTTACAATAGCCAAGATTTGGAGGCAGCCAAATGTCCACCCATAGATGAGTAGATAAGAAAGCTTTGGTAAACTTACACAATGGAATACTGCTTAGCCATAAAAAAAGAAGAAAAGAAAATCTTTCCTTTTGTGACAGTGTCAATGGACTTGGGGAGTGTTATGCTAAGTGAAATTGTTCAATGTTTTTAATGTAAATACAGTGTCTGTGTCTGAAGAAAACAGCTTAAGGTGTCTTCTGCTTGTACCATCCTACCATACTCATCTGGGTTACCTGTTTTGCACTTGAATTTCCAACCCAAAAGAAAAGGGAATTTTAATGTAGGCCTTCCCAAGAAAGTAGCCTTTGCACTGAGACCTAAAGCATGAAGTTCGCTTTGTAAAACAATATGTCACTGCTTAGCACAGTAACCCCAGATATTCACCAAAATTACTTGGATATCTGTGATTCAACTAGTGTTTGCCTCCTTTAAGTTAATTCAACTATCCTAAGGAATATGGCTACTTAGGAGATAGGGTCTAGTACAAGTCACATACTCATTAGATAAATATTTATTAATCATCCACCTATAATTACCTCTTAATCACTTTCTTATAGTTAGATAGGTACAAAGGCTGTTCTCTATTAGAAGTTAGACAACAGTGTAAGCACAAATTTTGGCCATACTTGGCTTCAATGCCAGGAACAAAATATAAATAGTAGGGGCTATGGGAAAATGATTATTGGCCTTTCTTGTTCAGAGATTTATCTACTACTTAACTTTAGCTGAAAATATGGGTCCATGTTAGCCAAATCTGATTTTGGCACCCTGGTTCTTGCCACTCTGCTAAGTTTGGGAGGAAGAGCAGTAATCAACACAGATGTAAACTAACATTTACATTCTAGCTAAGGAGATAGACAATTAGATAACAAATTGTAATAAAATATAAACGATATATGATAGCACTGTGTCACTTAGAAATGATTTTAGCTTCAAGGAAGCAAGACTTCCAATGATGGTGGCTGAAACAGGTGGGGGTTATTTTTCTCATATAGCAAGAAATCAGGCATGCTGGTATTTATGCAGTAGTTCCAAAATGACAGGGCTGGTGTTCCTGTGATTTTATAGGTCTGTCCTTCATGGTCATATGAAATATTTATCAAGTATAATAAATAAGAATTGTTTTTGGATATGAGGAAAGAGAAAAGCAAGAATCAAGGAGGACATAGATCTCTGGTCTTGACAACTGCATGGAAGAAAAACATTTCCTGAGATAGTGGTTATGGTAGAAAGACCAAGTCTGTCTAAGAAAGAAAAGTTGTTGGCTAGGCAGCTAGTTATGTAGAAATCTTGTCTGAACCATAGAGCACTAAGAGGAAGATTTTGTAGAAACAATATGGAAAGTTGTATCTTGTTCAGTAGTTACAGGAGCCACAGCTTTCCTGAGCATATGAGAAACTGGGCAAGAGGCCTGCTCTTGGGCAATATTTCATTAACTGTAGTCTCCATTTGCAAAGGAGAAAAGAGCATTAAGAGAAGTAAAAGCAGCATTCTGCCTTCCTTTACTTTCAGGTAATCCTAAAAATGATTTAATATAAGAATACAGCAATATGAAGGGAGGGGAGCTCTAGGAAGGTCTAATATCAAGTATATTAAAAATATATGACACACTGTATATTCTCACAGGAGTTCTATCCAGAACTACTACAGCTGATTAAATGACATAAAAAAATGTGATTAATAATATTGTAAATCCTGTTGATTAGAAAACTCAGGGACATATGGCAGATCGACCTGACTCTTTAATTTAAGCCAATATCACTGAAATAACTGTCCATACCCTGAGAAAGAATAATGTCTCATCTGCTGGACAGAACACAGCATCAGAAAATGCAGTTGTCTTTTGAGTTTTGTTTTCATACATTAAACACTCTTGAGACATTTTATATTTGAATCTTTGTATCTAGACACCAAGCACCTAGCCTAGAATTGCTACTATTTCATTAACCCTTCTAAATCATGTATATAATTTCTGATGCAAAATAAAAGAATAAGAAAGAAAGAAATATTCCAAGATGCTAAGAGTGAAAATCTTGAAGTGGTGAATCTGAGTGATTTTTGTTCATTTCTCTATAGTTTATGAAAATTTTCCAAGATTTTTACAAAGACATACCATAGGTCTTGGGAGAAGGAAGAAATATTTATTTTAAAATATGAAGAAGTTAAAAAGAAAAATCATTTAAAAACAAAAAAACATGTTATACGTGCTTTCCATCAGATCTAGACAAAAAGTTCACTAAGATTTAAGTGACTCTAATGGACAGCCAATATAAAATAGAATGACATACATAACCACCACTTCCATTGCACATCCACAATGTATGGCCAAGCTGCTGTTCTTTATTTTGGTGTTTATACATCTTAAAGAAGAATGTTCATCTGGAAATCTAGACTATCTACTCTCTTTTTTGTTAGACTCGCCTATCTTTGGAGCAGGCACTTTTTCTTTTTACTTTCAATGTCTTTTCTTCTGTTACTTACATCTAGCATTCTTTTGAGAAACCAGTCTTTCCTCCAATCTTTGATCATTAATTTACAGGGGACTTGATTATACTCCTGGCTCCAGGTGTGGACATGTGATTCATTCCTGGCCAAACAGAAGATCATATTCTCTGCTTGCATCATTTGGTTCAGGAATGGGCACATAATCAAACTTAAAGAGATGCAGTAAAACTGAGGGAGAAGTACAAGGTCTTTTCTGCTGTACTTGAGCCTTGGTAAGTACATGTCAAGAGCTTTTTGCAGTAGTTTAACTGGCATATAGAGCCCAAGAATGAAACTTTCCTGGAGAAAGATTAGGTCTTCATTACATTGTTTAAGACCCTGGATCAAGTCTATCCTGAAGCTTTCATCACTGTTTCTGGACTTTCCTATTGTAGAAGCCAATAAATTCCCTTTGTGCTTAAACCAGTTTAGTTTGAGTGTTGAAAGAGTCCTAAATGATATAACCTTTAAACTATTTAATACCTTACTCTGGGGCATTGTTACCAGGGGATTTAATTGTTGTACCTGGTATGTGATAAGATCAACAGAGTTGGACAGGTAGACTTCTGGAAGTGAACCCCCTTTAATACACAAACTTTAGGTATTTATTTATTTTTAAAAAAATTTATTTATTTTTAGAGAGAGGGAAAGGGAGGGAGAAAGGGAGGGAGAGAAACATTGATGTGAGAGAGAAACATCAATTGGTTGCCTCTCATATGCACTCCAACCAGGGACCGAACCTGCAACTTGGGCATGTGCCCTGACCAGGAATTGAACCTGTGACCTTTTGCTTTGTGGAATGATGCCCAATGAACTGAGCCACACCAGTCAGGGTGACAAATTTTAGATATTTATGTAGTACTTTGTTTCTTAGAGACTGAGTGCCAAAGTTTGCACAGTAAAGACTAAGAACAACTATCAAAGTTTACAGGACAAATAAATTAACCTTAATGTTAAATAGCATATAGCATATAAAGTTAAATAGTACACACCAACATATTAAAATAAATTATGCTTTGGAAAGTTCTAAGCAGTACCCTAACAACAGTTATTACGTTTTGACAAACATACCAAATAATCAACTCAAGCAAACATTATTAATCATATCGAGTTTCTCTGGCATTCAAAATCCACCACAGTTTGAAGGTAGAGGATTTTGTGTTTGAAGGTACAAAAATTATGTCTAGTTTAAGCTCAATCACACCCGACTTAAGAGCATTCTGACATAAGCAAGGACCACAGGAGAACTATCCTGGTTCACAAGAAATAACAATAAACCTAACCTCTAATTCTGCAGGTACCTTATTTGAGAAGGAGAGGGCTCAGGAAAGAGAAGAGCATATTTCACCTTCTGTTTTTCTCCTCTTTCTTTTTCCTACAGGTGACGGAGGTGAATGAGACTCAGAGGAAATCAGAGGATGGCTTTGCTGGAGATGGTCACTTCCGGCAGTGGACCAACAAAGCATGGTTTGCCCTACAGCACCAACGTGCTTCACTTCCACCTGTTATGAAATCATCATAACCTAATAATTTTGTTTGAACAGGGCACATTTTGTATCTTCCAGGCAAATGCAATGATAAACATACCAATGCACTATGTCTTAAACATACCCCTTAGATGTGATTCTTTCATTCAGTTTACATCCCACAGAGCTATGCATAGGGTCCCCATGAACAAAGACTATCATAAGAAATACACATACACTCAGGCCCAGCTTGAAAGAGTTCAAGTCTTTTTTGATCCTTATCTCATATTTCTGCCAAGGGGAAACATTTTCAATAATATTGGACATAGACCAACTTAGCTTCCCCATCCAGATAACAGGATCCCAAAAATGCCAGTTAAAGCTGGAGAAACAATCATTGTTTTATGTTTGTCATATTCTGGGAAACATTTCCTTATTTTAAAAATTCTATTTTTCTGTATTTCTGTTTTTATTTTTATTACAAGGTATTTTTTAAATTTCAAGCAAAATAATAAAGGATAAGGAAAAAGTAAATGTCTTTCTCTTATCAACCATTCTTACTCATAAACAAGCAATATTAATTTCTTGAGTGTTTCTCCACTCAAATTCCAGGAAGATTCTATACATATAAGCATCACTAATAAACAAATGAACAAACAAACAGGTAAATAAAACTGTGTGCCACCAACAAATAAATTAAAACTTGCATGCATGAGAAATATATTCAGTAAAATGCCTAGTAAGACAGGGTAAGTATATGTATTCCCCAGCTGTTACCTGTTTGAATAGGTATATCCAGGAAGTCATCTTGAAGGGAAGGTGTTCACTCTGCAAAGAAAAAGTAACTGCTCGTAATTATGCAAATGCAAGACCAGAAGACCCCCAGTCTCCTGGGATGAGATTGTAAGAGGACAATTCAGGCATGTGTGCTTTAGCAAATCCACTCCTATCCCTGGTTTTCAGCGTTTGGCGGGGAAATGGACCAATCTGAAAAAGAACCCTGTCCCCATTGTCTTCTGGGAATAAAGGAAATCTAGAGTTCAACCTCTGCCTGAAGCTAGGAAAGCTAGTCGGGTGGCTGGTTGGTGGCTCCATCAAAACAGGATACTGAGGCCTCACCAGGAGGGCAAAGGTATATCCGCTTGTCATCGGGGCCCAGGGACTTCCATTGAAGGGCTCCCGTGGCTAATCCTGGACTTGTGATTTTGGAGAATGACTGAACCTGTGGGTGCAAACTAAGAACAGCAATCCCTCCACAGTAAAAGCATGGGTCATAAGAGCTTCTCAGGATCCAGGAGGAATGAGGCGTTTCAACAGCTGTGGACTAGCATCACCTGGCAGCTGGTGCCAGGACCAGTCTGTCAATAGAAGCCACAGGGACAGTGAATAGACCCTGCTGTGCTGGCTCTCCCTGGTGTTGGGATCTGGGCTGACACACCCCTTTTGAACTGTATAAACCTTAGAATTCTTCAACAATTCATTAGAGTAGGTGGATACTTGAGCAATTAGTGGGGAAAAATAGGAGAGATGTATTCCTCTGTGTACCAGGTTAGCGTAGCACATCAAGGTGGTTACAATACTATATTATATTTTCATGTCTATATATTTATTTATATTATATATATCCATACACATAACTATTTATATGTTCTAACATCATGACTATCAGATACTATTTTTCAACTAATCATTTAATATAATAATTATTATTGGATATTTTTCCATATCTGCATATCTACCTCATTCCTTTTCATGGCTATATATATTACATTGCATAGATTTATTATCATTTATTTAACTAGTTCCCTATTGATAAACTCTAAGTTGTTTCCAGTTATTTACTATCACAAACAATGAAGCAATAAGTATCCTTGTACATATATCTTTATTTATTAGTGAGATAAACTTTTAGAAGTAAAATTGCTTAAAAAAATTATGTATATTCAATTCAAAAGGATGAAATATTGCCAAATCATCCTTCAGAATAGTTGCACCAATTTATACTGCTACTAATAGAGTATCAACCATTTTCCCATATTTTTCCAAAAGTACAGAAAATTAAATGTATATATTTTCCACTCTAATAGTGAAAAATATTTCATTTTATGTTGCATGCACAACAGTACTTCAAGAAAGAAATTATTTCCTCAATCTTTCAGATGAGAAAACTAAGGCTGAGAAAGATTGTATTACTTACCATATGGCTAATGGTTAAATGAACAAAGATCCAAACCCTAAAATATTTGATTCCAAAGCCCATTCAATTATTAATGTAATAGAGCTTACTATGTTTCAGACACTGCTCTAAATCTGTTATATGTATGAGCTCATTTTATCTTTCTATGAAGACTTTAAGGTAGATGCAATTAATATCACCATTTTACAGATGAAGTATCTGTGGAAAAGAGAAATTAATTTATTTGCCCAAGGTCACATAGCTAGTAAGTGGCAAAAATGGGGTTAGAACCCATACTGTGTGGCTCCCATTTGTTTAGCTTAATAGCAACTTCTTGAAAATATTTTTGCTTTTGTAAAGGGGAAAATTCATCTCTGCAAAGGCCCCAGCTCTACATATCAATACTTATTTAAAAAAAAAACATTATGAGGAAATAAAAATGTGCTGAAGAACAAACACCAATTCATTGGGTTTCAAATGGCTACATACTTTGATATTTACCCAATAGCTCCCCTTCTCCCTTCCTCAAATTTCAGTGTGATGCTCTCAGAGTTTGCAATGTTTGTCATTAAGGTCATAGGTCTTTTCTATGCACAGCTCCATAGTTGTCACACATTTTGTGATATAAATTTAATCACTTAGGTGGAGGGGATGGATATGTAACAGCCATTGTACCCTAAGCTGCAAAATAGTGTTGCTATGGGCAGGTGGAAACCTGCCCAGCATTATATAGTTGATGATGATGTGAGTGGAAAACTTAGAAAAATGCAAATAGAAAAAAGCATTCTTCTAATATATGTTTTTACCATAGATTTTTAATCATGATATTCTAAAACAGGAAAATGTAATATTACTTTATATAAAGGGGAAAGTGCTTGACTGTCACAGTATAAGCCCTATGAATTTGTGTTTTGTAAAGAAAATTAAAATGAACTTCCAAAAACACTCTGAATCTAGACAATAATTTACAAGTTAAATAAGAAAGATACCAGCACCAAATAAAGTATTTTAATGGATTTATCATCTTTGAATATATTCTAATATCCATAGAAGCATAAATATATAAGTATATTTATATAATAACTTAAAGGTAAAAGGAAATCAAGTACATGAGTAATTAATTCTACTAAATTATTTCAGCTAGAAAACTCAAGTGATTTCAAAGTTTCTTGGGCTGAGTAACAGGAGTAAGCATTGTCTTTTTTTAACATCTCATTGTTTTTTGTATATTCTGTTTTTACAAAGCCAAAGACCATGTCAAAGAATTGTCTAATTAATAGTGAAATAGGATACCATTAATTAGGCTTCCTAATGGCCTTTGGAATGTAGTTGGTACTTTAACAGGCTTTCAAGAGCAGTCAGCTCCTTTCAGGGGTTTACTTTTCTTTGGTAGCAATTGTTTATGAGAATTACTGTTACAGTTTTCCCCAGTTGGTCGGTAATGGCAAAAAATGTTCAGGGAAGACTTTATGCTGTCTTTTTTATAATAATTTTACATTTGACATGACTGAACCTTGTGATAATTTCCAAAAATTAAAACATCTCTATGTATGTTAAATGATCAGTTACAGCCAGTTCACTCCATCCGTGGAATTATTACCATACCCATATTTTCCACTACCTTCCTAAAGTTTTCCATCTTTTTCTTCCTGATAGCCAGGCAATGTGACCAGCCCTCCTTGACTTCTGAGAATGAGGAATCTGAGTATGTGGGCTCAGGGAGGTAATGGAGTACCAATAATTTTTTAAGGCAATTCGATAAGGAAGCATGGAATTTTGTATCCATAAGTTTGAGTCCCATCAAGTTTAAAGTAATTGCATACAGAGTGACATTGGCGTAGTACAGATCTGATGGAGTTTCTTCCTCTCACTTACTTTTAAATATATATTAAATAATACTATTAAGCTATATCATAGAAAGAATCACATGTCTACTTGGTTTGTTAAAAGGTGGATGAATCGAGAGATTGCAGCATGGTCCAAACAGTGGGAAAATGTTCATTCATTCATTCAGCAAGTATGTAATGAGCCAGTTCCCTGCTGAGTTCCAGGGGCACAGCAGGGAGCAGAGCAGATGCTCCTCTCAGGTCTTAAGGAGTTCACCTTCTGGAGACCCACAGTTAGTGATAAATCAGTAAAATATAAGTATGTCCCATGGCAAGAACAGATACAAAGAAAATTAAAGCAGGGGCAGGGTTGTCAGGAGGGAGCCTTTTAAAATAAGAGCGATCAGAGAAGGACTTTTGGAGGTGACATTTAAGTAAATACTAAAAACGGGCCAGGAAACCGGCCATGGAGATGTGTGTGGGAACAGCATCCTGGGTGGGAGGAATAGCAAGGGCAGGGCCGGAGAGCGTGTTCGTGGTCCTCACGGATAAGTGTGGCCCGCAGCGAGGAGCATGGGAGGGAGGCTAGGTCCCCGGTGAAGTCCGAGAGATGATTTGGGCCAGATATGAGGCCACTGGAGGAACTGTGGTTTTTATTCTGAGTGAGACGGTGAGCCCCAAGTGTTTTTGAGAAGAGTCGTTTAATGATCTGACTTACAAGCGTCTTCAGGAATCACTCCGGCTGCTGCGCTGAGAGAATTTAAGGGGACCTGTAGGAGGCTGCTGACAACTGTCCCCGCGAGAGACGGCGGCGGCGCGAGCCCTGAAAGGTGAAAAAGGTCACATTCTGGGTAATCTGAAGGTAGAAATTATAGGATGTGTTGACTCACTGGATGTGGGAGCGAGAGAAATAAAGAATTCTAGGATGATACCAAGTCTTTTTTTATAAAAAGCAGGAAGGACGGATGCATTGTTAACAAGAAACTCTGGGAAGAAAAATGTAACATTGGACAGTGCTGACAATGCCACTGGCCCAATCAAGACCGGAAATTATTCTCATTGCTTATAATTACCAGAGAAAGAACAAAGAAGATCCTAAATTGGACAGTATAGCTTCCCCTGGTGTAGGTGCTTATTATGAACCTATTATAAAAATATTTTCCAGGTGAAATTCAGAAACATCTTCTAATTGAAAAAGAAATTATTCTGGGAACTTGGCTTTTATTATTCATTTTAATCCCAGGCATTTCCACCCATAGACGACATTATTCCATTAGCACCTAACGTGGGCCAGCAAGGCACTGGACAACTTAGGCAGGAACATTAGGCATTAGGGACTTAATTATGAGTAACACACACCTTCTTTTCTTCCCTTTTCATTTCTTCTAGCATTCTGACAGTGCAATCCCTGTTATAAATAGAATGTAAATATGCGAAAAATGATTTAGCTGGAAATGATTGAAAAGAATCCTAGTGTGACTAGGAAAAGAAAGGAAGGCCAGAATCTGAAATTGATGTTACTTATGTAACGCAACTGAGGTGAGAGAGGGGCCATTCATATTTACTATGCAGAATGTTTGCCATCACAGATGCCCACCAGCTCTGCCTGCCTCTGAATTAGGGAGGTCAGGTGCACCGTCCGGGCCCTCTCTGGGATTCTGAAGTGCAGAAGTACGGGGCAGCTGTACTTCAGCGCAGCCTGGCTATGCTAACTTGGGACAAGAGGAAGAAGGAAACATAGGAGATGGGTTTAAAATGTCACTAAATCAAAATGACTCTGGCAGTACAGGAAATTGGCAGAATTAATCAAAGGGCTAACTTGGAAGGAATTCACAATGGTGAAGAGGAAAGCATCTCCTTGTCATTGGCTCCCAGAGATACGGAAGCAACATTTAACATACTTTGCTCACATCTTGCGGCATAACTGTCAGGGGCGCCCAGATTACAAACAGCAGACTGTTTCTTGGCATTACAGCAATCTAGCCAATTTAGTCCAGCCTCTTCCTTGTTTTCCTTTTAGATATGTGGATTTTATTGTCTCCAAAGCTATAAAGGAAACCCAATATTAAAAATGCTTATGTTCACATTGACCATAATTTACTACCATACACAATTTCTTGTCTTATTTCTGCTTCTTATTTACAGATAGTAAGTTCTACAGGATTTAGGTTGAAACAGTATTAACAATATTCATTTTTACTAACTTCTTTTGGAAGTATTTAGCATATTTACTTTTTTCTGAATTGTTTTTTTTTTTCTGATTCAAATTGTTTCTGAGATATGTTCCTTTCTTTTTTTAATATTCATTTCTCCCATTTTTCTGAATTTTTTTATTTGAATTGTTTCTGAGATATGTTTCTTTTCTTTTCTTTATTTTTTTAAATATTCATTTCCTCCATTTCATGGATGAATCATAGAAGTAAAGTACTAGGAAGTCACCCAGACTGGAAATTAAACCTGTAATGCCTTCTCCTGCCTGCCCCCCCGAGCCCCTTCAGATCAATGAAATTTTACTTTTGAATGCTTTAAATCTTCAGAGACAAATCCAATAAGGGCACTGGAATGCACCCCGCCACTTCAGTCCAGAGTAGAACAGAGGGGACAAAAGAGCGGGTCTCTTGGTGTGCATTCCAATCAAATCTCTCATGAGTCCCCCTGGATAAGTACAGGAAATCTCAAGTTTTCAGCCAGCCTTCAATTTCCTAATCACGGACTTCAATTCCCTTCTGTCTTTGTGCTTGAGCTGGCTGTCGGTGCTTAGCCAGCTCTGCCCAGCAGTGCTGGCAGGGCCCTGTGCTCAGTGCTCGTGTTGCTGGGGTAAAGCCCAGGGGGCATGCTGTTCCAGCCCTGGAAGGGCCGCATGGCCCTGAAAAACAGTCCTCAACCAGGCCCTCATCCCCACAGTGGGAACTGAAGCCACATCTTCTCTCTTGTATTTTTTTCTGTTACTCTTGGTCATGGCTCTTTAGTCCCTAAACTGAGAAGTTTGGGAAACATTATATTAACCAGACCTAATGGTGAGCCTTTCTCTGATTGACTTTTAAAAACAATTTCCATCTGACTTTCACATCAGCCACCACATAAAAGTGATTTGTGGATGTCACCAATAACCTTCCTGCAGAAGGCTTGAGTCAGATCTTCGACGACAGTAAATAGCATCTATCAAAGTCGTCCTGCAACACTGGGGAGCCCACAGCAATCTTCCTGCTTCTGCTCAAGATCTTCTAAGTTAATCACCCCAACGCACTGACACTCACGCACATGTTCAATAGATTGACACGTGTATTTTTGGCACTTCGAGTGGGTATTGATGAAAATTGGAACATTCTTCAGTAAGAAGAAACTTATCTTACCTCAAGTTCTGTAAGGCAATCATTGAACTTTATTTTTTCCATTTGGTATCCATGTTCACAGTGTGAGTTTGTTTGTTTGTTTGTTTGTTTGTTTTTTCTTAACAAAAAGAAAGTCACCTGCTTGTGACAAGGAAGAATGATTATCCCATATGCTGCATTTTCCCTTAATCTAGAGGAGGTAGAGACAGTTGTAGATCAAAAAGCACTGGAAAAGAGTCTTTCTAGACAACACAAGAACAAAATAAAGTCATGCACCAACCATTGGGAGGAATTTGTTCCTGAAAAGAAATCTGTAGAGCTATTTCTCAAAAATGTTATTACAATCAATTTCAATGGAAAGTAGTTTTGTGTTTCCATCCTCTGAACTGTTAGCACATTTATGTTAAACAACATCAAATCCCATTGCAATGAGCTCAATTACTGCAGTATTTAACACTCATTATCATAACATAACCTAACAAGGTGTTTTCCCTTCATTAATTATTCTACAATATGGTCGTTCCCCTGATCCTTTTTAGTTTTTTCCTAGCTTATGATTATAAGGCGTCACTCATAAAAAGGTATACAAATAATATTCTTTTAAGTCATTCAATATTTAATGCAGAAAAAAATTCCAGTGAGCTCAAAATAAGCCCATGAAAATGATAGAAACTATCTCACACTCACTGAATAAGTTGACATCAGAAGGGCCATGCCATACAAAATATCCCTGGCAAAAACTAGATGATTGCTCTGAAAGGAGAAATTTGTGTAGCTCACAACACATAGATAACTGCAAGGATGACCACATGATCCCTCCCAAGGCACTTGGATGCTTGTGAAGTGCAAAATCCACTCATTTAAAGTCAATTCATATATTGGCACCTACAAAATGGAAGCCACACCGGTAGCCCAGCCCACACGAGCCTGCACTTAAAGAAAATGCCTGTGTCAATAAATTCTAACACAACCCTCCATCTTGCTTTAACTAGCTTACCTTACCCTAGAAAATAGGAACTGCTGGCCTTAAAAAGAAATCCCCAACCTGCTAGCCAATCATGCCCATTTACCTGGCCTCTTCAAACATTCTATATAAACTCTTCCTTGCCCCAAATCCCTTGGGAAGAGTGTTCTACTGTTAGTGAGGCACTGTATTTCCCCAATCAATGGACTGTTTCCCCTTGGATAAAGGCACGGACTTGTACTAAATTGTTTTAGTTTTGTTATTTGACAATACTAAGAAAAATGTATTTAGTGAAACTCAGTATAAAGTCACATTCTCAGAAATTCAAATAGGCAAATATTCATACCAGAGTACGGAAGGGTGAAGGAGGGGAAAGTAAAAGGGAGCTGAGAGTTTGGGTACCTGGTTGGCTTTGCCCTAAGTATATATGATATACAAGACTGTGTTACAAATGAAGGAGGTTTCATGGAACTTCCTGAAGGCCATCCATGGGGGAACAAGTGGCTTTGGGGGTGCGGGAGTTCTGAGTCCCTCTGGAAAATCTGATCAGAGTTATCTGTGGTCCTCTCCTCACAGAAAGTTTGAGAACTCCCTAAAATTCATCTATGCCTTGAGAATCCCACTTAAGAACCCTTGTTCTAGAGACTGAACTGATCTAAATTTCAAACTCTTTTCTTTCTGTCGGTTTGAACACTAGTGACTCATTATTCAAAAAATAAAAGTATAAATGAGTAAAGAGGGAGGTGATACTCCCCAAGGGCAACTGAATTGATGAATATAAGCAGTTAATTATCTCTTGGAAATGCTCTGTTAATATCTTCTACCAGAACTTAAATTCCAATCACTTCCTAGGAATGCATTAAGCACATTGAGGAGTTGCATTAAGTCATGGCACTTCAGGCTATTTGGTGAAGTAATTACAGGTTTGCCTCCTTTTAATGCAATGGCTACCATCCTAAAATTCTAAGCAAACAAAACTATGTTGTAAATCACATCATGTTTTAAATCTATTTAACCAAATAAACTTTGCTCCTTAGAAGAAATTTTATGGTGAGGCTTTTGGTGGAAAGAATCATGACCTACAATGTTTTATGAATCCTGTTTTTTATATATCAGCTTTACTGAAAGTGGGAAGCTTCTGAACTAATTTATGCATAGTAACTGGTACAGGTTCACAAGCTCATAACAGAAATCTGCTTGGAGGATGAAAGGATTTGGCCAATTTTATGTTTGTGTAGATTTAGAATTATAATTGGTCATTTGACTATACCTTAAGGAAACTTGGACAGAAATCATGATTTAACAGTACTGTGGAGTTTTCTTGATTATGTCTTGCATTGATCTTGTATCCTTGGTTAGCTTTTTATTTTGTTGAATTTATTGGGGTGACATTGGTTAATAAAATTATATAGGTTTCAGTTATACATACCTATAATACATCATCTGTACACTGTACTGTGTGTTCAACACCCTAAATCAAGCTTCCTTTAATCACCATTTAGTCCCCCTTTACCCTCTTCTACCTCCCCCACCTCCCTTTACTCTAGTAATCACCATATTGTCATCGGTGTCTGAGTTATTTTTAAGGTGAAGGGATCCCCAGTTAGCTTTTCAATGGCCAGGAATGGCCTTTCCTTTCGCTTCATTCTTATTTCGATGGTGCCTGGCCAAGGGAGGAACAATGGATTTTAGAGTGATCGGAGGAAGTGTTACAGATGGGCCATGGAATGGGTGGGGAGGATTTGGTAAATGGACAAGAAATAAAATGGCAATCCAATCAGAAAATAGCAGAAGCAAAGATTCAGCGGTGGGAATGCACATCTAGTATCAGGGTCAAGTCGAGGTCAGAGGCAGAGGACCAACGACAGCAGAGCCTGAAAGGAAATGGCACAGGTGGCTGGTGAGCCAAAGACAGTGCCTGCTGCATAAAGAGAGCTTCATAAATATTTGTTGTTATTCAAAAAACTTCTTAAATCAGATATTTCAATGATTTAACTGGGGGGGGGGCGGGGGTGTGTGTGTGTGTGTGTGTGTGTGTGTGTGTGTGTGTGTGTGTGTGCCTGCGCGCGCGTGCGCACATGCATGCGGGATTGCAGGGTTATGAGATTGCTGGTATTTTCTACACACTCTGGCACTTTCCCCTCTCAAGCCAAAAAGTGAAGTTTCAAACTCAGCAAGTGTTGTAAGAATAAAAAGGAAGAGAAGAAGCTTTTTTGAAGTTCAAAGCCTGGCCTTTTAGGTCTCAGAAGCTCAGGTCCACAGGGAATGCAGGCAAGAAGGCTTATTACAATAAAGAAAGGCTTCCCACCTCTCCCTGCCCAACAGCAGATAATGGTTGCTAGGTCTAAGGCTTGTGTGTGGGTGGTGAGTAGGAAGAAGATGAAGGGGAAGTAAGCGGAAGAGAGGTTAGTCTCTCCAAAGGTGATGACTGGGCCAGAGGGCTCATGTAGACGAGAGCAGAGGCTTCACACTGGTTGATATAGTAATAATACTAATGATAATCATAATGATATCTTCAAATGTTTGTTGAACGATTGATACATGCTTGACACTGTTTAAAGCACCTTATATGTATTAAATTTAGTTTCATCTTCACAATGGCCCTAAAAGTAGATATTGTATATTATTAGCTCCATTTCATCTGTATCTCTCAGAGAGGTTAACTGATTTTGCAAGATTGCGCATCCAGTACGTATCAGACCAAAATTAATGATTTGTGAAACTGATACTTTAAAGAAATTCTCCTGGTTGAGGTGTGCAGAATAAATAAGGGCAAAAGATTGAAATCAAGGCAAATGATTGGAAGCTATTGCAACGAGCAGGGAACTAGTGTATCCCAGGTGTCAGGGCCCAGAAAACTAAAATAGATACCTTGGAGTGTCAAAAGTGTCACCAAAGTTTCCAGCATATGTGTCTGGGAGAGGATTAGAAATTCAAAGAAGCAGCCTACTGGGGATAGTAGCCTGGGAATGTTAAGTTGTATTGGAAACAAGTTTCATCTGATTCCATCTTAAAGTCACTGTAAAGACATACAATAAAGCAAGGATGATCATGTCATAGTCATACATAATCAATAAGCAATCCACCAGCAGTTTCTAGTCTCATGAAATAGGTGATTGATAATCAATGTTTGTGTCTAACTGCTTAAGTTGCAAAATCAAGAATATTGTGAAGTGATGCCAAACTGAAAGCAGTGAAGGCTCTGGGAAGATCAAAGTTCAAAGATTCTTTCTTAAATATTTGACAGATAAAAACCCATAACAAGGTGCAGACCTTGGAATCATCAAAATCAAATTTTAAAAGATGGAAAAGATCTAATTCCTGTTGTGGTCAGAATAATGGCCCCCCAAATATGTCCACAGAGTAATCTCCAGAACCTAAGAATATGTAAGGTTACTTGGCAAAGGAGAACTAAGGTTGAGGTGACAGTTGCTAGCGACCTTTATTATGAAGAGTGCCTTAGTTTATCCAGGGGGGTCCAATGTAATAAAAAGAGTCATTTATAAGGGGCAGTGGAAGCCAGAAGAGAACCAAAGAGATGGCAGTGTGAGAAAGTCTGAATCCAACCCTGTTGGCTTTGAAGATAGAGGAAGGGGCCATGAGTCAAGGGATGTTATTAAGAGATGGTCTCTTGAAACTGGAAAAGGCAAAATAAATAAATAAATAAAATTCCTCCTAGAGCTCCCAGAAAGTAATGTATTCTGCCAGCACCTTGATTTTAGCTCAGGGGGACCCATTTTGGTCTTCTGATATCCAGGTTGTAAAATAATACATTTGTGCTGTTTTAGGCAATCCATTTTGCAGTAATTTGTTACAGCAGTCTTAGGGAACTAATACAATAAGTTAAAAAAATAAATTATTCCCCTACGTAGTTCAGATTTTCATTTTAATAACATATCTATGGACTGACTCTTGCCTACATGAAAAAAACAATGCTAACAAAGAATCACAGACTTCCATTTGTATTCTTGACAATGGAAACAGTCTTAACTACAAATTGAGCATAAAATCTTATAACTGAGTCATATTCTATCCAGTCCCCCGTTCGCATAAAAAAAAAACATGCTGGCAACATGAATTCCCCCATTCTAGAAGGTATCTGTTTCCTTTTATCAGGACATACCCCTAATTTAAAAGCAAAGAAGGCCAAAAAATTTAGTAATCTGTGGGAACATACAGGAAACATTCCTTTGTGTCAGCAAAGGAGAAAATGTTTTGCTCAAGGAAGAGACTCTTAAACTATATCAATAATTGGTTGGCATAAAAAGGAGAACAGTAGAGGTTGTGACCTTATTTTCTTCCTGCCAGCTTCCTCCTTTCCATGGTGTACTATAATAAGCCCATTCTCTCCGTAAAGAGGCATAGTTCTTTCTGCCAAGGCTTCAGCCTTATTCTCAGCAGGTTGCTGGGTTGGGGTTCCTGTGGTCACTTTAAGATCAATGCAGCCCTTAACCTTATTAAGTAACAAGACAAGAGAATTCCAGGCAGTATGAGAAGCTGTAGTCCAATAAAAGTTCCTTTAACCAAGTCCCGAGTATGATAACACAAGTGATGTCGCCTTGGAATATAAGAAGAAACCTGCCCTGTTCAGGGGTCAGAAAGTAGGGGAGAGCTGAACTTGGTTAAAAGAACCCTGTAGCTCATTTTAAACAAGTTAACACTCAGGGGTCTTTGTGATGGAGCCAGCATTGTGCTATCTCAGCACTATTACCTGCACTGGAAGCTCCATTACTCACCTGCTTAACTTTAGTTGATTACAGAAAATAGTGCCTCTGGCTTCAGTCTAATACTTTGAATTTCATGCGTGAACACAGACTCTGAAATAGAATAAATTAACCTCTTACTATATCATAAACTGACCTTAAAAACTCAAGTGTCTTCCTATGTGGAAAAATAGAAAAAGTTGGAGCCAGGTAAGAATCTATGTCACATCAGAAAGCCCATTCTTCCAAGCAGTCCTTAAACCTAGAATTCCTTCTCAAGTCCAGATGGTCAGATAATTAATAATCAACCAAAAGTTACTGGGAATCCAACCAAGCATAGTGGAAGTACCAACATGTATAAGATGTGCCTAATGCCTTCAAGAAATTTGTAATTTAGTTGGGGAAATCAGCCACAGGGAGATTACAAGTAATTATATACTTTCTTGTATATTTATTGATCCTGCCTTAACTCTATAGGGAGGCGGACTACAGGCATTTTTATTCACTGCCGTACCTAGTGATTAACACAAAGTATATACTTAAAATAACCATAGATGTTCATTGGTTTTGTCCCACTATTACTTTGCTCTAAAGACCTTTTCTGATTCCTTCAAGAAATCTAATAGCACCAAGTAAGTACAGTCATATCTGAGTACTCATTGGCTTCAGAACTCATCAAACCCTGTACTCGTCGCATTTTGACAAGAAAAACAAATTTCAGCAATGCTTGCTGGGGACTCGTAGAAATTGCTAGAGCTTGTATGAGACATCACACTGCTCCGCAAGAGGGAATGCTTCATCATTCGATACTAGTTGGTTTTAGCACTCGTCATGAGTTTCAGAATGAATTAACAACATGTACTGAGGTATCACTACTTTTTTAAGGTGTACCAAAGATATACAATGTCACAAATATTATCAACAACACAAAGCATTGTATCAAACCATTATTTCTAACATGATATCTCCCCTTCTCTTAGCCCCCTCCCTTCTCTACGACCCACAGGAGTTCTTTATTAATCAGAGTAGCACCTGCCATAATAATGTATGACAAAATGAGATGCTTAAAACAACAAAAATTTATTGTCTCACAGTTTTGGAGGCTAGAAGTTGAAATTCAAGGTGCCAGCAGGTTACCTCCTTCTGAATTCTGCAGGGAAGATTCTTTCCTTGCCTCTTCCTAGCTTCTGGTGGTGCCTGTCAATCCTTGGCATTCGTTGGCTTGCAGATGCATTACTCCAACTTGTGCCTCCATCTCTAGGCCTTCACATGATTGTTTTCTTGTAAGAACAGCAGTCATACTGGATTAGGAGCCTACCCAGTCTGGTACGAGATCATAATAACTACATGTGCAATGGCCCTGTTTCTAAATGTCACATTCTAAGGTACTAAGGATAAGGATTAGAACAGATTGCTCTGAAGAGGATCCAGCTGAACCCAATGAAGGGCAAAGAGAATCTTCCCCAAGAATTTATCACCTTGATTCAGCTTTACAGCCCTCATCCCTCAAACAGTATCTGATGCATCTTCGATACTGAAACAAACAGATCTTCCCTGCAAGAGAAATCCAGCATGATGGCAGGCCAACATTACCAAAACTAACAAAATTCTAGATTTAAGAAAAAAACCTCCTTAAAAGCTGTTGAAACAACCAGAACTAGAGGGGGGGGAAATCCGGAAAGAGAAGAACTAGAAAAACAGAAAAAGAAAAAGAAAAATACTGACATTGTGCAATGGTTTGATGATTCTGGGTTTGGAGCAAGAGAATGCAAATCTGGTTGTACCTAGGCCGTAGGCCACTGTTAGGGGCAGATGAATGAACAGAGTTTTTCACTGCCTTGTAATGCTAGAGAAACAAAATTTGAGGCTTACAGAGCCAAGTTATTGGTAACAAGAGAAAAGCAGAGAACTAAGCCTGCCATACAGCCAGCTTTTCCCTTAATACACAAGCCAATTTTTGAAGTGAGGCTAGGGGGCTTAGAAGCTAAGCAGACAAACTAAATAGAAAAGCTGGGTCCTTAGGAATCTCAATTGTTAGGGAGAAAAGGATTAGAGTTTAGGATCTGCCTGGGTGAAGGACCCAGTGAACTCTCAAACTCTCAGGAAGGTTAGCCCTTGGGAGTGGAGGTGAGCCTGGAGGAGACCACAATTGAAACATAATCTTTACTCAAATGAAGAAACAGCCCCAACTCTACCTCACAGAGGCCAAAGTGTGAACTCTGGTTAGACAGAGATAACATTATCTTGTGCCATCACAATTTGTGTTTCTGTACAATCCCTTGTATATAGTTACAAAATTACTAGGCATTCCAAGATACAGAATGTCCCAAAAGCCAAAGAAAAACTAGATATGGAAGTAGGTCTGTACTGATTCAGATATTAGAGCTCACAAAGAAAAAAATTTAGAATAACTATGAGTTATAACTTCAAAGAAATAAAGGAGAATGATTTTAAGTAACTGAAAGATGGAGAATTTCAACCAAATTGAAATATATTTAAAAAAAGAAAATTCAACAACTGAAAAATACAATTACTGAAATTAAGAATGTATTAAATAGCCCTGGCCAGTTTGGTTCAGTTGACTGGATGTCATCCCATAAACCAAAAGGTCAACAAGTTAGATTCCCTTTCAGGGCATAAGACTAGCTTATAGGTTCAGTTCCTGGAGCAGGTGAGTAGGAGAGGCAACCAATTGATATTTCTCATTCACATCAATGTTTCTCTCTCTCTCTCTTTTTTCCTTCCCTTGTCCTCTCTCTAAAAATCAATAACCATGTCCTTGGGTGAGAATTTTAAAAAAGAATTTATTAAATGGATTTAACACAGTACTAGACAAAATTATTGAAATGAAAGACTGGCCCATAAGACTAGCCATACCAAAGAACAGAGAGAAAAAAAAATTAAAAAATGCAAAAAATAAAATAAAATAAAACACAACAAAACACCCATTAAGAAACATGTGGAACAACAGCAATCAAAAATCTCTAAAATATATGTAATTGATATCCTAGAAGGAAAGAAGAAACAGAACAGGAGCGTAATGATTGTCTTTAATAATGACTGAAAATTTTCAAAAACTCAGGAAAGAGAATACAGTTTCAAGAATTTTGAGAACCCTAAACAAAGTTAATACAAAGAAAACTACCTCTAGCTATGCTATACCATACCAACCTGCTGAACACACATAGAAACAATTGAATATTAAAAGTAGACAGAGGGAGAAAGAAACACATTGTCTTTACTAGAACAACAGGACAGTCAGCTAACTTTTTACGAGAGATGATGAAAACCAGAAGATGGTGGAAGACATTTTTAAAGTGTTGAAAAAAAAATAACAACCAAGATTTTAATACTCAAAAAGAGAAGGTAAATGAAGATATTTTAAGGCAAACACATACTCGAAATGAAAGACTGCATTTCTAGCAGATCTTAACTAAAATAATAAAATGATGAAAAGGATTTTTTTTTCTTGCAGAAGGAAAATAATCTGAAATAGCAACATTCAGATGCAGGAAGGAAGCAATGATATGCCTACATTTTAAAAAATCTATTAGTAATCTCCAGGACAACAAGAAGTTCAACAATGTATGGCCAGTTCCTAGCACTCTGATCTTTTAGTAAGTGCTTCACTGTTAATACAGTAACATTACCTCCACCCTGCTCCAAATGAGTAGTTTCCTCACATCCATCCTCACTTAAGTCAGAGAAATTTTATATCCCTAAAGTACCCATTAATCTTAGAAAAGGAAGAAAAGAACAACCCAAATTTCTATTCCTGGCTCTGAAAATGATTCTATCTCATTACAATTCCCCAAATAAAAACTAAACCTTAAGAAGAGGTGCCCCAAACCTCTCCTTCCACTTAATACTTTTATTCCAAAAGAAAGATTACCTCAAGTAATCCTCATTGTCAAGGAATAATCTCCTAAAGGAAGGAAACTCACAGATCAGCTGACTTTCTCTCCCCACTAGTAACAACCCTAAACCACCCCCCTCTTTTTTTTTTACTATATTTAGTTATATCTGCACAATAGGAAGCTGGGAAAAGCAAGTACAGAAAATTTGGACTCCTTAGATGCCTTCCACTACATAGTGGCCACGAAATGTATTCAATAATGAACGCTTTTAAAGGTTTAAAAGCTGCAGCAAGGTTTAATAGTCCATATAAGTCTCTCCCCAAGCCCTTCAAAGAATGTCTGAAATCAGATGACAGGAAGAAGCAAAAACTGGCCTTAACCGGTAAAACAATGTTGTCTGCATGTCTCTTTATTCTAGGGGCTTAGCGATGCAATCAGCTTTCTTGGCTGCTCCCCTTTTGTGCTCAGAGCACATTATGCAGCTTTCTTCATGGCACAGAAGCTCCCTGCAGTGAAAGCCTCCTCCTGAATGGGGTTTCTGAGCACAGACGTTTCCTTGCGTCTTATTTGCAGCTTTCTACAATAAACCCTCTCCCACACGAATACATATTTTCATTATCTTATTTTTAGAAATGCAATTTGGAGAGGAGAAGTGTGATTTGATAGTCTAATAGCAGTAGATTCTTCTGTCTGAGTCTCTCTAGGATCTGGCTGCAAACGCGAACAACTCCAACACTGAATTTCAGCACACCAGGCATCAGTTCCACTTAGCCATATTAAAAGCCACATGCGCTGCAGTTGCAGGAGTGCCTTCCCACACATTCATTAGTGAAAATATATCATGCAATAGGATTATTTTCCATTATAGTATTAAGTGCCTGATCCAGATCGTGAGTGTAGGAAACAAGTTTAAGGTTCTCTCGCTCAATGAGTTGAATTCTTAGGTTATTCTCAGGTCTTGTTAGTTTCTATTCCTTCAGGCCCCAAGAGTACTAGCCTAAGCATTATACCAATAGTTTGCAAACTAGCAGGACTACGGAGAGCTTCATTTGCTAGCTGAAAGAAACCTTGTGACTGGAAGAACCTGAGAAAACGAAATGTAATTTCAATAGAGTGGAGGTTGTCTGAAAACTAGGGATTTCTGTCTCTCCACCACTTTTCCCTTCTTTCATTTTTTTCCTCTATCCCATCCTTTCTGCCCTTTTTCTTCTCTTCCTCTTTCACTATTCTTTCTGTATGAAAACATTATCTTAATATCTAAGAAGCCCCAGACACTGTTTGAGGTATAATAAAGAACAGATACATAAGCCAGAGTGTCTTGACTCTTTTGGGGGAAACAGATCAGTGGAAAAAAACAAACGCAAGGTAAGACAGATGAGCTGGATTCTGCATGACCAAGATGTGTGGGGAAAGAGCAGGTGGGGGATAAATTCCAGCCAAAGAGGAAAGGGACTACATTACCCTACTCCCTCAATTAGAGCCTAAAGTGGTACTTGCTCTTGGTCTGAGCATGCTAGTCACAGGCAGGACTGAAGCAAGTTGATTTAATTTGGGTTTTTGGATCTAAGGAAAGTAACTAATAAAGGGGTTAGTAGGAAAAGTCCATCTCAATGTGTCACTCTATAAATATTTCTTTAGTACATATTACATAGCTTGTACTATTTCATTACAACTCTCCAAATAAAAACTAAATCCTAAGTTTAAGTATTCTTCTAGGGACTGGGAACACATGGATGAAAAGTGTAGATGTAGTCTCAGCCCTCTGTACAGCTGAAGGCAAGAATTTGGCCCTTTCCCTTCTGTAGGACCTGTAACTGAGTGGTAGAGAGTGATGAGCTAGAGGCAGATATTAGGGGAGAAGTGTTCATGAAGGTTTCAGGGAGACCGAGAACCAGGAACACACGAGTAGAGTCACTTAGTGCTTTAGTGACAAACTGGACACAGGTGAAAGAAAGAGACCTTCTTCCTGTGGATATAGCCATAATTCTTTGGAACCTCAAAAACCTTGGTATAGACCTCTGTGTTGGTCAGTGTTCTCCAGAGAAGCAGACCAACAGAAGAAATAGTTAGATAGATAAATATAGATAGACAGATTTTCAGAAATTGACTCACATGATCGTGGGGGACTGGAAAATCTGAAATCCACAGTGAAATCAGCAGGTGGAAACTCAGGATTTCTATGTTATAGTCTGGAAGCAGAATTTCTTCATTTCTGGAAAACCTCAGTTTTTGCAATGAAGGTCTCCAACTAAGTGGAGGAGACCCTCCTACGTTATGTAATCTGCCTTACTTAAAAATCAACTGTCAGTAAATATTAATCACATCTACAAAATACTTCCACAGCCACATTTAGACTAGTGTTTGACCAAACAGCTGGGCACCATAGCCTAGCAAAGCTGATACTTACAATGAACCCCCACAGCACTGAATTGGGACTTCCCAGAGTTCTCTCCATAGAGACATCAGTGTTTTCACCCAAAACACAAGACACCAGTGGTAGCAGCAGTAGTGGCTACTTGTGTGAGCAGTCAGAACAGAAAAACACGAGGACTCCTATGAGCACATAGGAGTCCCCTCTGGGTACCCCCAGAAAGGACTATGTGGGTAAAGACAAGAATCTTAGAATTTTTTTGTTATAACTTTCGAAGCCCCATTAATCTGGGGAAAGACTTTGCTACTTGAAGGATGACTTTTGGAACTGGTAAAATGCTTGGTCTACAAAGAGCCTAAGGGTGGCAAGAGCACAGGATGTGCAGATCCTTCGTTGCAGGAAGTCTGTGAGAGCAGGAGGAGAGAGAAGCAGACGTGCGAGAGCCTCTCCCATGTTAGGAGGAAGCTCTGCGTGATGTGGTGAGTGGGCACAAGACCCCAAATGGGCCAGAAAAGAAGTGAACCTTCCTTTCAGATCCAGTGGTTTGCCCGTTGCTGGGTGTAGCTTGGCTGCTGCGCCAGTCTAGCCCCAAGCCTGTAAGCTGAAACAATATTTCAGTTCCCCAGTTTCTAAGGCTCAAGTCTGTGGGAGAATGGACCACAAGGCATTCTGAGATGAGAAATGTCTCTGTTTCCAAGTTCCTACGGTCTACAAATGATTCACAATAGAATCAGCAGTGACAATCTAAACAGGGACCACTGGACTGAATCAGCTGAATCTGAGAACTTAAATACCATTACATATGTTCACAAGGTAAGTTGAGGCTGAAAAAATAGCCCAATTATAAATCTCATCAATTTCCATGGATATATACACACATATTCTTTCCATCCAAACCTGCTTCTCCTCCTGCAGCCTTTTTCTTAGAATCAATGCTTAGAATCAATGCCATTTACCCAGTCACTCAGCCTGGGCAAGTCCTTAACTCCTTCCACTCAGTTTTGGTCACTAACCAAGCTATGTTGACTTTACCTCCTAAAACATCTCATACATCTATCACACTCCTTTTCTTCCTGCTACCACTCTTTGAAGCTGGTCTTCCTGACTCTGGTTCTCAGCCAACTTCAATCCATTCTTCACATGGCCATCAGAATGACAGTTCAAAAGTGAAGATCCGATGCTTTCACTTTCCCACTTCCTTCTTTCTTCTCGCCAGAGCCTTTAAGATAAGGGATAAACCATTATTTGGGGGAAATATGGCCTTTGTAAATCTGGTCCTTGCTTACATCTCCCACCTTAACCCACATATAGCTGTATCAGCCACTTGTGGTTTCTTTCTCTCTTTTAAAATCTCTACACATGCCGGCCTCCCTTGAATGCTCTCCCCTACTGCCCTTCTGTGATAACTCCTACTTCTTTAGGATGCAGATCAATGGTGATTACCTCTACCTTACCCTGGCCTGCGCTGCATGTTTCTCCCCTAACAGCATTCTTTGAGAAGCCACTGGGCTGTAGACTTTCTCTTTCATTTTATGCAATGATGGCTATGAGTTCACCTAATACTACCCATGCCCACCATCCTGCCACCCCAGCTGGGCACTTGCTCCACTACAGAGGCCAGGTTGGCTCTGCCTTTAAGACAAGGATCTTCTCAAAACCACACTCAGGAGTGTGACCAATTCTTGTTGCCCCAGACACAGGAAGACAAGAACCCAGTGTTTATCAGAGACATTTGTTTTGTCATAGCACAGCTTTATCTCAGGGCAAAGCTTTACAAAGAAATACAGTAAATAGTTGCCTTCAGGACCTCCTGCTTTGAAAAACACAGCAGCATCTTTGTGAAATCCACAGCAGGATTACTTTCAATCCATGACTTGCCAGGTTTTGGTTTATTGGCATCCTTTCTCTGACATTTAAAAATAAGTAGCTTTTCAAAAAATAGATAAGTAAACACAACTAAAAAAGAGCAATAAATTCTACTATTCTCCAGCAAAGTGCAGGAACAGGAAATAGGACAGGTCTTCATGTTTGTTATACCTGCCTTGGGATTCAGTTTCCTAAAATTAAGGCCAAAACCAAGTTCACAGTCTCCTCTGACAATGTATGTGCCTAGTCAGGGAAGGTCATTCGCTTGCCAGACACTTGGAGTTACCCAGACAGCCACGTAAACAACCACAGTGGATTAAGGAAATCCGTCAGAAAAGAAAGGCACCTGACCGCAGAAGGACACTTGAGGAATTAACTTGAGGGAGAGTCATCTTCAGCCAAGAAAGAGCAGGCACAGGAAACAGAATCAAGAAGTCAAGAATGAAGCAGCCCCATCTCTGCTCTGTATTGTTGCATTTTCCTGAAGCACTGTTTACACTGGTCACGTAGATATTCATTCTCAAGATAATCAAACCTCAGTGATTCAAACTAGTGAAAGCTTTAAAGTAAAAGGAACCACATTAACCAAGCACCTGAGTAAAAGCCAAACTCAGTGAAACAGGAAGTAAAGTGGTGGTTACCAGGGGCTGGAGGAAATGGAGGGACATTGGTCAAAAGTACAAGTGTCCAATTATGAAATTAATAACTTTCAGGGATCTAACACACAGAATGGTGACTACAGCTAATAATACTGTAGTATATGTCTGAATGTTGCTAAGAAAGTAGATCTTAAATGAACTCACCACCAAAAAATAAAATGGTAATCATGTGACATTATAGAGGTATTAGCTAATGCTATGGTGGTAATCATTTTGTAGTAAATAAGCATATCAATCAACATGTACAGCTTAAACTTATACAATATTACATGGCAATTATATCTCATAAAGCTGGAAAAAATAATAAACAAATTAAAATAGAAATAAATCAAAATGTCAAAAAACAAAGTAGGTTTTATACAGATGAACTTTCACTATAATATGTCTTAGTTAAAATGAAAAATAATTTTAATTCGTGAGTTCCAGAGCATGATGGAGAGCATGTCATAAAAGCCAACCACAGAACCCACAGTTCCTTGCTTCATTCATTCCACAAACACTTGTGAAGCAACAACATGTAGGTACATATTTGTCAGTAAAAATAAACAATAACTATCTTGAGGTTAAGTAAATGATGCCACGCAAGTGTAGCCGCCCCACCATGCCAGTTAGTTTTCACTGTGGGACCTTGCACAAATCCCTGAATGCCTGTATACTCTGAACCCCTTATCTGTAAAATGTGGATAAGAGGAGTGCCTTGATCTCACGGAATTGTTCTGAGGACTTAATAAATTTATAAATAGAAAGAACACACCACGGTGCCTGCCAGGCCACATGAAAATAACAATATTAACCAATAAACAAAAACCCACAACCAATTTTTATGGAGCATTTATTATATGCAATGGACTAGGCATAGTATATATTCAATAACTGTTAGTTATTGTTATAATTCAGCGGACACTTTAATTTTTTAAAAATCAGAACATATTCTGATTTCATAGTTGTCATTACCATTGGGTTGATAGATCTGGCAGTTTTCTACCATACTCTCAGTATAAAATCAGAGAAAATAGACCCAAGTACACTGTAAACCTAACATAATAATCAACTGACTATATCTAAGTTCAGAAAATAAGCCTAAAAGGCCAGAGAAAAGTTTAAGAATATATTTTCTGGCTACTATCTAGCATACTCTACATGACTAATAAAGATTGACTGTACCCAAGGTTAAGGAGAGAGCCTTTTTTTCCTGGACCTTGTTTTTAAAAAAGAAAAGGGGGAGGCAAGAAGGTGGGCCTATGCCAGTACAGTGGTTCAGAAAAAGTAATGCTGCTGCTGCTCAGGGTTATCAGTTAGGAAGTCATGAGGCTATGTCCGGAAAAGTCAACTAAAGCAAGGAGATAAAGACAGTTCTGAGTTGAGGTACACTAAGGAAGGAAGATGTCATCAGTAAAGTAGTCCAAGAAACAGGAACAATAGGAAAAGATCATCAGAAGATCAGAAATTCGAGCCATGGGTAACCAATGCAAGGATCAAGCTTTGTCTAAGAATATACGATTTACCCTCCATCTTCCACTGGCTGGGTGTTATGAGGGTCTAATAAATTGTCAGCACTCAAGTATTGGTTGTCTGATTGATGTCATGTTAGCTATGGATTAATGCCAGGAGACATGCCTGGCATATTATGTTTACATTTGTATGTCTCTTACCCTTATGAGAGTGTAAGCTTCCTTAAAGCATCAACTACTTCCTCAACTTGGCACTCCCAGAAAGACTTTTGTGTTATAGATATTCAATAAACATTTTCCAAATGAATGAATAAATATCATGAACAAATTAGCAGACACCAAGAAGAGTCTGATCCTGAGCCAACTACCTTCTGAGAGAAATGCTCCTTACATCCTCCCCATCCAGAGCAAAATGATTTCAGAGTGTGGGGACATCTGTTGGTGCTGTGTGCCAAGAATAAACAGTGCCATTTTCCAGGAAGAGCAAACTTATTCTCCTTTGAGGAACTACCCCACCCCGCCCTCTCATGACTAAGGTGGGTCTAAGAGTTTAGCCAATCCTCTTCTCTCCCTGGAATTTGAATCTTAAGCAGAACTTCAAGGACAGCAAATGGTTAGAGCTGATTCATCCCAATAGTGGCTGACAAGTTTGTCCATTAGTCCACGCTACCTTGATTGCCATAGTCATCTTGGTTTCTGTCCTGAGTCCTGGTAATTCAGCTGTTTTGGTTGAGTTAATGAGCTTCCCTTTTACCTCTAAGATTAGTTAGCAAAAGTCCATTTCAATAGCTATAAACTGAGAATCCAACAGATGCACTATGAAATCCTTGCCTAAGATTAGGGTTCTCAACTACGGCTGCACATTAGAATCACTGGGGAACTTTTAAAACCCCAGCACATAGGCCACACCCCAAGCCAATTGAATGAGACTCTATGAGGATGTAACCAATACTTGTTAAAATGCCCCCAAGTGATTCTAATGTGCAGCCAAGATTGAGAATCATTGCTCTAGATTCATGTAACTATGTCCACCTGCTTACTCTAAGAAAATGAAGGAGAAGGAATGTATTTGACAAGTGAAACACCCTCAAAGACAGACTGAACCCCATGGAAAGAACTGAAGTCCCACTCAGAATTCTTGTTTTCCCCAAGATTTAAAGAATTAAGAGATTTTTAATCTTTAATTGCTATTTTTACCACCAAGTAAATTTAAAGAACTTCACAACTGTAAGTAGTTTCTAACTTTATTAACAACACAATAGAGTATCAGTGAAGAAAATATCCCTATTGGCTTGCATTTAAAAATAGGTCACAAGAATGTATCCGAAACTTGGAAATATTTCTACTGAAGAAACCCTAGAACCAACCATGTTTACAGTGAGGCCATCTTTGACGACATCTTTTGACTAGAAAGTAATCAAAAGAGGGGAGAAAACTGATATTTTTTTCTTCTTCCACTCCTTCTGTCTTGGGAGAGACCAATTTTTTAAAGTTATATGAAATTCGATGAGGAAAAAGCTAGCTGTGGGGCAAAGAAATTAAATTCCACAGAAAATAATAAATGTGTCTATAACAAGAAAGAAAGATATGTTGAAATATGTGACATTTAGTCTCCTAAAGCAAGGACTTGTGTTTTCATAAGAATGGTTTCTATAGAGAGATAATACAATACGGTGACATTCCAGAAGAAATCCCATCTCTGCACACACCCTGCACAGGCAATCCAATAGTCACACTGATGCTCCAGCTGCCCTGGGCCTCAGTCACCCACACCATTACCCCTTGAACATGATTCATCCTAAGTTCATGGAGACTTGAGACACACATAGGCTACTTTGAGCCCTACCAGATTTCATGGAGTGATGCTGCACCTGTACAATTAGCTCTGCTTCCTACAGTGCTAGTGTGGGACCCAATGACCTCAGAATTAATTGGATCCATCCTCTTCTACCACCTACAGAAGGTGACTATTTTTTTATTTTTGTTTTTAGCTCTAGTGAAATTGGGTCAATGAGAATAGATTTATGTATGGCAAAGCACTTGTATAAGTTTAACGACAGAGCTCAGACACTCCATTAGATGCACTGCAGTTGAATGTAGGAAAAAAGAGAATGAGGCTCAGTTTTCAAGGACACATGAAAGTAGAATCACTGGTGCATCATACACAAATCCAGGAGTCTTTTTTTAAACTTCATTCCACTTCTAAATTCAAATACCATGTGAAAATGCATTTTAAAACATTAAAAGATACAGTTAAATAAATTTAAATTAGATGTATTCATTTTGTTGTCCTTTTCCCCCCATTTCATCAATAATATATGAGAAAATAACTCATTCTAAGAATAGGCTACTAGTAAATAATTTAGGCACATGTTTTCCCAGAGGTCAATTACTTTTGTTTTAAACATAAATTGAATTTGAGAGATGTTTAACTGAAATTCTAGTATGTGCTAAGCATTTGCAGTCAAAAAACCAAAATCCCCCTCCTTCATTACTATAACACAAACTCTCACTGTGCTGAGCTGTCAATTAACAATATCATCATAACAAAGTTACTTCTAAAAAACTAATTTGTACCACCTTTGACAAGACATTGTCTTTACTAAACTGAGAGAGTGATCCCAACCCACTCTTTATCAGAGGGTGGATAAGAATGGCCCACCTTGAAAATATAATGAGTAGAAATACAACAGGAGTGTTTCCTACATGTTCTTGATGGACCACAGAGCAATACAACTCATAAAAAGAGATGTTGAGGATAATGAAAAGGGAGCTGGACTTGGGGTCTAACTATCCAAGTTTGAATCTTGCCTCTCAAGATGCACACTGTGAAGTCCTACACAGGTCGCTACCAGTCACAGTTTCTTCCACTGTGAAATGAGGATGACAATCATAACTGCATCCCCAAATGTTAATGAGAAAAAAATCAATAACATATGTTCAAGCACCAAACAGAGTGTCCTGTGCTCAAAGTTTTGCTGAACCTGAACCTCGATCCCATTCACATCAAGCAATGAATCTGCATGCTGGCCCTGGTGGATGCCTTTCTCCTTTACCATGCATAAGTCAGGAATGAGCATGAATTAGTACCTGTGACCTTTTACCTCCTTCTTTATACTGTTCTACATTTTCCAGTGTTTTCCCCAATAATCATGTGTAATGTTTACAACCTAGAAAGCATATTTTATGAATAAAAACACGTAGGTGAGTTTTAGAGGCTGGAGTAAGACTGGAGGCATTGGTTTCAACAAATCATGGGTTAATAGCATTTTGAGATTAGCTCAAAGTGGCCAGAGGACTGAATCTCAGCAAGTTGGAACACTAACGTTGTTGAGGTGAGAAGCTTGCTCCATTCTTTTTCTGGCTTTTAAACATAAATAGAACTGTTATTAATGTGCTCATTGTATACTTTTACAGTTAGTAATGGACATTTATTAAGCCCTTATCTTATGTGTTTTTCAAAGAATTTTACCAATACTCTAAGAAGTCTTCTTTTATCCCCATTTTATATGTAGAAAAATTCAAATAAAGTAAGTCACCCAAGGCTGTAGCCAATAAATGGTTGTCAGGTACTACTATTAACCCACTCTACTCTCCCCTTGTACCTTTCAATACTATGGCAGCTAGAGAGCTACCTTTCAGACTCCCTTGTAGCTCTGCTCCATATGACCTGGATTGAGCCAAGCAGATACACCCATGCAAAACCAGAAAAGAGGACATGAGTAGCAAGTGGAGAAATAGGATTCTTTTCAGCATAGTGCAGAGCCTGTGGTCCTTTGAGGGCAGTGGTCAAGGAGGTTATGTTCAATTCACAGGAGTGATGACCCGAAGACAGAGTTGGTAGTGAGCACTCCTCTAGAGGGGTCCCTTGCATTTTCAGAGTATTTCTGCTGGCTGCATTACTTCTGGTTGTGCAGCATGAAAACTTATTTCCCGGGCCTGGAAACTCTGCAAATTATCCAATACCTTGTAATAAAAGCATTTCTGTTTACATAGAATAAATTCTGTTGTCTGCAACTAAAGGATTGAGGCTGAACTAATGAATCTTTTAGATTTTATGCTTTCCCCGCCACATCCATGCTTTTCTTATCATTAGAAACTGTCTTTTTGATAGAAATTGTCTAGAAAAAAACAAACAAACCTGGATACAGGCTTCCTAGGACCAGGAGATGACTTTATGGCAACATAGCTATAACTGAAAAGCGTAAAGAACCAAAGAAGTTAAATAAAAGAAATTGCTCAAGGCGAGGATTCTGGAAGGATTAAATCAACAGAAATCTAGGGGGAGAAAAAACAAATCAGCAGAAAGTGAAACCCAACTTTCAACTACAGTGAGAGAGAAGTTTAAAAGTATCTGGGCTCACATTCCATAATTCAGGGTAACATTACTATGGACAAAACACAGTAGTTTGACCTAGATCTGATCACAGAAATTACTCTGGGAATCCTATTTTACTCATTCAAAAATTTCAGAATAAAAAATATAAATAATATAAGTCAGGAACTGACAAGCTAAGGTCCAAAACCAAAATCCAGCTGCCTACCTTTTTTTATAAATAGATTTCTTGATACACAGTCACACCCATTCATTTACACGTTGCCTATGGCTGCTTTCATATTGTATACTTGAATAGTTGCCACAGAGACTGTATAGCCCAAAAAAGTCTAACATATTTACTATCCATTCCTTTACAGAAAAATGATTGACCCTTGGTCTAAGAGGTTGGGAGGGCAAAGTCATTTGGAATTGATGAGTCAGTTTTATATATCTGTCAACAGAGGACAGGACAATTTGCACAGAAAAGGGGACCACGGATCTTGCTCTAAGAAAAGAAAACTTTTAACTGCTTTGGTAGAAGCAGCCTCCAAGAGTATTTAGTCTGCAGGTGTTCTTGTATGTGCAGGTTGGGGTTGAGGAGTACCACAGGTGCTGAAGTAAGGAATTGTAGAGGTGAAAGAGATAAGCTATAGCCTAAAGATGCAGATAATGAATCATTACACAAACAGAGGTGGAAAGTTTAGAATCACAGACTGACACTCTGGAGTATGTAAGTGAGAAAGAAGGGGTACATCCAAGAAATAAGGGGCCGCCCATTTGAGGTCTATTCCTCAGAGGCTGTCATTCCTGCTGATTCCTGCATATGCTTCTCTAATGTGCCAGTCACTGTGTTGGGCCCGCAGAGGGCCTGTAGGCAAATGAAGGATGAAGCTGTGGCTCACAGTACCAGAAGCAGAGAAGTGGTTGAGAAGTAGCTTTTGGATCTAACAGTTGAGGGCAGTTTCAACAACCCTTGTAAATGGAAGTGGGCTCTGTGTAACTCTGTTCAATTTGGAATATTTAGAGCTATTCTGAAAGGAGTCTCTGGGAATTTCAAATAGTAAGAAGGAAGAGTGCCCCAAAAGTGATTAAGATGAAAAGAAGGAGATGAAACAGTAGCTGGAAGGCATAAATGGGTCTCATGTTGCTTTCTGAAAGATGGGTGCTATGGCAGAAAACTCTTTTCATCATACAGAGATGTCAGCAGGACAGCACTCTTTGTAATAGGATTTGACCTGTGGGTGAGCAGCTTCCATTCTCTCTGATTACCGGGAGATTTTTCTTAGCTGTGTTTTGGAAAAACAGAAAAGAATACCAACTCTACTGAAAACCCCTATAAATGCTTCCTACACTGTGCCCGTGGCTACTCTGTCCAAGGGTGATGAGAGGGTGACCAGAATAAGAATACTCTGTGGCCTTTCTCAGCAACAAATGGGAGATGTGATTGAAGAAACAGAAGAAAAAGCGAGAGCCCTTCCAAGTGGGAAGAGCACCACAACGGGCGGTTATTAAACAAATCAACCAAGTTGGGTCCACACAAGAACCTGTTGCCACAGCTGCACTTTCTCTCCCAGGGAAAAATGAGAGGTCAGGTCAGACACTTGGAGTGGTATTCTATAAGCTGGAGAAGCGAAGAGAATCCTATAAACCCCAGGCTTACAGGGCTTGGAAAGAACGCTGAGGTTTCTTTATCTTCTGGACACCTCTTTTATCACCTCTGAAGACTTGCAACTCAACCTTGGGGAAGTCACTTAACCTTTTTGGGTCCCATTTTCCTTCAGTAAAAATGGGGATGATAAAAATTGTACGTTGCTCCTCAAAGGGTTTCAACTACAGCTATCAAAATATCTTATAAAGAGCAAGTTACTCTTGCGGAAAACTCAACACTTAGGTGCTGAGTTTGGGCAATTTTCTCTGTCTCTAAGGAGTGCTTTGGGAGCCATTGCAAAGCAAGATTTAGATGCTTGTCATGCCTAAGAGGTAAGGCAAAGAAAGTCTGGTTTCTGCAAGATGCTACGTACTTTGGCAAGATCCTGCAGACTGACATCTCTGCAGACTTTATTACTACATAGGGTACCTCTTAGTAAAGCAAAGGGTATGTATGAAAGACCAGTGTCTTGCAGGGAAAGTAACTTAGAGGAAACTGGCTAAGTAACAGCTTGAACTCCAGAGCCACGCCACCTAGATCACAAAGTCCCAGCTCCTCCACTTTCTACTGTGTGACTTCTTACAAATATATCGACTTCTCTGACCTCAGTTTCCTCACTTGTATAATATAGCTAATAACCATACATACTTCAGTAAGTTATATTAAAGACTAAAAGAAATAATGAATGAACAGTACTGAGCACAGTGCCTGGTACACAGGAAGCAACCCAAAATATTAGCTGCTAATACTATATTATCTTTTGACACTAATGAAGCCTCAAGGAACCTGCCATGGGAAGGAGGTTAGAGGCACTGACATCACTTGAAAATAAGGCAGACCAAATCTTTCAAGCGTTGTTTATTGCCACCATGAGGCAGGTTTGGCACAGATAACTGAAGCCCATGGAGCATTGCTTAATTCCATTTCACCTGACATTTTCAGCCTCTCCCCTATACTCCAACAAACCATGAAGAAAATATAAATATGCAGGCTTATGCTTCTCTCTTAATTTTTAATCTTCTTAAAGCTAAGAAGCAAAATGAAGAGGGAAAATAAGAAATAATAACGGTCTTGGCAATAGCATCCCTACACCCAGGGGTGGCGGGTTAGGTGGAAAGGGCGTCCATTCGTGGAAACATCTGGGCCTGAGTCATGTAGGACAGGAAGCCTGGGGCCCATCGAAGGAGCTGTGAGGGAAGAGGTGCTAATGTGGAGCATGCCAAGGACATCACTCAGGTGCATGAGCAGCAGGAACCAGCTCTGGGTTGAGGACCGAAGCTCATTAGTCATGGGTGGCTCAGAGATTCATGAGATCACACATTGTAATCACCAAACTCATTGAGTAGGGAATGTGGGAAGAAAGGAAAGGAGCACACCGGAGAATATCATCCTCAAAAACATGTCTCGGATGCGCAAAAATAAACTCAAGGAAATCCATTCCAATCAAGGGATCCAATTCTCCTTGGCTTCAAAAATGCTACAAAAAAGGAAACTGGTAAAGAAACAGAAGTCCCGGCTTATGTTTAGCAACACCTCCCAAAGTACTATCCAAACACAGTCTTTGTTTTCGGTTGCTGTTATTTGGCAAAGTCAAATATCATTTTCAGACAAAGAAAAAATAAAAACAATATTAGAAACCCTCCAAAAACTAAATTATATGGCCCACTCTCTAGATTTAGCAAATATCTTTCTTCCTGCCATGTTGTCCTTTATTAAAATCTAATACTAATGTGGGGTTAATGTGACAGCCCTGAGTACACAGATGAAGTAATAAAGGAAATAAGCTTTTATTGCTTTTCCAAAGACAAAGCAATAACTTAGAATAACAGAATGATGTTAAACTTTCTACCACTCTCCACCCTCAAATTTTTCCTTTCTCTTTCTCCATATCACAGGGAAATTTTCTTTTAAAAACATGAAAACTCCATTTACAAGTTAACAATACAGCAATAACTAAGAATAATAGCACATTCTTTGACAATATCTTAAGGTAGGAAACACTGTCTCCAAAATTTAAAACTTCATTTCTTATTTTAGGGTATACGGGGCTAACTGCTATATTCTTACACTGGACTTCTCCTTTTCCCTCCTTTCCCACAGCCGATTAGCCATCAAATTCTTTTTTTTTTTAACCTCCAGTATATTTCTCAAATCTGCAATCTTTCTTCAGACCTCTTCATATTTCAGATGCTGTCAACCTGCTCAAGTGCATCCTCCTAGCCATTGGATTGGGGCCTTTGTAAACTGCGTATCTTCTTCCTTCTCTGCTTAAAGAATGTCAACATCTTCCTGTCACTTACAGAAACATGTCCCCACACTTTGGAATATCCCACATATATGACCATGGACTCCACCACACTCCTTGCCTTTTTTCCTACTCCCCAGCCACCCCTCCCCCCAAGCATGGCTACCACCTACTGCCACCATTGTAACTCTGACAGTCCTAGAAAGCCCATGGTTCTCTGATCCCACTAAGCTGTTGCAGTCTCGGCACTTCTCGCATTCTGTGTCTCCACTACCCTTCCTAACAAATTTTTATATAGTTCTTACTACTAGGTCTTACTCAATGTTCTTTGTGAGCATCAACTTATTTAATTACTGTAACCCTGTGAGACAAACACTCTTATTCTCCTATTTTATAGATGGAGAGATGTCAGCAGAGATCACTTAAGAAACTTGACCAAAATTATGCAGTCAGTAAATTGATGAGGGGAGAAAGGTGGCAGGAGTCAAACCCAGGTGGTCCAGCTCCTTAGCTACACATTTACTGCCTCTTTCTGCATCTTCAATTCCTTGCTCTGTACCATCTCCTCTGCTAAACCCTCCCTGACACCAACCTCAATTGCTCATCAAAACCTCCTGTGTACCTTGTGAAGAGTCTTATTATATGATAACAGCCACAATCTTCTTCTTCTCATTTTAGACCAGTTACTAGTGGGAAGATGCCATAATTCATCACTGTATCTCAGCACAGGTGCTCAATACCTGTTTGACAAATGACCCAATAAGGATGACAAATAGCCTTATTACATGCATCATAGTTGGTATAAGGAGAAATTCAAAGAAAGTGGAACTGAAGAATTACTTGATTCTTCTAGCATCTCAGATTTCTGGTTAACATTATATCTGCACCATAAATTATAAGGAAAACTTGCATGCATGCCCCCCCAATGCCCGATGCCCATTCTCAGTAGCTGTTACATGGAACCCAACTGCCCAATAGAATGTCTTGAGAACATAGACATGCTCTATATCTGCACTGTCTGCCGGTCTGCACTGTCTGCCACACGTGACTATTGAGCACTTGGCTAAAAGGACCAAGGAACTGAATTTTTAATTTAATTTAATTTTAATTATTTTTAAATTTAAATAGTCACATGTAGCTAGTAGCTAACATATTGAACAGTGTGTGTCTGAGCAATTTGTAAATCATACCGTGGCAGGGAACAGAGCAGCCATTGGAACTGGGTGTCGAAAGCAGGGAGCAATTTGCAAAGAACACTCTGTGAGGATGACCATGTCACCCAGTTTGCCTGGGACTGAGGAGCTTCATGGGATGTTCAGTGCTAAAAATGGGATAGTCTCAGGGGAACTGGAACAGTGAGTCAACCAATTCAATGCCTGGAAGGAACTAAGAGTAGATTCCACACAAAAACTAAAGAATTTAAAGCAGGAAAGAGAGTAGGAAAAACATTGAGTCTGGGACAGGCTGGAGACAAACACATTTGATGGGTGGAAACGAGGTCACTATCTTGGAAACACTAAGCTCTTCAGACTCCAGTGAGTCTAATACCCATGTTCTAGTGTCGAGATTTCAAAGCATATGTGTAACTTGCTCGTATATCTGCTTTTTTCAAACATGTATGCTTTATTTTACTCATCTGTCTCTTCGACGGGGAAGTCCAGATGACAGTCCACTCAACTCTCTTTGATCTGTAATTTAAATTTCCATTCTCATCCCATAATCTGTTAATCTTTCCAGTATCTCAGTGAATTAAATTCCCATATTGAATCCCAACTTGAAAGGCACTTCTTTGTGAGCAGCTCAATATAATGTTCTTGTAAATGACATTTAAAATGTTCAGCTCGGTAACAGAATGATAAAGAAGGGCACCCGGTGTTAGTACACATCAGTAAAAAGAACATTTTTTTATTAGTCAGAAACCAAAAAGATAGAACAAGATAATTAAAAAAGAAAAAGTTTATTCCTGCTAGACTGCCACAGGAGTATCATGACTCAAAATGTAATAGTCTCTAAATTCCCGGCGGAATCTAACTTCTTAAAAAGACATCAGACATCAAAGTCTGAGTCATGCCACATTAACCACCAATGGCCAAAGAAAAGTTTGAATGCCACTGGAAAAGTTAAATATTAGACTTTCCCTGAAACATTTAAACTCAGAGAAATAGGCATTGCGGTTGTCATACCGACTTGTGTGCATTCTTTATAGGCTTCCAGACCGATCTTTACACCCCCCTTCTGTTGCTATGGTGACCCAAATAAATTCTCTCCTGAGATTCATTTCTTTTAGATGCCGATGTATCAGGTCAAGCAGGCAGGCTAGCAAATAACACACTGGCCCTAAACATTCTCACACTCTCCAGGCAGCCACAAAGAGCTATTCCTCTACATATCATACCCTATTTCAACATTTTCAAAACTATAATCCCATTAGATTGAGAAAAAAATTATTCCAAGCTTTGGTATTTCTTTTATTTGTCTAACCAACAAGACAAATCCCTGCAAAAGGCAAAGGGTAAGAAGCTGAATGAAAGTAAGAAATTCTCCTAACATCCACTCCATCACCCTTATGTTCACCAATAAGACCTGAATGATAGTTCTTGGTAGAATAAAGATAACTCCAAGGACTAGGACTGTCTGACCTCCATATAGCACTAGCAGATATAGGATTTAGTGCTTAGAATTAGGGGCTGTGAGATGGCTGTGGGGGAAAAATATTTGTGACGGAGAGCATTTGGTTCATAGCAAATACACAGACATAATTCTAGGGGAAGGAGCCTGAAAGCCTTCCTGTCGTTAGAGATGCTACAGTTTAAAACCTCTAGTGTTTGGGCACCCTCCCCCCATATATATTAAATATGCATTGCATATAGTGTTAATACAAGGTGGGACAAAGGTAGATTAATGGCTGTGAGTATGCAAAACAGAGTTTATTCTTGTATGATTATTTATTAATTATTGTGTTATTTTCCACATGAACTACTGTAAACCTACTTTTGCCCGCCTATATTTCTCAAAATAGAGCAGCCTGACAAGCAGTGTTTCACAGTGATACTATATGTATAACAGAAAACAAAGAGATGCTACTTACACTCCCTAAAATTCAAGCCTATTAATTGTACCCAAAGATGTACATTTTGATCCCAAACTCATACCAGGCAAAAAAAAAAAAAGAAAAAGAAGAGTGACTTGGCCATTCTACTCAGGGGCTTCTAGTAATAATACCTCACCTGTGTTAACACTCTTGGCCTCTCAGAAATACCTCATTACATCCTTATAAATGTCGGTCCACCCATTTTCCAGGTGATGAAACTGAGGCACAGATTTAGGATAACTTAGCAAAAGTCATACAGCCAAAAAGAATTGGTACTGGGGTTTAAATCTTAGGTCAATTGTCAAGGCTTGCTACCCCCACATTCTACTGTCCCTGAGGATCCCCAATGCACTTGGATGAACCAAATTTTGACTCTATCTTAAAATGCCTCTATACACTATCATATCACTATCTACCCTCCTACCTTCACCTCTCAACACATGTGTTCTCTCTTACTCATGTTTTCTCTCTCTCTCTCTTCTCTCTCTCTCTCTCTGACGTTGTCTGAGGACCTTAGAACTTCTGAACAAGACACAACTTCTCTACCAACTTTGTAGTCCAGGACAGAATTGAATCTCTCAGGAGCCAGAGAACACAGGCCCCCAGGAGTACCCTCTGGGCCCAGGGGAGCCCTGGAGGAACGACTCTGATAGGGATGGTGAGGCAAAAACCAGTATGTCTATACTTCCCATTCCTGTGCCATGACTTCCCCTGAAGTAGGAGGAAAGAGTGGATTGGCTGCTCCCACACACATCCCCAGGGGACTCCAACCAGACCATAAGGAGATTCAGCCCCAGGGTAGGATTAACCAGAATGGAAAGCTTTGAGCACACAGCACGTACAAGGAGGTTAGAGAGTCAAAGGAAAGAACCAGAGCGAATAGGGAAGAGCAAGCAAGCCAGTACTACAGAACTAGTCACCTTTGCACCCCCAGTGATACATAACTAGTCACGGGCTCTGGGCCCTCACAGTGAACCTGCCAGGACCTGCCGTCCTACCTTGTTCTTCCAGCTCCTTAGTGCTCAGCTCTCTCTTCTCTCTCCTCTCTCTCCACTAGAGGTTTAAACCAAGTTTGGTATTTTGAGGGTCAGCATGGGTGTTTTACAGTGATTTTTGAATACAATTAAAGTTTTTTCTTATAGACCAGTATCTTTCCCTTATTAGGATTTCAAAACTGTCTATGCTAGAGAGTCTTTGGTCTTGAAATGCTAGTTGGATTTCTAATGACCGTCAGTGCAAAGGGGACTGACTGTGAAGAAATTTGCCTTAAAGGCAGCTAACTTTTGGGGGGGAATACATCTCCTCTATATTTCAAGGGATACCTGTTTTTGACATCAAAGAAGTTGCAAACATTCACGTTCTTCCCCAAAGGACAGCTGGGAATCATAAGCAGAGCCCTGGCGTGTCTCACTTGTTAGCATTTGCCGCCTGCGGCACAGAGTGTCTTATCAATAAGACTTGGGGCTTGGGGCAACAGCCCCCTAAGTGTATTCAGCTCTTAACCTGGATTTCATATTTTCCACCTTCCTTTCAAATGATTTAATTTCTCAAGAATTAAATTATTTTTTAGTGTTCTCCTAAATTAAATGAAGAGTAAATAAAAAGGTCTTAGACAAAAACTGAGTAATTTTATTAGGAATATGATAAATGTGATAGGTTGCAGTAGCCTGAAAAAAAATCCCATTATATGCAATTAAAGAGCTACATTAATATAATTGCAGACTTCCTAGCATTTTAGCCGAGCACATACAGTATTTACAGATAATTGCATAGTAAGGGGGAAAACGCAAGCTGTGAGTCTAACATGCATGTGACTCACATTGTCAAATTAAAACCTGGTTGGGTTTCTCCTTGAGTTATTACCTCTAAAAAGCTTAATTTTTATCTTTTCAAGAGGGAAAAATGCACAGGCATGCAAACAAAACATTCCCTATTAACAACCATACAAAGCATAATGAAATTGCAACACCATTAGAGTAAAATAAGAGTCATTTGGAAAATACTAATCCAAAAATCTGTACCTCTTTGACTAGAACCTTACTGAAAGAAGAATTCTATAGTGAATTAACCTTATACGCAGTATGCAGGGAGAGTGTATAACTTATTTTTATGTTTATAAGATCTTGGATACTATTGTTTGCATTAAAATGAGGCTAAATTACAAAAGAGCCAATGAGTGCTAGAAAGATATCATAGAACATGTGCTCAATTAGGCTGGAAGAAAACTGAGTTCATACTCTACTCTGTTGGTAATTAATTACACAATCCAGAAAAAATTAAACTCTTTATATCTTTTTCATCAGTTGTAAAACTCAATGAACTAGGAAACCCACAAGTCTCCTCAATCTCTAGAAATTACTATGTTATCTAATTATTGAAAAAGGACAAAATACCTTTCAGCAATCAGGTTGAATTGTTAATATGAATTTAGAAACAAGTCTACATTTTTTTTTAAATAGCTAAATTTTTCTTTAAGTTCCTTTACCCTCAGATATGGTAGGGGAATAACACAGAACCTCTGATGTATGGTAGTCCCCAATCATCCACAAGGGGTTACTTTTCCAAGACCCAAGTGGATACCTGAAATTGCAGATAGTACCAAACACTATATGTACTATGATTTTTTTCCTATATATGATAGGAAAGTTTAACTTAAATATGAGGCACAGTAAGAGGAAAACATTATGAATTATAAAATAGAATAATTACAACAATACACTGTAATAAAAGTTATGTGAATGCAGCCTAGTCATGTAAAATAAGAGTTACTTTAACACAAACACTGTCGCATCAATCTGATAACCAAGACAGCTACTAAGTGACTAATGGATTGGTAGATACACAGCGTGGATACACCGGACAGAGGGATGATTCATGTCTCAGGGAGGACAGAGCAGGAAAGTGCAAGATTTCATCGTGCTTCTCAGGATGGCATGCAATTAAAGCTCATGAGTTGTTCATTTCTGGAATTCTCCATTTAATATTTTTGGACTACAGTTGATCATTGATAATTGAAACCTAGAGAAGTAAAGCCACAAATAAGGAAAGACTAATTCTCAGGAACTATGATAGCTACTTGCATGTATACCAAATATGTGCAGCATCTGTATGCTCCCTTGGGGAAAAAAATGCCAAACAGAGTTTGCATGAGGCTAATTTTAGATTAAAAGAGGTTTAAATCATTTTAAAGTCATTTAGCTTAAATATGTGTCAAGCTCATGGTCATTATCACAATGGGCACCATCCTAAAGTCTCTGGTAAGCACTAGTGCTGCACTGAGTGCATCAGCCCTTAATCCCCTGAAGAACTCCACAGAGAAGGTGCTCTATTTCCATTTCACTGGTGCACAATGTAACTTTAGGAAAAGCTGGGCAACTTGCCCTAGGCCCCCCAGCCAGCATATGCAAGAGACAGGACTTGAACTCAAGTTGGACTCTAAATCCAAAACTATGCACAATCTGGTTTGCACCTGGACTTAAAAAAAGAAGTTACTTCCTTCTTCCCTCTGCCTTCTAATCATTGATGAGGTCAGAGAGAAGTAGATATATAATAAACACCCTCTATCTAATTTTGCCTGCTGAATTCATGAAGAATAAGTAACCGATCCAGCCATCTTCCCCTCTCCTGCCTCTGTATGATGGAAAACAAATGTTCCTGCTAAAGGGTTTGGATGGAAGCTATCAACAGAAATGAAATCTCAAATGATAGCTGCCCAGAACCACACGACCATACATTATCACTCATATAGTTCATGGAACATTCATTCATTTTCTTGAACATCAAGTTTAACTTTGCAGGAGCCAAGCTGTGTTATAAAACTGCAAACAAAAAAATAGGCCAAAAATGTTGATATGATTGTCTATCTAGTGGAAGGGAGACAATTTGCAGTGAAATAATTGGTACCTTTTCCCACTGCATTATGTTTCTCAAAACATGTTACTGGGGGAGGAGATTAGCTTCCCCTTTCTTCAGGAAGAAAATGACTTGTCTCCTGTAGTGAATAGAACTGTCATTCTGAGAGCTGACAAATGCTAACAACCTTTGGTGGTACAGTGTGCAAGCATCTAAAAACAAATAAAATAAAACAAAGCACCCAGTAACCAAAGAAGGAAAGGTCATGAAATAAAATAAGAGGGTAGAACCCTTAGACATTCAAAAAAAAAAAAAAAAAAAGAATTGGCTATCTGCTTAATGCTAGAAATAACAGAGTCATACAGTGAAATGAAAGAAACCAGAAATAAATCATTCTAAATTAAAATCCCTTTAATTAGTTTACTTTTTAATATTAGGTTCCATAGCACCAAATTGAATATAACAAATTTCATTCTGTTTTGCTAAAAATGTGGTTGCACTAGGAAGACAATTAATAGAGCTGGACACTAATGTTCAAAATAATAGTGTTCAGAGCCAATGATGGGCTCATTGGCTGAGGCAGCCCCCCTACTCCATTAGGTACTTCTGTATCCCTCGTCCCCATGGCCCCAGTGGGACTGGAATAAGAGCGGTGACAGGCGGAGTGAACAGGAGACCATAGGGTGATGCTGGGTGAGCAGGGGGTCCTGTGAGGCTGCTGTGACAGACCTGAATGAGATTTTGGAAAATGGTAACAGTCAAAAGAAGTTTCTGGTCAATCCTGGTTTCCCTTTTTCCTGTCAGAAAAGGCTCTCAAAGGACATCTTTATGGCAGTATTTTTTGTTTGCTGGGTTTTTTTCCCAACAAATAAAAATCTCCAACTGACAAAACTCATATTTTTGACTGTCAAGATAGAACATTTACATTTTTGTTAACGTAAGAACACTCCCAAGTACTTGTAATAAAATTTGGGGGTGCTGCTAAAAACCAAAGTGTACCTTAGAAAAAGTCTTTGAGCACTTGCAAGCACTGTTCTATATTTCACAGCATGTAGATGTTAGAGGTGGAAGGGTCTCTAACAAATTTCCTGAAGGTCTGTGTAAGAAATGTAGTTCTTCACAAATAATCATAACAGTAATAGATGACCATTATCTATTGAGCATTTACTATATGCTCTGCACTGGACTAAGTAGGTGACATATATAAAGTTATTTGCTCTTCACAATTCTATGAAATGCACCATTATTATATTTTGAAGATAAAGAAACAGGACCAGAGAGTCTGAATACTTAACTCAAGATGCCACTGGTGAGTGGTAAAGTTTAGATTTGGTAATTTTCCATTGGAAGCTAGACATTGTGATTTTTACATTGTTGGATGTTGAATATTTTTGTATTCTTTTCTTGAGCTGTGTTCTGGAATGTAGTTAAGTTATGTGGGAACACTTTGATTCTTTCAGCTCATGCTTTTAAGCTTTCCTAGGCAGAGCCAGAGTAGTTAAGTCCAGGGCTAAGTATTCTCCACTACTGAGGCAACATTATTCAGGTACCCCACAAATTATGAGGTTTTAAACTCTGGCTGGTGGAGACAGGAAGTGGTCCCAGGCCTGTGCGAGCCCCTTGTTCCTGGGAATGTCCTTTCAGGTGGTTCTTTCCCCACCTTTGGTAGTTTCCTTGCATGAATCTGCTGATCAGCACTTGACCAAAGACTGAAGGGGCACCCTGTGTAGATATCCAGAGCTCTTTCTCCAAGAAGCTCTCTTCTCTCCAACACTCTACCCTGTAAATGCTGGCCCTGGCCTCCCTAGACTTTTAGCTCTATCTTTTCAATGCAGGGAGACTTCCCTACTCTACCTGGGTTCCCCTTCCCTGCCTCTCAATCTGGAAACTCTCTCCAAGCGCTAAGCAGGAGTAATTGTAGGACTACCCTTATTTGTTTCCCATATATTATAGATTACTCTCCTTCATGGCATCATGCCCAATGGCTCAAAAGCTGTCCAATGTCACATATATTGTTTCTTTTCTGGCTTTTTCAGGAAGAAAGGTAAGGCTAGTCCCTGTCACTCCCTCTTGGCCAGAAGCAGATATCCTCAAGGTCACATGTGAAGCCAAGTGATCAGATTTCAGAACCTGAGACAATCACTGCTACCCTAATTTTTATGAAGCCCTTGGGACTAGAGGGCTTAAATAAAGAACTAAAGAACATACCATAAAAAAATCTCTTTCCTTATAATTTTTCCCTAAATTGCTGTAATTTATACAGTGATATTAAAAAAGGGGTAGGAGAAAATAGATCAGAACCTCTGTTGGGTTAGATATTTTCACCAAGGCTCAACTCTCAGATTTTCTTCAGAGGGAATGCCTACATTTTCTGGGAGCATTTGTCCTGGAAGATCATCCATAACAATTTTAGAAAAATTGCAGGCAGCATTCTTTACGTCCATAAAGCTGACATATCTTACCCACATAGAGTATAACTGACGTGAGGTTTTACTGAGCACTACAGACTTATCTCACTTCATCCAACGGATCTGTTCCTAAGGAGTTGTGCTTAAATCAAATGTGAGTAAACTGGATGATTTCAAACATACCAGTGAAGCTTATTCTTTAAGACCCTAGTGATCTCTTCTGTGAATTGAATAAAAGTTTCGTTTCCTTAGTCTTCATGGAAGGCTGTGCAGTAACATGGTTAACGGTACAGATTTAGGCAACCGGCAGGCCTCGATATAAACCACAGCTTCCTAGCTTTGTGAACTTGGCCAAGCCATTTACTCATCGAAGCTTCATATTCTTCTTCTTCTATAATATGAGGAGGAAAAGAATAACTACCTCTTGGTTGTTGGGAAGATTCGGTGAGCTAATCCCTGTAAGTGTTTAGTGAAAGTCTGCTGCTTAGCATTAAACTATCATTAGCTCTCATATAGAAAAGTGGAAATTTATACAATCAGAGAAAATGACAAATAAAAAGTTGTCATCTCTAGTTAAAAGGTTTTCCTAGCATATTCTAGGTTTTAGTATAATTTTTTTTTTAATTTTTAAATGTGTTTATTGATTTTAGAGAGAAAGGAGGGGGGAGACAGAGAGAAACATTGATGCGAGAGAGAAACATCAATCAGTTGCCTGCCGTATGTGCCCTGAATGGGGATTGAACCTGCAACCTAGGTATGTGCCCTAACCAGGAATCGAACCCCCAACATTTTAGTGTATGGGACGACACTCCAACCAACTGAGCAACCAGGCCATGGAGCTAATTTTAAATATATTAAAAGTTAGACAAACCAACAATTTCTTAGAAGAGTTTTATAATTAAAATAGTTCACCCTGATGTCACTCTTTTTAAATTTTCATTTATTTTCTATATATATATATATGAAACATGGTAACTGTGCTGTGTTCATATCCTTTGGATATTATTAGATAACTACCTCAACACATCACACTCCTTTAGTTACCATTTCAATCAACTATGTACTTGTATTTATTTATTTCATTTATTTTCATCTTCCTAACTTACATGAATCATATCCTTTAGCACTAAACATTCTTATCATGTAAGAAAATACGATTTCTTATCTTGTTAAAAAACAGAATTTTTAAAATACAATAACTCACATAAAACTTCCCTCAATCATAGGAAAAGGAAAATTCCAATGTCCTTTTCAATCTGTTATTTCTAATTCACACCTAAACATATATACTTGGAGAGGCATAGCATGCATACTTTAGACTAGACATTTATATCAGCCCATGAGAGCAGGCCAGCTCTAAAAGAACTGACCCAGTAAGCTTACATGAATAAGTATACTTATCATTTTTTTCATACTTTCCCTTAGGCCAATGCATCTGTGTTTGAGAACAAATTCCAAGTATATTTAGGGTTTGCCTATATTTTAATTTGCTAAATCTGGCAACTCATAATATGTTTGAAGCAGGCATATGCTTGTATATTCACAAAGTCTAGAAAAGGCTATATGTGAGCATAACTGTGCAAGTTGGTAGAATATTTAAAATCCTGAAGGTTATCAATGGTATAAAATATGAATATTTATGGTATCTGAATATATCTTGGTATAATTTCTCTTTCCCTGGTGATTCCAACAAGTTTTAATGCAACACAAATGTAAAATGTCACCAACTTATTTAAATACAGCTTCTAAATCAGACACTACAACGACAATTGAAGGCAAACTTAATCCTCATGTCTAAAATATCTGGTCATCAGATGCATCATTATTTTATGTTAGCAGCCTTTTGTAGCATCGAGCAGACAACAAGAGGTCCACACTGAAGCCAATTTCAATTAATTCAAGATAGAAAATTTCATGTGACACTATCACACACTTTACCAAAATTGAGATAGATTGCATCTACAATTTCACATTACTTTTATCTACTGATCTTGTAGTTCTATCAAAAAAAGCAATCAAGTTTTTCTGGCATGATTTGCTCTTTTTCAATTTATATTTTATAATGTCCATTTATCATTATCTGTATATGTTTCATCATTGCTTGCAGATTTTCTATTAATGTTCATTCTATTCTTTCAGTATAGACTTACCTTGCTTTTGCTAGATAATTATGTCGGTGTTGCTCAATTTCTCACAGAATAACCATAATTATTGTCATTAGGATAATGCTCAAGAAATTACTCCTTATATTTGGGTTGATTAAGGGGTTCAAATCAATTCTACAATACTTATTGCGCATTTACTAATTACTTATTGCTGCCAGTGTAGGGAAGACAGATTAGAAGAAAACTTTCCTCTGGACACCATTGATCTCAGTGAGGAGATAAAATAGAGTAATGGAAATTCTGCATTTATTGGTACCCAGTGCTCTGCAAACCCAAGCCAGTAACATTAATTAATTGATTAAGTCATTGAATATCTTATTATTATAATTCAAGTTTTCATACCTTATTTCTAGAAGTTCTGATTCAGCATTAGTGTTTTTAACAAGCACCTCCCAGGTGATTCTAGCATAAGCATTTTTTTCAATTACACTTTATATTCAGTCAGCATAAGTATTTCTTAAACTACCCCTGTGAAAAACTGATATGGACAGTCAAAATATGAGAGGACCAGAAGAGAGTTCAGCCGTTTTAGGTCCGTATCATACAGTAAGACTTCCAACAGAATCAGGACTTCAGGATAACAGACTAACAGAGTTTTCACAGTACTTGCAGTGCTAAAACTGTTTTTTTGAAATATACTTGATTCATAAAGGGAGACACTTTCACACACCATGATCTTCTGCAATTTGGCCAAGCCACTTAAGCCATAGAGGAAATATTACAATAACTTACCCATGCAAAAAATAAGCACATATCCCTAGCAAAGGAGCTACCATAAATTGAACACTGAGAAAAATTTATCCAGGTTGCCTTCACCTTATATACATTGGGTACATTCCAGAACTCGGGAATTTATCGATATTTTTAGTGACAACCCAGGAAGCAATACTTAGATATAATTTCAGAGTCGCCAGGAAATATGATCCTGTGAGTAAGCCTTGCAATACTTCTGTGAAAGCCTAAAGTGTTAAATATGATTACTTTAGATTCATGAGATAGCAAATAAAAATTATTATTTGAACATGTATAACTGCCTTTCTCCAAATACCTCAAACTGATCCACTGTATTATTTCATTCCTTCTATTATCCATGTAAAACCAACATATCAGTCAGGGTCCAACCAGGAAAATAGTATTTTTTAAAAAGGGAATTTAACTTAGCGGGGATGTTGTTGAACAGGTCATTAAAGAGATGAATAACCGAGGAACACTGGGAAGCAGCTGAGAGGTTAGCAATACAGGAAGTTTCTTTCTCCACACCCAGGGCTGGAGGTTGTGCTAGTGTTTCCAGTGCCCAGAGTCAGGGTCAGGGCTGAGAGCCAGACTTCCGGGGGCTCATCTGGAATGACTGGGATAGTGGAAAAGCAGCAGCCCAGGCAGACAGACGGGGAAAGAACTACCCTGTCTCTCTTCCTTCCACCCAGCTGTCTCGCTACGAGTGCCTCCCACAGCTGAACCCAGCAAAATGCCAGCGGACATGTGACCTTTGAACACAGGTCTCTGCTCCTCAGGACAGAGCATCAAAAGGGCAAGAAACGGGTGTAAGAGCAAATACCACAAGGACTATCTCGATAAAGTGGTGGTGATAGTGGTGGTGATTATTATTATTTTATGGTATTCTTTTAAAACTGAGAAACTGAGTTTGCACAAGGAATTTGAAATTTTCATAGATTCTCAACCCAGTGCTTTCCTTATTAAACAATTCATGCTGCCTCCAAACACATTACATTTTATCCTCTCATCCTTCACCACTCCATTTTCCTAGGGTTTAAAATCTAATGCTTGAATAAGCTTCATTATTCTTTTTATAATATTACCAAATGCAAATTCTTTCTCCCTACTCATCTCTCTTACCTGCAAGTCAAAAGATATTCTTTTACTGTTCCTGATATCTTTTTAATTGTCTAAATGTCTTTACTTTACATTTCTTAAAACTGTACACTTCTGAAGAACAATCTGGTATTTGAACCATTTAGCTACCACAGTTTGGTTCCCATCTGCACTCATTAATGGAATTTTTGTATCTAGTAATTTCTATTGCCCAGGCAGAAGACTATATATTAGTCCCTTTAGCCCATTTATATAGTAAAAAGGATATGCTCAAAACAAAGTTTGCTATTTCCCTTCCCCTACTCTCTATAGAAAATTGATCACATTAATTAAGCACTGCATGGGGCTTTATGTTTAGCAAAGTGCTTTGCGTATCATATATGTGTGTGTGAGACAGAGTATGTATTTCTGTGTGTGTGTGTATATATATATGAACAAAATAAACAGAATGGCTTCAAGAATAAAAACTAAATAAATAAATAAATGAATCCATGTATTTAAGCATGTACCCATAATGGAATGTATAACTGATTTAACAATTACATACTCATGTTCTCAGAACATAAAATTCTCCTTCACCACAAACAGTTAGCCAAAGTCCACAGATTATATTTCAGTTGACCCTCACTTCTCCTTAATAAACAACTTCTAGTCTCCTCACTGGCCATTCAACATCCTCATGTTCAATTTAGGCTTTATGATTTTTCTAGTCTCCTTCCTCCCACACTCCACTAATCGTGACTTCTCCACTCCCCACCGCCCATCTAAGTCCTCCACATAATGTACCATATCGGCGCAGCTCAAAAGGACCTCGCTTTCTTTCTCCAGAGCTCCGACTAGATGACGTCCATGGCTTAATTGTTTACTCATCATTTCAGGTATGGGCTTGGTATCCACAAAAGTTCTTTAAACTCTTAAGGATGGGACAGCAGCTACCCAAAACATATTTACTGAATGCCACCAAAGTTTCATAATCAGTCCTGGAAAGATGTTTGTGAAGTCACTAAAAGATGATCCAAAGGAGCAAAAAAAAGGAATGATGTTATACTGCACAACGTAGAAGAACAGAGGAGAGACCCATGACGTAGAGAAAGAAATCAATATCAGGTATGCAGGAATGGGGCTCCTTTAAAGAAACTTCTCATACATTATGGGAAAGTTTCCAAGACATTTTTTTCCCTTTGGAAAAAAAAATTCATATTTTTATCTGTACTGATTAAATTTCTTTTGTTTTAGCCAGCAATATATTTTTGCTCCCTCTCACATCTTGAAAAATAACACCGAGGAATTTCATTTCATAGTCACTCTTTATTATCTGTTTTCTACCCTGTCTTAATTTAGTTTCATCAGGAGGATCAAATCTAAAGCCCATCTGTAGCTCTGATTAGGTGTTCACTAAATGTGATTTTAAAACTCAAGTCTCATGATATCATCATTCTCACAGCCTCCTGAAGGTCAACAGGAATTACACCAGTGACAATTAACATGGCTTTCCCTCAAGGTGCCCCCTCCTCCAGCCACCTGGACCTTATCATTCTGACCTATCTCCTCATTTAAACCTCTCAACACCAATATGTCTTCAACTTAAAAATCAATTTCCTCCCTGTTTCAGTTTCTTTTTCACAGTTGCTTCTTCATTTAATCTTCAGGGTCATCTCAATCCCCATAAATCTAAACACAGCAATCAAATGTCTCCTCTCTTTCAAATGTCTCGCCACAGGTGGGGTGCAAATCTCTTCTGCTGATTGATTGGGCAATTTAAAAGAAAGATGGTGAACAGAGGAAATTATATCTCCCGAGAAAGGCCATTTTATCAGAAACTTGGGGTGGAAGGGCAGCTTTTGTTTTTGTTATTGAAAGGGTTTATATTTTAATCTTTGCTAAGAATGTCCTTTTTCCTCCTTTGGAAACACAGTCTTGCCATTTATGAATCAGATTTGAAAAATAAAGGTTTTGATAACCCACTACAAGTGATTTGTTTACTAAAATGAAAAGACTCCTACTAAACCTGAAGTGGGCTTAGTCTTCCCCCTGGATAGGTAGCTGCTGTACCATTTACAATGTCTGCAGCACTCTTTGTGCTAGGCTTCTCTGTGCTAGAAGAAGAGCTAACAAAATAAATCTTTAAAGGAAGTTTTAAAGATTTAAATGTTTCTATGCTTGCTCATTTTTTTTAAGTAAATGAATACTTAGTGAGCACTTAGGATCAGCAAGGCATTGAGCGAGGTGCTGCCGGGCCAATTGGGATTAATGACACAGCCTGTGTTCTCAGCAACATAGCTGTGACAGACATGGATATAAGTAGCTATAAAGAAAGGCAAGTAGTATACTTTATTTATTGGTTCAACAAGTATTTTCTGAGTGCTTTCTCTGCCACACACTGCAGACACAACAGAGAGAAAAAGAGGCTCCCTAGCTTCCTTCCAGGAGCTTCCAGTCTTGCAAGTGGGTAACAAACAGTGATAGAATGATCAGACTAATGGCGACGGCATCGTGAGGCATGAGATAAGTGTTCTGAAGGCAGCACATACCAAAGAGGACTGATTAGACTCAACGGCTGGAGACGTGACTTGAGGCTGAGACCTTAGGATGGACAAGAGGTAACAAGGCAGAGAAGCTGGGGAAGGACATTGCAGACATGACCAAACAAAGAAAAATTGCCGTGGGAGCTTTCAGATGGAGAAATCCTTTTCGGAGTGGGAAGAGGCAGGGAGAGGGTACATCCCAGATTGGACAGAGCTAACACTGGCCTGCACAAAGGGTAGGACGTCATCAACAGAGGGTGGGGAGGAGATTCTAAGCCTGAGAAGGCCAAGAGGCCAGCCAGGATGGGTAGTTTTGGGGGAGAAAGGAATAGCACGATTTAGTTAGGGATATGGAGGGAAGTCAGTGAAGAGATTGGAAAGGGAAGGAGATTGAAACATGGAGAGTCCCACCTATCTGTGCTAAGTGGTTTGAGGGTTCCCTAGGCATGCAATGGAAAATGCTTGAAGGCCTCAGAGTAGTCCTATCACATGACTGGACTTAGGTTTTAGGCATATCAGTTTAGACTTGGGATATCCACCTGACATTCCTGGTGGCAGGAACGGAAAGGAAGATATAGATGTATGAGGTCATCACAGAAGAAGAGCTAACAAAATAAATCTTTAAAGGAAGTTTTAGGTATCCCAGAGCTGTAAAGATATTTTATTTTGAGAAAGAAGGAGAGAGACACTAATATATATATTGTTTCATTCTATATATATTAGAATGGGCTCGTTCTCTCACTTAAAGGAGCACAGAAATATATACAGAGAGATATCTATATCTATATCTATATCTATATCTATATCTATATCTGTATCTATCTACATATCTGCTAGACCCCATGCTAGGAGCTTCTAATGAATTGTTTTATTTAATCCCCAGGAATCTTTGAAATGGATATTATTATCCTTTTTATACAAGTGAGAAACTGAGTCTCAGAGAAGTTAACTTGTCAAAGAGAAAGGTAGTAAGTTATGGAGCCAAGATCTGACCTCAAGGTCAGCAAAAAAATAACACTCTGAGGTCTTTCTTCTTTCCTAGCTTGCAATTTTTACCCTGTTCACCATTCCTCAGACTCTATTGACATTCAAAACAGATGCTCAGTGCTCTGCAAACCTCTGATTGAATATGGGAAATTCCCAAAGGGTAGCCCAGCCAATGTCACACATATTTATCTCTGGGATAAGAGAGAGAAGATCTTCAATAAAACATACAATTGGAAGAGTGGGAGTAAAGTAATTCATTTCGGAGGTGTGTGGTCCCTCTCTCCCTGAAATTTCAATGGCAGGGCATTTGCAGGACTGGAAAACCAGGTAGTGAATTCAGTATATTATCTTTCACTTTCTTGTTTTTATTTTCTCTGTAGGGATCAAAGGGTAAAGAACCCTTCTCAAAGCTCATAACTCTCTAATTACTTAATTATTAACAGTGAAAATCTGATTTCAAAGTTGTTTAATGATCATGCAATAAACCAACGTGAAGTGACTGTTGATGCTGCAGCTCAGGTTTCCAAAGAGGTGAGTGATGTTGTGATTACTATTATTTCAAAAGTGGAAATAGAAAATCCATGACTGCAATATTGTCTGGATTCCCAGTCGCCCACTGCCAGGTAAAATGTCTTTAAGACTTGGGTGGGGGTCAAGAAGGAGACTGTTACATATAAAGTTTTTTTCCCTAGCCAGTTTCTGTCATAGCAGGCAAAAATAAAGTTGATTATTACGCAGAGGGAAAAAATGAACCAATTATTAGGCATATTCCGTTATTCTTAGAGTTGTTTTCTGACTCCTGTTACCACCACCGGCTGTGAATTTCAGCATTAATTACCTAAGGGCATCAAAAGTGTACTGATATTATAATTTTAAACCATTATATCAAGTGTCTCTGCTCCAGCTTATCATGCCTGGCAACAAAGAGGAAGGTGAAGTGCAAAGTAGCCATAAAAAAGAGGGAACAAAAGAATAATAAATAGACAACTTTATATTAGTCATGGGAATGATTAGAATACATCCACACAATTCTCTAAAGGTCTGTCCATGATGAAGTAGTAATGTCATTAACAAAGGGAAGTCCAGCAGATTGGTTCATTTCTGGATTATCATTGACAGAAAGTACTTCATGCAAACTTTGCCATAGAAAATATCATCGAACAGCCCTTATCGAGAAGGGGTAGCCACAAAAAGGGGTGATTCTGGCACAAAGCTGTCTTCCTCCTTCATGGAAAAAAATTAAAGCCATCAGATGAGGCTCTTGCAATTTTAACCAAGTTCATGAATGAGTCTACAATGTACATGGCCTCTCCTCTTTCCTATTACAAAAGAGGCTGTACCTTCTTCAGTGGAAAAACACCCCTATTTGTACTCTGGTTTCCATTTCCTCCCACATTCTGGTTCTCCTCTTTATTACTCTTGTATCCCTTTTTCTGGACAATATTTAACATACTTAAGTCTCTTCCACATTAAAAAAAAATCAACCCTATATTCAACCTCCAGGTGACAGTTTCTTTCTTGCTTGTTTTCTGTCCTAAACAAATTCTGCCTCATCTTGCTAACCCCCTTACTGCTCATTTCCCTTAAATCTGGACCTCTACTTTGTACTCACTGGAACTGCTCCCCAAGATCACCACTTGTGACATTAAAATCTCCTTCTTGAAATTCTCTTTTTTTATTGACAGCATATACTCTTAAGTTTTTTTCCTACCACTTTGACCACTCTTCATATTCTACCAGTTCCATAATTTTGATGTTTCTCTCAGCTCATTCTCTCACTTAAAGGAGCTTAGACACTCCAATGACTTCAAATAGCATCCCTAATTAGGCTTATGAGTTTGCAGGTGATATCTCCAAATTAGAGCTGACACCTAAGCTCCAGTCCAGTATATCCAAAAGCCAATTGGATATGTTCACTTGTTGTCTTATCAGAATCTTAAATTCAACATGTGTAAAAAAAAAGAACATAACTCTTTCCTCCAAATTTGATCCTATCTTGATAAATGACATAATCAACTCACACTTACTCAAATCAGTAATCTGGAGATGGTTCTTGGCTTGTTTTCTGCCCACATTAAATCAAACATAAGTCTATTCATTCATTCATGCCATAAATATTTATTGAGTTTATCATCTCTATTAGGTGCTGTGGTGAGCAAAACAGCCAAATTCCCTGCCTTCATGGAACTTACAGTTTCATGTGAAAAACAGTAAATGAGTAAACAAACAAATAAAGTAGAAAAGACAAGAAAAAATTAAACAGGTCCAAAGATAATTCTGCTTGCCCTAGAGTTGGGGCAACAAAGAAATAAAGAAGCATATGACCCTGAGATGTATTGGGAGTTGAAATTGAAAGGTTTTCCTGATGAATTGGATGATAGCATCAAAGAAAAGAGAGAAATTAAGGAATATTTACAGCTTCTCAGTGGAATATCTGTGTGGGTGGTAGTGTTTTTAACAGAGGCAACGAAGGGATCAACAACTAAGTGTTAGGTGTGTTGTGTTTGAAATGACTGTTAGAATTCCAAATGGGTTTAGCAAGTAGCAGTTGGGGTTATGAGCTTGGAACTTCAAGAAGCCTAGGCCTGAGACATAAACCTGTGAGTCAGCAGCATGGAGACCATAAAATCACCTATAAAAACAGTATAGACAATACGCCATAGAGAGAGAGAAGGAAAGTGATCCCAGGATCAACCCCGATGAACTTCATCACGAGTGCTTAAAAGGGAGAAAAATAGAAAGAGACTGAATGAGTAGGTTAAAAAAAGAAAGCGAGAGAAACAGGTAAAAATAATGTGAGAAGGAGAAACTTTAGTAAAAGAGAAAATTGGGTGCAAAAGGCAAGAGGTTAACTAGAACACTATTAAATGAGAACCAAGAAGTGCTCCCAGACTCAGCCCCATGCAGTGGCTGTGGGCAGGACAGAGGCCGTGGTAAGAGGAAGGGTGAAGGCATAGGCTGCAAATCCTATCGCTCCACTTTCTACACACTTTCCAACTACACCTCATTCAGTCCATCTTAACTCAATTTCAAACCACTGTCATCACTCTTGCATCTGCTTCAACTTATTCCCAATACCATGTCACTCACCTGACCCACTTACTACACAGATTACATTCCTCATGATACCTTCAGTATCCCCCACCATCGGGCCCATGCCTGCTGTTCCCATCCCATCTCATTCTACTGTCCCTCTCGAGTTCAGAGCATCAGCCACAGTAGACACCTAAGGTTCCAGGCACACCTAATATAGGGCATCCCAAGATCAACTCCAAATCAGAGAAAAGGTAAATGAGAAAAGTGGCTGTACGTAGGCTTGAGGGAAATGTCCTAGGTGTGAACTCAGTAAGTGTTGTACAATTGAACTGATTTTTTTTTCCTTCCTGCTTTCTTTCCCCCTCCTGGGTCGTGCTTCCACTTCAGAATTATCCTTTCACCTCTGCTGGCATCTCCCATGACAAAGGAGGAAACCTGATGCTCCTTCCTTTATGTACACCTTGCAATGTTGGGTCTTTTCCAGAAAAGGTATATTCCTTATGTTCCCAACTAGACTCTAAACTCTTTAAAGTTAGGGAACACCAAGAAGCCAAGAGTCTGGACACCTGTGTTACACTCCTGGTTTCTGGAGTCCTTGGGCCATTTTTTAAAAAAATCTTTCTGGGCCTTGGTTTCTCCTCATCAATAAAACGTATATAACAACAGGTACCTACTTCATAGGGTTGTTTTGAGGATTCCATGAGAAAACTAGGTGCTTACTACAGTGCCTGGCACTTAGTAAGCACCCAATAAGTTCCAATATTATCATTAAGATTAATTATTTTCTAGACCTTAGAATGTTACACAGTGCCGGACAAAGTTGGTGCTTAACAAATACTAGCGGGCTACCTGTTAAAGGCTATGGCACTGACTGCTTTCCCATGGCTGCTATGGTATATTATTCAAGGACAAGGGCAGTGCACTCATCCCTATAATTAATTCCTTCTTCCATTTTCATGTTGAGTTATGTAAATCAACCTTGCACATTTCACCCTTCAGACAGAAATGGAGTGGTTCTAATTTGATCTAACCTAAGATGGGAGTGGGGAGGGGGGATACAGGAGACTGTAGAAGTTAAAACTTTCTGGTATAAATGAAACAGCAGGCTGCCTTATGTTTTCAGCATTAGCATTTAAGTTCACTGCAGCTGAACTCAATTCGTATCAGTGGAGATTTATATCAAACAGTGGGAAGGCAAGTCATATCCTACTGCTGTCTTGCAGAATTAGCATCAGGAATGTAGCCAATTTTAGCACAAATAAATGGTAGTTAGGGAAGTAACTTGTATGACCAAGGCCTATAATGGTCATTCTTTGATTTAGCAATATGTTCTGAACCTGTCACTTTGCATAAGCTTGATTTTCAAAGGACAAAAAAAAAAGTCACTATGCTTTCTCTTGTGGGAATGGCACAGTATACAATAACAAAATAGAGAAAGTTAAAGAAAATTCTGCTCTCTATTTTATCATTTTAAGTGTATAGAAAATAACTTTAAGTGGGCGATGCATGCTTAAGGATTAAATTACATACAACACAGCTCACTATCGTTACTGTTACACATCACTAAACCAAGATGCTCCTAAAACTGTCATCTTGTCGGCAGTCAAAAGACAGCTGAAACGCTGGTTTGAATTTTATTTCTTTTATCTCCTTTATGAAGTAAGAGAAGCACTTTATAAGAGTAACATACGAATGGGGGAAAAAACTGGTTTAGTCAATGAAATGAAGGTATATTGAGAGACAGAAGGGACCTTAAAGATCATCATTTCAACCCTGTCAGTTTAACAATGAGGAAGCAAAGACCCAAATGATCAAAATAGCTAGGCTGAGGACACACGATGGGAGACTGCATCTACATTTCTTCACACCAGTAAGTACTTTCCAAACCTGTCTAAACAGCGATCACCTGAGGACAGATACACAGGGTCCTGGTCACAGTGACTTGCTTAATCAGACTCTTTAGGGGGGGGGACTAGAATTTGAAATCCTGTAGATTTAAAGAGCTCTCCAGAGGATTCAAATGCCAAACATCCAGGGACCAATGGTTGTGAAACTAACCCATTTATTTAGTCTGTGACATGCTGGGAGTCACCTCTGTCTCCTGGTGACCCTGTGCATGAGTGATGCCCACACTGTCCTGTTCACAGCAGCCCTGCTCAGCTCCTGTAGATTCATGCCTGTGGCTTCTTTTATGAAGTCAACCCATTTCATACTTGGTCTCCTCTTTCCCTGCTTTCTCATGATGGGCCCAAAGTAGGAGAGCTTCAGTTTTGTTACTTTTGTCTCCAGCAGTATTTCAGGTTTCATTCACTCTAGGATGCCATTGTCTGTTGTCTGTTTTTCTCATGATCCAGGGTATCCACAGAGCTCTCCTCCAACACTATATTTCAAATAAATCTGGTTTTTCCTAGAAGCTTTCCTCATTGTCCAGCTTTCACATCCATGCCTGGTAATTGGGAAGACAAGGGTGTGAATGGTATTAACTTTGGTCTTTCATTATATCTTTGCTCTTAGCAATCTTTCCTAATTCTTCCAATTTATTCTATAGGTACCTTAAAAGCAATCAGGCTTACTATAGTTCTTTTCTGGTTTAAAAAGCACTGTATGCATTATCATGTCCCTAAAAAGAAAATCACAGGATGCTTTTCAAAATACACATTATGTTTTTCTATCAAGAAAAATTGATATCTTAATTTCCTGATGGTGTTTTTAATATATGAATAGTGCAATACAAATGGATATCAAATGGACATAAAAAAGTACAGTCATCTCAAAACAATCCTACATGTGCTATTTATTTGCTCGCCATTCCCACTTTAGTTTACTAATGGATCCTAAGTAACTGCCATGGGATCAGCCTTGCACCAGAAATAAATAAACAAACAAACAAAATTTTTATTTCAAAAGGACATAAATTTTGCTAAGCACAAAACCTGATGAATTCAAACCAGATTCTCTACCTCTGATCTTTCTCCTAAGTTTCAGGCTCATTCCAGAAATCTCTACCTACTTGCCCCACAAATAACCTAGATGCAACATGCTTCAAAACAAATTCATCATTTTCTCCCAAACCTGTATCTCCTCTATGTTTGACATTTTAGTTAATCTACCCAATCACCCAAGGCAAAAATCTGGGAATCACCTGTATTTGCTAAAATTTCAAATTCAATTTCAAAGGAAAGAAATTCAGCTGAAGCTGGCTAGACTAGGAAACATAATTTATTGAATCACTTAATTGGAAAGTCTAAAGAAGATTATATTTCTAAGTATGGTAGGACTCAGCTAAGCAATATTATAGAATCACAGTCCTGTTCTCTCTTCTCAGCTCTTCTCTATTGCTGGGTCCATTCTAGATGGGGTATGCCAAGCTGATGCCCAACTGGCTTTAACTCCAAAGAAAAGAGGTTCTCCTTCCTCGCAATTTCAGCAAGAGTCCTGGACTCATTGGGCCAACTTAGTTCACTGACCCACTCCTGACTAGCTGTTGTAGCCAGGGATATAAAACTGGTGGGTCATCCACACACATCTTGGGTGAATGGGACTGGGGAATGGAATGACTTTGAGGAAGGAGTAGTTACCCAGAGGAAAACTGAGATGCTATTTCCAAAAATAAAAAAGAAAGGAGGAAGAGCACACAGGCGGAAACATCATATATCTTGAATATCATCCTGAACTCCTCTCTTCACCGTTGGTCCAAAGAGGTGCTTATTTCCTGTGTTTCTTTGTCCTTAACATGGCTCTTATTTGTCTCCTTGTAGACAACACTATTACTAACAGCTCAAGGCCTCATCGTATAAGTGGAATTGTAATGTCCCTACCTATAGTTTTGCATCTGTACTGCAATTCAAATCTGATTATGGTATTTCCTAGCTTAAAGAACTACCAAGATCTGACTACATATAATATAAAGACCAAGTTCCTTAGCTGGACATTCAAGGGTCTCTTAGATTTGCTCTACTTTGTCTCTCAACTCTGTCCATCACACACCCAAAGATGGCTGATATCATACTGATAGTAATCAAGAAAAATAATATTTCTTGTGTTCTTAGAAGGCATCAGTCTTTACACAAAGATCCTCTGTGGCCTTTGAACAACCTTCTTATAAATCTCATTCTACAGGTAGGAAAGCCCAGCCTTAGAGAGGCTAAGCAAATTACCCAAAGTCAAAAGCTAAGAAGTGTGAAAGCCAGTCCTAGAACTCAGAGAGGTCTGTCAGAAAAACAATTCTGATCCCTTAACTCCTATGTTCTATTGCCACACTAAACTGCTTTCAGTTCTCCAGCGTGGCCAGGCTTCATTACTCTGCTTGTCATATTCTTCTCTCACAGTTCTGGCTAGTCAGCTTCTGGACAACTTCAAGATCTAGGCCACATACTTCCTCCTTGAGGCAAAAGGCTTTCCTGAAATATACAAACAGGGTTTATCACCCTAGCCTTTATGAATGACACATAATGACTTGTGAGCATTGGAAACCTAAAGAGTTTAAATAATAAGATCATTAAATAAATGATGATCTATGGTGGAATATTAAACAATATCAAAAATCATGTTTTTAAAAAAAATACTAATTACCTGAAACACTGCATCCCAATGCAAGGTGATTTGGGGAGAGGTACTGTAGTACAAAGTGCTAAATAATGCATGCTTCTACACATAAAATATGTGTCAAAAATTGGCATACTTAGAACATAGAATAGGGCTTTAGTATGAAATAGAAATGGATTTGAGCTCCATGTCTACCACTTACTAGATCTGAAACCTTGGAAAAAATACAAAACCCTTATGAATCCCTGAACCTCTGACTATGTATGTGTGAACACATGCATGTATCTATATTTGCATCTATCTATACCTACATTTATATCTATATCATAGCTATATTGCATCTGTATCTATATGTCTACTTATAGACAAGTGAAAGACTGGGAGGTCATATATCTCAAAAGGTAACAATGATGATAATTTGATGTTGAATTTTTTCTTTATATTTTTCTATACTGTCTAAATATTCTACAATGCATACAGGTTTCCCTTATCTATATTCTGAACCATTCTCTGCACTAATATGCTGTGCCTAATTCAAAATTTGGCCCCCAAGAGCAGAAACCGCATCAAATCATCTAATTATGTACCCATATCACACCCTCCATGGCCCCAGTGTGACATGGCCTGGTGGTCAGCATTGTTACAGCTCTGGCAAATCTCTCTGGCACACCTGGGAGGCCTTCTCCGGCAGAGTCAATTTTTGACAATTTAAAGGTTGATTATCTAAACTCAAATTATCTATATCCTTATATTCTACAACATTTCCCTCCTGCTGACCAAATGTGAAAGTTTCATAGCTGCTTAATATCTCTACCATGACCAGAAGAGAGGAGAAAAAGTGATGATATTGTAATCAATCAAATGGAACCATTGATCATTACATTCATTTTAGAAGCTCCAAATGAGAAATTTCTTTTTAAATGCAGTGGTAGAGAAAACAAAAAACTTTCTTCCTCCTGAGAAAATACTCAATTTTCTTTTTTATTGATAAAATTATGTACAGCTAGTGTTTCACCTTTTCTCTCGAGTACTGGAAGGCTTACCACTGTCTGTGGCTCTGTTTTCTTCCTTTGCTTCAATCTGATTTTCCTATTGACCTTACTTTCATGCTCTTTTAAAATAGCTTTTCTCAACTTATTTTTAAAAGGAGTTGGGGTAGAAATAAATTCGCTAAATGAATATCAATGTTGACAATTTTTGCTACTAAATATTAATACTTCGTATTACTTTATAAATGCTTGGCCTCTTTTTTTTTTTTTTTTTTTTAGTAATATGACACTTAGGACCTCTCCTAACTCTCCTTGTCCTGTAAACAAGGCAGCCATTATCCTCATTTGACAGATAAGAAAATTGACAAAAAACCTCTGAGAAAACAAAAAGTAAAGTACATAGGTTCTGGAGCTAGATTGTCAGAGTTTGAATTCTGGTTCTACCTAGGACTGTGCCCTTGGATAAGTTGTTCAACCTCTGTCCCTAAGTATTTTCAGCTATTAAATGGGGAGAATAAGGACAGTAGTAGATACTACAGAGGATTATCATGAGGACCAGTCAAGTGAGTTACACACTTGAAGGAACACAGATCAGTGCCTGTTATATAGTAGGACTCATAGTGTTTGACATCATTATACTAATCTTGTCATTTAACTTCCTTCATTGACTGGTCCTTTGTATTCCACTTATTTGCAATTTGTCAGTGTCTTAGTCAGTCAGAGATGCCCTAAAAAAATACAGTGCTGCTTAAATAACAGGAATTTATTTCTCATGGTTTTGGAGGCCAGGAAGTCCAAGATCGAGGTGCCAGTTAAATTAGTTCCCTGATGAGGGCTCTCTTCTTGGCTTTCAGGAAGCCACCTTCTGGATGTGTCCTTACATGGGGCGGGGTGGAGTCAGGGGAGGCAGGAGAAGGAGAAAGAAAGAGAGAGAAAGAGAGAGTGCCCTGGTGTCCTTGTTGTTCTAAGGACATTAATCACATCACGGGGGCTCTACTTTCATGACCTCATCTAAACCTAATTATATCCCAAAGGTCCCCACTTCCAAATGCCATCATGACAAGAGTTAGGGCTTCAACATATGAATGGAGGGGGTGCATTTCAGTTTATAGCACTCAGCATTCAAACAATAATAGACAAAGATTTGCTTTTGCCATAGATATGAAGAAATCATTTCCTAAGAAAATATAATAGTCGGGTCATATTAACCTGATTTCAGTGGAAGAAAAAAGTACCTTTAGGACTTTCTACTCTATCACTTAAAGCATATAAATGTATCATAATAGTACAGTGGTTAATAAAAGGCTTTAGAACCAGATAGGCCTGGGTATGACCCATCCTTGTCATTTGCTAGCTGTGAAGCCTTGGACAAACTCCATAATGTCCACAGCCATATTGTACTCTGTCATAAAGTGGAGACAATAGTGGCTCTCACTTGCTGTGGTTGTTATGTAAAGCACACAGCGCAGTGCCAGGACCAGAGCAGGCAGTCAATAAATACCACAGTGATCACTGTTTTGTTGCTATTATCATTATTCAGTAGGCCAAGTGTGCCAAGAGCCACCAAATGTCATTTCTTTTGTAATATTTTGCAATTCAGACTTTTAAAAAATAATTCAGAATATTTCACAAGTGAGGTAAAATTATAGAGAATTTATTTTAGTTAAGGGGGAAAATTGTGCCCCCCAAAATACAAAGTTTTGTTGAGCTTTTCCTCCCAGGTTTCTAGCTGACTCTAGTACTGATTACATCAATATTTTTTTTAAATTGATGTAATAGAGAATGAATCTCTTTTGTCATATACAATCCCAGAGTTATAATGATAAATAAAGACCTTAAAAGCCATTTAGCTCTGGACGGTGTGGCTTGGTTAGCTGGAACATCATCCCATAGCCAAAGGGTTGTAGGTTTGATTTCTGGTCAGGATACAGGCCTAGGTTGCAGGTTCAATCCCCAGTTATGAAGGATAAGGGAGGCAATCAGTGCTTCCCTCTCACATCAATGTTTCTCTCTCTCCCTTCCTCTCTACATTCTTCTCTCTCTAAACAACAACAACAACAAAAATAGGGTCCTCAGGTGAGGATTTTTTAGAAAGCCATTTAGACTCTTACCCTTATTCTGATAAATATTGGTAAAATGTAAGACTTAGATATTATTGTGGAATGTGTTTGTTTTGTTTTTGAGGATTGAAGGTGGCAGCATATGTTTGAAAATAGGAAAGGATTAGGTTTAAATGTCTTCAGTAACTAAAATAAAGTTAATTAAATTTGTGCTTAATTAAATTTATATAAGACCTTATTAAAGAACAGTATCCATTGCATTCCTAGAGCTATCATCTTGAAAAGAATCACATCAAGAGCGGAGGTAGGCCTTCCTTTAAGAAAATCTAAATGCAAAGCCCTAAACCTGTAAAATGAAGCGGGGGAAGGGATTTGCTTTTCAAAAGAGACTCTGTTTCATGAAAAAGTAGCATTCTTTCAAAATCAAGCTTTCTGTGGCATTTTAAATGATTCAATGGGAAGAAATTTGATTTGCACAGACCACAAATATTGAATAAAAAGAAATATGCTTGTGTCTGGAATGAATAAAAAGCTCACTCTGTTCACTTTGATGCCATTATTTTCATGCATCTTCTCGTGGATTCCAACAGTTTAAGAATAATAATCTGCTGGGATGCATTGGCCTTTATAATTTTTCAGTGGGTCTGGTGATCGTGCGTACTGCACTGCAAGTGACGTGACAATGCAGGGTCCTGGCAGCTCGCGGGGAACATCACCAGAAAAAGTATAATTAGCATTTCTGTGCTAATTAAAAGTGATGCTGGGTTAGTTCCAATATCATGCTTTTAAATGGCTGAAGTCTCCAGAGAACAAAGTTGGCGAAGAGATGCATTTTAAATAGGAAAACTTTCTTAAATGATTCAGATTTGTTGCTGTTGTTATTTACATCTCATTATAATGGTAGACTTCAAGATGACTTCTTTTAATCAGTTTACCATTTTCACTTTCCTCATTTTGCAAGCAGAAGGGAATGCAAGATGTTGTTCTGCTTCTTTAAATCCTTTGACCATCTGCTTTCACAGAAAATTAATTAAGGATTTTCTAAATAGAGAACAAGCCATGAAAGAAAGAAGCAATTCAGGTTTTTCAGTTTTTCTTCTGTACAGTGCAAAGTACATAGTGTACTCAGCCATCACAGCCTTCCCTGCAAGTGAAAATTTTAAAGACAAATACCACCTCCCCAACCCAATGGTGTTTCAAATAAACAGATGATTGCCACTGATTAAATACTTTTTTTTTCAAACATAGGCCAATTATTTAAAATCACAAAGGTTCTACATGGTGTTAAATCTGGTTTTCTTCCCAGATGAAAGGTCGGAGGATCACCAAGAGGTGGGGAGAGAGGGAAGCTATTGTTCTACCACATTCCATTCCTGTTAAATCAACTTGATATACAGGATAAATTAAGTCCGCACTGCAGGTCAGTGAATTTCTATTAACTACTTATTATGGAGGAAAGGAAAGCAGCCCAGTCAAGAACTCTTACACATCAGCCAAAGCAAGCTGTCACTCTGTTTAACTTTTACAATAAATGTTCCTCCGTCTCACGCATGTGAAAGAAAAAAAACATCACTTGGCATTTAAGCTCTCATTGCCAGCATGCATTAAGGCAAAGGATCAGCCTAGACTTATTGCTTATCCTGATTTAAAAGGTTAGGAAACTTTGAATTTTGCTAAAATTTTGCTGATTTATAACGTAACCACTATAAAATAGGCTTCTAGGTATTCTGAAAATGTGGCCACCTTGCTAATGTTTGCTATAGCCATACTCCAGACTCTAGTCTGTCTACTTTTATTGGGTCAAACAATCGTAGGTGGAAATGAGATCTCCCCTCAGAGTGAGCCCCCAAAGTAGAAAATAGTTCACATTTTCTATATAGGAGCTAAGGAAGCAATCGACCAAAGGTGACCAACCTCAGAGAGTCCTATCATGAGTTTCCCAACTCCCAAGATGCTACAGAGCTCAGCACACAGAACTCAGTAGGTTCTAAGCCCATGAGCATGCCTGGGACCCTTAGATAAGAAGTAATAGATAAGTGGATAAGAAGTAGCTAAGCAGGTGACCTAGTCCTCCCTGTGCCCAGCCCTGCAGAGTTTAAGAAAAACTGTGACAAATGCCTTCTTCTTGTTGTCTCTGTGGGAGGCTGAAGCAACTCCAATCACCCAGAATGTAGAGACCACATTGCTTCTATTACCCTCCTCTTGAATTGCTACCATTTCAGCTGTCTAACAATGATTCCCAAGTCCCAGTGAGAATGCCAAAAAAAACCCCAAATGAATAAATACATATATATATATATATATATATGTTTTAATGCTAATAAAGCCAGAAAGTAAGATCATTCAAAGCAAGCAGAACACTTGTCTAGGGCAATGGAATTGCTGGGGGAAAATAAATGATGAGATATAAAAAATATATTTTTTAATTTAAAATAGTTAATAAAAGCAATAATGATTAAAGAACAAAAAGAACTTTGTGGAGGAAAATCTAAACAAAGATCATAAATTTGCAAATAATTTAGGAGACAGATTTGAAGTTTGAATGGTTACTATAAACTCAAGTGTAAGAAACATCTCAAAACACAAAGTATAAAGAGATGGAAAAAATAATATAGAGATAAAAATATGAAGAAATATAAAATATTAAAAGTTAGAAATATTTCTTTAAAGCTTTGGAAGAAAAAGCCAAGAACATAGTTTATTTGTTTGTTTGTTTGTTTGTTTTTCCAGAAGAAGAGAGGAAGGAACGACAAAAATAGAATGTTTAATAAACAAATAATAGAGAAAATTTTCTCTGACCTGACAAAAGATTTTAGCCTGCACAATGCAAGGACAAGTTTCAAGCAAAAGTTAATTAAAAAAGACACAGATTTAAGACTATTCTAATATAATCCATAGATTTAAAGATAAGGAGAAAAGCTAACAAACTTTCAGATAGAAGCAAAACACAAGTTACAAAAAAGGAAAAGATCATACAGCCATCAGACGTCTCAACTGCAACTCTTAGAACTAGAAGATAGTAAAGTAACACCTCCAGACTACAGGGAGGAAAGGACAGAACACTGAGAGGGGAGGGGTGGCGCCAAGGGCAGGACGGAAATGAATGGAAAAGCTCTCTTTACTGGGGTACAGTGAGTGAACAGGAACAGTTCCTCTCAGTAAGAAAACAACTAGCTCCTTATTTTTTAAACAACATTAGAGAAATACATGTAAAATGGTAAGTATAAGGAAAGGAAAAGTAATCATTAATGGATTGAAGCATCACAGGAAATCTCCCAAACAAAAAAGAGAATGATCAAACCAATTAAAATGAAGGTAAGAGAAAAACAGAACAACACAAGTCAGTCCTAAGGTAAGAAGAGAGGAATAAAATCATGTCATTGCACTCAAAACAAATAGGCTGAATTCTCCTGTTGCATGAGGCTGCAAATTGGACAAAGAAAATCTTGACTTATGCAGTTTTCAAAAAAACAACTGTACAACAAAGTGATTAAGACAGGTTGACAACAAATATATGGGCAAAGATACATGCAAGAATAATATCAATATTAGACAAAATGGAATTTAATGTTAATAGCCCTAAGCATGCAATAGAGGGTCATTAGGTTTCAATAACAGCATAAACTGAGAAGATATAATAATTAATTCTACATAAAATGACAGCTAAATATAAAAAGTAAAAATGATTAGAAATGCAAGACCTTGCCTTGGCTAGCGTGGCTCAGTGGATTGGGTGTCAACTTGCAAACCAAAAGGTTGCCAGTTTGATTTCCAATCAGGGCACATGCCTGAATTGCAGGTCAGATCCCCACTTGGGGTCATGTGAGAGGCAGTGATGACATATCTCTTGCACATTGAGGTTTCTCTCCCTCTTTCTCCCTCTCTTCCCCTCTCTCTAAAAATAAATAAAATCTTTAAAAAAAAAAGAAATGCAAGACCTTGATGAAATTATAATTGTGTTTGAAACATCAATATGTCATTTGAGCATTATACAACTCAAGTTCACAAAAAAATAAGTAAGGTCAGAGAGAAATTGAATAGTGTTAATTATAAACTTTACCTAATAAATCTATGATATTGCATTCTATTTTGTCCATCTCCCAGAATTCATGTTGAATTCTTAATCCCCAGCACCTCAGAATGTGACTATGTTAAGATGATAGAGATTTTAAGAGGTATTAAAGTGAAATGAGGTCATGTGGATGGGCCCTAATCCACTCTGACTGGTATCTTTATTAGAAGAGGAAATTTGGACACCAAAAGAGACATGAGTAACCTGCGTGCACAAAGGAAACACCATGCGAAGACACAGCAAGAAGGCAGCCATCTGCACGTGAAGGAGAGAGGCCTCAGATGAAACCAAACTTGTAAGCACCATGATTTTGGACTTCTAGCTTCTAGAACTGTGAGCAAAAAAATTTCTGTTGTGTAAGCCACTCGATCTGTGGTATTTTGTTATGGCAGCACTAGCAAACTTATATAATCTATATTGAATCTCTTAATTCTCAGATATAGAATGTGTTTGTCTATGGAGGGTGGGGAGAGAGAGGGAGAGAAAATCCAAGGCTTATCTATAAAATAATGTACTTAATCACAAAGAAAACTTCTAACATATTAGAGAAATCATATGCTATGTAATCCAATTATAAAATAATACAACTAGAAATCAATTATAGAAAGTTTTCTCCAAAAGAAGAGCATAACTACTAAGAAATTAAGACATATAGAAAATTCTTGAAACAAAGAGGAAATCAAAAGAGAAATGACAAACTATTTTGAAAGCAAGGAACAGAAGAATATATCATACCAAAAAAAGGTGTAAGAATTAAAAAGCTGTCATTAGGGGGGAAAAAGGAATTGGAAAACCGAGTGTTTTTCTATTAGGGCACTACTGGCTTTTTTTTTTAAAGATTTTATTTATTTATTTTTAGAGAGAGGGCAAGGGGGAGAAAAGGAGAGGGAGAGAAACATGGATGTGGGAAAACAACATCGATCAGCTGCCTCTCGCATGCCCCCAACTGGGTACCCAGCCCGCAACTCAGGCGTGTGCCCTGACTGGGAATTGGACCAGTGACATTTTGGTTTACAGGATGACGTCCAATCCACTGAGCCACACCAGTCAGGGCAGTAGTGGCATTTTTGATGGGATAATAATCTGTCGCATAGGACTGTCTTATGTATTGTTTGACATTAATCCATTCCTAGCTCCTGAGGACAAACTAACATTAGTATCTCACTGCCACTGAGATAACCAAAACACCAGCCCAATTAAAAATGATCTGGTAAACAGATAATTCCAGTTTCATTTTAACTATTCTAAGGAATAGAAAATGAAGGAAACCTCACTAGTTTACTGTAAGACTAAATTGCAATAAGATAGGAAAAAAAAAAACCCAGCGGTATGATGTCTCTTAAAACCTTGGTCCATGTTATCAAATAGGAAGACTTAATACCAAAACATGTCTATATATCTATCTATATATTTATATAATTTTAATGCGCTTTCAATTAGATTTCCAATATGACATAAAATTTTTTCGCTATCTTGATTGCACATTTTATGAGAGGATAAATACCTAAGAACAGTTAAGAAAAGAGTTTATATTTGAAAGGATTCTAAAAAATGATAAAAGAAGACTTGGTTTACCAGACATCAGAACAAACTATGGAGATAATATGGTATTAATTTAGTAATAAAAATTAAATCACTAGAACATAATAGAATATCAAGAATCATATGCTAGCATATGAAGATTTAATATATGACAAGGGTAGCATTTCATTTCACTGGGTAAAACATGGGTCACTTAGCAAATTACCTATGTTATCCCTCTGGAAAATAGTTGTTCATACTACCATCTTACACTATAGGCCAAAACAAATTTTAGATGCAGTAAAGATATAAACATAAAAATATTAACTAAAAATATTTCAAGAAAACCTAGGAGGTTACACCTCTAGGAGGTATAATATTGAAGGGGCGAGGGAGCGCTTCCTAATCCAAACTGGAACTCAGATCCTGTAAGCAGACATGTTTGGCTGAGTAGAAAGTAGACATCTTTGATGGCAAGAGTTACCCTAAACAAATCCAATAGGTAAGTAACATATTTGAGGGAAAAATATTGCAAAATAAAGGAAAAACAGGGAGTTAATATGTGATGTGTACATAAAAAGCTCCTACGAATTAACAGGAAGGCAAACAGTTTTCACTCTAGGAAAAGAACAGGGAAAAACTCACAGAAAAGTTGATATAAATTGCCAGAAAATATTTAAAGATGTTCGATTTCACCAGTGATTCAAAAAATGTAAATGAAAGCAAATGAAAAAGTCCTTTTTGCTCATCAGATGGCAAAGTCTAAAAGAATAATAATAGCTATTGTTGGTGTTAAGCTTTAAAAACATGTCCATTTTACATTTGTTGAAGTGAAAAAGCATGTACATAAGGGGAAAAAATGTTTAAAAGGAAATGTGGATTGTAAGAGATTTTTTTGGTAAACAATCTGTCCATTTTTACTAAAATTACACAATTACACATATCTTTCACCCGAAACTCCCCCTCTAAAAATATAGCCAAAGAAATAAAAGGTCCAATACATAAGAATATAATACAGGATATTTATTGTATCACTGTAAAAGATAACAATAGCAACAACAAAATGAAAAGAAAATGAATGCTCATCAATTGGATCCATCATGAAATATTATACGACCATGAAAAACAATGAATTAGAGCTCTGCCAGCGGAGATAAAAAGGGTGTCCATGAGGTGTTTCGAGTGATAAAGTCTAAATGTGGAAAATGGGTCACTTTTAGAAACACTTATAGAAAGCACGTTATTATAAAATAATAATGGAACCTAAAATTTTACACTTATGTATACATATGCTTGATTATATGATCATGGAATAAATATGGGTTATACATAATATAAGTTTTTACATATTACATTATATAATTTAATTATATGATATCTATGTACAATTAACTATGTGGGATGGATAGATAGATAGACAGACAGACAGATAAATAGCAGTAACAGTGGGGGGAAGGAAGGCTAAACAGCCTGCCTTAGAATACTGTATTTATATAAAATTGTATGTGTATATACAATAATGAAAAATCAAGTATGTACATTTTATTTCATTGATTCTAAGATATTCTTTTTGCTTTTTAATATCTCTAAAATCAGAATGCATCTCACAATTGATGGCATCTGGTATCTCACAATTAATTGCCAGGGGGGTAGTTTTCCTCCTTATTTAATGGTACATAAAATAATGGTGCCTTGAGTGGATGAAATGAGGTATTATACTAATATCACACCCCTAAAAAAGTGCTTTTAACCCAACTTGGAAATGGTGCATTAAAGAGCAGAGCTTAAAAAAAAAATCAGTAGTCATTTGCACATTTCTTAAGTGGGTTAAAAAAATGTGCAAGAGTAAAACTAGATTCATTAGGACAGAGTCATCCAGCAGACAAGTTTATTCTCTTGTAAGTGGATTAAAGGAAGAGAGGCTCAGCCTCGATATTCACATTAGAGAGCAGTTTGAATAAGAGTATTTCACCCTCCCTTCTGCAACCCGTAGGCAGACAACCAGAACCAGACAACAAAGGATTTTTCCAGCCTCAGTTACCATCTCACGGGCAACCTCAGGCCCTGAGCAGCCAGTCTCCCTCCTACTCCTAGAGGGAATCACAGGCCAGGAAAGCAGTGTTTCTCTGGCATTGCGAAGTGCCTAAGTACCCATAGGAAACTGGTATTTGGCCATTGGGCTCACAAAAGTAAACACTTAAGTTTGAATCCCTGTGAGCCCATTCAAAATAGTAGGCCTTTCAGATTTTACCTTGGATTTTCCAAAAGTCAGCTCTTGGAAACCCGAAATGTTATCTGCACAAATTTTCCATTTGCTTCAGAAAGAGTCCCTTACATTTAATATGTAATAAACAGAATGTATTCATTTATAATCTTTCCAAATACCCAAAATACTTCCACTCTTAGAATTTGAATATTCAGATGATTCTCTGAGAATCTAAAGCCAGTTTTTCTACTTATGACTCCTAAAGTCATTTTTTTCTCCTCTCAACATGATCAAGATCCCTTAATCCAGAAAGGAAATGGGAGACGTGGATCCACAAAAGAGTAAAAGCAAACACTTACGCTGCCAAGGCCATTGCTTAGAAATCACTGTTGAATTTTTACTCCATATTTTAATGTTCTTACTACAGGCCTAACATTGGCTGGATACTGGAATATGTAAAATAAGTATGTGACCCAATTTCAGACCTTGGATGATTTATAATCAGGAAACAAATCAGAGAATAATATATAAAATGTAATATTGTGAGTCAATCCCGTAGTGGATACTTGTTGCAAATATACCACGGGTATGAGTGTCCTTTCTTCCTTCAATGAGACCCCCAGCCCTTCTCCTTCTGACTTCCTCCTCCATCTGTGCACTACCCAGGGCTGTCCTTGGCTCACAGGGCCTGCTGGTGCTGGACCAAGATGGTGTCCTGCCCCAAATTCTCTTCATCACCTTCCCATCCCCTCTCAGTGGGCTCATGAACATGCTAAATGAGCCCATTTTCCTATTCTTCACCTATTTATAGCTCAATTAATTTTATCTCAGTAACCATTTCTCCCAGAACACATTATCTTTAACGTATTTCCTTGCCCGCTTTCTTTTACTGCAAATTGCTTCAGGAAAGATTTAGGGAAAGGTTCAAACATATTATATAAACTGATTTAATTTTTTTTAATTCAAAAACTTCTCTGACTTGACAGACATTTAGCACTTGCAAGTTTTTGAGAGAAAAGTAGATTAATATTTTTAAAAAGTTTGCCTCCACCAAAAGGATCCAAAGTAGAACATATAAATCACTATAACTGGGTTTTTAAAAAACAACACCTATTATTTGTATTATCTCAAGTACGTTCCAAGAAGAGATAGGGGAATTTAAGTAGAAAACAAGAGAAAATACAGTGACAAGTAATGTGAAGTTCTTTTTTAAATTGACCAATCAGAAAAGCCCAGAGTCAGCATAAGCCACATGGCAAAAAATAATTTTTTTAATTAAATGGAATCAATCACAATTTTAAAAAGAGAGAGAAATTGAGAGAACAGGCAGAGAGTTGCACGCACAAAGGCAGTTTTCCTTTCGATTGGGAGGAGTGGCAGAGAGGAAGTGAGGACCTAGGGTTTGCTGAGCCCAGGCGCCTGTGAATGGCTATGTCGGCTGTGAACCGCACAAATACTCTCAGGGAAGGTGCTGAGTGGGGCTGGACCCAGCTTGTGTTCCTACATATGGTGTGGGGTTACATATGTCTGGAGTAAGGGGCAGTTTTTCTTGGCTGCAAGGATGTGTCTTCCAAGAGGGAACATCTTTTTCTAATTAGCCAATTGTGATCTTAAAAATGGCTCCTGAATTCTTTGATACTCCTTTTATCAAAAAGTGAGATTTATGGTCCATCCCCTTTGAATCTAAGCTTTTTACTGCTCAACCAATAATAGATTAGAAGTTACAAAGTGGCACCTCTCTTTTCCTGCCTTTTGGGGCATTCATCTTAGAATCTAGCCACTGTGCCACGAGGAAGCCCAGGCCACCTGCGGATGACATGTACAGGTGTTCTGCTTGACTGTCTGAGCTAAGGTGCCAGCCAACAGCTAACATCAACCAGCAAATGTTTAAGTGAAGGTACCTGCAGGTGATATTCAGCTGTTGTGTTACCTCCAGCCTTCTAGACTCTCCATCTGAAACCCTAGACATTGCAGAGCAGAGGCAAGCCATTGCTGCGGGGCTCTGTACAAATTCCTGATCCACAGTCTGTGAGCATCATGAAATAGTTGTTTTATGCTACTCGGCTGAGGAGTGGTTGGTTATGCAGCAACAGGTAGGAAAACATCGCCCACAGAGCCTATCTCTGAGGCTATTTTTACACCCACAGCTGCTCTGTCTTAAGGCTGTGCCAGGCTACCATTACCAAATTGAATCCTCAAGCAAGCACTATCCTTATACCCATTTCATGGAGCCTGCTCTCCTTGTTCTGAGCTCGGAGTCCTAACTCCTTCTCCCCATGTACAAGGCTCCTGGCCCTCTCTCCACTTCTATTCATATTACCAGACAAAAGGGGGCTGTTTGCCTACGCATGTCAAAGTCCAATAAAATGCAAACAGGACTTTACATAAAAGAAAATAAGAGTTTATTAGTCAAGGACAGGGTGACAAGCCTGAAGACACAAGTATGCTAGTACTGTAAAACCTGGCTACTTAATAGCCTGCATGGAGACAGATTATGGACAGAAAAAAATATCAATCATGAAGATTAAGGGAGTTGTGGTCGGTCGTGGGCTCTACTCATTGATTGGGGCCAGGGTAGGGAGTGGTTGATCACTGTATCACCTCCTGATTTCAGCCACGACATTGTTATATCTACTTCAGGGAGGGTGTGATTGGTAGGGTCATTCTGCTTTCATTGGCCTGGAGTTGAAACACAAGTCGGGTCAAGATGTTATCTTTAGTTTGAGTATTTCTGTAGTCAACAGACCTAAGGCTCCGTTCTTAGGACAGCTTGACGAGAATCTGCTGTACTAAGGGCTGCATGATTAAGGAAGGGAGTGGATGGAGAGAGAGGAGAGCTGTGTTAAAAAACTGGACTTTCAGCGCAGGTATACATCGCCATATCCCATGCCATGTTCTATTTACACTCATACTTCTCAGAACACAGTTCTTTTTTGCCTCCAGGTCTTTGCATATGCTGATGCCTCTACCTGAAATATCGTTCCTTTCCTCTGCCTCCATCTCCACTGTTGTAGTCTCACCTTCTAATTTGGCTTTGTGTGCGTTCAAAACAAACCACCCCAAAATATATCTCAGTGGGATGTAGGTTACTTTGAGCTAAAGTAAATTTTACCTTCAGGCCCAAGAGAAACTTCTGCCCCTCCCTTTAACTACCTAGAACAACTTGAATCAGGGGCTTTGCCCATAATAAGCAATTATCAGAGTTAACCTCTTCTGACCTAAAGGGCAGGACAAATGCCTATTTACTGAGCACCTGCTCTTCTTATCATCCTGCAATGGCTCTTTAAAGCCCTCAAAGCGCACTAGCTCCTCCCTGCTTAGAATGTCTTAGATACCTCAGCCCTCTCCCCTATCCCTCTATCTCAGAACCTCTCCTGCAGGTGGGGTCTCTGACTCCATCACGTATGTGGGTTGCCCATACATGTGTATGTATTAAATTTGGTTATTTTCTCTTGCTAATCTGCCTCATGTTTATTTGATGATTAAACTAGCCAGAATAACCTTGAAGGTAAAGGGAAGTTAGTTTCTCCCCCACAGCTTCTAATGCTGAAATGGTCAGTAATGTGAGGAGTTGCTTCAATTTTTTCATCCTGAGCTGATCATAACACTGGAAGTTCATTCCACCATATACTGATATCAATGTCCCCCCTGGAGCTTCCAGGTACACCCCCCCCCCCCGCCCGTCTCCACCAGAAATGGCCCCCGACGGAAGTGAGGGATGAAATGTGGCAGCCAGCCAGATGGCAGAATCACCTCCTTAATATCTGTCACCGCGCAGTGAACTCAGACGTAAAGTTCAGAAACTCATTCCCACAAAGGAATGATGTAAATTCAAAAAGCCATAAAGTCAATTCTACCCCATTTCAGCAAGGGCATGCATTACAAAGCCTTAGGATGTTTAAATCTCTTACTGACTAGAACTTGGGAGTAAGCAAAAGTGGAAAATAGCCTAGGAATCACATTTAGTCTTCGTTTCAATTGGCGCGAGAAAAGCTGTGATGAGGGGGCGTTGAAGTCGCCGCAACATGACAGCCCGCAGCCTAAACTGGCTGCCGGGGCCGCGGGAGACGACTGAGCTCGAAGGCAGGCCCTGGGGGTTGAAAAAGAACAGCTTAAGGGCTGCGAACAGGGAACAACGCATTTCTTCCCGAGTTTGTGCACCCTTAGCTTAGTTTCTTCTACATAGTCCCACCATGAAACAATGAAAACAAAAACAAAAAATGGTTAAATTTCAGGGAATGATAGCTTTGATTTGAGGGGGAAAAAAACGTACACATAATAAAATAAATGCTGGTCTCAAACAAAACCTTTCAGGTATTGTAAAATGAGACAGCCCTAATCTCTCAAGTAACAAAGATTAGGCAAAAATGTTAGAATGTGAATGTCAAAGAGACTCACAGGAATAATTGGAAAATTGACAGACACCCTGGAGTTTCCAAAACACTTTAAAAAACCCAAACCGTCCTCTGACACAATACCAAAGCTGTGGCATTTCTTGGGAAAATAAATGTTTATTTCCAACATAAGCTTTACAATTTGTAAATAAAAGTAGACAGGCTCTTTTCTCCAATGTGGAAGGCACTGGCATGCTAACAAGCATTTCCATTAAAAAAAATATATATATATGTGAATTTTTTTAAAAAAGTGATGTCTATCTTACTCCTTTCTGTCTATCTGCCTTTTCTTCTTTTCCTTCTGTCATCTCTATTTTCTGTCTGCCCTATCTCTTCTTTTTATTTTCTTTATTAATTTTCCCTTTCATTTTCCTTCTTGCTATAACTCACTTTTCAATCAAATGACCTGTTCATTGTGATCCCACCGTGTGCAAGTTAATTTGCTGGGCGTTAGGACAAACATGAATGCAATGTGGGGTCCTTGTCAGACGGGAAATACAATCAAGTAAAACTGGAAATACAATCAAGCTCGCTCAGAGAGCTGCAACACAAGGCAATGTCTAACCAAAAATGCTGGAGTATTTTAAGAGAGGGGCCTTAGAAGATGAGCAGACTCAGTAGGAGGGAAGAACATTTAGCCAGGGGGCGTTGTGAGTAAAGATTTAGGGGTAGAAGTGCACAGATGTGCTGCAAAGTTCAGCCCAGCAGACTGTTTTTTTGCCTTTAGTGCAGGTTCACATAGAGATGTGGTAAGACTGAGGGTTGCAAAAGCATATGGATCCAAATTGTAGAGAGTTTTGAATGCCAGGCAAAGGGATTTAAACTCCACTGTCTACCTTAGAGAGGCCATAGTGTTTTCTGATGGGACTTTAAAGTCCACTATAAAATCCAGAAATAGGTCATTTGGCATATCCTACCTATCCATCAAAGTCTAAGAATTATAGCTAAATGCTTCTGATTTAAATGGAGTCTGACTGGCAACCCTTGATATGTCCTTTCCTTATTTTTAGCTAAAATACTTACAAATTCATAGAAAAATATAAAACCCACAACACCATTAAAACAAATAAGAGTTACAGGGAACTATTACGAGACTCTGAGAATTATTTCCACTAAATATATGGCTCACAAACATGGGTTAAAATTAATGCTTGAAGGGCCTCAGAGACCCTAGTCTGAAGAACCAGAAGCCTGAGCAGCCAGAGGCTGTTTATTCTCTCTCCTTTCTTTCTTCCCATCTAACCCACCAAATTTTTTTCCACTTCTGTTAGACTGAAACTCCCAGAAGATAGTAAGGCAAGAACCAGTCAGTAAATGATGCACTACTTCTTCTTTTCTTACTGCATTATGGGAGACCTCCTCCTTTCCCCAAGGGTGCTTAAAAAGTCACATGAAAAAAAAGAGGAAGGAAAACTATCCAAGATCCCAGAGGAAGAACACACTCCTGAAAATGTTTTACTTCAAGCAATCAGAAGAAATTCTAAGAATTAGATCGGTAGCCAATTGGTTACTGCCCAATAGTGTACAAGAGCTATGTCCTTGCTGATATATCCAAAGTGGAAGCCATTAGGAAAGAAAAGATCAAGAATGCAAGACAATCGCAAGAGTTCAAAAACAACAAACTGAGTGCAAAAGAACCTGGCTGGGCCCTGGCTGGTGTGGCTCAGTTGGTTGAAGCATAATCCTGTAACCAAAAGGTTGTGGGTTCAATTTCCAGTCAGGGCACACACCTAGGTTGCAGGTTTGATCCGTGGTCTAGGCACTTACAGGAGGACACTTAACGAATGTTTCTCTCTCTCCTTCTTCCTCTTTCTCTAAAAGCAATGATAAAATGTCCTCAGGTGAAAATTTTAAAAAAAGAAGAAGCTGGCTGGAATAGGGAAGACTTTTAACAAAACAAAAATTATAATAACAGAATTAAAACTCATACTGAAGATGGTAAAGAGTGGAATCCATACTGCAGAAAATCAAATAAGAACTAAAGATGGGGAGGACAATGCACTCTCTATAAATGCCAGGTGAGCAGGCAGATAATAACAGAATGTGATTAGCATGGCACTGGTTGTGATAACAGATGCTGGCAAAATACCTGTAAGACCAGTGATGCAATTGTATGACTGGTGACTCTTCAACTGAGGGAAGATTCTGTTAATGGATCAAGAGTCAATTGGTCAGCAAAGAAGTTAATAGGAATACTACAAGGAAAGGCTACTCCTTGCTAAAGTGTTTTGACTTAAAGTCCTGTTTGGTCTCAGCTACAATAGAAAAATAAATAGTTTTTCCTAGTGAGAAAGCACAAAGCCACCACCTGAGTTGCAGTCTTGGCTCTATCACTATGTGATTTTGGTCAAATTGCTTTATTTCTTTTTGCCTAAAAATAATAATAATAATTATAATTATAAGATGGGAACAATCATAGTTTTTTCCTCATGGGACTGCTGTGAGGATTAAGAGTTAAGTGTGTGAGGTCGTTCTGGAAAAAAGTCCAGCTACTGTTAATATAATGAGAACAGTTTGCGTGACATCGATGTAACCTGGCAGCCAAGGAGAGTGGACTGGAATGTGCATGTGTGAACAGTGATGACTTCACTGCACTACTCAGTGGGGGAGGTAGAAGCCATTGAGTGAGCATGTGTACCGCGTGGCCATCGCATTCAAAGTGACTGAGTAAGTAGAGAAACAAATCTGCATCAAATTTAGCATTAAGCTTGAACATTCTTCTGCGGAAACTATCCAGATGATTGAGAAGACTTTCAGGGAAGATGCAATGGGTGCAGCACAAATAAAAGTGTGGCACAAATGCCTCAGAGATGGCCAAGAATCTGTTGAAAGTGATCCACGTTCTGGAAGGCCTGCAACAAGCAGAACACCTGAGAATGTTGAACATGTACCGGCTGCAATCAACCAAAGATTGGCGACTGACTGGGAGAACTAGAAGCTGATCTGGGGATTCCAAAACGTACTGTGCCTGAGATTTTGATGCAACATCTTGGCATGAAATGTGCCATGGCAAAATTTGTTCCACGGCTTCTGCTACCAGAGCAGAAGGAACATCGTGCTGCAGATGCCAATGACTTGATTCAAACTGCTACCAATGAACAAGGTTTCCTGAAGAAGGTCGTAACCGGAGACAAATCATGTGTCTGTTGTTGTGATCCGGAAATGAAGGCCTAGTCATCCCAATGGAAGTTGCCTGGTTCTCCAGGCCCAAAGAAGGTGTGGCAAGGTCAAGGCCATGTTAACTCTGTTTTTTGATTGGGAAGGTGTTTTCCATCATAAGTACACCTCTCCAGGCCAAACAATCAATAAGGAGTTCTACCTCAATGTTCTTCGTCGGTTGAGAGATGCAATATGATGAAAACAGCCACAGCTATGGGCAACTTCATAATCAATAGCTGGTGGTTGGCAGCTCCATCATGACAATGGATCTCATGCATCATCACATCTTGTGCAGAGTTTTGAAACATCAAATCACCCAGGTGACTCAGCCCAGATTTAGTGCCCTGTGACTTCTGACTCATCCCAAAACTGAAATCAACTTTGAAAGGGAAGAGATTTCAGACTGTCGATGAGATTCAGGAAAAGCTGATGGGGATTCCAACAAAGATTTTGCAGAGTGTCTCAAACAGTAGAAGAAATGCTAGGAGAACTGTGTGAGGTCCCAAGGTGCTTGCTTTAAAGGGCACTGAGGAGCCTGCTTTAAAGGGGACTGAGGCGTCATTGTCCTATGTACAATGTTTCTTGAATCTTGTATCTTCTTCAATAAATGTCTCTATTTTTCATTGTGCATGGCTGGATGCATTCTGGACAGCACTTAATCCAGCAAAAAGCAAATGCTCAATAAGTCAGTTGTTGTGTTGTTGTTGTTGTTATTCAAATCAGAAAAAAGAGTGATATAAATGGGCCCTAGAGATAAAGAGAAGTGCATTAAAATAACTTTAAAAGGCTAAAGAAATGCAAACTTCAAACAGGCGGTTTTGGAATTAGTTGCAGCTCTTCGTGGGGTGCCAGATCCCACTTAAATCAGAAGGAAGACCTGCATCATTTAAACTAGAAGGAACAAACCTCATCCATAGGGAATGGGTGAGGAGTCTCCTGTTGTCATGATGACAATACTATGCTATCTCTCTAGACCCTGTGTATCCTGGTCAATAATCTTTAGCCAATATGCATTTTCAGCCAATTGATGAAACATAGCACCCACTTCTCCCCAGAAGGGTAACTCCAACTCGTTTGGAATGGCAACCTCCATTTATTTTGCATAACAAAATCTAGAGGGTTATTGTCTTTTCCCTCCAGAAAGCCTGCATTATATATAGAATATATCAAACCTACAGAATTAATATTTTTGCAGTAAGTTTAGGAATACATTTCTAATAATGGCACAATATTTATATAGTTTATATGTATTTATATGTAATATATAAAGAGGATAATATTTAAAAGCATATGGCTTATCAGTGAATAAGGTCTGGGATTCCAATTTAAAGGTCTGATTGAGTAATGGATTTTAGACCTTTACTTTTTAGTGGAGAGATTTAGAGAATTTAATCAAGTTTAAAAGTGTTGGAATGAGTAGAACATGTGATTCATTATTTAAGATAAATTTATTAGATTTATTAGAGTTGTTAAGGTTTGGCTGGTAGGTCAGACATTTGAAAGCTTAAAAACAAAACTGAATTAAACTGTATTAAATGTATAAATAGATATTAAAATACTTAAGGGGATTTTATTAACTAAGTTGTAAGGGAACTGCTTGGGAGTTGAATGTGTTCAACTTAAATTGAACAAACATTATTCAACAGCTCCCTTGAAAGCAATTGTTAAAATTTACTGGATTTATAAATCAAATAACAAAGTGTATAAGGTGAACTTAAACATTTGAGAAAAAATGAATTCCTAAAAAACTACCTTTAATAAAGTGAATATGAAATTAAAACCTTGAATAACAGCATAGCCTTTTTCTCTACACAGAAGCAGCCCTCAGACATAAAAATAATCACAATTGACATGGAGATCGCATCTAAGAATTCTAAATGCTTCTTATAAATAAATATTTTTTTAAAAAGCAGAAGCAATAATCAGATGTGATTGAAAATTACCTCCCAAAGCTAGGAAAAAATGACTCAAGTGGGCAGACCAAATGGGCTTAGTATGTTCTAGGCAAAATTAAGAACTAAAATTAGATGCTAGGGGAAAAAAATGCATTATAAGGATAAAGAAAAATGATCATTAGACTCCAGAGAGAAAGAGACAGAGAGAAACGTGATCCACAAAAGAAAATAATCAGGCTGTCCTTAGACTTCTCTACTTTATAGTGAAGGCTGGAGGACAACAAATCAACAGGGTTTGAAGGGATAGGGGTATTAGATAAATATTTCTACTTCATCAACTTATTATTCACATAGAAGCAAAGATGGTCATTCTCAGACACGCAGAATGCTAAAAATGTACTTGAAGACACATTCCCATGAACAAAGATGAATTTAAAATAGGAGCCAGAAATTAGGCAGTCATGTATGTGAAGATTGTGGTGAGCATTATGTAAATTAAAGAATTAGGCATAAATAATTGCAAATATTTTTTTCAGGCCACATGGCATTAAGCATAGTCACTTAATTCCTTCCTTCCCACTTTCCCAATGAATATAGAGGAAATGCTTTACCAGCAAGCCCTAAAATAGAAGGATAGCATTCACATGGCAAAACTTTTAGAACTCCCTCATCCAGTGAAAATAAAGCCAGATTGAGAGAAAGCCCAGAATGTGTTCCATTCACATGGCCCCCTCCTGAGAAGCAGTTGCAAACTCAGGATGTCCATGAAGAAGGCCCTGGCTGAACCTTCCTGACATTCCTAAACTGGAGGTTTGGGCTGGACTTAGGACAACTGGGAACCACTTGTATGTACTCCCTTCCACCCCTCATGAACATTAACATTGTAAAGAAAATGGTTTTAGGATCCACTTGGCAGCAACCTAAAGCAGAAAAATGGCATGATGTTGGGGATCTGGTTGGTTGTATTACAGGAGGAGACTAGATACTGCCTGTAAGTGTCAAACCATAGTGTGGTCCAGACATGATGCATAGAGAAAAATGGTCTCTGCTTCAGAGGTTTCACCAAACGCTGAGAACAAAATTCTCTTCTGGTATTTATTTATTTGTTCATTCAATAAATATGTATTAGTGTCAACCAAGTAGTAAATAAAATAGAAGTAATCCTTCTGCTCCATAGCTTACAGTCTATGGGGACATGAGACAAATAAGCAGATAATGGCAATGATAGGGAAAGAGCATGGAGCTGGCAGATGATCCCCCAGCACCCAGCTCAGACTTGAGCAACTGGGAAAGACTTGCTAAAGAAAAGTGTTTGTATGTGAAAAATGAGTTGTAGAAGGTGATAGGTTTGGAGTCAGGGCACATGGGGAAGTACATAAGAGAGCACTTCAGGCAGAGGGCACAGCAAGGAAGAAGTCCAAAAGCCAAGAACACACGATGCTTTTAGGACCTCGAAAGAGGCGAGGAGGGGGCCAGGCCATAGAAAACATTGTGACTCACATTTGAAACCCTGGACTTCAAGGAAGTCAAGAACAATATGAATGCTGAAGAGTTTTAGACAGTGGAATATGAGTTGACTTCCATATTAAAAAATGGTTCTGCAAAGAAAAATTAGGAATGGAAGCCACAAGACTACTGGCATGGTGAGAAGGCAGCTGTAACAACTTAGAGCATTCAGGATCATGCCTGACCTAAATGGCTAGCTGTAGACATGGAAAATACATCAGTTTTGAGAGATACCAGGACTGAGGGATTAAATTTTTATATCATCTATTGCTGTATAACAAATTACAACAAATTTACCCCATAGTTTCTATGGGGTAGGAGTCTGGACATGGTGAGCAGGGTCCTCTGCTTCATGGTCTCACACAGGCTGAAATCAAAGTGTTGGCCAGGACTGCATTTCACCTGAAGACTCAACTGAAGAAAAACCTGCTTCAAAACTCCCATGATTTTTGACAGGAATTAGTTCCTTGCAGCAGTTGAACTAAGAACCCACATTGCTTGTGATATGGAACATCCCTCCTCTGCAACATAGCAGCTTGCTTCAGCAAAGCCAGACAAGGTGGCAAGGCACAAGTCAGAACCTAATAGGACCTTATCATGGAAATGACATGCTATCTGTTGGTTACACACAAGTATAGACCAGCCCACACTCAAGGGGAGGAAACTACCGGAGGACATGAATACCGGAAGGCAGGGATCAATGAGAGCCATCTTTGAAACTGCCTGGCTATGTATGTGTGTTGGGATGAGTAAGAGGGTGGATAGCTATATGATTTATGATTTGGAGTACTGAAACAGCGACCCCTTTTTTTTTTTTGCCAAAAAGTAATGAGATGAATTTTGGAAATGTTGAAGTGTGGGACCTCTAGCACACCCATGTTGAGTTGAGGTACATGTGTTGGGATACAGGATTCTGACACCTAGTAAAGCTATCTGGACTAAGGGTGGAAATCCCCACATATTAATATGTCATTGAAGCTTTGGCAGTCAGTGAGATGACCCTGAGGAGGGGGTTAAATAAGCAATCCTAAGGCATGTTGAGTGCAACACCAATTAAACACAATGATAGAAAGTATTTCAAGAAAGGAGCTATTCAGGGTGAACCTCCAGAGATGAGGTCTGGTCATCTGTGTTTTTTTAAGCACCACAGGTGACTGATATGCAAGTAGGCTTGAAAAGCACTGAAGTGTATTCATTAGAAAAAAGGCTAAACATATATACATCTAAACCAACAGTGGTTATCTCCAGGAGGTAGGATTATAGGTAATCTTTATTTTCTCCTTCCTGCTTGCCTGTACTTTCTACTCTGAATATATTTCTTTTTAAAAAGGAAATCACGTAGCTCTCCTTAGAAGCAATTTTACCACAAACAAATAGGGTTTATGTAAGGAGTACAATAAAAGAAATTTTAATAATACGTCATATTAATAGAGTAAAAACACAGAAAACTCTAAACATACCCATATCTCACCTGTGCTAAGATTTTCATTTTAGTGATAACACTCAAGGCTGATATGTTATCACTGAAATAGAAACTATTATACACTCTAGGTTGGTGTATATATTAGTATATCATTCCTAGAAAGCAGTTTGGCAGTGGGTATCAAGACACACAAAATTATTTATACTCTTGGATTTAATTACACTTCCAGCAACTTATCCTAAGCAAATAATCAGGGATATGGACATAGATTTGTATACAATTAATTAATAGCCATATTATTGATGATGGTAAAAAATTAAAACCAACTGTCACACAATTGGAAATGGTTAAACAATTCATTGATATACATGCCACTCTAATATCCTTTGACCCCATCCAAGTGTACACAAATGCATCATGTTTACTATAATACTATGTATATTTATTGTAACACTATATATCATAATACTATGTGCTTAATATTATATAATACTATATGTATTATGTATCTTTTCATATGTTTACCATAATACTAGTCTATAAGACCTCACTGGCTTGATGATCACCAAATTGGGCTTTTCCAGAAACCTCTCCCTTAATTACTCCCTCCTTTATTCTGGGATGGATAGTAAAGGAGGTCAGGGAAGAAGACCATCATGGAATTGAGCCCCATTGCTCTTCACCTGGCTCTCCTTACCTCCATCTATAGCTCTCACAGGACTATCCCCACCTGTGTTGGTCTCTTTGGGAAAGCCAACCTCTGAGTCAGTCTCGGGCCAAGGAAACAGTGCCTTCTACTCCTGTAAAATAAAAAAAAATAAAAATTAAAAAAAAAAACTCGCCTTGCGAATTTTACCATAGCAGAGTTCATGCGCCCCCAGAAATACAATTCTTCCCTAGATGCCAGAACAAAAAAGGTGCTTGAGAGGCTTGGGTTAGGGACCTGTCAAGGTGTTGTACCTGGAGCCATGTTCTCTCTAACATGCCCACCTGTGCAATCTGGCCAACTTCTAGATGTTTTCCTTCAGGGTGATTTCACTCAAGTCTTTCACATGCCTCCCCCCAGCATGGTTTCCTCTAGGAATTCAGTCCATTCCACAGACTAACTTCATTGTTGGGCCTTGTTCTGCTTTCCTTCCAGAGGCAACTCAAGGATGTGGCTGGGAATCTTTTCCACTGTTTCCAATTGTCCATGACAGTTAAGAAATGACCTTGTACGTCTGTCACCAATGGAGGCTGCTCTTCTCAGAGCACACAGAGAAACTCGATGGGCAATACTTCCTTTCTCTGAGAGCCAGCCAAATCTTTTCACCACCTTTTGAGTCAGATTTTCAAAACTAAGTTTTTCTATTGTGTGCGAAATACACCATTCACACACATATGTATGCATCTCTAAGTAATCAAAAAAAGTATTGTAAATAGCTTCTCTGGGATATAGAACCACCCAAAACTCTATACAAATATTTTTTATTTACAGTGTAGATATTGCAAGGGTTATTAAATGAATAAAAGTTTGATCCTTGTTCTAAGGAGAAAGAGGTGAGCAAAAATAATTGTGATACAATGACATATGAATTTAGTGTGATAAGAGTGGTAGAAATAATGAAATATAATTATTTCAATGAAGAAAAAAGGAAGTTCAAAAGAATTATCAAAAACCTTCAAATAAGTATAAATAGAGAAATAGGTTCAAGAATCCACTGTGAGAAGGTTGGGATTTAATTTGTTGCTTTTTCTTTAAAAAAAAAAAAAACCTAAAGTTTTATGTACTATATTTTGTAAAAATTCAGTTCTGGGTTTTATTAATTGGGACTCTTCTAGTGGCAAATCTTAAAATCCAACTTGAACTTTATGGCTTAGAGGAAAAAAGGAATTTATTGATTTTTTAGAAGAATACCAGGGATGTCCCAGGTGGTCACAGGAAGTGTTAAGGACAGAGCTCTGTTATGATTGGTCCAGTTTTTATCAAGTAACCATCCCTGGACCAATCAACAGAAGGTGAGCATGCGGCCATGTTTTATTAAAATGGCAGCTACTAGAGACCCAAAGTGTTGAAATAAAGAAAATGTGGTTTATAAAAGAAGAGATAAAACCATAAAACCCTGCATCCTCAATTGTGTAAAATCTTATTTATCTTACAAGAAAGACTCCTCTCTAAAAATTATTCAATATCACATAAAGATGGCCAGACAGCTATCTCCTGTTTCTATTTCAGGTTTATATACACTACAAAAATCAAAGGAAAAAAGTGTACTGTAAGTAGGCAAAAAGGACATGTCTAGGCATTGCCAATAATCTTGTACTGAAAGTACAGAGAAATTCCAGGCACAAATTTCTCAGGGATCACCAAAAATATTAGCTTTGATGTGAACTATTTCATGCAATCACATTTGAAACAAGTAGATACTCACGCCTCCTTTAATTTCTCCAGTTCTATAACCAAGTCATGAAAATGCAAGTTTCACACTGTCCTCTTCACTGGATGTCGGAACAAGTTAAACAAAATGTTATTTAACATCCGTTTCACCTGGTTAAATCTAAAGGCAACTGCCCTGACTCCTAGCGTTTCATTGTTCCCAGACCTCATATAACTAAGATACTCAGTGAGAAAGACTGATTAGCTAAGGGAAGCAGAGGGTCTTCAGACCCCCCAGAAAACTCGCTGCCTGTTGACATTCATTATTATACAGTAAGAGGGCTATTAAAAGGTATATCTATTAGGGAATAGAAGCTTTGCTCTGATGAATATCAGCGCTTTGTATAGGAATATTCATGGTCATTATCAGCACTCCCCTGAGTTTTTCTGAGATAATTAAAGGGCTGGAGGTTCTGCACACAGTACCACAAACACCCTCAGATTGTTCCCTGAGCCCTCCTAGTAGAGTTGAGAGATATAGCAAATAAAAGCACAGGACATCCAGTTAAAGTTGAATTTCAGATAAATTAGTAATTTTTTTTCAGTAGAGGTATATCCCATGCAATATTTGAGATAAATTTCTACTAAAAAAAACCCCAATCATCTGAAATTCAACTTTACCTGAGTATCCTGTATGTTATCTGGCAACCTTATCTTCCAAATTCTCTTTGGTGTTGGCTTTGGTCCTCTTCCCTAAAAATTATCAGCCTAAACATCTTTGAAGGATTAAATTTTGTCAAGATTTTTATCAAACCCTACAAGCTCTTTACTTCTGCCATTTTGTGGCCACCAAACTTCGAATTCAGAGAAGACCAAAGGGATGACAGAAAAGAGAGAAAGAAATCAATAAATAAATACATTTATTTTATTTTTCAATAATTCCTTTTCCCCTGTGCCACTCCTCCCTGGAAATAAAATACTAACAGTGTGGCCAATCACTGTTTGCAGCACAGTGGACTCCTAGAGAAGCATGCTATAGTTACTTCCTAAAATACCTCCTGAGCTTGCTGGCAACACCAAATGTCCTTTCCAGAGTGCATGAGGCCCAATGCAGAGAAACACTACTGTGCCAGTACTTCCCTGCCCATATATCATGAGTACGTGCACATCCTTACAAAAGGCCAGCCGCAAGGGAAGGAGGAGGCCATGTGTCACCTCTCCACATCTAGAATTTATATTTAAACCTACCCTTGCAATGTCAGGTCTGGGAGGTCCTTGTATTAAACACAAATCATAAAATACTTGAAGAATGAATAGGAAAACTATAACTCTTCCTTCAACTCAATGTCTCTACTGTCACTTCTGTTTGAGAATTTTTACTGGTTTTTGATAAAGCCAGGGTATGTGTAGGGAGGTAAGAGGGCTACAATTAGTAAATAAAAATAACCTATTTCTAAAATGGGGAGAAAAAAGCATTTTACCAGTGAGCTTGGCAAATAAGATAAAAACAGTAAAAACCCCAAAGCCTAGGTCATATTCGTTAGGTGGACACAAATCTGATTCCTGAGACCCCAACATGGGACTCTGAAGGCTGGTATGTGAAAGGGATGAATCAGGCATTTATCTTCTCTCCTGTACTTTATGGTGACATTTCCTGTGTTTCAAGGTAACCAAATAGATAATGAGGGAAGTTTCTTCATTATGGGCAAGTTTCCATCAATAAATGCAGAAGGAATGGTAGAACTAGGAAATCACCTTTTGCAAGTCTTAAATAAAATAATGGATCTAGACAACAACCATCAAGAGACAGAAATTTAATAATACAGAGATAAGACTGACACATCTGTTCCCACTCATCAATCTTAGCGTCATTTCAAGTGGGACAAAGAGAACTTATGGCTTCATGGCACAAAGCAACGGGAACAGCAGAGCACTACCCAGGAAAGTCTTGCTTAAAAATTGAATCCAAATCTAATTGACCCTTTAGATCATTGTATTATCTTCTTTGCTTTTGTGTATGTCTGAAATTTTTCTTTAAAAAAATAGCTTAATAACAAAAGATATGCAGAACATTCTTGGAACCTTTGTTTTGACCTTTGTTTTAAATCCTTCTAAGATGCACTATTATTAGTTCCCCGACCAGCCTAAAGTACAGTCACCATCCTGCACACAGCTGAGTCTTTCTTGGATGACCGAGGTCATCACTGTAGGCTTATTATATAAACCTCATGAAGGAGTTTCCATAGCTACTGATTTAAATCATCTAAAGGTGATTGAATGGAATCTATACTAAGTTCAGAATTTTTTTTTAATTGAATTGAATGTATTGGGATGACATTGGTTAATAAAATTATATAGATTTCAGAGTAACTATTCTATAACACATCATCTGTATATTGTATTGTGTGTTCAGCACCTCAGGTGAAGTCTCCTTCTATCACCATTTCCCCTTGTCCCCTCTTCCACTTCCCTACCCCCTTTCCCTTTGGTAATCACCAAAGCGTTGTTGGAATTCTTAATCTTTGATCATAAACGGTTTTCAGGATATTTTCATGTACTAAGTATCACCACCACCTATTGTCTTGATCTTTGACCTTTTTTGATAATTTTTTGAAAAAATATTCAAAGGCAACAGTAAAGGGTAGTAGGAACCTCTGGTTAACTACTGTACCTTACACAAAAGAATGGATGGCAGAGAATGGGGGACCTTGGAAACGTCGGCCTTCTGTGAGGGTGCAGCTTCTCCACTCTTCCCATTCCACATGCCATACACGCCCCTGGTTGAAATAGGATCAGCTTGTCGATGTGTAATAAAACCAGGTGAGGTTAGCTTGTGACTTCATGAAGACAACTAGTGCATGGAGAACAACTGAACTTTATTCGTATACAAATACAAAGGAAAGAGAGCAGCGTTCTAAAAGAAACACCTTGTTCTTTCTTATGAAAAAAATGTGGGAAATCCTTAGTCGTTGATAGTAGAGGACTGTGCTTCTGGGATTGAATTGCTGCTCTCCTGCCTCCATGTCACCATGCTGTTCTCACTCCCCCCTGGTCCACAGCGTAGTAGCTGCATTTCGCATCAGTGTCTTTTTGGTAAATATCTCTTAATGCATGTCAGAATCCATGTTACACATCCTCATTATCAGCCGTTTTGTTGAGGACACTGTGCTGCCAGCCAATAACCTCTGTAATGCGCCGGCTGCTCCCTTTCGTATATACCTCTGGAATACATTGTTTGTCTCGGTTTATGACGTGGCCTGACATTGCCTATCTACTCTCTGAGCTCTGTATTTTTTTTGTCTGCCTGTGGCCAAAGAAAGAGAAAGGCTTGTTTGGTTGTTGTGTGTTTATATTTGTTTTTACTTTATATTTGTGGGAAGGGTGACTTCCTGATTGGAGTGCTTATTGAAAACTAATTTTTTTTTCCTCCTTCGTTTGTTTTCAATTCAATGCCATTAGTCTTGAATACACCCTCCTTCTCTCTGACTGCCCTGTGGGAGTTGTATGTTTCTTATCATGTCATGCCCAAAAAACACATAGGCTCCAACAGCAACCTTCCTGAGGTTGGTTTTGCTTTTTCAAATTCCACAGACAAATTACTGAAATCTCGCTTGTGGCTAAAAGTGAAGACCAAGACTCTAATAAGTAAGAGAAGAAAATTCTATAAAACTCAGAGCTGAGTTTAATAGAAAAGAATCCCTGTCGCTATGATCCTTACCCTTTTCTGATGAGTGAAATGAAGATCTCTTGCCTCTTTCTTTAAATACTTCCTCCTCCTGCCCCCCGCTTATTCAACCCCATTTTCTAGACACAGTAAAACTCAAAGGTTAAGACCATCAAGTATCTGATACTCAGGAGGTACAATAGGTAGAAGATTTGAGTTAAAGGCTTGTGAGAAAAATGCCAGCACCTAAAAAAGATATGGTAAATTCAAAGAGAATAGAGACAAGTGCTAATGGGCACTTATAGAGGAATGAGGCCAGGGGACAAGAGAGTAGCTGAAGACTTTGCCAGAAAGAAAATAATTATGTTGCTGATCGAGGTGGACCAGAACCAAGTATAAAAATGAAAGTGCTAGGGAACAAAAAAAATGGGTCTAAAACCAGAGACTAATGACAAATGAATGAAAAATTACCCAAATTGCAGGCCTGATAAAGGTACTTCCCCTGAATGATGCATGTCCCTGGTCCAAGGAAGAAAGGACATTCAGAAGAAATTGGACAGACCATTCCTTTCCAGACGACAAAGGGAGGGTCAAGATAAACAGCTCAACTTGGGATCTAAGAGTAGAAGCAAGGTGGACTAACCAGCACTCATAATTGAAGGCGGCAGAACCTAAAGAAGAGGCTGTGGCCTGCGGAGGAGATAAGTCTCTGCCATTGCCAGTGCAGCAAGGCTGGGATCAAACATTCAGAACTTGAGTGGGGTGAACTGAACTGAGGCAGCTGATTCTGTGAGAGGCCCTTAGGCCTCCTCACTCCTGTAGTATTTAGTTCTGCACCCAAGCTTTCAAGGTGTGCTGAGTTGTATTGGGTGAAGTTGGCAGGAATGGGGGTAGTAAAGAGGTACCACTGGGGTAGAAGGAAACAGACTAGGGATACGGTGGTTCAGGGAGATGGATTTTGAAGGGGGGAAAAAAATATCTTTCCTACCTTTCTAAAGAGAAAGAATGCAATGCTACAAGCTGTTTAAACTTAGACCTATGGTCAACATTCCTTTAATACATAATTACTGATCACTTACCACATTCAATACACAATCAAAGTAGAAATCAGAATAAAATAATCAAGACGGTGATATTGAAATGCATAGACTTAAAGAATTAATTTCCAACTTGGAATATTAGTAGCCTTGGGTTATAAATGATATTGGATTATCATCTGATCTAAATACAGAGTCTATTCATCCTTGCATATCTAGCCAAGTACCCAAGAAACAATCATGCTGAACACTTACTGGATGCCAAGAGTTGTACCAGATGGTGGGAACAGGAAGATATCAGACATGATGCCTGACACGAATAGCTCTTCCCAGCAGGGAAGAAGGAAACAAATTAAAAACCAACATTACAGTGCAACATAAGCACAAATTAGATAGATACCCGAGGTATCATGATTGCTAACACTTTACCTCCTGATGGTAAAAAGGGAGGGAGGCATTTCAGTCAGAGGGAACAGCATGAGCAAAGATAAGGACAAGAGGAGCAGCACAGCATATTAAGGAAGGGGCATGGGCTTCTTGTTTGGAGTCCAAAAAGCACAGGAGAAATGAGCAGAGTAGGTAAGAGCAGAGTTTCCCAATCTCAGCAATATGAACATTTTGGACTACATATTCTTTGTTGTGGAAACTGTCCTGTGCATTGTAGGATGTTTCGCAGCATCCCTGGCTTTTATCCATGTGCGCACACACACTCACACACACACACACCCATATTGACAATCAAAAATGTCTTCTGACATTGTCAGATGTCTCTTGTGAAGCAAAATTGACAAATTGACCCTGGTTGAAAATCCCTAGATTAGAGAGGTAGAAATGGGTCAATTTAAGAATGGCTTTGCATGGGGTTTAGATATTCTCCCCTAAGCATTGGAAATCATAGAAGGAACTGACATATTCAGATAAATCTTTGAGACCTATCACTTTTGTATGGAGCATCGGCAGAGAGACAAATTTCAGGTAAGGAGCCCAGTTAGGAGAAGGCTACTGCAATAGCCCAGGCACGAGGGATGCAAGCCCGAACAGGGGCAATGGAACTGGAGCAGAGAAAGGAGAACAAAAGGTAAAAGGTGGTAAAATGATGTCGTGTCCTCCTCCCTGCCCTCTCTGTCAAAAGAATAGCCAAAGAGCAAACTAAATCTTAAAATGCTTATAACTAGTGAATAGATTTACAGTGTGGTGATAGAAAAATGAATACTTCATGAAGCTTTCCTGAGAAAACATTACTGCTTCTTTAAAAATCATTTCACATTAAAATTAATACATTCATTTATTTAACAACAACACTATTAACTTCTGGGCTACAGAAAATAGGAGACACTGTGTGTAAAAATATGTAGGGTTATGTGTCTAAAATGAAACTGTGAGACTTGCTGGGTTGGCAGCCTACGGAACCTTAAGAGATCTCCATCTTCTCTCTATTACTGCTGCTGCGGAACGTTACCCCATCCCAAAGATGAGAGAAAAACAAAGCTTCAGGCAAACAACACTGCCTTTGTCAAGGAGATGCTCCTTCTGTACACAGCCAAGAATATTCTGCTCGTGAGCCTCTATAGCCCCATTTGTCCAATGATCTCAGAGTGTCAAGGCATTTCAGAGGCCAATTAATTGTGCTTCCTCTGAGAGCACCTTTACGTGAGAAAATTAAAACGCTTTTTTAAGGATGACTGTCAGATCATGACATACAGATATGCCACTTACCAAGACCTCCATTCCTGCTGAGATCTCCAAAGGCAACGGCAGAACAAGGGAAGAAGTTCATGGCAACAACACCGTGTCTCACACCCTGGGCTGTCCAATCAGACAGCATACCTGGTGGTGCTCCTACAGCTATCTCCAACCTTCTCCCAGCACCAAACCTAAATCTTACATGTACCATCTTCTCTGTATCAGCTCTGCATGAACTAAACACAAAACCCCGTGTTGATAGGAGCCATCACACAAATTAAAACCACAGACAGTAGGTTAGCGGCCCTAAATATCACTATGGTAGGGGAAGTATTGAATTGGCTATATCACCATTTTTCTCCTCCAAAGTCTTTTTTTTAATCCCCTACCTTTTCAATTTCATTTTCAGCACTCAGGTAACTGACTTATTAACCAATCTCTCTGGAGACTGCTGGTCTTTCCAAGGAGGCTGTTACAGAAAAAGCTTATTCTGCCCAAACTTACTATTGCTGGAACACCTCAGGAGACATAACATTTATAAACTTCCTGTCACCCAATGTGCTGCTCAGAAGCCATTCATTTTAACTTAATTTGCAGGACTGAAAGTTTCAAGCCCACTTGATATATAAAAAGTGACTTTTTTAGCTATTACTCATTATCATTTTGCCTCCTGCCAATGGTACAAAGTTAAAGAGCGCAGCAGACCTGGAAACCCTTCATTTGTAGTTAAACAATCTGTTCCAAGGCAGTTCTTACCTGAAAGGCAACCTTTTTCCCTCTCAAAATCTAATAATAATATCAACATAGCAAGCTACTACTTTTCTTAGGGTGCTGATAGTGGTAATATACTATGTTAGGGTCAACGAATACTTCATGGAAGTCTTTGAAAAACGTAGTTTATGGATCATGTTTCCTACCTCCTAACCTTCATTTATTTCTCCTAATATTTATCTGAGTTTATTTATTTATGGGCAGAAAGCCAAAATGCTCACCCCCAGAAAATACCCTGCTTATATAAGAAATTATGTATCAATTTATGACATGGTAATGGATAAATGCATCAAATAATTCACATGTCCTTCTCCTAGTAGAGATAACCAGTTCACAGCTATATATTACCAACACTATTAAGATCTTTAAGGGTATATAACTTAGATTCTTGAAAAATAAATTAATGATCTGAAAAACTTTGGCCCAGCTCCTTTCTAGCCTGAGGTCAGTGCCACCCACCTGGAACCAGAAGTGACAAATAATCCAGTAATTTTTGAGGAAGAATTCCAGGCTATTAAGTTACTGTGCATTGATCTATATGGATGAGTGAGGATCTTACATGTTGGATGAGATAACAGGATTCTTTTCCATTAACTTCAAATCACTGAATAAGTCTCCTTAAGCCACACATAGAATCACATCATTTGGATATTTATGTCGTATTCACTCTATTGCTCCCTGAAACTATTTTTGGCAAGATCGCCAATGGTCTGATTTCTGCTAAATCCATTCAGTGGACACTTTTAAGTCCTTATCTTAATTGATTTTTGTCTTTTCTCTGCTTTTGTGTCCTCTTTTTCGGCTACTTTTATGGAGATTTACTCAACGTTTCCTCCCAATTATGCTGGATAAAATGTTTTCCTTGAGCCATCATCTCTCTAATTTCCAAGTGTTCTTCCTCGTTCTTTGCATTTTTCATATTCATAGCATCTTGTCCTTCTTTTGTGGAGACAATAGGGTCCATGTCCTCTTATGTCTCTATGAGGAAAGTAAAGTCATTGTTCTCATTGTTTTAAAAGTATACAGGGTGGGGCAAAAATAGGTTTACAGCTATTTGTATGGGCAATAATATAATAATTAAAAAATAATACAAGAATAAATTGTGTTTCATGTGCCCACAACTGCGAGCCTACTTTTGCTCCACCCTGTATTCATTTCTCTGAATTCCCTATTTCTTCAGGGATCAGTTTTTTATGATTATCTTTCACTTTCTCTCCCCTGTTGCAAACTTCCTCAAACATAAGTCTGACTAGGAACAAAATTTGTCAACTTGCAGGCTTCCCTTTAGGGTGACAGAGTGAGGAGGTGAGAGCCAGATTTATTCATGGGCTATGAAAATGACAGTATGCAGAAGGCTTTACTCCAGGGTGATAGCGCTGACATTAACAGCCCAAGTTCTCCCATATATGTGTTCAATTTCTTCAGAAGAGAACACTCTGGGATTTTGTTTTGTTGCTATGGTTGTTTTGCCTGGAGGAAAATATTTGGTTGCTAGACTTTCTAAAGAAGAAAGTAGACTATGTGTCCTTATATAAATAGATTTTTAAATATAAACCTTTACTTATTTGCTTTCTGATAACTCATTTCCATCTCTCAGTTATCTATTCTCTCTGAGCTTGAAGTCTAGATTCTCTTTGGAATATTCTAGGCAGGCTGGCAACTCCCTTCTCAGTTGCAACCTCTTCTGCAAATATTATGGTTGCAGTTTTCTTCCCTCTGCTCCACCAAATCTTCAATTTGCTTTCTAGAAGTGGAAACGGTACATTTGTCATTTCTTTTTATGTAAGTTAAGGACATCAGCATTGTCTCTCCCCTAATTACTTGTCAGTCTTTGTTAAACCTAGATAAAATTTGACATCCACATAATTATTAGTAAGCACTGCCTCATAATTACTGAAACTAGACTATGTCAGAAAAGGCCATGTAGCTTCCATCTGCTTGATCTCCGGATTCTCCCATTTGGAACCCAGTGGCTATGCTATGAGAAGCTCAATGGAGAGACCAGCTCTGGTGGCCATTTTCAGTTAAGCCCAGTCTCCACGTCATCCCAGGCCAGGTGCCAGACACGTGAATGAAGAAGTCTCCAGCTGATTCCAGCCCCCAACCATCTGGAGGTCCCATTCATTGTGGAGAAGATCTTAACCATCCCAATTACTGATTCACAGAATCCGTGAGCATGATTCACTGGTTGCTGCTTTAAACCCTTACGTGGAAGTAGTTTGTTACACAGCAAGACATAAGCAGTTCTAATCAAATTCTTTATGTAATGCAGCCATTTATACAGTATAATTTTGATGGACTGAAAAAGAATCAACTCTTAATCTTTATGTTTGGTGTACTATTACTAGAATAATTTATTTATGGATATATTTCATTAGAATCTGAGAAAAGGTTTAGGGAAGGCTAACAACCCCTTCTTTGATGTCCCTTTTTGTCTCTATGTCCTTCTATGGCTGACATCACATCCCAGGATGCAATGTTCCTCAGTCTATCAGCTTCAGGGATCAGTCCTTTGCATGAGTGAGGAGGAATGAGAGGCAGAAAGGTCACGCTTACTTCAGAAAGGAATCCCACCTGCTGCACTGAGGACCGCTCACATGGCTTCCTCATTGCTATGAGCCTCACGGGGTATCTAACAGCATCAGTGGAGATCCCTTCTTGTCTTTCCCCTCTCTGGCCTTGCTATGTTTACAGGTTGCCTAACACATCCACAACTACATTGGGGATGCACAGTTTTCTTAAAGCAAGATATTCCCACATAATGAGGAAATTGTTGCTATTCCTTACATTTTTTTAAGACATACGATTGAATAAGGTGCTTCCCCCTTGAGGACATAAATTTTTTCATATTACATCACCTACAGAGTAATCATAACGTAGCACTCTTTCTCCTCCATGGTACCAACCAAAGAGGTACCATAGGAAGTATAATTCACTCTCAGAAAACTATTGTGTCTCTATGACTTATAAATATATTACACCTCTGTGAACCTTTATTATTTTCAACCCAGACCATATCTTGGGAGTGACTTATTTCAAAAGTTTATGACTCACTGTGTAAACTAATGTTCTTTCTGTTTGTTTTAAATTTCTCTTTTTTCAGGCTTCAGAGAGTCCTCCCTGCCCATTCTTGTACTTTGGAATTTGGTGAACACTGACATATTGATGGCTTCATGGCTTCATCAGCTTTGATCATCTCCCCATGCAGCCTTCATCTCTATGGACCGAAAGTCTTAATCTTCTTAGTTTGACCTCATGTTTCAACCCACATATTCCCTTAATTCTTTCATCTGCCCTTCACTGGCCCTTGTAAGAATCATATTTCTTTGTTAAGGGGCACTACCCACAGACACTGTTTCAAGAGCAGGTGTTCCCAGCCTTATCTTTAACTCTCTCTAGTGGGCTATTCAATCTAGCATGCTTATATATTTTCAGAAGGCGGGGCAAACAGGAAGGGAGAAATATTTCAAAGTCAATGTCAGAGCACAGTTTGGAAATATTTTGTTGCCCAAATGATGCAAGTGGAAATTACTCCCTGGACTCTCTTAGTATCTATTCAAACTGGAATAACATGATTTCTAAAGCATGTGGGAGCTACAGCAGTAGGCACTGTAGAGAAACAAAGAGCTTATTTTTATACACAATGTTCAGAGAGGGGGGAGACCAAAAAAAAAAAAACCAAAACAGAAAAGCAACTCTGAATTTTGTACATGGGAAAAAAATAAAAATAGGATGGCAGCTTCTTTTTGATATTTTGGTTCTTAGAAGCTGTTGTTTTGGTAGAAATGGGGGAAAATAAATAAATGGAACAGAAGGTGTTATACACAGGAAGAACATAAACACAGACTCGTGGTATGTCAGTGCTTAGAGAACTCAAAAGTTCCCACACAACAGAGGTTTCCAAAACACAGGCTCCTCCAGAACCAGAGGTGGGCTCCCGCTGTGAGATCTGCCCAGGGTGCCTGTTACAAAGGCCCCAAAGACCCCACAACTGGAAAACCGATTCAGTAAATCAAGAATAAAGTCTGGGGAGTCTGTTTTTTGTTTTTATTTTTGTTTTAATCCTTCAGGGTAATTTGATATATAGATAGGTTGGTGAAACATTAATTTAGACCGGTGGTTTCCAAACTTTGAATTGTTTGCGTTTTCATTGCATTGTGTTCCAGCAGCAGAGCCCTCCTTTGAAATCAAATTATCCACACAATCTAAACATATAAACTTCATCAGCGTGGCTGCCCTGATTGGACTAGGGGTGGTGAGGCTGAGATCTCCTTCTCATCTGCACCCCTTCCCTCTCTGAGTGACCCAATAGTATCACCAGGGAATTCTAAAGATGGCACAGACACAGGCTAAAGACAGCAGCTCTCATCTCTCCCTTTCACTTTACTGATAGGGGGCCGAAGCCAAGAGAAATGGCATCTACCAAGCTGACACAGTAAGTCAGAGGGCAGGTCAGCTAGAATCCTGAACACAATGCAGGCTGTGTGTGTAGCCCTTTCTGGGTGCCCATCTGCAGCCTCTGAAAGAGAGCACAGGGTGAGCACAAGGTCTATGGTCGGCCCCTCACCAACACAAAACTAGGGGCCCCTTGCCTTCTTGGTCTTTCAAGGTTATTCTCCCTCCCAGAAAGGGAGGTGCTGCTCCCTTACCCCATGACTGCCCTTCAAAGAGTACAAAAGGCCTGAAGACACTCACCCTCCTAGGGAAGGCCACCTCAGTGATGATTATGGGGGAAGGGGTCCTACCCTCACATAGTGGGAGCCCCTCCCAAACCAGGGATAAGGCAAAGGCCACACTTGTAATCCCTTCTGAGCTGTCCCTTCTGTTAATTACCTGTTTCCTTTTGATCAACTATCATCAATTTTCTTTTTTTAACAAAATATTTGTATTACTATATCTAATGAATATATTTAATGAATATAAAGTTACCAATGAAGCCTAATAAAACAAGTTCCCCCAAAATTTTCACCCAATTTATGAAATAGAACATTCCCCCAAAAAAGTTTCTTTGTTTTCCTCCCAAAGCCATTCTGGGGCTCCCATCCCTCCACTGCTGCAACTATAATAAAAAAAAAATTTGGTTCTTTATCCTGCTCTTTTATTTACATAGAGAGTTAGTATATTTGGCCTTATAACTATATAGTCTGTAGCTTGGTTTTGCATGATTTTGAACTTTAAGAATTAGCATCTTAGTGTGGTAATTCTTTTGTCTCATTCATGTTTCTGATATTCACCCACCTTGATGCATGTAGCTATAATTTATTCATTATACCACATAATAGGATCATACAAATATACCACATTCATTGTTACACAAATAGTTGAGTGCTTACTACATACCAGGCATCGTTCTAGGTACTGGGGGTGCAGCAGTGAACAAAACAGACACATCTCTCCTCATGTTACTTATATTCCAGCGGGAAGAAGGCACTGCACAATTTATTTATCCTACCTTCTATGAAGGTATTTTTGTGTGTTTTATTTTGTTACAGAGTTTTTGCTATTGCCGACGTGAGCATGTTTTGTGCTCGGGTGCTGGAGTTTCTCCAGGGCAGTGGATTCCTTTTTTTTTTATATTGATTTATTGGCATAACATTAGTTAATACAATTATATAGGTTTCAGGTATGCAATTCTATAACACATCATCTGTATATCGTATTGTGTGCTCACTACCCCAAGCTAAGTCTCCTTCAATCACGATTTATCTCCCCCACTACCTTCCTCTATCTCTCCCACTCCCCTTTTGCTCTGGTAATCATCATATGGTTGTCTACATCCATGAGGGGGTTTTTTCTCATTTTTAGTTATTTTTCCTTAACCCCTGCCCCTTTTTCACCCAGCCCTACAATCTCCTTCCCCTCAGACAGCTGCCAGTCTGTCCTCTGTATCTATGAGTCTGTTTCTATTTTGTTTGTTAGATTATTTTGTTTATTAGATTCTACATCTTACTGAAATTATCTACTACTTTTCTTTGACTGGCTTTTTTCACTTAGCATAAGATTCTCCAGGTCCATCCATTCTATCACAAAAAGCAAGATTTCCTTCTTTTTTACAGCTGAGTAGCATTCCACTGTGCAAATGTACCAAAGCCTTTTTAATCCACTCATCTACTGATGGGCACTTGGGCTGCTTCCAAATCTTTTTTTTTCTAAATGTTTAAACTAATTTTAATGACCTAGTAATGAGCTATATGTTACAGTGTGTTATACAATAATATAAATTGGAAACATCCTAAAATTAACAGTATGAAGATTTGCTTCCAAATCTTGACTATGATACAGAATGATGTGCCATGAACACAGGGGTGCATATATTCTTTCAAATTAAGGTTTGGGTTTTTTTCACCACAAGTGAAATCAGTGGGTCATAAGGCAGTTCCATTCAATTTTTTGAGGAAATCCCATACTGCTTTCCAAAGTGGTTACACCAATCTGTATTCCCACCAACAGTTTATGAATGTTCCCCTTTCTCCACATCCTCATCAGCACTTGTTTTTTGTTGATTTATTGATGATAGCCATTCTTACAGGTGTGAGGTGATGTCTCATTTTGGTTTTAATTTGCATTTCTCTAACAATCAGTGATACTGACCATCTTTTCATATGTCTATTGGCCATCTATATGTCCTCTCTGGAGAGATGTCTATTCAGGTCCTTTGTCCATTTTTAATTTGGTTGTTTGATTTCTTGTTTTTTAGTGTGGAGTTTTATAAGTTCTTTATAAATTTTGGATATTAATACCTTAGATGTATCACTGGTGAATATGTTTTCCCATTCAGTAAGTTACGTTTTTATTTTGTTGATGATTTCTTTTGCTGTGCAAAACCTTTTTAGTTTAATGTAGTCCCTTTTGTTTATTTTTTCTTTTGTTTCCTTTGTCCAGGAGATATATCAGAAAAAAATATTGTTATGAAAAATGGCTGAGATTTTACTTCCCATGTTTTCTTCTAGAATTTTTATGGTTTTGAGTATTACATTTAAATCTTTAATACATTTTGAGTTATTATTGTGTATGTTATAAAAAGGTGGTCTAGTTTCATTTTATTGCCCATATTCAATATTTGTCAGATTTTCTCAACACCATTTAGTGAATAAATTATCTTTACCCATTGTACATTATCTCCTTTGTCAACTATGAATTGACCATAAAGAAGTGGGTTTATTTCTGGAATCTCTATTCTGTTCCATTGATCTATGTCTATTTTTATGCCAGTTCCATGCTGTTTTGATTACTATAGCCTTGTAGTATAGTGTTAGATCAGGTAGCATGGTTCTTCCAACTTTGTTCTTCTTTCTCAAGATTGCTGTGGATATTCAGGGTCTTTTGTGGTTCCACATACACTTTTGGAATATTTGTTTTAGTTCTGTGAAATATGCCATTCCTTTCTTAGTTAGAATTGCATTGATCCTGTAGGTTGTTTTGGGTAGTATGAACATTTTAATGATGTTCATTCTTCCTATTCATGAACATGGTATATGCTTCTGCTTATTTGTACCTTCTTCAATTTCTTTCTTCAGTGTCTTATAATTTTCCAAGTACAGGTGTTTTACCTTCATTAAATTTATTCCTAGGTTTTCTTTAATGCGATTGTAAATGGGATTGTCTTCTTAGTTTCTCTCTCTGATAGTTCACTATTTGCATATTAAAATATAACTGATTTATGGATTTTTATTGTGTATCCTATTATTTCACTGAATTCATTTATCAGTTCTAGTAGTGCTCTGGTGGAACTTTCTGGGTTCTCCATATACAGTATCATCTGCCAGGGCCGTGGGTCTCAATGCTAAGGGCATATTAGAACCACCTAGGGAGGTTTAAAAACCTCCAGGGCTTCAACTCTCACCCATGAAAGGTTCTTGGGTGGAGCCAGAGAACTGAGTTTTTTAAGAAGACTCCCATGTGATTTTAGTGGGAAAAGTGCTCTATGATATATGAGTTTAACCATTGACTCCTTTCATGCCTCTATTCCTTCTGGACCCAGAAAGTTTCTCAAAGAAAGAACCCATTCAATGAAACCTCCTATGTTCAGTCTGCTGTGACAGATCCCCTCCACATCATCCTCCATTCCAACTATGCACGCTCACTCAGAGTCATTCAGCTCCTTTTTCATGCACGCTGCCCTCTTTCCATGCAGGCCTCTTTCATAGTCTGTGAGCAATATTAAGAACTAGCTGTTGTATTTGTCACGGTTCTTCTAACATAATGTCTGGCACAGAATAAATATTGGCTGAAAGAATAAATAATAGAATAAACAATAGAACAGATATCTAATGCTTTATTATAAGTTATACTGAAAAATTATTTAGGAAATGGAAGTGTAACAAAGCAAGAAAGGACTGAGGCAAAAGAGGAGGAGAAGGAACAGCTATATTCAAACTGCTTTGAAAAAGGACTCCAGGTCATTATTACCTATTACAGCTACTAATAATAACACATTAAGAGCTTAGCATCCTCAGGATGTAATTTACAACACAGTCAGACCTGCAAAAATTAGCTCAGGAGCCTATATACTTTCTAGCTTCATTGGAGACTACTAACTTTTCAAGACATCAGTAGGCCACTTATTGATCATTTTACTCCCTCCCAAGATAACAAAAGACAGCAGAAAGAATATGGTTTTGGAACTCAGAACAACTCATTTAGCCTCCTGACACAGCACAAATAAGTAAATTAACTACCCTTTTAGAGCTACATTTTAAAAGAGAAATATTTCTAATTCCTAGCTCATAGGCTCACGCAATAATTGGAGAACACCCTGCCGGTGACAGTCGTTGTTTGCTGTGCTTACCTCGTGCCAGGGATTGTGCTGACACCTCATCTCACAGCCGTCATCTCACTGAGTCTGAGGAGGTAGCTGTTCCTTCCATGGTAGACAAATAAACAGACATGCTCAAGTTCCCATAACTGGTGATCTAGAATTTGAGACTAAATCTGTCTGATTCCAAACTTTGTTTCACCAATTCCTACATAAGTGTAGTGGGCAAGATCCTTAACCTTTTCAAGCCTGGGTTGCCTCCCCTATTAAAATATAGAAACCGAGACTAACAACCACATCATGCTGCGTGTATTCAGTGAGATGATCCATGTTGAATATTCAGCACACAGAGCCTGCCACTTACAGAGGGCTCAGAAAACATTTCTAGCTCTTACCATTATCACCACCACTGCCTTTCTGTTTTGTTTTGTTTATTTTTAATTCCCTATCCCATGAAGGACATCATAATGTGCCTAGCTGTCCAAACCAGAAGTACTTTAATAATGCTTGATGACGCTCGCTCCCTCAACCTCCACATCTATTCACCAAGTCTCATCAATTCTCCACCTCTTCCCATATCGCCACCACTCGTGCCTTGGGTGAAGACCACGGTCATTTCTTACCTGTGTTATGTCAACAGCTTCCCTGTGATCTCCCTGCCCACCACTCCACAGTCCTCCCATGCAATCTCCAAACTCAACCAGAGTGACTTTGTAAGATAAAAATCTTGCCAAACTCTCCTGCCCAAAGCTCCTGATGACTCTATGTGTTCTTCAAGATAACAGTCTAAACTTCTCGGTACTTGCGGCAAGACCGACCTGATCTGACCTGACTTCTTTCTCCATTCTCTCCTGTCCCAGCTCTTGCCATTTTGGGAGGGGAGACTTTAAAATTTAAAAAAAAAATCATCTTGCGTATAAAAGCCATTCTATTGAGTTGTTATTGTTGTTGTTGTTGTTGTTGTTATCACAGTGCTAAGTACTTTATACACATTACCTCTTTCAACCTTCACAGTCCAGGCTGTGACCTTTAAGGACCTCAAAAGATAAAAGTTTTTCAGATATGTGAAATGTTAATAGGATTTACAAGAAAACCCCAGCCCTGGCCTCACATCCACCAAGTTCAGAAAAAAAAAAATCTCCGACAAAATAATGAATTATTTTCCTCAAAATTATAGGCTCAGAACAAATGCTTAGTATTGCCAAAGATGTAGCTAAGACTCACTGCTCTGCTCTGAATCCTCATGGCTGAATTTTGGGGAGGTTCCTCCTCAACTCACATTTGTTTAAGCTGCAGAATCACCCTCAGCAGATTCCTCAACTGAAGCTTCTAAGCCTGAAAGCCAAGTGACAATCCATACCTTTGCCACAGGCTCCCTAAGATAGTCTATTCTGAGCTACCGAACATTCCAGACGAAGTAGCATTTGCGTATGCAGCCATCTCCTGTCGTGGTAGGTAGGTGTGTCTCTGGTCCTGCCTTTCTCTGCTCTTTATTCCATTCAGAAGGCTATGTGGAGTTCATACCAGCTTTAATCTCTTAAATTGGCCACTTCTGTCTCTGATAAAAGTAAATCTAGTATTGCTTGCTGAAACTGAAAGTCTCCCTTCCTTGTACTGTCCCTTAGTTTTCTGGCCAAGGCATCTGTTTTTCCAACATGTTCTTCGGATCTCCCATTTGAGAGAGAGCTATCAATCCATGAGTTTTGAGTCTTCTGGCTGACTTCTTTGTTCAACAAATCCTGTCTATCATTTCTATCTTTAGTTTCCTTATTAAAATAATACCAAGTAGGCCTAGATGAGGTGGCTCGGTGGATTGAGTGCCAGCCTGCAAACCAAAGGATTGCTGGTTTGATTCCCAGTGTAGGGCACATGCCTGGGTTGCAGGCCAGGTCCCTAGCAGGTTGTGGACCTCCCTCTCTTTCTCCTTCCCTTCCCCTCTCTAAAAATAAATAAATAAATATCTTTAAAAAAAAACACCAAGTAGGATATATGTTCTCATCAGACCAATATCTGACCCAGACACCAATTCCATCTAGTAACATCCAGCTGACTCTCCATGTTTCCTCTTTCATGTGCCATCCTTAGAGCTATGCCATTCTTAGAGTGCCATTCTTGAGCATATGAGACTCTCTACCACAACATCACCTTGAAATTCACCCAGGAATCCCTTGAGTATTTTACACTGGTTTTCCTGGTCTTGTCTCTTCGAATCTATCTAGATTATCTGTAACCAATTAATGCAACTTTCAAAATTCTTGGGGAAAAGAGAAGAGGTACATTCTCAATTGCTTTTAGAGTGGATGCTATAACTTTAAAAGAATTCTTCTCAAAGCTTTCCTGGACATTGCCTCTCATGGTTGGAATCATTCCATTAACTTTAAGATCTTGCCTCCCTTCTCTAGATATCCTTGGGCCCCAACCATCATTTTTTATCTAGTAACATCAAGAACATCTCTAAACTCCATCTTTCTAGTTGCTCTAGCCAAAATCCTTAGAGTTATCCTTGATTCTTCTCTTTTTTTATAATATCCCATAACCAATGAATCAGGGAATCCTGTTGGCTCTACCTTCAAAATATATCCAGAAGCTGAAAATCTCCACTTCCACTCCCTACCTCAACCTACTTTCACTTCTTTCCTGTGTTGCTACAATAACCTTGGGATGCTCTTATTCTTCACTCAGAATAACAGTCAAAGTTCTCACAATGACCTTGAAGGTTCTATACATTATGGCCCCTTGTTACCTTTCTAAGTTATCTCCTATCATTCTCCTCCTTACTTACTCTGCTCCCACATCACTGGCCTCCTTGTTCCTCATCAGACACTTCATACATACCCCTAGCTTAGGGTGCTTGCTTTGGTTATTGCTTCTACTTCTAATTCTCTACCCCTTGTTACCATATGGCTCACTCCCTCACCTCTTTCTAGTCCTTACTCCAATATCACCTACTCAGTAAAGTCCACCTTGATGCCTTTCCTTCCCAGGATCTCCTAATCTTTTTTACCTTGATATATTTTCTTTTCTATATCAGTCATCATTTTCTACCACACTATATCATTTAATTATTATATTTATTGTCTGATTTTCCTATTAAAATGTAAAATCCAGAGAGATAGGTGTTGTTTTCTTTTATCTTTTCCATTCACTGATATATTTCTATTACTCAGGATGAGGGCCTGACACATAGGAAGCACTCAATAAACATGTGATGACTGATTAGTGAATGAATGCCTCCCTTTTCTAGTACTTTTTCTTAGGAAGGGGTAGGTCTGAAAGAACCTTGTTTTATCTTCTGCATTTGTCTATCCTAGCCTTGAATATTATTATTCTAATGCCTGTCTATTTGCTTTGTCCAAGAATATCCCATTTTTTATCTAAAGAATCTCTTTTATCCTCTAGTTAATAAATCTTTCTTTCTCGGTGTTCATTCCTCCACTACTCCTGGTTCTGCTCACAATGCAGAAGCATGCTGTCCAGAACTCGCCATGTCCTGCCTAGCTTCCTGAGGAAACCTGGTTCCTAGACATAGAGTGGCCCAGGTAAAAGCTTTTTGAATTGCATTCCTGGCCATTCAATCTGCAAAATTTCCATTGAATGGTTTCTCCACTACAACCCAAGAACATGGCACATTCCCTTTGTAGTAAGGGTCCCTTCTCTTTCTTTTTTATTTTTAAATAAAATCTAATATATCTTTATAAGTGAAGGCACTATTTGATTCCTGTAAGTCTTAAGTCCATGTTCGGAGCCGATACAGTGAACAGTCCAGTACTCAGAGACAAACCGAGGCCCTACAGTAGGTGTGACCCTAAGGATCCCAGGCAAGAAAATAAAATCGAAGAGGTTAGCCCCCTCCATGCCCTCCCCACTTGGTTTAAAGACCAATATTAGAAAAATCATTCATTGGGGGAGCCACCTCTGCCACCTGACACTCATTACTGAAAGCAAGTGCCCTAAAGGGCACAGGGAACTCAGCCACTGTCCAGCAGTTTGAGGTCACCCCTGGAGATCTGGCTGAGAAACAGGGCAGATCCCTACCAGGAAGGGGAGGAAGTTGAGCCAGGTGTGCCCACATCCTCTCCAAAGTGGCCCTCTCCTTCCCTGGAGAGGCGTCAGTGAGGGAGCTTCACAGTCCCCAGGCGGGGAATGTCACAAATGACAACTTAGTGTGTTCATTTGTACAACATACAAGTAAAGGGTAAGTAGGGTTGATTTTTTTTAGGTCCCCCTCTTTGCCTGCTGAATATCACTATGGCCCATGTGTTTTCCCTTTTATTCTTCATATATGGAATTTATTTTTTTAGTGTTGCCTTGGTCTATGAAACCATTAATAGCATCAGGCCAGGGAACTTGTTCATTTGAGTCACCACCAGACCTCCAGGGCTTAGCACAGTGCCCCATAAAGGCCACTCGATTAATGTTTGTTAAGTGAACAGTTGGGATCAAATACCTTTCATTCCAACAAGGGGAAAATCACTTTCACCTGACATATGCATATTACTGAGGCTGTGGTACACAGTCTGATTCTTATTTTATTATTTGGAGGCTTAAATTAGCCCTATATTTGTGGTGGGACCCCCTTCACTTTATGTCACAGACAGAAGCACAGGCTGTGAAACGGCAGGTGTTACAGTTAATAAAAGAAAGCGCTGAATGCAATGAGGCATCTGAGTGTTTTCTCGCTGATATTCCTAACTAACAATCTAAGATTCATTGGTGCAAAGAAAAACTACATTTACAATTATCCCAAATACACCTCCCACAGTGTTCCCACCATTTCTCCAAAATAAAAACCCCGTTCCTTTTTCTCATGAAGCGCGTGTGCTTTTGAATCATAAAAATGGATTCCATCAGTGTTCAGCACGTGACTAATGGTTTTAAATTTTTGAATCGTGCTGTATGATAAACTATGTACTTTCATATCAAATTTAAAAGAGTGTTTCAAAAGGAGTTTATGGGACAAAGTACACACAGCTGTTCAATGAGATGAGGCTGCCAGAGAGCCACTTATATGGAATAAGACACATTTTAGATAATACAAGCATCAACCTTTAATGAAAATGTCAATTACATATAGGGATTCTTCACCTAACATCCCATTCATGTCATCTTACTTACATGGCTTTTTCAGATAGTCAAACTGATAATTTTTTTAAGACTTGCTTTAAAGAAAGCATTAAAAGCATTATATACCCCCCTGCCTCCTAAGTAGAAATATATGAATTCTCAAACATTCTCTCATTGCTAAGAACTTCTCCAGGGCATATTGAATAAATTCATACACAGTGGAGGACCAGAAAGGTTATGTTTCTGATCCAGCTCCCTCTTCATCCTTACTTCACATCCAAGTTTCTTCAAAATGTGGTCCATGCTCTCCTTCACCACATATGCTTCTTGTCCCTTCCTTGACTGGCTGAAGTTTCTGCCTGTCTACTGACATGCACCAGCAAAAGTCCCATTCTTGAACTCCCTGAATTTAACTGTGAGGCCGCCTAAAAAGTCCTTCCCTAGTTTCTTGGCAACTCCCCTCCCACTGCCTTTCTTAGGATCTGACCATTTCGTCCCATGATCCTCCACAAAGCCTCTAGTGCTTCCAGAGTTCCCTTTTGACATTACTGCCTTGCCTTAAGCAATCCAACTGCCTTCCTAATTAACGCTATGCTGATGATTCCAAATCCCCTTTCTTGGCCTAATTTTGACACCTCCACTTGTTCACAGGCATCTCACACTAAAACCACACCAGTTGAACTCATTGTCGTCCCCAAGTCTGTCCTTTCTCCTGGCTTCCATCTATCCAAAAGCCGGGAGCCTGATTCCCTGCCTGCAATATCAGGTCCACGACTTCCAGACATGTCTCAGCTCCATTGCCTCTTCCTTACCCCTGATGGCAGTAGCTTAACCCAGGCCCCTACTCTTCCTCCTTGGAATTATGGCAACAGCTATATAACTGATCATTTTTTTTCTCTCATCTTGACAATTTTACATCTATGCTCATGCTGCCAATGAAGTTATTAATGATCTAAATCATAGTATGTCTCTTCTGCTTAAAAACCCTCCTCTGGCTCCACAGCAAGTACAAAATAAAGGCCAAGGTCAATGGAAGGGCATTTGAGGTCCATCTTGATTTGATCCCTGCCAACATTTTCACCGTTATGTGCCACCTACCCCCACCTCAAAATCTATCTTTCAGTAATTCATAGCTGCCAATAGTTCCCTAAGCACACGTAACCATTAAGAATTTGCTTCATAATACACTTGAGAAACATCCCTTTTTTTTTATTTTTCTAGATAAAATTAAAACTGGCTGAGTCTTTCTCTGCCAGTGTTGATCAGAAATCTAATTCCCCCTCCACTGACTCCTGGAAGAATCCCAGGGTTCCCACCAGAAAAGGTTCTGTCCGGGGTCCACATGGCTGTGACTGTTCTGTCTGCTACTTGCTGCCTCCGTCAAGGCTATCTGTGTCCATGGGCACTTACTGAGTGCTAACTGCTGTTCCAAGCAATATTCACATATTGGCTTATATATTCCTCAAAGCAACCTTATGAGGTAGGTACTAGTCTTACCAGCTCATTTTACAGGTAGGGAAGTCAAGTCACACAGGTCAAGTAACTTGCCCAGGGCAAGTGGGAGGGCTAGGGTTTGACCCATCAGCCTGACGGTGTTCACAGGGCAGCTTTCCATGGCCGGCAGGACTGGCCACAGGTGGACTTCACCACTGCTGCCCAAGGGCTCATTTCCCAGCTCCACACAAGCGTCCATGTGCCTCTTTCCAACACACAATGCTTTCATCTCCTGCACTTAAGGAAATACTCAAATCCCTGTCTCTCTCAAATTCCAAGAAGCTACCTCACACCTCTAGGACCACTTTTTTCCAATCAAAGTACTAAGATTATTCCGCCCTCCCTGAGAAAAACTTCAAATGGATACCTTAATGGCCCTAAATTCCTTCCCAAAGCCCCAGGCATCTGCTCCTCTGTCTCCTCTGCTCCCCCTGCCTTTGCAGGCCATCCCCCAGCCTCCAGATGTTCCTTGACACACAAAGCAAATTTATATTTCAGGGCCTTTGCACTTGGCTCTTCACTCTACCTGGAACTCTTTCCCTAAGACAGACCTTAAACCACACAGGTGAGTGGGCTTTTCTTGGGCCACAGGGAGTAGGGCTGGGAGTCTTGTTTCAACACTCTGACTCTAGCACATCACCAAGAATAAAAGAGAAATAAATAACTTAATAGCTTACACTACCCTACAAATCTTGCTGTTTGAAATGCCTCCCTCCACTTGGGAAGTGAATCCTGTGAAACCCTTGTTCCTTCTGCAAAATACAACTCCTTGAAGAAGCCCTCGCTGCCTGACATTCCTTTCGGGGGCTCGGGAGGGCGGTCCGTGTCTGTACCTGGAACATATTTCTACTGCTGTGCTTGCCACAATACACCGTAGTATTTTTAATTTCTGTTTATGGTTGTCTCTTTTATAAAATGAGGCTCCTCAGGGATAGGAACTGGATCTTTGAATCTATATCCCAGTCCCTAGCAAAATGCTAGACAATGAATAAATACCTCAAATTGTTTGATAATTGAAGTAAACTGACCCAAGGTCAACATCATGATAATCATTATTTTACCACCATTGTTGCCACCCCCCTGTCTCCAAGCTACTCTTATTTCTCTCCTGGATTAGTACAATGACCTCCCTGCTGATCGCATGCTTCCAGTCTTGTCCCCTCGCTGTTTATTTTCAGCATAACAGCCAGGATAATTTTCTCAAAGTATAAAATACATAATTTCACTCAAAACCTTCCAATGGTTTCCCATCTCAATCAGAAAGACCTACAATAGCCTACAAGATTCTATGTGACTTGTACCCTTTCCCACACTGATCTGATCTTATCTCCCACTGCTCTACTAATCACTCCAGCTGCACTGACCTCATGTTGTTCCTCGGACACACCAGGCACACTCCCAGCTCAGGGCCTTTGTACTTCTTGTTCCCTCTGCCCAGAATGTTCTCCCCTCTTATCCTCGTGGCTCACTCCCTCAATTCCTTCTCTCTGATGCCTTCCCTGATCACCCTATTTAAATGCCTTGCTTTTATTTTTCTTCATAGCATTTTTCACATCTTGCAAAATACAACACAATAGAATGTATATATGAAACACTGCATAATTTTCTCTTTTATCTTACTTATTGCCTGTCTCCTCCACAAAGAATGTAAGCTCCTTGAAGACCCGGCACATGTTAGGTACTCCGTAAATCTGTGCTATATGACTGACTCTTAGACCAGAAAACCCAATACCCAGTCTCATCTCTGTCTTGAACTGGACAAAACATTCAACCTAGCTGTCCTTAGCTACTTCCACTCTGAACTAGTGCCTTAGTGTAGGACATTTATAGCATAGCAAAATAAGAAAAGAACCCTAAGATTTTTTCCTACCCATTTTTTTGTCTTTTTCACCCTTTAAGAGAAAAGTGACAATCAGGATTACAATCTCAAAGCATTTCTGGTCCAAAACAATTACGTATAAATTTGATCATGTGGGCGTGATAGAGAGTATGTTAACTACATGTTTTTACAACCTGCCCCCAAAGAGAAGAACCCTGAGTTTTTGTGAGTTGATCCAGTAATGGAAGAAAAAAAATTGAGAGAAGAGAGAAAGGGTTCATTAATTTGCACTGAAAAAAGACAACTGATTCTGAGGTGAAAGGAAGTAGCCCAGAGTAAGAGAGGGTGAAGACGGGTGGCATTTTAAAACAGATTTTGATATAAAAAGAAGCAAGATAATAAGTCCCTGAAATTTAGTTAAAAATAATTGTATTTCAGTGGAAAATTCTGCACTGTCTATAGCACACCCTTCTGGATTACCTGATTCTAGCCTTTCATTGACATTAGCTACTGTACCACTCGGTAAATTGTCGTAACTGATAGAAATTAAAACCGGTTCTTTCTATAAGCATGTAAATTCCATCTGATAGAAGTTCAATTGATTTCCCTCTCCTATTGTGCAAAAATCCATTCTCGCCTCCATTTGTTCATTCATTTCAATATTCCTGATTTATAAATGTATCCATTCTTTGGGTTCTCCTTTGAACTGCTTGTAACATCTTACAGGTTCCTTCTTTAATAGGTTGAATAAAATCTTTAACATGTGTTCATTTTTTAAATGTATGTGAGTCATGATATTGTCTTTTTTTTAAAATACCCTTTAAATAGGTGGAGAGAATTTTAATGATATAGGTATTGTGCAATATGATCAAGAGAATGTAGTAAAAAATTTACTTCTTTTAATTGTTTATATGTCACTCTGCTGAGAATGACTTTAACTTATATTTGAATGAATGGAGATGATACAGTGTTCCAGGATTTTAGAAAACTGACACTCCCAAACCCCTCTCATTGCCTCAGATTCTTCTCTTTCAATCCAGTGTGCATAATTTTACTAAAATAATCTTCTGAAAGACTACTTTGATCCCGTTAGTTCCCTGGAGAAAAACCACAAATGGTTCTGCATTTCCTAATGGGTAAAATTCAAATGTCTTCATCTGGCATTCAAGACCCAAGCTGTAATGAACCTTAGTATATCCCAACTTTTCCTGCCCCCACTCCCCACACAGTAAAAATCTTCCACGTCAGCCAAATGCTTTCCCTCAAACCTATGACTATGCACCCTCAGACTATGCATGTGACATCTGTTCTCCTCTTGTGGAGATGCCATTCATGTGTCCCTCGTGGCTCAGATCATGGTCACCTCTTCAGAAGGCCAACCCAGAGTGACTTTCTCTTATGAATACGCTGGACAACGTATCTATTTTCTCATTTATCATATAGTGTTCCAATGCTTACATGATCCTTTTTACACATCTAATTAGACTGTAAACCACTTATGTGCATACCATATTTGATATTTTATTTCTATTCCCCACAGGACTTATCCCAGCATTAGGCATGTGGCAATAAGGATCTATTGATCTTCATATGTAAGAATTAGCTTCTGTTAGAAGTCCAGTCCTTTGCTCCAAGAGTGGCCTAATTTTTGATGAGGATCCACACCACAAACACACCACACACACACACACTCACACACACCACTGTAGATGAAAAAGGGGTTCTGTGGAAAGTTACATCACAAGGTGATCCAATCATAAAGTCCTAACTGGGTAGGTCATGGTGCGTAATCACACCCCAGACCTGTAACTTCTTTAGTGAAAGGTTTTCAAGCCATCCCTGTGCATTGTCATTGTGCATCTAGATGAACACACCTTTGGGTGCAGAAGTAATACCCCTGCAAGGTGTAACCACCCCCAGAGCACAAATCTTAACTATGTGTATTCTAACCCCAGCCTTGCTTTCTTCCACCTTCATGTAATCCTCCTTAATTTCAAGCATATAAGATAAGATGAAAAACTGTTATTCTCCAGAGCATGTGTTGGGAAGTCTTGCTTCCCAACAACTGTCATCAATTTTGGCTCCAATAAAATCATAAAAATTCTCTACAGGTTTGGACGTTTCTTACATCAGCACCACATATACCAACCCCCCTACACACACCACATCATACACACACCATGTACATACCACTCACATACACCACACACACCATACTGCACCCACATACATCACACACATAACAGACCCACAGACGTGCACCCATAACACACATGCACATACCACACACATACAATCACATGTGTACACCACATTGAGAAAGCATCACAAACAATCCTCACTCCCAGACTTTGAAATTTTTCCCATGTTTCCCCCAAACATCTATACCCATTCAAATTTTCCATGTGGTTCCAACCTGGAATGTATTTAAGGAATTGCACTACACCCAGAAGTCTCCTGGTTGCATCCCGCGCCCCTTTCCAGACTTTCTGGGAAGGGGTCCTCTGCTGTGCTCCTATCTTAGTCCCAGGTGCCGCGGAGAGGGGTCCGTCTGTCCTAGAACTCACTAAGCTCCTGCCCGGCCTTTGCTGATTCTCCCGAGTTCCACACTGGCCTATGGCAAAGCTGCTTCCACATGTGCAAATTCCTGCTGGAGGATGCCAGTTTCTGTCTTTAATACATGCAGGGCCTCGGCTAGATCCTGGGTGAGAGATAATAATGAATAAGACCTTACCTTTGCCTTCCAGGTGCTTACAGGCTAATAATACCTATAATTAATTAGCAGCTGAAGGCAGAAGAGAGAGCATCTTGAGTTGTCTCACTTTTGCTCACATTCAAGTTAGACAAAGCAATGTGAACTGCTTGTTGGTCTTTGTGAACATATACCAAGGAGAAACCACTGCCAAATCAATACATTTTTAATTGGAAGTGTTTATGAAACTCAGGACAATTTCCTAAATGTATTAATTGCTTCCCAAGGAAATATAAAATTCACAGTTCCTAAAACCATGAAAACCAGCACAATGACAGCTCTAAAACATTGCTTTGCAAACTATTGCTAAACACATGAAAATAAACCAATTGACCTTTTAAAGAGTTTTTTAAAAAATCCCTCTAAATGATGAGGATATAAGAACTATTTGCCTAGAGACTAACCAGCTTATTTAGGGCAGTGTAATAATGCATTGCCATTTATTTAAAAGCAACTTTATCAACTGTATCATTAGTTTTAGAAAAGTTATTTCTACAAAGGTAGCTAAAAGGTTACATGTGAATTAGTCTTCCCTTCCTCCCACATGCACAATATATTAGTACAGGTTAAAAAAACAAAAAAAAAAACAAAACAAAACAAAGCTCTATTAGTTCAAAATCTAGACCCCTTAAAAAGTAGTTTGAAGTGTGAATAGCAATTATCTGTATTCTAAGATTCTTTTCTTTTAAAGTCTCTACTGAATTACATCCGAAAATATGCTGAAGGGCTAGCTCTCCCCAAAAGACCGTATATGCAGAGCTTTCAAAACTTGAAATCACTACCCCTAGAAAAGAGCCTGCTCATTTGCAATGTCACTCATTCAACTCTCCTACGTGCCTCCCACCGTGTTAGGTGGTAGGAAATAAGGTCAGAAAGCGCCCGTCCCCAGCCTCAGGAAGGGCACAGCCTTGAAAGAATGGGAGCATGTGCTTCATTAGCAGCATGCACACTGGGAAGTGGGAGCCCAAGGGAAGGAACTCTTAAGTCTGTCTACAGGGGACAAAGTGCCTCAACTGAGAACTGAAGGTTGAAGACGGGACTGCAGGCCCTCAGGATGGGCAAGGGCATTCCCACAGAGTCCCACAGAGGGGCCGGCACGGGGGAAAGCCAGAGACCTGGGAAAGCGTGGCCGTGTCGGCAAAGAGGAAATAGGTAAGACTGGACCTTACAGGGGGGATTAGTGAGACACACAGGGCTAAATAAACAAGCAAAGGTTAATAAAAACAATGGTTCATTCTGAGCACTGACAACATGCCCGGCACAGAGATAAGTGTTTCACGTGGATTATCATATCACTTATCATTATTAATCTTCCTTTGAGGTAAGTGCTATTGTTATCCTGATTTCACAGAGGAGGAAAGGGAGGCACAAAGCTGTTACGTTACTAGCTCAAGGTCTCACAGCTAGGCAACAGCTTTCAAGCCAGGCGTTCCTTCTCGAGAGTCCAGAAGCTTAACCGCCTTTCAACCTGAGAAGGATCTCGTTCACCAGACACAGCAGTTGAGAAAGTATCTTCTAGGCAACGGGAAGCCACTGACGGACGCTGAGCATGGGAGTGGCAACATGAGGGGTGTACAATAAAACGATCACTCTGGGGCTCTGGAAGGCAAATGCTTTCCATTTTGCTTATTTGTATGTTGGGGTGATGGGCGTGGCAGGGGGGCAGGAAGGGGACAGGAAGGGAGCAGGAAGGGGCTAAGGCACAGAGCCCAGAATCCCATTAAGAAGAGAATACAGTTCTTAGTAGAAGGGAAAACAAAGGCCCAACCTGGGCAGTAGCAGGGGAGACGGGAAAAAGGTGGATACACGAGCTACATAGGAGGAACAGCAGGAGACGACTTGGCAACACTGGTGGGCACTGACAGTGAGACTGAAGTGGGCCTGTATTTCAAAGGGAAGACATCCCTCCCACTCCTGATGTTTCTGTAACCATGGGAGGACCTCAGCTAATATCAAACTCCTGTCCTCTCTCTGTCTTCTCACTCCCAGCCCCCTTGAAGAGTAGCAATTTGATGGCAAATTTGGTAGAGAAATGAGACTTACTGACCAGCCGTGTCCCTCTTCCCTCTCTCTTGGGGGCAAGTTGCCTGCAGAAGCACACGCCCTAGTCTGTGCCTCCACGGAGCAGGGGAGGCTCGCAGTGTGAGGAGATAACCTCAGCCTCCCAGCAACTGGCGCATAAACTCGGAACTTTGAGAAATAGGACAAAATAGGGACAATCGATGGTGTGTACGTTGCCGGCCTTTAATGGAGCCGGTAGGGTGGCGCTGTTTGGTAGCATCTGGCAGCTCAGATGGGCCATGAGGCCTGTTTTGTTTTTGTTTTCTGTAATTTGCTGTTTTCATTAATCTAGGACACATTTATTCTTAGGTTTAAGGATTTTTCTAACTATGTAGTTTTTCTATTGCTTCATGTAGAAGGAACTTTTTGAAGTTAAAATAAAAATGGTTGTTGCATTAACAGCCTAGTTTTAAGAGTTATACAGTTGACTTTGAACTTCTGATCCTGGACAAAAGGCCAGGCATGGTTTTCCCTTTGGCTGATCTTTGCAGCTTGTGGCGGCTCATCCACAAGCAAAAGACTTTCCCCAGAGACAGAGTGGCATGTACAGGACCCCAGCAAGGGCCACAGTCTCACCAAAGGGGAGAGCCACAGCACAAGGACAGGAGGGGACAGATGGGGGTAGAAGTATATATATATATATATATATATATATTTTTTTTTTTTTTTTTAAATCCTTCCTTTTAAACTGCAAAGCAACTGAGCTCCATGTGTACAACGGAGCCCCATGAGGTTCTGGGTTTAAATCGTTAGTGCCTTCTAGGTAGGCAATATAAAAGGGAAAAAGAAATAAAGAAGTTTCAAATACATGAGATAAGAAAGGGGAAAATAGCTCTAATAAGATCCAATAACAGGAGCTGTCTCTGTTGCGAATTTTATTCTTTGTCAGAGGGCATGAATTCTTCAAATAGCATGTCAAAGGGAGAAAACAAGTATAGGTGGTGTTTTCCCCCAGTTAAGCTAAATTCCTAGGACCCAAACTAGCCAGCTTCTTACTGGGATATTCCTCCCATTGCATTTAAGGTCACAAGTTGTGTGTTTACAACAGATGACAAGAGCAGACTGGCTTCCTAATGAAGCCAAACCCTTTCTCCTCGAGGCCTACTACTGTATCTCTGCTTTAGCCTCTGGCAACTCTAAGTACTAGGCTCTGGGAACACAGTTTCTGCCCAGGATAGGGGATACATAAGAGTTTACAAACTGGGTCTTGGCTTACTTTTTAACAATAAATAAGCCAAGCATCCTATAAACTCTTTAGATTCTTTTATGGACAATGCTCATGGACACTTGAACTTCTCTTAAGACAACTTCCCAAGGCACAGAGGAACTTGTCCAGTGTAGATTCCACCTGAACTACCCCTCCTGCAAAATCCCCGGAACTATCCATAGTGAAGAACACCTCTCACGAAGACTGATCAAACATAGCAAATTGAAGAGAATTGAATATTGATTTTAATTTCCAAGGACTTTTACATCACAGTGGCAATAAAATATGATTTTGGACTTGAATTCCTCTGGATTTTATTGAGTCTTTAGATTCTAATTTCTTCCTAGACATTGTATAGTGGTTTGACATTAATTTTGGAAGCATCTTTATGATGTTGGGATTTTAGAGTTTGAAGTGTCATAATGCTGTCATGTAACGTCACAGCAGGGCATGGGCAACATGTCATCATCAAGTATGAAGGAAGAGAGAGCAAGGGGCAAATAGTCAGCCTTGGGAACCAAATGGCCTTGGAGTTTATCCAGTTCAGGGGCTTGTCCGATCCAAGCTTTGTCAGAGCCAAAACTTCACTGCCCACCTGTGTCTCCAAGGTGATCCTCACAAGAGCAGTGGTTGGTGTGGAAGGACAGGCCCTCGGAGAGGTGGGAGCAGGCTGATCTGACAAGCTCTTCCCCTCTGCCCTGAGTGGGATAGCCCCACCCCAGTTAAAGAAATAGTTAAAGCTAAGAAGAGGCCTTGGCCAGGTAGCTCAGCTGGTTAGAGGGTCGTCCCGATACGCCAAGGTGGTGGGTTTGATCCCTGGTCAGGGCACATACAAAAATCAACCAACGAATGTGTATACATGGATTAAAAAATATCTCTTTCTCTCTCTCCACTCCCCCTAAAAGTCAATAAATAAAATTTTTTAAAAGACTAACAAAAGAATGGAAAGACAGTAACCAGTAGAAAAGGAATACATTTTCTTCACTCCCTATGTTCCCCTTTAAGTGAAGGGCCATCAGTTAGTACAGCACACCTAGCCTTGGTCCACCCCTTAACACTTTTGGCCTGAATCCCACCCCAGGCCTACGATCAGAATCTTCTGAGCTGGGTCCAGGCATCAGTATGTTTTAAAACCCTTCAGATGATGCCAGTGCATAGGCAGGGCTGAGAACCAATGAACTAAATAATCTCTAAAGGTCACTTCCAACTCTTAAAAAAAATAATAAATTGCTATGATCCTGCCAGAAGTTAGAGGAAATGACTTCAAGGCTCTTGGGACATCTTTCTTTTCTAGCGGCCCCAAGACTCAAATGCATAGTGTGCAATCAGCCTTCTAATGGGAAAAAAAATACGTGAGTTTCTTGTGTTGGTCCCAAAGCTTGCCTCTTAGGGCTCCCCTACCAGGTCATTGCCACACAATCAATGGTGGAACGGTTCTGAACTGTAGCTTGAGAGGGAAATAATCAGGAACAATTCAGCTACACCACAGCCTAATCACAATGACTGATATTTCTAGGGCTGTGTTAATCAAGCCGTCCTGTAGACAGACCCTTGTGGTCAAACCGATTCCAGAGTGATTCTGCCTCCACGGCTGGAATCTTTTATAAACTGAAATTCACCATTCAGCCTTCCCTCTCACCTAAGTGCAAAATCCCTCCTAATGGTAGCATCTGTTGTCTGCAGCAAACAGAGTTGATTACAGATGCTCTGAAAAAATTTAAGTCCTTTCTCATGCTATTCAGGAGGTGATACTGTGATGGGAAGCAGCGACTCTTCTGATTTAAAAAATATATATCTTTGGCTAAATAGTGAGTGCAATAATAAAGCAAAAAATATATTGTTGTATAAAATATTAATATTTGTTGGATTTTTATCCCTTTCTTCTGTACTAAATACAGCCAGTCACCACACATGCACTGTCTCTTACAGCTACAGAGCAGGTGTGCAGGTAACTGGTTACCAAGCAACGTACTGGCTGGGGATTAGAGCACACAGTTGCATGGGCATAACTCTGAATAATGCAGACCTTGTTAAGTGATACATTTTTCATTATCCTAGTATCACATCAAGTTCTCCACCACCTTTTCCCCCCCATCTTTAATCTAGGAAAAATATTCCTATTAAGAACCTCGAAGAATTCTTAGTCTCAGATATTTCCTTTTTATTAAAAGCAATGAAAAGAACAGATTCATTATATCTTATCTATCAAACCTGTTATCTACCTAAACATCTGTGCAGTTTTTGTTGTCGTGTTTAGAAAGAATAATTATCCAACAGACCTTATAAGAAATGAATTCCGATGGAGTGAATGAACTTTACTAATGACTTGCATTTAAAGCTCCTCAAGGAAAAAGTTACCTATTCTCATAATCCTGTTTATTCTTTCAAAATGAAAAGGTCTTTGGTGGTTATTTTAGATCTTAGAGGGTTTTTCAAAACTAGCTCTCAACAGCCTTATTATCCTTAATAAATATGATCAAACTATATTTAAAATCCTGTAGCTCCTTAGTCCTTGAGTATAAAAAATGCCTCTTGCTTTTTACCTTTAATTCCCTAATTTAAATATTAGCCTGCAATAAGGACTTGAAGTACAACAAAAAAAATTTTTGTTTATCAGAAAGTTTTCTGATCATTGAAATGACATATTTCATTTTTTTAAAAGAATCACAATTAAATGGGGAATAGACATTAGCAGCTGGAAGGGAGGGAGGGAGAGAAAAAAATTCAAAAGATGCCCTTAATTCCCCAATTCTTTGGAAACATTAAACAAGTGGAGATCTTTGTATATATTCCATAAACTGGCTCAGTTTTTAAAGCTTCCCTTGAAATTATTAAGTGATTTGCCTACTCCAGAGAAGAAACTTCTGTGTGAAAATGGTATAAGAAGTGATTTTGGTGCAAGGGGACAAGGTAAATATGCTTGTCATTAATTTTCAGGTTGTGTATCCATGAGATTAATTTTATCACAAACACTGAGAAATACATTCTTGTTAAACTGGAAAGAAGCCAATGGGGTTTTGTCTTGATTATGAGGACAGCGAAGAAAGCATTCTAGCCCCGTGCTTGGGGTTGGTACGACAGTTATGAATACAGAGAAGCACATTTTACCCAGCCCTGCGCAGCTTACGTGAGGCTGGCCACAATCACTGGCCTCAGAGAATGGAGCGGTGAGAACTAGCTGCTGACCTGGTGGCTTAGGAAGCTCAAACCAGCAATTTGATAAAACTTCCAGCAGCTTTGAAGCTGTGTCTATTATTTATGATTCAGCATCTTCAAATTCCTGTAAAGTACACTTATCATGAGCAGAACACTAAAAAAAAAAGGTAAGTAAGCAGCTTCAAATTTCTTAGTGAAAAGAGCTGTGAAAGCTGTGCTTTCTCTCTTCACCTGTTCCTTTTTAGGAAAGAAATACAATAGCCTCTATACTGGGGGTAGGATGCAGAGACAACACATAATTCCTTGAAATAAAATGGACATTTCTTTTATTTACATTTAAAATGTATATGTTTGAGACCAACCTTATATCTAAAATAAGTATCTGAACAGATAAAAAACTGATGGTTGCCAGATGGGAGAGGGGTTGGGGAAATGGGTCAAAATGTCGACAGGATTAAGAAGTACAATTTGTCAGTTATAAACATAGTCACAGGAATATAAAGTACAGCATAGGAAATACAGTCATTAATATTGTAATGACTGTATGGTGCCAGATGGGTCTAGACTTATTGTAGTGACCACTTTGTAAGGTATATGAGGTCTGTCCAGAAAAAGTCCAGCCACTGTTAATATAACAAGAGTGGTTTGTGCAACATGATGTAAACTGGCAGCCAAGGAGATTGGACTGGCATGCTCATGTGTGAATAACGACGACTTCACCGTGCTAGTCTGCGGGGGCAGGAGACGCCATTGAGTGAGCACGTGTCCTGTGTGGCCGTTGCAAACAAAATAACTGAGTAAGTAGAGAAACAAATCTGCATCAAATTTTGCATTAAGCGTCAACATTCCTCCATGGAAAATATTTGGATGACTGAGAAGGCTTTCAGGGTCAATGCAATGAGAGCAGGGCAAATAAAAGTGTGGCATAAACGCTTCAAAGATGGTCAAGAATCTATTGAAAGTGATCCGTGTGGAAGGCCTGCAACAAGCAGAACACCTGAGAATATTGAACGTGTATGGGCTGCAATTAACAAAGACTGGCAACGGACAGTGTGAGAACTAGAAGCTGATCTGGGGATTCCAAAAACTCTGCGTCCAAAATTTTGATGCAGGATCTTGGCCTGAAACATGTGGCAAAATTTGTTCTGAGGCTTCTGCTACAAGAGCAGAAGGAACATCGTGCTGCAGTTGCTAATGACTTGATTCAAACCCCTACCAATGAACCAGGTTTCCTCAAAAAGGTCATAACTGGAGATAAATCGTGGATCTACAGCCCTGATCTGGACATGGAGGCCCAGTCGTCCCAACTGAAGTCGCCTGGTTCTCCACGCCCACAGAAGGAAGGGAAAACTTGCAGCAAGATCAAGACCACATTAACTGTGTTTTTTTATTGTGGAGGTGTTGTCCATCACAAGTACACCCCTCCAGACCAAGTAATTAATAAGGATACTACCAAAATGTTCTTTGTCAGTTGAGATGCAATATGACAAAAATGGCCATAGCTATGAGCAACTGGTGATTGGCAGCTTCATCACAACAATGCACCTGCTCATACATCACATCTTGTACAGAGTATTTTGGGAAAACATCAAATCACCCATGTGACTCAGCCCCTCTTCAGCCCCGGTTTGGCACCCTGTGATTTCTGGCTTTTCCCAAACTAAAATCACCTTTGAAAAGGAAGAGATTTCAGACAGTCGATGAGATTCAGGAAAATATGATGGGGCATCTGATGGCGATTGGGAGAACTGTGTGAGGCCCCAAGGTGCCTACTTTGAAGAGGACTGAGGCATCTATGTCCTATGTACAATGTTCCTTGTACCCTCTTCAGTAGATGTCTATTTTTCATAGCATGTGGCTGGATATTTTCTGGACAGACCTCACAAATATTTGACTGTGTGCTTTCTAGGTTGTACACCTGAAACTAATATAATATTGTATGTCAACTGTAACTGAAAAATAAATTTAAAAAATAAAATAAGTGCCTGGAATCCATCCATACCCCTCCAAAAGAACAAAGTGAAATAGCTACTTTTAATTTTCAAGATGCTGCCATAAGAGATACATAGTTGTGTTTTCTCCATCACTGTTTTTCTGATTTTTTTTTTCCTACCCAGCTCTTTCCTGATAAGATTGTTGTTATGCTGTCTGGATGTGAAAAGGTCTTTTGACTAGTATGTCATCAGAGTTATTTTTTTTAAAAAAAACACAAGTAACTATAGGCTATTAGATCTGTTCAGCTTTCACTGAGTTCTGGGACTTTTCTGTTAAAATGAAAATCAACCTCTCTTACTACTGCGGGTTGGTGATTCAAGTATCAGATCTATGTACAGAGTCTTCTTATAACTAATAGCTAATTTAATTATAGTTTCCTCATAAATGTCATTGCAACCAAAATCACACTTGAAATATATTCGTTACAAGAAATCATAACTTATCACAGAAATTTGTGATGACCCAAAACACAGATAGATTTATACATATACATTCATGGCCCCCCACTTATATAATAATCATATAATAAAGACATAACACAAGCTACGTACAATTGTAAACCTAAATTTTTCCAAAACCATTAATTGTCCATCTAGTATGACTTGTTAGTTACATTTTTTATTCCAACAAGGACTCTAACATTATTTGCCAAAAATTGTCTCATTCCTCAGAATCAGGTAGTAAATGAGAGAGAGAAAACATGGTTTGTAAGTCTTTTTTCTTTTGTAATATTTTATCCAGGAAACCCTTAGGTTATACTTCAAAACTGAATCTTTATACTTACAAATTTGCAAATACTGCCTAGCCTGTTGCTAATAAGAAGTCTGTATGTATAACTGCTTTTTTCTTTATGATAACAAATAACATCAGATTTTGTAATTTGCAATATGTAAAAAGCAGTAATAAATTCGAATGCATTTGTGAAAACCAAAAATGAATTAATGGTACCCTCCCTCCGTTAGTCTATTTGATCTTATAAATCACCTTTCTTCCTTTTCCTGGCCCCTTGGAGCTGCCCAAGAGTCAAGGTCAAGTTAGTTTGTTTGCTTTGTTCAGGAAAGAAAATGCTTGGTTTTGCCTTGAAGTCTGAATATATTAAAAGGTACAGAACCTTCTACTCAATACACTGCATCAACTGTTTCCTCCTGCCCAAAAAATTTAAATACAATTTAAACAACTATTTTCAGAGTGGACACCTACATAATTACATTTTCGGTTTATTGCATTTTCTTATGCTGCTTGAATCTTTCTAGAAACAGGGTGGGCCAACAATTATATTACTGAGAAAAAATTTTTTAGAATGTCTACTATGCCCATATTTAAAATGTCAGCTTCATGACGCATCACTTTTTGTCAATTCTCCTGTGCATTTAAACATGGTACTTAGCAAGGTCTTTCTGAACAAAATCTGCCAGAGTGTGGAGGGACAGGTCTGGGGAGCAGGGGAGATTCAGGTCTATGGCTGGACCAGGTTGAGATTAAAGGAAGGATGACTGGATCAGATCACAGGACTGAGGAGCCCCCGAGGCATGGAAGTGTAGCTCCCCTCCCCACTCCAAACAGGCCAGGACGGCCCGAGGATGGTCTTCCCTTGGACCGCTTAGGAGGAATTATTCCCCAGAGAAGCAGATAAAGGGTGTCACATCTTCAACTGCACCTTTATAATACCAACACTGCTTTACCACCTACCAATAAATTCTCTGAGCTATTAGAATGTGTCCTTTCCATTATCAACTACAAGTTTAGTTTCGTATGTGGGTATTTATGGATATGTATAAAAGAGAACCAGTATTTCTCAAGTACATCCTTGTACCCTATGTTTTATGTGCATTTTCTTATCCCTTCTTCACCATTGTACACCTATTGTATATGAAAGACACAAAATGCAAAACACAAAAAGACCAAGTGAGACCCTTGTGCAAGGAAACACACTCCTAAAATTTGGTTTGGGGTTCAAATTTAAGCTGGATTCCAAAGGCCCTGCCCTTTCTACAATACAATGGGGGCTGGCAAGATAAAAATTTCCTTACAAGCTGAGGAAATTGAATTTGGCATTGAAGAGCGTCATCCAACTCTTACCTCTGAAAATAGTTTTGGCAGCTTCTCAAGTAACTGATCTGTATTTTGTTGTGTAACATTCATTTCTGTTTGACAACATTTCCAATATTTAAGTACGCTGAAGATTTGGTTGATCTGCTGACATTTAAATTAGTTTTTGCGTGTCTTTCCTTCCAGCAATTTCAGGTCATTGAATTTCAGAGCAGAGTCATAATTATAAAGAAGTGTTTTCTCCCATATGTAAAAAAACTACCATATTATGTACAGAAAAGAGGCCAAGAATGAAAGTTTTGAAAGCATATACGATGAGATAGGCTGAGGTATGGTGAAGATTTGGTTGATCTGCTGACATTTAAATTAGTTTTTGTGTGTCTTTCCTTCTAGCAATTGAGGTCATTGAATCTCAGATGCAGGGTCTCTCTCTCTCTGTCTCTCTCTCTCTCTCTCTCTCATATATATTATGTTATACTATTAAATTATGTGTATATATAATATATAAAATCTACATATATTTTCTATATCCATACATAAACTCTCCCAAAAAAGCTACCTAGTCCATAGTCTAATACTTTTTCCCTTGTGAGGGTCTTATATCTAGACCTCCAAAGAACTTCTAGTAACAGTAAATATAAATTAAAAGAAACTTCATTGGTACTGTATAAAGGAAATCTACCAAAACTTTAGAAGGATCCTATGAGTTAGAAATGTAACAGAATCAGTGATAACAAAGGTTTTCCTTTTATTCTGACCCTTTTCTTGGTAAGGATGACATATTGCTTTCTAATTCTGCTCCAAAGATAAACCAGCTTTCCCAACAAATTCGTCTTCAAGAATTTCCAAACAAGCTGAACTGGGTCTCTTTCCACTCTCATGAGCCAGTGAGATTATATATGGAAATTAAGCAACGCATTAAACAAAGAACGTGTTACCATGAATTACATAGCGATCTAAAAGAAACGCACGGTAAGTACTCAGGGAGTTCAGAATGAGGCTCCCAAGAATGTGCCACTTTGGCATGTAGATTATTTAGACCTGAAGACAAACTACGACCAAAAGGCTTAGGAAGAGGTATTTACCTCTCCTTTAACTGCCTAAAAGTATGTAAAGGGCTTAGTCCAGGAAGAGAACCATCACCAGAGAGAACTACAAAGACCGTGAGCTGGATGTGGCAGGTTTAGGGTGAGGGGGGCTTAGCAAGACCTGTTTGTTCAGAGCCCTCTCTGTGCTCCATCATCTCGTGTCCGCATGGCAGGACAAACATGTTTTTACCAAACATGTGCTTTTCCCATCTTCCTGTGAATTATCGTCCTCCCCTCGGAAGTCCCAGCCCCCTGCCCCTTCTCCTTAGTCAGATGGCACATAAACCCTTATTGCCTGACTGCCTGTGGGTCTCTTATTATTATGGGGGCCCCAACTAATTAAACTTGATTTTCTCCTGTTAATCTGCCTCGTGTCATTTAATTATTAGACCAGCCAGAAAAACCTAGAAGGGTGAAAGAAAATGTTTCCTCCCCAACAGCACATACACGCTGAAACGTTTTTTTCATAAGGAGTACTGGCTCATCCTTTGACAATATTCCCTTGCTGCCCATGCTTAATCTACTCAGATTTCTGGAATAATTGAGTGCTCCAACCTCTGATCTTCACCCAGCACAACAGGGCTACCTCCATCCTCTCTGGAGCCTACATGGCATACTTTCATGGGGAGGGGGGGAGAAAAACCCTAGAGCTACATTTAAAATGCACATTTTAATCAATGGCCAAGATTTTAAAAGGGCAGTATGTATTTTACTCATGCTGCCTCCACCTCTATAGAAAAGGATGAGCAAGATTTACATATTGAGTAACTCCATCACAAATGACTTTTCTGCAACAATTTAGAGTTGTTTTCAGCTCCTAGTTTTAACAAAGCCAGATTCTCAAATAATTGGCTGTAAGGTTACATAGGATATAACATGTTTGGTTTTATTCCTTGCACTCCTGCCCCATAATCTGCGTCTATGTCACAAGAATAATTGGGAGTCGAAACACAGCTGATAATTATACATGTTTTCATGCCTTAGGTAAACAGTCTTGCAACTGGCAGTTTCCAAAGGATTGCTTTTATGTTCTCTTCTCCCTCAGCTCCAACACAGATTTTAAGAGATTGGAAATCAAAGTTTCCTGGTTTGATTTAACCTAACAATTGCATAGTGTGTTTAATTATTGTCTTAATCCCAAAGTGCGATGGAGGGTGGATTTCTGGTATGGGAGGAGAAGAAACAAGGTATATGTAGTGTAAGTCTTGACAGTTGGGTATTTTTTTTCCTTTTTTGTGCTGCAAGTGCCTGACTTAGACTTTGATTGCTGAGGCATCCATTTCAAAGAGTCATCCACTTCAAAGGTGGCTATCTCCGAGGAAGGCACAGCCAGCCACAGCGCTAGGTAAACCGCCAGGCGGCCCCCCCCCCGGGCCCCTCCCCCACAGCTGAGGCTCCTTTGTTTTAGAGATCTTCGTTGATTTCAATGACTGATCATTTTAGATACTTTCTTTTTCTCTTCCCACTCTTTAAATCCCTGCTTATCTTTCAAGTTCACGAATAAAGAGTGAGCCCTAAATTCTTAGGCTCCCACCCTCAACCCCAATAAAAGCAGAACCCCAAGCCCAGACCTGTTTCAGACCTGTTTGTTCTCTCTTTCTGTCCCGCTCCCTCCCTCCCTCCGTCCATGCCCCCACCCCAAGGTGTGTTATGTAATTTCCAGGTCTTGTAAGTAATCAAGTGTATCTTTCCAAAGTTTCCTGATGCTTATTCTTTATAATAAGAACCACAAGGGCCAGTCCAGCCACAGCAGTGGTTATCAAAAGGCTGAGATCAGAATGAAACCGTATCACTGAGAGAACATTACTGTGTACCTAACCCTCTGTTCTCACCTTTCTTCCCCTCTATAAACAGCTCTTCAGCCCAGGTATACCTTCTGACGTACAAGACAGGCATCCAGAATTCTTTTGCTGTGATAGTGAATGAACCTCACCTCCAGAGAACACACACAGCAGCTAATTACAGATTAAAGAAAATGTTCTTAGCCTAACACAAACACAGGACAGTGCAGCTGTCATGAAAAAAAAATGGCACTGAGGAAGAGAATCCTCTCACAAGACAAAGTTGGACAATGCCCAACAACTCACAGCTCACTGGCAAGGAAGCCCAGTGATGGTACCTGCTACCCTTTCAATGGTCAGGGTCTGTGCTAAATTCAAGAACACAAAGTATTTAAAGTTGAGGCCCTGGCTGGTGTGGCTCAGTGGATTGAGTGTCAGCCTGTGAATCGAAGGGTCACTGGTTCAATTCCCAGTCAGGGTACATGCCTGGGTTGCAGGCCAGGTCCCCAGTTGGGGGCATGCAAGAGGCAGCCACATATCGATGTTTCTCTTTTTCTCCCTCCCTTCCCCTCTATCTCTAAAATAAATAAATGAATAAATGAATGAATGAATAAAACCAATCTTTAAAGAATAAATAACTAAAGTTGATTATTGCTGCCTGTCCACTCTCAGTTGTAGCCTCACTTCGTTGTGCATGGCAACCTCCTACTCCCCCTGGCTAACCAGGATCCCCATTCTGATGCCCATGTTTTCCCATTTTTCTTTTTGTTCTAAGAAATTATCTGCCCTCCTCCACGTTCCATCCAGGGCCTGTGTGACAGGCTCACTCACTGAGCCATAATACTGATGGATGATAATTGCTCCATGTGGTCCTCCTTCCTAAGATATATGACTATTTTTAAAAGGGGCCTTTAATATCTTTACCCAAAGACATAGCAATGTAGAAATTCCAGATACTCAGCATGATGTGCATGACAGGGGAGAAAGAAATGTGTCTACTGATGTCTCTCAAATCATCCCTTATTCACTTGTACTATATTCAGGATGCACAGGCAATGAGGCATTGCTATCCTCTTCATATGCACCAAGGACAGACTCATTTAGAAATTCTCTGTTGAGATCCTATAAAGCTGAAGATTCGGCTGAAGGCAGAGTGTGAGCTAATCAGAAGTACAAACAAAACAGAGTGGTGACTGCTAATGTATTATCTTACCTGTATGTGCCCCATTAAATTCAATTAAGTGGCATGAATTTTGCCAGACTTTCTTAGAAACTCTCACACCATACAAATATCACATGCACTGAAGAAAGTCCTGCCAATGATTCCTAGGGTGACCTCTGACAGGCACACACCCTCTCTAAGCCACAGGTTCCCCATAAACTAGAGATTACAAGACCTGCCATTCAGGGCCATTGTGAGGAATGTGAAGATTAATAAACAGGGACCTTGTTTAAATTGGAGTTGGGAGGGCCTGTGGAGGGAGCTCTCACCTCCTATCACATTGTCAATTACCCCAAACAGGAAAATGCTACTTCTCAAGGTGTTTTTCTTCTCTGCTACTCCAGCAGAAAGGAGGATCTTCTCTTCTCCTGGCAACCGCTCGGCCAATGAAAAATTGTTATAGTATTCCCCAGGAAGAGCTGCCACCCTTCTAACTCCAATTTCCTCCAAAGGCCTCTGCTTACAACCACCCCCCTGACCTCCTCCTTTCCTCTATAAGAGGCCCCCTCCTTTGTTCTCTAGACTTGAGTGTGATATGCCATTAGACCACACATCCTGAATTGCAATTCTTTGCTGTTCCCGAATAAATGTATTTTGCTGGAAAGATATATGCTATTTATTTAAGGTCAACGGGAATAAATGAGATGGTGCCTGTGGAAGCAGCAAGCCTGGAGCCTGACACACAGTAGGAAACCAACAAATGCTCCTCTTCTTTACCCCAACTTCAGATTCACTTCTTATCTAATCCCCTTTATAGATGAACTCGGATATCCATAAAAGCCCGTATTTTTCTCTTTTCCGTAACTACTCACTCTCCTTCTTGCACTATTTTCTCTGTCCCTTGGGAAGACCAATCAGTCTATTTCCCTGGGTTCTTTTCATGCTGGCCAAAGCAATAGGTATATAGAAGGTCTCATGTGAGCTCTCACTTCCTCAACAAGAACCTTCTAAGAACAGTCCCCTGGGCCTGCACTTGGTACTGTGATGGCCACCACCAGAGCAAGGACAGGACCTGGTCTACCCAAAGCTTCCAGTCCAACTGAGAGAACTGCCAAATACATAACTTGTTAAAAAACAATGTGAGACTGTGTATTTTTAGTGAGTATTATGTTGCACATTCTAAGTAATAAGTAATAATAGCTAAAGTAATGAGTGCTTGCAAAGAGCAAGCTCTGTCCTAAGTACTGGAGAGAGATACAGATAGAGATAGAGAAACAGATACCGTGCTACTGATACTCCAATTTTATAGATAACGAACTGGAAGCAGAGAAAAATTAGGTTGTTCAGAAGCGCACAGTGCCGAGGCCACCATTGTTTTTCATTTCAATGGGAACTACAAAACAATATGCTGAACAAAGGCTTAGAGCCCTGGATTACTCCGTATGATTCTTAAGGGCAGGAATCATATCCTCCTCATTTTTATTTCCATAGGAGTAGACAGTTTGTTCAAGTGTGAGGATTAGCTGACTAGACGAATGAGAGATATCTTGTTGAATGATATGGGCCTTGATAATTAAAGTATGGAAGAGCAAAGTAAAGCCTACTTGTGGCAGGCAAGGTAGAAGGCCCACAAGCTCAGAGGCTGGGTTTAACATAACTGTAGCCAGAAACTAAGAAGATTGACCTTAATGAAGCCCCAGGCTTTCCTTGAGGATAATGATAAATACTGATGGGTAGATTAGATAGACGGAGATAATGGGGAGGCTTTAAAAGCTTAAGTAGAAAAGTATAGAGTTGACGCCATGGGCAACAGCAAGCATCCATAAATCCTTGAGCAAGGAAACAATTTGAGAAAAGCAGCATTTTAGAAAGACTGATCTGGCAGAAGTGACAAATTGGAAGAGAGCAGAATTATCCAGGTGTGTGACCAGGAGGGGGTAAATTTGGGTCTGCCAAATGGCTGAATTAGAAGGAAGAGCTGCAAGAGCCAAAGCAAAGAGAAACAGCAATTCAACAGTTACTGAGTATCCCAAATGGTGCAAGGGGCTGAGCCTAAAAAATTGAATAAAACATAATTCTGGGTGTCTATTCACCAACAAGATGAACATGAAATTGACAGCTATCTGCCAAGATGATGTCCAGGTAATTAGATTAGAAGGGGTACTATCCCAGAACTAAGATCAGAAGGGTGAGAGACTAATTCTAGATGTGTAAATTGATGGAGGGGAGGAGGGCGACTGCCATTTGTCTCCAATCCCTTCATAAGTATTAATCTCTCTGGTAAGATCTGAAGCTTCTCCAAAAAAGGAGCCATATCATTCACATCTTTAAGATACCTAGGACAGTATTAGAAATAAAGAAATCATAGGATGAATACCTATGATCGATTAACTAAATGTCATGAAACCCAACAGGGATTTCTTGCTTAAAATTATTACAATAACCTAGTCTCTCTCCATTCCATTCCCTCGTTATCACTTTACCACTGACCTTTTCTCTATTCCTTCAAATTACCTCTATGCTTATTGACAGGATACATTTCCTGCCACTTCAAGCCTTCTGGCACACTTTTTGAATTTCAGACACTCTATCAATTCAGAAAGATCACCTTCCTTATACTGTCAAACAAGTTAACATGAAGAAAGAAAAACCTGTGTTTTAGGAGCTCCTGTTAGTAAGTATTAGGAAGGCACACAGTGTTGGTGTCGGAGCTTCAGAAGTCCAGGGGCTCAAACTCCTTAACCGACTTTCTGACTTCGGCATTTCCTTTCTCTGTGTCTGAATTGTTCCATTTTTAAGTGGGAAATGCTCTGCTTTGATAAACTGTCACAAGGAAGAAATCCAGAACCCAGCACAGGCCTCAGCACAGAGTTGGATTAATGAAAAATATCCACAATGGGTGGGAAGTAACTCTTTAGCACACCATCTCACAGATGATTAAATGCAGCACAGGAAAGGCAGGCGCCATTAAAACCATGGACTGCCTGCTGATTACAATGTATAAATAGTGATGGAGGACAAGATGCCAGTCTAAAGGCTGATGAAGTTCCTCAGAGCATCATTTGCCACTGCAATGATCCAAGAAACAAAAGAAATGGGATGAAAAATGGGTTTCAATTCTCTTACAAACTCCAGTCAATTGACACTAACTGCCTTAGAGCCCCCCCTGCTAAGGACGTTGGGGCTGTTCCAGGCTTCTGAGGAACAAGTGATGAACTGATGGTGATACCTGGTGTAGGGGAGAGAAAGGAGAGGATATGTGCGCTGTTGGACAGGGCTGTCCAAACCCCACCTTGATAATCAGAATGAATAGTCTGAAGGATTGAGTGAAGTTCAGCAGTAAAGCTTCTAGAGGATGCCAGTGAATCTAATCTGTGTTTTCTGAGGCATCGCTACCAGGTACAGGGCACCATATATTATAGAAGGAGGAAGAGGACAGATGAGAAAATCAAAAGGCCTGCAAGTCTTCTATAAACTAGCTCTAAAATCTCAGGCAAAACATTTAACTCTCTTGGATTTCCATATGTTCATCTGAAAATGGGCAAAGAACATGCACTTTCTGATACAAAAATCCATGTTGTTTTTTTCAAATTGTTCATTTTTACTATTTATCACACACACACACACACACACACACACACACACACACAAGTTGGATCAAAATAAGATGTATGGATCATGTTGGGGAAACAAGTCTACCTTGAAGATGAAAGTAGAAGTGATCATAGTTCAACCACACCGTCTATATATTGGACAGTCTTAAATCTAAACTTTGGTCTTCTTTTCTCCTTATAAATCATGCTATTTACCTTCCCCAAATGCCAGCCTTGAGAAATACAAGTAATGTCGACACCAGCTCCCAAATGATTAACTACTGTGCAGGCACTGAGATCGCTGATGGGGAAAGAGGTTATCATTAGATTTCAAATTTCTAGATGGGAAGGTAGTATAGAGGAGAAAGAACTTAAAACACTCTCTTGACTTCAGGTATTTTGATCTTGAGACACTTAGGAGACTCCTGAATCAAGCTTCCAAGTTGGAGACATAAGTCCAAAGCTTGGGAGAAGCAGCCAGGCCAGGGATAAAATTCGGGAGTCATTGCTATAGTAACACCAATAGATATAGTAATGAGAATGGGTTAGATCAACCAGGCAGGAGACTATGCAGAATGAGGAAAATAGTTTGCTTAAGATTAAAAAAAAAAAAAAGTCCAGAAGTCAACTGATAAGCAGTAGAAGATGCCCTAAGAGAACGAAGACAAAAAGATAGTTTTTGTGAGGTGTCATGACAACCAGGAGAGTGAAATTTCACAGAAGCCAACAGAACAGAGGTTTTGATGAAGTAGTGTCAAACAGCAGAAAAATCAAGACAGGGACATTAAAAAAAAGGTCCGAGTGATCTGGTAATTAAAAAACATGGGGGCTGTTAGCAAGAACTCTTTCTACAGAAGAGAGTAAGCAAATGCAAATTGAAATGAAGAAAATAGTATTTTACTTTTATTTGGAGGAGTATGAAGGATTGTGTGGGTGGAACACACAAGATGGAAAATGAAAAGCTAATGGTATAGGGCAATAAATTCTAAATATTTGCTCTTTTCCATTGCCTGCCCAGATAAAGGTAGGCTCTTTTTTATTTACTGCCATGAGTCTATCAAAGGTTGATTTCAACTCGCTCACTGCTGGGAAAACTGACAAATGACACTAAGAAAATAACGTAGCATCTCTGAAAGAAGGGACCTTCTGAATCCCATTCCCTTGCCTGTCGTGTTACATCTGTCAGGTCTTAAAACAGTCATTCAGCTTCTTTGTTGATCCATTTCTTTAGCTGTGGAATGGAAAAATAATTCCCTTTTAATTGGATCCTGAAGTGTTAAGGGCCTTTCAGGCTGCTCTGAGACTCTGCAGTGTTAGGAGACAATAACCTATCTCAGAAATTCCACAGCTACTTTGTGTGACTACCGAGAAAGCCACTTCTCTCTTTCACGTGAAATCCACAATCCAAATGCTCAAGATGGAAATTTCTTCATGCAGGTTTGTTTGGCTTTGGATCCTGAACTATCTCCTTGTCTCTACAGTATGCAAAGTGAAGTGGAGAACTGAGGAAATCATCAATGCAGGTCTCAGTTCAAAGTTTGCCTCAGACTATTCATTTGTTCAGCCAGAAAACTTTATAAAACTAAATTTCAGCTGCAGAGGCAACAGCCTCCTGTTTTTTGGGTCTGTGCAGGTTCATTTGAATTCTCTGTTTCTTTCCTCTTGAATTTCAGCCTCTACCAATTTTGCATCCCCCAGGAGCTGCCATTAGCAGCTATATATCCTTGCTTGTAAATAAACCCCAACTGTCTGCTGGAAATTTCCACTTGCATATCCAGCCATCTCACCAAACGCAACACACCTAAAATCAAATTCATCAATCTCTCCCCTAAAGCTGGCTCTTTCCCAGGCTCTCCTATTTCTGTCAATTGACATCACTCTCCCCGTCACCCTGGCTTAGGTCCTTGGCGTCATGTCTGGGCCCTCACTCTCCCTTGTCATCTGTATCTATTGCCCGAGTCTTAAAATTTTCCATTGAAATGCTGGGCCCACCCATCCCTTCCAGTTTGCAGTTTCACATACTTCCCATGTGCCAGACACTGTGCTGAGAACTTTATCAACCATTTCCTCACTTAATCTTCATGACAACCCTGTGAGGAGGTTGATGGAACGTCCCTCATTCTGCAGATGAGAAAACTGTGGTTCCAATGGCTATAGCGGCTGTTATAGATTGAATGGCTGTGTCCTTTCTAAATGCATTTGTTGAAGTCCTGACCCCCAACATTGGGAAACAGAGCCTTGTGAGGAGTAATAAAGGCTAAATGAGGTCATGAGGATGAAGCTTAAATCTGATACGGCTGGTGCCCTGGCAAGAAGAGAAAGAGGAATTGAGAGCCCAGAGCATTCTCTCTCCCTTTCCCTCTCCCTCCCATTCTCCCTCTCCATCTTTCTTCTTCCTTCTCTCTCTCTCTCTCTCTCTCTCTCATGTGAGAACACAGCAGGAAGGCATCCATCTAGCTCTTACCAAGAACTGAATCAGCCAGCACCTTGATCTCATACTTTCCGACCTCTAAAACTGGGAGAAAATAGCTTTCTGTTGTTTAAGCCATCCAGTCTGGTATTTTGTTATGTCAGGCCAAGCTGACTAAGACAGATGCCATGACCACCTCAATATCAGGAGACAGAGGTAGGATCCAAAGCCAAGGCCAACCCTCTCCAGAGAGCACGTCCTGAGCCATGACACCGGACAGCCCCCTGGGCCCGCCCCCTAGCTCAGGCCCTCCCCACCACTCAGGAAAAGCTCACCCCTGGCTTCAAACTTGTCTCACCTTCCCTCTAGGTGAGCATGCCAGGTTCCTTTTCCTCACATATCACTTAGGTCAGATCATTCCTCTGGCAAAAAGCTTTCAATGCCACCTCACTGGCTACGACAGCAAGTTTCATTTCTTTTAATAGACCTCCAAGTTGTCTCCAAGTTGGCCCTAGCTTTCTTATCCAGCCTTAGGTCCCCTCAATGCCTATTCCAAAGGCACATGTTCTGGTTATCAAAGTGGCATAAGCTTTTTGTCCATAAGTTCCAATGAGGGCAGGGGCTTATTCCCATCTCTGTGCGAGCAGTGCCTAGCACAGAGTAAGTTCTCAATAAATAGCTGTTCAACGAATGAATGAATTGGTATTTGTTGTTCACCTGGCCTGCCATCTGCAGTTTACCCAGCCATCAGGACCAAGCACAGGTCCACCTAAATGACAGTGGCCTCTCCAATCACCCCAGCCCACCATGGTCTCAGCCTTCCCCAAGCCCTACTCAAGAATTTTCTGCCCCTAAAACTCACTGGATACATACTCTCACCAGATGGAACCAACACAATTATCCATGCTCAAGAATGTTCATTTTTGCATTGCTTGGTATAACGAAACATTAGTAATAATCTGTAGCAGAGACTGCCAGCTGCCTCTCCAAGTCTCTTCTATTGTTTTTCATTATTATAAAAACTCTGATCTTTAGCTGCATCTACATATTTCCACCCAGCTTCATTTTTTTTTTCTCTCAGCCCTCCTTACAGCCAACTATGGCTGTAGGACTAAATTTTGGTCAATGAGGAAGAGACACACCTTGTTCCTCCATATTCTCAATCCCATTGCCTGGAACTCAAATGTGATTCTGGAACTCTAGGAGCCACACTGGGCCATGAGGACAAGGACTTGCCAGGACAGTAAGCTGACAAGAGCCTGGATAATAACCAGTATCATGGAGCTGCCGTAGCATCCCTACACTGTCTGCTCCTGGCCTTCTTTTTCATGAAAGTGAACTTCTATCTTGTTTAAACCACTGTTATTTCAGCTTCTCTATTTAATGCAGCCAAGCTGCAACATACTGCAAATGCCAATCATGAGAGAAATGAACAAATAAAAGTATATTGATAGAAAAGCATTTGAAAGAAAAGAACTAGGTCAAATGACCAGTCAACCTGTCTATCTACCTACCTATCCTTCTATTTATCTGAGTGAAAAATAAGCCATGTGTGCACTATAATATTTTAAAGGAAAAGAACAAATATATATATTACTTGTATAGCAAATCACCAAAAAAAGTTGAATCATAAAAATTACTAAATATTCCTACTCTATGTATACTTTGCCCCCTCAATAATTTTTAAGACTTCCCAGGGGCAGAGATAAGAACTTTGTGTCTGCCACTCTTTCTAGCAAGTAATGGGCCCTAATATTTGATTGGCTAAAATCTATGGGGATTTGTCAAACACTGGCTATCTGGACAGAGGTAAATGGTGGTACAGAGTAGTGGCTTAAAAAAATGAAATTCCCCATCCATAATAACTTTACAATGTTTTATAGTCTGACATGTTGTTAACAGTATATTATCAGCTCAGATATAAGAGACTTTACACTCAACTAAACATTAATATACTTGGCTTATCTTATAATCCCCTACTCCCTACCTCTACCAAATTTAATTCACTTTTCATCTTAAAAAGTAACTATTTTGAATTATACAATGAGAGAGAAATGGTGGCGGTAAAATTCAACAGTCGGCAAAGTTGAAAGAAACAAAATAAAAATATAAAAAAGAATAAAATTGAATTTCTTTATAGTATGTGGTTTGAGAGATGAAACTAATATGTATTTATCCATAGATATACCAAGTTAAAAGTCTCTCTTACCCGATATATTTAGTAGTTAGTTTCCACAGGACAAGATTTCTTGCTTTCAGCAATGGGAATCCATCCTAATTTTGTACTCTTCACCAGAAGACTTTGTTTGGGGACCACTAAGAAGTAATAGGGCATAGCATAAGCATTTATTGGAAAAACCAGCTCTTGTTTATTTCATAATTATACACTTGACATTTAGAAACTCCTGCTTGTTACTAATCGCTTAATTAGGTACCCCAAAGTTCATAAAAAATCATAGGTTTAACTTCAGCTTAAAATATCCTTTAACTCCTCTTGCTCTGAAATTCGATCTCCTCCACTGTACAGTACACACAATTACAGCCTTGACAAATGATTGCTGACGCTAATAGACCTCATTTAAAGGAGAGAAATCTAAACACGCAACGACCTGGTGTTTTTTTCAATCTGTGTCCATGGAAAGAAGGTGTGGACCAGATAAATCAATAATGACGGAGAAAAAAACCCGCACACAATCCCTAATTGTTGATTTTATTCAGCAAATCATTAAATAAAGCTTGCACTAATGGAGATTTACATAAATAGTCTGAATGGTGAGTGACCTTCAGGAAAATTACTATCGGGACAAAGGCCTTTGCACCTCTCTCCAAGGGGTTTGACAAGGGCATAACTCTCAGCTGCACATCTTCATTATTACCGGTTTCATTTAGGTCACTAGGATTTTCCCTAACTATATATAATTCTTAGTAAAGCAAACAGTATATTTGATGAGTTTTGGCAGTTACAAACACACATACACACAATGCCCAAAACAGTTATGCCGGGGAGTGCCACTCCTGAAAAAGCTCTGGGGTTTGGTCTTGTTTTCTTATGAACAATCGCTAATCTATAGAGAAAGCAAGAATGACTTGAACCGTAAAAGGGTACTATGGAAGTGTAGCATATTACTCTAAGTCAATACTTTCCCCGCATGAGTTTCTAAAAATGATGAACCCTAGTTCATCAATATGCGTCACAAAAAAGAGCTCTGTGGGCAAAAGAATATGAAATATGATGCCTTCAACATTCCCTCTTAGATAGTCACATTAGCATATTACATCCTATAAGCATATTAAAGGCTCTGAAAAGCCCTGCAGTAAAGCAACCTAGGTATATGTAAGCAGATATTTTTTCCCAAACTAACGTATTACTATTCCACTTTGGGGAACTATGTTCTAAATTAGTAATCTGAGGTTGGGTTTTCACTGTGCATGATAATCCTCAACCGAACACTGTCTGTTATGAAGGTTATTTACCAAATACTCACTATGATTAAAGCCTTATTAGGAAAAAGAGATAAATAAGGTAGGATCTTGATCTCCAGGAGCTTACACTCTAGTGGGAAATCTAGCATGCATATCCCAAACTAAATGTACCTTGGTAAACGGTATGTGAGACAATTGCCATAGCTAAGTTAAACAGGAAAGGTTTCAGAGTCTGTGACATTTCAAACTGAATCTTAATGAATGGATTGAATTTCATTTGGGAGGAGATGGGGATTGCAAATTCGAGGTACAAAATAAAAGGGCAGGAAACTCAAGGTATTATGGAGGATGATGACTAATTGGCTGGGGTAGAGATTTCAGGTAAGACCCTGCAGGTTAAAAGTCTGGAAAGTTCCCCTGCAGTTTTAAGTACAGGGCAGATGATGGGGGTTCCTGAATGCAAGCCTAAGGAAGGTGGGGTTTGCTAGGGAGGCAGCGTAGAGTAACTGCGAAGGTACCATAATTACAGCTCTGGGCAGAATGGTTTTCAGTGCTGCCCTCGGTATGAAACTGCAGCAGACTGAGGTGTCTCGCCCTCTGCTTGGATCGCAGCAATATATAATTTAAGGTCTTACATCCTTTTATGAAGGTTCAGAGAGCTATCCATTTTATCAGAAATGTTCATAAGCAATCAAGAGACTAGAAAATTATGGTTTGGAATAACAGAGAAAGGTGATAAATTTCTGCTATCTTTCATGCATCCAACCTGATAGCAACACAAATGAGAAAACCTGGAAATAGCGCCCTGTGACCCCCGACTCACCCGGGATAGTGGCCATGGAACGGCTCTGCAAAACCGGTCACACTAATTTCACAACTGCAACTTTTACTGGTTATGAGATTACCTTTATCCTGCAAGAGCTGCACAATGTTAAAAATCCACATGGGGCAGAAGAATTTCATATGAGAAACACGTGGGTTAAAAACAAACAAGTAACCAAACTAGCAATTTCACATACTTAAAGATCAAAACAGGAAACACACGATTTGATATTTAAAACCCAATAACTGTTTGCTTTAGAAAACACTTTACCGCAATTGCCTTCCTGTCTAATGCAGTAGCTTATGTAACGAGGAATCTATAATTGTGTTTGCTAGGAGAGTAAAAATGGTTGAAATGAGACATGGAGAATTTTTTAATATTATAGTAAAATATAGGTAGTCAGTGTCCACAACACCAGGATAGCTCATTTCCTATATGGGGCATTTCACTGGAAAATTAAACAGTTTTATCTGTGAAGCATTCTATGAACTTTCAAAATGACTGACCACAGTTTGAAGTCTAGACTAATTAGAAGAGTTGGGATAAACAGAGATTTGGGTTCATTTACTTTACTAACTGAAGAGCACTCTTTTTCCTTCTGGTCCTTTCTGCTAAAAAATCATCCTGAAATGAATTCATCCATAATCTAGCCTCATCAAGTGCTTTATCTAGATCAGTGATTCCCAAACACCAAACTGGCCCCAGACTGGCTCTATCCACATCATCTAGAGAATTGAAAACTGTAGGTTCCTGGACTGCTCCTCCGGACCGCCCACCACCCCCTCCCATTCTGATTTTGTGTGGGTCTAAGGGAAGTTCCAGAGATATTTTTTAAAGACCCTTGTTTTGGGAACCAGTAATATAAATGATAATTAGATGTCTCTTAGATGTTTTACAATATCAGAAGGGCCATAAAATCTCAGGATTTTAAGTAGCTGCTGTGTCAGAGATCTTGCTAGGTAGATACCAAACCCTATTTATCCCCCCCTTGGGAGAAGCGCTGGACTACATTTCCCAGAGTCCCTTGCAGTTAGGTGGGGTCATGTGTCTGAGTCTCTGCCAATGGAATGTGGGCAGAAGGACTGCATACCACCTTTAATCCTGGCCCCTAAAAACTTCCCAGAGAATCTTCCAGTTTGGCTGCCTCCCTTTGTTTGCCAGTCAGGTTCCTTAGATTCAGTAGAAAATGGAGATTCTAGAGGAGTATCAGAGCCACAAGACAGAAAGAGCCCAGGTATCTGAATGAGTGTGTGGACCAGGGCAGCTACCCCTCCCCACCACGACTGATTCCCATGGTATTGTGAGATGGACAAGAAATCGACTTTTATTATGATGAGCTATAAAGATGCAGAGACTCTTTGTCACAAACATTAGCTCGCCCTTACTAATACAACCCCCTTAACATTTGTAGCAGACTTTGCTGTTGATGAAGAGTTACAAAATCAGAAAGAGACATACTCATATTTTAACATTTAGTTATAGATGTAAAACATCTATCTATAGATGCATAACATCTAAAAGAAAACTTTATATGAGCATATTTTTCTGTGGTTTTCTTCTTCCTCCTAAGAATGGAATACATGGGGAAAAAACACAAGAAAACATCTGGCTAATTGAGAGTTCCAGGTAATAAGATTTCAGTTTAATAAGGCTTTATAATAGTTGCAGGAATATAAACCAAATATAGCAATAGATAAATCTGAATTGTCAAAGACCACAAGGACACAAAATAAAAGCCTGTGAAAATTTAACACTTAATAAAATCACACAACCTGAAGAGTATTCAAAAGGTCATGATATTTATCTACTTTTGAAAAATTCTGTAGGAAGAAATTCTACCACTGAGCTCATCATTGTCATCACTTTGGAGGTAGTTTTACAGCATAGTGTTAAGAGGGCAGGTAGGGATTGGACAGAGCTGAGTCTAAATCCCAGCTCTTCTGCTTAGCAATTGGGAAACCCTGAGTAAACTCTCTGAGCCTCACTCTCCCCATCAGCAAAATGGTGGTCACATTACCTACTTCCTGGATTGTTATGAAATTTAGATGGGCTCTAAGGCAGTATACGGCACACCATAAATACTTAAAACTTGCCTATATTAGTATCAGTTGCAACATGCCTTCTTTGTGTAGGACGAGTTATTGTCTACATGCATAAGTAAGATCTTGAGAATTCAAGAGCCATAACTAGCTTATTGTTAACCCAAGAGAAAGAAAGATGAGAGGCCTGGTAATAGCTTTGCATGGAATGCTACCTCGGTATATACTGTTCTTGGAAAGCAACTAGTGTGCTAATTAATGTCTGTGCCTCTTAATCCTTCCTCTGCAGACCATGAAGACCAGTGAATCCTGGGCAAAGATCACTGGTGCTTGAAGCTTCTCTAAAAATGGTGTAAAACTCTCCACCTTCTTAGAGAGAGGAACCAGGTGTCTTGTCATGGCTATCCAGTCTGATCAAGCCTGAGCTGCTGGTGCCCTTCATAAGGTGGCCCAGCTCAAAAATGCCTCGTCTACCCGAGGGAGCAGAGATCATTTGATGGTGGCACCTCCCTCCCTCCCCGTGGCCAGCCAGAGACAACAGGGGGAACTTGCCACAGCATTTCTTTTGATAAGCTACTGAGGAGAAACAGTGTCGCCTCAGTTTTCTAAGTTTTGGTTTGAAAATTGAATTCAGGAACTTGTCAACTCTGACAGCAGAGCTTTTAACACTGAGTTCAAAAACAATCTGCTTGTACTTTATAAAATCAATCCTCTGACTTCAGAGCAGAAGGATTTTCCAAAATCTTCACTATGGAAAAAATGAAACAGTTCAGTTTTTCTTCTTTCCAATTAAACATGGGTTCTTAATTAAAGTCATCACATTTTTTTTCTCCTCCTGTCCCGGTTCTTCCCTGCTAAACTGTCTCAGCAAAGAGAACTTAATCCTACATTTCAAAAAGCAAGACTGGGTTCTCCATGTCAGTAAAGACCAAGGACAAAAACAGACAATGCACACAGGATCAATTGCAAGTCAACACTGCTCAAGTGACAGGACTCATGACACTTGGGATTTTAAAAATAATAAAAAGCAAAGCCTGTGGAAGAAATCCGTCCATACCTTAAAGTTACACAAGTCACACCTGGCAGCAGAGACTTCCATCGGAGGCCACAATGAAAGCTAAAATTACCGTGACTTAAAGGGATAGGTCTAAACATGGCAGGAAACCAAAGGTAAAACCACGATCCAATGACAGGTGGCAAAGGCCTGTCAATGCAGGAAAATTACATGGTGAAATTTATTTCTGACATTTTATTCACACAAGAACAACAGGACCCTGAAGTTAAACAATGACATTCTGAAAAAAAACACCTCCACGGATGACACTTCTTTCGTAGTTCAGCCTTCAGGGCATACACCCAAACCAGAATTTCATACGGCTCAGGTGTGTGTGGGAGGAGGGGGGAGGAAACTGGGAGAGAGCAGAGGAAGCCGGTGGGAGGGGGGAGTGCCAACATCTAAGCAAAGGGAGGATGCAGAGACAGTTCGTTTCTTCTCCTTCTCAAAGGACCTGAGCCTTCACTTCATAGATTTTTCTTAAAGTGACATTTGAAAGGTGCTGCAATCATCCATTCATTTGGGCTCTGTTTGGCCTTTAAATGTAATATTTCAACTGAGAGTTCAAGCTGGTAGGGGGTTGAGATGTTTTCATGAAATGTATCCAAGCCAGACAGTTCCTATTGTCAAGAAGACCCTCTTGAAGAGGAGAAGCCCTAAAATTCACCACTCAGGCTAATCTTATTACTCAGGCTCAGAGGCACCAGCCTTCCAAACTGTCCCATCTTTCCTAGCAGGAAGGTATTGAAGGCAAGTAATCCTTCCATTCCAGAGAAATACAGTGTGTGTGAGGAGGAAAGGGTGTGTATCTCACAGCTGTTTCCATTTACCAACATTGGAAATAAAGGGAAAATGCTTTATAGTGATGGGGAACTCAAGAAAAATGGAGCCCCAACAAATTCCAAAGGCAGGCTCTAAATTTTAGTTGCTTATTTGTCGTTGCCTTCTGTTTAAATGATGACCATTATTATTTTTATTAATATTTATTTTAAATTTGTTTTAAAATGGCTTCAACAATGGATTTTAATTCTCACTAATATGCTATATTAGAAGTCAATTACTAAACTATAAAAAAGCAACAGAAGGGATTTACAGCATAACACACACACACACACACACACACATACACACACACACACACATGCCCTCCAAAAACTTCCCTTCTGTTTTCTTTCTCTTTAGATAATAAACACAACAGCTTACAATTCCAGGTGATGCTGAATGGCCCATGCGCCCTCCCCTAACCCCAGCACATACATAACTATTTCAAAAAGGTGATTACGCACAACATCTTACTTCCCACCTGAAACATCAGACTAGAGAGGTTGAGTTTCCCCAGTGAATCTCAAAAACACAAAACAGGATGTTTAATTTGTTTAAATTTCCAGAGCAATTTACTGGAGACAAAAATAAAATACCGTGGCATTTTGCTGGCATCTTAAAAAAGAAACCTTCTCTGAGAAGCACAATGAACCTCCTGAGATCTCCAACACGACCCCTCTATTTTGTATGCTCGCATAGTTTTCATGATTCTGTTCACTGAAGAACAGTTTAACATATTCCAACCCATGCACTTCGTAAAAGGGAAGCTTCTGACAAAACAGGTCTTTTCACAAGAAAGCCCCTAAAGCCTCCAACAGCTGAAGAGGCTCAGGCAACCACCCACACTCTCCTGGTCCAGCCTTGGTAATCAAGAAACTGCTCCCTGCATCGTCTTAATTTGAAAAAAATTAGAGTGCCAGGCTAGTGTCAGCCCTGAGCTTTAAAATCTTTAAAGAAAACTTCTATGCCTACAAATAAGGTATGGCCATAGATGGTTTCATTACCTTGAAATGAAGCTGGAAATGGGAATGATTTTTTTTAAAAGAAAAATTATTCATCGGTAGCCCCTGGCTTCCACATAGGGCACAGTAGCCCAAGAAGGTCAAAAGCAAGCACAGTTTCAAAGATAGCAGGTCACTTTCTGTTTTTTTAAATCCTACTGTTTGACATTTGCACTTGATCTGCTGCCATTGATACCCTACCATCCTGGAAAACTTCATTTCCCTGTTTGGGAAAGAGTTCTCAAGTTATCTGTCAGGCTATTGACTCTCCTTGCCATTGCAGTGGTAGAAACTTGAGAATGCATGGGGTTCTCTGTTCTACTGCTTGTGCTTGCTCTAATTTGACTCTCAACTGCCACATAACTACTTAGCAACCCTAGATAGGATTTATAAGGCACCATCTGTTTATGAGGTGTCATTTGACATACATATGTTAACAAACCATCAGCTATTTCACATCAGCTTAGAGTTCTTTGATTGCAGGCAACAGAAAATCACCCTGGCTAATTCAGTCAGAAAAGACTGTATGAAAAGGGTATAATGGAGCTTGCAGAATAGATATAAAGGCTGGAGATTTGGCTCAGGGAAAAAAGTAGGAGCCCAGAAAGGTTTGAGGTATAGCCAACAGGAACAACTTAATAGCCTCGGTGAGGCATTGCTATTGACATGAATGCATGCAAATCATTTTGCGGTTTGTAGCTTATACCACATCACTGATGCTTCAGTGAACCCGAAAGCAAAGTCTAGGTTGGCTTAGATCAGGGTTTCTCAACCTCCGCACTACTGACACTTTGGACTGATCATTCTTTGCTGTAGGGGGCCTGTCCCTATGCATTGTAGGCTATTTAGCAGCATCACTGGCCTACGCACTTGATGCCAGTAGCATTCTCTCTAGTAGAACCAAAAATGTCCCTAGACATTGCTAAATGCCCCCCAAGAGGCAAAATCATCCCCAGTTGAAAACCACTGGCTTAGACTGAATCACAAAACTGCCCATCTCATGGTTTCAGAAAGGCCAGCTGCTTTGATGTACAATCGCATTAAGACAAAGGGAAGTTGGATAAGTCTCCCAAAAGCAAATGAGGATACCATTCCCAAAAGATAGGTGGATTAATGCCTCATGTCTATTTCCACATTGGTAAGCAGAAAGTCCTAGAGGAAATTAAACCCGAAGCATTGCTGAAGGCAAAAATGACAAAACTGAAGCTGTCCTACTTCCGGCACAGCCTGAGAAGGCAGGGTTCACTGGGAAAGAAAATAATGCTGGGGAAAAGAGCAGGCAGCCAGAAAAGAGAAGACCAAATATGAGGTGGGCTGACTGCGTAAAAGAGGCCACAGGCATGAGTCTCTGCGGCCTGAGCAGGGCTGTCGAGAACAGGACACTGTGGACATCTCTCAGGCACAGGGTCACCAGCCAACTCAACGGCATGTAACACACATGAGCAGAAGTTAAAGAAGGTTAAGTTTTCCAGCTCATGAATTCCGAGAACAAAAAAGAAAACGTGAAAATTAAGAAACTTCTGAAAACATGGTAAAGAAAGTGCGCCGAACGCTGCATCAGCCCTTCACGATACCGTGCGAGCGGGCATGCTTGTCCGGGAAAAGCAGAGCCCGAGTGACATGGGTGTGCTTTCCATTTTTTATTCAAACTTTCTATGCTTCCCTATATATTTTTAAATCCTGCCACATCTTTTCCAACTCTCGGTATCTAGGAACGTGTGGTAATTGACATGGCCAATTTAAAGGAAACAGATTCCAAATCCCAGAGAACACCCTATGCATCTCTGTATTAATTAGTAGGTTAACTCTGCTGGTTCCAACATGGTGCTAATAAGGTCCAGAAACATGAATCCCACCCTCATGCCATATGGGCTTGTTCAACAGCCAGCCTGGAGCCCCTCTCCAACCAGCCAACTGATAGCTGAGTATGGCTACTGGTGGGGAGAGGCAGGCGAGAGGATAGATGCAAGCAACCCAACCCACCCCTACTGCTGGAGCACCTCATATGGCGTATTCCCCCAGGAGCAGGGTTGTCTTATCCTTACGGGACACAGAGCACAGCCCACACCAATCATGGGACTCCTCTCCAAACACCCCAACATGTGAAGCTACATCTTTTCCTCTCTCCTTTCTGGCTCACACCTACTGACATGCGTTCCCTCAGCCGCTCCCTCTCCCTTCTACTCATTCACGTTTCTTTAAAAACTGGTGCAGAGCTTCATCTCCAATCTGCATGACTAAATTCCCTGATCCCACCCTCAGCAGCAAGGCTGGGCTTGTCTCTTCTCCCATTATTATTTCTGACAGCCCCAAAGAAATTACTTCATATTTATTTCAGTCTCCTTTTTCAGACAGTCTTAAAAATCAATTTCAAAATTTTTCTTCTTGATCCTGTCATTTAGCACTGAGATGGCCCAAACTGATTCCTTGGGAGCATGAGCCTTTCTCCCTTGTCCTTCCAGCCTGTCAGCTTCACTTTGTGAGTCTGTTCTGGCACCATACAAGTTGGCTTTCATTGCAGGCTTGTTGTTTTTCACTAAGAAATGGGGTGGGTTTTTTTTTTAGCTATATTTGTAGAACACTTTTCAAGCACTTTGAAAAACAACAGCAGTAAAAGAATAGACAAAATACTTTGGCTAAGAGAAAAATCAGACTCAATGGGTAAAAAAAATAAAATAAAAAAGGAAAGACTTAAAATTGCGATTATTCTAAAACCTTCAAAAGGGCCCCTTTCAAGCCTCCACTTTCCAAACAGCAACTTAGAAACAGTAATATCACCTGATTTATTAGCAAAAAGGAGACATTAAAATAGCCATTCATGTTCAGATGCTGAAACCTGCAAGGAAGCAAGAACAGGAAGAAAAGGGTCTGAAAGAGAAGAAAAGGTAACGGGCAGCTTTTATAAAGAAGAAAAAAGTTCTTTGTCTTTGCTGCCATTCCGTGAACAGTCTGGAGAATTCAGTTCATTGTTATTGTTGCTGCCCATCTTCCTTGCTATTGTTTTGCTTTTTCAGGATGTCTTGAATTCTCCAAGTAACATCATTAGAGAACTGAAGAGGTCAAAACCACCGGGAGGCGGGGGAACCTAACCAAATGAAACCTTTCTTGAGCATTTTTTTTCTATAGCCTGTGTTTTCTCTTCTTAGAGAACAGAGGCTAGAAATGCTACAGACATGAAACTTTTGAAAAGCTCTGGACATGCCAAACTGTCCTCCAACTTGATAACCATAACTGATTTTTGCTCTCACTTCTTAAGATTATCACTCTGCTATATGGGTAATTCCACCAGCTTGTTATTTCATATCCTGATGACCCTTTGCCCACCACGACTCAGACCTGAAAAAGAAAATATTGGCTAAGCTAGGAAATAATCTGGTTTTTTCTTATGGGATCAAAGAAATAAAAAATCATTCTTTCTAGGACTGTGGAACATCAAACATCAGGACTTAAAAGTGTCACCTCAGGAATTAACAAACTCCAGAAGATGCATCCAGCCTCCAACCACTTTCTGAGACTGAAGATAAATCGTAGGAACCCATCCACATCACAGCAAATGTAATCAAACAGACTTCAAAAATGCACAGTGTGACTTGCGGGAGAGTACCCTTTCTCTTTTCTGCCTGCCAAACGTGTGGTCTTTCTGTGCAGAGCAAGTGTCCTTCTAGTGCCACCAGGAGGCCACTTACATGAAACATCATAGCACTGCCCTGTCCTTTAGGCTCCGATTGCATGAAGTCTGCCCCTGACTAAAATGGACTAAAAATGACCTAGCATAACCAAGTGAAGGTGATGGTCCATTTTTGAACATTTACTGAGCATCAATCCACCTGTAACACTGACCCTGACTAGGGATTTACTCCTCTACCTCGATGTCCAGGTAACCAAGGGATGCTTTGACAACAAGAAGAAATTGTTTAGATTACTGACTTTTTAAAAACAAGTAAATAAATGACTCATCTTTGGAGACTGGTGGTAGACAAGAGAAGGAAAGCTTTAACCTAGATCTTCGACTAAGCCATATACAGTTCTGTCAGATTTCAAGCAAAAAGCAATAGAAGAACATCCATACTTTCAAATTAGGTTATGATTCACTTTACCAAAGGGTCATTTATTTTACTAAGAGACTGACTTCTAATTTCCTGCAAATAACATTAGTTCTTTGAATATATTTCTAATTGAATTAGAATTATTAACATTTCTAGGCTCAACTGTCAGAGACAGAAAATCAGAACTACTCACATCCTGTAATTAACACATGTCCCTAGGCTGAAAGTCCCAGAAATAGGGCCCTGCCCGAGATGGCACACCCTTCATCTACTGATGCCACCCATTTAACTTGCTGGTCACCATCTCACATCTCCTTTTGGCGCTTCAGCATTTGTGAAACCATCTCCGATTCTAATATACAATGTGTGCGCTGTGAGCTCCCGGCAGAATCACAGAGCATTTGCCCTGGCAGGTGACTTTAGATGTCAAAGCCTCCCTTCCAGGTCAGGGGTCCCATGGACACAGGCCTGATCCCTCTGCTTAAGCGTAGTCCCTGGCAGGAGACGGCGACTTCCCAAGGTTCTCATGAGTTCCCTGCTTCAGCGGTATCGGATCTCGTACGGAACGATTCACATTTACAGACAAACAAGTGAAGTTCATGAACTATGAATGGGGGAGCACTTTCGGTGAAAGCATGTTTTTATTTTAGTCATCTCTGTTCTGCAGGAGCATTGGGTTTCCTTACCCTGCCATTTCAAATGTTCTTTGTAACTTCACCTTCATTTCAATTCTTTCCACTATACTAGTCTCAGATTTATTATCTGATTCAGAAGGATGGCAACACCAAAAATCCCAAATATTTATGATAAATGTCTTGCAAATCACCTATCAGGTTACTGCAGCCCATTCACCTAAGGAAACGCCGAGAGTGCCACAAGTTTCAAGGAAACAGTGGAGAAATGCACCCTGCACGTCACAAATAGGAGTGGGTCCAGGTCAACAGCGCCACAGTCTAACGACTAATCAACAGCTATTTGTGGGAGGTCACTGTGGTCTAACACTGGGCTGGTTACTATGATGGAAGAAAAAAAATATATATCACACGCAGGTCTTTGCTGTCCAAGATCTTTCACCAACCGGCTCACTGGGGAGATAAGACAAATAGACAAGGCCAAGGAATAAATCGTTAAACTAACATTTAGTTTTTGAATTGAAAGAGAAAAGGGATAGATAATTTGTGGATTTGCTAATTACAGTACTTCCGAGCCATGCACATTAGCCCTGAATGGCCCATCCATGGCTTAACCTGACTTCAGAGATATTTCATCAAGGCCTCTCAGTTCCTCCACTTGCGGAGTGACGCCAATTCAGACTCCTGGTTGCTTCCAGAACACCCGCTGAGTGGTGGCTGCTCTGGCTCTTTCCCATTTTATGCGAAGCAAATGTGAAAGTTAAACACTCTCAACACCTATCCTGTATTAGTTTCTAAATTTTCCGTGCCAACATGGAAATAAGCTTCCAAAACCTAAAACTCGTTTCATATAAATAGATGTTAAGCAGTTTTAAACACTTAGAGTCCCTTTTACATCCAGTTGCCAGTTTGCGTGTGTGTAATGTTAACTGAAAGGAAAAAAAAAAAAGAAGGGAAAAGAAAAATAGCCCAAAGTGAGTAGCAAGTGAAAGCTTGAAAGAAAACACAAGGAATTATATATGTAAATCATTTGCATGAATCCTTAGCTGTCCCTCTTAGATTTCAGTCTCTCATGATTCAATTTCACACTAAACACAGCAGAGATATCTGACACAAAGAAGAGAGAGGATGAATTGTTTCATGTACACTCTCGATGAAAATAACCCTATTCTTTTCTGAGCAAATTCATGTCAATCTCCCCTCCTTTGCAGATGAATAAAAGCATCTTTAAATAAAAAGCCACCATACATTTTGATGTTGCAAAAATAAGTCCCCCCAGATGTTTTATGTAGCTTCAAGAGTAAAAAACTTCCAAAGCATTTACTTAAAAGATAATACCAGATGCTACAAGAATATGTTGGGCACTAAATCCAAACAATATTGTATAGAAGATATAGCACATTTCACACTTTGTTTAAGGAGACCTTGAACATTGAGTACAATCACTTGGAAATACAAAATTAGGATGAAGCAAATAAACTTTGAATTTTAAAAAAATTAAGGGGTGCTACTTCTATCTGTCTGGAGTTATTAATTAAAAATAGAATCAGAGAGATTTTTTAAGTGGGCAAAATAAAAAATTGGGTTTAATTCTTCATTTTATAAATATTATAAATATTAAATATTGAAAACAATAGGATACTATACCATGTAAATGAACATTAAAATATATTAGGTAAAAATATTTCAAGTTTGAATCCCAAAAATCACAATTATAGTCTCCTTTTTTTGGCAAAACTGAAGGAACATACAAAAACAAATTTTTTTTTGAGACGGTTGTGCCCTCTGGAGGTGGCACTTGGGAATTGACTAAATCTTCACTAAAGGGATAACAATGACTTTCCTGAAGATTTGAACACCCACTTGGAAATGCAAAGAAGGCTTAAAGATTTCATTCATGTTCTTTGCTTTCTGTCAAACCAGCTTTCAATGAATACTAATTCAGAATTTCAATTTAGAAGAGTTCAAATGAGTGCAAAACATTTTGGTGGAAGGGATTAAAAGTTTGTGTTCAATATCTGGAATGCAATGATTAGGGACGTGCCGAATATTATAAAAAGAAAGGAGTTCCAAACCAAATGTCCTCAAGAGCTCTTTTGGTGAGCTGCATGGGAGCAGGTGGCCTACCCTCTTCTTACCATATTTTCCAACACTCCAGGAGAGAACCAAATCACCTAGACCAACAAACGTGTTTATCCTATCTTCTCAGAATAAACTCACCATCTCTCTTATTTTTCCTTTGACCAGTTTTTTATATTTCATCCCAAATAATGGAGCTAAACTTCCCCACTGAGGGAATATAGTATTTCAGTTGGAGAAGTAAGAGAGAAGTGTTTCTTGTGGGAGTTTTAGCGATGGAAAGTACTAAAGTTGGCTTTGTCTATTTGGAATTTCAATAGACAAATATATATATAAGTAAATGAAGGATCTCGTTATGGGGGAGGGGAGAATCGAAAACAAAAGAACCCTACATGTTGTCCTTACTTGATGTGAAAACCAGAACAAAACCACCACTTCTAAAGAAAGAATGAAGACTTCTTCTTGCTTGCAAATTGGCCTTCGATGTGGGTGAATGTTTGTCTCTTTTTTAAAAAGAAGTGGGGAAGGCACTGAAAGAATTGAATAAGGCTGATGCACCGCGAGAGAGTAGACTTACTACACTCAGGGGTAGGACAGTACACCCAAATATCCGAGGGATGCCGTCCTCTTAAACACTTTCCTGCTGTCCTCTGAGCCCGGCCTGCGTCAGGCAGGCTGCAACATACGTTCTGAAAAAAGGAAGCGAAGATGATCGTCCTGCTTCCAGTTACCTGCATCACGGGTTCTGGCCGTCGGTCCAAAGGCAGCCTCGCTCTCCAATCCCACTCCCTCCCCTCTCCCTGGAGGGAAGTCAAGGACCCAGAGTTACTAGCACCTGGTCCTCACCAGTTTCCACCTGCCTCAGGTTCCAGTCCACCAGGGCAACTCTTAACTCAAAGTTCCCCCGCCCCTTGGCCGCGCCCCTTGTCTCCAAAGTGCGCCCCCTTCCCCAAACGCCGATTCCTTAAAGAGGCCCAGGATGACGCCCCCGAAACTCACCGGTGATATCCAGGTCCCACTGAGGGAAAGGCTCAGCATCCCCGAATGTGAAGCAAACACGTAAGGACCCGCAGGTAGTAAGAGGTCGACGGCAGCAGCCTGAACCCGGCTTCCCGCCTTCCCGGGGCCGCGCACCTGTGCGTCCGTCCGCCGGGCCGCTGCGCCCCCGGAGCGCCGACAGAGGGCGCCCGCGGCAAGTTTCACGGCCCCAGACCCGCCGGCCGCCCCTGGTCCCGCGCCTGTGCCCCGAGGGAGCCAGTGCGGGCTAATGAGTAAGGGAAACTAGGCTTTGGCCATAAGGGACGAATTTCCTAAGTTCTCTGAAGCTCTTAAGAAAATAATGATAACCTTGATATCTGAGCCACAACTGTCAGTTATGACTCTATATGCATTCGTTTGTACACAATAAATGTGCCTTGAGGTCCCCGCCGATTTCCTAGCACTAGGATACCCTGGCAATCCAAGTGGACCTGGTCTCTGCCCTCTTGGAGTGTACATTCAAATGGGATTTACCTTGGATAGCAGAGATGAGATCAAGCATGTAGACCTCTTCGCTCAGCCCCTAGCTCCTGCTCCTCCCTCGGGAAGTGGTGCTTACTATTATCAGGTGCATCGACTCAACCACCTTCTGCAGGAGAGGGGGGTGCTTCACTCCTGGGTCCCCCTTGGCAGAGCACAGCCTTCCCTATATCAGTAGTCCCAGGAGAGCTTGATGAATAAACGAAGTGGTTGAATGAACCATCCCCGGCTTCCTGGAAGAGGGTGGCAGTAACGGAAGAGGGTGCCATCATGAGGCAAATACTACCGGGGCTGGCATAGAACCTTAGCGGTGACCTTCGTTCTGGGGAGAGCTTTGCGTCTCTAAGGGACAGACCCCCTCTCCCAAGGCGGGGCGGGGGCGGGTGGGGGCGGTGGTAAGGAGCATCTCCCACTAAAACAGGGGCGGGCGGGCTCCGGGAACTCCCTCCAGCAACTCCTTCCAGCGCAGACCCTTCTCATTAAAAGTTTACCATGGCGTGTTGAGTGTGAGCTATCTGCTACCCATCTGCAGGAGTAGGAATGGGGCCCAATGCTGGAGTTCAGAGGATACAGGGAATATACTGAGGGCCACAGGGAAGAGAGGCATCGACGCCGACCCGTGACGCCTCTAGCCTGGCAGCAGTTAGAAGTGGAGAGGTCGAAGAGACATGCCTGGGTTCAGAGCGCCGCTCTGCCACTTCCTCCCCTTGCCACTTCCAGACATGTTACTGAATCTCTATTTCTGCAGCTGTAAAAGGAAAACAATCAGATTTCCATCAGAGTTGTTGTAAGCATTCGATGAGACAACAGGTGTACATCAAGTGCTTAACACAGCATCTGTATGGTAAGAGTAAAATAATTGGGAAAACATAAAACCTACCCAACACGCAGCTTGGAGAAGGAAGAGTTGCTATTTCTCCCATAGCATCTACTGGGTACCCAGAACAGTGCTGGGAGCTGTGGGATTTACAGGTGTCCATAAAGCATTAATGTCTTATCCTGAGCCAAATACAATCTACTTGAAAGATAAGGCAATTTATCCAGCAAACGGCTGCACTTCCATAGAGAGATAGATTGTGAACACAAGAGTTCTCTTTCCCAGGAAGGACTCTTCACCCAGGACCCGCAAGCACTTAGCCTCCCCACGTGTTCAAGCCAAAGCTCAAAAGTCTATGTCACCTCAGCACCTGGCTGTACCATGACCAGAACCTACATGGCAGCAGGATATAAGGTCCGGGAAGTACCACACACACAGAAACCAACCCATAGGACCCTCAGTTAGTGACACCCAGAATGCTAAACCGACAATCGGGAAGATTCCGTATACTTCTGTCACATAAGAGTAAATATCAAATGAGACAGCCTTAGAGGAATTGATGAAACCAAAGACTGTACAGGGTGCTGTATTAGTTTCCTACAGCTGCTGTAACAAATTACCACAAACTTAGTGGCTTCAAACACATTTATTTTCTCATGGTTCTGGAGGTCAGAAGTCCAAAATCCGTTTTACTGCGCTAAAACCGAGGTGTCAGCAGGAGCACATCCCTCTGTAAACTCTGGGGCAGAATCCATTTCTTCGCCTTCTCCAGCATCTAAGGGTTGCCTGCATTGCTTGGCTCATGGACCCACATCACTCTGAACTCTTCCTCAATCATCGCATCTCCCTCTCTCACGTCGACATTCCTGTGTTCCTCTTACAAAGACCTTTGTGTTTACATTGGCCCCACCTGGATAATCCAGGATACTCTTCCTATGTCCAGATCCACAGTTGAATTACATCCGCAAATTCTCTTTTTCCATGTAAGGTAACATAGTCACAGGTTTGGGGGATTAGGATGAGGAGATTTTGAGGCGACTAGTTCCCTGAATAAGATGCATATGAGTAATTCCACCCCTCCCCGCTCCCTGCCCCAAGTGATTCAGGGGGAAAAAAAAATACTGATCTCTTGTCCATTTACCTGGTCAAGCTCACAAACAACTTGGGGATTAAACATATTTTTATTGAAGTAAGTTTGTTGAAGTTTAGCGAGAAAAAGATACTTTTCTCTTAACATCACAAGAGAATAATTCATCATTAAAATCTGTTTTTAAATGCAATTGGTAGGGCACCACTTAATAAGATTTGAAAACAGAACCTATATTTTAGTAACATACTAGCTTCCTTCACTTCAGTGTTTGCAAACTATGAGGATCACTAACACCTATATTTCCCCTACCCTGTTTTTAACTATTCTTTAAATTGACTTGATACTGTATTTTTTGACAGTTCAGTGACAGACACAAATTACTTTACTGTTACCATGGTGACTAAGGGACCTCCAACTAGAGGAAAATATTAAATTAAAAGGAAAAATTGGCATTAATAAGTCATCATCCAAGTGTGATCAGGTGTCAACTGGTCAAGCTTTGGGAACTTTTCCAGTAAGGACCCTTGAATCGGCCAGCCAGCAGGGCAAGTCACCAGTGTAAACAAGAATGGTTGTCTCCTGCAAGAAGCAATTGTTTGAAGTTTCTAGAACCTTCTACTCACCCCTACTTACGCATCTCTTGTATTTGGATGCCTCCTTTGTTTTTCATCTCCTCCTGCTTTTCCCCTTCTGAACATATTAGTTACTATGGAAACATTGGTGTGAATGTCAGAAAGCTGGGCTCAGTAGTGCTTCATAAAGTCAATTTATAGAATGGTCTGACATTTATCACATGTTTGGGAAATTTAAAGAATTTGTAATATTTATGATCATGGACAGGGTTGGGTGGTAAACAGTGTGCTATATATGGATTTTAAAATTTATTTTATGTACACTGTGGAAACACTAGGTTTTGTCTTTTGGATGAAGAATAGCAACAAATACAAAAGTCTGGTTTGGGGTTTAAAATTGGGTTCATTTTCCATCATTTCAGGAAGGCTTTCCACTTTCTAAGTTTTCAAGGCTGACTGGAATCTCTTGTGTCAAAATAAATGCTTTTTGGAAAAAAGAAATCGTGGTTGGCTTATTTTTTGAACTTTAATCTGACAATAAGACAAATGGTATTATCCATAATAATGTATATAATTCATGTGATTCTCAAAACAACCTGGTGAGGTAAATGATATCATTACACTTTTTTTACACAATAGGAAACTGAGGCACAAACAGGATGAGTAACTCATCCAAGTAAGTGGTGGAAGCAAAGATTCAGATCAAATCAGATGGGTTCCAGAGTCTATACTCTTAACCATCATGCAAAATAGCTTCTGTATGAAAAATTAAAATAATACTAACAACATATGAAGATAGAAAGCTTTGCGTTACCAGTTCTGAACTAAAACATATAATCTAGGTATCGACTTTATTACCTTTCTGCCAATGTTGCCCAAAGCCTCAAAGCTTGCCACATTGTGAATGAGAGTTTGATGATGAGTTCAGCTTAAGTTTGATTTAAGTTTGATCCAGCCTCGTACATATTTTGCCATATATAAAAGCATAGCCCTGGCTGGTCTGGCTCAGTGGATTGAGTGCCCGCTTGCAAACCAAGGGTCACGGATCAGATTCCCAGTCAGGACACAGGCCTGGGTTGCAGACCAGGTCCCCATTAGGGGGCGCATGAGAGGCAACCACACATTGATATTTCTCTACCTTTTTTCTCCCTCCCTTCCCCTCTCTCTAAAAATAAATAAATAAAATCTTTTTAAAAAAAGAGTAATAATGTTTTTGCTATATAATCAGAAGGAAAGCTATAAAATAGCTGAAAAGAGATTGACTTCACTCCACCGTATTCCATCGGAAGAATTTTTAAGATTTTTTTTATTTATAGAGGAAGGGAGAGAGAGAGAGACAGAGACAGAGAAACATCAATTTTGCCAGTTCCACTTATCCATGCATTCACCAGTTAATTCATTCATTGGCTGATTCTTGTATATGCCCTGAGCAGGGAGCAAATGCCCAACCTTGGCTACCAAGTGATACTCTAACTGACTGGAGCTACCTAGTCAGGGCCATTAGAAGAATTTTAACTAAAAGAAAATCCAGTTTCAACCTAGGGGGCAACATTTATTCTTTGCCATCCAGCATTTCCCATTTCTGCTGGCAACCACTCCCAGCTTTTATTTGAGGAAGCTGCGCCTGCTCAGTTCACTTGCTTGCCCCTCCTGGTGTGGGAATGAATGATATGGCCCAGGCCTACCAATCAGCACAACTCAACTTCCAACGTCAATGACTGGTTCAAAGATCAGCATGTTGCCAGGTCAAAACCAATGAAACGCCAGAAGATTTTTGCCAGGATTGCTGGAACAAGTAGAGGTGATCTTTCACTTTCCTGGAAAACTTAAAGCGTGGAATGACCTGCTCCACCCATCTTTGCCACCACAAAAGGGTTAGCTGAGAGCCTACAGAGGCAGCTAGGCAGAGAGACTGAAAACTTTGGCCTGACAAAAAAACTGAAAGATGGAGAAGAGAACCCCAGCCAAAAGGCATCATCTGAGCCCTGAATACAGTAGTGCCCCAAATCTGTCTGCTAGACTTTTCAATTATTGAATCAATAAGTCACTGATGCTTTTTTGTTTAATCTGAACACATCTGAGATGGCTTACAACACACACAGAAAAGAGGCCTAATGGAGAAAACATGGAGCGTCTCCATCTTTTAAGGGCGGACACTGCATCATGGTCACCTTGTTCACAGACAGACAAACATACCCTTTTCTGAGATTCCAAAACCCACACTGCTGAAAACTCAAAGGCCCTTTGTAGCTCATTTGGTAACAAAGCAGACATGGCATGCATGGACAGGAAGCTATGCATAGTCTTTACTTATGCCACTTAATGTGAATATTCCTGTTTTGCTAAGAAACGACTAACGTGTGAGATTATAGGATGCCACTACCAAACCCACCAGAAGTATCAGACTATATAAAGAATATAAACTCTTATCTTTATTAAATCAAAAAAGAATAAATCCTGAAGTCCCGAGCATTTTCAATAAAAGACTGTGGACTTCCAGTCACAGGATAAACTGAATGAATAAACTGATAGATAAAAAGTGCTTAATCTCTGAATAGGATGGGCTATAAGGAAGCTAGCAATATTGTTGAGAACTACAAGATGAAAGCATTCATTATTCTAAAATCACATTGAAGGCAAAAGTATGCTTGCATGGCAGATAATAGACAGGCATCAAACATCAGACTGATAAATACCAAGACAAATTTATAAGAAAGAATATTTCACCTTTCTAAAATAAAGGTGAAAACCTTTATTATTTCTTACACAGATTTATCTTCCAAGCTTAAGCTGTATGGATGTGCAACATTTTGTTTACCCATTGATCTGTTGATGGGCATTTGGGTTGTTTTTACTCATATTTTAACTACTGTGGATAATGCCTCTATGAACATTAATGTACTTTTTTTTCTTGAACACCTGTTTTCAGTTATTTTGGATATATAGCTAGTAGTGTAATTGCTTGGTCATATGATATTTTTATATTTAACATTGAAAAACTGTTAAACCATTCTCTGTAGTGGCTGCACTATTTTATATTCTCACCAAAAATGTGTGAGGGTTCCAATTTTTCCACATCCTTGCCAACACTTGTAATTTTTGTTTTTTTAAAATCATAGCCATCCTAGTGAATGTGAAGTGCTGTTTCTTTCTGGTTTTTATTAACATTTGTGTAACTATTAATGATATTGAGCACCTTTTTATGTCCTTTTTAACTATTATATATCCTCTTAGGAAAAATGTCTATTCAAGTCCTTTGCCCATTTTTAAATTGAGTTGTTGTCTTTTTGTCTTTGAGTTGTACGTCTTCTTTACATATGTGTGACTAGGCCCCGAACAGATATATGATATGTAAATATTTTCTCCCATCCTGTATGTTGACATTTTACTCTCTTGATAGCATTCTCTGTTGCACACAAGTTTTTAACTTTGATGAAGCACACATTATCTTTTTCTATTGTTGTTGATTTTGCTTTGGTGTCGTAGTTAAGAAAACATTTACAAAATAAAAAGAAATCATTGCCAATCCAAGGTCGTGAAGATTTGCCCCTTCTTTCTTCTAAGAGATTTTAAATTTTAGCCCTTAAATTAGGTCTTTTGAGTTCTCATTTTGAGTTACTTTTTGTAAATGATGTGAGGCAAGCTCCAACTTCATCCTTTTGCATATGGATATTCATTTACCCCAACACCATTTGTTGAGGAGATTGATCTTTCCCCCATTGAATGGTCTTGTCACCTTTGTCAAAAAACATAGATATGTGAAAACCTTTATTATTTCTTACACAGATTTATCTTCCAAGCTTAAGACCATATGTATACAGCAGGCCATTCAACATTCCAACAGCAGACCTCATGGTCTGCGACCTCTCCAAACATGCTTGTATTTCACTCTTCTTTCTGGACACCACCATTCACCTAGCCGTTGCAGTGAGAAGGAAACATTTCCCGCTCCTTCACTCTCCATATCCAATTCCTCTCAACTGAGTCTCTATAAAATTGACTCTGTCCAATTTTTTCAAGCTCCTCTGCCATTTCTTGGGTCAAGTTCCTGTGGTCTACTCCCAGCACAATTAAAAGGTCTCCTAATGAGTCTCATGTCCCTGCATCCATTCTTCTACCCTTTTAGTCTATTATTCAGGGACCTTTTTAAAAGAGACAAATCAAATCAGATCTCTCTCTCTCTCCCTACTCCAAGCCCACCTTGTTTAAAAATTTTCGACTTCCTCCTAGTTTTCATAGGATGAAGACCAAAATGATAACGCGGGCTGCAAGGTTCTGCATGACCTGGTTCTCAGTTTCCTCTCCAGCCTGATCATGTGCCGCTCTTTATCCCAAAGAGACGACTCTTGTTCAACCTTCAGGTCTCATCTCAAATGTCACTCATTCAAGTGACCCAAGCTAGACCAGGTTTCCTTGCTGATTGTTATTATAGCACACTCTGTATTTCCTTTATAGAGCTTTATAAAATTAGAAATTATGTGTCTGTGAGACTATTTGGTTTATATGTATTCCCCATTAGATTTAAAGTTCCATAAAGCCCACATTTTCTAGCTTGGAAATTTCAAGATGTTCTGTCATCTGATCTTTGTAGACCTACTCACAACTGTTCTCCTTTACATTCCCATCCTTACATTCTGATAAAACTCTGTAAAAATTCTGTTGTATTTGTAGGATGAAGACCAAAATGATAATGCAGCCTGCAAGGTTCTGCATGACCTGACTCTGAATTTCTTTATATATCTGTTCACTCAGTGGTTTTCCTGTTTTCTCTTACTTTAGTTTTCTACAATTATTTTGTTATTACTCTAGCCCATTTTCATTCTTCATTCAGTCATTACAGTTGAAATGCGGAGTACCCAGCAGAGTAAGCCATGATTCCTGACACAAAGAACACAAGGAAACAGGCTGGCAAAAACAAATGGCTACAACTCCAGGAAAAAAGTTGACGTGAAAAAGATTTCTAAAAATTATCATGGGAATAGAGACAGAGATAGCTAGTTCTTCCTGAGAAAGTGATCAAAGGACCACCACAGACCTATAATTTTAGGTAGGCCTTGAAAGATGAGTAAGAGTGGGAAAGGAGAGGTTTTCAGGGATGACCATTTATATCGATACAATGTGAGGTCACGGAAGAGGGCGACATGTCTTACAAAGCCTTACTGAGCTGCCCCCACTTCCCCTTCAGCGTGCTCTTTGCACAGGTTCCTTCGTGAGACCCATGTTCCAGCACTTCCCTCCTATTAAATTGAGACGACTTTGTTCTTGCCAAAGTCATTGACTGTGTTAAAAAGGGCTCAATAACAATAGCAGTATTTAGACATCCAGATATTCTTCAGTCTCCTTTCAGCAGATAAATATCTAGTGTGTATGATTTTGAAAATGAGAAAAAATATGTTTTCTTATTTCACTAGTATTCAAATAATAGAGTGGGTGTCTTTTGACATAAGATGTACTTCAAATATATTTTGAAAAGTTCAATTTGTCTGAATGCAAAATGAAGCACAATTGAATTTTGACATTTTAATTTTAAGAGAGTTAATAAATTTCACTTGAAAAGGACTCACAATATCTACATCAAGGGTATGTCAACTATCTTCAACCATTATTGTCATTTTTCTATGTTCATTAATTTATCCTACTGAATTACATGCTATTACTTGACATGTGTGAAAGAGGAAAGATTATAGTTAACCAAATTTCTGGTTTACTGTATATATCATAAACACCATCCAGGAATTAGAGGAATGCATAATTTACAGCACTCCCTACATGTATTCCACCTTACTCAACAATTGATAAAATTAGATATGAGGTGATACTGAATATCTACGGAGGCCAAAGCATCATACTAGATGTCACATCCACAGAGAGCATTCAGAAAGGGTCTCTGCCCACTGGGGAGACAGACCTGGAGGCAAATCATCCCAATTCTACAAAAATTATAATAGTGATAGAAAATGAACTTTTGGATGCACAGAAGATGATTGTCTTTTCATCATGGAAAAATGTCACAAAAGAGGTAACATGTGAGAAGTGTCCTGAAGGGTCTGTAGGAGTTTGCCGGGTAGAGAGAAGAATGAAATGGCACAGTGCTCTCTGGAACCTGAGGCCAGCGCGCCAGGGGCAGGCGGGTGGAAGAGCAGGAAACAAGTCTTCAAGGAAGGATGAGGATGCTACACCAAAGACCATGGCTGTTTCCTGTAGACAATTAGTTTTGCCTTTTGGGTGAAGGAAGCTCCAGGAGCGGTGTACACAACAGACAAGGAAGAACAGAGGAAAACAGAAGCCTAATTAGGAGGCTCTTGCAAATATCTAAGCAAGGCATGATGAAACTCTAAATCACAGCTGCTGGAATAGAGGTGCGTGAAGATGTTTATCAGTTACTTACTGCTGCATAACAAACAGCCAAAAAAACCTCTCAGTGGCATACAATGGTAGGCATTTATTCACATAGATCTGAGGGTCAATCGGCCTGGACAGGGCTCGGTTGGCTGAACAGACTGGATGAGACAACTCTGCTCTACCTGTCTCTCGTCCCTTTTGAGATCAGCAGCTAGCCCAGGTAGCCTTTCGTGTTTTGTTGTTTTTTGAATATCCATGTTGAAGTAAAAGCAAGCATCTGGAAACAGGAAAGACTTCTTAAAGTCTAGGCTTCACATTGGTACACCATCATTTTGGCTTTATTGTCCAAAGCAAGCCACATGGACAAACCTAAAGTCACAGGGTAGGGAAATACACTCCACCTCTTTTAGTAGAAACAGCAACATTAAATAGCAAAGGGCAGGAATACAAGTAAGGGCGAAGGACTGGCAACAATAATGCAATGCCATACCCTGCTCTCCAGCCCACAACAATTCATGTTGCTCCCAATGCAGTGCACGCTCATCCCCACCCACAGGCTCTAAAAGTTCCGTCCAACCATACACAGCCGCAGACTCAAAGTTCATGATCTTGCAGTCCACAATAGATTCACGTGCCTCATTGTGAAAAGGACACTGATCGCTCTTTATCAGAGACAATGACTGAAATAGTCTACCTTCCCCACCCTCTCTTTCTGACTCTCTCTCTGTCACACGCTCACACACACAGCCTACCAACAATGGTGAGGCTGACACAGGAAACTACAATAATCACTCCAGTTTAAGAAGAATGGGAGGCTCATAGCATAATTGGCCAACAGCGGTTCTGAAGTCCCACCCAGCAAACGCTCTGTGGATGGCGAGTGTCCTTGACTGGGGCTGGGTTCTGCTCCCTGACAGTGCCTCCCCAGCCCACTGTTCTCCATGTTTTTGACTCTGCTCTTGGAGATATCCTTCCCTTTGTATCTTCCTCTTCAGCCACTTCTGAAAAGGGCTTTGGAAAATGTGCCATTTTGACAACTGAGCCATTTTCTCAGCTTGTCTCCAGCATTAAAAAGTTGAGGGCCCAGAGATTTTTTGGGGGGCGGGGGGATTTTTGAAAAGCTTCTGTCTCTTTTACTCCTAGATAGCAGTGCTTTTGCTAATTTGACTGTCTGAAACACTTTGTGAATTTTTACATATTCGATTCCAGTCACTCTGTGCTAAAAGTCAAGTCGTGCCCACAGTTCCTTTCTAGACATGCTCCTCTCTCACTTTTGATTTAATTACTGCCACTAACCACGTATCAGACTAATGTGGGACCGCGCCCTTAGCATCATGTCCTTTTCACCAGCTGAAAAAGGCATACTGCAGGCTCTCAATTTTCTTAGTCTCAGGTCTTTTTTATACTACTAAAAATTACTGAAAAGTCCAAAGAATTTCTCTCAGAAAACTCTACAAAGTACAAAACTGTACAAGCACCCAATTCCGTTAGATATCACAGCAATGATGTAATCACATGTTATGTACCTTTGGAAAACTCTACTCTATGTTGTTGAAAACTAAGAGTGAAGAAGACAATGTCTTAGTACTATTATGAAAATAATTTTGACCATATGAGCCCCCAAAACTATCTTGGGAATTCCCAGGGCTCACCACAGCACATTTTGAGAATCGTTGGTCTACTAAAAAATGCCTTTTTCCTTTCAGAGGTTCTAACTATAGTTTTTCTATAGCCACATCCTTGATTGTCCAACAAGTAACACAAATTTAAACATACTATCTCTTTATCTTTGTATCTCTGTAGTCTTTAATAGCTCCATCTGTCTAAGTATGTGAAACTTTATAATTTAATACATAAAATACTTTACTAGAAACATTTCAGATAAGGTACTCTGATTATCTACACTACTAACTTGCTTGGTATTCTGTTAGCTTCAAATGAAAAACATTACATCTAAACATCAACAAGGTAAGAAGCAGAACTTTGGAAAACCCTACAGAGATGGAGACAAAAATTAGAGTTAATGACTCACCTAGCAAGATGGACAGAATAGAATCCCAAGGGTTTGGTTGGCACTCTGAAGGGTTATACTTTAAAAATAATAATAAACCAGGGACTTAAACTCAACTTGGAATTACTTCACCCTTAATCAAGTTAAGATGACATGGGAGCCCTGGCCAGTGTGGCTGTTGGTTGGAGAGTCATCCTGTAACCAAAAAGTTGAGAGGTTAATTCCCAATCAGGGCATACACCTAGGTTGAGGTTTTGATCCTGACTCAGGGTGCAGGCGCATGTGACCTGTCCCTCCTCCCGTCAGGTGCCAGTCCCTGATCTGGGCACCTACAGGAGGCAACAAATTGATGCCTTTCTATGGTATTGACATTTCTCTCTCCCTTCCTCATTCCCTCTAAAAGCAATGGGAAAAAAAAGTCCTCAGGTAACAATTAACAAAAAGAAAAAGAGGACATAGGAGCGCTCATTCCCTCAGCCTAGCTGCCTGCTATAGTGAAGTAAATCTTCTTGATAATAGTATTCAGAGATTTGAAGTATTTCTACAGTTTTGTGAAACAACATCACTCACTCAAATATTCACAATCAGAAGGCACAATGTGATCAAAAACTAAGAGAAAGAATGGAAAATAGTAAGAAATGCATAGGCTATCCAGACAGTAGTCATCAGATGCAGACTCTAAAGTAACTAAGGCGAATAATGTTTAAAAAATTAAATTACAAGATTTTAACTAAGAATTAGAAACTATATAAAAAAGAACCAAATGGAAATTCTAAGCTGAAAAATTAAATAGATATTAAATACTTACCAGATTAGGTAAACAGTAAAATAGACATAGCTAAAGAGAAAAATTATTTCACTATTTTTATTAGGATTATATTATACCGAATCTAAATCAATATGTGAAGAACTGACACTTAACAATATTGAGCCTTCCAGTCTGAGAATCTGACATATCGCTCCATTTCTTTAGGTTTCTTTTCTCTTAGTAATATTTTATAGAATTCAGTGTATGGGTCTTGCATAACTTTTTATCAAATTTACACCAAAGAATCTCATACTTTTGATGCAACTGTAAGTAGTATTGACTTTTAATTTCAATTTTTTTTACTAGAATATAGAAATGCAATTGGTGTCTGTATATTGACCTTGTATACTGTAACCTTGTTATGTTCACTTATTGGTTTTAGATATTTTATACATCCCATAGAGGTTTTCTGTAGAATATATCACCTGTGAAGAGATGCTTTTAGTTCTTCGTTTGTAATTTGGAAGTTTTTTTTTCCCTTGCCTGATTGTCTTGGCTAGACATGTTTAATAGAAGTCAGTGGACATCCTTACTTTGACTCTGATCCTAGGAGAAAAGAATTAAATCTTTCGCAGTAAAATATGATGTTAAAGACAGGTTTTTCTTACGATGCCCTTTTTCAGTTGGAAGAAGTTGTTTTTTATTCTTTGCTGAGTTTTAATAGGAAATCAATGCTGGATTTTGTCAAATGCTCTTTTTGTATTATGATTGAGATGGTCATATAGTTTTCATGTTAGTTTGTTAATATAGTGAATTACATTAACTTTTGTTTGACTCTGGTATTTAAAAATTTGATTATGATGTGCTTTGGTGTAATTTTCTTATTTTTTGTGCTGGAGGGGTCATTGAGTTTCTTGGATCTCACCTGTTTTTCTCTCTCAGGGATCACGGTTCTACGCCGTGTGATGTCCACTATTTGAAAACTGTTTCACAATATTTGTCTCTTTTAAAGATTTCATATGGATGAACCTAATCCCTATTATTCCATTTTGGCCAGAGGCAAAAGTTTAATTCCAGGTTTCCCATTTTTACTATACATAACATTTTTGTTTGTACTTATTTAGCTTTTAAATTCTGACAAAAATGTTTCCATACACATGAAGTTATTTCTAAAATTGTTTTATTTACCCCTCTTCTTTCAATATACATCAAGTGCATGTACAGAAAAAGGCAACAAGAAAATATTAATGAATTTAAATAAAGCATGTAGGCAAAACACACTTACGCTTCTTAAACCTACTTGATAATGATACATAAGGAAACTTGTTACAAGTCATAATGCTTTCATAATTTGCCAGGAAAAGGGTCACAGTAGCACCCCTTTATGCTTCAATACAAATCTATTCTCTGAGCCACACTGGGAAAAAGTAGTATTTCTGTTTTTAATCCTTGATGTAGTTATTAGTATGTTTACACTTATTAAAATTTCCTTAAAATTTTCCATTGCTTTGGAAAAACATAAAGTTAGTAAGCTAGTTCAATTTCTTTTTTATTCTAGTTGTTTCATCTCAGAAGTCAAAATTAGATAGGAGGACTATATATGAGACACATAGGTTAAATCTTTGGGACAAGAGGTTACAAGAAGGTAAACAAGCCAGTAACCTGCCTAAAATTATATGACTAAAACTCCAGATCACATAAGGTAGATGTACACATCCACCTATTGTTAAAGAGTTATAAATTCTTTTGACAATTATCCTTTCTAAATTTTATGGTAAGGTTAATAACATAAAAATATTAAACACAGCACACAAAGAATTAGAGAAAGTTAATGATATAAACCACAAAAAAAACCACTTCACTTCTCATTTGGGAGAAAAAATGACAATAGAACAGTAATATTTAGTGTCTAATATGAAATTTTCACTGATTCTAAATTAAATCATGTTGGTTGAAACTTTACAGTTTAATTTTGCTTGTTATTAATTCATGAGATTATTAGCAGATGTGCAGCTCTGGGTCAAATCTTTCAAATCCTTAAAAGTTTTCATAGGTAAAATGAAGTTAGCTTAAAAATAATACCAACCAAGAGTAGAGATTTGTCAGAAGTACAATACAATAACATAAATGCAATAGATATAAAGTCATCTGTGCAATTCAAAATTCCAAAAATTGTCTTATTAAATGTACAAATAATAAATAGTAGTCATACTTCATCAAGTTAACAAAATAATTACTAATGAACTTTGTATTGGTTAATTGCTTAGAAAAACCAATTTCTATTTTAAAATTACTTTCTCCATAAAAAATAGAGTGTATATCAAACTCCTTAATCCTCAAACATCCAAAAAAATTTGGAAGGCAATTGTCAATCAAAAATATATCTGTTAAAAAAAGGTGATTTTAAAACATCCATAACCTATTTTTTTTTGCACAATTTTCTTATGAAAAAGGGCACTTAGTGTCTACCTAAAGTTTTCAGAAAATAAAGATCCTACTGATATTCCTATTAGGCAGATGATACATTGTACAGCTTTTAATATAAAAAATACAAATATTTTTGACAGCAAATGAAATAGTGGTTGGTGTAAAATCCCATCATCCTGTAACTTGAAAAAATTTTCCCAGAGGCCATGAAAACAATACTGATTCCATGTAGTTCTGTGTTGCCAGAAAATCCCCAAATCTCAAAACACTAAGGTATTCACTGAAATTTCAAAAGTGGGCCCGTAGTCTTTTGTTTTCTTCTCGTAGTCTTTCAATTTCAGCCACTAAACCTTCATTCACAGAGTATCTTTCCAATAAAGAGTGCATTTCATTCTAGAAAAGGACAAAAATGCTTTTTAAATTTTTGGCATTTCAAATTTATTTGGCAAGTTTTATATACTGTCATCTATCATTTCTCTCATATTCCATTAACTAGCTAAACAGTATTCCTCACATGTAACCACTCTCACGACTTTGTTAATATAAATGAAAGACCACTAGTAAAACTTACATACTTTGAAGACTTATATTTGCACAAAAAAGGGAAGCTGCTTATTTATTGAAAAGAAAAAAAGTCGCCTTAACTATCAAAAGTTAAAAAGTGACTAGTTAAAAACTATTTTACTTATTCAATTTCTAAAACTCCCTTTTCCTTTATCATAGCAACTAGATATATATAATTAAGTAAAAAATATTCCACCTTTTAATAGTGTTGCAGATTCACAACTCTACACTCATTTAAAATAAAATTTGTCATACATACCAACTGCATATGAAACTGTTTAATCATCTCCACTTGCAAGTTCACAATATCCCGATGGCATGCTTCTCTAGGGGAGAATATAAAATACTTGTTAGAATTGTAACAGTTTTACCAATTCTGCATCATTCAAGAAACTGGTTAAGCATTTTCATTTTTAAAATTATTAGATGTTAACAATTATCATTACAATAATAAAAATACCAATGTATTTAGCATTTATTTACGGTGTGCTAGGCATTGTTTCCTGCACTTTAAATGTAAGAATTCATTTAGTCTTCATAAATAGGTAAAATTATTACCTTCATTTTACTAATAAAGTAACTGAGCCACAAAGCAGTTACAACTTTTCCAAAGTCCCACAACCAGTAAATAGCAGAGCTAGGATATAAACTCAGGCTGCCTACCCCCACTAAATTATTACAGTGCATTCCTTAATATAGGAATTATCATTAAGAAAAGACAGGTTTACACTGCAATGAAATACAGATAATTTACTAGGTTATCATGTTTTAACTATTATTGATGTTTTAGCTATTAAAAAAATACTTCCAGTAAAACGGAAAGGGATTATTTGGGTGGTTATAACATAGCTTACTCAATAAAATGCAATTGATTCATGCTTACAAAAGAATGGATGAAAATTACTTAGTATAATAATAAAAGAAAGTCACCCACCATACAACTTATAAGATGGAACATTAACAAAATCATAGAAGCTTCCTGTATGCCTCTCTCTGATTCTGTTGCTTAACTCTTGGGAGAAGCCCAAGAAAGAAGACACTACTACTCTGACTTCAAAAAGGGCACCATATCCTATGTAGTCTTTGAGTAGCACACCTTTAGAAAATAACCCAATACCACATTTTCAAGATTCATGTTCTATATATCTATAATTCACTGATTTATATTCATTCTCCTGTCAATTCACACTTGGATTATTTTTAAGTCTTTATTATTACAATGGTGTTACAAATGATCATTTAGATTATCTCCCAACCCACATGTGTCAATTTCTATAGACGATATGTATGTATGTATGTATGTATGTATGTATCTGTGTGCGTGCATGTGTGTGGTAGGTATGATCCAGATGTACACCTGCTCAGTTTCACAAAATAATGCAAACTGGTTTTCTGAAGTGGTAATACCAATGGACAGGCTCATCAGTATATTGCAGAGTTCTTCTTGCTCTATATTCTCACCAACTGGTGGTGTCTGCATTTTTACATTTTCCCATCGAATGGGTGTGAAATGGTATCACAATGCATTTTTAGTTCTGATTAACTGTAGGATTGAGCGTCCCATAATTCCTCTTCCCTAGGTTCATATATGATTTCTCTTCTGTGAAATGCTGATCCATGTCTTTTAATATTTTTCTATTGAATGTCTTTTTTCTTATTAATAATTAAGAGCTCTTTTCATAATCTGGTCCTTTGTTGGGTATATGAGCATTGCAGGTACTCTTTTGTCCTTTCACTCTGTTAATGGTATCTTGTGATGAGCAGTTCAAATTCACTAAACTAATACTACAGTCGAGTTTACCAATTTATTTACCAATACTACAGTCAAAATTACCAATCTGTAACTTCTCTATCCTGAAGTCATAAATAAATTCTCCTATAATACCTAAACTTTTGCCCTTAACATTTAAACTTTTATTCTGTATGGAATTGATTTTTAATAGCATGAAACAGGGATCTATACTTATTTTTTATAGGAATAACCACGTCATTAACATAACTCATTAAGTGTTTCATTTTTTGCACACAGATCTGTCATGCTTCCTCTGTCAAGAATCACATTTCCATATATGTTTAGATTTCTTTCTGGCCTATTTGAATCATCTGCCAATCTGTCACCCTGTGCTAATGATACACTGTTTTAATTATGGCTTAATAATTAAGTTTATCCATCTGACAAACAAGTCCCCTTCAACCTTCTCTAGAGTGTCTTGGTTATTCCCAGATCTTTTCTTTTTTCACATATATTTTGGAACTATCCCATCATCTCCTTCCAAAAAACCCTGCTGTAATTTGATTGGAACTGCATTCAATCTGCAGAACAACTTAGAATAACTGACATCTTCATAAATATCTTTTCACTTAGTTAATTGTTAATGTTTTCTAATATATTTTTCAAATGTTTCTCTATAAAGAGCTTTACCATTTTTGGTTAAATTTATGCTCAGGTACCTATTATTTTCTCTGTTGCAACTATAAGGGCATGAAAAACAAAAGCCGTTATTAAAAACAAATTAAAGGACTCAGAGAATCAGGAAGATAACAAGAACTTCTCTTACAGAGAAGAGAAGCCTCCTAGGTAAGTCCCACATTGAGCTCCGCTTTTTCCTCTGGGGAGTGTGCCGATTCTCAGTGTGGAGGAAAGAGGCTGAGCTGAAGCAGCAGTGGCTTGGAGCCTGAGTCGGTGGCGGCGAGGGGCATTAGCATTTGGGATGGCCAGAGCAACCCAGGTTGCAAGGTCCCAGATCCTAGAAAAGGGAGCCTGCAGAAAAGTACACCTGAAACTGTGCAATTTCCCCTCAAGACATCTGCTGGTTCCTAAGCAGTGCCTATACTGGGACAGGTGACGGGGAAACCAAACAAAAAGTAGCAGCTCCCTCCAAACAGCAGAGAAGTATTTTAGCAGCCTCGTGGTGCTGGGGAAATGAAGGTTAAACTTCAAGATATACTAAGATAAGTCCTGGTAAATACTCCAGACATTCAGCTGGCATCCTCAAAGGGCAGAGACTAAACGTGAGGAATAAAGGCGAACCAGAAATAAACTAGCCCCAAGAAAACGTGAAGCCCGTCAAGTACCAGATCAGTGATCTGCCAGCCAGAAGATACTTAAATCTTGAAAGACAACAGAAACAGACCCACAGACTTCCACTTAGATGTTATTGCCCCAACCCGAATAAATAAGAATGAGCCAGATAATCCATAAAATCATGTTTGTATGATTCAACCCAAGAGCTGAAAAGTGCAAAGAAACCCAAATGAACTACTAAAATCCAGAAAATGAGGATTCCCCTCAACAAGAAGAGAGACCCATGATTGTTTTCACCCTCAACAGAGCAGTGGGGGAAGAAAGCCGCCATTGATAGGGTACAGAGAACTAGCTGCACTTTTTTTTAAGAGATTTGTGCAGGCCAACTGAAGACTGGCACGCTGACACGACGTTTAGAATCCCCAGGCGTCCCAGCCACAAACGATGTCTGCATTCACTCCCCAACTTTTTCCCAGGGGTCTTCACTGAGTGCTTATGTAAAAAGTTAGGGGCAGGGCAGGAGGGCTGAGAGAGACCCCCTAAGAAACAGATGCACATCGGCTGGTGAAGACTTGGGGTAGGGGGGAACAGAGTAACCCCTCTGAGGCACTCCAGGCACAAGCGGGGAAGGCAGCCACAGGCCAGAGTTGCGGGAGCACTGCTGAGACAGCCCCTCGCGCCCCGCTATGACGGGGAGCTATGCGAGAACTACTGGGCAGAGCGGGAGCACTTACGGAAACCCTCTGAGCCCTCCTGGGTCCTCACTGAGTCCCATGCAGAGGATGAGTCTGGTTGACATCTGGTTGACAAGGGGCACAGGCAGGCGAGCTGGTGGAGGCCCCACCCACTCCTGCTCCCTAGGCGCAGACCCACAAGCGGGCTGAAAGCTGAAGGCCTGGCGGGGCTATCTTTCTACATATGCCCCAGCAGAAATGCTCCCTTTCCATGTTCCCAACATTGCTTTGCTCACATATTACAGTCAGCTGTATCCAGACAATTCTACGATTTGGACATATATATGCATTCCTGAAAAACCTCACATTCTTTAAAACTGGGTATACCGTATGGACCCAATTTTTAAAATGCAATATACACTATAACAGAATAGTATTCAGCCTTAAAAAAGAAAATCTTGCAATATTAGACAAGATGATGAACCTGAATGACATAATGCTAAGTGAAATAAGCCAGTCAAAGAAGGACAGATATGGCAATGATTCCATATGAGAGATCCAAAGTAGCCAAACTCATGGAAACAAAGAATAGAACTGTGATTGTCAGGGGCTGATGCAAAACTGTGGCTATTTGACAATTATAAAATTTCAGTTATGCAAAATGAGTAAGTTCAAGTGATCTGCTCAATAACATTGTGCCTATAATTACCAATATTCAAACTCTATTAATAAAGGATAGATCCTACTCATATTAAGTGTTCTTAACACAATAGGAAGGGAGAGAGGGAGAAAATATCAGGACTTCAGGAAAGAGGATTAGACACTCAAAACATACGCAACTTTATAACCAATTAAAAACAATTAAATCCTAACAAAATTACTAGCATAGTTTAAAAAAAGAACAAGAAAGGCATCACTTTAAAAAAGCGATTGTCACTTGATAAAAGGGTAAAAAAGACAGAAGTAAGGATTGAGGTCTCAAGCATGGAGGCAATAATAAAATGCCCCCAAATGGAGGAATAATCACAAAATAAGTCCTTCCCAATACAGAATCAGAGCCAAACCAGGTTAAGAGAAATGGAATAGGAGACGAACACTGAGAGGTGGTTTGCTGCCTTCTGCAGGATTCATGCGCTTTGCTTTGGCTGCTATTACATGAGCCAACAAAATTTGCTCACCCTATTGTCATCACTACCCTATTTACCAGTCATAAATGAATTAGCACCCACTGAACAAACACACATCATAGCAGGACACACTGTACCCATGCCAACTAAACTGTAAGGATTTCGTGGGCAGACCATTCATTTTTGCATCCTTAGTATCTGGTACATACACCAGATACGTTGTAAATGTCAGTGTTAATTTTTTCTTTAAAAAATGTATACGTTAACATTTAAAAATATTTTTAAAAAATTTTAACATTAAAAAGAAACATGCACCAACAAAAACTGCACCTCCTCTCCAAAATTCTTGCTCACGATAACCCAAATCTGAGCTAGAATACTAAATAACTGTAACTCAGAAAAAGACTCTAATAACTGAAAATAACTTCCGAAATATACTGAGGTGATGGGATCTAGAACGCATTAACATTCAAAATTCAAAGGATGAGAAGACATGAATATATCCATATAAACATTTTTTAAATTAAGCATTAAGTTTTAATGCATTCAATTGGAAAACATTTAGAATTCTCTTAAAAAATATTCTCTCTACTATATTATTGCACGTAGCATACTTAGCAGGTGATCTATAAACACTGTATGTAAGAATCCTATTTGAGCTTACCAGAATCTGTCCACATTTTGATAATTAAAAATGAAAACATCCACAATGGCAGCCTGCCTGCTAGACTGCCCTGCCAAGTTATCTAATGACTCCCCTAGGTGAATGTGTCTTTCCCTGGCTGACAGTCAATAAATTCAGGACCTTGAGATCAATAGAACGCATCATGCTTTCTATGGTTTTATGGACACCAGAGCCTGGGCACAAGTTGTAACCACCATTACTTCTAGTTTCAGTTTTCACCTAATAAGAAAAAAGCCAGTTACAGCCCAGCTAGAAAGTAATTTCTCAATTACTACCTGAAGTCATCCAATGTTTCCTGTATCATGTTCTGAATAAAATGGATTTGAATGGATGTCAATGGTGCATTTGGTCGATTATTTCCAATAGTATCAGCTATTTTTTCTGATAGCGAACTGGCTACTCCAGCAGTGACAGAAGATGCTAACTTTGGATCTAAAATAAAAAAATGGAGAAAATATTAAGAGTCAACTTAGACTAAAAGACATCAAACATTTCTAAATAAGATTTGGCATGAGGAAACTTGAAAAACTGGTAAACTGCTAAAGGACAGTATTCCTGTGACATTTAGAAAAATTCACTGTTTGGAATACAAATCTTACAAACTTTCTATGACATTATTTCTAATAGTCATTTATCTATATATATAAACTGCCAACTGTCTAATGTAGTAACATATGACAGAGGGATTGATCTTGAAGAATCTTTGAACCTTTTCCTCTTATAAAAGATGAATGTGACAAGCTGCAGCACAAACTAGATAAACCAAGACTATTAAAAACAAACAGAAAAAAATATAGGAGGAAAGTAGTGCTATAAACAAAGCCCTAGAGTTTAAGTTAATGCAATCCATCCACAGAAACCTTAAGGTAAAATACAGGTACCTATATAAAAAAGAGTTGCTTCCATACAAAGAGTTGTTTTGTATGGATAACTCTTACAGCCGAACCTCATATCCCTTTAAATGTGATCAGGAACTCTACAAACAAGACTTTAATGTGGGAAAAAATACACTAATACAAAATAATACTGAATGTCAACTGTAACTGATGAGTTAAAAAATAACAAAAAAATACAGTTGGGAATAACATCTTTGTAAATAAATCTTCATTTTAATTTAAAAAGGACAATTTTAGGTAGTTAATGACCCATTTTCAAAGAGTCTACACTATATTCTTACCTGTACTACACTAGATCAAGACACTTATAAAGTAGGTTAAAAATTAAATTCACACCAAGAGTGTCGAATAAATGTGGTTATATTTAACCAGTCATATACAGTTTACTCTCTTCAACTATGAAAGGCACACTGGAAAGATGTCGTAAATTTTAAACTCCTTAAACATTTAAAATTTTTAGTCTGTGATCAATCATTTATTTATCCTTTCAAGTTAAATAGTGGGAGTATTCAACTTAACATTTTCAAACATTAGGAAGTTTTATGTACTTACTTGAAGTTGAGGATCCATTGATTGTGGGTTCATATAGTAACTGTGCTATCTGTGCCTCACTTTCTTTTTCTGGCTTTTCAAATTTCTCAGGACTTCTTGTTTGGTTAGACGATGGAGAGGTATTTAGATTTCCAGTTTCAGCACCGGGGACCAACTTTGCAAACTTCACATTTAAAATAAACAATTAATATATAAATTCTGGTTTTACCTACATCATCCACATGAATCGTACCAACTTTCTCTTTTTATCCAATAAGTAGGTCAGGTAAAGGACGAAAAGAAAGGGATATAGAAAGCAAAAAAAAAAAAAAAAAAAAAAATTGCTAGGACTAGTGGCAAAATAAGTTTACTAATCAAAAACAATGTCAATGATAACGTGATGAAGAAAAGTTCATTTACTAAGCATCTGCCTGTTGAATATCATTTAAAATAATTATTACAGGCCAAAAAAAAAAAAAAAATCCCCAAACTCTCATGCAATATAACTAGTCAGAAATATTTGAAAAATAAGTCAAAAGACATTTTTGTACTTCTTGAATTACGGTATCTTTTCAGTATCACCCTAAAAATTCAATTTGCTCTCAGACTTGGGGTAAACAACTTAACCACCAACTTGGTGCTTTCTGCTGCAATGGAAATAACCTTCTAAAAAATTCAGGTATAAAAATATTTTATGCAGACAGCTAAATCCAGTTTCTTGTCTTATAAAAAAAAGTGTAATTTTACGTTTACCTCTGCTGTTACTTTAATCATATCCAGAGACACTTCAAAAGTATCCTTTAGTTTTTAACATGTGACATCAAGACTGAAGGGTATTTTTCTAGCTGGTCAGTGCACAGCACTGTCAACAGTCAGAACACATGCTGTGGTAGCTGTCTGCTTCCTAGTGATGAACTTCATCATCATGCTTGCTAGCGATAAACACACAGTGAGGTCAGCCTCATTTTCAGAGATACCTGTTTGAAGGAGTCTTTGGGTTCCTGTCTTCCCAGATACGCTTTCTTAGGTTCAGCTGTCAGATCATGATGTTCATTTTCTTCTTTCCCTGGAGATCCCATAAAGACATTAAGAGGACTAGAATGCAATACTGCAGTGCCTGAAGCTCCTGGATTTTTTCTTGGCGGAAACACGGAGCTCAATTGTGTTAAAAAATCAAGGCCTGAAAAAGAGGAGGAAAAAACCCCGTATTTGTATGTGATGTTCTCCAATTTTGAATATTTAACAAAAGCACTTAACACAACAGACAGGTCAATAGGGCAGAAAGACAAGAGATTTAGATTCAGAAGTCAGGTTCATTTGTCAGCTCTAGTCCTTATCTGAAGTGTATTCTTGAGCAAAATTCGTAAAACTCTGACTGTTTCCTGATCTGTAAATGTGAATGATACCTTCCCTGACAGGTGAGACTTAAAAAAGATAGCATATGTAAAATGACTTTGAAAACTGCAAAACACAATGAACGTTTAGTCAGCATTAGCGTTGGAGAACTGAGAATTGCTTATTTGGTTCACACCTGTGATATATACTATATCTTGGCAGGCAGCCTCTGAGACGGTTCCTAGCGCTCGCTGACGTCTGGCCTGGATCCATGCCAACCTGTTATCTCCTCTCTTTGAATGTGGGTTGGACCTAGAAACTTGCTTCTAACCAAGAGAATATAGCGAAGTGGATGTCACTTCGAAGGTCCGCTTACAAACACACTGTGGCTTCCATCTTGAGTGCCCTACAGCCGCAGGAATGGGCTCAGAAGCGGATCTTTGCCCAGTTAAGCCCAGATGACTGCAGCCCTGTTGACACCCCAGGTAAAGCCCCAAGAGAGACCTGGAGCCAAAGGCACTCAGCTAAGCCTTGCTCAGACCCTTAACCCCCAGTGATGAGATGATAAATGTTCTTCTAAAATTCAGAATGTTGGGGTAACTTGTCACATAGCAATAGACAACACAATTCACTTACAATTTTCATAAAAATACTTCTCAATAGTTCTTACCATCTCCTTTACCCACGGACTCATCACCTCCCTTGTTGACCACAGCATCTATAAAAAAAATCAGAAAATCAAATTTAAAAGCGGGTGCAAAAGACGCCATCATAATTTAGACTTCCTATTCATTTCTCAAAGAGTTCAGAAACTAATGATTTTATGAAGAAAAATATGAGTAAAGTTAAAGCTAGTACTCACAAAAACTTCCCTTTTCATTCTTTTAGCTCCATGCATAGCAGCAAATAAGAAAAGATAATTCTGTAATACAGTCACTTAATGAGACAGCAAAGTATACTAGAGAAAACACCATAGTAGGGTTCAAAGGTCTGCATTCAGTTCTGCCTGTATTCAGTTATACCACTTAATAGCTTTGTGACCTTGGACAAATCTTTACCACAATTAAGCTTCAGTTTCTGCATCTACCTAAGGGGGACAATGCCCAACCATCTCACAAGATTGTTTAGAGAATCAACTGAATAATGTAAAAATATCTTGCAAGCAATACAATGCTATAAAAAACATAAGGTTGCATTAATATTTATTTCAATGGTACAGACTTCAATACTGTAATATTACTGATGTACCAATTCACAACGAAAAATTGCTTAACTCCATTTTAACAAATTAATAGAAAAATGGTCAAATTCACCAGAAATTCAAATGGCCAATAGATTATCATACATGATTATCATGTTAGTAGGGCTACCATCCACCTATCCTATCCATCCGTGTATCTGCATGTATGTATATATACCTAGTAACTGCACAACACACATACACTTTTAGAAGTTACTAGTTTTCTTTTTTAAATTACAAGTATTCTAATTTAAAAGATGAAGAAATTGAGGCAAAGCAGATAAACCCTTTTACTAGTAGAATTGCATCCCTGAGATTAAAACACAAATCTCTTAACAATGAAACCAGCACTATATTTAGTATCCACATTTCTTTCTCATGGATAACATAGAGCTGTAAGAAATGATGGGCATAAGGCTCCTCTTCTAATCATATTTTAAAAATAGCTAAAGAAATTGAATTCTTACCCTTTATTCATTTCTCTAGAAAACCATGAAAGAGGATTTCATTTATAACTCAAAACCCTCCAAAAGGTCCCTTCCTACATTTTCCAATTCATTATGTAACTAAGAGGGGTTCTCATAGGCCAAAGGTCCCCAACAGCACACGAACTTCAGAAACTTTTCTCAGTTCTAGCCCAAGCCGCCTTTGCTTCCTTTATCTGCATCCCCTTTACTCTTTAACTGTGCAGCCTGACATCTCTTTGTCCTGAAAGGTGTCCTTCCCTCTTTCATTAGGTGGAAGGAAGACGAAGGAAGTTGACCTGCAATGCAACTATTTTTAGGCAGTGTCAAGCAGAAGACACTCCATAATTCTATATAATCATGTGTGTATTGGTTCTTCCTGCTTATGAAATTAATTGCAGAAAATTTGGAAAGCAGACGATATTTAAAGAAACAATGAAATTCTATAGGATTTTAAGCATGTAACAATTTAAACATCCTGCTACTGTTGACATTTAAATTCATTCCAGTTTTTCACTATTATATATAAACAGTAAACATACAAATCTTTGTGGGCTTCTGAGTATTTTCTTAGGTTAATTTATAGAAATGGAATTAACAGGCCAAAAAAGTATGAGTATGTAAGCCTGCCAAATTATCCTCTAGAAATTTACCCATATTGTTGATAACACTGCTATTAGCAGTGAAACTATCCCATTAAGGATGAACATTAGTACCAAAAAAGCTCAGCCAAACAATGTAGCTAGTTCATATAGTGTGAACAACAATGATAAATAATGTTTCCATTCATCAAGCTGACAAAGATTTTTGCTCTTTGTTTTTTTTTTTCTTTTCTTTTTAATGGCAACACCTACTAGCAATGGGTGTGTGCATGTGTGTGCGTGTGATAGTTTTGTATATAGTGTAAAAGATGAGGCAACATATCACCCAGCCATATTTCTCCACAAAAATATTTAATAAATACCAATTAAGCACTAATAATCACAGAAACAATTTTTTAAGTTAGGAAGATACCTTTTATCTATCGGTATCCCAGAGTTTAGAGATTTACTTAAAAGGAGCTACAAGATTGCTTGTGGAGGCCAAACTTCCTTTAAGACATTCCTGTGCAAATTAAAATGTTAACCTCAAAGCTTTTTGCAAACTTCCCATGTGAAAATTACCAGCATACATTTTGGAATGATAACATTTAAAATATCAGGGATTGAGAAAATTAGAAAACTGTCATGACCAGCATTAAACTGTAGCTATTACCCACATCTGTTAGCCAAAATAAAAATGGAATGATTACCAGCAGGAGAATGTATCCTCTGATCTGAAGACTTACCATCTCTGATAGGTGAGAACATGTCACCTAAACTACTTGTTCTACTATCGTCAAAACTGGAGAAATCCTGATTTTTTCCACTGTCTGTGTTGATGCTTCGAGGCAAACCTTACAAGAATTAGATATAAAAATGTCTTAATACATCTACATAAATTTATCCTCAGAAGCTGTTTTAAAAATATAAAACTGAAAGCAACAAAGAACAAACAAATAAAAACTAACAGACACAACAGCATAGTGGCTACCAGAGGGATGAGGGGTTAGAGTAGGGGGTAGGGGAATAAAGGGTAAAAGCATTCAAATACATGGTCACAGAAGATAAAACTTTGTGTGGTAAACCCGCAGCAATATACAGATGATGTATCATAATACTGTATGCTTGAAACCTGTATGATTTCATTAACCAATGTCACCGAATGAACTTAATTTAAAAAATAACTAATTAAAAAAGTAAATATGATTTTGTCAATAATTAAAGTGTATTACCATATTATTGCTAATATTGCAACTATGAGCATCAGGGGACAAAAGCAGAATTTAACAATAGCTTGGGTATCCATCATTTTCATGGAATAAAGGGCTCCTCCAAAATCAAATAACTTATATACTGATACACCACCACCTTATTATAGCCATTTTGACTGAAATTTTTCTGAACTAATGTAAATACTTTGCTTCCGTCTTAAACAAAATATTCTGAACATAATTTGGTTTTGTTACTGACTGACTCAGCCATAAGATTATCTACAAACGGTAATCATAAAAAAAGTCTGTAAAACACATAAAGCACAATGCCTAACAGAGCAGGATCCAAGTTGTGTTAGTTCTTTCCCCAACTTACAGCAAATAGGTATTTTTCCCTCTCCTGCCTTTTTCCTTCACTAACAGCGGGAGCTTAACATTGCTCTCAGCATTATTGACCTCAAAGGACTTCACAACCTCACAAAGGTTTACTAAGAAGAAAGAAACCAGAATACCAAATTCATAGAGAATAGTATAGTAGTCAGCAATAAAGAGGCAGGCTGTTTCCTATTGAAAATAAGCACTAGCAACAGGTCTGCAGAGTTTCTTTTCAATAACTAAATCGGACCCCCTCAGTGGAAGCAACGTGAACGTTTTTTCAAACTTTGGATTTATCTTACAAGGACCTTAAAATAATATGATGATCGTGATGACAATATTATTAGTCACATCATAATTGCTCAGTGCCCACTATGTGTCAGGTACTTTTGATACATTTTCTCTGATTTTCACAATAACCCTAAAAGTTAAGTATTACCTGTGGAAGAGAAAAAAAGAGACTCGGAATGGTTAAGAAAGCTGCCCAAAGTCATCCTGGTAAGAAGTGGCAGGCCTGAGACTTAAACCTAATTTACTCTCAATGTTTCAGAGGGGGGAAAAACGTGCACGCACGTGCATGTATATTTGAGAGAAAATTAGGAAGCAAACATGGCAAAATTTATAAAATGGTGAATCTGCTAGATAATGAAGCTCAGGAGTTCTTTGTAATATTATTGAAATTTTTCTGTAAACTTGCAAATATTTCAAAATAAAATTAATAAACAAAATTTCTAACTATGGGTGCAGAGCAAACATTCGTTTTGCCAGAAACCCTGCTGATCAGCCAAGAGTCGCTTGTTCTTCAGTGACCCTGCCAACCCAGGCGTTCCATTCCCTAATTAATGCTGTCACTGCCTAACCGGAGCCTCCTCGTTAAACACGAACTGATGAAGAGATTTCAGAAAATTCACAGTAAATGAGAAAATCTTTATTTTGTTTAATTTTTGAAAATTGTGCATAAAATAATAAAATAAATTTTGAAAATAATGGCCATTTTTATATAGTTAATTCAACATTTTTGGCAAACAGTACTCAAAGTTATTTTCAAAAAGAATTTTTTCTTTTAAGTAGATAACAAGAACATTTATTTCTAGAAGTTCTTAGGACCTAGTTATTTTTCTAAATACATAATAATTTTTATGTAAGGTTGATGTAGTTACTCACAGAAAATTTATAGTTACTACTTTAAAAAAAAAACTATCCACACTATGAACACTAACAAATTAAAGTTTTGCTTATACTTGGAAACAGTAAACTCATATTGCGAAGGCATCAACGAATATTTTTGTCCAAGTCAAGTACTTGACTTAAAAATTAAAAAAGACATTGATGGATACAACCATTTATAATGAGATTATTTTGAAAACCTACTGGCACATATATTATATAGACTTTTAAACATCTGTTGCAAGTTGAGAGTTTAGCATTCTTCTTAAAATAAAAACCAGAAGGTTTTCAGGAACTTGGGAAATACAATCTTTATTGTAGGCAAAGGATATATTCTACAGTAAGCATGGGGACATTTATCATCATATTATATTTTCACAGCGTCTAAATGAATTCCTTTTAGAAATTCTTCACCAATATGATTATCAAAGTAGAAAAAAATCGTTTAAAATTGCAACATTTTCATTTGATTTTATTTAACAAACTAATATGCTGCTTAATATGTTGCCAGGCACTCTTTCATACTTAAATATATTCATTTCACCACTTGATTTATTTTTCATTCTGAAATATGACATAAAAGGAGCCATTAACAGCTTTAAAAAACAAGATAGATCTTTCTTTAGAATCATAACACCATAATACCGTATGGTGACATCACATCATCATGATCAAACATGACATCAAAGTTTCCTTCTGTACCGATTAATCTGAAGACACAATGGAAAGTCATCCAGTCTGGTAGTATTGAAAATGAATAATTTCTGAGTTGACATTATTCCATTTTTTAAGATACTTTTTAAAACAGAAGTTCAGCTGCATAGGTTGTTTTTCATTAATTTTTTACAAAATGTACAGCTGAAGTTAAAATTTTCACTTCTTCAATGATATCTACTAATAATTTTACCTAAATATACAAGTGAGTTTGAGTTCTAGGTTCTTGAAGATTGTGTGTAACTCCATATACGGGGATGGGGTAGGAGGGTCACTCCAAATACTATATATAAGCAACACGTACCTCTGTCTTGGGCAGCAACGGTTCCTTTCCCCACAGCTGCTGTCATGGGCTGTGGCAGAACTGTGGCAATGGAAGTGGCTTCTCGGACACCTGCAGAATTCTGCACCCCACCGCTGGTAGCACTCCCAGTAATGGTTCGCTTGTTCATAGCCGAGGGCTTATTTGAACAGCCTTTATTTAAACCTGACTGAAATGTAATGGAATATTTAAAAGGTCAGTTTTCTAATGCTCCCTACTCTTATTAATATTTTATAAATTCCCTATTAGATTAAAAATATGTATATATTTTTCCTTACAAATTTTAAGCTTGCTGGTGAATCTGACACTTTCCCTCTGAACTGAAAAGACTTTCGAAATATAAAGAGGGAAATATGAGAATTAAGTGTAAAATTAATAAAATAGTTTTAAAACCAAGTATCAAATGGCTTTGTATTAGAGTTATATTAAGTGCTTTTATATAAAAATGATTATGAAGCAAAACTGCATTGTTTGATTAACAACATAAAATTTCCATATCCTGAGCCAGAGTTATTTAGTAAAATCAAAAATTCATAAACAAAATATTTTACCTTAGAAAGAGCAGTGGAGTACTGAAATATTATACATTGCACAGATGTCTTGTGAGCACTGATGGTTTTAACTGGTGATTTCAACATCCTTAAATCATAATGATATATCTTCCCACGGGAGGATCCAATAGCCAAAGTGGCTCCATCAGGCATGAAATCTATTGCAGTTAGAGGAGCATCAGCGACTAAAGTTTTCACAAGCCTTTGGAAAGGAAAACGAGTATATGAGTATATACAGGTATACAAGCTTATGTGACATACAAATAACTGTACACCAAAACCAAACTTAAAATTCAGCAAATAACATATACATCCCAAATATGTACTAAAGCAGAAATTTAGCATTAGACTTAAGCGATGTTTCCAGTGCAATGGCATATAAAGGAACTGAACACTCCATCCTATTTTTCTGTTCACTCCTAGTAGGTACACACTACATCTTCTAGAAGCAGTACCTATTTCTTTGAGTAATTATTACTTTGGCAATGAGTGTGACAGAATTCCTGGGTGCTACTCAACCAAAAAAAAACTCTAGTCACAGAATTGAGGCAGCTCCTAGTATCCCCTTTCCATTTATGGACCTGCTTAAGCCTCAAGAGGACTATGTATGACCTTCCACAGGGGAGCAGCTGGTACTCTGTTCTTAGTTGTGCATCTCTTGACCAAGAAGCTAAAAGAACCCATGTGGCTTGTTCCTCAAGAAGCTAATATTGAAATATGAATACTGATCTGCTGAAGCTGAGTTTTTTGTTGGAGTGTCTGGCATAAGAAATAAATGGTTTACCAACTCAGGTCTCTTAGTAAGACAGTTAAAAAAAAGAGCAAAAGAAAAAGGAACATGACCTAAGTAACAATTAACTGTAATAAGGGCTACAGGATCTTCAGATATGGTTAGTCCTCTCAAATACACCCGGAGCATTCTTGCAGCTTTTTTTTTTTTTTTTAAGCTAACCCAAACATCCTTATAACTCGAAGAAGGACAGGTAGTCACAGCAGACCCAGATACTTGGATTATGTGCCTGTTAGCTCTAGATTAGTGGTTCTCGACTGGAAGCAGTTAGGGTATCACAGCTGGGAAAGTGCTACCAGCATCTCATGGGGCAGGCACCAGGGATGCTGCTCAATACCCTACTGTGCCCGGGACAGCCCTTCACAACCAACACTTATCCAGCCCAAAATGTTAATATCAATAATTTAGACACCATGCCTTCAATACGGAATTAACTGTAAAGCAAATTAATCATATTGCTTTAAAAATATACACATTTAGTTGTATTTTGAAAAAGAATAATATGCATGCATGCTAAAATAAACATGTGAAATAATTAACAGGTTATCCTTCAACGTTCACAATCTAGAAGTGCTCTAAAGACTACCCACACCTCATCTATGTTTTTCTACATGGCAAGAAAAAAAAAAAAGGCTCCTTTACCAGACATCAAGCACACAAATTTTAGAGCCCCTGAACATTAATCAGAGGTCTATACAGATCACAAACACATCTGCTAATGAGACAATTAATTGTTACTAAATTAAGAAATGTCACACTTACTTCTTACTTGAAGTGTCATAGAGAATGATTCTTTTATCCAAACCTATGGTTACAAATAACAATTCATTGACGGGAGAAAAACAGATGCCTGAAGCTGGAGCTTTATGTGTACTGTCGAAGTTATGGTACGGACTCTGATTATTCACATCCCAGAGAGTCACTACTCCATTATCCGAAACACTTCCCAGCAGCGCTTTCTTAAATAAGGAGTACTTCAAGTGCCGAATAGGCTATAAAAATAAGAATCAATTTTATGTAATTGCAAGCATTCATAAAAACATTTTATTTAAACTATATAAAAGATGACCAACCACAAACACAACATTCACCCTGGATTTAGGGCTTCTGTTTTATAGAGTAACAGGTTTCAATCATAACACCATAAAATCATTTAGTGGGCTATATAAGATGACCCTGAGACGTACCAATATTCTAGTAACTGAATATTTGTCATGATTTTACTAAGTTGGCGTAAAGCTACCTCCATCTCCTCTCTTTATCCAGAGGAAAAATATAATACAAGGAAATTAAGTACATTACTCTATCAGGTTGGAATATCCACCATAAATAAAAGGCCCAGTCACAGCCAAAACACAAATAAGTATAAATAAGCAATATTTGCGTTTTACATATACTTTGTATATTTGAATCTAAGCATCTGATATGCTGACAATTAGACACCTGAAGCGTAAGAAAAAATTAACTAAACCACAAAACAGGAATTGCCAATACTCTAGACTGGGGATGGCTATATCCATTCTTTCAAAAGGACCGGCCTGAGGGCAATGTGAGCTTTTAAACCCGTGTCTTTGTGGGCAGGGTAAACTCTTCATCATCCCCTTTCTCAGTGTGTTCTGGCTGAACCAAGAGATCCAGTGTGAGTGAACAGGTCCCAGATTAACACTAATTGAATTTAACCACTTTTACTGAAATGTTGTTTTCAAACTTATATTCATATTTATTGTGCTAAGAATTAAGTCTTTTACATTCAAGCTAATTTTTCCCTGTGAAGGAACAGCAATATAAATATAGAAATTAAGTACAATCCACAGGAGTGGGAAACTGGTTGTAAGACCCCCTCAAAAGGTGAAGTCCTGAGTCAAGCAGCAAATTAGATTCTAGTAGGCAGGAATAAGCTTCGCATCTCATCCCAGATAAACCTGGCACAGAACAAAAGTCAAAACTGAGAGTTTTTGTTAGCTGCATCTTGGTAATCTTTCATACCACAAAAGGAGTTAAAGCCACTGGCTTTTAGATATTAAAAGTCATATTCTACTTCTAAAATGTTTCAAAATAATATATGTTAGCCCTCAACAACAAAAAATATATTTAGGAATAACATAAAACAAAATCTATATAAAGAAACAAAAAGGAATATTTGTTACCAGACACATAAGCTAAGATAATTACTATGGTCACCTATTAAATTTGGCTCATTTTCATATGGCTGAAGTACAAAGAGGAAACACTGGTATATATTTTCAGTCTTTGTTGAGGAAAAGTATATTCATATGAATTGACAAATCTTTCTTCTGGTCCACACTCAAAAAAATAAATAAATAAACTACATGGACCTTAACTATAAAAGACACAGAGTTCTTAGTGAATTATGATGTTTATAGTCATATATCAACCTATCAAAACACAAGGTAAAACATTAATTGAATTAAATGTACAGGCAGAACTTAATAAAACCCAAAAACACAAAACTACACCACAAAAATAATAAAATAAAATAGACCTCATAGATTCTTAAAGTCCATGAGGATTAAACAGCGTTTCTGCACAGACCCAGGTACGTAGTACCTACTCCAACTGTTTTCACAGGTTCATGACTCCCACACTCATTGCTGTTTATGGACCTACTCAGTCATCTTTTACACATATTTTTTAAAAGACCCATAAGTAACCACACTGATTCCTTTAAATGCCTCCCCTTCATCTCTTTGATAACAGATATTCATTTCTGAACTTTCTACATCCATTAAATCATCTCTTTAGAAATTATTAACAGATTATCCAATAATCCTGGATAAACAAAGTTATTAATCTACAAAATTCTATTTAAAATAAGTATACATTAATTTTAGTATCAGCAGCACTCATTAAGTCCTTATCTTGTTCCATATGCAAGCTATTTCTAAGAAAAAATATTGCCAAGAAGCTTAGGAAAATCCTAACATTTTAAGCAACATTGCTCTGTCCTCCTTACAACACATTACGTAAGAGTGTGTGTGCTTGTGGAAGACAGCAGTTGTTTCTAAATGTAAAAAATCTATCACTCACTACGATCAGGTATGGCAAACTTTTTCTTAAAGGAACAGGTAGTAAATATTATACACTGTTGTTCTGCAAAAGCAGTTATAAACAATAAATAAATAAGCATGGCTGTGTTTCATTAAAATTTTATTTACAAAGATAAAGCCAGCCCATGGGTCATATAGTTTGCTCATCCTTACTATAAATATTTGGAGGAGTAAAAAACCAAAAACACACCTATGAAAAAAACCTATCCATAATCCCACCACCTAGAGAAAAACCGGTTAACATTTTGGGGGATATTTTTTAAATCTAAGAAATCAATAAAATAGATCCACTTTTTAACTGCTTTAAATAAGGCTACAGTTTGAAAAGGCAACTCAGGTTCACCTATTTGTGAGCCTAAATCGCTGAACTTGCCAAAGAGCGACACGCATGCAATTACAAGCCAAGAGGTCTGTCAGCACTGGCAGCTCAGCAGAGGCAGGAAGGCTCTTTCCCCTGCAGAAATACACTGTGATCCACACAAAACTAAGAGCTTCAATTCTGCTCACACACTTCAAAGGAAGATTCTAAATATATTTAGGCAATCTCATTTCCAATATGAAATTCATTTTAATGCAGAGTCCATGAGACTTCATTGTTTTTCTCATTTTTGCTAAGAAATCAACTTGATAAGTTTTAAGGATTTCAAGTTGATTGATATAAACAAAAACAGAAAATTTTTAATTTACTCATTAGATCTGCCGTACCTCCATATTTTTTTTTTCAGTAACACAGACTCTATGGTAAAACTGATCAACACAGGAACTGAGCTGATTAACAGTGTATTTGAATTGAATTATATCAAATTTTGGACAGACCTGACATTTTTATTAATGTTTAAATTTAAGAAATGAATATTTAATATATTTGAAATCTTAAATTAATTTTGAGAAATCTTAAAAATAGTTTTCAAGATCCAGCATACAAAGTCCCACATATCAACACTATGTTCAGGTGTACCTTTCCAATCTTTTCTCACATTGGCCATATATAAAACCTCATGTAATTTCCATATAAAGTATCCCTCTCCCAAAGTTCTATAATAGCCTATTAAAATCTCTACAACCTCTAAATATATTCACCCATTCACATATTTACGGAGGATCTTTTCCATGTAAGGCACAAAGCTGGACAATGGCTGAGGACAAAGAAAATAATATATGGCTCAAACTAGAGTAAGGACATGGTAAGAGTTAACCCTAATACAAGTCCGAATGAAGTAATTAGTGAGGAGGCCAGTTTATATTTTAGTACAAATAAAACAATCAGTTAAGCCTTACACCCAGCTGCAATCCTCCCTTCTTTAATTTTCCCTGTTATTCCCAGTCAGATAACTTTGTCTCACTGTTCCGAATCACTGTTAAGACTGTTTTATAGCAATCACCCATATTCTCATTTATATGTTTCTCTTTTATTCCTCAATAAATATGAATCTTGAGAAGATATTTTTCTTCACCTTTTTAATATCCACTGAATTTTCCTTAAACACTAAACATACACTATTCAAGTAATGAACTTAAAAACTGCTTTTCAAATGTGAGGTGCTCCCATATTTTATCTAATAATAAGTATGGCCACAGTGATTACAATAAGAAGTAAAGATTGAAGAAGCTGCACCTCATTGGAAATTTCTGTGGAGAATTTCATGGAAAGTTAGCCAAAAATTAGATTTCTTGAGAAACTAAATGTATTCTTTTAAGAATTTTATAGACTAATTTGTACAAAGAAAAGTGTCAAATTTTCCTTTATAAAGTTTCCCCACATACTTCTGTATTAAACTGAAATACCTGAATAAGCTTTGATACATTAACTATCATATACTTAAAGAAACAAAAACCAAAACTCCATTTACCCTGTGCTTAAACACACCCAATTATTACATGTCTACCAAAGAGAGTATTTTTTTAACATAATTATCTATCTTGTTGCTAACACAGTTTGAGCTATGCAACGTTTCTATAATTGTAATGTCATAGACAGATTAATATCCATGCTGTGGGTTTAACCTATTAACACTATTTGTGTTTTGTTACATATAGTTATCATCTAGGAGCATGTTATATTCAATGGCCTAACTGAACTCAATCAAGTAAGCATATTCAATCCAGTATGAATTCGCTTGCTATTTGAGCATTTTTAAGCACTACCATTAAAAAATAGCTGTTTTTCAAGCAAGCTAAATATAAATTTAAAATATACTGAATTTTAAAACCTTTAAACTCATGTGTTACATAAGAGTTCAAAATCTATCTTACCAACTTTATTTTTACTTTTTATGCTGACTGTGGGATATGCTAATTGACTTTAGAGAGGGAAAGGGAGGGAGAGAGGGAGAGAAATATCAATGTGAGAAACATCAACTAGATGCCTATCACTCGTGCCCCAACAGGGACCTAACCCGCAACCTAGGGATGTACCCTGACCAGGAATCGAACCCACAACCTTTCAGTCTATGGGACGACACTCCAACCAACTGAGCCACACCAGCCAGGGCTCAACTTCACTTTGAATAAACCCATACTGTACCTGGTTACTACCATGACCAAAAGGAGTACCAGATAAATTAGTGGTTACACTGTGCAAAATAATTTCACCACTGATGGATCCAGAAGCAATGTAGCAATCATTCCAATTATATGTTACACAAGTTACTTCATCTTTATGATCCTGAAAGAAAAAAAATGAAAGTAAGTACAGTGCGATATAGCCTTAAAAGGGCACATTTTCATGTTTTTGTAAATTTCATGTTTTATAAATATTATCTATTTGTCAATCTAATATTTAACATTTTCCTCAAATAACCTAAAAATATTACTCAAATAAGCAGGAAACTATCTGATCAACACCAAGTCTACTCAGGAAACAGAGGTTTATTTTTCATAACCATAATAATGATCAGGTACTCTGAAACAAGACACGGAAAGGAAAGGTTATTTTCTAAAAGGCAGTAAGTCTACCTTAAAGAATATACTTCGACTGTCAAGTAACATGCACCGCAAGTTGACAGGGGAGTTCCTGCCCATGAGAGCATCACTGTTCGACTGAGGACGATAGGACATTTACACTAACACGAAAATGGCAGAACAAAGAGCTAAGTATATGGTAGAGGCAAAGTGTCAAGAGGAAAGAAAAAGAGGCATCACTGTGAACTTAGCTGGCAGAAGAAGCTTAATGAAGTTCAACCTTAAAGAAAGGATAACAATGGAATACTAAGCAGCAGAAAGAAACAAAGAACTACAACCCTTCTCAACAGCATGGATGGAACCGGAAAGCATTGTGCTAAATGAAATAAGCCAGGCAGTGAAAGACAAATACCATATGATCTCACCTATAAGTGGAACCTAATCAACAAAACAAATAAGCAAAATAGAATCAGAGACATGGAAATAGAGAACAAACTGACAGTGACCAGAGGGCAGAGGGGAGGGGGATGATGGGAGAAAGAAGGGGGAGGGTCAAGAAGCTTGTATAAAGGACCCAGGGACAAAGACAACGGGGTGGGCGGGGGAGAATTGAATGCGGGAGGGGGGGTGGGAGGGCAGGAGAGAGTAATGGGGGAAAAATGGGGACAACTATAACAGAACAACAATTTTTAAAAAAGGATAAGATATAAATTAGGGGAAGGGGAGAGAAACCAGAGACAGAATCATGGATAAAGTGAGCTTTTTGATGGTTACCAGAAGGGAGGTTGGATTTGGGGAAGTGGGTGAAAAAGTGAGGAGATTGAGAAATACAAACTGGGATTGAGGGTAGGAGGTGGGGGTGGGTGGGGCAGGGGAAAGTGGTGGTGGGAAAATGGAGACAACTGTACTTGAATAAAAAAAATATTAAAAAAAATAAAAAGAAGTACAAATTGGTAGTCACAAAATAGCCATGGGGATGTAAAATACAATAAAAGAAATGGAGTAGCCAAAGAACTTATATGCAGGACCTATGGCCCATGAACAAAGGTGAGCGGACTGCCCGAGGGGAGTTGCGGGGGCGGGGTTGGGAGGGGAAGGGGAAAAGTTGGAACACCTGTAACAGCACAATCCCTAAAATATTTTTAAAAAGAAACCAGACACTGCAAAACGGAAGAAAGCAAAAAACAAATGCCCCAAAGCCAGAATGAGCAGGGTATGTTTCAAAGATGATAGCAGCTTCTTCCGTTTGCTGAGTACCTACTAATGCTGAGAGCTTTATATACTATTATTAATCCTTAGAACAAGCTTGGAGACAATGTCATTTTTCCCATTTCACAGATGAGTTGACTAAATGAGGCATAGAAAGGTTAAGAAACCTGCGCGAGCTCACACAACTGCTAAGAGCCGGGATTCAATTCCAGGACAAACTCCAAAGCCTATCTGCCTTCCTCTATATTCAGCTGTCTCCCAAATGCAAAAGGGAATTCACGTGAAGGAAATAAAACTGTTTGGTCTTAAACAAAATGAGTTCACAAGGTCTATGTTTTCCAACATCAAATCAGAGATACCTAGCAGGAACATAGAAAAGTGATTAGGATTAGGAGTATAGTTTTTAAACAGTTTGGTGTCATACTGTAATAACATGAACAAACTAATCTTTGTAGCTAATTACAATTCGATTAATGTAATATCAAGAATAGTAACTATGATATTCCACTTTACATTATAATTTTTATATTTAGTAACTATATTATTACAACTTTTTCAAATGGTCCTTCAAGTATGTTTAGAGATGTCTTTACATTTTATTCCTTTTCTAAATCAAAGAAACAATTGCTATCCTGAGGGAGGGGAAATGATGAGAAAAAAAAGAAGAGTAAACATTTAGTGCATTGTTCCCACCTGGGAAATTAAGGACATGAGGTCCAATACAATTTCTAAGACTTTGTAAACAGACACTTTCTTATTACCACTGTGGAAAATAAGTCATTCAGTAACCATTTATTAAGCACCAACCAAGTGCCAGAGTTTGTGTTGTTACCAGAAAGAGCACTGCAAGCAGGATCCCAAGGTGACAGATTAGATTCCCCACTATCACAATTAGTCATTGTTAATGAGTGAATGAAGGAATGAAGTTCTAAGAGTTTCAAACAATGAGAAGAGAAAAAACCATCTGGAGTAATGGGGAAAGGGAAGGATGGAAAAATGGGTGAAGTTTTGCCATACAGTACAGTGAAATGGGGGAAAGTGAGGCTCCTAAACTGTGTGACAATATGTGACAAAACTGGCCATGGGCTTCTAAACACTCCTCAGTTTGGCAAAACGTTCCCTGTTCATAGCAAGGATATCCCTCTAAATAACTTTAATTCCATAATTCATAATTTAAAAGGTTAAACAATGACTATTTGAATCTGCTTCTCATCTTTGCCATTACTAGTTGTCAGATACTAAACAAGCTCTTTAACACTCTGCGCCTGCGTTTCTCCACTTTTACACAGGAATGGTGCTACCTGCTCTGCAGAGTTGTTGAGATAAGTAGAATAAATATAGGTTAAGCACAGTGTCTAGCATATAAAAGACTAAAAAATTTACTATTCTCATTTTTGACAAGCTTTTGATTTTACTTATGACTCTTCAAAGTTTAGCTAATACCTAAAATAACAAACTTCCAAAGATAGTATTTTAAACAGCAATTACAGGATTACATTTCACCCTGGTTAAGACAAAGCCATTCTTCCGTTTACCATTCCTCTAGTAAGAATTAATTCAATAACATTAAGATACATAACAAAATGATAATGATGTCTGGTGCTTTAAAATAATCTGTGTGTGTGAGGATGAGGGAGTAGACGAGGGCATAGACACAACGTATTGGCCAGGAGCTGATCGTCATTGAGGTCAAATGATGAATATGTGTGTACGTGTAAATGTGTGTAGAAATATATAAACACATTTAAATTTTTCATATTAAAACTTTTTAAAAAGACATATAAAAATTAAAAATAACTTAAAAATGAACTCCTAAATATTAAAAAGACACAATAGTGAAAAGCAGAATTCAAAAAAATCATCACAGGTCAAATATGTGAAGAAAATTTTTATTTTCTGAAACTGCAAAAAGTTAACTGAAGATATACTAATTGTAAATAGTAAATTATTTTAGAAAACATTTCATTATCAAGATGAAGATACACCCACACAAAAGTAACACAAACAGAAGCAGCAAATGTACTAAAGAAAAGGCCAACTCCCCAACTCTAACGACCAAACAGACTAGACTCCCGTCATCCCCAAACCAGGTTTTTCTCTAAAGCGCCTTCAGAAACGTCTCTGATGAGGACGAAACATTCTTCAGGAAATGTGAAGGAAGAGGTTCATTCGAACAAGACTAGAACTAAGTGAAAAAATACAACGTTTTAAACGCCAGTATTATGCCTTAGTGACATACACGGAGGAAAAACAGACAGAAATATATACACACAAGTTTTTGGCTAAACAGCATCTTTATTTTCCCTAACAAATCTCACTTCTATTCTAAAGCACCTTATTTTTTACCGTAAAAGATCAACGTTAAAAGAAAAATTTGATACATAACACACTGTGAAATACCATTTCTATAAGGATTTGAAAAAACCCAAGTTCCTTACCTTAAGAGATCGATGAACTCTTTTTGATTTTAAATCCCAAATGTTAACAGTGTTATTCAGGCCTCCGCTTACCAAATACATAGATGTGGAATTTAAACAGACACATGTCTGCTTTTGCTATTAAAGGAAAAAAAAGTTACCTTAATTTAATACAGCCCAGAGATGACTTTCAAGTGTTATTCAATACTTAGTAAGCACTTGATAAATATTTGTTGAATTAAATGCTATAAACATGCTAATACTTATACTAAAAATTCACCTCTAATCATCTTCCACATGGATCCAACAGCTGGTAAGGAGTTCAAAAAGGCTCCAAGGAAATCAACCAGACTCATGCTCTCTCCCATACACCAGAGGTGACAGAGGAAGCTTAGGAAATATCAGCAAGTCTTAGCTTCCCATCAGGGCTTACTTGACCTTAATATCTCCTCCAAATAAAACCTGCTCTTGCATTTCTACAGGATACCTTGAATTACAATCAACCCACAGCTCAGAAAGCACTAAAGGTAGGGGAGACTTTAAAGGATGTGTAAATTACTCATTTTACACATAGGGAAAGTTTTATAGAGAGAACAAGATACTTGCCCCAAGTCTCATGGCAAATCTCCCCCTAAGAAACCTAATTCTCAAACATCAAGTCATGGGAACTTGACTCTACAGTCTTCCCCATGTCGGTAAGGAGAGACACATCCATACAGTTTCTCAAAATAAAATTCCAGAATTACCTTTGATTCTTCATCCTCCCTCCCTCCAATCTACCGTAAATTCTCTACACTCTAACACTAAAATAAATCTCACATGGCCCCCCATTTATCTGTCTCTACCACTAACACGGGAATCCCAACCCTGCGGAGCAGCAAGAACAGCCTCCTAAACACTGGTCCTGCTTCCACTTCTCCTTCTCTTTGTCCTGTTCTCCATAACAAGGGTGACCTTTAAAAATGTAAATCTGATCCTGTCTCTCCCGTTTAAAACTCTTCAATGGCTTCTCATCAACCCTAGAACAAATCCCAGGCTCAATAGCCCAGCTACTAAAGCCCTATCCCACCAGTTTCCTCCTCCACCTCTAATTCTCCAGACGCAATGACCAAGTGCCTTTCTTAAACGTAACTACTCCGCATTGGCCCCAAGGCTTCTACAACATCTACTCTTGCCTAGAAATCTAGATTCCCTGAACCTTGGCTGAAGGGCTTCTTCTGGTCATAGACAACACCTTAAATGCCACCTAACGTAACTTGCTATCCCAACATCTTATTTTAATTGTCTACGTAACAACTTATCACTATTTGGGTGATCCATTTACAAGTTTATGCTCTGTCTTCCACCCGAATATCACTTTCATGAGAGCAAAGATGATATATGCATACTTGGTAAAATATTTATAAAATGAATGGATAAAAACACAGAGGCCACCAAGTTTTTCACACAATAATTATCTATGAGTGTCATCACCTGGTAGTGCCCATCTGTTCGAACACAACGTTGCAAGTTTTTTTTCCTATTTAACCTTCAGGTGCACTTTTTAGTCACGTTAATGGTTTTACCTCCAGTTGGATACTATGGGAAAAGACAAATGAATTCCAAAGGGGACATATTTGTGACTTACTTAAAAGTTAAAAGGCAAGCTCTGTAGGTTTAGGCAAGTCATGTCACTTTTCTGGGCCTGAGACAGGAGAGATGAGGACTAGGTTACTGTCCCTACCTTGGGAGTGCATGCATCTCACAAACAGCCTCACGTAAACGCAAGACAAGCACTGGGTTCCTAAAAGGGTGGCGAGGGCCATCCACCCCCAAGGTTTCTTACAGCTTCCAATTTTGATCAAGAATCCAAATTACTAACACACACAAAAATATAAAGAGCACATGTTTCCATATAGTAGGCATAATTCTCTTGTAGGCACCATACTAAGAACTGATTTTGGTCTCAACAGACTAAAAAGATTTAGAATCAGGTTATCACTGCAAATCAGGGCAGTTTGCTAACAGCTATAAAAATAACCTATAAAGAAAACACACAAGAATGATGTCCATCAAAGATCCATATATTAGGATTCTAATTGTCAAAAAACAACTCAGGTTATTCTTAAGTGCTCAGAACAAAAGCTATATTTATAGCTGGTTTACTCTGATGATAGATTTTTTTTTATGTTAATATATTATTAAAGTAGCTAACAAACTTAATAGAAATTAAGTAGTTATTACAGGAATCCTGTACCCAAGATACAAACAATGGGTACAGTTTTTAAAATCTAAAAACAATAGCTGGTCAAAATTTCTAGATTATATAGTAGCCTATCATATCCATTACAATACTGTTGATACCAATCTGCCTACCTTAAAGAAATAAACATAAAATCAAAGAAAATTAATATCACCTTAAAAGCTCTACTCAAAAAATGTTTAAGTGAGAATCATATTTTCCCACCTAGGAAAAGTCTAATATCTCAAATAGCACATGAGTGAAAAGACTAAGATCCTACAAAATAAAGGTTTCAAAACACGTTACAAGGAATTACTAATAAAGGCTAATGAACCAATGTTTGCAAATAATGTTTACAAGTAAATGAAAGCCAATTCAAATTATAACTATAATGCCTCCACTTCATCCACATGCATTCTGATGTGATTTCTTAACTGTGGGAAAGGGAGCTATACCAACTGATGTGGAATAGTCACAAAATTCTTAGAACTGGGTCATATTTGTGATTATCATCTATTTTCATACTTTAATAATGAAAACAAAAAGTTATGAAACTGGTTCTAAGGCATAATGCATAAAACCAGTATAATGTATATTGTGGTGGAAGTGGAAATCAAAATTATTTTGATATTCATATTGAATAAAACAAATGTCTGTCATCCGCCTCTGACACGATTTAAAGATTCAAAGATGATGATGAAGAGGCTTTGCCTGCTCCTGCAGTACAGACATTGTGACTTTGGTCAACTAGGAAGGCTCTCTGCCTCCACTGTAGTTAACTGAGTTTCAACAGGCAGAGAGCCTGTTGAATTCTCCACCTTTAGCATTCTCTCTGGCCCACCCTCCAACACATACAGGCTGGAAGTGAAGCCTAGGTCAGTCCCAACTGATGCTGACAGGAAATTTTAGAAATCAAAAGTCCTTTTTGAATTAGATGAGTTAATATGCCACTGTCCTGCTCTGCTCTTTCCAATTGGGTTTCTCCCTTATTCCAATGTGTAAAATTAGGACTATAACATTAGGGTCTGATAGGAAAAATCTAAAACTTAAAAAACAAGCTACCAACTACTTGTACCTTTTTATTTAGATCATATTTTATTTGAAAGGGAAATAGCTTGGAAATAAGTTCCAACAGATTGGAAGTGAGGTAGCCAGCAATATCCTGAATCCGAGGGATTATTAACTTAAAAAACAAAAGGATAAGAAAATAATATGCAACAAAAGCTCCATTTCAATTCTCTGGGACCAAAGCTCATTTTGACAGCCACGTCCTTTGCCAGGAGAGCTTGGGGAGGGCTCAGGCAGACCCTTCGGTATCAGGCAGACAGAAGCAAAAACAGAAGGCTCCCCTCAGACAGAGGTCTTGAGCTGATTGGCCTCAGCCCAGCGTCAGCGAGGACAGGGCTTCATCATCAAGGCTTTACGGTCAATTCACCCTCGTGACTTAAGTGGGACTTGGTCCTAAAAGAGCAGCAATACCAGGGACCCTCCCACAGAGGAAAAATGGAGAAAGCAAGTGCCTATCCGACAAAATCTGAGTCCTTGACTACCCCCCTAGGATCCAATATTATTTTAATTAGATGTTTCAGTACCTATCTCACCTAGAGTAACAGTTAGGGTATTATTTTCAGCTTAGGTTAAGAATAACGCTTTTAAACACTTTTATTTTTAGTTACAAGCACCACAATAAATAAGCAGTTACCACCTAAGTAGAACTAAGATTTTAAGTTTTGCATGTGTTGTTTCTTTTTTAAAATCACTTACCCCTTCACCAAGCTCTAAAAGTGGAACAGGTTTACATTTGCAACTTGAAACAACAATTTTGTCGCCACTGGAAGATGCTGTCACCAGAAAGTTATCTAAATGAAGAGTTATGGAGTATAAAACAGTCCATGAGCATCTCTAGCACCAGACTATTAATATAAGAATTGTGATGATAAAAGGGCTACTTCACCCATGTGAAATATGATTCCATTTTCAAAGAGTAGGCTAGAAGGTCTAATTTTATCCTTTAAGAATGAAAGCATAATAAAACTATTGTCTTCATCATATATTAATCAGCCTTTTCATCTATAAACACTGCTCAAGACAGTCATTTATTGATGCAGTGCTGGGTACCCATTTAAGCTAGGAAGCAAATACTAGTCTCCTATTTTTGTCCACTAAAAAAGTAAAATCTGGTATTTTCTCAGAATATTTTTTGTAAATGTCTCAATCTTAAATGTATTAAAAATAAAAATTACAGTAAATAACAAGAATAAATAAATGTCGCTATATATCAACTACTTGTAAGAGTTTTATTTTAAATTAAATGTAAAGTATTTAAAGTTTAATATTATTAATACAGAAAGAAAAAAAGAAAGATAATACGAGAGGGTAAAAAACCAGAAAACTAATCTCCCTGGCACATCATCATTAACCCTGTCTTTGGAATCCATGCAAGGTGGGGGGTGGGCCCCAAATTTCTGAGTCGGGGAAGTCCCTGTTCATCAACAACTAACCTCCATGTAATGGATCAAAGCTTCATTAGGAATCAGAGTATACGAAGGCTTCCAGCACATATCTACTATGCAGGAAAACTACACAGAAATAAGACCAGTTCCCAAAAGGTCATACGATCCCCTGTCATAGTCACATCAGTTTTACTGACAGACCATTAAGGGGTTTATCAGTAAATGCCAACTCTTAATAAAACTCCTTGGGTTACAAATAAACCAGAATAATAAATCTTACTAAGAACTGCTACTTTTGTTTTAAACAGTAAGTAACAGAGAAAATAATAACTTCTAAACATAATAAAAACCCTTGCATATTTGTCACTCTCTTTAAAACATTTCCCCTAACTACATACCTGGAGAGTACTTTAAATCTGTAGTCACTTCACCGTGAGTTTGATCAATAGAGCACCGAAGTCATTTATTTTGCTACTATAACACAAATTCAAGAACTGATGATGAAGTAAATTTAATAAGAAAATGCATCATTTCTGTTACATATTTGCAAGATTAGGTTGAACAAGAAAACTTCTAATGGTTTTGTTCATGAGTCCGTCACGGTTTAAACCTTTGATATTTTTATTTTCATCAGCATGTAGAGTATTAATACTTTGGTATTGATATGATCAGACACACTGAAACTTAATTGTTATTTAAGAAACAGTGTATGAGTTTTACAAAAGAATAATTTCTAGCATACCGATTAAATAGAACATCTCCATATAAAAAGTGATGAGTATTTTGTTTACAGCAGTGGTTCTCAACTAGGCAGAAGCCAGAAAGGCTTCTAAACATCCTCTAATGCACAGGATAGCTCCCGAAGCAAAGAACTATATGACCCAAAACGTCACTGATGCAAGGCTGAGAAATCCGGGTTTACAGGCTTCATTGCCTCATTTATTTTGTCCACATAATAGGAGTATACCAAGACAGGGAGGATGTGAATCAGAAACATTAAAAGCTTAGGAAAATTCAATAATTTCTCTGAATGTCTGGGCAATGAGACTATTTTCACCACAAAAAGGAAGAGAAATACAATAGTATGTCAGAAAGATGGGCATGTTGGACAATTTTAATTTTTATCTCCTACTCTAACCTTTTCTTCTGCCTTTGAGTTCTACCATTAATTTCCAGAACAGATCCACAAATATTTAAGTGTAGACACAAAAACTCATTCCAAAACCTTTCAGAATTTTTCCCACAATTACCTACTTTATTCCATTTGATTCAATAACAAATTTTAGATAAAACTAATTCTATGGTCTGGATATAATAATTAATATACAGGCATATATATTAATAGCAGTGTTTTTCAATGTGGTGGGCTGCAACTAAAATTTTTACAAATGCAATCAAGAGAAATTAGTGTGTATTCACATGATATACTGTTTAGTAAACTCATGTTTCTTTTTACCTATCTTTCATAGCTACGCAAAATATATTTCTCATTATGGGTTTCATGCAAAAGCTCCAGTGGTTGTTAAACCTAACAAAAAGTGGTTATTTTTTTTTAAAGGATACTATTGCCGCTCCAACACATTGAGCTGATTCCATGTGGTGATGTGTGTGGGTTGAATTTATCCACCAATGTCATAGATGAAGCATCCCATATTTTAACATCATCTCCCGATGAAGCAAATCTGAGGTTTTCCTGCATGACTGCACCTATAAATAGTTTAAAACAATATATTTTTAAAAACAAAGATAGGAAAAAAGAAAGTTAAAATGAAGTCTAATCCAAAAGGAGAGACACTACTGTCTGCTTTTGTTCCCAAGAGTGCGCTCACCACAGCGTAGCTGGAGTGACCTTTCTAAAATGCGAACCAGATCATTCTCTCACTTGACCCTTCCCATGGCTCTCCACAGCATCTACAGTGAAACCAACCTTCTCGGCATGCTTAACGTGACCTAGCCCGGGCGCAACTCCCTTCTCTGCAGCCGCGGGGCTTACTGGCCTTCTTCTCGCCTTCCATTTGCTGCCCCCTCTAGCTGGAATGCTCTTTCCGCCAAAGTCCCATGGTCATCTCCTTCACCTCATTCCTGTCTCAGCTCCAACGTCTCCTCCTCAGAAAGGCCTGCGTTGACCAGCGTGACTAAAGCAGCCCCACACCAGTTGCTCTGTATCTCCTTATCCCGTTTCATTTTTTTCATGGCACTGCCTCCTACCTGCAATTCTTATTTTACTCATAATGTCTGCCACCACCCAAACGGAGATCCTCAGGACAGGCATTTTGTCTGGCTGTTTATCATCAGTCTGGAAACATTCCTGGCACACAGTAGGTACTCACAAGTAAGTGCTGGAAAGATAACTTCCTTATCTTTTTAAAATGCATCATAAACTGTAGCACTCCTGCACGTCCGAATCCAGACACTCCAGTTTTCCCCCCAAAAAATCCCAAAGTTAGCATATAGAGCCAACAGAGATGTCACTAGTCCCTATACCAATTCTTGATCTACAGTGTCCTCTCTCATATTATTTATTCACAGTATATAGTTCAAACACATAAAGCTGACAAAGTGATTTCACAAATTAAGGCAATCCAGAAGAGAAAAAGCAAGAAAGCTGCTGTAGGCAGACACTTTAAAGAGCAGCAAATAGTAATTCATGACAAGTTTAAAAAAAAAATGCTCAAAAACACATGGGAGGAAGAAGGAAAAAGAAGGGGACCTAGAACTATATTCCTCCAAGCCTTCCTAGTGTGAACAGTTCAAGAATACAGCACAGAATTAGTGATGTCACAGACAGGGTCCCAAGTCATCAACAAAACATCACACTTACGTCCAGTATACCTTATTTCAAAGGACAAGTTAGAGGAATAATAAATTACAGGGTTTCAAGAGACGAAAAAAAATTTTTTTGATCTGCTTATAAAAAAGTTAAAACTTCTGTTAACCAGAAAAGTCACTTACATGATTCACTATGCTTCATTCATCAGATAAATACAGTGCTATTAAAAGCCGTTAGAGTTATCTGTTGCAGCGTAGGCATAGTGTTTGGATTTGGTGCCTTAAGGTGTAGTAATGTGCCCGTTTGTTTCCCTCCTCAAGGAACAATAAAGTGCAGCAAAGGCGATCTCTAAACACAGTCAACACAACTGAAAGATGTCGTCACGATAATCTTACACCATTCCTGTTGAGCGGTGTGGTGTGATGGAACGATCACTTACGCCTGGGGCTCAGAAAAAGTGGGTTCAAGCGATGTGCCCCACGGCTTGGGAGACAGTGACTTCGGCCAAGTCATTTAATGTGTTTCCTTCCCTGAAAGCTGAGCGGGGAAGGGGACCATCTGCCCATCTACCTCCGTCTTCTGAGAACAGCCCACACTGGAGGGAGAGGCATTAATTACATAAGTCTTTCAAAGTGGGTCCCATAAAGAGGGAGCAGTCAGGACACAAGGCGATTAACAGACGGCCAGCTCCGATTTGGGAATAACAGCTACGTGAAACAACTCCATTCTGACGCTTAGTTTACACCGATAAAAGTTCTCTAACTTTCATTCACCAAAGATGCATTTTACTTGTAGGGGACTTGCTCAACTGGAGCTACCTTGTAAAATGCATTCAAATGCCTACTAAATGAGTCATAGTTGGGAGGTTTGCAAAAGCGGGGACGGACTGCGGAAAAGCTGCAAACTTTTCGGAGGCAGGGCACCCTCCAGAGCCGCCACCAACGTACCCTAGCTGACCCGGGCCACCTCTCAGGCAGAGAAAGAGGCTGTCGCAGACGGCGGTGCGCGACCCCGGCCCGCGGCTTCCGGGAACTTCCGCGCGAAATCCGCCGCCGTGCTCCTGCCCCGCAACCGTCCCGACCGCGGGACCAGCCCCGGCGCGCGGAGCCCCGGGACCTCCGACCCACCTCCAGAGGCGGTCGGAGGGCAGGCAGGGTTGGGGAACTTTCAAGAACACAGTAGGCGATGGCCCACCGTAGCCCTGCCCCTACAGAACCTCACCTCTTGGTAGCGGCACACCGGGGGCCACAACTCGGCCCGGTCCCGCGCTGGGCTTCCGGCTCCCGCCCCGACTGTTAAACTTCAGCGGCCGGAAGTCCCACCCTCAATTACGTCACCAGGCGCTACTTCAGGCGGTGGCTCCGGATCGCAGGGCTGGGTGGGAACAGCGGGCCTGCGCGCCTCTCTTCGCGTCCCAGCTACAGTGCTCTGGCCACAAGCCGCTACCCGTTTGTCCTATGCGCGTTCGCTGCCTGCGTGTGTGCCAGGCACTGGGCTTGACTCTGGGAGCGCAGGGATGCAGTTAAACGCTCGTGGTCCCCGGCTCCGTGGAACTTGCAGTCGCAGGCCCAGCTGTGCAACGTTAGGAGGCAGACGTTAATAAATAGTTACAGGCCTAAATGAAAAGTGAAATTGTGAAAATTGCTTGAAAGAGAAAGGTACGTGATGTATGAAAGCCCATAATCAGAGACATGAACATGTATGTGGGTGGAGGATGGCCATTCCTGAAGAGGAAATACCACGTGCAAACTGGAAAACACCCAGAAAGGCTAAGAAATAATCCGAAATGTAAGCATCAGCGTTATCTTATTTCAAACCCATGATCTTTCTTCCCGCATCATGATGCCGAGGCAGGAGCATCAAACACCACCTGGTTGGTAATTCTTTTGAAAGAGATCCCTCTCAGGGGAAAGGGAGCTGAACGGAATTTTAAAGTGCCCCTTCTACCTGAGCCTCCTATAAGCTCTACTAAAAGTTTTTGCTTAAAATACTTATGGTAAATATAGAACTCTTCTTCTGCAAATACTGTTATCTTTCTGTCATCCAAGTACATATGGACTGTGTTTCTGAGCCAGGTACATAAACCCCAGCTATTTGTGCACATTGCAAATAAATGGAAAACTAGTAAGTGCGATTTTTTTGAGAGCAGAAATAGAAATCCTAACCAAGTTGTAAAGATGGATGGGGAGCTTCAAAAGGGAAAGATAGCAAACAGCAACTGACTTAAATGTATAATTTATAGTTCTTGAGGTTATTAAATTAAATTTTGACAGGGATAAGGGCCAAAAGTTGGGAAATGAGAAAAGAAGGCAAAGGAATGGAGATAGAGACAAAGAGGGCAAATGCAGGAAAAGAAAAGACTAGATCTCTGAAAATTTGAAGCCAGCAGGAAAAGTGAGACTAGAATATATTAAACAATATATGATATAACTATACATATCATATATACATATTATGTTATATAATAATAGATATTACTCATTACATACTTTACTAAGTACTATATACATATGTGTGTATAGATATAATTGAATATGTATACCACATATATAATTTTATCATCTTAAAAATATATATAATTATATAGTCCCACTTGACATATGAAAAAACAAAAGTTAGGTAACTTTCCTAAGGTTACACAGTTAAGAAATGATGTGGACTGGAGTTAAACCCAGATCTATAAGGCTACAAACACTGTGCTGTAGACCATTATGCAATATATAGGCAAGAGCCAAAACAGCACAAAGACCCAAATGTTAACCTCCACTTCTTCCCTGCTGGTGCCACAGTCTCCAAATCTTACAGGGTTCTGGAACAGTCCTGTCGTAAACAAGTCTCAATAAACTTTAAAAGAATAAACCTTAAATGTATGTTATTTGGCGACAATAGAATTAAATAGAAATATAAAAAAATAAAGCATCTAGAAAATCCCCAAATATCTGAAAATTAAATAGCTTTACTTCTAAACAACCCTATATGTCAAAGAGGAAATCAAATAAAAATAAATGAGAAAATATTCAAACTAAGCAAGTATATTGCAACAAATGAAAATTTATGGAATTCAGCTAAAACAGTTCTTAGAAATATATATCATGCATATATTATGAAAAAAAGGGAAGGGTCATCAAGGAACATGTATAAAGGACCCATGGACAAAGCCAAAGCCGGGTAGGATTGAGGGTGGGAGGTGGGATGGGTGGAATGGGGGGAAGTAGTGGCAGGAAAATGGAGACAACTGTACTTGAATAGCAATAAAAAATATTAAAATCCATTTATCTCCAAAAAAAAAGGAAGAAAGATCCAATATCAATGATTTATGCTCTTGCTAAAGGGACCTAAAAAAAAAAAGGAGCAAATTGAACACAAAGATTAAAGTGGAGAACAATGAAATTGAAAAACAAACAGTATTCTTTGAAATGATTGATAAAATTGATAAACCTCTAGCTAGACCTATCAAGAAGAAACTGAAACACAAATTACCAATATGAGGATAGAAAGAGTCCATCAGTACAAAACGAAAGATATTTAAAATGATGATAAGGGAAGAGTATGAACAACTTTATGCCAATAAATTTGGAAACATAATATCTCAGAAGACATACAATATATTAGAACTAACACAGGAACAAATAGCTAATATAAGTAGTCCTATATATACTACATAATTTGAATTCATAATTAAGAAAACCCTCCCACAAAGAAAACCCCAGAATCAGATGGCTTCACCGTTGAATTCTATCAAACACATGAAAAACAAATAATATAAATTCAAAATTTGGAAATTTTTCCAAAACCAGAAGATAAAGCGATATTTTCTAAACTCACATCTTTAAGGAAAATATTTCTCTCATACAAAAACCAGACAAAGATATTAGAAGAAATAGCTATACAGTCAAAGCCCTCATATAGAAATACAAAAACTTACATATGTCCAGAAAGTATCCAGTCATATAATGTGAAAAATAGAGACATTTTATGGAAGAAGATACGAGATACAAAAAACATTGTACATGGGACAATGATGCTTCAGTCCCCCTCAAAGTAGGCACCTTGGGACCACACACAGTTCTCTCAGTGTCTTTAGCAAGTAGTTGCAGCACAATGTTCTTTCTGCTCTGGTAGCAGAAGCCGCAGAACAAATTTTGCCACGGCACATTTCATGCCAAGATTCTTCCTCAAAATCTCAGGCACAGTAGTTTTTGGAATCCCCGGATCAGCTTCTAGTTCTCACACTGTCAGTCACTGATCTTTCCATACACATTTCAACATTCTCAGGCGTTTTGCTTATTGCAGGCCTTCCAGAATGTGGATCACTTTCAACTGATTCTCAACCACCTTTGAAGTATTTTTTTTTTGTGCTTTAATGAGTGAAGCACTTTTATTTGTGCTGCACTCATTACATTGTCCCTGAAAGCCTTCGGAATCATCTGAATACTTTCTGTGGAGGAATGTTCAAGCTTAACACTAAATTTGATGCAGATTCATTGCTCTACTCACTCAGTCATTTTGTATGTAATGGCCACACAGGACACATACTCACTTAATTGAATCTACCACCCCCACTGACTAGTACAGTGAAGTTGTCATTGTTCACACATGTGCATTCCAGTCCACTCTCCTTGGCTGCCGGATTACATGGATGTCATGCAAACAATTCTCGTTATATTATATTGAAAAATTCAGCACCCATTTATGACTAACAACTCTCAGCAAACTAGGAAAAAAAGGAGGAAACATCCTCAACTGGTTCCAGAACATCTATGAAAAGTCCATAGATAACACTGTACTTAACAGTGTAAGACTGAATGCTTTTCTCTTAAGATCAAGAACAAGACAGGGATATCCCATCTGGCTACTATTAGCATTCTTCTGGAGGCCCTAGCTAGTGTGACGAGACAAATAGATGAATGAATGAATGAATAAATGAACGAACAAAAAACAGACATACAGAATGAAGAGAAAGAAGTAAAACTCTTTTTGCAGAAAATGTGGTATATACTGAAAACTCATTAGGAGTATGGCAAAAAGCTCCAAGAACTAGTAAGTAAATCTATGCAAAGTCAATATACCAAAAAAAATAACATGTCTATATATTAGCAATAAACAACTGGAAAATGAAATAAAAATTACAATTCCATTTCCAACAGCGTCCAAAAGCATGAGTTACTTATAATTTTAATGTATGTAGTGATTATACATTGAAAACCATACACATTGCTAAGAAGCTAAAGACCTAGAGTTCTGTCATGTCAAATAGATGAAAAACAATATTGCTGGAATATTAATTTTTTCATATTAATCTACTTATTCAACTTAATCTCCACAAAATTCCAGCAGGTATATTTTGTGTGTGTGCAAATTGTCAGGCCAATTTAAAAATTTATATTAGAATGCAAATGATCTAGCCAAAACAATTACTTTGCAAAGACAAAGTCAGAGGATCTACACCTATCAGCCTAGATTTAATGCAAACTAATCCATAGTGACAGAAAGCAGGGTGACGCTTGCCTGTGTGGAGAAAGGAATAGACTATAAAGGCGTCAATGACACAGTTAGTGGTGATGGAAATGTTCCCTATCCTGACTGTTGCAGCAGGCTCAAGGCGCTTTCAACATATCTGTCAGAGTTCACGATAGGCTATATTTTCAATTTGCAGTTTATTGTTGGCATATTATAACTCAATAAATTTTATTAAAAAATATAAAAGATCTCAAGAACCAAGAGCTCCTGATTATTAAGAAATAAAATGATGCTCTTGACTTCTAAGGCAAAAACACATTCAATTATTTATTTATCTTTTAAAGACAAACTAACATACATACTTAACAAATTTGAGAATACTAGCTTGGGAGAGATTTTAAACACTCTCAAAAGTGGAAAAAAATGTTACTAAACAAGTTTCGAGTATCAGAATGGCGTCCATGGTCTTAATAGTAACATTAGAATTTACAGTGCAATGGGACAGGCCATGATATTTCTGAGTGAAAATGATTAGTAACCTGAAATTGCCTAACCATAGTATCATCCAAGTGTCAGGAAGGAATAAAATCATTTTTACACATGTAAATTCCCAGCAAATTTACTTCCCATGCACAACATCAAGAAGCCTGAGGAGGTGTTTCACCAAAACAAAGGAGTAAAGTAAGAGAGGAACACTGGGCACCCAGCCTGAGGAAGGGAGGGGGATCCCCAGGTGAAGGAAAATGCCAGGATAGCAGCTGAGCACTGGACCTAAAGAGAAACCAGGTCAGACAGCAGGTCAGAGGGCTCCAGGAGTGCTATTGTCCAGAATAAACACACACAAGCGCACATCTAACCTGTTTAACTATATTAAGAAGAGGTCACATAACTGGAGGAGAGGAGGTTAGGGGCATAACTGATGACTGAATAGACAGAAAACTAGGAAACCAGTCAACCAACCAAACAAAAACAGAAAACTAACCCTAAGGAAACAAAAAGTCGTGCAAGAAAGGAAAAACAGAAATAGAAAACAACATGCCACACAAGTCTGCTATGAATAGTATTCACATAGTCATAAAAAAGTGAACATGTCATGTTAATTTAGCCAAAATTATACTAGAGCTATGTTGGGTTTACAGGGAGAAGTGTGCGTCTGTGTGTAGCTGGGGGTGCGGGGTGTGCTGTGAGACTGGGTTGCTCATCTTCTATGGCAGAAAATCAACAGATCAAGCCTCAAATTGAAAAAGAAATCATGAGTTAGCTTATTATTCAGAGATAGAGATGAAGACCAAAAGACACAGCCAAAAGGAGTTGAAAGGGCTGCCTCTAGCAGGGCAGTAACTGAGTGGCAGTGGATAGGGTCAAGGGGCTGCTTTGTATTTTTTTTTAACCTTGTAGCTTTACATACTTCTCTTTAACCTTTCCCAATATGTCTCATTTGTGTAACTAAATCAAACTTAAAAAGAAAGAAAAATATAAAATACTATATTGAACATTTATATTATAGGACATCAAGATTTAGAAAGGGTAGAGTAGCCAGACAATGTTTTCTAGCAGTTTTCAAAGACATGACCAAAAGCCACACTGTCATTATTGTTCTGTCCATACACGTGCGTGGGCCCTCCAAGTTCCCAGCAAATGGCTCAGGGTATTTCAGTCACCAAGAGGAACGCCAGCTTACTTTGGAGAAGCTCAGATTATACCAATGTAACAAATACGAACCATGCAAAGCAATACATTCTATAAGATTTATCAAGTGCGGGGGAATCATGGTGGAAGAAGAAATTAGTACTGTTTAAGGGGTCTGGGGATCATTTCTAAAGGAAGCCAGATGACATATACTTAAGAACTTAAAGTTTTCAGATGGGGGTCCTATTATGTGGGCACCTGCATCCCTGCCTTCCATGCCTCCCCCAGGACCACCACCACCTGTACCTTTTACGTCCCTGCTGCCCACATGGTTCTCCTTGCACACTCTTCCCTTGGACTATCTCATGGCACTGCAGTCAGGTTTGTGCTCAAATGTCACCTTCTCAAAGATGCTTTTCTCTGCTCTACCTGATCCAAAATATCCCCTGCACCTCATCATGCCCTCTCTCACCCTAGTTGTTTTTTATTTTTTTGGTCAGCAAAGCATATAACTACTTGACATTTTACCATATTTATATTTATTTACTTACTATTCAGCTTATTTAGTCTCATTACAGGAGTGAAAGAGTCACAAGGATAGGAACTTGTCCTGTTTTTGTTTTGCTTTTTCCATTATATCCCCAGGGCTTAAAAAGCAGTGCCTGGCACGTAGTAGGCATTCAATAACTATTTGTTGAATGAGGTCATGGAAAAGAACGAATGTCTTCAGACCAGATCTCTCAGCTGAGTGCAGACCCAATTATACCCAATTGCTCCCATCTTTGCCAGATCTCAAAGCCAACTCTCTGCAAAACTGTTCCCTCTTCCATAGCTCATCATAGCATCCCAAGGACTCAAACCAGACATTCGCAAGTCAGTTCTGACTTTTCCCTCTTATTTAACTCCTTTTCATAAACATCCAAATAGGTAATCAATAAAGCCAATATACTTTATTGATGACTGCCTCTCAAATCTGTCTACTTCATATTGTCACTGCTGGAACCTTGATTTAGAGCATCTTCGACTCTTGACTGGATGATTGAAATGGTCTCCTCCTAATTCGCTTTCCTAGCTCCAATCTTTTATCCTTCTAAGTATCCTTCAAACTCTTACCTCAATGCTTTTCATAAAAATGTAAATCTGATCACATGGTTTCTTTGCTTAAAACCTAGACCCTTAGAATAAAGTCCAAATTCCTTTGCATGGCCCACTAGGCCGTTCACTGCCGCCTCAACCTGACATCCCTAGCACTTCACTGGCTGCCTGTCCGGACTAACTGAGCAGATGTGCCATGCAATGCCCTGCCTACCCTTTGCCCTTGCTGCTGCCTTCTGCTTAGAACATGCCCCTCTGCTGTTCTCCAATGTGATCAGAGGGCAAGAGCTGAGAAAGCATCCCTTCCTACTGGGTGCTGCCGCAGCATCGAATGCCTGCCCGCAAGGATTGTAAATCTGTACCCACTCATTGCCTACCCTTTGCACTGAACTCAAAACTCAGGAGTACAGTGTCTGCTTATGAAAAATGTGTCTTTGTGTCTTCAGGACCTAGCATGACACCTGACACAAAGGATTTACTTAAAAAAATGTTTGATGGATGAATGAATGAAGGAAGGAAGGAAGGGATGAATGACTGAATGAATGAATCTGTTTTTCAGAATCTGTTTTTCAGAATCTGTTTTTAGAATATAGCAGTAAAGTGGAAAATGGATTGCCAGTAGGGAGTCTGAAAGCATGCTGACTAAGAGCTAGTTGACATATTCCAGGCAAGATGAAGAGGGCTGGACTCAGGCAGAGGCTATAGGGATGGAAATGAGTCAGAATCAAGAGATTTTGTTCAAAAAACCCAGAAGATATTAATGAGCAAGTGCAATTGATTGAACACTGTATTTGCTGAAGGATGGCTCTACAGCTTTAAATTTAGACAAAGGGCTAGAAAGCCAGACATACCCCCATGAGAAGCAATCAATCAGCAAACTTCATGGAAATGAGAAGAGGTGATTGAAATAGACAAAGAGAGTAGCAAGGAACACAGAGTTTCTGATACAGATATTAAAGAGAGTATTTTAACTGCCAAGGAATCAAGAGCATAACAAGGAGAGCAAAGATTTTAGTACAGAAAATGTAATAACTGGAAAATTTTGCTTCAGCTCTTAATATAGTAATAAAATTTGCAGGCAGCCCATAATACTATACTGACTGTGAAGTTATACATTATACAAGCTGTCTTCTATTTTGGCAAGGGAGGTAAAACAGTAAGCAAGCAAGTTTCTGGAATTTACTGGAGGGAAATGACTAATTTCCAGGGCACGTCATCGGATCAGTGCAGTCTCATCTCATTTACACTTGACACTTCCAGAGCCGTAACATGAAGGTAACACTTACACCATCCCTGAAACCTGGGAATATTGTGTTATGACGTCTGTCCTCTTGGGCAAAGTACAGGGAAGGGAAGGGGATAGATAATTCCCAGGATTCTACTATGTAGGACACTATGGCATATATATATATATATATATATATACATATATATATATATATATGCATATATATATCTGACTCCCCCGTCCCCCACTCCCACTTCTTAAAAATAAATATGAATTATTATGCCATCATAACTGATTTTGGAAATTCTTTTTGGAGACTGTTTTTTTCAAAAACAATGAAAACCTGTACATACATTTTTTCTGAATAGGTAATGATAAATTTATAAAACATTTAATCAGTATACATAGGTGGAGTTAAAAGTAAATCTTCCCCACTCCTGATAATGAGCAGCAATCTCTTCTCTCTAGGACAATAAAAATTTCTTATGCTTCCTTCCGAGAACATTTTATGCATACGTACAAATTTACATAATTCATTCAAAATCTATCCAATATATACTGAACACAAACATTAACTTAGTATACAATTACTCTGTGCTTAATTTTTTCACTTGACTATATATCAGACAGTTCACCACCTTTGAATGTATTTGTTTAATTCCTTTTCCTGATCACATAATATTCCACTGTATGGATGTTACATGTTTTATTTAGCCAAGCCTCTGTCAGTGAATACTAATGATGTTTTGACATATCCTTTATACATACATAATTTCTCATATATGCAAGTAGAACTATATATACTAACTGCAAACTTGCTCAATAGTAATACAATGTGAAAAACATTTGTAATTTAAATGTTCTAGCAGCCACATTTTAAAAAGTAAAATAAACAAATGAAATTAATTTTAAAAATGTGTTATATTTAACTCATTATGTCCTAGATTATCATTTCAACATGTAAATCAGTGTAAAAAATTAATGAGATTTTTACATTCTTTTACTTGTACTAAATCTTTGAAATCCAGTGTTTCAAGTGTGGGGCAAATATACGTTTACAGTTGTTCATATGGAAAATAAAAATACAAGAATAAATTCTGTTTAACATACTTACAATTGTAGACCTACTCTTGCCGCACCCTGTATTTTATGCTTAAAGCCCATCTCAGCGCAGCTGAGCCACATTTCAAGAGCCCAGTAACCAGATGTGGTCCTTAGTTACCATACCGTACCAGCTACCATATAGATGTGGAATTGTTCAAAAGAGTATACAGTGAAATTTTTATTGCTGTTGCCAAATTGCCTTCAAAGAACTTGTACCTATTTACATTCCCTTTAACACCGTACGGAGTGCCTGCTTCCCTACCCCATTTGTCAGTTAGGTGAAAAATAGCGTATCGGTGATTGAATTTGCATTTACTTTATTACAAGTGAGATTGAACATCTTTTAATTTGTTCAAAAGTTATTTGTATTTCTCTTACAGTGGGCTGTTTTTATGTCCTTTGTTCATATATTTCTTACTGGATTGTTTTTTTCCTTCTCATTGATAGATGAGAGAATGAAATAATCCCTTTGTCATAAATGTTGCAAACATTTTTTCCAGTTTACCTAATTTTGGCTTTGGTTATGATTTTTTTTGCATGCAAAAATGTTGACATTTTATGCAGTCAAAATACCAATTTTTATGACTTCTGGATTTTATCATGTTTATATTGAAGTCTTTCTCTCTACAGATTATTTAAAAACCTTCTCATGACCTCTTTTAATCCTCACAATGAAGTTATAAATTGGATGTCATTATTTCCATTTTACAGTAGAGAGAATGCTGCTTAGATAAATATTAAATGAATTGCTTAAAGACAGCAAGCTAATAAGTGACAGGGCTAGAATTCAAATATAGTCAGTCTAACTTTAAAAACTATGCTTGCTCTTTTGACTAGATTATAATGATCTATATAATTTGTATTACATGTCTTACTATTGTTCACTTCTTTTAAGTCCTAGTGCTATACTCAATATATAATTATTATTAACTACAATGTTGCATCAATCTTAACACCACATTCTCATGAAATTCTGGATAAATTAAAAAAAATATTTCAGCATTCCCACAGACTCTCTGTTGGGCATGGGGAGAAAACAAAAAGGTAAAATATCATAGAGAATAAACAGAAAATAGCCTTTTCTAGACCAAAGGGTTTGAACATTTTTATGCCAGGAACCAGAGTCACTGATAGATTTTGAAAAAGGTGAGGCTCTGATGAGGAGAGAGAGAAAGAAGAAAGAGGAGAAAAGGAGTAGTAGATCATTAGGGTTCTGGAGAGGAAAATTAATCTATCTCATTATTGTATTACGTTATTAGATGGCATTCCTATTATTCACCTTTTCCCCCAAATTTTACTCCAAATGACAACTTGGGTTGTTTTAAAAATTTAAACTTGGTCTTAAAAGACATGGAGTTTTACCCATTCAATCTCAAAGGCAAATTCAAAAGAGAAGTGTCAAAAACTTCTTGTGCAGTAACATCACTGATACACAGCCTCCCCAAGCAGACCCCTTGGGAAATGTCCCTTTTATTTTATTAAAAAAAATAAGTCACTCTGTAATCTTTTTTTCATGCCAAAAATAAATTTTAATTACCAATGGAAGCATAAAGTCTACTTTTCTTTTCTTCCTTTGTTTAAATTATTTTCAATTATAGTTGATAAACAATCTTATATTAGCACCAGTTGCACAACACAGCGATTCAATGTTTAGATGCCCTACAATGTGATCATCCTAATAAGTCTAGTACCCATCTGATGCCATCCATAGTTATTATTTTGACTACATGTGTCACTTGTAGGGAAGATAAACATAAGCCATATATTTAATCAATAGGCGAGCCTCTTCAAAAGGAAGACTAGTCTATGGGCATTTGTCTTAATTTTTTAATCAATATCTCTCAGATCTGAGTCTAAAAGACTGACTGGGTTTCAACTGCAAACTGGCTTCCACCAGAATCATTCAACAGATTGTAGACATCTGTTGTTTTTGGTCACCTTGATTCCCACCATATATTCTGGAAACAGCAGCTCTTCCACATCCTTCTTTTGGATTTGTTTCTCCTTTTTTCAAAACACGTGATTCTTGTGGCACAACCATTCATAGTACCTGTCCCTTGGCCTAGGAGTAGGCTCCTGACCCTGGCTGGCCTGGCCTGTCAGAGTCCTTCCCGTAAGGTTGTATATTCTGAAGTGGGTGAAGAGAGTCCTCTTTTCCCTCTGGATTTGCAAAGATGACAAGATGTGAGCCTGGAGCTACCTACAATCTTGTTTTTCTCTATGGACCAGAAGCCCATCTGTAGTAGAAAGGAATAAGACCAAAACAGAGAAGGACAGAGATGTGTGAATGAGAGGGATAATGGGGAAAGATGGGGAGAAAGTGGTATTAAACATCATTTAAGATTCTAGATCCTCTCTTCTTTTTCCCATTAATATGAACTAATAAATTCCTTAAGCTGACTGGAGTTTCCAGTACCTGTAACCAAAAGAGAGCTAATAGCTGCACTTATATAACGTGTCCCAATATATCCAATCTGAGTTCACAGTTTTTATCTCATTGAATCTTTTGAAGTCCATGTGTTCATTAGCTACATTCTCTTTTTCATATGTAGTCTTAGCTTCTCTCCCACCTTCCTGGCTACTCCACCTCGGTCTCCTTCTGGCACTTTGCCCTCTGGATTTTCACAATATGCCTCTCTTCCTGTGAAATAGCATCAAAATTCACAGCTTCAAAAATCATTTCTACTTCATTCATTCTATAACAGACATCCCACAAGCACCTCAAGAAGCCCAAAGACGTTACAGAAAACCTACTGCTTTTGATACCAAACCTGCTTCTCCTATTCCTATATTCTGCATCTCAACCAGTTAACCCATTACCTAAAGACCAAACAAGAATCCCAGGAATCATTGGGGTTCTTGAATCCAAGAATCATAGGGAGGAGAAGAATCCTCCTACTCTATCTTTTCCCTCCCTCCACATTCTATCAATTGTTAGATCACATAAATTTTACTACGTACCCTTCAAATTAGTCCCTACTTTTTATTTAACATATCCTACCTAGTTCAGACTATCCCCTCTGTGACATTATTATTACCTCCTACCTTCCAGTGACTCATTTTACCTCCAGGTCTGTCCCTTTGTGATATATGCTCCAAACTATTGCCAGAAGGCTCTTCCTGCAAAGCAAATGTTATCATTTCACTCCTCTCCTGAACTTGCTTCAAGAGATGACTCCCCATCACTTTTAAGGTAAGTTCCAACTGCCCAACTCAGTACACACAGCTGTTTGTCAGTCACCAAGTATTTTATTAAATACTCACAATGTCCCAATTGCTGTGGTAGATGCTGTACTTGCAAAAAACAAAGCAAAATCAGGATTTCTGCCTAATAGAGCTACTAGTTTTGCTCTTGTACACATAAGTTTCAAGTTGGGGTGGGTTTTGTTTTTTTTTTGAGAAAGTTACTAAACAATAAAACCTGATGGAAATTTACATGACAAATGCTGTGATTCAGTTTTCTTTGCCCTTTCTAATTCCATTAAGAAAATAACATCAATACATGATCCAAGAGGCCCGCAACCTGCCTTATTTGCCTACTACAAACTCTTACTTTCAGTCATTTTGTTTAAACTGCAATGAGGCTCTGCTAGAAAAGATTAAAGGAAAATTCAGCTCCAAGAGTGACTTTTTGCATCTCCGGTAGCTGCTGATTGATATTAGCACTCAAGGAGACAGGCTACCATAGCCCTCGCTCCTATACTTTGATGGAGAATGCTTTGTCTCCTGTATCCACTTGGGTTCACCTATGGGTCGAATACCTATCTTGTGCTTTCTCAACACAAAGTAAAAGATGCTCTATATCACTTGGTTTCTAGTAATATGCCACAGACTTTGATGCAACATTATGGGGTTATAGTATCTAATTGGTTCAGTGCATCCTTCTGTAATAAAAGATGCATTAAGTTTGCTTTATGTGTATGGTTTGACTTTGAATAAGAACAGCTTTTCTCATTTTAAACTAGAGAAAAAAAGGAGGAACTATATCAGAGGGAACAATCCTTCACCTAATGACCTAATGGATTTTTTCCTTCTAATCTCCATGAGTCTAGATGCATCTTTTGTAAAGAAAAAAATACTTTCTGGCTGTTAATTGACAGCTGGAAATTTTTTGCTCTGGTTCGCCTGGACTTTCATCAGTGATTTCAGCTTTTGAGGAGGGGGTAGTTGTCTCTAGAAACCATGTTTAAAGACTGACTAATAATGGTCCAAGGGTGACTCATGACACAGGAAGGTATGCATTAGGTAGGTTTTTGATTAGGAGAAAAAAAAGTTGTTTGATCTATTTCCTTCCCCCTGGTTACTAGGTGCATTCAATTTGAAAAAATTCATTGAGGGATATACTTAGGATTTGTGTAATTTTCTGTGTGTGTGTTATATTCAATGAAAAAAAAATTTTTTTAATCTTCAACCTCCTCTCCCTACATGGTAGATGAATAGACATAAATACAGATATACACACACACACACACTCCTAGTCTCTGCTCTGTGATTCCTCTTTCAAAGCATGGTTATACTTTATTGTAATTGTGTATATATTAGCAATCTTTCCTGATAGTGCAAGGCTTTCATTCAGTGGAACTCACAGAAATCTTTTAAATGTGACTGAGAAGAACATCTCCACATGGTCTAAAGTTGATGCAATGTAAACCAAACAAAATTTAAAATCTTCATGTCAAACTCAACAAAACAGCCAAACTTAAATTAAAAACTGTATTTCAGTGTGCAAAACTAGGTGGGTGAGCCCACTGCTAGAGTAATTCCATCCTGTCACCTGCCCTCCTCCAGGCTATACAGGTTGGTTTCTGTCTCCTGCCAGCTCTGTGTAGTTCCACATTCTGGGAATGTGATCTGCATTTTTATGTCATCTTTGACTCAGAATTCCTATGTCTCCAAATTATATCAGCTTATGAATTATCTTCCTTCATGAACCTTAGACATAGACCAGTTTTTCCTTGATTTCCCCGTAGATGTCCATCTCTCACAGAATGCATCTGTGTGTGGAAGAAAAGAAGAGGCTTTCTGTCTGTTCCTTCTCACCCTTTTCCCCTCAAGGATCTTTCTTGCCCCACTTCCTCTTTCCATTGGTCTCCCTCCAAAATTCCCTTCTCTTATAAAACAACTTAGGCCATTACTTCCTACCTGCTCAGAGCTTCCTTTTACTTATACTTAACACACTCTGTAAACAATGGACCATTTTCTCCAAAGCTTCCACCTTGAGCAGCACTAAGCTCTGCTACCAGCCTCTGAAATTATATAGCTGAAGCAAGAGAGCTGATGCAGAGGTAACCGAAAAATAATTCAGAAGCTACTCTTCTTCCCTAGCTCCCTCGAGAGGCTGGTGAGGGAGCACAGTGCCCTCCATCTTGCTTGGGATGGGTCTCAAGGCAATTTCAAAAGGAAAAAAGAACAATATATTTCCCCACCAGATAAACTATGCCCCGCCCCAATTTTGAAAGCAGATGCTGCTAAAGTCAATTTGGGCTTTAAATAACCTATTTTTCTTTTCTTCAGCTCACATCTATCACGTGAACTATACCAGAATACATTTATTAAGAAGTCGGTGCTAATCATTCATTACAATACCAATATACCAGTTGTATTGTATCCTAGTGTAACTCATACTTGTGGATTTCAAAGAGCTTCCTTAGATTTAATTAATCCTCGGCTTTGCTAATGAAAAGCTGCACTTCCACCTGACGTGAGCTTGGATTTCTAATCTGTTCCTTAAGGTCACTCTATTTTTCTTGAAACTGTACATTTATAATTTAACATTTTAGATCTTTCACATTCCCTATTAAGCAATTATTTTGATTACTTCATTATCTTTAATTTTTTTTCCTACACTATTTAGGTTGGTTTCTGCCTACCGCCAGCCAAGTGTAATTCTGACATTCTCTCTCACTCCCTTTATTAGCACGATTTGCATTAGCAAGGGATTCATTTTCATTCTGAAGACTGAAAACAATTTCATTATCTGTTAAAAATTATCTTCTCATACGCTATGAGAAGCAATTCTCCTCATTTATGGTCTCATTAGGCATTTCATCTACCCAATACATCTTCTCAATTCTCCCCCTTTCCGGAAGTAATTGTTCCTGTGGCTCTGCTAACAACGCCTTGGGCTAGAGAGTATCATTTTTGCCCTCCTTCCCTCTTTTGTTCTTTCTTTTCCTAATATAGAAACTGAATCATCTCTGTGAACCCCATGCTATGTCCCTCTCTTCATAAACATTTTGTTTGCGTTTTGTTCTAACACCCACAAGGTTGTATCACGAATTGTAAGTTTACATTTCTGTTGTCCTTAACACATGACAGGCTGGGGCACAGCTTGTGGATCTTTGTGTTTTCGGAGCCTGGAACTGTGCCTAGCATAGAGCAATGATCAGAAAATGTATATTGAATAAATAAAGAACTAAGTGCATGTACACATTCATTTTTAATTTGAAAATTGACACTTTCAAACCTTGGGAGACAGTGAGAAGCCAAAGCAACTTGATAAGGAGATAGATCAGCTGGACAAACTAAGGACAAGCTGAAGAGACATACAGACCTCTAAGTACCAGGAAAGAAGTAAACTTCCCCCATTGGGGTCCAAAACAACCCTTAGGCTGCAAGAGGCTACATGAGCAAGAGCAAAAACTCAAAACAATGTCTTGAGTGTCTGGATACATTATAAATGAACAGATGGGTCAAGATTCATGTCAGATCTAGAGTCTTCTCTGCAAGCAAGTTATAGAATCATTACTATTTCTTCTCACCAAATCTCCAAATGCGAACAGATAAAAAATTCCTGTCTGATGTTGTGTTCTTGATTTCTTTTCTCAGTTTTATTCATTCCTTGAAGAGAAAAAACAGATAACCAGAATTCTTCCTTTTCACCTTAAGTATGTTAGAATATAAGAAATGCCTAAGCATCGTCCTGCAGCATTAGGGTCGATTCCACAGGAATGTCAAGGTGCCTGCCTGCTGCTTGGAGCTGGACCTATTTTAAGGAAGTGGAATTTCCTAGCAAGTTTTGATTATGTTAGGTTTAAAATGTTATTAAAGCTTTAAGGGGAGATGTTCAACAGTCAGGTGGTTATAGGAGTTTGGAGTTAGGGAAGCAGTCTGAGTTGGAGATAAAAATTTGGAAGAGTTTAGCACGTAAGTGGTCCTGATAGGGTCCTGATAGTGTGATTGTATTGCAAAGAGAAAAGAGCACATGCCAGGAAGGAAATCTTTGGCTTAAAACTCTTGTCAGTCAGTCTTTTAAATCAGGGGTCAGCAAATTATGGCCTGTAGGTCAAATCTGGCCCTCTGCCTGTGTTTATTCAGTCCTTGAGCTAGGAAAGGTTTTACATTTTTAAACAATTAAGAAACACCCAAAAAGGAATAATATTTCATGACACATAAAAACTGTACAAAAGTAAAATCGACAGAGTTCTATTGGAGCAGCCATGCTCATTTGCTTACATATTGCCTATGGCTGCTTTGCACTAGAGCAACAGAGTGGACTCATTGTAATAGAGACACAACACCTAAATATTACTATGCGACTATAGAACAAGTTTGCTGACTCGTGGTGCTGTGTGAGCGTCTGAATCCTGGAACTGCTGCAGTCATTGTTGCTAAGAAGAGGGAGACCCTTGTGAACAGAGTTGTCACAGGGGAGAGGGCTGCTGAAACATCTGCTGAGAAATGGGACCAGAGCTCAGGAGTGATCATGAACCTCCGAAGTGAATCAAACCTGAAGTCCCCTTTACCTCTGTCCTTTTCAGTTATGTGAGTGAATAAATTCCTTCTGTTGTATGATCCAATCAGAAGTAGAGTTTCTGTTATCCAAAAATAAGATTTTTAAAAAGATTTTATTTATTTATTTTTAGAGAGAGGAGAAGGTAGGGAGAAAGAAAGGGAGAAAAACATCAATGTGTGGTTGCCTCTTGAGTGCCCCCTACTGGGGACCTGGCTTGCAACCCAGGCGTGCGCCCTGACTGGGAACCAAGCTGGCGAACCTTTGCTTTGCAGTCCACTGAGCCATACCATCCAGGGCCAAAAACAAGATTTTTAATCAATACTGTTATAAGATCCAGATGTAAAACTCAGTCCTTCTTGGGCTTACTTACTATACCCAAACTTGACTCAAATCTCCCATTTCATATCTATGATGGTCCAAAGCCATTCTCATGATTTCTATAAATTCCCAAATACTTACTGTAACAGAATACCATAGATTGGATGGCTTAATCAACAAATATTTATTTCTCACAGTTCTGGAGGATAGGAAGTCCAAGATCAAGGTGCTAGGCAATTCAGTGTCTGGTGAGAGCCCTCCTTTAGTTTGAAGACAATTTCTTTCCTTCTGTAACATCATATGGTAGAGAGAGACCTAGCTCTCTGGTTTGTTTTTATAAGGGCCCTAATCTCAACATGAGGACTCCACCTTCATGACCTCATCTAAACCTAATTACATTCCAAAGATTCCAACACATTGGGGGTTAGAGATTAAATATATGAATTTTGGGGAGACACATTCGGTCCATAGCAATCACGTTCTCACAGCCCTTGCCCTATGCATACAATGCTCATGATATTTGCTGCGTATTTTTCACCCATTCGCCATCATCATTGGTTTCCCAATGATTGTTTATTTGTTTGCATGGTACCTATGCATCTTTGGTAAATATTCATAACTTTTGCCTATTTGTTTAAAATGAATTTTGGGCCCTGATTTCTGTGACTCAGTTGGTTGGGTGTTGGCCTGCAAAGTGAAAGGTTACAGGTTTGATTCCCTGTCAGGGCACATGCCTCGGTTGTGAGTTCAGTTCCTGGTCAGGGTGCATACGAGAGGCAACCAATTCCACGTTTCTCTTCCTCTCTTTCTCCCTCCTTTCCTCTCTCTCTCCTCTTTAAAAAAAAAAAAGAATTTTGGCTATTTCCCTTTTCATTAACAAATAAGGTAAGTAAAACAATAAATAAAGACTTATGCTGGGACTTAAAAGCAGAAAATGAAAACAAGCCTCTACATATCATATGAAATATTCCATTTGACTTCTGGCACTAATCCATGTCTTAAAATAAACCTTGATGTTAACACAGTTGCACCACCTCTCTTATGTTCAGTGTCTGTATGGTATACATGGCTCAGTCCTTATACTTTCATCTGTGGTGAACTTAATTTGCTATTAAGTTCATCTAATGAACTTTTTATGTCAGATATTATAGTTTTCAGTTCCAGGACTTTCACTGGGTTCTATTTTCTATGTATTCCATGTCTTCCCTGATATTCACCATCTTTTATTAAATGAATCTTTTCCAATAGGTTTTTTTAACATGTAATCATGGCTACTTTAAAGTCTTCATCTGAGACTTCTAGAGAACTGTAGCTGGTTTTCCCTTCATTCTAGTAGACTGTTAAACTGATGACAAATTGCCTTGATCTTGTGGAAGCTTGACAGAGTGGGCTTAGTTGTTTTGCCCTTAGACCTCAGTTGTAGTCCTTAGCTCTGGCATTTTTAAAGTGCAGCCCTCTTAGAGTCTCAGTGAAAAGTACAAAGCATTTAAGAAGTCCCTTTTACTTGGCTAGACTTGAATTGCAAAACTTACCTATCTGGCACCAAGCATCTGCTAAAGTCTCTGCTCAGCCCCTTCACCTTCCAGCTGTGACGTTCCACTGGATTCCCCTCATCATGGGCAAGTGCAGTTTGGTGGTCAGCCAACAATTTGAGGTGAACTTGTGCGCAGAACTGGGGGCTCCCCACCCTGTCTCTCTCTTCCCTGGAATATCCCTCCTTAGTTTCCGGCTACTCTGTTGACACCGCCCTCTGGCCTCTGAATCCTCAGTCCAGCCAGCCTGCCTCTTCCATGGTGAGCTCTGACCTTCTGTACTTTATCAGATGGTGAGCTCTCAGGAAAAGCCATTTAAATGTGGACCTCACCTAGCTTGTTTCCCTCATTTCAAGAATCATATACCCTCCAATCTCTGTATGTTTTCAGTCATTCCCCAGGGCATTCAAACAGTTATTTTAATTCTGATTTTATAGTTGTTTATATTGTTTTTAAGTCAAAAGTTGAAAACTGTGATTACTAGGTGGTAGTTCAATAAAAGTGACTCTGTTTCCAGGAGTGAACTCCTCTTAATAAAAAACAAACAAAAGCCCTCTGGTCTTTCTAGTCAGAATTGAACTTTCCTGAAAGGTGTATGTAATAATTTAAGATGTAACAATAGTAAGAGATAACTGTATTGAGCGTCCAGCATCTGCTAGCCAATTTTCCTGGTGCTTTTATTTATCCCTGATTCCTATATGAGAAAATTGAGGTGCAGAGAAGTTAAGAAACTTTGCCCAAGTTCAGGTAGGTGGTTAATAGTAAAGCCAGAAGTCCAACCCATGTGACCTAAGGTCATTGCTGGCTCTCTTAACCACTCTCCCATGATGCTACTTCAGCGTGGACTGCTTGTTCCTTAATGGAGGCATGTTAGAAGAAATTAAAGCTCATAGTAGAAAACTGAAATAAGTAACCTTTACAGTTCCTTTAAACCTATAAATACTTATCCTATAAAAAGTATAATCCTCAATCAGCCAAAAATATTAGTTTTTATCAGAAAGATTATTTTTTCTCAATTAGAAATCCAGAAAATATACACATAAAATGCTATTTCCATCAATACTCAACTCCTGAGAGGCAATTCTCTTTTCTCTACTTCAAAATTTGACTCACAGCACCTCAAGCAGAACTCTGTTTGTGTCTACCTGAACTGCTGCAGTGCTAGTTATATCTTGCGTTCATTCTGAATGCAGTGTCAAGACTGGTAACCCCGCTTAACTTCAAGCTATTCAGCGCATCAGCTTTGATAAACCAGCTTACTCCAAGCCACTCAAGGCATAAGCCTTCAAAGTTTTGAAAGTTTTAATTTTGGTGTGTTTTTCCACACCACCCCAAATATATTTGAAAATTATTTTTAACCACTGACATTGCTCTAAGAAAAGAAAGCCACCCTGAAGTCTTTTTCCTTAGACAAAAACAAAACTGTCTTTAAGATCAATAAAAATATCCCTTTCCTTGATATCTTTCGCTTGCTCCCTGCCTCCCAAATTAGTTTTAAACGAATTCATTAGAAACGGATAGTTTGACAAAAATAAAATAAATGAAAAACCCTTGAAAGAAAGTCTACAACCCACAAAGCCCTTCAAAGTCTACAGTCCTTGAAATGATCTATGAAATGGGCTGTATTTTACTATAGGCTGCTGTTTAAGACACGGTCTATTGAGAGTATGCTCTCATAAGAACCCACAGGAAAAAACTGTTTTCTGGAATTAGTATGAGGACTAACAGTGCTTCTCCTAAGTTCATGGTCTATTTTCCCCTCACAACACTATCCATCTTGTACCGCACTGTATGAACTCATCAACACAAGCTGCAGAAAAGCACACAACCACATCTGTGGCAGACCCCTAATAAGTATAAAGGTTGTCACAGAATCTTTTTTCAAGTAACTAACCCCTGGCTCCATCTTAATTTCCTGTCTTTGTTTGCTTTCTTTGCTTCATTTTGCTTATACGGTTTTAATTAATCTTACCTTCGTATTGAATGCCTGCCTGTAGGCTACCTGTATCCCTTTTTGAGCAAGTCTGAAAATAATCTAGAATTGACTATCACTGTTTTAAAAATCAGAACCATCAAACTGTAAATAAAATTGAGAGACAAATGAAAACCTGAAAAATTTTTACAAAACATACAAAAAGAGTTAATAGCCTTGATAATGAGGGATTTTGGAGATCAACAAGAAAAAAACAGATGAACATACAAGTAAAAAATTGAGCAAAGGTCCTGAAGAGGTATGAAATAAGGAAGAAAATGCATTGGGTTGATAACAAATGTGAAAAACATTCAACCTCAGTTGTAGTCAAAGAAATGCAACCCAAACTTTAATGAGAAACGTCTGTAAAAAAAAAAAATGAGAAAACAAATCTTCTTACAACCCACCGACCTCGTCCCCTGACCCCAAGGAGAGGGACAGACATACAAATAAGCATCTATAAAACAGAGTAAGTATGGCGAGGGGGAGTGTGCAACACAGTGGCGCCAGGGGGTGCGTGGTAAAGACAGGTCCCTGGCAGGGGAGATGCCTGGGCTGGATCTGCAATGAAGAGCTGGTGTCATTAGATATTATTTTTTGTAGGAAGGGACAGCTTAAGAGGCATTCCTCATGTACATAGTCTCTGGTATATAGTGGGCACTTGATAAATACTTTTTAACTAAAAAGAGTGAGAAAGGACATTTTTTGCCAGGAAGCAAAGGCACAGAGTAATGAATAGCAATCTATCAACTGAACAAATGTATGCATGAATGAGTGAGCTAAGTTTGTCAGGGAACTACTAATGTGTCCATGAAAGATAAATTAAATGACCAGCCTCCAAAGGACAAAACGAAGATTTTATTTTTTTTTTCCCCTCCTATGGATCATTACCTATTAGTAGAAAGAAGAGCTCTAGACCATTCCTTTGGATCTAATTATATTCTGATTTTTTTCACTGCCTTGTATAAACCAAACCACAAAGGTCTAATACTCCAACTCGGGCATCTTCCCAGCCAGCAGGCTCTGAGAGTCCCATCTGTGCCACACCTTAGGGAGTACGGAAAGCTGCCTCAAATCTGTGTACTTTTCAGTCCGAAGGTTGTTTTTTTGTTTGTTTTTTCCTGGCTGTTAGGGAAGATAATTAGATGTGCCATAGGAAGTATATTTAAATGTTAACATACTGTTTTACAGTGGTGGACTTTCGGCTAACTTTGTACCTTTCAATATTTTGCAAATTCTCTATATTAGTCCTAATTGCTTTTATAATGACGAGAAAAGAAATCAGTTCAAGAAATTCTTGTGAATCTTGTTGGGGGGAATTAAATTAGGAAAGTTGTGAAGCAACTTAGAAATCTTCAAATTACTTAGAAATGTACTGAGTTTTCATATTGTGGACAATTTAAAGGGAGGGTGCAGGGTGAGGTGCGCTTGGGCAGAATGTGGTTTCAGACCTGTTCCATTCTAAGCTATTAAATACAAAATGTATAAATGTTATCTTAAATATCAAACGGGACCAAAGGCAATTTAATAGCAATTAATTTTGTGCTATCTCCAAAGCTCCAGTTGAAAATGTCCTTGTTGCAATCAAATTCCTGTTCCTCTTAACCCAGCATTTTAACTAATGAATTTAATTATAAAGAGAACTGCTGCTGTCACCGAAGCCTTCTTTTTTTCAAGCCTTCTCCTTAATCACGCCTGTTTTTATGACAAAAAAATAATATGTTGCCATGGAAATTCTAGTGTCACACTTGCAACTCATAAAGCTCTACTGAAGTGTGAAGCAAAAATAGGAAATGTCTTTAGTAAAGAGAAAAATCTTAATATATTTTTTAAAACATTGAAATTATGATAGTAGATGGCTTTTCCAAGAGAACCTCATTGCATGTAAGTACCAGTCATGTTAAAATTTCTGCACATATCTCATTTCAGAAAATCAAATTTTTTAAAGTATAATTAGGTAACCCACAATTGATAGAAATTGTACAGGGAGTCTTCCTCAATATAATTAAACATTTATTGAGGCTCTACTACCTTATATTAAAAATTAATATTTTCATAGATTGACTTTTCTAAAAGTTGGGCCCATGTATAGTTTGACATTAGCTTCAAAATGATTTTTAGTTGTCATTAAAACCCTAAATAATGGACCCCCATGTGGTCAGGTATGGCTGTATACAGAGAGCAGAGGCCTAACTCACATTTAAAGGTTATTTCCTGAGAGGTGAGCCAATAGCCATACAGAACATTCCAGACAACAAGATGGGAAAGGTAAATGGGTATTTGTTTTTAATTTATGAAATATATCATGTATGTAAAAAAGTAGAGACAAATATAACAAACACCCAGATTATAAAAGAAAATGCAACAAATACAAATGAAACTTCTTGGGCATTTTTCCTAGAACACATTTTTCCTTGTTCATCTACAAGGAGACCACAGACCTGATTCTGGTGGTGACCATTAACGTGTATTTAAAAAAATGTCTTAGCCCATACTTATATATCCCTAAGTACATATATTATGTCATTTTTCCTGTTCTTTTACATTTTAATAAGTGGTCTCTTCCTATATGTGTTCTGCTGCAATGCTTCATTCTTTCTTTTGCTCTTGAAGTATATCCAGATTGATATATGTCTCTGATAGATGAGAAATGATAATACATTCATAAGTGCTTGGTAGTAGTCTGTTATTCATTAATTTATAGCTTTTGTATAATATTCTACTGTATGACTACACCTTTATATATTTATCCATTCTCCACCTTAGGGAACCTTAGTAGGTTTCGCATTTTTTTACTACTATAATCAATGCATCAGTGAACATTTCTGCACAAGTTTGGGCATGTGAGTGAGAGCTTCTTCGGAGACAGCGAACAGATATTTCAAATGTGAGAAAATGAGGAAGAGTCATGAGGCTGTGGACTCCTGCATCCACTGTTTTCTCCCCTATCCCAGAGCTTGGGGCTTGTCCAGTCCTATGCACACATAGATAATAAATAAGGTAAAAGTAATATTTTATTTTTTTATGGATTGACAATGTCCATGATGATATTACATATATTTCACCTAATATTCCAGGTGTTGTGGACACTCTGTAAGTGCTAAGAGAGAGCACACAGTAATGTACCCAGTCCCAAGTTAAATGAAGCCCGAAGGACTATGGAGCAAGCCCACCCACTTATGACACCTTTGCCCTAAGATTACAAGGCTGGGTTGTGAAAACAGAACAATACAAAACTATGTGCCAAAGTGTTGAGCCAAATGAGCAGGCACCGGGAAGTGCTTCAGGAGCTCTGGGAGCCTGTCCGCTGTCATTTGAACTGGGGTGGACAGATTCATATAAGGTTGTCTGAAAGGGCAATGCAGCCCACAGGCAGAGACCAAGTCTCTAGTACTCTCTAAAAAGGTGCCATTCCCCCTCTGCAATCCAGTGAAGAACAGTAATCTGGAGTGGGGAGAGTGTAATGTGCATAAACGTGAAGTGAACCCAGACTGCAGCATTTAAGCCTCTGGATGGCCAGCAGGTGGTCAATTTCTAAAGCAATCTCCTGGCGACTGAGAGGGAGAAAGACAGGGAAGTGCTGCGGTTTTGTTACCCATCAGTTCGCTGCTGTGCTGGCTCCTGTTCCCTGGCTCCCCCGCTTCCCTCCCTTCTCTTTCTGCCTCCCTCTCCTCCCCCTTTCCCTGGGCCTCCTGTCATTCTCTGCTATAATTAAAACAAATAGAAAACTTGCAGGTGTCTGCTATAAAGCATTTGCAAATACTGTACCCTGCATAGAAAAAAAAAAAGCAGCTGCAAATTGTGTAATTTGGTCTTTAGAAAAAACCTGAAAGATTTCTGGAAATAAACACATCTTTCATCCTGGTAGATTTTGAATTTTTTGTTGTTTGTTTCTAGGTTAGCTCAGTTTATCACCATTTCCTCACTGCCTAGCACAGCAAGTGTCAATTCTAGTGAATGTTGTTACTATTTTAGAAGAGACAGGAGATTTCTGCAGTGAGGAAGGCTTAACCTGGGGAAATTGTGACTGTAGGGTCTCGTGCAGTCTGAGACAGAATTTCTTTCAGTCCAAACAACACCCAAGAATAACAGCATCTGTAAGTTACTAAAAGTGGAGAAAAAGTGAAAATGTGTTGAAGTATTACCTGTAATACTTTGAAGGGACTTTCCTTCCCCAGAGGAAACCAACACAGTGGCACGGATAACATTGGGGACACCCCCTGCTTTCTTGGGACATCCACTTAGGTCTGTAAGCCATTAAAAAATTATGCTCCTGGGGCAGATCAGAGGCATTCCAATTTGAGCTTCAGGCTCGGCTATGTATTCCTCTCCCTTAACATTCAAATTTCTCAGCACCATGGAGTGGGTACAAGGGCTGGGGAAGCCAGTTTAGCAACAAAGAACTCAGATTTTCCAGTCAGATGGAGCTGGGATTTAAGTCCTGGCTCTACCTCTAACTGTCTTCACTGGGGAAGTTACTTAATAGCCTACAGGGGCAACCTGGGGTCAGTCATCCAATGTGCGTCATGGTCCTAGTTCTTGCGAGGACAGAAGGAGATGGTGTGTACAAAGCACTTACTAATGCAGTGCCTGCCATGGTAAAGGTAGACGATAATGGTAGAAGTAGTGATGGTGAAGGTGGTGATACCTTTGCTTCCTCTCCTTTTAGAGACCCATGGTGCCGTCTTTCAGGGTCACATTCATCCACCCTTCCTTCCTTCTTTCCTTCCTTCCATCTATTCTTCTATCCGTCGATCCATTCATTTACTCATTCAACAAATATTCTAGACCTCTACTATGTGCGAGGCATTGTTCTAAGCTTCTATAAAACAGCATGTGCCTTTATATCTATGAATATTTAAAATTTTTAAAGATCATGCAATTAGTAAAAACTTCATAGTGATGTAGAATGGACAACATGTAAATACATTCCAGGAAATTAACATTAGGTTGAAGTAAATGGCCTTGGTTATGCTATATTTCTACACCTGTATCATATATGCACTGCCTTTGGTTGTGCCTTTTTGCCCCTGGGGGCTAAACTTTGCGCAATAAATTAAACTTCTCCTGGGAGAAACACAAAATCCTCTAAAGCATTCTCTAATCCCAGCAAGAAATTTATAAGCCCCAGTAGGGCCATCACTATCTGAAATGCTTTTCTGTTTGACCCAAACTTTATTTCATAGAGGAGTATAGTCATCATGCAATTATTTTTCTGAATTCAATGGAATATGTTGTGTTTCTTCCTACTGGTTGTCTTGCCTTTGTTTCTTCCCTTACCACTGAATACTGCATACCTATTTTTCCTGAAAGCCAGGCCATCACTCATGCAAATTATTCATTCATTGCCTTCCACTAACTCAACATTTATTGACTGTCTACTAGTGTGTGGAATTTGCCACTCCTCTCCTTACTCATCAGAAACAGTACCCTATCATATATGAATCAAGTCCATAGTCTTCACTCTAGTTCTACCCTTAGAATTTCTTATTTTCTATCATGATTGTCCACTACAGATAGGCAGTAGGAAAGTCCTTTGCAAATATATTATATTCATTTTAACTTTTATGCTTCTGTTCTTTTATAGCATCCTGCCTACCAGCAAATTTTCAACCATCAAAATCCTTATAATTAAGTCTTGCTCAAGCCTTATTTCCTCTAGGGAGTACCTAGAACAATTCTAGTTTGGCGATTTCCAGACTTCAGAACTTTGAATGTAAAAAAAATGAGTCAGGAGTACATGATCCTCTTCCTATTTGGCAGGGAAACGAAACTCTTAGCGCAATGACTATTAACTACTTGAGTTATTGTGCTTAGTACCTCCTTACATCATCTCACTTAATTTAATACACACAGAAATCCTATTAATATTCTTATTTTACTGGTGAGGAAACAACAGCTTTCATAATTTATTACTTTCCCAAAGTAGCAGAACTAGGAAGTGATGAACCTATGATTCAAACTCAGATCTGTATCATTCCATGGCCCCTGCTCTAAACTTTTGTGCTTCGTTGCCTCTCAGAAGTATAAAAATATGAAAGGTCTAATTTGTTACAGATTTCTTCCCAAACCCTGTAGACAAACTCCCAAAATTAAATTTACCACACATTGAAGTTTAACCCCGGATTCCTCTTCCTTGACAGTATTGACAGTTCGGGCCGGGTCAGTCTGGATTGTGGGAGCCCTCCTGGGAACTGTGGGATGTTTTGCAGCGTCCCTGGCTTCTGCCCAGGAGACGCCAGTGGCATCCTCCTTCCAGTTATAATAATAAAAAATGTCTTTGGAGATCGCCACCCTAGAAATAAAATCCTCTCCCCCAGTTGGAAGCCACTGGCTTAATTCAATTTTGCGATATGGACCCATCTAAAAACAATCAAAATAGAAACTATTATACATAAACATGGGAATAGTTGGACTGTACGCACATATTTTCTGTGAATAGTACTGTGAGATGTCTTAATAAGCAACAGCATTGTCATTTAATTCAAATGCAGTGTAAACATTACTCAGAACTATAGTTTTTAAAGAAATTTTAGCTTGTGTAAGGAAACAGCTTTACTTTATCCGTTTTATAAGAGGACAGTTTCAAAACATTTCTAGCAGGAAAAACAGTAACAATTAAATCCTTTAGAAGGTTAACATGTAAAGAATGTTCAGGGAATAATTGATACAATCCAGTTGAAAAGGCTTCCTCCTGATATGATGCAGCCATTAGCAAGATCAAAAAGTCTCTCCAGATTGAACACAGATTGTAGTGACACACGAAATGGAACCTGAGAAAAAGCATTAAAATATTCATGAAATGCATTGTTTCAAACTGTTGACTGAAGTTCTCAAAATATACAAATACAAATTCCATAGAATAATTTTATGTGAAAGATATTTAATTCTTGCCTGAGGTAAGACACAAAGTTTCACATCTTTACTCTGCTGAAATGTCAAATATATCATTCTATATCCTATTAAGATTCATATCTATGAGTCAATAAAACAGCATACAGATTCATATCTATGAATCTATAAAAATGAGCCAATAAAACAGCAGATACTTCTAAAATATGGACTATTTGTATTTACATAATCATGTGTATAATTCTAAATACAGGACTTTTGGCTCCGTTGCTAATGAAATGCTTTCTTCCATAACGGATTGCCCGGTGACAAATCTCCCCCTCTCATTTTAAGCTTATGTCCTGCCACAGTGAAGCAAATTGTGTTAGGAACTCATTCCCCATGCCAAGGACTAGGGTAGCCAAAGTCATCCGAGAGACTGGAAAATGGGAAATAAGACTGCTTTTGTGACTATAGCACTGGTCATTTGTTTGGGAGAAGGGCAGGAAGGAGAGACAAACATGAAGAAAAGGGGAAAAATGCTCACTGGGGACCCACTTCATGTGACCTAGACACTTTTGGAGGTAAGTGATGTCTTGTAGAATGACCATAATGAATTAAATCCTTGTGGGCCTGAATCCTAGTAAAAACTTTGAGGACAAGTTTTATTAATTCCTTGTCTATTTTTTAAATGTTAATCTCAAAAAAACATAATAAACCTAAAAATGCAGACTAGTTTTTTTTCTTCACTTTATTGGATTAAGCAATGATAAAAGTAGACTTCTGGTTAAGATAGAGGCATAGGCAGACAGACTTCGCCTCCTTGTGCAACCATAAAAAGAATTACAACTAGATCTCAAAACAAATAACACCCAGAAGCATCAGAAAATTGAGCTGTATGGAAGTCTGACAACCAAGGATTTAAAGAAGACACATTCATTTAGATGGATAGGAGGGGCAGAGTTGCACAGAGACGGGCAGAGAGAAGCAGAGACTCAGTGTGGTGTAGAGAGGCAGTGGCAACTGAGCAGACAATCCCACATTCAAGTATGGTAGATAAAAATCAGGAGGGATAACTTGGGAGCAAGTGATTCCAGCCCCAGGCCAGACAGCACAGCTCAGGGTTCCAACGCCATGAAGATAAACCCTCATAACTTCTGGCTGAAAAAACCAATGGGGGTAGGCGTGGTGGAAGAAACTCCTGGATTTCAGGACACTTGGCTTAAAGGGCCCACATGGACTTAGAATGTACACAAACCCATCCACTCTGGGATTCACTGCCAGGGCAATAGCTGGAAGGGCGCCAGGCACGTCCAGGGAGTGGGTGAAGTGACTGGAAATAGGGCGAGTGCCAGGCAAATCTCCAGAAACCAGGCACAGGCATTTTCCTCTTGGAACCTTCCCCCTACACAGAGCCACAAAATGGTGAAGTGGGTTTCCACCTGCCCCTACCCCCCACCCCAGTGATTACCTAAGCCTCTGCCCCACACGATTTATAGGTGCCTTTTCTATAACAGGCCATGCTACTAAGAGAGGTCTACCTAAAACACAAAACAAACACAGGGAGGCTGCCAAATTGAGGAGACAAAGAAATATGGCCCACATGAAAGAACAGAACAAAACCCCAGAAAAAGAACTAAACAAAATGGAGATAGCCAGCCTATCAGATGCAGAGTTCAAAACACTGGTGATCAGGGTACTCAAAGAACTCACTGAGTACAGCAACAACATAAAGTAAGAAATGAAGGTCATATTAAGGGAAACAAAGAAAATTCCACTGGGAACCATCAGTGGAGGGGAGGAAGCCAGGATTCAAATCAATGGTTTGTAATATAAGAAATAAGCATTCAACCAGAACAGCAAAAAGGAGAAACAGTTCAAAAAAACAAGGATAGTATTAAGGACCCTTTGGAACATCTCCAAACATACCAACATCCAAATCACAGGGATGCCAGAGGAGCATAAGAAGAGCAAGACGTTGAAAACTTGTTTGAAAGAAAACTCCCTAATTTGGTGAAGAAAATAGACATACAAGTCCAGGAAGCACAGAATCCCAAACAAGTTGGACCCAAAGAGGACCACACCAAAGCACATCATAATTGAAATGCCAAAGGTTAAAGATAGAGAATCTTAAAAGCGGCAAGAGAAAAAGCAGAGAGTTAACCTATAAAGGAGTTCCCAGAAGACTGTCAGCTTATTTCTCAAAAGAAATTTTGCAGGCTAGAAGGGACTGGCAAGAAGTATTCAAAGTTAAGAAAAGCAAGAACCTATGACTTAGATTACTTTATCCAGCAAAGCTATCATCTAGAATGGAAGGGCAGATAAAGTGTTTCCCAGACAAGGCAAAGCTAAAGGAGTTCATCATCACTAAGTCATTATTACATGAAATGTTAAAGGGACTTATTTAAGAGAAAGAAGAAGATCAAAGCTATGAACATTAAAATGGCAACAAATTCACAACTATCAACAACTGAATAAAAAAAAACAAAGAAAACAAGCAGAACAGGAACAGAATCATAGGTATGGAGATGATTTGGAGGGTTATTCAGCTGGGAGGGGGAAAGGGGAGAATGGGGGAAAAGATGCAGGAATTAGGAAGCATCATTGGTAGGTACAAAAGAGACAGGGGGACATTAAGAACAGTATAGGAAATGGAGAAGCCAAAGAACCCATATGCACAACCCATGGACATGAAGTAAGAGGGGGGGGGGGAAGGGTTGCTGGAGGGAAGGGAGGTACTGGGTGGAGGGGGACGAAGGGGAAAAGTTGGGACGACTGTAATAGCACAATCCATGAAATACATTTTTTAAAGAATGACAGAAGTACTCCAGGGTTTTCTATAACCTCAAATAATAAAGACGTAGAAATAAAAATAATATCTCCTTTCTTACTAAATCTTGGGGTAATTAGTGTTACCAGTTTGAAGGTTATTATTCCAAACTGTTAAAATCCTCATACCAATGTATATTCATATGGATGTTTTTCCCTTTTCTTTCTTTCCTTTTCTTTTGAAATACAATAACTAGATTTCCATTATTTGCTTTTCCGATTACCAATATATAAAAGAAATCCATCCTTAATCAATTCAGGAAGGTGGAACAACCACATGGAAGTTAAGAGTGTGGCTTCTGGAACAAAACTGTGTGGTTCAGATCTTGAGCTCACCACATACCCGCTATGTGGAGTTAGGTAAAATATTTGATGTGTTTGAACATTAATTTTTTCCTCCATAAAGTGGAAATAATAATCATTCCTAGGTAGTATTGTTGTTACAAGAATGGAAAGAGTTTACACACATAAAATACAGTTGACCCTTGAACAATGTCAGGATTAGGGGTGCCAACCCTCCACACAGTTGAAAATATGTGTATTACTTTTCACTCGCCAAACACTTAACTGCTAATAGCCTACTGTTGACTAGAAGCCTTACTGATAGCATGAACAGTTGAATAACACATTACTTTGTGTGTTATTTGTATTATATACTACATTCTTACAATAAAGTAAGCTATAAAAAAGAAAATATTAAGAGAATCATAAGGGAGAGAGCATACGTTTACAGAACAGTTGGTATTTATTTAAAAAATCCACATGTAAATGAACTCATATGGTTTGAATTCAACAATAGTTCAAGGGTCAACTGTACTTAGAAGGGTACCTACCACAAACATCTGATGATAAAGGTGACGTCCTGTTATCACTATGGAACACATTATTTTTAAAGACTATATAACAATGCATGGGATGGACATATCCTAATTTATTCAATCATTTACCAAAGAGGTTGTTCTAGTTTTTGCACATGCTAGCCTGTTTATCTATCTCCTGGGTACAGGTGCTTTAATGTCTGTATTACTGATTTCCCAAGGTGATTAGTTTAGTCAAAGGGTGTTTACATTTTGCTTTGTAACATTTCCTGCAAGATTACTTTTTAAATAGGTTCTGGCAATTAATACTTCAATCAGAAATATATGAGGGTTTTTCCACAGCCACGGTAGCATATTATTATGGAATATAATACTTTTTTGCCATTTAATGACTATTTTTATTTATTAAAAATGGGAAATATTTTAGAGAGTTAATATTAACTAGTTTATTAATATGTTGAAAATATATGTGATTACCATGATTATTTTGGTTATATCTCATTGCTGTTTAATTGCACTAAACACTCAGTCTATTATACGGCGATGAAAGGCCTCAAGTCCAGTCATACCCTTTAGCCGATAACTTTCAAAGTAGTACACACAGAAATAATAATTAACATAAAATATTTGTATTTTCTCTTGTGCTGTGCTGTATCTCTATTATTGTATAATTCTTCTGATGTTAAAGATAAAAGTGGTTAAAAAAACACAAAGTGGCCAAGTTAGTTTTAGATATTAGAAGTATCTTATTACATAATTTATATACTAGATACAAATAGAGCACTTGGGCCTCTGACCCTTGACAGTGAATCTGCAGAAACAAACGGCTATTTGTCAAAGGATGAGGATTAATTGCTAAATTTATTTATGGAGGCCACAAGTAAAAGCTTCAGATCAGGAAGATAAAAACAGTTGTCATCCTGAAGTTATTAATTCATATACATCTTCTGGAGAACACAAATTACCCTAAAATGTCAGAACTTACCCTGTGTTATTAATCCTACACTTCTAGACACTTAGGCATTTTAAGCCCTTTAGTGGGCAAGTCTAATGCTTCAAATTCCGGCTATTTCTATTATCCTGTAACACAGAAGTCTACATTTTTTTATTGCTGAACACAATTCTTAAAATAAACTTTTGATTGAAATATAAAATACAGACAGAAGGAGGAGCACTCTTAAGTGTAAAACTTGGTTTTTTAAAAAATGAATACATCCTCATAACCATCACCCAAATCAAGAAACAGAACACGACTGGTATCCAGGAAGTCCTCTGGTGCTGTCCCTGTCACTAATCCTCCCTCCTTCCTGCAAAGTAACCACTTTTCTGGCCTCTATGCCAATATTCAAGTTGTGTGTGTGCGTGTGCATGTGTGTGTGTGTGTGTGTGTGTGTAAGAACTATTATTTTTTACTGTTTAAGTAGAATCATAAAGTATGTACTCTTCTGTGTCCATTGTTTTTGCTCAGCATTGTGTTCCTCAGATCATCCATGTCATTGAGTATTAACAATAGTTTGGTCACTCTTATTGATGCATAATTTCGCTTGTATGAATGTATCACTATTTATTAATTTTCCAAACGCTGGGCATTTGAACTATTTCATATTATTTAAAAACTTTATTTCAATTTTATTTTTGCTATTATAAATCAGCATGCCTGTTGGTATATATAGGTACACCTTTCTGTGAGGTATACACACAAAAATGGAATTTTCTGGGACATTGGTTATGCTGATTTTACCAAATAGTTTTCTAAAGTGATGGGCCAATTTATACCCCTGCCAGTAATCTATGAGGGAGTCAGTTATTGCACATGTTCACATACTTTGAACAGTTTACTTTTTAATTTTAGACATTCTGTTGTATGTTTTGAGACATCTCTCTCTGTTTTTAATGTCATATCCTTAACAACTAATAATATTAAGCATGTTTATTTTTCTCTTTGTTGAAATGCACATCTTTCATCCAATTAACATTGAGTTGTCTTTTTTCCTACTGATATATACAGAAATTCTTAATATATTCTAGAAACCAGTCCTTTGTTGGGTATATGTATATATTTTTCTCCCACTCTGTGACTTGCTTTTTTACTCTCTTAATAGTGTCTTCAAATATAGCTTAATGTATCAGTCTTTTCCCTTATGATTGGTACTTTTCCACAGGTCCTCATGTCATGAAAATAATCTATGATTTCTTCTAGCCGCGTTATTGTTTATTTTTTACATTTAGTTCAACAATCAATTCAGAACTGATTGTGTATATATTGTGAAGCAGGGATCAAAGCACATTATTTTTCTTTATAGATACCCAGTTGACCCAGATCCATTTGTTGAAAAGACTGATCTTTCCTCACTGTACTAAACAGTCACCTTTGACATAAACCATGGAATTGCAACTGTGTGGCTGGATCCCTTTCCGGACTCTGTATTCTGTTTCCTTGGTCTATATCTGAACTCACTCTAATTCAATACTGTTATTGTAGCTCTTTAATAAGACTTGAGAACTAGAAGTGTAAAACTGACAGCTTTCTTCTTTTTCTAGGTCATCTTGGCTAGTCTAAGTAATTTGCATTTCCATGTAAATTTTATAATACTACTGTAAATGAGAGCTTTTAAAAATTTTATATCTATTTTTCTGCTATATAGAAATAAAATTTATATTTACATTAATATTTTATACAGCAACTTTGCTAATTCACTTATTCATTTTAAGAGATTTTTTTGAAGGCTATTTCAGATTTTCTGTATCTGTGAATAATGAAAATTTATTGCTCCCTTTCCCACAAGCATGTTTTTTATTTTTCTTCCTTTATTTTGTCAGTAAGAAACTCCATACAGTGTTAATTAGAAGTGATGTTAGGTTGTCACTAACTACCTCACTCCTCAATCCAGGGGCAAGAGTAAGGGTTATTTAATAAATGGCATTATAAAATTGTTTACTACTAAAACTCATTCTTTTTTTTTTTTACATACATTGTATACTATTTTTGTTAACTTTATTCCTAGGCATTTTATAGTTTTGTTATTGTTGTGAATGGAGTTTAAAAATGTCCATTTTAAATGGTTATTCATAGTAGAGAGTTATTGATTTTTATATCAGCCACTTTATCAGATTATCTTAATTTTTGAAATTCATTGGTTTTGGTTTTATGATTATATTGCTTAAAATAAATATAATTTTATTATTTCTTAATATTTATGTCACAAATTTTATTTTCTTGCCTTATTGCAATAGCTACAAATTGCAAAGTAATGTTAATTCACAGGAGGCTATTGAGCCTTCTTGTTCTTAAAACTTCTACTTAAATCTGGAACAGAAAGAAAGCACCTAAATATGTTCAAGGTATTTTTTGAAATAAACATTATACTAAACAGTAAAATTACAAAATCGCTATTATCAAAATAATGAAGTCCAGTTTTAAAAAATATTGAGTTAGTGAACATGCTAAATTGATTTCACAGCCAAAGTATATCAATGCTATAAATACAGGGGTAGAGAAAAGCAGGTTAATAATAATAACGGTAATAATAAATACAATAATTAATAAATAATAATACAAGAATAAACTCTGTTTTTGCATACTCACAACTGTAAACCTACTTCGGCCTACCCCAGTATTAAGAAAATCTGAATGTGTTTTAGGAAGTCAGAGTTATACCTTCTTCCAAGAAAATTCAAGATTTAAAAAATAAACTCTACAAGATTTCAAGGAAAACGATCGAATTAACAGGTAAAATATTTCTTTAGACACACTTCTTGTTCCGTATATATTCAATATTGATTTACCTGGACATTTAAGTGAGCCCACAGTTCTAACCTTTATAATAAACTGGTAATCATAGATGAAGTGCTTTCCTGATTTCTGTGAGTCATTCTAGTTAATTCTTGAACCTGAGGGGGCATCGTAAGAACTCCCAGATTTGTAGTATGCCAGGCAGAAGTATGGGTAGCATGGCCCCTCATTTGCAGCTGGTGTCTGAAGTGGGGGCAGTCTTGGATTGGGTTTTTCATCTGTGGAGTCTACTCAGACTCTAGGTAGTAGGGTTGGAAATGAATTGAATTGCTGGATGCCCAGTTGGTGTCAGGAAAACCACACAACCAGCCTATCTACTGTTATGTAAATTAGGGCAATGCTCAGCTAGTAAATGTCTTGGGGCCTTTGGGGCTTCTCCTACACCCCCTCCTCCTTAGCACCTATTCTGCATACATTGTCCTTCATACCCTTGCCAAGGCACTCCTTGATATAAAGTGATAGAGCTGGCAGTGATATCGTCGTTACTTGTATATGCTTGTTATAGAAAACTACTTAAGAAAACGATCCTTTACAACCAAAAGACACCAATTAGAAAAAACATAATAGTTTAGGCTGTCCATATCAAGGTTTACTCTGACTGCTCAAGAATCGAAAAGCCAAAGAAAAGAGTCTTTGAAATCTGACAGCCATCCTACTGTGCAGAAAGAACAGCTTCTCTCCCCAACACTTCCACACCCCAGAAAGTATTTTTCACCATATAAAACACTAATAAAGGATCTCAAACAGGGAAAATCCTCTTTAAAATATCAAAAACTTTAATCAGAACAGAAAGAATGAGTTATGCAATTAACAATAAAGTGTGTAGGGCTTAAAGGCTAGATGCAGGTTCATGGCCAGTGGTTCAGTGCTTATAATCGAGCTGTTTGTGGGAAGAGCTGAAAGAAAAGTTTTCTTGTATAGAGAATTTAACAGAAATGGTTATATTCAATGTGTTGTAAAACCGAATGTCTATTCCTCATTCTCTGTGGAGATGCAAGGGTATAAACTCTGATATAGTACTTATGCATGATTACATTTCATTTTACATCATTGCCTTTATTTTCAGAAGATGGTTTTAAAGCTTTCAAGTCCTGTTTTTATACTCAGGCAAAACTGTTTCACCAAGAAAGGAATATTTATTGTGGACTGGACATGGGCTGGAGTCTTTGTTTTATAGAGTTCATTTCCTTTGTAAATTAACTGTTAAAACCGTAATCAAAACAGTCTGGTACTGGCATGAGAACAGACACATAGACCAATGGAACAGAATAGAGAGTTCAGAAATAAACCCATGTCAATACGGTCAGTTGATAGTTGAAAAGGGGGACAGAAACATAAAATGGAGTAAAAATAGCCTCTTTAATAAATGGTGTTGGGAGATCTGGACAAGTACCTGCAAAAAAATGAAACTAGATCACCAACTTACACCATACAAAAAAATAAACTCAAGATGTTTAAGATGGATAAAAGGCTTAAATGTAAGTCGTGACACCATAAAAGTTCTAGAAAAGAACATAGGCAGGAAAATTTCAGATATCTCATACAGCTATATATTCACTGATACATCCCCTAGGGCAAGGGATATAAAGGAAAGAATAAACAAATAGGACTACATCAAACTAAAAAGCTTCTGCACAGCTAAAGAAAACACCAAGAAAATGGAAAGGAAACCAACAATATGGGAAAACATATTTGCCAATGAAACCTCGGACAAGGGTTTTATCTCTAAAATATATAAACAACTCACATGACTCCACACCAGTAAGACAACCAATCCAATTAGAAAATGGGCAAAGGACCTGAACAGACACTTCTTCAAGGAGGACATACAGAGGGCCCAGGGACACATGAAAAAATGCTCAACATCACTAACCATTATAGAGATACAAATTATAACTACAATGAGATACTATTTCACACCAGTCAGAATGGCCATTATAAACATATCAACAACAAGTGCTGGAGAGGTTGTGGAGAAAAGGGAACCACAGTGCACTGTTGGTGGGAATGCAGACTAGTACAGTCGCTGTGGAAAACAGTATGGAATTTCCTCAAAAAACTGAAGATAGAACCATCTATCAATCCAGCGATCCCACTGCTGGGACTATAAGAATCCTGAATTACCAATTCAAAAGAACCTATGCACCTCAGTGTTCATAGCAGTGTTATTTACAATAGCCAAGTGCTGGAAACAGCTGAAGTGACCCGTAGTAAGTGAGCGGATCAAAAAACTATGGTACATTTACACAACGGAATACTATGCAGCAGAAAGAAAGAAGGAACTCCTACCCTTTGTGACAGCATGGATGGAACTGGACAGCATTATGCTAAGTGAAATAAGCCAGGCGGTGAAAAACAAATACCATATGATCTCCCCTGTAAGTAGAACCTCATCAACAAAACAAACAAGCAAGCAAAATAGAACCAGAGACTTGGAAATAAAGAACAAACTGACGGTGACCAGAGGGGAGGGGGAAGATGGGTAATGGGGGAAAGAAGGGGAAGGGGCCAGCAAAGGAACACAAACAGAGGACACGGGCGTGGACAATGGGGCGGAGTGACTGTGGGCGGGGGGCGGGGACGGGACAGGGGAGCGCAATGGGGACAAAGGTGGGACAACTGTAACTGAACAACAATAAAAAATAAATTTAAAAATAAAATAAAGAAATAAAAGTACAGCCAGTGAACCTAAAAAAAAAAATGGAAGTTAAAAGAAAATGTGATTGACCTATGAATCACATTGTAAAATGTATCTTTAATCATGAGTAGGTGCCGTGTACAATGTCCCCCCCACACACTTCTACACTAAAAAACACACTTTAAGCCATAACCTATGTTTCTTAGTTCCTTAAGAATGCTTCAAATTCCTGATAATAAGGATTAACTGAGCATCCTTATGTATTTACCACCAGTCAGGGATCTTCATTTTTTTTCTTTTTAACTCATTTTGCAGGTCAAGTACCTGGGAAGCAGGCCCCAAAAGAGAACTCAGCTTTTGGGAAGTTTATTTGGGAATACCGTTGCGATCCCCTAGGGCCCATGGAGAAAGAGAAGAAAGCAGAATGAGACAGAGAGAAAAACTGGGGTGCAGAGCCAGCCCCACACAGAGCTTTGTGGCTGGGATGGCCCTTCAAAGTTGTCCCTAATCATGGTAGGGGAGGTCAGGCCTTTGCACCCCCATATCACCCAACACCTGGATGCAGCCGGCCCCCAAGAAAGAAACCACGTCCTTTGGCCAGAGGCAATTCTTGGAGAGCGCTGAGAGCCAGCCCAGGGCTGTCCGGGAGCACTCTCCCGGGGCTGGGAAAACGGGCCCTGGGGGGGAGGTCTGGGTGGCGCAGCGGCATGAAGGTTAGCTCGGTGGTTAACTCCGGAACCACTAAACAAGGGGCAATATGGCAAAACGCATACCGGTAAATAACCAATGTACGCTAAGGGGAGTTTTAAAGTAATAACTAAGTAAGAATTCGTGTAGCAAATTTCCAGAGGCACCTTTTCTGGGTCATGGTAAAACAAGCTTAATATAGTTCCAGTATGACTTCTGCTAATCATTTTATTTGATTACTCTCGGGAACATTCCCCTCTCTAGAGTATGAGGGAGAGAATTAGAAATTAAAGAGTAGAAAGATTCAGTAATAATATCTTCCCCAAAACCTAAATGTGAAGAAATTCAATAATTTCACCTGAAGCCTAAATTCCCTATGGAAGACCTAGAACCTTCCATAAAATTTCCAAAAGCTGAATGAAGCTGGAAAGGTGTCCTGAGAGCCATCGAGCCCATGGGAAGAGCAAGGCACTGAAGTCAGCAGGGAGTAGAAGGAGAGGCTTACAGAGCAGGGCATCTCAAGACTGACAGACAGGGTGGGAGGAAGTTTGGAGGACAGCGGGGCAGTGGGGGAGAGTAGAGCGGAGAGGTTAGGAACATGTTCTGAGGAGCCGGTCTGCCTAGGCGTGACTCCTGGCTCTGACATGAGCTCCTGGAACTTGGGCAAGTCACGTAAGCTCTCCAGGCCTCCATATTTCTCACATGTAAAACAAGGATGGTAATAGTATCTACCTTAACTCAAAACAAAAATCTAAAGTCAACTGCTAAACTTCAGAATGTATGTGTATTTCAACTTCTTACTGCTGTTATAACAAATTTACAACAAACCTAGTGGCTTACAACACAGTTTCATTCTCTTAGTCTTGGAGATAAGAAATCTGAAATCAGCTTCATTGCACTGAAGTCCAGAGGTCCACTGGACCGGTTCCTTCTGGAAGCTGAAAGAGGCAGCCTGTTCCTGTGCCTTTTAGGGGCTTCTAGACTCACCTGTGCTCCTTGACTTGTGGCCCTTTTTCCACCCTCATCACACATCGCCCCAGTCTCTACTTCCAGCATCACATTACCTTCCCTTCTGTTGTCAAATCTCCCGCCACCTCCCTTTGTAAGGAACCTCCGACTATATTAGGGACAACCTGGATAATCCAGGATAATCTCCCCACCTCAATTTATTCATATCTGCAAAGTCCCTTTTGTCATGTAAGGTGACAGGTTCTGGGGATTAGGATGTGGACATCTGCGGGGCGGGCGAGGGGACATGATTTAGCCTACCACAGTGTGGGATTAAATGAGATGGCTTAGGTCACAAGCACATCATATTTATATCCTATCTGCTCAATATAATTTTGGTAATTAAAATTACGGAATAAATTCTGTTTAAAAATTTGGGGCATTCCTGAAAATGTCTATCGTGTCTCAAGCTTTTAGTGTTCAATAAAATAGATCCTTGCTCCTCTACAATTCTGTACATCCTTGCTTGTTAGGTAGAAACCGAGAGGATATGAGCAGATGTCATGCTAGTTGGCTCTTAGACATGGTCACCCTAATTCATTGTCTAAACTGGAACACTTTTGAGAATAAAATAAAAGGAGAACTATTAACCATTCCTCCAAATCAACAGGTATGCATTGTGAAGGTTGCAGGCAAACTGGGATGTATGGTCACCTTACTTAAAAGCATCTTGTGAATTCCCTAGAATTCCCTAGCCCTCTTCTTCTGCAGTGGTGACTTTGGAGGCCACATCTGTGGCCAGACAGCACAGTTACAGGGTGAAGGACCAAGGCCCACCCTTCGCTGGACTTTGCGTGAGAAAGAAATAAACCTTTATTGCCACAGACATTTGGGGTTATTTGTTAGCACAGCATAGTCTACCCTATGCTGACTCAAATATGACTGTTCAGCAAGCTTGCTCTACCCTTACCCTATTTCTGAATCAGAGTAAGGATTTAACTCCATTTAAAGGACAGACTTTGAATCTCAGTAGCAAAGTTATAGGAAGAAATTGCTGTAACTGAGTACAGCGAAGCTGGGTTCCCTCCTAAATGGTTGGTTTGGGTCTGCCTGTGGCTTCTGACCTGAGATACAGAAACGAAAAGTCTTGAGTCTGAATGATACTGGAATTTCTTGATGTTTTTATGAAGGAGTTCACTGGGTTTGATGACCGGCAACTAGAAAAAGGAGGCTTTTTTTTTAGAGCAAAGGATTTGTAAAGAACATGAAATGGCATTTGTGTTTTGTTCATGGGACTTTGTTGCTTAGAATCAAAGCAAGATGAGTTTTGCTGGTTCACAGCTCCCACTGCAGGAGCAAAGTGGAGAGCAGGCCTCATGTGCACAGTGTGGGGAAAATGCCCACTCGTGCAGACTTCTTTACTCACATCAGTATACGCTGCAAGCCATTCTTAAGATGTGGCCAACACTGACCAGCAATTTCCACATAAATTATTTCATTTAACTCTTAGAGTTTTTTAACTTGAGCAATTTAATTTGAGCCACTTCAGCCTTTGTCAATATTAATAAGAGGGTGTGGGGAAGAAGGGGGCAAGGGAAGAGGAGAAGCACAGAGAGGAGGAGGAGGAGGAAGGGTGGAGGTAGGTGGAGCAGGAACCCACCACTTAACCTCCCTGAACATTTACCACACACTGTGTGCCAGGTACCACATCATGCGCTTTTGGCTAATGATAATTGTTGCCAAAATAAAATGTGTCAATACTCATAAGGATTTTGAGGTTCATCAGAAGCATAGTTTGATGACTCTGGGGAATTATACTGAGTGAAAAAATGCCAGCCAGGCCCCCAAAGTTACAAACCATATGGTTCCTTTAAAACAACATTCTTGAAATGAAAAAAAAAAAAAATTATAGAAATGGAGAATAGGTTAGTAATTGTCAAGGGTCAGGACAGAGGTGGGGGTAGAAAGTTGGAGTAGCTATAAAAGGACAACGAGGGGTCCTTGTAATGATGGAATTGTTCTGTATCCTGACTTTATTAATGTCAGAACCCTGGCTGTGATATTGTCCTATAGTTTTGCAAGATGCTACCATTGGGGAAAACTGGGTAAAGGGCACACAAGATATCTCTATATTATTGGTACTTCTTATAATTGCCTGTGAATCTACAATTATCTCAAAACAAAAAAATTAATTAAAAAAGGGTGGTTGAAAAATAACACTAAGAATGCATCTATTAAATGTCCTTTTATTCTTTTCAAAGTTAGCAAACATTTAGACAAGCCCAAGGCCATTAATGAAAGGAGTTGTTAATGGTCAAATGAATAAATGACTCATTTCACATTATTTTAAGTCTGGAAAAAATAAATATGACCACAATGCACTGGATGCTTACCACTGGTGGTGTCCTGGCACCATACTCAATGGGTTACATATTATTTCCAGTGTAATCCTACAAGAGGAGTAGGATTACTGTGGTAAGTGAAGTAACTTGCTCACAGGCACACATTAATGGATAGTAGAAACAAGAATCAAATCATGTTTTTATACAGTAAGATACATCTCTTTCGAGACCTTCAACAAAATCTGATTGACCTAGGGTGTTTAAAGATTACTGATTTCTCCACAGGGCACAGCTGGGGTGAGAACGTGCCAAGCCCTCTTCCCGCCATGCTGTTCTCCCACAGGTGGTTGAGAAAAGAACACAAAGACATTAGCTGCCTGCGATTCAGGTGGAATAAGAAAATCTTAAGCAGCTAGTGTCAAAAGTATTAACAAGAAAAATTGGTAAATTTACACCTGCTTCTTTGTGAATTTATTTAATTATAAGGAAAATTTGTCCAGAGAATTTCCCAAAGTTTGCCAAATGACTCAACTCCATGAGGCAAAAACCTACATCCTCCTAAATGAAAATCTAATTTCACTGTTAAAGGTCCAGTTTTTTAATCAAGACAAAACCATTTAGTGAAATGAATGAAGTAAATGAAAGTAAACATTTAACTCCGTTTTTAGCCAAATAGAAAGAAAGCAATGAACAGATTTGCTAATGATACCCCTGCCTCTCACCTCCTTGGAAGTTCTACAAGTGACTAAATTTTGGGAAATTTCCCTTTGATTCTGAAATACAACAATTATACCCTGAAAGAAGCCGGGCTTGCTTTATCACGCAGTGAATACACTCCTCACCGCTTTTACAGTAAACACACAATATCAGGTTCATGATTATATTTTAGTTTAAATTATATCCAAGTACCATTATATCCCCTGAATTGCATGTCTAACAAAAGTAGGGCCGATACTTTGAGCACAGATAGCACAAAGGCTCTCGGTGCCTTGATGAATGAAAGCGTATTTCACCTTCATGCTTTTGCTGGCAAATCTCCAAGAGATGAGCGTTTTGAAAACGCTATAAACAGCTTAGCCTTTTCTTAGCATTTTGAAGAGCACATTAATAGCCTGGCCTTTTCTTAAGGGTTTTCTTTTTCCCTTAGCCAAATGTGACAGTTAGAACCGAACAGTGAGAGGATGGAATCAAAGTCAGCGCTGTGTTTTAAAAGCAGTGTGGAGCTGATGTCATCCCGCATTGTCTTCAGAAGAATATAAGAATATTAAGTGGATGTCTCATGAACTTACATACAAAGGATACTCTTCACTTGAGGACAGAATGATAATGTCTCACAGAAGAAAGATGTAATTCTAGATGCCCATAAAATCTATTCAGACAGCTCTTGGCTGGTACAAAGAAAGAAAGAAAAAAAGACTCTTGGCTGATGAGGGAAAAAAAAAAAAAAGAAAAAGAAAAACCCACCAAAACCCTGCAACTCTCAACTTAACAAAAAAAAAGGAAAAAGTTATATTAATAGATCTATTTTTAAGACTTAGTAAACACTATGGAATACGTGGAACCTTGTGCCCAATGCTGTGACAGTTAAAGAGGATAATGTCATTGACACCATTGGGGTATTTTGTTAAACCAAGAGGCATGCAGTAATGTACCAATATTGGTCAAAGGGAGTTGAACAGCCTAGTGCTGCTCTTTAGCATTTAAGTGCCTACAAAAAGTGGAAATGGAAGCTTCCCACATAAGTAGGGATACAGGCAACCTGACCCAACTCCCGGAAAAACTGCATAGGTTATTTCAAAGAGTACTTTGAGAGTCCACCAAGTTTATCCTTTTCTGTAAGGATTTAAACACACTCAGCAACTCCATGACAGTTACTTATTGAAAGTTACCTAGCATATTTGGAGAGAGTGCTGACTAATCTTTAAAAATCACCTAAGCAGGTAGCCAGGAGCAGCCTCTGCTTGGAGAAGGAACAGGCCTAGAACTTGGGAGTGTTTTAGTAGATCCTGTGCCAGATTGCATTTTCCAAAATGGCGGCAACAGTCCTCTCATCAAGAGGTGGAGTCTATGTCCAAACTGGAATCGGGATGGATGTGGGATTAGCAGAGAAGAGTATTATGTAACTTTTAAAGTTAGGGCATAAACAGTGGTAGAGCTTCTGCCTGGTTCTCTGGAGACAGGCGGGGCTCACTCTTGAAACCCAGACACCACACTGTGCAGAAGCCCAACCAGCTACAAACAGGTCCCGTGTGGCACGTGGTGTCCTGGCCAACAGCCTGACCTGCACCCCAGCCTCGGCCCCCAGCCAACAGCCAGCATGGAGCACCAAACCCAATGGGCCTTTGCACCTTCAGGGATTCAAGCCCCCAGCAGCTGAATCATCCCCACCCTTCAAGTCTTTCCGGTCGATTCCCCAAAGGCTACAGAGCAGAGACAAGTTTCCCCACTGTGCCCTTTCCAAACATGTGACCCACAGAATCCGTAAGCCTAATGAAAAGGAGGTCATTCTGTGCCATTAAGTTTGGGGTGCTTTGTTATGTAACAATAGTAACTGGAACAGAAGAGGATGGGAATGCACGTGGTTAAGCGATGCATGCAGCCATCCCCAGCACTTGCATTATCCCAGCCTCTCTTTCAGGAACATACTCAGAGGCTTTATCGTAGCATGTTGTTGTTGTTGCTCTTCGCTACAGCCACTCGTAGGGAAACAAACCTACTTACTAGGGTCTACTTCCAAGTGGACTCAGCTCTGAGATGATAATAGTCACTGTTTTGCTTAATATATGCCAGACACTGTTCTAAGAATTTTACATGGATTAATTGAATCCACACAACAAGCCTATGAGGTAAGTACTATTTTTATTCCTGTTTTACAAATAGGGAAAGTGAAGCATTGAGGTTAAACAACCTGCCAGAGGTTATAGGTTCAGCAAATATCAGAGTGGGGCTGGGATTTGGGGCCAGGTAATCTGGCTCTCAGGCCGATCCAGCAACCACTGCATGTACCACTTCTGGAGCCCTGACTCTAACTCTCCCTTGGCTACATACTCTCAATCCAGCCTCTCGACCTGCATGGCCGCGAGTTAACAGTTACCAGCATAGGCTCTGGAGTCTGACAGTCTTGGCTGGGACGGTCACCAGTTGTGTGACTCTGGGAAGGTCTTTTAACCTCTGTCAACCTCTTTCTCCCCATCTTCATGCAAAACAGTCATCCATTTTAAAGCCTCACCCGCCGTCTGTCTGTCCGTGTGTAAGCATCAGCCCCACTCGTCCGTTTGTGGACTGTAGGCCTCCTCCAGACAAGAACCCTGTCTTCCTCTCTGCTCCTCCAGGGGGCGCAGCACAGTGCCGCGCACTCAGCGGCCGCTTGTAAATTAAGCTGACTATTCAAAAAAAAGCTTTTTTCTTTATGTATTTTTCTACCCAGGGATTTGGAGATTTGTCCCGTTCTCTCCATCCCCATAAACAAGACTATGAAGCAGGCCCTCCCCACTGATCCCACTGCCAAAGCTGGGACTTGTGTTTCCGCCTGGTCTTCGAAAGGTCTTCCTGATCAGAGAAAAACGCTCTCAAATGTGCCCTTGATCATGTTTATGTCTACCTCAGGATTCTCCACTGTCTCCCAACCATTTTTCCAAAGTAATTAAAACTTTTAACCACGAGCCCTAGGAATTCCTACTAACTTGGTTTCTTACAGGGAACTAGTGAGCCCTTCTTAAAACATACCAAAAGAAATTCTCAGAATTATGCCAAGATGATATCAGAATATTGACTAATACTATTACTGAGGAACTGCGTTTGGCCCCAGACCTCTACTGTACACTGTACTGTGAATGCTTCTGTATTTACCCATCACCCCCACTAAACTGCAGGCCTCCTTGAAGGCAGGGACTCCGGCTTTTATTTCTGTGCCCCAATGCCTAGTCCGATGTCTGGCACAGAAGAGGCACTTGTCAAAGGTTTACTATACAAATGCATGACACTGGCAAGTCTAAAGTCACTGTTAAGGTCTAGACTAGAACTGCAAACCAGCAGGATCTCTGGAAGGTGTCTCATGAACAATCAGTTTTTTAACAAATATGTATCCTCAGGGGTGGGGGTAGGGTAGTGGCCAACACTGGGCAAGTCACTGGGAATAAAAATATAGTAAGATCCAGTCTTTTTATGTAAGACCCTATCTGCCCTAGCAATGGAGACAATTATAGAAGCACATTGTTATAACATATTTTGATAAAAACTATTAAGTTCAGGGATATAACCATGGGCTTGAGAGAAACTGATGAAAGAAGGACTCTGAGATAAGGTAACATAGGTTTGATATGTTATTGCCCATTTTTACATGATGATCTAGCAAAAGAGAAGACGCTAGCATTGTGGAACAATAATTTCAGCAAACAGGCAGGGGTCATATGGTCATAAAAGGACATAGGGCATAGGTAGCCATGATAGAACCAATGTATCAGATATAAAATGAAAGATGCAAATGACTAAACAAACTCAGCTATGTTAACAGTATCTGTGACTATGTTTCCCTCTAGCTGTTCTTTTACCCTTCCCAAACTTCTTACCAAAATCATCTTAAATATAATCATTATTTTGGTGACCTGCATGTGGTTGGTATCAATGGCTGATCATAAACATATGAAAATGATCATTTTAAGAATCAAAAATAAGAGCACATGGGTATACTAAATTTAGCCATGTGAAAAGAAATGCACATTAATAACATACATAATGCAGTAAAAGTCATTAGAACTCAAGTGCCATCATGGAGTTTTTCTTAGGTTAAACTCAAAATATTTGTAAGAAAGTATAGTGCATAAATTATTTTATGTTTCACTAGAGCTTGAAAAAATGGCAGACATCAGACTGTCCTGGTGCTTTCTCAGTGAGCAGGAGGAACACTGGCATGGCCCATGATTTAAATGCACAGCTGCCCTAATCCACCAGGGCCTCCTGCGCGCTGTCGGCAGCCTCACCTGCCACGCGCCTCTGTTCTCCTCGCACGTGTGCCTCCATTGGCACTTCTCACTCCCGAGCACAGGGAGCCAAGTGCTGCTGGAGAAAAATTACAAGCCAAGTAGCCTAGAGTCCCAGCAAATTAATGACTTTTAGGAAAATAAGACCAGCAACACTGAAAGGAAAAGAAATGAACCAGAGACAAGAGGGATGGAGGGAGGGGGATCCGGGAAAAGGAAGGGAAGGGGAGGGTCGGGGAACGTGGAGCAAGGTCTCATGGACAAAACCAAAGGGGAAGGATTGAGGGAGGGAGTGGGCGGAGGGGGCAGGGGAAAGTGGTGGGGGGAAGGCAGAGACAAATGTATTTGAAAAAATTTTTAAAAACTCACTTCAAAAATAAATAAATAGATAAAAATATTTATTTACAAAAAAATAAATCTCCCCGTGGCCCTCCATCCTTTTATTTCTCCCTTGCCAGCTTTCTTGCCCATCACACTCAACACCTGTGAATATTTGAGATCTTCCTCTCTCTTGCTTTCATAGAAGACCGTGCCCTCCCCCCTCTACCCATCGCCACCAGTACATAAACTTGCCTCCACTTCACTGAGAAACGAGAACCACTGGGTGTTTACAGCTCCAGCTTTTCCCACCCTTTCCTTACAAACTTCCACCCCTCTCCCTCAATCTTCTATCTGGAGACTGGAGGACAGAGGTGTCTTTCCTCTACTTCCAGGCGGCTACCTCACTTGTGTTGCCAGTGTCGTTCTGTTCCCTCCCGGCTCCCATAAGGCTGTGTTCCATCATTTGTCCTCCTCTCCTCTCGACAGGCCGCCTCCACCCCTCCTAGCTCCTTTCCCTAACCATCACTCCTGTCCTGACACCCTCCCGCGCCCCCGTGTCTACCCAGACCTCCTCAGAGATTCATCTACACTTGCAACTTTCACTTTCCCACTCTCACCTTCTCCCCTCTCACACCTCAACTCCCTCTAGCACCTGCTCCCACTGTTCTAATAAAACATGCAGTGGGTAATTTAGTTAAAGATGCAGAGCCTTGATTTTTAAGCAGAACGGTATTTGGCTCCTGCCTCCTCCACTTATAAGCTGGAAGACCTTAAGCATGCTGCCTAGTTTCCTTGTGCATTGGTTTCCTCATCTCTAAAATGAGGATAATAGTAGTAACCAGCTGCACAGGATTCTTGTAATATTAGAGGAAATAATCAAACACTGAACAGTGTCTGCACATGCCATGTGCTCAGCAAATATTAACCATGAATACTATTACTACTACCACTGTTAACCACTATTAATAGTGATCATTTTAATGATTATTATCATTATTGTCAGATACTATGCTAAATCTAGCTAAAAATCCTGGACTAAAATCTATATCCTACTGAACTCAGACAGCCAAGAAAAACTGCTTGCAACCTCCTTAAACAACGTGTCTTATCACTTGGCCTAGATTAATCTTCCCTATTTAAACCAGGATCTGCCCCTAGGAATTCTCTCCATAATAATTCTGGGTGACTCTAGTCAGTTCGGTACGCACATGCCTGCACGGGCACATGCACTGATTAGGTAAATTTATTTGTATCGTGTAAACCAATATGAAAATATAAAATTAGCCAAGTGCAGGAACCTTAACCTATACTGCTTTTGAAGCAAGAACAGTATCTACACCAATGTTCTTCATGCCACTGGAAGCCAATAATTACTGATGGATCGTCTGTCCTTCCCATGATCAGTCACAGCAAAAACAAAAAGCATATTTTTAGCATCATGTTTGAATCCTACCCGACAACTTGGACACTGCAATAGTTTGAACCAATGCAGGTACTGAAAGGAAAGCGTTACTACTGGTTCACCTGAAATTATACCTAACACTCATTTATAGAAGGTTAGCATGGAGCACTTATCCCCTTCCTTCATCTCCTTGCTAGTCTCAGTTTCTTTTTGTCACAAGCTGTGTGTGCAATATCTATGTTAATTAGGAAGAGGCAATAACAGGCAAAGGCGTTTGCAATAGGTATGTTCAGTATAGAGCCAAATTGCACAGCAAGATCTCATCCCAGTGATAAAAACAGCTACACTGAGGTATGTAATCTTGTCTAATCATTTATTTCTTGGAACGAGCTCCGAATGCCCACATCCCCTCCCAGCACTATTAGGTGGAAGCATTAGCATGGGGTTCAACTGGGAGGCAGCTTCTCTTGGGCCAGCAACTCATCACCGCCACGTCTCCTGCTGGGGTCCTGCTCCCTGACCTAATTCCTCTAGGATTCAACAATGGTTTGCTTTACAGGCAAAGAACACGAGGCCTAATTATCTTTCTACTTTTAACACTTTTCCTCTCCTTGTCTAGCAATATTTCAGAACAACTTTGGATTCTAAAAGTCTGTTTAAAATTAGTTAACTAGGGGATGAAGGATTCATACATGGAAGGCAGGTCCATGGTAGGGATGATAACATTAATGAAGACGGTGAAATAGCTAATATTTACTCAACATTTATTGGTACTGGGCCCTATGCCAAGTACTCATCATATATTATTTGCTGTAGTACTCACAACTGTTGAAAGGTTGGCATTGTTACCCTATTTTCCATTTGAGAAAACTTGCCTCTGGTCACACAATTAACAAGATTCAAGGATGGGATGTCAAGCCTGGTCTGTCAAAAGCCAAAACCCATTAACACTAAAAATCATGTGACCTTTTACTGTAACCTGTTTTTAATTACAGTTTGTATTTGTATAAAATTAGGCTTAAGTTTGATTTTACTATCAATGGCCTGCCACAGTAAATCTATCTTTGTATTTCTATACTAAAAACTTAAGTTAAGTTCCTCATTTAAAAAATGGGAAAGAATATGAATAGCCAAATATTTTTTTTTAAAAAAAGCAAATATTAAATGTCAGATGTTTAAAACTAAAGGGAATTCAGTTCAAGAGCCAGTAACTAATTAATATAACATAGAGGTCACTGTAAGAATTCAAAGATTAAGATAGCATTGCCCCTGCCCCTCAAGAAACTAATAATATAGTGAAAGGAACACAGAGTAATATTTCAGGTCTCACTTCAAATATCATCTCCTAAGAGGGTGTCTTTAGACCCTATCCAATCTGTCACTCTGCTCCTGGTTACTTTCCATCACAGAGGTCAGCAAAATTGCTTTGTAAAGGGCCTGACAAGAAATAATACAGGCTTTGTGAACATATGGTCTCTGTCAATAAACTCTGCTCTTATAACTCCAGAGTAACTATAGACTATAAGTAAATGAATGAGCATGGCTGTGTTCTAATAAAACTTTATTTACACAATAGGCCATGAGTCAGATGCAGTTCATAGGCCTCAGTTTGCCAAACTGTACTCTAACATATCACCCTCTTTTTCCTTCATAGCACTTAATAAAATCTTAAGTTATCTAGCTTATTGATTTGTTTTATTATTTTCTTCACATACACACAAAAAATGATAGCTTCAAGACAGCAGAGTCCTCGTTGCTTGTTCAGAGCTTACTCTCCAGGGCCTAGAGAGAAGTGCCTGATGCATAGACAGTTCACTCTAAATATTCGTTGATTGACTGAATGAATACCATTTCACAAAAGGAGAATCACAGATTGCCAACAAACACATGAGCTACAATTGGCCTTATTAACAGTAAAAATATAAAGAGTGACAATGTCATTTTTCACTTGTTATACCTACAATGGTTGAAGAAGAGGAGGAGGCAGTGGAAGAAGAGAGGGAGAAGAAGGGGAAGTGAGAGAGGGAGGGGAGCCAGTAGAAGAACACGGGTAGATGAACATGTGGGTAAAATGGCCCTCTCATCTACCTTGGATGGGCAAGAAAACTGGTGCAACATTTCTGAAGAACCATTTGCAATTATACACCACAATATAAATGCCAATTCAAAAATAGGTAAAGGACTGAGCAGACATTTCTCCAAAGAAGATATACAAATGGCAAATAAACTCATGAGATGTTCAACTAAACTAGTCATTAGGAAAATTGAAATCAAAATCACAATGAGGCCCTGGCTGGTGGGGCTCAATGGATTGAGTGCTGGCCTGCAAACCAAAAAGTCAGTGGTTCCATTCCCAGTCAGGGCACATGACCGGGTTGTGGGCCAGGTCCCCATTTGGCAGTGTGCTAGAGGCAACTGATGGATGGTTCTCTCACATACTGATGTTTCTCTCCCTCTCTTTCTCCCTACCTTACCCTCTCTCTAAAAATAAATAAAATCTTTTTTAAAAAAAATCATAAGATACCCCTTTATACTCTTGACAATGGCAATCACTCCCTCCCCCAGAAAAAAATAAAAATATCAAATGTTGGTGAGGATGTGGAGAAACTTGAACACTTGTGCATTACTGGTGGGAATGTAAAATGGTTCAGCTTCTGAAGTAAGCAGTTTGGGGATTCTGCAAAATGTTAAACATAGAATAACCATACAATCCACCAATTTCACTTACGTATATACCTGAAAGAATTGAAAGAGGAGATTCAAACAGTTGCTTGTATGCTCATGTTTATAGAATCATTATTTACAATAACCAAAAAGAGGAAACAATTTAAATGTCTAGCCACAGAGGATGAATAAGCAAATATGGTATATTCATACAATGAAATATCATGCAGCCTTAAAAAGAAACAAAAGGACTGATATATGCTACAACATGGGTGAACTTTGAAAACATCATGCTAAATTAAATAAGCCAGCCACAAAAGGACCAGTATCGTATGATCCATTTATAAAAGGTATCGAGAATAGGCAAAGAGTAGAACAGAGGTCCAAAGTAGAAGTTACCAAGAGTTGGGGGAGGCAAAAACAGAGATTTATTATTTAATGGGTACAAAGCCTCTATCGGGGATGATGAAACTTTCTGAAGAAGGACGGTGCTGATGGCTGCACAACACTGTGAACGTGCTTAATGCCACTGAGGTGTACACTCTGAAATGGTTAAAACTGTAAACTTTAGGTGGTGTATATTTTATCACAATAAAAATGTATATATACTTTTTAACTCCAAAATCTTACTATACTAAGAATTAACTTCAAGCAGATAATGCAGAAAAGTGAAATATGTATGACATATTAGAATCTCTCACTCTCAAAATCCATGAATAAAATCTGGTTATGTAAATAAAGCCTGACACAACAAATACATGGAAGAGACTATTATGCGGGCATTAAATACAAGGCAGGCTTTTCACAAACAAAACAAAACAAAACATGCCCATAACATTATTATTGAAAGAAAAAATAAGCGACAGGATGCATATACAGTATGATCTCACTGACATAAAAATTCTAAAGTTTATATATACATGGAAAACATTTGAGATATTCTTCAAAATGTTAATAGTGGTTATTCTCTGAGATAGACTTGAAATGATTTTAACATCATTCTCTTCATAATTTTCTGTACTAGTTGATTTTTAAACAAAGTAACATGCTCTTATAAATTCATGTTTATCATTCTTTCACATTAATTAAGGAGGGTTAGGCCCTTGATACTTTTATAATAGATGCTTTCCATTTCCATAGAAACAATACTTGTGAGTCAAACATAGTTTTAAAAGAAATACGTACCTCAGTTAGTGACGGTGTCTCTCCCTCAGTCAAAAACAGACTTATTATTTCAGAGCAACATTCAATAATCATGTCCTAGAAAAAAGAAAACAATGTAGTACGTTTGATCTTATTGGTAAGATATTAGATATCTTAATTATAAACTGTTTATTTCATTTGTGTTTTCTTGCATCATTACCTAACTCCAATTTTCAGGCTGAGACTTAGAAGGACTTAGAGATCATACTCCCTAAAGTAATTAGGGTCATTTGAAAAGTACAGGATGGCCACAAAATATAAGACTTAATTAAAAAGAATATATTTTTAGGATTCTTTCCTTGCACATTCACTGTTAAAATTAATGTTTCAGAAGAATAGCAAATAAAATAATTCAGACTAAATTAAGATTTTGAAAAATCACTTTTCCTCTTAGAAGAGAGTCCTGGAAGAGAGTCCAGAAACGGATTTAAGTGGAGAAGAATGGCTGGGAATTGGAAAGAAATGGAAAGAGTAAATGAACAGGAAGCGAGAGCCAATTTCTTATGTTGTCTATTGTTGATGACACTGCCACAAGCCCTACTGTGTGCGTAGAGCTATGCTTATGTGTACGCATCTGACACATGAGGGATCTACTCATAGGCAGGGCTGAATCAGTCAAATTCTCTATTATTGTAATTTTCATAACGAAGGACAACAGAAGAGAGCTGTAGACAGTACTGGCCGTGTGAGCTTCAGAGGTCCTGATACAGAGTTGGAGAAAGCAGCCGGTGGACCAGATGTAAGGTGAGTAAGAGGAAGAAACAGATGAGTGGGAACTTCTGCCCCTTGAGGAACTGGGCAAAGTCGTGGCTCCTGGTTCTCCAGTCTGTTTCCTGTGAGGTCCAGGGGGTACTGTTTCCAGTCCCTGGTTATGCGTGAGCATACTCACTGGACCCTGCAAAATACTGCCTCCCTACCTAACCTTTTTTACTTGAGCAAGTGTAAGTAGATTTTCTTTACTTACAACTAAAGGAGTCATAACTCTTAACGTTGTCATTGCCAGTATCCATCTCTGAAGGAGGCAACAATGTGCTCTTATGGTAGTATTAATATGTACATGTAATGGCATTCAGAAATATTAAAATGATAAAAGTACATTAATTCTTACATTATAACTGACCACTGCTGGTTAAAACTGAAAATAAAAAAGGACAAAAACAAAATTGAACTCACAGCCCCAAACCATGTTATGTCCAAGTTTTAAGAAATGTATAAACATAGAAAAGATCAAACTTTAAGAGTTCCAAAGCTATTGCTAATTTAACAAATGCATTTAAGGCATTATATATTGGGTGCTGTGGAACACAAAAATAAAAAAAAACAACAACCAGGCCTTATCTTCCCAAAGTTTACCATCAGCAAGAAAAACCGATACATACACAACAAAATAAAATACCAAGTAGATTGTGGTCACAACCCACATCGTTGTGACATGTTATAGGAGCCTGGAGAGGGGAGAGAGTAAGTATAAGTATGCTGAACAGGGAAGGCTTCCCGGGGAAAGGGGCTTACGAACCGAGAGTGACTGAGTAGTAGGATTTCAATTGGCAGAGAGTGGGGGAAGCCCGGTAAACAGCAAAGCACTGGGCATTCGGGGCACACAGGGATCTGATATGGCTTTTGCTGTGGGCTGGTTCTGGAAGCAGGGCGGTGAGAGTGGTGAGAAATAAGGCTGGAGAGCAGACTTACACCAGGGCAGGAAAAACCAAGGGATTTGCGTTTTGGTGGCTAGGAAATTGAGAGGCACTGGACTGAGGGAATAATGATCAGGTGCTTTAAAAAGATAATTCTGGCCCCAGCTGAAAGGTGAACAGCACTGTTCTAACCACAAAGTGAGACATAAGTGTGAACTTAAAAGGTGAACTTAAATGTGTACACACATACACACACACACACACACACACACACACACACAATGGTAAACTGCACTCAAAGAGCCAAGAAGAGGATAAATCAAACTGCCTGGGCAGGAAGTGATTGTGGCTAAATGCAGGGCAGCTTCAACAGGACCACAAAGGTCAGAGGGCAGGCGGGATCGCCAGCACTGACCGGGGAACACTAGTTTCCTCTGATGGGCTTCTGAGGCTCCTGGTTCATTTTGCTAGACAGAGGAAAACATACATCCACTCCTATACTCCTCTCATTATCTCTCTTTCTGTATTTCTAATTGAGTTCTTAGGACTAGGTAAAGTATATTTTCTTTCTATACAAAAGGTTTCAATAACATCCGTGATGGGTTACTGTCATGATTTCATCAAGACCTGTCAAGCAAAACAATGTTAGTCATCATTTCACATTAACAAATGAACAGCAATGTTGCCTGATAAATGCCTTTTGCTGCCCGTTTCAACATTGATCAAACAGAAACTTCACCTCCCCAACAGCCTGTTGCTTTGGCATTATCTGAGGTAAATCACAAACACACATGAGAAATGGGCCGACTCAATGCTGGACTGTGAGAGACATCACAGGACCTCGCGACCACGGAAGTGAGGCCAGAAAGCACTGAGCTCATCCACCATCCAGAGGTTGGGGCAGGGGGGAGCTGAGGTCGACGAGGAGCCTGGGAGGACATAGAGTGGCCCTGGCCTGATCCCTGCCATTTCTCCATTAACAAGGAGCATCTTTGATTCTACAATAGATGGACTTCAGAGTTACTTCAAAAAAATAAATAAATTCTTTGACTTAGTTGAAATCCTCATCATCTCTCACCTATAATATGGAAAACGCTTCCTAATTTGTTTTTCATCCTCCCAACTCTTGCCCCCCTCATGCCTCCTTCACATGCCACCAGGGTTATCTTAGTAAAAGGAGTGTGGGTCATGAGTTGCCCTTCCAGGTGCTGCCCGACCCCGCCCCCCCACCCCGACACCATTTCCTGCAGAACAATGTTCATTCACCATTCACTTGTTCAGCATCTATTGAATGCATCCTATGTACCAAGGAGTGGTAACAGGAGATGAACAAGACAGAAAGAGAGCCCTTGAGCAGTTCATGGTCAGGTGGGAGGAAGAGGAGAGACAGACTTGCAGCACTGTGAGAGACCAGAGAGGAGGCGCTCAGTTCCGCCCATCTCTTCAGCCCCATCACCCACCACGTGAACCCTGAACTCTTGCCGCAGCAGTGGCTCACTGTCCCCTGAATACGACATTCAGTTTCATGACTTCACATCTCAACTCTCACTGTTCCCTCAGTCAGGAATGAGAGTGCTCCTCAAGTCTCCAGGTAGAAGCTTCACAGGCAAGTATTGCAAAGGCACCAAGATATTGGAGACAATAAGGTAAGTAAGACTACCTAGCATGGTAATACAAATTCAGGAGAGAGGAGGAGACACATAACCAGATAATTGTTGAAACAATATGGTAAGGGCACAAGAAATTTTGGGGTGCAAAAGAAAATGACCTTGAACTTTACAGAAGTTATAAAGTGCTGTCTGAGCTATTTAAGCAAATACAAAGTCTAGCTCAACTCTCTCCCTCTCTATCCCCTTCCCTCCCTCTACACACACATCAGTATGAATAAGATCTAAAAAATAATAAATTAGAATAGCAGGTATCAAAAGCTGCGCCCCTGAGAGGGAAAGATTCCATAACCTTACCCTTTTGAATGGTGTAGAATTCAGTTAATGGGGGAATTAGGAAAACTAGAAGTCAGAGACACTAAGCCGAACTGAGCTGAGCCAGAGCAGGAAGGAGAGAGGAAATAAAACACTCCACATAGACTGAGTTGGAGAGAAAGTTTAGGAGTTTGAGCCAAATGAGACAGATGTTGAAGACCGGGTGTAGATATCAGAGAGCTATTAAGAGCAAGACAGTTGAGGAAAATAAGACTTTAACAAAGTTTTGCTGTGTATTCCAAAAGGATTTCCTCTTGAATGTTCTTACAAGAGACCCCATAAAGATTTAAATTGTCTTCAGTGGTTTTGAACATCAGATTGATGTTTCTTTAAATGCCACACTTTACTTGCTAAAATAGGGCCACCAGGCAGCTGGCTCATTATGAATGACATCTGGGTACATGGGTAAACTCACACAAAAATTAAGCTCCTCCATGACAGAGACCTAATTGTACTGATTTCTGTATTTCTTATCTCCCCAAGCCTGGAAAATTTTTGCAAACAATTGCTTCTCAAAAATAATCTGTTAAGTGATGCTAATGTCCAATTTTATTTTGTTCTGTGTTTTGATAGTACTTTGATATTTAGGATAATTGGACAACATACTCATTTTAATTGCCTTACACAATCCATATGTTTGCTGAGTTAACCTTGGATGACTCGGTAAATACATTTTAAGCTTTTCGTATCAGTAGGCTATCATTACAAAAAGATGGTTTTTGTCTTAAAATTAGGATGGTTTGCATCTTTCATATGCTTTAAAGTACCTGATTCACTCTGTGGTACCCCTAAAGCTGTGAACAACAGCTTAAAACAACTTGGTCATTCTGAGCTGGTGGTGTTCATTTTTGAAGAAGGACACACAAGGTTTTCAAGCCTGAAGTGATTGAAACACCTGTTCCGTAGCCCTTCCAAGCATCTTAAATTACTGTGTTATGAAGTTCTTGGCTTATTCCAGACCATAGGGATTTGGGGAGAAAATAGAAAAAAGGAAAGAAATGAGAAAGAGAACAAGATTTACTACTCCTTGTATCAGCCAAAAGCACATTTTCTGGACCTTATACTTAATAACCCACCAAAAATCTATACTGTGATAGATATTAATATATTAGATTATAGAGATTATGAAATCCTGTCCAATTCTCCACTAGAATTGATTCCTTCAAGTGTCCTAGTTAACTCCTAATTAGCTCCCAGTGAAGGTTGTCATGACAATGAACTGGAAGATTTAGTCAATGGGATTTATTTACTATAACCCAAAATCTAGCTGCTTTCTTTTTCTTAAGTGCTGGTTAGTATACTGGAAAAAAAAGAAAACTTTGTATGTTCCCTCCATTTCTCAACTTTCAAATGTTATGAAGTAATTAGTTTGCTAATTTACCTAAACAAATACTAGTTTTTCTTCCATTTGATGACATTCTGTCTTATAAAAAACTAATAGAATTAAAAAACATCTAAAAATGCCTACTTAAAGCTGAAGAAGCACTTTCTAAATTGGACAATGGAGTAAGTTCAAAAATACAGAGGACAATATCAGGACTGAAAAAAGTTTATTCTACTCAAAGACTGACCTGTTCACCAACACCTCTCTAGTCAGGACATGCAAGCAGGCCACACAGCTTGGCTGGGGCAAGTTGGATCCTCTGGATTCCTCCCTCTGCCCCTGCTCCCCAGCCCCCATTCATTCCTAATTTGTTTGTATGCAGAGTCAACCTCTTGGCTCAGATATGGGGCTCATTGTGATCAATCTGAGGTCTACATCTGACCCCCAGGGAAATTCTGATGACTCTCTTTCCAGCCAAAGGGCTCATCTCCAGCTCAGAGCAGTATTTGAGTGAAAGGATCATTCTTTCCTTTTATCCTCACTGGAGGACATATTTTCATTACCTTTAGAGAGAAGAAAATGGAGGGAAGGAGGGAGGAAGGGAAAGAGAAATAAACATCAATGTGAGAGAGAAACATGACTGGTTGTCTTTTCATATGTACCCCAACTGGGGATCGAACCCACAACCTGGGTGTGTGCCCTGACTGGGAATTGAACCAGTGACCATTTGGTCTATGGGATGACACTCAAAGCCAACTGAGCCATACTAGCCACAGGGCAAAAGGACACTTTTAGAAATGAGAGTAAAATTAGTCCCAGGAAATGCCTTTAGTCCCAAAAAGGTGAGTGGCAGAGCACAATCTAGAATCCTTATTCTTCCAGACACTCACTTTCCTATCTTAGACAATCTAAGCTGAAAAGACAAATGCAGGGGAACATAGTCATTTTCCATATATAACTTATATAGTAATGAATGGAGTCAAAGATGATTTCAGCAAAGAACACTCTAGACCGTGGTACAAAGTCTGATGAGTTTGTGATTCATTTGGTCTGTGACTAAAAAATTGTGATTGTAAGTGATCTACAAAAGAAGTGCAAAAATGAAATGAGAGCTGAGTTCTTAGAAACAGATATGAAAAGGCAACCATGCAATTTAGAAAAAATTATATATAGTATATATGAAACTTATGAGTTTGAGATAGCTGATCTATTGGGAGATTTATTATCAGTACTTAGTATGTCATTAATATAATTAAATGCCTGGTAATTCATGTTGTAACATTTGAGGACACTGGAAAAGATGTGTAACTAAAATTCTAAGACATCAGCTCCATGATAAATGCACACACAGAGCACAGGAGAGGTAAACACTGGAAAGCTGTATTTTGCAAAGGCTAGCTGTTCATGCCTGATGAATCCTCCTACCGCTGGGCTTGTTGCTTTCACAATAATGAAAAATGCACTCACTCTTCTGGTAACTTCACACTGAAAAAATGCCAACAATAGATTCTGAAAAGCAGGAGATTTGCCAACTTTTACACTTTCACACAGTGAATGCATAGATAAGGTAAACAAGAAAACAAAATGAGCCATACCAATAATATTCTTTAAGAATATGGTTATTGAAAACAAACTGAATAGTAACCTAGCAGAAAGTGATTTAAGGAAAAAAGAAACAATAGACAAAAAATAAAGGTAGGAGACTAAGAGATTTCAGAGAAGAAAATCAGAGATGGGATCTCAGTGGCTGGAATTCATTAGTACAAGTTGGGCAGAAGACTGTTTCCTTTTGTTGTAAATGTTATACAGCTATTTGATTTTTTAAAAAATTACCACAGTAACTACAGAATATGCATATGTGTCTCAACTAACTGGATTAATGTACAAACGGAAATTCACAGAGCAAGTGATTAGGAAAGAATACATATTCCCTGCTCCTCTATTTCCACAGAAGGAAGGAATTCTCACTCCACTCCTGAAGGAGAGACACTTCCAGCTGCCCTTGCACCCATCACTCATTCACTGCCAGGAGGGTGGGGAGACTTTCCTGATTGGTGAGTTGGAGAAACGCTCAGCCCCTTCCAGGTAATCTTTGTTTGTATTTTTGGAAGCACCCTGCCTGCAGGATCATTATCCTCTGCTCCTCGGTGCAGTAAGCCTGGCAGGGGCAGAAGGGGCGTGGGGGAGCATCTCAGGGTCACAGGCAGGCTAGGTGGCTGTGTGACTCGGCGGGTAAGCCTGGCTGGTTCAGGGGTAAAATATTAATAAGCTCATTTGGCCACAGACCTAAAGCCATGTTTGCTACATTATTTGGGTAATAAAAATGCTCAAATAATAAACTTAGAATGAGAAATTAAAAGTAGTGGTACAAAGTTACAGTGCATTTTTACTTCAGATTCACAGCTGTGTCTGAATGATTTCTCTAGGTTGGCTTTGTTTTCATTCACCATAAAATCCTTATGATTGGTATGCTTAGACAGCTTTGAAGGAAACCCTACTTATGTGTCAAAAAGGGTCACATCTGGCACTCCACATAGAGAAAACAGGGTGCAGAAGAACAACAAAGTTCAACTAGAGTTATATAGCTGTGCACTGATGAAGTAAAAAATAATTCAAAGGATTATGTATAATGACATCCATCCTCCAGCAGTAATGTAACTTTCCAGTGTTTCATAACTTACTTCCATTTCTTCACCAATTGGTTTCTCTTCCATTTCTTGTATTTCAGATGCGTTTTCACCTGGAGTAACTTCAGGAGTTGCTGGCAATGATATTTCAGCTATTTGCGTGAGATTACACAGTTTCTCATGAATTGAAATAACTCTAAAAATAACAAATATATATGTATTTTATTCGAAAAGTTAAGAAAGGCATTCATTTAATCCAAGAGTCAATAATATGTGCATAGTAAGTCCTCAGCTATTTAACACTTAGTTTCTGACGTCCTAAACACAATGCATTCCATTAGTCCTTCCGGCAACAAGCCTGAGAAAAGGGGCACAATTCTAACTTGCATAATGTGTGTGATCTAGTTACACACTCAGGCAGATATATAATTACACACTGGCAATGGCACAAAGAAAAAAATGTACATATCCAAAATATTGCTTAAGATGAAAATAAAGAAAATAAATATCTACATGGGCAAGGAGATGCCAAGCAATGACAAAGGATTTACTCCTGTGTAAACCCTGATGTCATGCTATGATTGTCTCTGGCTGCCCTGAAAGTAAGAATTATGACAACTTAGCAATGGCTCTGAAAAACTACAATCAATGAGCCCACAATGCTGAGGTGTCTTGTGTGGAGAGTGGAGGGTAGAGGGAAAAAATCAAGACATAAGGAAGAGCAAAGGCTGGGGAGGAGGGCAGAGGGCCCAATGCCAGCTGTGCCACCAACGGAAGCTTCTGGAGCCATGGGCCCGCGACCCGTGGATGCGCTGAAGGCAGAGTGGAGTCAGAAGATGGAAAAACCTTGGAATAGCTGGAGGAGGCAAACAGCCATGCGCATGGCCCGCAGAGGCTATGACATAGATACAACATACATGCGCATGCCTACATGTGTGTGCAATGCAAGTGTCTGTGCCCAGTGAAGGAAGGAATATTTCATGATGAAGAACTAAATGACCCCAAAAAGCAAATTGTTGTCAGAAAAATTTTTATTCAGGAATTTCAATTTTTCAGTTTTCCACAGTATCCTCTTATTTTGCCTTCCAAAGGATGATCAACAAGGATAATTCTCCACAAACTGATCTTAATTTGACCCACACAAGAGCACAGGTAATGCTGCCCTGCGGGGAGAAACAGTCCATTTTCATGGCGCCATCAAAGGACAGGTCAGATGAAAGGCTGTCAGACCTTCTCCTCTGTGACAGCCTCAGTGACCGGGCATGTCCCTAACTCGAGTAACCCTGCCATTGACCATGAACACACCATAAGGAGGAACATTTTGGAATAAAAAATCCTGACAGTCTGATTACCTTCTAACCTGCAGAAATTATAATCATTTTCATCACGTGGTTCTGAAAAAAAATCTTGCCATGTTTCTGAATGTAAAAGGCAAGTGTCTAATTTCCTGCTTTTGTTGCTTAGCTCTGTTGGTATGTGACCTGTGTCTAGATTTTCTGCCATTTCACGAAAAAAAAATGCCCAATAATTGAAAATAGCTCTTGAAACATCTCTTGTTTTATTCTCTTTTGTTCTGAGGCCAAAAAGAGTCCTTTGAAATGAAAATCATGGAGCATGAATAACATTCCCCAGAGAAGCACCAAGTCTCTGTTCCCCAAGCACCTACTAGATGCCCAGCTGGACAATGAGCTGACTCTAACAGACATGGGAGTTAGTAATGACACTTGACCTTTCAAAGTAAGTGTATACATTGTTCGGCTTGATCCTAACAGTAACCCTAGTGTAGGTAGAATAGGTATGATTTCCATCTCACAAGCAACAAAATGGAGGCTGGGGTCATATGGGTAACAAACACTGGAATCAAAACTAATGTAACTAAGCAATGAAAAACAAACAAGGAGCTTGGTAACATGAAATAGGAAAAAAAGAGGAACTATGCATGAGCACAAATGAGGGGTATGGCCTGTTTGATGGAGAGAGGGGAAAGCAACCGGGCTGAAGCACAGACTTTGGGGAACAATCGAAAACAGGTTAGGTAAAGAGGAAAGGGGGAAGACAAGCAACATGGTGGAGTCGGCTAAATTCTGCAACCCAACTCATAGCCACATTACGTTACTTTTTCAATGAATCCCAAATGTTAGGCAAGCTATAGTACAGGTATCATCCTGTACTCTCTGTAAACTTCATCAAGTGTCAGGAACTCTTCCTCCAACAACCTTAGGTACTAATATTATTATTATTCCCATTTTATGGAAGAGGAGACTGAGGCACAGATACGTTAAGCAACCTGCTGAAGGTAGGAAAGGTAGTGAAGGCACACAGCTGGCATTTGAAGCAAAGAAGGCTGGATTGAGCCCGTGTGCTCCTAACCACTACAATACCATACTCTTCCAAAGGAAAATTTTTTTCTAAAAATGTCTCCTAACAATTTTCCTAGGGTTTACCTTGTATGTTACTGAAATGGCTTGCACTTATGACAATACTGACAGTGGAAGCTAGAGTAGAGGATGACACAGGTTTACTTGCCTGTTCAGGGGAACCCAGAAGGATCCAACGCATGTGCTGCTAAGATTGGTGTAGTTCACTTCTGAAACCTTTAGGGGCTTCAAGCAGTATGCATACAGCAACAAAACCTGTAAGAAAATTAAAAGGCATATAAAATGTGACATCAAAATTATACTTTGCTTCACAAGAAATGTGCATCACTTCTCAAAATAATATCGTTAAACTTTAAAAAGTTTTTTTTGAAAGAGAAAAATGAGGGCTTTTTGTTCAATTCACTTTAAGAAGAAATGATATGAACAGGAATTGTGCAAAGCTTATGAGATGAAAAAAATGCTATTTGGTACCAATCTTATATTATCTTTGAAGAGTGACATTTCTTAATACAGGGAAGTTTAAATCTCAGCCTTTGAAAGCCCTCTACAAGTTCTAAATAAACACCTGGTGAATATCTGACTTTGTTTCTTGTCCCTTCTCAAATCGCCCTCATCGCATCGTAGCCGTAGCTGCTTTTCTGTATTCATTTATGCTGCTGCCTTCCTCTGCCTTCCATGTATTCGATACACAGTCCCCATCTCCAAGATGAAACTTCTCCTAATGACCCAGGCTCCAACAGTTTCCTTGTTTGAATTCTGACAGTCCTTAGAATCAGTCCTATATGGCACAGCATCTATTTACAGTCATGGATTCCTGGAACTTGAGGCTCATAGGCCCTTAGAGATGATTGCTCTATGTCTCTCATTGTAGGTATAAGAAAGCTGAGGCCCGGAGCTGCCAGACAAAATTGACTAGTTAAGTGCATCCTTTTATCTTTGCTTCCTCACAAATCAAGTAAATATAAGAGTAAAGAGATTTTTTTTTTTTTTAAAAAGGCACAAATCCACAAAGGTAGAAGAAGAGGTGAGGCAGACAACACATTTACACTTTGAATGGCGGAAAACACTTGGAAGAGTGTAGCCAAGAGAGTGGAGAGGAAGGGCTGTGTCCTGACTGAATGCGGAGGGGCTGCCAACAACAAGCATCAGGGACTGGAGGCATCAGGGGTCTTAGATAACCTCCTTCCCATCCCTTCCCTTCCCTGAGCCCATGCCCCTGGGAGACTCCTCCCTTCCTTTGTCTCCTTTCTGCTGGCTGAACTTCTTCCATTTTGCTCTCTGCTGAGATTAAATCAGAAGAGATCTATGCTCAGGAACATAGGTACAAGGTAAGGTGAGGAACTGGAAACACTGGAATTAAGTGAAAGTCTCTATTCTGAGCAAGAGACATTTCCTTACCCAGCTCCAGCGTCCCCCGCACCCCGACCCCTAGAATGTAGGAAACCAGACAGGAGTCTAAAAGAGTCCTTTCTCCGGGGAACTGACCAAAGAGAAAAGACCTACAGATACGGACATTTCAGCATCCTCCAATGAAACTGCTGGCTCCTACAATTACCTTCAATGTGCTTCTTGCTGTCTCCAACATGAACGGATAGCCAGCAGTCACTAAATATGAAATGAAAGGTAGCAACCAAAACTAACATAAGAAAGGAACTTGGAAAATCAGTAACAAGTCAGAGAGCAGAACAGAACTTTAATGAAACCATAATTAATATCCTCAGAGAGAAGAAAGACGATATTCCATCTGTGAAATGAGAACACAGTGCTACTAATGCGGAACAGTCAAAAGATGAGAAAGAGCTTAAAAATTTAAAAAAATAATCATAACAACTAAATAATCAATAAAAGATGTGAAGAATATAAAATAAACATAAACTTAAAAACATAAACAGGGGAGAATAAGAAAAGTAAAAACTCAATATAATACGTTCAATATTTGAGTATTAGAATTTCCGGAAGGTACAGAGATAATCAGATGGAGAAAATTATCAAAGGAAAAAATCTCCATTAACTGAAGAATATACTTTCAATATTGAAAGGGGCATCCAAGACCCATGGCATGAAAGACTCACACCAAGGTCCATCATGGAATTTCAGAACACGGGACAGAGGAAAATCCCCAGGGCTTCCAGAGGGAAAAAATCAAAGGACTAGGAATCAGAATGCGGTCTGATTTCTCAATAGCAATGCACATTGCCAGACACAATGGAGAGATGCCTCCCACATTTTGGGGGGAAATAATTTTCAACCTATAATTTTTTAATTCCTAAAAAAACAAGGAATTACAATCTTTCCCCCCCAGAGAAATTTATTCTAATAAATTTCCCCCCAGAAATTTATTCTAATCTCTGCAAAAAAATCACAATCTTTTGTCAGACATCTCCGGTCTTGTTACCTTCTGTGTCATTCTCAGTCTGTTGCAACCCTGTTAGCATCTCAAGGGACTGTAGTCATGATGTTGGCCATTGGCAAAGCCTGAAAGAAATGTACTAACTAATAACTGATCTAGTCCTGTCCTTGCATCTGAAATACACTGTGCGTCAACCTGTGTCATCCTATCCCATTTTATGCTTAGTTGGAAGCAATTGAGTTTATTATTATATTGTATTATTATGTGTATTATAAAGAAATCAATATTAAGAGTTAGAAGACTTAGGTTCCCTTTTGTATTTTTGCCACTAATGATTTGTAGCATACATTGCTCAAGCCCATATAGGACTTGGCTTCATGATCTGTAAAATGAGAGCATTGAACATCCTCTTAGTTTTCTTCAGATCTGAAATTTGTCTTAGGTGGCATGGAGAGAAGCTCTAGAAACTACTGAAATTGTGCAAAAGATGTTTAGTTTGTAATAAAGTCCTAGTGAAGAGCTCACAATGTGGTTCTACTATATTCTACTAAAGATAGTTTTGTCAAACGGGATAATGCAATTTATGCCCCCACAGGTAAGAAGTTAAACTTTTCCAAGTTATGAACTTAATTCTTAAGTGTCATGGTATGGAATATTTAGCCCTCTGAGTTGTCTAAACATTTTATATGCAAATCCCTGGCCCCAGCATTTCTTCTTTGCTGCCACCAGCATCCTTAGTTCCTGCTGGTATTCCTGCTTCTGTGTCATAAGCTAAAGTGGATTCAGAAGATGAATTAAGTGATGTTAACATATAGTGTCATCCAATGACCCTCAAAACCCCTGGAAACACTAAAACCTTAAATCAGATATTAATTTTCATTCCTTTCCAGAGTCTAGAAGCGCCTGCAGCCAGGACCATCATCTGAAGACTTGACACAGCGCCACGCTCAGGAACGCAGACCTGGGGTCCGACTGTTCCAGGCCTGGCTTCACGCCAACCAGCCTTCCTGTGTCTGTTTCCTTTTCTATAAAATGGGGCTAATGATAGTACGACCTCATAGTGCTGTCATGAAGCTAATACAAGTAAAGTGCCTGGAACATAATAAACTCTACATAAGTGTTCACTAGTGCTATTACCCTGTGGGTTTCATGAGCTTCAGCCCATCATTCAACATGAAACTCTACACTAAAGGCCTATTAAAATGAATATATGCATGCTTGAATATATCAGTATGTATTTAAATCATCAAATAAATGTCAGTGTTATCTTCTAAAAAAGATAGTGTCTTAGGACTGAGAAGATCTAGCCAGTGTTTCCTGAGTTTTTGACTGAGATTTATGGCAGCAACTACATCTTTTATCATGACCTGATACATACACAATAATTGTCAAAGGGGGGAAAAAAGTCCTCAAACTAAGAAATGGAAAAACTGTGTGTTCTGTGTCTTCGCTTGTGGCTTAAGAAAATCACTCAAGCAACCTGTTTAAATCAGGATTTGTTCCTTGGTGCTCTGCTACTAATCTCTGAATGACACCAGTTCGTGCTTCCATGTTAATTGTCAGACACAACTGTTGACAGATGAAGTCTTGTTGTTCTAATTATCAGCCACAGATGAAGTCTTGGCATTAACTTCTCAGATCATCCTGCCCCAGATGGATATGGATGTGGTATTTCTATGATCCTGTGAAATGAACTTTATATTTGATTCTTTCTTCCTTGTTTTTCTTTTTTTTTAAAAACCAGCTGCTTAGGTAAACATTCTGTTTCCCAACTAGTGATCTTTCTCTTTCCCCACCCTATCTGAATGGATACACTCTTTAATCAGGTCGTTGGTTCTCTTGCCAACCAGTAAACAGATTCTGACCTACGCTGAAGAGTGACCTAAGAAATTTTCTTTTTTTAACACATCTATCACAAAACAACAGTTTTGGAAAACATTTTCACTTACTATATGTGATGCATCTTGATTATTTTTTCTTGCATTTGATTTCTTTAAAAAAATTACTACTCATCCCCCGCTACATTGACTCCATGAGCCCAGCGTACTCTTGGAACTGCAAGTGGAAAAGTACTGCACTAAATTCATCAAAATAGATTATAGATTTATTATTTCAAAATATATATGAAATATGTGGCAAGGATTTAAATTGGAAAGGTGGGAAGAAAAGTACTTTCAAAATGTGAGAAATAGCTTTAAATGTTTCTGGATCTTAAAGTTTCTCTTGTTGCATGAGTAGGAAAAAATACTTAATTGGCCAAGAGTCGGCCAGGCAGCCAGGCCAAGGAGGCAGAATGAGGGCCTGATGGGAGAAGGTGCTGGGGAGCAGGGGGAAAAGCCTTGGAGGCTCCACTACTGGATCCCAGTCGCAGGAGCCCAAGGACCCGCGGAAGCTACCCCAGGCACAGCTAGAGGGGAGAGCACTCAAGAGCTGGGACAGACAGGAACAGACCAAGGCAAGCAACAAAAAGCAAATAAAAATGCTAAACAGGACAAAACCAAACAGCTAACATTTTACGGGGAAAAGCCTGAGGATCTTCTTAGTGCAGATATAAAAGGAATTCTATAGTAGAAGTTTCCTCTGTAAAAGGCTGTAGTGACCAACTGTTCTATTTTTAAAAGCTTGACTCCCTCTTTAAGGCTCTCCAAGGATCTGAATCCCTGTTCAGCCTCCAAGAGCTCAGGACTAATGCTGAACTGCTCCCAAATACTTGCATCCCTGGCTTCCTGCCCCTCAATTAGCAATATTGCAAATGTGTATCCACGGATATGGACATAGATATAGATAATGATATGTCGTTAGATAAAGATAATAAATATTAAAATAAGGAGTTATATATGAGATACAAATTTGTAAACAGCATTTAGAAGCAAACTAAGATTTTTTTTAATCCAGTTTGCTATAAACTTTAATTTTGCTGGTTAGGCAGTTTACTCTCTTTTCTGTACAACGCTGCTGAAGAACCTATTAATATAATGAGACATTGTTGCCATTATTTAATAGGTACTTTTAAATAACTTTTACCAAGTGTATTACATAAGTATTTGAAGTTATTAAACTTTAAAACAGCATAATAATTTAAAAATAATTTGTGATAATAAATGACTACTTTTTACTGAGGTTAGGTGTTTCCTTACACAATTATCTCTAATTTCAGATGAAGGAAACCATGCTACAGAAAAAGTTAACTAATATACTGAAGTTCACAGAATTATTAAGTGGCAGAGCTAGGATTCAAAGCCTACACTCAGCAGTTTGGCTCCACACTCTGCATTCTAAACTATTACACTAATATAAGCAAAATAAACAAAAAGAAAACCATTCCCAGTAAAATTGTGGAAAGACAAAGAGAAACTCTCAACAGCAACTGGTGAAGGAAGTCAGAATATTTTTAAACAACAGTTTGACCTGCAACAGCAACAATGTCTAAGTGAGTAGATGACATTTTCAATGTACTAAAACAAAATAATGTCCAATCTTGAACTCTCCTATTCTATAAAGCTTACTTCATAAATCAATGTGAAACAATAACATTTATCAGGCAAAAGAGTGTTTGCCTCCTGAAGCACATCACCAAAGGAAATTCTACAGTATGTAGTATATATCGTGACTAGACAGAATGCCTAACATGCAAGAAAAAGTAAAAAAAAAAAAAAAAAAAAACACAAAGCAAATAATATGCAGCCAAGTCTATAGGAAAGAAACTCATCTAAAGCAACTTTAAAATAATATTAATCTGGGTTAAAAAATAAAATGTACAGTGATACCATATACGTCATTAGAGAAGTAAAGATATTTATTAACTTTAGACTATGATAAGCATGTAGTTGTCCTGAGGAGAGCCACTAAAAGCACAGAAAAAGAGTAAATAGTTTCAAAACTCATAAAGAAACAAATTAATGATAAAAGTAATCAATCCAAAGGAAAGGAAACAAGAAAAGAAAAATAGAAAAGCTGAGAGAAGTAAAACCACAAAATAACATTGTAGATTTAAAACCAAATATATTAGTTTTTACAGTAAATGTAAATGCATTAAATTCTTCAGTCAAAATACAATATTGTCAGACTATCTTTAAACATATCCAATGCATACCTTTTATTAAAAAACAACTAAAACACAAGTACAAAAAAGGGTTGAAAGTTAAAGGCTGGAAAAAAGATACACTGAAAATAACTCCATGAAAAAGCCATTTTCCTCTAGTAATATCAAACAAAATAGACTTTGTGAGGCAAAAAGCATTATGACAAAAAGGCCACAAACCACTTCGCAATGGCGAAATTCTCCGTTCACTAAGCAGATTGCAGCTATCAGTCAGATTGCACCTAAGAACACAGCCTCAAGTTATGTAAAGCAAAACTTGACAGAACTACAAGCAAAATGTACACAATGACAATCACTGTCATTGTCATTTTAAGAATTTAAAGGCAAAAAGAAAAATCAGCAAGAATATAGAATACCTGGACAAGACTAATTAAATGAACCTATAAAACAAATATGGCCAACTGCCTCAACCACTGGGGAGTGAATATTCTTTTTAAGAGAAATGGATATTTACATTCCTGGAGGAAAAAGCAAGTTTCAACAAATATTAGTCATACAGAGCACTTTTTATTACCACAGAGCAACATAATCTAGGAATAAATACTAACAACAACTAGAAAAACTCCATATAGTTTGGAATTTAAGAAACATGTTGAAATGGTTCATGAGTCAAAAAAGAAATCATAATAGAAATTTAAAAACTATTTTTAACTCAATGATGTTGACAATACTGTAAAAAAAAAAAAACATGTGGGTTTTAAACAAAGCCAATGCAATGTTTAGAGAGAAATTTATGGCCTTATAATGTTTACATTAGGAAACAAAGAACTGAATATTGAGTTAACCAGCTATCAAAAGAAGTCAGTTAGGAAAAAAAGTTAAAGAAGAATATATTGAATAATGAAATAAAACTAACTAATAAGAAACCTCTGGTGACAACAACTAAGAAAAAAATACACAAATATCCAATATAAGGAATGAAAAGAGGAACTTCATTACAAATATTTCAGATTAAAAATGAGAAAAATTTTAAATAAAATGGGAAAATTCCTTGAAAAAGCAACTTAAACAAAACTTACTCAAGAAGAAATAGAAAACCCAAAGGTTCTATAAACAGGGGTGATAGCCAAAATATTTAAATCTTGGTTTGATATAGTTATGAACCTTTAGAACACATATTGGCCCAATCAGAACTGCTACCAACTCTGAATCAGTACATTAGTAAAGGCTAGTGCTTTAACAACTACGTCTCACTATTGAAAATTATATCACTAGTCTTATTTTCTCTCACAGTCAAAAAACTAGGAACAGATGGCTTTACTGATAAGTTCTTACCAAATATTTGAGGGAAAAGGTTACTACAAACTTTACCAGAGAAGGGAAAAAACATGATTATATTTATCAGCTCATTTTATGAGCCTAGCAAAAGCTTGAGACCAAAAAAAAAAAAAAATCTGACAAGGATTGTATAAAAAAAAATTTATAGCCCAATATTACTCTTGAAAACAGTGGTGAGAATCTAATACAAAACAGAGCAAACTGAATACAGTAAAATTACTACATCATGACCAATCTGAGTTTGTCACAGGAAAATAAGGTGGATTTAACATTTAAAATAAGAATTAATGTATTAAAAGAGGAAAGTCATAAAATCATCTTAATAGATAAAGTAAAATATTAATAAGTGGCAGTAGATTAAAAACTTCCTTAAATGTGATTTAAAAAATAACTACCAAAAAATAAAGAAACCTCAAACATCACATATAATGGTGACACTATGAAAAGGTTTCCTTTAAGATTAGGAAAAAGGAAAATGATCTCAGCTTGAAGACTTTCCTAGGATTTCCTGGTAATTTTCAGATTCATCCTACTAGACAATATAGATCTTATATCACGGTATTTTTTTGTCTATATAAGAGAATGTGCTCTTCTCTCAAAGTTATAATGGCCTAGTTAAATGTTATATCTGAGTGTAAAATTTAGCTTTGTAATTATATTTCATACCATAGGTTCCAGTTCCTTTGGAGGTCTTTCCAGGGGAGGAATGTACCATAGAAAGCAAAGCTCTTTGTTTAGAGGTTGTGTTGCCTTATCTGATGACATCACCTCTAGAGAAGATGTGCTGGCAAGGAACTTTAAAGATAAAATGGAGTGCAGGGAGCTGTCATGAGGTGTCTAGGGAACAAAGCAAAACATGTTTAATTACTGGTAATGAATTCATTCAATATTTAAAACATTCATTCGCTATACATTCAATATGGGCTACGATGGATAACTCTGGAAATTGTTTCAGCTTGTTTTACGAATATAGATCTTAAACCTGTCCCTGATTACCACAGAGAAGATTCTCCTACAGAAAAATATGCTTCAAAACCCAGAGGACTCAACAAATGTCTTCCGCTTTGGTGAGTCTTCCCAATTAAAGGTCTAGGGGGGACAGGACTGTGCTATCTATCATTTCAGTCTCATGGATTCTAAGCACATCTACTTTTTTCTGGTTTATTTACCAGTGAATCTACTGAGGGTGTGATTATAATTTATCATCTTTTTGCAAAGCCATAGGCAAAATAAGATATAGTTTTTGCTCTAAAAGATTCAAATCCATTGTTTTCATTCCCCTTTTAAATGAATGTGGCTGATTTGTAAGTTCAGTCTTGGTAAATTTGGGCCCAGCTTCTTTGATGGAACTTCACCCCAAAATCAAATGTTTTTAAGAATCATAAATACGCAAAATGCAACTGGTAATTTCACAAATTATTAACTTAGTTTTTTAAGTTGATTGATATCAACAAAGTAAGTGTAGACAGAGAGGTAATAGTGATAACAATATATCAAGTCTAAAAAGCACCTTCTTCAATGGAGTGTGAACTATTTTCAAAATTAACTTTTTGTTATTCCCAAGATTGTAGTATAGTGGCTGGGAAGCAGTTCTTTTACTAAACTCTTGACATCTAAGGTATCTCAAGGCTTGGTGGCCAAGCAGAGCACGTCAGTGTTCAGTAGGAAATGCTTGGTGTTTCTATAACGTTTTGTACTTCCTGTTATTTCTGAGCCTATTCAAGATATAATATAAAGCTCTCAATGCAAGTCTTCAAAATAAAATAAAAAGAGAAATAAAGACATTGACCTTTCAAGTAGTCTACTGATAAAAGAAAAAAGATATCTTGACTGAAAGGTTATATTAGAGGTGAAAACTTTTGAAGAATACCTAGAGACTATCATAAAAGGATATGTGTGATAAGCCAGAATCCTCACTTATTAGCATTATGATACTAAAAACACAACCAAAAGGCACAGTAAGAAAAATTATCAGGGTTAAATAATCATTTTAAAGTGTTTAATTAATTCTATGCCAGGCAGTTCACCAAAAAATCAGGTAAACAATTGATTCGCAAAAGTAATTTCTCATATTTTTTTCATATCCGAGTGCCTTTCATGGGTGTGACAATTATTTTAGCAAAGAATTTATATTTTGTAACTAGCTAAGTGGAGAAAAATAACAAACAAATATCTTTCTCTGCAATATAGGCAATGTTTGTTAACATGACGGCCTAGTAACGATGACAAAAGTCAATATCAAAATATGCATTTAATTTTCCATTATATTTTTTAAAAAACAATATCTAGTTGCTAATGGGATTAATTACATATGCTAATTGATGGAATATACTATACACTGAGCACTTTGATATGTTTGATTCATTCTTTGAAAGGAATGAAACAACAGACCTGCCAGGAAAACTTATTTATCACAGTTCTGTTAACAACAAATCACTTTGCTCTAGTCAAATATTTGACCTCCCAGATACAGTCTAAACATGGATAACTCAGTGGTGTTCACAATTTTAATCATATGCTTTTCGGGATGGGGGGGAATTTTTAACATAATTTGTTCGGGCACCTTTGTCCCTCACAAAGCGTCAACAACGTGCTGACTCACAACACTGATGAGCATGACACATAGCAATGATCATTCTGGAAAGGTGTCTACTTCACTGTGGGGGCAAAGCAGGTTTAAATATTAAATTATGGAAGGAGTTTGATTGAAATAGCCTCCCGAGTGATTAAAGGCTTAAAAACATTATTATAAAAATCAGTCAAGCTTGGAGTTTATTTAAAAAAAAAACACACCAAAAGTCTTTATGCTTGTTAGCTGTCTACCCCAGTGAAACGAACACATGATTAGGTGGCTTGCACCTGTCAGGCAAGCAACAGCTATCTCCAGAGCTGATTATCCTGGGAGAGTGTTAAACTAATTACATCAAAAAAACAGCAAGCAGGGTAGAACAACTCTTTGATAATATTGCTCTCACTAGAGATGTCACATATATTTACAATATAGTCAAGGCTGTACATCTGGAGCATTATCCTTAGGGACTGGGTGATGATAGGCTGCCCTCAATGCTAAAATACTCAAGCCGAGCTCAGCCTTAAGCACAGCACTTAAGAAATCACACGTACTAATTTCCGAACTCTTATAAAATTGTCACACAAATACACCCATTTAAACTATAGGTCTCGACCTTCCCATTCTCTGCCCCCTACTCCAAAACTCCTGAGGCCTCCGGGACCCAAAGCAGTCATCCTCCAAGGCAGCCTCAGTTCCCAGGAGGCGGGAATCAGAGTCTGGTGGAGATGGGAAGGATTGCGTCCCACCACCTCCTGTTTCCTTTCCTGGAAAGGGCCAGAGAGTAACATTACATTCTGGGCCTTTCTCCCTCTTCTCCCTGTGAGAGTTACTTCATCGGTGAATCTGGGGAAAAGAATTTTGGGTATGTATAGTTCTGCTTTTACGTGTTAGGAGTGAGCTATTTGTAGGGCATGAACATTCTGTGCTCCTTTAGGTAGCACAGTTTAAAGGGGACTCTGCCCCTGCAGATTTTAAGGAGGCCTGTAATGACCAAAAAACAAAGCAAAAAAGATGTGGCTGGATTGGCCAATCTGTCTACTCTGCTATTCACTACTAGGAAGATCATTTACCATTAAAAATAAAACACATCCTAAAATACAAACTCTATGATTCATAAAGGTGAGCATTTTTTAATCCCAGTCTGTCTTAGCCTCTTATTTCTCAAATAATTTAGAATATGGGCAAGAAATGACTATGCTGCTAATAGCCCAGTATCTAACAGGGGCATCCAACCTTTTGGCATCTCTGGGCCACACTGGAAGAACAGTTGTCTTGGGTCACACATTAAATACACAGACGCTAATGAAAACTGATGAGCAAAAAAAAAGGTTTTAAGTAAATTTATAATTTTGTGTTGGACCACATTCATAACTATCCTGGGTTGCATGCAGCCCATGGACTGTGGGTTGGTGACCCCTGATAGGAAGTAACTTGAAAAATCCTCTCACGTGGATTCCAAAACACTGCCTTGGGAGCAATTGCATAACCACATTGACCAGCACTTCTTTAACTGAATCCTTCAATATTCCTTGGTGGGTCTGTCCCCGACTTTTAAAAATCAAAATTTATTAACAGTCATCCCACTCTCTTGTTCAAAACAGTGATTTAAAAAAAAAACACTTATTATCTACCCAAAACATATAGTTACTACTTTCTAGTAGGACAAGATGAGCAAAGGCTCCCCAATTTGAACAAGCCACTTTTTCACGTCACTTCCCTGAGGTAGCTGACAGGAGAAACATGGAGAGGCCTCACACAGGCAAGTCTATAACTGTAAAAATCAAAGTGCTTGCTCTATGGTAAAGTCCAATGTCAGGATAATTCAAAATAAATGAGTAAGTTTTTCTAGTTTTCAAAGAATTCTATGCAAATGATTTATTCATTTTACAAATTGCTATTGGAAATGTATAATACACAATGTCCACTTGAGTTTTCTGCTAGAATCTTCGACTCTGTCTACAGAGCAGAATACGCCAGCCCCCTCCACAAAGCTTCTTGTCCTCCTGACTCTGCTGTGTCTGCTAATGGTGTTACCATGCTCTCTCTGATGGTCACAGACAGAGGTTCCAAATGGTGGGACAGTCTTTGATCATTTCCTCTTCCTCACTTTCTCTCTCCAAAGGGACACTAATTTGTTGGGGGTTTTTTCAAATTTACTTGAGCAACATCTTTTACATCCATCCTCTCCTTCCTATTCCTAAGATCATAAGTTTCAATACTTCATTACCTCTGTCTTGGATAACTCTTTCTCTTCTATCCTTTGTCAATCAGCCCTAGCTGCTATTGACAAAACAACAGATTTAAACTTGTACATTTTATCTGCTACTAATCCTGCCATTTTCTCTTTAAAAGCATCGCTGAGGTTCTGTAATTTTCTTCTGTTCTGACTCTACCAATACTCCTCTACGACCACACCAAAATATGTACAAGGACTAGGCCTTATCAATTCCCTCTTTCTCTACCAACTAAGAGTATTCAACATATGTTTGTTGAATATACCAAATTGCAGATACACATTTCTATTTTTAAGAAAACTCTTTACTTTTCAGTATCTTCCAATTCATCCATTTTGCTAGCTTTTTTTAAACATTACTATTATTGAAGACCACAGTAGCTTAAAAAAAAAAACCCTTCATTTTTACTCTTTTATTTCTTTTCAACAGGTAACCTAAAAGAAATTTCTATGTTACATATTTTGGGAAAGTCCATCCAATTTAATAACACTTTGAAAAAAATAACCCTCAAACTTAATTTACTTAAATTTTTTACCTTATTTATTTGCATTCATGATAATAAAAGACACACACAATGAATGATTTTTATTATGTATTTAAAACAAAGAAATTGGACATAGAGTTAGAAACTCTCAGTCTAGTTTTTTATAGTTATTATATTGAAATTTATGTAACTTCTTAGCAAAATGACTGCCTGAAAGATGTTATGTGCAGATACATAGAAACTTCTGAGACATTCTGAAGACTTATGAAACAAAACACTTGAAATATGAACTTTCCTAAAAATCAGGACATTTGGTTGGCTTCTCTCTATGGTACAGCAGAAATGAGCCTCCCCAGGAACACTGAGAGAAACTAGAAATCTTTGTGCCAGCATCGAGGTTAATGTGCTGCCTTCAGAAATATAAGAATGACTTTAAGAAGTTTTATAACAATCTACAATGTTTTAAAACATTACCTTGGTTAATGAGTCATGTACGACATTTTCTGAAAAAGGTTGATTTTCCAATCCTTGAAATAGTTCTCTTGGAAATTCATCAATACAAGAGGAAGAATACAATTGCAAAAATTTTTTAAGGAAGTTATGCATTTCTTTTTGGCGCAAAATCAACCCGGAGTTGAAAAGGGATGTGAGAAGTGTATCATCTGGCAAAGAAATTCCAGAACCGGGTTTTGGAGACGCTTAAGGAAGAAAAACACTTCATTTTAGAGTTATTTTAGTTAGATAAGAGCATGCTCTCAGTATTATTGGTTTTTATTCAGTAACCACTATCCTGTATATCCCCACTCAGCTGCCAACAACCTTCCTCCATTGCTAGGGCTTATACACTAAGGGGACTGCATCTTGCCACAGAAAGGAAAGAAAAATCTCAGAATCACGTGAGGATGTTAATTCAGCTCCAAGTCTTCATGTAAAATATTCTATCCAGCTGTCTTGTTTGAGGCTCTCCCGGCCCCCAGAAGATCTTAAAGCAATAATTTAGGTGCAGGTGACTTATTTGAAAAGTGATCCAAAGAGCAGTAGGTGAGAGAACAGGCAAGGTGTGGTAGAGGACGGAAAAGGGCCAACGAGAGCAAGTTAACGAATGGACTACAACCATGAACCACCGAGGGCTCAGTCCTGGGGGGACCTTCTGAGGAAAGAACATGCAGAGTTATTCCACCAAGGGCCTGGGGAGCTGGAATGCTAATCCTCCAGTCCCCTGCTTCATTAGTTGAAGGGCACTCCTGAATGTGTGGAATCCTGGCACTTCCAGGCTGCCCTTTCTTTGGGCAACCTTTAGTGACTTAAGAGAAAGCCCAGAGCAGAAAAGCAGTAAAATGTGGGCACATGACATGGGAAATGCCAGCAGGTGAACTCAGAGGTGAGCTGAGCTGATACGCGGCAGGGTCTGCTGCTCTGCCTCATGTCCGCTTCCTTCACCACTGAGTTTCCATTGCCCGTGTACCCATCCTGATGCACTTTCTACCCCAGACACCTTTCTCAGTGCCTGCCCATCTCAGTAGTTAGCAAACTCCTGATAACGGTGCTTGGCCTCTCTGTGACTCAGCCTATTAGTCCTGCGGGCTTCTCTGTCCCTGAGCCCTGGCCCAGGTCAAACTGCCTTTTCTAACTGCTGCACTGATGAGCAATACTGGATCACCAATGTCATGGGCACAGACTAAGCACAATAATATACATCATCATGAAACCACGAAGGGACTGCTGTGCAGCAGATTATACCAATTTTTCTGGATATTCTTTAGATGCACCCATGACAAAACAAAAACTGTAACAAAACAAACTCCACAGAGTTAAATGTCTCAAGTCATGCATTTTTCTCTTTAACATACTAGGTACCAAAAGACTCTCTCCTTAAAGCCAAAATTTCATCTTGTTCATTTTATAAACTTGTCACATTATGATCACTCTGGTTCTCAACTCTTTCAGGCCACGGGTCAATTTGGCAGTCAATAATGTTTTTAAGTACGTGAAATAAAACCTGTAGTCTATCAAAGGAAATCCATTACATTGAAATACTATTGTAGGGAAAGGTCTGTGTGTCTCAGGTTAAGAACCCCTGAAATTTTTATCTCCTAATGAGAATTCACTCAGAAAAATATCGGGAGTATTTTATAATTCTAAATAAGAAACAGAACCTAAACAGAAAATAATGTTCTTTCTTAATACAGGAAATACCTACCTAGAAGCTTGCTCATGTTATTAATCCTTTGCAGGTGAAGGTAGTAGCGCAGTAGAAGAATCCATGTGATATCCACGTTAGTTGGAGTCTTCTTTCTAGCATCTGTGTCATCATATATGTCATCACTTTCATAAAAAAATGTATAGCTAGTCTGGAAGGCAACTTGGTAATTATCTGAAAGTTTTAAAAAATTATGCTTTTCTTGAGAAATAACAATATGAAAAAAAAAAGCCCAACTCATAAAGGAAAGACTGACACATGGGACTTAGATATGATTATTTTTTTTGTACTACAACAGATAAAAAACACAAAGTTAAAAAACAAACCATAAACTTAGAAAAGATACTTAGAACATGTATGAATTGTTTTTCTCTATAATATATAACGTTTTGCACCGATCAATAAGAAAAAGTCAAACAGTCCAATAGAAAAGTAAAAGAATTTCAACAGGAAATTCATAGACAAGAGAGTCCAAATGGCCAAATTGTTAGCATCACTGAAAGTCAGAGAAATGCAAATTAAAAATCAAATACCATTTCAATTCCCTCAGGAATTGACAGACACTAAAATCTGAAACTGGAATTCTTACACACTACTGGAGAAGACTTGGCATCTTGCAGTAATACTGAGTTTTCTTAACTATAAACATGGTATGCTTTCTTATCTCATTCAATAAAATATCTTTTGTTTCATACTTTTGTTAGCTTAAGCCCTAGTTATATTATAAATTTCTGTGGTATTATAAATGATAGCTTTTAAAAATGCCTTATCTATTAAAAGTATATAGAAATAAAATATCACATTAAGTAATCTTGCTAAATGTTTTTATTGTCTATAGTGTTTTTGGGAATTATCCATAATATGGTGGTAACAACAGCTGTTTTCTTCTTTCCCATTACTTGTACCCCTTATTTCTTATTTCTTTTGCTTAATTTTATGCAGGGTAGAACTTTCAGAACAATTTTCAGTAGAAGTGGTGATAGCAATCTTACTCCTGCCTTTAAAGAAAATAGTGTTTGAATACTGAGTATAATAAGTCCAGAAGTTTATTTTCCTGTTTTAACTTTTTCAAATTAAGAAAACCTTTAACTCCTAGTATTAAAATCATGAATGGTTACTACATTTCATTAAATTTTTCTGTGCTTTCTGAGTTGATTATTCTCTTTTCATCTGGTAATACAGAGATTTAGTTTAATAGATTCTCTAATGCTGAGTTACAGTTGCACTTCTGGAAATAATCCAATTTGACATAATGAGTCTTTTAATATCCTGTTTATTTTGATCAAAGTTATAATTTACATGATCAAAAAATAAAATTCCTATCTCCAGAGGCAGTCACTTTTAATCATGTCTACTTTGTTTCTTTCAGAGGTTAGTTCCGGATCTTAAAATAATTCCCTTATAGCACTTCCCGGGATCATCAGTTTTAGAACCTATTATCTATTGAATTTCTTTTGTGATAGTGAGGTATTAGCTCATACAACCACTCCTTTTCACTTTCAACTTTTTATATTTATAACAACATTTTTAATTCCCCTAACATTTGCCAGTAAGTCTATCAATAATGTCCTAAAAGCTTTCTTTCTAGTTCTACCAAATACAGACAATATCTCTTGCTATCTTACTTTGTAATCGAACGGAACGTATCTGCACCCCTTCAGTTCCTTCCACTTGCCAGGTTTCCTATTTGCAGAGTCAGTAACATTTCCTTTCTGTTCTGCATCCACAGTAGACCCTATTTATTCTTTATTGAAAACCAATAAATAATGCTGAAGTTATTATTAATGCAGAAATACTGTTCACTGCAGTGTGACTATATTTCCCTTGCTAAAGGTAAATATCACAACCTCATGATCCACAAAGGTTAGAGTTCTCTGTACAAGGATCAGCTTGATTGCTTTCACTTATTGCAATTTCTCAAAATCAGGTAATATTCTAAGTTACTTCATATTTGTCCATGAATTCCTGAAGAGTATCTTTTCTTAGAATTTCAGAATGCCTTTCCAACTATGACATAAATCGAAAAGTTATCAAAGAAAAGATTAAAAATTTATATTGTAGAGAAGTAAAAACTTTCTTCATGGGACTGAACCACCATAAAGAGGTTACATAACAACTGATAAATTAGAAAAATAGATTTGCAAAAATATCATAGTTAAAGGGTTAATTTCCACAATAAAAGGCTTACAAACATACTTAAAGGCAAAAAAAGAAAAAAACAGAAGAAAGTTCACACAAAAGATGTTCAACCTTAGTTCTAGTGAGATGTGCAAATTAAAATGAAGTCTTTCCCCTGCCATACTGACAAAGATTTTTTAAATGTATCTATGTCGGCAAGGCTGTAGGAAAAATAGAGCTTTTATTACCTGTTGGCAGGAATACAAGCTGGCATAACCTTTATAGAATTTGGCAAAATTTATCAATATTACAAGTGAATCTACCCTTTGGTCCAGAAATTTCCCTTACAGGAACTGACTCAATAAATGTACTTGCTTATGTACAAAATTTATGTATATTTATATACATTTAAATTTCATATATATATAAATTTTATATATATATATATGGTTATCTATAGCAGAGTTGTATTAAAAGAATAAAAACAACCTAAATATCTACCAAAGGAAAACTAATTATGTCATATCTTTATAAAGAAATATTACACAACAATACAAAGAACTTTATGTATTGATTTGAAATAATTGCCAATAGATATATTTACATTAAGTTAAAGAAAAAAGAGCAAGAAGCTTAGTTGTGTGTACAATTATATTATTATTTGTATTTTAAGGGAAAATACATCAATGGATTATTTTATATACCAAATTAGTTCAATCAACATTCATCCTAACCTCCAAGTGTGCTTTCCTATATTGAAGAAGTTATAGAGATAAAAATTGTGTTTCCCTGATTCCTGAAGCTGGGGCCCTGGATGGGACTTTGGTATCACAAATTCAATGCCTTGGTGTAGCACCTGAAGTTGGAACCATGCTAAGTGGTGCAGGAGACAGGCTTCAAGGTATCGCTTTCGCTGGTTTAAACTTCGGCAGAGGCTCTGTGATTCTGCTGGTTGCCTCTAGAGCAGAGGCTTCATATCCCATAGCTTCCTTTATGTTACAGTCGGAATGTGTGTGACTCTCCCATTCAAATCTTGAAACCCTTTGTTTTGGCAGAAGGCCCTAAGACCCCTACCCTCTCCCAGAGGCTCCCCAAACCATTATCCTCCCGAAGCCCAAACCCAGCAAATCACTACAATTAAACCTGTGACACTTGATTATATGTGACATATATCAGGTTTTTATAAAATGACTAGACATTCCAACATACCAAGCAAATAATCTGTGTATGAAGACAAAAGGTCCACAGTGGCAAATTCTGGAATGTTAGGTAATGCTGCTTGACTAACTTCATCAGTTCTAGTATTTTTCTTTCCAATAAGTTGGTTAATTGCCAGCACGGCTTGACTCACCTTAAATTAATGCATAATTAGAATTCACAAATGTGAGTTTTCTGATTCATAGATTACCCATGAAGTAAACAATGTGAAAATATTCATAAAATAACATTCAATATACATTGGAAGAACAAATAAAGACAACCTAAAAAATAATGTTATCCCTAACATGGATAATACAGCATAGTCAAAGAAATGATAACTGTTGGCAATTTAATTAATGTACAAGTCAGTTTAAATAGGCTACCTCACCTAGTTATGACAGACATTTGCCAAAATGTCAAAAACATGCATATGTGTATCTGCCATTATTTTCATTAAAGAAAAGTTGAAACAAACAAAACCAGGTCTGGCTAATAGATATTAAAAACACTACACATATAAAAAGCATTTTTAACCTTCCCCCAAAAACATCATTGGCACAAATCCCAAATGATATGAAATTTTCCCTTCTCTTGTACAAATGCATAATACTGCCTTAATAGCTGATAGGTGGAGAATACAGATATTACAATAAAAAAAAAGATTAAAGATGGCACCAACCTGTGCAGCAGCTCTTACCGCAGTCCAGGCCAGCGAAGTGCACATTTCATAGCTACTTACTGTTAGTTCTTTAACAGAACTATATCTTCTGGTAGAAGCCTAAAACAGGTGGCAAATGTTTTATGATAAAAATATATAAAGATATCACAAAGCTTCATGATAAATTGTTTCATCTTCTGAAGATGACAATTTAGTAGAATGCTATGTACCCATTAAGAATATGAAATGTACATGAAAAGATGTTAAAAGTATACACAATAGGATGCAAAATATGATCTCAATTTTAAAAAGATATGCACACACATATATTCCCTACATGTACAAGCAAAATTAAGTGTTATTTCAGGTTTTAAGGGCAATTGAATTATTTTTTACCATTTTTTCTGTAATTTTCTATAATGAACTTGCATTATCTGAATAATAACAAAATGAACACAAATGGCATTTTAAATAAAATACTCACTTTACTTAAAGAGATATTTACTATCTTAATAGGTCTATAAATTAAACATATAGTTTGTAATGATGTCAGAAATAAGAATATTACTTTAAGATTTTTGATAGGTACTTATTACCATCTTTCTAAATAGGAAACTATTAAAGGGATGATGTTATCATAAAGTTCCACAGAATGGCAAAAAGTAACATTGAATGAAAGTAGGTTTAATGTGTGTGTATGTGTGTGTTCAGTTTTTAAACATAAAAAAATCAATGCTATAGAAATAAAGAGAAAGAAAAGAACTACACCAGCAACATAAAATCTGTTTTACATTTTTAAACATAAGTATTAATAGTCAATTTTTAAAATTTAACTAATCTCGACAACACCATCTAGTCGAACTGCTTGGTTCTAATTTTGCAATGTTTATATTTTGAGAATTCTTTAATCTTCAACAAAACTGCAGAATAAAACAAACAATATAAAAAAAAACCCTTTCTTTTATGGCTGGCCACAGGACTCCCAAAGAAAAGGAAAGGCAAAGAATAACGCTGATGCCAGAGCAGGAAATGCAATGCACAAGCGTGGCCCGGCCCAGATCAAACATTAAGCTTGGAGGTAGACGGTGCCTGCAGGAATCTGCCTATGGACTATCTACAGCCCTGTCCCAAGATGTGAAGACATAGTCATTAGCTGCAATGAAACTACTCAGCCTTTGGGTTGCCCTGTCAGTTTACTGGCCATATAAGCTTGGAAATTTTACCTACTTAAATTCTGACTAATGGGTATTAAATGAAAAATAAAGAATAACATTAAGTTGTTATAATATACAAACAACTAGTGACACAGACATTCAAAAAAGAAAAAAACTCCTTTTGAATTGAGAGGAAAGCTTTATTGAGGAGGTCAAACTTGAGCTCAGAATATAAAAATTTGGACTAGAAAATTAATATGGTGGGCATTTTTTGACAGGGGAAGTACTCAACATTGCATAAGAGATTCTAGTCCATGCAACAAGCAAGAAAAAGAAAAAAATGCATTTAGGTTGAAAGTAAAGATAAAATGCATTTAGGTTGAAAGTAAAGAAATAAAATTGTCTTTGTCTTCAGAAGACAATCCTATATGTAGAAAAACCCAATGATGCATGCATGAGCACACACACACCTAGAATTAATAAATTTGTTTGGCAAAGTCACAGGACACAAAGCTCAATACACATGGAGGAACTGTATTTCTACAAACCAGCAATGAACAAATTTGAGAATGAGATTAAGAAAAAATTCCACTCACAAGAAAAATATAACAAAAAATATGTAAGATTTGTACACTGGAAAGTGAAAAACATTGTCGAGAGAAATTATGTAATATCTAAATAAATGAAGAGACAGTTCATATTATGAATTGGAAGATTGAATATTGTTAAAAATGGCAATTGCCTCTAATTAATCTATAAATTCAACATAATCCCTACCAAAATACTTAGTTTTTTTTGCAGAAATTTACAAGCAGATCCTAAATGTATATGAACACACAATGGACTCAAAATAGACAAAACAATTTTAAAATGAGGAACATATTTGGAGGATATGTACTTTCCCATTTCAAAACTCACTAAAAGCTACAGTAACCAACACAGTTGATATTCATGGAAAGGTAAAATTATAGATCCATGGAATGGTAGTGGACGTCTACATTTATGATCTACATTTACATTTATGGTCAATAATTTTGACAAAAGTGCCAAGGCAATTCAGTGAAGCAACGACAGTCTTTTCAACAATTGGTGCTGGGATAACTGGATCTATGTGCAAAAGGATGAATTTAAATACTTAACTCATATTTTACACAAATATTTATTCAAAATAGAGCCTGGACAAATTTAGAAGATAAAGCAATAAAAATTCTAGAAGAAAACAGATAAAAATCTTCAACATTTTGTGTTAGGCTAAGAGTTCTTAGACATGCCACCAAAAGCACAATATATAAAAGGAAAAAATGATAAATTGGACTTCATTAAATTAAAAACTTGTTTGTTTCTAAAAACACCATAACAACATGAAAAGACACTGGTGGTGTCATACACTGATGGTAGGAGTACAAAATGGCACAGATGCTGTGGAAAGAAACGTGACAGATCGTCAGAAGACTAAACACAGAGTTGGCATATGACCTGGAAATTCCATTCTTAGGTATACACCCAAGAGAGTTAAAAATGTATGTCCACATTAAATATTGTATACAAATGCTTAAAGAAGAATTAATCATGATAGCGAAAAAAGTGGAAACAACTCATATGTCCATCAATTGTTAAATGGATAAAGAAAATGTGGTACATCCATACAAGGGAATTTGACTCAGCAATAAAAAGGAATGAATTACTGTTACAAGCTACATGAGTGAACCTCATGAACATAACGCTAAGTGAAAGAGGCAAGCAAAAAAGACTATATATTACCAGACTCCATTTATATGAAATATCCAGAAGAGGCAAATTCATAGAGACAGAAAATAGGTTAGTGGTTACCTGGGGCTAGAGGTGGAAATGGGAATGACTGCAGATGGGCAATGGGAATCTTTTTGGCATGATGAAAATGTTCTAAAACTGGATGGTGGGGATAGTTGCACAACTCTGTAAAGTTATTAAACTGTGAACTGCACTCTTAAAACAGGTCAATTTCATGGATGTAAATTATTCCTCAATAAGTCTATGCTTTAAATGTGTGCTTAATGATCTCTCTATTTGACTATTTTTCTCCCACTTAACTACTTGGAAAACTTCTACTGGTCCTTCAAAAATTCATCTCATCTGTGAAGCTTTCTCCAGCATCCCCCCAAAGCAAAATTAGTCCCTACAATGCTCCACTTCCCTACCTCGACATACCTTGATTATAGTACTCATTATATTGTGCTACAATTATTTCTCTTCCTTGCTAGACTCTGTGCTCCTTAGGGAAAGAAAGTAACATGACTGGCATACTAAACACTCAATTAGTGTTTGGTTAATGAATGAATAAATAAAGGAATGTTCAAGAAAGGCAACTCAACTTAGCTAACAAATAATTATTGAATATCTACTAAGTACAAAGTACATTAGAATGTAGATGTTTAACTAAAATTACATAGTGATGAAAACAGTTCCCATGAGTATCTTTTATGTGCCAAGCCCATTACATTATTCTCCTAGCCAGTCTAAGAGGGAAGTATCATAGTATCATTTCACCAGATGAAAAAACTAAGTTTAGAAAGGCTCCAATCATAGCATAGCAGGCCATGAAGCTCAGATTCAAATCAAAACCAGCACTGTGGTCACTCTGCTATATGCATTCTACAAAAGTGAAACCATAATGCTTTCTTTTAAGGGTTGATAAACATTATATTTAGACAAATTTCAAATGTTATATTTCAGTGGTCTGAATGTGCTTGGATGATTTTTTTTGTTGTTTATTTTGGCTGCTTTTCGGGTGTCTAGTAATTGTAGAACTGCTAAAATATTTATACTGTGTCAAGATATACCGAAAATAATGATCATATAGTATGGATTATACTATTCCTTTTATTCAAATCCTAACTTATTCAAGCTCTTAATTATAAACACTTCTCTAGTAAAGGCCAAAAAGGTGATATATTATTATCTTACCATTCTAATAATTTGTATTGCCATTGGCTATGAAAGCAAAATTTTTGTTTTCTCTTACTGGAAACAAACATGATAATTACAGCACAAACAGTAACTTCTCTATGTAATCATAGATTTTTGATAGGAAAAAAAATAGCTGCTATTCATCAAAGGCAGCCACCATATAAATAATTCAATGGACTGAAAGCTTATATGCCTAATGGTTTGAAATTATGTTTATGCTGTCCCAAAAACTAGAGATTAGTCACCAAAATTTTCTGAAAAATCTCTCAGAGGGCCTGTGAGAACAAGGACAGGGTCTAGTTTGGACATGGCTTAATCACTTTCCAGAATACCACCTGTGTCAAAGCAGGTGATCAATAGGTATGTGATGAATGGATTAATGATTCCAACACCAGGTGATCTGTTTGTTGGCCACATCACTAATGAAAACCTAACTTGTCCATCTGATTAAGCAATATTTCATTTCCTGCAACTTCCTGCTCAATACTCATGGCTTAGAGTATTTATATGTACCTATATTTCATGGATAACACTGCAACAGACAAAAATATCTACATGAAACTTATCCCCAGAGCTTTAAATAAAATATTTAGAGAGAGAATATAAACACAAGTATGACTATAAAGCAATGAATTAATTTCTGTAAATCATATGGAAAAATTAGTCTCATTATTTCAGTAGCACAGTGTTACCAAAGTAGCAAGCTCAAAAGGTAATTAACTTAAAATTTTTAATAAATTTTTTTACCTTAGGTGTGGATGGTGCTGTAGAAATCTTGCTCTTTGCCTTTCTCATGTGTAAATATAATAGGGCAATCTCTAGGTAGGAGTCCCTTATCAACCTAAAATGGTACAGCAGTGTACTCATTAAATAGCTCCACCACTCATGATTATGTTCCATTATTTCCCAATAATTTCTGAGCTGATGAAAGGTAAAAATAGGCAAAACCAGCATCTGTCCCCAACTCACACCCTCTTCTCACAGCACTTTCAGCGGAGACTCTAGCATCTGCCTCCCTCAGGAAGGTAGAAGCTCTTGAAGAGAGTTAGCTTCTACCTTGTCCTTGTGGCAACTCTCAGTAACATCAAGATCAGCCTGGAATATTCCAGCAAACAACGCAGTAAAGAAGTGAAGGTCAGGTCTAGAGGGACCTGCCTTAAAAACTAAGCCTCTTTCTACCCTCCTACACTAATTAATATCAAAAGAGACAGAGTTGTGCAGAAAGCAGTGACTTGGTATGGGTTAGGTCTGTGTGTGCATTATCAGCCTATCACCTGGGGCCATTTAGATCTGTGCCGTTGTCATGATGGTGGCTTACTCTTAATCTTGAGGCAATTTTCATACAGAATTAAGTTGGCCGGCCCTGGTCCTGCTGACCAGTATGAATAGCCACATAATTCCTTTTTAGATACAATTTCACTTCCAGTGGAGGCCCCTGTAACCCGAGGACTGACAGGAGATTCCTCTGAGTACAGACTAGAAGGAACTCACAGTCCAGCTATGTCTCCAAGATGATCACCACCATCAGCCATCACTGCAAACACCCTGTGTCAGAGCCAAGAGCAATAAGCTCGAAAAGGAACTCAGTAAACCTGCTGGACAATGGACACCAGTGAACTAGCCCTGCTGTGGGTAGTACTGTACGGTATTCAATGAACTACCAGAATGCAGGGCCCAAACCAAAACACACACATTATTACAACAGCAGAGAGATAATTTCTTTACCCTGAGTTTTGATCATGGTTCAAGCTTAGTTGTATAGCTTCACATAAACTCTCAAGTGATGAATTTGGATATTTCTCTTCCATCAATATTTGACATTCTATTTTGCCTGAAAGAAGAAAAAGATAGACAAAGATGGATTTTCCCTTTTTCTATCATTTAGAACTTCAGAACAAATATTTCACGCTCGAGACTCAGAAAACTCGATGTGCTGTCCTTTTCAATCATCTGTTGTTTCTTGCTGTGGAAGGGAAGCCAACACAGAAAGATCTTTTATTTCTCTCCCCAGGAGTCTGAAGGCTCCCAGGCCTTTGGTTGGCAACACTGCATCAAAGCCTCCTTTGGCTTTCCAGACACAACAGTTTCTACCGTCTCCCTCTTCTCTCCATCTGCTTTGCACGAGTTCCTCTTCTTCCTGTGGCACGCATTCTCTTTGTCTACATCCACCTTCCTCTTTCCTCTCTCTTCTATCACAGATATCATAGAAAACATCTCTAAAAACAGAAAGCCCTAAAAGTCAGCCAATGCTTGAAAACCACCATGGATGACGGAAACGCTCTAGTTCTCACTCAGCCCCCAGACTTCGTGGTGAGCCTGTCTTCAAATGCAGGTGCTGGAAAGACGCTTTTGTAACAAAAAGGTCCAGAAAGGGAAGTCTTGTAATTACTATAAAAAGGATCCACAGTTTTCATGCTGCATGTGGACAGGGCACAGAACTACCAGGGGTAAGTTCACATCTGGGCACTATCATTTAGGAGCTGTCCATTTATGAAAAGTCACTTAAACAGGCTATACCGTGTTTTCCTCATCTATCAATCAGGAATGGCCAGGCCTACATTGTAGAGCTGTTGTAAGAATTAGCAACTTGAGATGGGGAGCCTAGACCACAGTGCCAGGCATCTTGCTGATGCTCTGTAAATGAGAACACTCACACCATCTCCATTTTGCTCATGGCTAAAACAGCCACAATAAAATCCCATGAATGTATTATGCAAATATGTGTTGTGTAGAAGTTATAAATATAAGTATGCTATAGCAATTTAATTTCAATGGGTATGTATCTTTTATAAAAATTATCTAAAATGCTTAGCTAAGTAATGAAATAACGCAGAAAAAAAGTATCTTCTAAGCATTATTTAAGGAACATTATTTATAGCTAAATGGCTGATGCAGACATTTTTGAGTCAAACATAAAGCCAAGGAAGGGCAACTGTAATTATAAAAGAACCTAAGGAACACTTTTTTCTATATATAAATTTAAAATGAGTAGTGCTCTCTTTATTTAAATCTGAGTTTGTACCAATGTGTTTGCCCTCACTAAGCCCTTTGTAAAAATCTGTATTTTTTTATACTCACTGACTAGATTTTCAAAGGCCTCTTTTTAATAGGGAAAAAAAATTCCACGAATTTTATCATAGTTCAGACCCTAAATACATCTTACCTTTCTGAAAGAGGATTTCGGCTTCTACCTCATGTTCCTCTGTTGCTGATACCTTACAGAGCTTCAGTGCTGTTTCAAAAAGCTGAAGAGCAGGTAACCACTTTGAAGAATCCTTCTTTTTACTGTTATAATATACTTGCTTGGCCATTGTATGTCCTAAAGAGAGAGGGAGAGTTGGATAGGAAGGGAACAATAAAACATAGAGTGTTCATAATAAGCCTCCAAGTTATTAGACTTCTCTCACAGTAAGGCACCTACTTAGAACTCTTGTGGTCTTTAGTTTTTAGCATCTAAGACAATTTTTAAAGAAACTCAATACCCAAATATTTCAATGAATTATAACAATAGTCCTTTAAAACTTTATTTTTGATAAATTTCAATCATTCTCATTTTTAAAAGAAAGGGTCATCTTTCAGATCTCTCAGTTCTAAAATTTGATAATGCTCTGCAGAACAACTTCCATATTCTTAAGATGAGGTTGTAATAGGGAAACATCTGGAAGTTTTATGCTGTTTTCCATAAAACTTGCATATATAAATAGACAGTAATTTTGCTTGCATTAAGCAATGTAGTGGCTGCTTGCTATTCACATTTTGTCATCCCAACTAGACAGTAAACCCATATGGACAAGGGCCACATGCTACACTTCTGTGTGGTCACATCATCACTTAACATAATGAAGGGTAGCTGTATGGAAGAGGCACTAGATTTAATCTGTGTGGCCTCAAAGACAGACAGACATTTATTCAAAAAATGTTTTCTGAGTGCTTAGGCACTGGATAAAAATGAGCAAAGAGAAGATTTAGAGCTAAGGGTTATTAAGTGTTTCCTACATGTCAGGCATCATCCCCAGTACTTAATAAGCATTACCTGAAATAATCTGGCTAACTCCAGCTGGATGCCATTTGACAGAGGAATAAGCCACAGGACAGTGGAGTTTAAGTAACTTGCCGAAGTCACACAAATAGTAAGTAGCAGCGCTGTGATTTCAGCCTAAGGAGTCTCACTCCAGGACCCACGCCCTAAACTCTATGATGCAGCAGAGCTCCTTAAGAGAGATATCACAGCGCCTAATGTTTAATGGGGAATGCTAACATCCAGATAGGTGATAAAAATACTGTGTGGTCAATTGTGTAGCAGGGAAAGCAAGGGCTCTGTGGTAGCAGTTTACAGGAGGGCAGGTATAACTGTGCAGAAATGCCATTTCTTTAACATGACCTTTTCTCTTTTCCTATTGATTCAAATTGGCCCCATCCAGCACCATGACTCACCTGCCTCCCTCTCCTCTGCACATCTACTTCCTTAACCATTAAGCCCTCAGGACAATGAGACCCTGATCAGCATTAAACAATCTTAGGAAAAAAGCCACAGATCTATTGATCACAGAGACAGAGCTTCAATCAAACTAAAGATAAAATCTGGCTAGGCTCCAGACCCAGAAAAATGGAATGACCCTACCAACAATGTCTTTGCAAAACCAGACAAAGCAACACCATGGCTAACCTGAGGACCAGATGTGGTGATCAACTTACCCTCTACCTTAGCACCAATCAATCAGTAGAGACCATGACCCTAACTCCCTTAGAGCTATACAACACATCCCCTAGAAGCCATCAGGGAGCCAGGCCCTTGAATACTAGCTTACCCGTATCTCTGGGCTTGGCACCATTTCCTCAACTATTAAGCCCTTATTTTCTTTGTGGCAGTTCCTGTTCCTGTTAGATTAGGCTTTATGCATGCAGGTAAATGGGTCCCTTTAGTCCAATAACACTGGCCCAGCCTGGGAAAGGTCAGGGAAGCCTTCTCAGAGGATGTGGCTGATGACCACCTTGTCTTTGGTAATTTTAAAGAAGAAGAATATTGGGATAAAGAGTAGAAGGCAACTGGAGGAAACACTACGTTCACAAGGCAGATTACAATAGTTCACAAGGCACACACAATAGAGAGATATAAGAAGAAAGACAACATAGGACTGTAGAATGAAACAGTTGCTGTGTTCCAGGTAAATTGCTGGTTTGGTCCAGTCATTGGTGTTACCACGTCATTTGAGGCTTTGAACAAGTCCCTATGTGCCTCTGGGCCTTGAGTGTCTTCCTCTGAAAAATGAGGCAGCGGCAGTAGAAAAATTTGAGTTCCCTTCAGGTTCTGAAAATTTTCAACTGCAGGATGCTATACCCTACCAAGGGCTTTCAAGAAACCTCAGATGTGTTGTAAATTTTTAGTTTAAGAATGTATTATACAAACCACAGAGTGGTGGAAAAGTGTGTCTCTCTCCCTCTCTCTCCCCCAGGAGGAAGTTACCAAGCCCTTACTTTGGATGATACAGGATGGAAGCGCACTGCTGGGCACATGGAGCTGGGAAACCAAGGAGCTCCCAGGGCTCCAAAGGCAGTAAGGAGGCCAGGCATGGACAGTGAGAACGGCGGACACTGACAAAGCTCTCAGAAGAAACGAGATGCCCTTCTACACTTGTTATACATTCCACTCACTTCACCCCACAACAAGTTGGTGAGACTGGTTCATACTTTTCTTATCCATATCTTATGGAAAAGGAAACTGAAACAACAGAGAAGTTAAATGGCTTGCTCGTGGAAATTAGACCAGAATTCTATTCTTTCACTGGAGTCTATACTCTCTCTCTCTCTCTCTCTCTTTTTTTTTAGAGAGAGAGAAGAAGGGAGGGAGAAAGGGAGTGAGACATGCATCAATGTGAGAAACAATGAGCAGTTGCCTCTCCTTTGCTCCCCATACCTCGCACCCCAACCAGGGACCAAATCTGCAACCCAGGCATGCGTCTTGACTGGGAATTGAACCAATGATATTTCACTTTGCGGGTCAATGCCCAACCAACTGAGCCACATCAGTCATGGTGAGTCTATACTCTTAACCCCAATGATTACTGAGTGTGATTAGAAATCCCAGGCAAGAAGGATATGCAAATACCATTTGTCCAATGCAACCTCATATTTCAATATATCTCCCATTTTTATATGTTTCACCATTGTTTCAAATTATACTTGAACACTGTTTATTAATATGAGACAAAAATACCAAGTATCTTCATTTCATCAAGGCACTTAAACATATATACCATATATGCATGCCATATACCATATATAAAATAGTACTATAGAACATAGGGCTGATATATAATAATACTTAAATTACCTCCTAGATTTTTGTTAAAATAAGGAAAAAACTCTCTCTCTCTAATGACACAATAGGCTCTTTGAGGGCAAAGGGCGACTGGCTAGGCCTCCATTGTATTCCCACTCCCAAGCACCCTTCTGGCAACTTTCTTCACTCCTGTTATAAAACCGGTTAATTGATTTTTTATCTAATAAGAAAACTCAAGGTTTTATAATAATAATCTCAAAATGCCTTTTTCTGTGCGAGGCTTTTGCAAGAAAAAAGATAATTTTTAAGTGTCTCTATTCTTGCAATGCAATCAATGCTATCACTATAAAGGCAAACTGTCAAGAAAGCATTAAGTCAGATGACTTTACGCTTCATAATATTGAAGTGCTCCTTTTTCCAATAAACATCAACTCTGTGAAAAAAAAGTCGTGAAGCTGACATTGTTTTGACAGAAAAGCTGCTTTTGGTTTTGTTTTTTAAAGTCTGTGTTTAATATAATATAACAGAAAGCAAGCTGTTCTGCTTCAAATGAGTCTAAGAAACAGCAGCAGTATTGCTACTGAGTAGTGACACATCTTCAAGATTACTAAAGCAGGAAAGCAGAGAATACATTTGATGTAACAAAATCTGTACAATTTAGCACAATCTGTACTTTAAGCTCTTGTAGAAATCAAATATACCGATAATATAACATATTGTGAACTAAAAATGCAGAAAAATAGCTCTCATGAGCTATTTTATTACAGATTGCTGGAAGGAATTCTAGAGGCCAGTCTAAATTCATAAATAAGGAAACTCAACAATATAGAGGTGAAGCGATTTGCCTAAAGTCGTAACCCTCGGGTCTTGTGGTGAATAATAATGATGAGGGGGAAGAGCAGAGGGAGACAGGGAGAAGGCCAGGGTAGGTGACCGCTCGGGCACGCCTCTGCCGCCCTCCCTGCTTCTTTCCAGTCCAACCACCCACTTCTCCTGAGCTGAGCACCAGCTGCCATGGGAGGCAAAGGGGTCCCAAGAAGCAGGGGTAATGTTTTAAAATGTAGATTTTATTATTATTCAGGCAGGATGAGGATACTAGGTCAGGGGATGATTGCCATTGAAAAGATAGTTTGTGACTGTTCTCAAAAGGAAGAGGCCCAGCACGCCATGCCAGGGCACATGGGGAAGCTCCACGGTGGGTGAGGAGGTAGCACAAACAAGGGGAACTGTGGACAAGAACCTTTGCTATGGTTTTCATGGGAAGGAATGGGTGGGGGAAGGGTAAACAGGCTAAGCAGGTTTAGGGTTGGCTAGTTAAAATAATTTCAGTGGGCTCTGCTAGTGTCCGACAGCTGTCCCTAGGGTGTCTGGGGAAGGGTTACAGTGGCCCAGAGTGTAAGAGCCCAGCAACGGACAACAAAGGAGCTGTTAAAGCTCTAGAATGGTTGGTCTGCCCATGAATGACATGTTCAATGGAAAGCGGTTTGCTAATCTTTAGGAACTGGCTAATTCTGAGAGAGGAAGTTTCTCCCTAGTCAGTAAGGCACCAGGTGTCAAAGCATCAGAAATACAGAAAATAAAACGGCATGGTTAAATACAGTTAGAACTAAGAGCTTGTGCAAGATTCTGTCCTCTGAGCTGGAGAGGAGCCTGGGAGCTAGAGGCAGGCAGCCATGGGTCAAAGGTCAGAGAGGTATCCTGGAGAGAGTTCCTCCTTGGTTTCTGAGGAGCTGTAAGCCTTCCGCTTACTGGTCCACCTACTCCAATCAGTTCTGCTCTTGTTTGGCTTCCGTTGACCCTCCAATCTATTCCTTACCCTGCAGCCAGGGTAACTAATATTTTGAAACCTAAACAATCCCCAATTCACCTCTTCCCATTGGGCTGCCCTATCCCACTCTGCTCTGGCTGGACTTGTCTCCTTGTGGCTCCAGAACATGCCAAGCTTGTCCTGACCTAAGAGGCTATGACTCTCTGCTCCCTCTGCCTCTACAATGCACTTAGTGATGCAATAGGCAACCCTCTCTTCCTTGTTCTTTATCAACAGATCTTATCCACACCTTCTATAACACTAACGATGTATAATTACATATGTGTATTTAATTCATTCTCATGTATTTACTTTCTATATTCTAGCTGATTTCCTAATTGTTATCAAAAACACATTTTATTCTATACAATATTTATTTGATTAAATTTTATAAATATTAAAATATTTATTTATATAATATTTATAATATGATGTATATGATGTATATTCCTACATGGTTTGTTTACTTGTTTATTTCTGTCTCCCACACTAAGAGCAGGGATTACATCTGTTGTAATCTAAAATAACTTCCCAGGTCCTCACACAGAATTTGGCATGCAGTAAATGATCAAAAACGATTTGTTAAATAAATCAAGCTTGGGTATGCATAAATATTGCCCCGTATAAATGTCCTCATATAATAGCATGCCTGAAAATGACTTAAATTTTTTTCATCAATGGCTTGAGTGTAATGTATGTTTAAGTGTTCTTACCAATTCTCATTTTTGTTTTGGCCAATAACATGACATGAGGAAGATAGACATTTTTCAAAGGCTGTAACGGACTTGCAAAGTCAGCGGTAGATGAAGGAAATTCAATTGTTTCTCCAAAAATTAGCATCTGTAAATGAAACACTGTAATTAGCTAAAGTGGTTTGGAATAAGGGGAAAAAAACAAAAAAATAAGTTTCTAAATCTTGTGGACACAAAAGCACTCTCACCTGTTCAATAAGAATGTTGTGAGACTGAGTCAACAAATTTAATTTTTCTGTTTTTGAAGAGAGAGTTCCCTTGAATTTTTCTGCTTTTGTTAAGTCATCCAACAAAAGCAAGCTTCTCACCAGAGTTAAATGAGATCGAGGAGAAATAAACTCACTTCCTTCAAGCAAACGTATTATGGCCTATTAAAATGAAAGTATTCCTTGTGATCGCACTGTTTGCAATTAACTGAAATAAGACCTAGCCATAGTGACTGTTATGCATTCACTACCTGATGAAATTTAAAATTCTCTCCTTTTGTTCTAAACTGAATCCTTTGGTAAATATCAATGTGAATGAAGTTTTCCTTGTACCTGAAGGTTTTTTATGATGTCTGCCTTTAAATGCTTCTCTTGTAGGCCAATAATTACAGCTTGCATCAAGAATTCAGCCTGTAGCTCCTTGTCCCCTGCACTTTTTGCCTCCACACACGCTTCATTGATGAGGCTAACATAATCTGTCATATCGTTTTCTAAAATAAACAAATGTAGCTATTTAAAAGGCACTGAGAAAGTAAGAAAGTATATATGTATAATATGCTCCACATTCATCACAGGAATATTGTCTAATACAGAAGAACAGGAAGACACAAAGACAGAAAACAAAGAGAGTACATGAAACACTGAAATAAATGTTTTAATTTGGGGGGACGTACTTTAGGGTGTCCAGATGCTGAAAAAGTAACAATAATATTGCATGAAATAATGTAATTTGGGAGATTGATAGACATGGATGGGTAAATAGGTTTACAAGTAGATAATTATTAATCACTATAAGAACTAACATTCATATGAGCCAACCAGTGATCTAAGAACTTTATAAATTTAACTTATTTAATTTTAGCAATAATTGTATGAAACAGGCACAGCTATCTCCATTTTACAGAGGAGGAAATTAGGCATAGGGGGATTAAGAGGTTTGGCCAAGATCACACAGCAAGAAAATGGTAGTAGGAACATTTGAACCCAAGGCAGCTGGTTCCAGAGTCTGTGCTCTGGACCCCTTACTCTATGCTGCCTTTCTAGAGGACAGAAAGACCTGTGCACTAATATTTTGAAATTTCCTTGCCTGCTTCGCATACATCCGTAACATATGCCATTGTGATATAAGAGACTGTTGAAAATGATTATTCTATTTAATAACCTGAATTTTTTATTCTGGAAACAAATTAAGCTAGAGAGCTATACCATGTCAATGTTATAATAAGCTATATCCCAGTAATATCTCTGTTACCTACCTGAAATCATTTTAATAAAAATTTTGATTAAGAAAATAGGACATTTTTACCTTTCACAATCCCAATGCCACGAATCTGTGCGACAAATGCAGTCACCAATGCCAAGCAGCACCTCAACCACAGATGAATGTTGAAATATTCTCGAGAATTTAGGGAAATGGGATCTAAAAATTCATTATCGTCTTTATTTTCAGTGACCTAGACAAATTAAAATTATGGTTATCTTCACATTTTATAATGTAAAAGTTCTAGCCTAATGCTTAATGTGATATAAGTTAAAAGAAGTATCAAATATGATTTAATAGTATTAAATTTTCAGTTTAGAAATTATTCTTGCATATTCTATAAAACATAAAAAATACACAAAGGAAACAAACAAATAAGAGCACCCATAATCCCACAATCCTCTATTAATATTTTGATATACTGCTTTTCAGCGTTTTTTTTCCTCTCTATACCCATTGTTGAAACAAATTTTTGCAGTCTGATTATTTATTGCAAATTATATTTTCAGCAGATTCCATGTCCTCAAAAACTTTGTAAGCACCATCTTAAAGACTGAAAAATAATAAATAATACTGGCTAATATTTATCAAGTGCTCATCATGTGCCCGGAAAGATTAACTATTTGCTTAAAATTCATCATATTTTGGCAAAGGTGGGATTCAAACTTGCCCTTCTGAATTTAGATCCCACAGTCTTAATCCCTTGTGTTTCTTTGCTGTATTCTGCTCACATCTCAAACATATTACCCCCTTAACAAGGGTAACCAATGTCCAGAGCTCGTGGAAGGGAGGTGCAAAGAGAGCTTTTTCTTGGGGGAGTGGCAGCGATCAATCGTATTTAGACACGTGGGAACTTCAAAGTCATTTAGACAAATGCCTGTTTGTTCTAGGGCTCTCCTGCTTTGCATCCCTGACAGCGCATCAGCCCCCAGCAATTAGTAGCACCTGCTATCAAGGAGCAGCTACTGGGCCTGGAAGGGGGCTGGAATCTGGAGAGACAGGTGAGAGGTACAGAAAGGAGGGTGGGCTGTTCCTGGAAACTCAGTAAGAAGTGATCAGAGGCCTGGGGGCGGGATGCTGACGACAATGGGCGGGTGCAGCAACTGTGGAAGAGTCTAGTGTTTAGATTAGCAACCCAGAAAAAGATGCCCATCAGTGCCTACATTTCCTGTTACTACTGAAAAGCCAAGTCACAATCTAAACCAGGGTTTCTCAGCTTTGACACTGCTCACACGGTGTGGCAGCTCACCGCTGCGGTAGCCTGTCCTGTGCAGGATGGCCTGTCGCGCAGCATCGCTGACCTCTATGCACAGTAGCACGCCCTCTAGTTGTGACCACCACAATGTCGCCAGACGGTGCCAAATGTCTCAGGGGCGCAAAATGGCCCCTGACTAACAACCATTCCTCTAAGTCAGTTTTCAGCATTTAGATTGCTTTTTAGAATTTTTGTTACTTTTATTACAGTAAGAAATGAGTCTCTATTTAGGACAATTGGTTTCTTATTTATAATGACAATAGATATTAGCAATTTTATTAGTCAAATTTAAAATAATGAGCAGAGATTCTATGTGATGAATCTTTATATTTCAAACAATGCTTTACTACTAAATTACTTGATCTTATCAAAAATCCAATAAAATTTCAAGTAATTTGCAACACCAGTTGTCAAACAGATTTGAGAGCTTCAGTGTGGAAGAACGTAACTATGAGAAATCCAAAGCAGGACATAGCGCAGGTGTCATGCTGGTGATGCTAACGTAACGATTAAAAATGAAATGAAGAGCAAATAAATAGAAACAACTTTATGTGCTCATGAGGTCAGATCTAGAATTCTATACTGATACGTTCAGCGGGACTTTAGTCATTATTACATCCAATTCCATAAGTTTGCAAATGAGATTTAAATTTAAATTTTTTTACACAAGTTTAAGGGGCTTGCTCAAAGTATACCAATTAGTTGCACAAACAGGGCTTAAATACAGGTCTTTATACTTTGAATTCAATGTTTTTTCTACTTTACTCCTTTGTTTCATCTAACTGATTAATTAGATGATTTTCTAGATGCCAATAGTCATGAATATTAAATATTCATGATAAATATTCAGGATAAATATTAAATATTCATAATAAATATTAAATTCATACATACAGAAGCTCCTGGAGAGATGGAACTCTCTGTGTCATCTTCTACTACTTTCTTTTTAAAAAGTTTCGAATCCTGGAGAAGTTTAAGTGTGGAAAATACAATTGCAGCACTAAAATAGAGAATATATTTTAAGTGTTATTAGTATTACACTTGTGGCATTTGTATGTTATTTCCTAAGGCTTTCCTCCAAAAAACATTCCCATTCCTTCTCCAGCCCCAAAGCTGTTAGGCGCCCCTTCTATGCACCTTAAAATTACCCCAGTCTTAACCAGAGGGTAGTATTCATCACACTATTTAATTGACTATAAATTTCTCTACAGCTAATTTGTCTTATTCCCTGTTAAAACCCAGCATCTAGTGGCTGGGACATGATAGAACCTAAAAAATATTTTTAAATGAAAGTGAGTAAATACAAATAATAAATAAATTAAAGTTTCCAAGGTTTAAAACAAAATTTACTGACAATATCACTAATAAAATGAGCACATACTCCTTTTATATAAAACAGAATATGGTTCTCCAGCCTTTTGAGGTTATAATATTGTTACTTAATGCTACATACTTAGAAACTATTAAGCTAAATTCTTGCTTAGTGTCTAGCCAGAGGGGAATGTACTAAATTAAGAATATAGAAGCCAGAAAACATGAATTCTTATTTGCTGTCACTCTATACATAAATGTGTCTTCACTCTAGGCCATCACACTCTCTACCTCTGAATAATAAATTTATAATTGACATCACACTTTTTAAAAATATTATATATACACATATGTATGCATTTGTGTGTGTGTGTGTGTATATATATATATATATATATATATATATATAGCCTTCTTTTGAAAATCTATCCTAAAAAAGAACAATCTACACACCTGAAGATTCTTATCACAGTGTTATTTATAACGTGGGAAGATTGGGTGAAAGCCCAATGGACAATATACCCATCTACCAAATTCCCAAGTTGGTATCTCCATTTGAATAGTTAATTGACAATCACATTTAACAGGTGTTACAGGTTGAATGTGTCACACCAAAAAGGTATGTTGAATCCTAAACCTTGGGACCTCAGAATAGGGATCTGAGGAAATCAAGTTAAAATGAAGTCATTAGGGTAGACCCTATTCCAATTTGACTGGTGTCCCTAGGACAAGGGAAAATTGGGGCAGAGACAAACATCCACAGAGGGAAGGCGATGTGAAGACACACAGGGAGGACACAGCCACGTGCCTGGGGTGATGCATCCACAAGCCAAGGGACACCAAGGATTGTCAGCAAACACCAGAAACTAGGAAAAGCAAGGCAGGACTCCGCCCACCTGGAGCTGTCAGAAAGAACACAGCCCTGCTGACCCCTTGATTTTGCACTCCCAGCCTCCAGAACTGTGAAACGATAAAATCCTGTTGTTTTAAGTTGCCCAGTTTTGGGTCCTTTGTTATGGCCGCCCTGGAAAACTGATAGAATAGGTTAAAAGCAGCTCCCCTTGCTTCCGCCTCCTCCACCAAATGCTGTCTTCTTCTCTGCCTTCTCCCCCAGGCAGAGCCCAGGATCATCACTGCTGCCTCTTGGACTCACACTCTGTTCAAGCCATCGACAAGCTCTGTCAGCTCCAACTGCGAAATATGGGCACCAGCCAGCAGCTCCTCGCTTCACCTCCTCCATGGCTAACGCCTCACTCCAGGCGGCCATGATCTCCAGGCTGGGCGGCCGGAGCCGCTTCCTGACCGGCCTCCCGCTATGGCTCGGGCCCTGCAGGCCTGGCCTCCAGACAGCAGCCACAGCAACCTCATCAAGGTGTAGGTTAGGTCACGACACCAGTGCACCCCCACATTTGGGCCAGTTACTGAGGCTTCTGGCCTAGTATGTGATCAGCTTTGTCAGTGCTCATGCCTGCTTGGGAGAGGGTATAGTCTGTTTGTATGATCCCAGAGTATTAAAGTGGGATCATTTTAAGGACTGAGTGAGATACTGATTCTTCCACTTGCTAAAAAAAATATATGTGTTGAGCACCTGCTATGAGCCAGGAACATTTCTGAGGTCTGTGGATACAGTCCCGGCCCTCATGGAACTGAAATTCTAGTGAGTGGGGTGTGCTCAGAAAACAGGAGCGCGTGGCAAATAGACGGCACTTAGTGCATGCTAGCTGCTATCATTAGTATATTGAGTTAGCCAGGAGGGTTGGGGAGAGGAAACTAAATTGATCTTTTTCTGAGCTGTTAACCAGAATGGAAAACTTCGTGCAATTATCGAATTTTAAATTCCCCAGATTCTACCAAGTCATTAAAATGATATAGAAATTTGTAGGCCACGGTATTGTTTCTGGTTGTATAAACTTACTGTTTTTTATTTAAAGTAAAACTAAAGAAACAAACAAGAAAACAACAAGGAAAAATGTAACACTTATTCATGATGTATAAAGGTATAAAAATTCCCCCTCCCCACACGCGTTTCTATGGCACCGCGTTTCCTGGGTAGCTTCAGAGGCTAGCCCCGGATGGCTAGAGAGGACCCTGGGGGGAAATGTAGTGCTCGTACCATCCTTCTGATTCTGAAGCCCAAAATATTAATTTCAAGAGAGGTGAGGTAGGAGGTTTGGAATCTTGCCAGCCCTAAAATTTAATAAATAAAATATAAACATACTAGTATGTAATAATCCACCCGGTATTAGTATATACTAACCCACCTGGTACCACTTAGTTGCTAAATGGAAAATTCCTAGTTTCTCCTCTCCACTCGAGAGATGAAGCGTGGGAGGATTACTCACTATCAATGATCTAAAATCCCAAAGGAAGGGAGTTTCATTCTGACACAAAATTAAAAGGCTCAGATGTTATCCCATTTAGACAATAAATGAAATAGAAAGGAGAATAGAAAGGAACACTTTTCTTTTGTAAAGACAGGATTCTGAGAGAGGCAGCCCTAAAAGAAGTAGAGATATAGTTTGAATAACTTTGATCCCATTTATTTCTTATTAATATTCATGACAAAATGGTCAGTTTGTTCTAAAATCCATGCGCCTCACTTTACCCGTCACCCCAGGGAATGTGTCTTTCAATTTCCTTGACAGGTAATTTTATTAGAAGTATCATGAAATGTCAAGCTAACCATCATTTGAGAAAGAGAGTGTCCAACACTTTCAGCAGCTCCCAAACAGCAGCTCGTGGGAGGTAAAGTTCATCTGAGAGAAACTCATTCATCCTGACAGCAGGCTTCCCCAAATGACAACTCTGCTGCAAAAAGGCAATAACATCAAAGTTGTCTCAGATTTTGTCCCAAGGACCAGGTTCATGTTAAAATAGGAGTGATTTGGATATACTTGCATGTTATTTGCATATGTCTCTCTGGTCTTCAAATTAAAGTTCTACTGTCACACTCCTTTCTATGGACATTTTGTAATTTTTAGTTTCTAGCTTCCTTCTTCCCTAAAAAATAAGAATAACTTACATCCCTCCATACCAAAAGGGTGTAAGACATGCAGAGAGCTAGGAAAAGAATTAAGGTGTGTGACAAAATAATAAAAAGCATTTTCTGGGGCTGCCGTTGCTGTGTGAGGTACTGTTAGAGAAAAGAGTTCTATGTTTTCTATATTCTTCAATAGGAAATCATATAGTTATATATTTTATTGTCATAAACATCTAAATATACATATTTAAATATGTCCACATCATATATTTTCTATAGGAAATCATATAGTAAAAGTTCCTTCACTCTTCAAACTTCAATAAAGAAAATGGAATATTATTATGCTAAGCCTATTTACCATCCATTAACTACCCTTGTATTCTTAAAGATAGCTATAAATGTGACAATACACTAAACAGGTAGTTTGCAAGTTTTTCAAAATCTAAGCACTCACTTATACCCTTAAAAATTATTAAGAATCCCAAAGAACTCCATCAATATTTATCACATTAGAACTTGAGCTGAGAAATGTTTAACTTCGTATTTATTTATTTGTTTTAAAATAAAAACAATAAACCCATGATATGCTAATAATGCATTTTAATTGAAAACACCTATATTTTCCAAAACATCAAAAAAATTAGCAAGAATAATGCCATTGTTTGCATTTTGCAAATTTCCTTAATGTCTGGTTTAAGTGAAAATCTGTTTAATAGGAGACTTTCATATCTGCTTCTACATTCAGTCTGTTGTGACATAGTGTTTTGGCTAAAGTATATGAAGAAGACTAGGCCTCACACAGAGAGGTGTTAGAAATGGGAGGAGTATTTTAATAGCTTCTTCAAATAATTGTGAATATCATTCTTTGTGACTACACCAAAATGTGACAAGTGCTAGTTTCTTAAAAGTCTGCTGCAATGTGGAATCTAATACCATACACAAATGAGCTTTCCCTTCTCTCTTATATGAATGAAGACTGTTGGTCTATCTTGTTAACCAGGATCTTGGAACATCATGAACTGGCCATTTGGAAAATATTAGCTCCCCGTGTTTATGTAGATTGCCTTAATGTTGAAACATTTCATTACATGATTTTGAAAATGATGCTTGTTAATATTACTACCAATCCCAACAGAAAAATGAACATTAGTAAACTGTCAAGTTCATGGTGGCAAACACAAATGTTCCAAAATTCTAATTTTCTCATGAAAAGTTAGATGTTATGACTGGTAACCAATACCAGTAGCTGTTTTCCTAGACGTGACATGTCCATTTTGCTCATTTTCAATAAAATGCCTGTCAAATATTCAAGTGTGAATAATCATATTTTGCAGGGGGTTTTTTTTCAGATAAAAATGGTATTCCATAAAAAAAAAAAACAAAAACAAACAGCTTGTTTGTCTCTCAAGTCAATCACATGTGTGCCCTTTCTCAAGACAACTATCAAACTCTGACATGGGACATAAGTGCTTTAGTTGTATTTCCCATTTAATATTCCCACAGAATATTAAAAATAGATTCAAGGGTAGGGATTTATAAATGTAACAAATCCTATTGCTTCGTGAAAGGCATTTGTAAGTGAAACTAAAGCTTTTTTAAATTGCAAGTGTGTGGCAGGGAAGTATGTAATGACTAGAAATGTGGCCACTGCTCTGATCCACAGGGAGATGCCGGAAGTGTTACCCTTGTTGCTTTTGCAGCATCAATGCAAACGACAATACAAGAAGAAGGCGAATGACATGTTGGTTTACTATAAAAATAGTTTTGACCTCACAGACCCCTGTAAAGGTCTCAGGGACACACCTAGAGATCTGCAGACCACACTCTGAGAGTCACTGCTGCCAAGAAAGTTCATGGATTTCATCGCTGCTTAGAAGCCACAAAAAGTATAGATTTCCAAAAACCTACACTGTCTCTAGCATGAAATCAAAGTTAGATGTTGTTAATCATGGAATGGCCTTCAGTCAAGGCTCGCATGGATGAAATGATTGTATGTTTTCAATCAAAGCAAACGGAGATTTCTGCTGAATTGATTGCCCCTTTGCAAAAGCGGCAGGGGGCTTCTCCTTTTCGAAGAGAATGACCATCTAAAAATCAACCCCCCTTCCAAATTCTAACTCTAATGCACAGAGTTGAATGGAATTTCAGTTTAACAAAAAAAGTTAAAATGGTTTAAAAAAGACAATCTAATCTGTAGTTTCAAGGAAAATAATGTATTAAAACTTCCTTGAATAATAAAAAATAAGTAGGCTATATTAATCTCGAAATGTATAAAAGTCAGGCATCTTGAACAAATTAGGGTGAGGGGGAAATGCTGCCCGGAGACCCACCTGTATGCAGCCCGGTGCCGCTGCAGGGCGACGGCAGCCAGCTGCAGCCTGGCCCGCACCACCATCTCCAGCTGGCCCGCAGGACACTGGGAGAGGCTCCTGTGGCCTGGGGGCACCGTCTCTGACACAAGGCAATTTAGCTTGTCTTCAGCCTCTGTCAGTAAAATTGACTATTAAAAGAAGACCACACAATCACATAAATTCAGAAATAATACAAATAATGTCTCCTTCTTATCCATCATGTATTTTTCCCTACTGAAAATAATGACAAATGAAGACCATTAAAGGAAATTTGATCATCGTCAGTGAACAGCAAAAACACAACAGAGAATGAAAGGAAAGTAAAGGCAAGAGTAAACATGTAGGACAGTTACCCTTTAGTGCATGCACAGCCGATGCTCACCCATGCTTACTTATAGCAGTTATGTTCAAGAAAGTTGCTGCGGACACTGATTTAGCAAATACCAAACCATAGTTCCTAGGAGAAGGACAGGAATATGTTCCTGGGAGCCTCTGGTCACAGTATTTTTGTCAACTGATCAATGTATAACCTCGTTAATGTGTTTCAGTTTAAAAACATATTGTTTAATATATATATTATAGATTCCTTAATATTGAACTCACTGCCAATAGCTCTATAACTAAGGCCTGACTGCAACTCAACGAACCAACTTATTTTCCCCATCAGGCACGTCACAACCCGCTGGCACTTAGAAACACTAAACAGTGCTTTAGCACTAGAGTTGTACGTCATCATGAAATCAGCAACAAAAAAAGCACAACATTTTTTTTTAAATGTGGCAGTAAATAGACCATGAAAAGGACACTTGTTTATAGTATGAAAGTAGAAACAAAAACTCCAAGCGTTGCCTTGTTCAACCAACTGGGAATGTGTGTGCTGGGCAATTCATATTTTCCTATGCTCTGCCACAGCCACAAATGACCACAAAAGAGCCATAAATATTGACTTGGGGTTATAAATAAATTTTAGCATTGGCAAATTAGCAAATACTGAATCTGTGACTAATAAGGATCTACTGCCTTTCAAGTTACCTATGACCACCTAATGGGTAACGTGAAGAGAATGAGATTTTACAGTGGGCCTTCAATAGGCAGTCGCAACCTGACATGGCACAATAGAAAGGGACCCACCAGTCTTTCGAGGAACGGGCCTCTAAAGTCTTGTTTGTACAGAGAAGTAAATATTATATAAGTTCTAGGCCAATTTGTATGATGGTTGAGGGCATGATCTGTATTTTATTAGCCGCATAATGTTAGTGAATTTCTTACTGTCTAAGCTTCAAATTTCTCATGGTTCAGCACAACATAGTTCAGAAATGATTAATACCTACATCAAAGGCCTGTGAAAATAATCATGCATAGTGCCTGCCATGTGGTAAGCACTGAAAATAAATGGCATCTGTTTTTGTTGCTGTTGTCATCACTATTAATATTAGGAAATGAGAAACAGGGTATGGAATACTGAAATCCTATCAAATAAAGAAATCATACATCCTACAGCACCCAACTGGGTTGTAGAGTCAAAGTCTGACACCTCTGGGTGCCTGACTTTTCTCATGGGGAGTGACTCCATCTCAGCCCAACCCAAGCGTAGGCTTGGTCTCCTAGTGGCACACACAGCCCGAAGGGTCGTCCTGTCAGTGGCCAAACCATGGGCATCTTGGTAACTGATTTACTATGATTTGAAAACATTTTAAAACTTACCTTAATTGTGCTAAGAGTGAATTCATCTTTCATTTTTCTATGACAACTAAGATGATTAAATGAGCTTTTTTCATCCTTTAAACACAGGTCTGTAAGACACAAAATTTTGAAAGAATCAGGGATATCCGTGGTTAGTTTAAAAATTAATTCCTGTTTATACAAGTCAACAAACAACGGGCGCTGGCGAACTTGTGGAGAAAAGGGAACCCTAGTGCACTGTTGGTGGGAATGCAGACTGGTGCAGCCACTATGGAAAACAGTTTGGAATTTCCTCAAAAAGCTAGAAATGGAACTGCCCTTTGACCTAATGATTCCACTGCTGGGATTATATCCTAAGAATCCCAAAACACCAATTCAAAAGAACCTATGCACCCTAATGTTCATAGAAGCACAATTTACAATAGCCAAGTGCTGGAAGTAACCTAAGTGCCCATCAATAAATGAGTGGATCAAAAAACTATGGTACATTTGCACAATGAAATACTATGCAGCAGAAAAAAAGAATGAGCTACTACCCTTTGTGACAGCATGGATGGAACTGGAGAGCATTATGCTAAGCAAAATAAACCAGGGGGTGAAAGACAAATACCATATGATCTCACCTATAAGTGGAACCTAATCAACAAAACAAACAAGCAAGAACAATATAACCAGCAACATTGAAAGAAAAAACAAACTGATAGTAATGAGAGGGAAAGAGGGAGAAGGATAATAGGGGAAAGAAGGGGAAGGGTCAAATCAAGGAACATGTATAAAGAACCCATGGACAAAGCCAAAGTGGGGAAGGATTGAGGGTGGGAGGTGTAGGTGGGAGAGGGGCAGGGAAAAGTGGTGGCAGGAAAATGGAGACAAATGTGTTTGAACAATAAAAATAAATAAATTTTAAAAATAAAATAAAAAATCCTTGTGGTCAAATAAACTCTTGTTTATAAAATTCATCATTTCTTGGGAAACTATCCATAAATTTAATGCTAAAAAACCCACAATAGTAATAAGAAATATACTGCTATATTAAATAGTCTCAAAACATCATACATTAGAAGACTGAGGCTGATTTGTACAAGTCAGACAATTCTGAAAGGATCTTTTGGGTGCCTAGTGATGTTATTTAAGTGATTAGCTACTGGTTCCTCCCCTAGAATCCCAGAACCTCTTAAGGTCCTCAAAGTATTTTGGGTCTTCTAGATATTTATAATATTTTAATTAGATCTTCTTAGAAGCATCATTTCTACTGGATTTTCACAAAATCCAGTTTCTAAAACTGGAGAGTGAGTGACACCATTTGAAACAGCACAATCGATAATCCTCAAATATCTCAAAATTCCCACCCCCAATACAAGGTCGGCCCTTATTCTTTGCCAGGGAGAACTGAGAGAATATAGATCACAGACTTTGCCTGCTTTGGTAAAGCTGGTTTCTAGATGACAGAAAAGGAAGAAAAACTACTACAAGTCATTATTTGACTAGGAATTACCGCAAAAATTGCCCACCTAAAGAGATTGTGTCAGGTAGGAAGGAGCCTAGAATAACATGGGACTGAACACATCTGACTTCCTCTCTTCTCCCAACCTAGCTCTACTCCTACTCTAGGAGGTCCTGGAGCTAGGGGTGAGCTGAGCACAAGGGAAAGACTGAGCATTGGGAAGATCTAGGACGGGGCCTTCTCCGCCTTCTCCCCTAAGGAAGAAAGTGAGAGACACAGACAGAAAACAATGCCTGGAGCTTGAGAGGAAAGAGCCCTGTGATGAGGACCAACATGAGATGACTATCGGCCCTAACCAGTGTCTGACCCCCATTTTCCTCACTGCGCCCTCTGCCTCCCGTGTGGCTCTTCCCTGATGGCCCTCCTCTGGGGAGCTGTAAATCATAAACTGTGTTTTCAAAGGTAGCCACCTTCTAATCCGCTGGCTTTACTATATCAGAATAATAATAAAACTTACACTTTAAAGCAGAAGTCAATATTACTCTGATACCAAAACTAGACAAAGACACCACACACACACACACACACACACACACACACACACACACTAAAAACTACATACCATTACCTTTTATAAATACGAATTCAAAAATCTTCAACAAAATCCTAGCAAACAAAAACACACACACCAAAAGAAACCCCAAAACTACACACCAATATCTTTTATAAACATGGATTCAAAAATCTTCAACAAAATACTAGCAAATAGAGACCAGTAACACATAACAAAAATTATACACCATGAACAAGAAAGCAACGTTGATTAAACACTCAAAAATCAATTAATATAATATACCATGTTAATAGAGAAAAAACAAAAACTACGGAATCATCTTAATAGATGCTGAATAGGTATTTAATAAAATGCAACACTCTATCATGACAAAATCATTCAACTAACTAGGAACGAAAGAGAAATTCCTCTCTCTGATAAAAGATATATATAAAAACCCCACAATTAACATCATATTTGATGGTGAAAAACAATTAGTTTTATGATGGTATCTAATACATTTGCAAAATACATCTATACTATGGCCCATAAATTCCATCCACGGTGTCTTATCCCATGGAAATATACAATATGTCATATGGACATGCAGAGCTCCAGCACCGTTCCCTAGGAAAAAGGAAATGCATATCCACAGCGGGACTGTTTGAATAACCATGGGACATTCACAGTCACTGCAGGGAACACTGCACAGCCAGGACAGTGAACCAAAGCAACGCAGTTGACTTAAGAGTTGTCTCGGTGAAGTTATTCTGCATGAGAAAGGCAAGATGCAGGAAAAAAATGTAAAAATACATCATTTGAATAAATGACAAATCCTATGTGGGGGGTGGTGTATGTGTATAATGCATGGATATGGAGATGTATGGATGGATATGATCCTAAACATAAACATAAGCACATATGTATGTCATTAGCGAGTTTAGAAAAAAGTATGGAAAAATAGATACTAAATAATAAACAATAGGGCTTACTAGGGGTGCAGCGAGGGGCAGAGTTGGAAAAAGCGAGAAGAAAGAAAAGCAAGCAAACAATAAAACAAAAGATTACCTTTCAAGTTTGGGAGGTTTGCTCTGCTCCTCTCGGAAACAAATCCATGGTAGACTGTTTTCAATAGATTTTCCGGGACACAATTTATTGTTGCAGCCACACTTACTAAAAAGTATGCTCTCACAAAAGAAAACTTATTTAAGAGATGTTGATGGCCAATTGTAATCAGAATTTGAGGCAAGGCTTTATTTATTAATTCATCAAGTGCCTAAGAAAAATGGGGGGGGGATTTAAAAAGGCAAATAAGCAAAGTATTGTTTTTAGATATCATTAGTTTCAGTCCCCTTTTGCATTCCTCACTTAGTTTTGGGTAAAAGAATACAGGGCCAGACATGAGGTACCATAACCAGTTGGTCTATCCAGAGAAACAGCAGTTCCACAGCGCTTCTGCAAGTCCCCACCAACCTGTGGCCTGTGCCTCAGGAGCCCAGCCCTGCCATAGGATGACAGCGAACCAGGACTGAGAGCAAGGGAGGTGACACCTTTAAAACAGAGAACCTGCAAAAGCTCATCAGCCATGCATGCTGGCCACTCTGCTTTAACACAAGTTAGAGCTATGAGGACAGGAATGGGAAGAGGGGGCAGACAAACAAGCTCCCTGCCCAGCTTAGATCTGTGCTCAATCATCAGAACTCCACCCTGGATACGCCCCCAACTCCCTGGTCCCAGGCCTGTACATACATGCTTCCTTGGCAAGACCACAGCCCTGGTAAAAATCCAACAGGGAGCCTTCCTGGGGCACGCACCCCGCAGTTGGAGGAGGCTGGAGAAGATCATGCGGTCACGATCAGTGCTCCCACATTAAGTTCCCAGCCAAACCTCAGTGCTGCCTGGTCACTGCACATTTCCCAGTCCATTCATTCTCACTCTCTTCTAGACAACTATTTTCACGCTCTCCTTGTTTCTAAATTTTCACTCTTCCTCCCCAATGTCCCTCCCTGTTAATGACCTTGCTTTCTCTACATAACTGAGAAAATTGAAGCAAAGTTATGTCCACAGACCCCACAAATGCCACCATCTCTCCAACCAACCCAAGCACCTGCCTCGCCACGCTGCCTTTTTTCCTGCCACTTAAGCCACCGACCCTGTCCCCACTGGTCTACTCAGCCATTCTCCCTACATCATAAGTGTGCCTTTTCTACAGCAAACTACGCAGCCACACAGCCATGCTGTCTTCTCCATCTCAAAAAATGAAAACCCTAAAACCCAACTTTCTCTCCAGCTACTCCCCCAGTCCTTGTTCCTCTTTACAGCACGACCTAAAGAGCTGTCAATATTCTAATTTCTCTCTTTTGATTTGCTTATAGACAGATGCCTTCCCTACACTGAAACCCTCTGGTCAATGTCGCCAGTGGCCTAAAGTTGACTAAGTTCAATGTTCAGCGCTCAGTCCTCCTGTGTCATATTACTTACGATCTAAGACAGCGATTTTCAACCAGTGTGTCACAAGAATTGCTAAGGCATGCAATCCCTGACCATTTAGTCAGGGGCACTGACCTCTTTTCCCTTAGATTGTCAAATTAAAAAGTAACAATGGCCATCTGGTGCTAAAGAATCAAAATTATAGCTACATTTTTTGTCAGATAAGGAAAAAAATATATTTTTTGGTGTGCTGCAGAATTTTAGTAATTGGTTTATGTGTGCCATGATATGAAAAAGGTTGAAAATCACTGATCTTTAAAACATTATCTTACATGCCAATTAAACTGTCACAGGGCTTCAACTCTAAAATTCGTTCTAATTTCAGAGATGTTAAATGTGAAAAAAAATGTATTTTTAGGACTCAGTAAATTACGGTGCTTGATTCATTAGCAACATTTGACACTATTAATCATTCCCTCTTCTGAAAATGCTTCTCTTAGCTTCCAGGCTACCACGCTCCCTGGATTTCTTTCCCACCCTAATGGCCGCTCCTTGTCAGCCTTCCTTGCTGGCTCCTCTCCTTCTCCCCTGCCTCTCAACAGGGCAGCATCTCAGGCTTGGTCCTCTTCTGCCTCCTCACCCCCCTACCTCCCTTAGATGATCTTAATCAGGCTCCTGGTTTTAATGACATCTCTGTACTGATGAAACAAGAGTTTTTCTCTCTAGCTCCAATCTCTCTTCTGAACTCCAGACATATATAATCAATTTCTGACTCAATACCTTCACTTGACTATCTTACAGGTATCTGAAACTGAACATCTCCGAAATTGTATTCCTAGTCCCCCCACCAAACACACACCCACGCTGAGGCACTCAAATGTGAAACTATGAGGGTTGGGAATTTGTCCTGTTGATTGACTACACTAGAACAATGCCGGGGTAGTACACAGTAGGCTCAATGGATTAGCTAACATAAGCCTTTTAAAACGTAACTAGATCAGGCCACACCTCTATTTTAAACCCTCCAGTGGCTCTCTCTTTTTGTTCAGAGTAAGAACCTAATTTACAAAGGCGCTACAAGGTCCTTTGCAAATTGGCACCCTGTTACCTCTCTGACCTCATCTCCTACTGCTCTCCCATCATTCACACAGTTCTAGTAACGCCGGCCAATGTGTTTCTCACCGTGCTGGGCAATCCTGCCCCAGGGCCTTGGCAATCACTGTACCGTCTTCCTAGGTTATTCTTTCTCTGTATTTCATATGACTTCTTTCAAATCTGTTCACAAATATCACCTCAGCGAAGACTAACTCGATCACCCCATTTAAAATCTCAACCCCCAACGTAGCCCCACGTTTCCAGTCCCCTTTATGCACTCCTGGGTTTATTTTCTCCCATAGCATGGTTCGCCCTCTAACATACTATATCATTTACTTATTTATCATGTTTCCCTATATATTTATTACTAGTCTTGCCCACTAACATATAAGCTTCCCAAGGGCTTGGAGTTTGTCTGCATTGTCAATTGATGTGCTTATTTGACAGTACCAGAATAGGCTCTTATTATAGACTTGCTGACTTAATATAAAATGCAGAAGCTGGGGCTGTTTATTCTAGAAAAGAAAGTATTTGCTTTCTGTGAGCTCAAAGGAAAAAAAATTCTCATTGTTTGGGCACATTCGAGGCAATGTTGGCAGCAGAAAGGACTGCTGCTGTTGTCCATTCTCCGTTCTCGACCCCCCTGAAGGGTGAAAATGAACAAGCACTGAAGAGCCAGATTTTGAGCTGCGCTGAGCCTGAGCTGTAACAGGCTGCTGTGCTAGGGGAATGGTTGGATATTCCGGATCTAGGGGAAAACCTGCAGGTTGGTTGGGGGATGGGGAAGAGGAGTTTTCTCTTTTCTTTTCTCTTCACAGCAGCGATTTAATGAGTCTTGACAATTACACACAAACACTTGAGAATCAAAAGAAGATTAATTAGAAATGCTATTTAACACCCCTTTCTCTCACTCTATACCAAAAAAAAAAAAGAAATATAAAATGTAATCTGAAAAGTCTTAAGCAGACTAAGGGTTCTGTTTTAATTAATTAGCTAATAGAAATCAGTTCTCCATTATACTATCAGTTTCTTTTTGTTTAAAAAGAAGTGATAAGGCAGACATTCCTTTTAGATCCCCAACCACCCTTAAAAAAATTGTTTTTAAGATGCTTTGGCATTTATGACTAGAAGGAAATAAATATTCTTAAACCTCCTAAGATCTTCAAACACTAAAATGAAACATGAATATGTATTTATATCTCTCTAATACCAGCTCTTTCATTTCAGGCAGCTTGCTTATAAATTAAACTTTAAAGCAAAAACAATGAATCATCTGAAGCATAATTATATGTAAAGTTTGTGCAATAAAGTGAACAATAACAGAAAAGTAATAAGATTACATTTAATAAAAGATGGATATACTCTTATTAAAATTAGGGAAAATGAAAATAAAGCAATTTTGAAGGCGTGTCTCTCAAAATTATTTAATGAAAGAAAATACCTTACTTAATAAAACAGAATGCTATTTCCTAGCATTTAAAAAATTAAAACAATGTGCGTTTGTCCATGTGCATGAACTGTCACCTGGGTGAACGGGCCCCTCACCTGTCCATCACCCCTTTTAGGAATAGCTGCACTACGGCTCTTGCACTCTAACAACTTACTAGTGGACAGACTGCTGGTAGTCCAGAGATCTTTAAAAACAATCATGTCAAGTTATTTAAATGGTACTAGGTCAAAAGCTTAAATCCCAACCATTTAATTATTGACAAGAGCAAACATATTGAGGTAGGCAGGCTAGCCCTCTCTTTGCAAAAAATGTTGGGGAAATTAGAGGAGCAGCACCTCTATGGTGATAATTGTATTGTATATATAGGATAATGTATATACAGTATTGGTAATATATAAGTGTATCAAAATAACATGCATATACCTTAAATTTATACAATGTGATATGGCAATTACTTCTCAATAAAAAAAATTTAAATACAAGAAGAAAACCTTCCAAGCCATTGACTGAGAGACAGTCTCAGACAGGGGTAAAGGATATGAGTGAAGGCTGGGTTGAACAAATGGGCCATTGCAAAATACGCAAAATTCTTTTCTTACAATCAAGGTCAGCCATTGTTGTGTAGGTAATCAAGACAAACATCAAAGCTAGATACTGGACATGGCTAGATGAACAAACCGAACACATATGTATAATTGAAAAATGTAAGAACAATAACTGATATTTGCCCAGTCTGAACACCAGATCAATGTGCGTCCAATCTTACCTCTGGCCTCAGCATTTTGGTAAGTAGAAGAGCATATTACATAGAGGATTTTCAAAAACAAAGATTATAGCTATCAAACAGGTTGAAATGAGTCAAAAATTTATCCACACTACATCGTCAATGTTTATAAACTACCGATATTGTTACCTGTATATTTTCTTTACTAGTAAGAGGTTTTCCTGAGTCAAATGATTGAAATACCTGTCAACACACAAAATATTAACATTAGAAGCAAAAATATTGAGTGTTCCCTTAAATAAAACTGTTAATGTGTTCTAAGCATATCTTAAATATCATTTTCACTGTCAAAGTACTACATTCTGACTAGTAGTCAGAAAACATAAGACTAATAGACTAATAGTAAAAATCAGAGATAAATCAACTCTTTTAGGTTGTCAATGTTAATATTTTAATATCTTTTTTGATGTATTTTAAAATTTTATGTATGGATCTGTATTCCTTTTCACTAAACATAACCTCATAATTATTTTCCCACCCCAGTATTTGTAAACTTCAGCCTAATAGCTAGGCAATGTTCTAGTCTATGATGCAGCATAATAACCACTTCCCTACTGTTAGACATCGAAGGGGACTACTTCCCACCCTCACCCTGCCATATAGTCTATTTAAATAACACTGGTGATGATTCTGTCTGTATTTCTGATTATCATCTTTGGATAGATCCCTGGAAGCAGAATTACAGGGTCACAAGACAAGAATATATTGAGAAAACTGAAAGGAACTGTCTTAACTTATACTTCTACGCGTGTTGTATGAAAATGCCAGGATTATTGCACTTTTAACAGCATTGAATACTAGCACTTAAAAACATCTTGGCCAGGCCTGGCCAATTAACTCAGTTGGAGCATCGTCCTATAGACAGAAGAAGTCATGGGTTTGATCCCTTGTCAGGATGCATAGGAAAAGACAACCAATCTCTCTCTCTCTCTCTCTCTCTCTCTCTCTGTCCCTTCTGTCCTCTCTCCACAAGCAATGAAAAAATGTCCTTGGGTAAGGATGGATATATGTGTATACGTATATCTTGGCCAGTTTGAGGTTAAATTGTAATACTCTTCAAAATGACTCTTTTTGTGGCTCTTCTTTTTAATGAATTACCTGTCAATATGTTTGGCTCTAAACATTGTATAATGCTACATAAAGAAATACTCAATTTACTTGCCACAGGAGGCTGTTGTCCCACCAAGTAAGGTGCATTTCTCTGGGCACAGGAAGCCCTTTATGGAAAGTGTCCATTCTAGATGCCAATACTGATGCCCTGCTCACATCCCCTCGGTCACCTGGAAGCCACCAGCAGCCTTTGTGGACAGGCAGCTCGCATACCGAATGTATGTTACATCACCTGTGCCTCATTGCTTGAGAGCATTCTGTGGCCTCAAGAACACTCAGGAGAGGCCAGAAGTGCAGGGAGCATCCCATACCCATGAGGGACAGAATCTGTTCCAGTCAGTCTCTCTGAGCGTCCCAAATGCTCACAGCAGGGACCCCTTACTGCTCTGAGGAATGCTGTTCCCCGAGTCTCCATCAGACTTTCCCACTCGCTTGCCATTCTTTCTGGAACCTCCTCCTCAAAATACTATTTGCTTCCAAATCTTTGTCTCAGGATCTGTTTCTGTGGGATCCCTCAACCAAGACATCACATAAAGCTCTTATTGAAAGAAACTGTTGGTGGGGTTTTAATTTTTTTTCCTTTTTTTGAAGATATTCTTTATCTCCTATAATACATAGGAGAATGAACAACTGGACCCAGGGAGAGAGCTTTAGTGATATAATCTGAAGAGAGCTGATGGGTCTTTAGACCGGGTGATGAGAACAGAATCTCATTATGAGTGTAACGTTAAGAGAGGATGCTTTAAAAGCCTGTGAAAAGTCCAATAATAATCTGTACGACTTTTTCAGACATAGCGTGTCCTTGAATTACATTGTTTCATTCAATGTCCTTTTGTTGTAACACTGAGGAGGAAAAAGAAAGCTGATTCCCAGCAGGGGCCACTGTCTGCGTGGAGTTTGCACGTTCTCCCCACATCTGCATGCATCCTCCCCAGGGGCCCCGACTTCCTCCCGCATCGCAAAGATGTGCATGTGGGGTTAACTGTCCCAGTCTAGGTGGGTGTGTGAGTGCACCCTGTGGTGGAAGAGCTTTCTGTCCAGGGTGGGTTCCCACCTGGCCCCTGACCTGCTGGGATAGGCTCCAGCTGCCCATGACCCTGAACTGGAATACGTCCTGTTTGGAAAATCATTGTGTTGTTTTTATTCATCTTTCTTACATGTATGCGAAGCTCACACTTATTTTAATGATTAATATTAGATGTGTTTTGGGTCTTTATTTAGAAGTTGGGTGATGTTTGTTCTTTGTGACCAGAATTACGCCCCAGGAACTTTACTCTTCTTTATATCAATTTTCTTATGATAAAACTGGTTTTGTGATACATTGTTACACTTAGAGTTGCAATTTCTAAGAACATATCAGATGACTTTAATTGACGACTTACTGTACTTCTTTGACATCTGAAATCTGATTCGTTAATTCTCTCTTTAAATAACTAGCTTGCAGCCTAACAACACTGGCGCCTATTATAAGCCCTGAACACATTTCCTCTTTTAATTACACTTTTTAAATTCCCAGTTGTAGCTGTAACGCTGCGAATTAACTTTGAAGATAGAAAATTTGAAGTCACCATCCAACTGGGAGACAATGCACTCACACTTTTGCCTTATGATAACTAGTGGATTAAAATGAAGTTTTCAATTTACCTTTCAATTTTGGCTTCAGATTATTTATTTGTTTCTTCTGGTGAAAGCCATGACCATTCAACAGTCTCTCTTGTTTCTCATTCTAAGCAGCTGGCTTCTTCCTCCTCCTCTCATTCCTGGATTCTAAATGTGGAGTACCCTAAGGGTCCGTTCTCTGTCCCCTGCTTCTTTCATCTCCTTCAGTCCCCAGCTGATTTTATCCAGCTCCATGACTGGAAATCTCTGTGCTAATGCTCCCAAATTTGCCCGAAGCCCCAGCCTCTCCCCTGAATTCCAGACCATACATGCTCTGCACCTGCTGACCCTGCACCTCCACCTGTATGTCTAGCAGAGATCTCACACGTAACCTGTGCCACCCAGGCTGGAGCAGTATTCCCCATCTCAGTTCATAGGAACTTCTTCCTACCAGTTGCTCACATTGAACACTCTGTAGTCATGCTTGATTCCTTTCTCTTATATCCCACACTGAAACCGTCATCCGCAAACGGTGCCAGCTCTACTGTCGCAATACCCAGAAATGAACCACTTTCCACTCCTCCCACTACCCCTGCCCCATCTCATGCAGATTATGTGCAAAGCCTTCTGGCTGGTCTCCCTATTATGCCTATCCACAGTCTAGTCCCCAAACAGCAAGCAAAGTGGTCCTTTAAAATTTAATCCCAAACCCCTCATTCCTCTGCTCAAAGCTCTGCAAGGCTTCCATCTCACTTAGAGTAAGCTCCAGTCCTGGCCACACCCTCTGAGGTCCTCCAAGACCTCGCTCCTGGGTCCCACCCTCTCCCCTCCCTCTTCCTCCTTGTTCCAGCCTTACCTGCCCCCTTGGTGGATCCCACCAGGGCCTTTGCGTTGAAGCTCCTCCTTTTTGGAAGACTTTTCTCACAAATCTTTCACCCTTAAAACTCTCTTATTAGAGAGACTTCCCAAACTACCCTCAGTAAGACAGCCACCTGCCGCTCTGGACACTCTCTCTGTCTTCCGATCTCAGCTGGATTGCCCTCACAGCACATCAGCACCCGACATATATTCATGTGTTTAATATGTTCACTGTTTGTCTCCTCCCTGGACTGCCCAAGAAGAACATGCCTCCAGGACAGCAATAAACCTATTAATCTTCGCACTGCTCTGCCCTTGTGCCTGGAATAGTGCCTGTATTCAATGAGCTCTCAATACACATTTAAATGAATTAATATCTAATTTTAATAACAAAATATAAACCATTTATAATAGGGAGAGCTGTTGACAAAGAAGCAAGCAAAAAATACTAATTTTACTGAAGTAAGAAAATAATTCATGCCACAGAAAATGAACAAAAGAACTGATTCCTCAAAAGACAGATGGATAAATACATGCACACACATGCACACACGCATGCATGAATCCTTTTGCCTACAGAAGGTCCCTCTTAGGATTTTCTGTAGATAACCTCACACTTACCCTATTATAGCAAATTACAATGCTGTAGTGTAGCAGTCAGACTGAGAAATAAGCAGATACATTTTAGGGGAATACATTAAAGTAATGAATGTATCACATATAAAAATAATGTCAGCTTCAGCAAGTAATTTTCAAGACTTACGGCCTATTCCCCAGCTTGTTTTAGGTCCTCCAAATTTGAATCCCATCAGCATGTCCCTGTCTATCAGTCTCACTCCTCACACACTCAGTGTCCCCTGGGACACTGACTCGCTATCTCGTTCTATTTCCTTTATTGCTGCCTACTAGAGTGCAAGTAGTTCTCTAAAACAAGATCATCCAGTGATTCCCAGATCGCCCTGAAAACTAAAGCAGATGAAAGTCATAGTTCACTCTGATTTAAATATAAACACCAGTATTGAGTTTTAAGGATGCCTCAGTTATCTGATTTACAAATGCAAATTAAGCTAGCCAGGTAAAATAATTTCCCAAAGTCAAAAAAGAGTAGACAAAGCTCAGGAATGTCCTCTCTTCATAGAGGTCAAATGAAATTTGAAAAATACATGTTTAACTCTTTGGTATAAAGTATATTAGACAAAAACATCCAAATAAAACATGAGGAGAAACTGTGCTAAGAACATTAATCTGAAAGTATAAGATTAGACCCAAAAGTCTAAGAGGTGGCGGCTGATAGGTGTGTCTACTGAGGCCGTCCACGATAGTTATAATATAGAGCCACAGTCTCACTGTAAAAGTCTACATCAAGACCATACTCCCTGCCCCGCAGGACACCTTCCATTGCAGACAAATGAAACCTTGTGAAAGCCTGGTGACAGCGATTGCCAGGCTAAACAAAGATGGCTGGAGAGCTGGTGACTTGTCACTACATCTCTGTGGACGCACTTCCTGGAACTTAGGAATCTAGCCTTCAAAAGGTAAAGCAATGTCTTTGAATCACATCAACAGGTTTACCTTCACTTTCACAGTAGCTTTAACTCCAGCAGGTATTAAGGAAGGCATGTTTTTTCCATAAAAAATCTGGGACATCTCATGAAAGGCTTCAGAAAAGAAGCTTAAATCTGTAAGGACTTCAATCTTTAAAGGAAAGAAAAAGGTAAGATTTTAAAACAATTTTTATAACATGTTTATTAAATATTACTTTTTAAATACATTTGTCTCTCCTTCCCCCCACCCCCCCACCCCCCCCCCCCCCGGTGAGTCCTTGCTAAATTAAACAATTTTTTAACTTAAAAAAAATTTTAGAGAAAAATCATCAACTGAGATCCAAAATTTGTGCTTAATGTTCATAACATGTTATAAATTAATGTTTAGTAAACATGGGTGATAGAGATGCATGCGTTTGTAAGATAGTTGGCATATGCAATAGACCAAGAGGTTAATAAATAATAGCAGGAAACTATTGAAAACAATGGATGGTTATCAGATGTGGCTACTTCATTTGGAGGCAAACACATAAAATATCATGGGCATGGAAGAGTTAAAAAATAATTGAATGGTGAGCTATGATTTAAAAGAAAAACAAAACAAAAACACTCCTGATGTTCTCTAACACTCTGAGTAGAGTAAAACAAACCAGGAGAGGAACTCCACAACATAGAGACAACTGTTCATTTTCTTATCCATAATTAACAGGCACTGTCAATTTTAAAGACATTAATTAATTGGTAACTATACATTGTGCATGGCTTATTCTTAATATAATCCAGCAGAACTTTCAATCAGGAAATTATAAGAAGAAAAAATTTCTTGATCAAATTCATTCATTCATTCATTTAACGTGTTTATTCAGCCCTTCTTACACATCAAGATCTCTTGGAGTGTGTTCGGCTGAATTTAAGTGATACATAAAGACATGCACAGTCTGAGAAGGGATTGAGGGTACTGACAAAATTGCTATTTTCAAAACTGTGGTCAGGAAGAACTTCCCTGAGGAAAATATCATTAAGAGAAGATTTGGGAATGATGTGAGGGAGAGAGACACAGGAAAAGCTGAGGAGGGGACTTTGAGTACAAAGGTCATGTGGAGGCAGGGCAGTGTGGGGGGCTTGGTGCACTCAGGGACAGCCTGTATAGTGGAAGCTTAGGGAGAGAGGGGACAAAGGCTGGGGAATGGGTGTGAATAGTGGCCTGTACACCAGTGTGGAGGCTTGGGGTTTCATTCTCTGGGTGATAAGTTACAGGAGAGTCTGAAGAGGGCAGGGCCATGACCTCACTTACATTTTGAAAACATCTAGTCAATTCCTAGAAAATAGAGAAAGGTAAATTATAGAAGCAAGGAATGGTATACAAAATTGGATGAAGATTATGAAAATACATATGAAATAGAAAAAGGAAATTCAACTTGTTTTCAACATATATATCCACCTTTCTCTTCCTTTAAGCACAGTCTAAGGAATCTCAAGAGTGTATAAATTTTAAATAAATAAAAAGAAAGTACGTTAGGGGGAGTAAGATGTGACAATAACATGAAAATGAAACATAAAAGGTCAGGAGAATATCTTTAGTGGAGAAAATTTCTTGTCTATTGAGCTGTATACTTTGGTTCTTGCCCAAGACACCTTGGCTCTAATCTCCCCAGTGCCATAAAATAACAAAGCAGGCGTTAGGGAGTCACATGAGCTCCATCAGACTTCTAGATGAACGTCTTTCTCATTGCCCCTTGGAGGAAATGTCTCTTTGTGTCTAGGTTAGGGTGCTCTTCTCTGGTCTTGACTGCCAGATTGCTGTACATGGACTACCTGTAACGGCTGAGGCTGCTTCTGGTTTCAGTTTATCGGGCCAACCAGACCACTCAAAAAAGAAATGGTGATAATAGTGGACATATATTTTCAGAAAGAGCCAACACTGTGAACACAAACAAGCCAGAAGGGAAAAAAAATCTACTCCTAGATCAACCCTTCACTCATACAAATACAGAACTAATGATACCCTTTCCAGGAATGTTAGATATGTTGAGGGTAAAAAATCTTTCAACATGTTGGCACTTTTGAAGTGAAGCCAGACCAGCTGATCGTAAAGCGGTCTTAAAGATTTCCTTGAAAGACACTTGAGCACTTAGAAACTTAACAGCGTGATCTATTGCTATTTGGCTTGTCAAAAAGGCAGCATTGTTTGCTATTTCCTGGCTACGACTATCCTCCCTTCCCACTCACTGACCCCAATTTACTCCAGAAAGGTCGGGTAAACTCTGCTCACACAGGCTGTCATTCCTTTCCTCTGTGCCACGCACTGGTTGGCCCTTTTCACGGCACCTGTTAAAACCCTGGTCAGGTTTTTCAGTCCTTCTATGCCAATAAGATCCCACTTCCATCTCTCTCTGCTCCCAGCACTGTTCCCAGGTATATCTGATCACGCACTTCTCCTGATCAAAATTCTACAACCAATTCCTCCTTCCAACCGATGGCTACAGAACGGAATTCCACAGTTCTTTGCTAGCTTTTGAGCTGCTCTATACAAAAACAGCTGTCAAGTGGCCTGTCAAGTTAACAATCCAATAAAAAAACAGTCACTTCACGAGAACCTTTGTTCGTTCAGTGCCTCTCTGCATCTCCTTCTGACACGTTACTCGTGGTCACTGCAAGCCTTCCACGCTTGCCTCTCATCATAGACCAAAATAAAACCGTCAGCCCAGCCTCCTTATCTCCCCGGCTTCCCCGCCTCCACATAATGTCTCAGTTCAGAACTCAGGACTGGCCCCTGGTTTTGTCCCCATCATGGACCTCTGGTACTTTCATGTTATCTCCTCCTACCTCCTCACCCAAAACCTCCCCTCCAGTCCAGAGAAGGGATTGAGGGTACTGACAAAATTGCTATTTTCAAAACTGTGGTCAGGAAAAAGAACTTCCCTGAGGACAGTATCTTTAAGAAAAGAGTTGGGAGTGATGTGAGGGAGAGAGACACAGGAAAAGCTGCTGAGGGGACTTCAACAAGGGAAGCCTCTCTCTACCACACTACTGTCTGCCAAGAACGTCGTTCCCTCTTCCTCTCTCCTGCAAAGTTAGGTTTGCTCTTTTCAAGCCTAAATCTTATCTACTTTGTGAAACATAGAGGCTCAAAGCCATTTTTCCCCCTTTCGAACTCCTGGGGACAGCGCTCCTCATACTCATTTGGAAATGATCAAGTGGAAAGTGCACACGGTACTGTTGTGTTAAATGTCCTGTCTCTCTCCCTTATATTCATGTTCCTATAAGCAAGGACCATGGGTTGCATATCTTTGATGAGAGTTACTAACATGGCACTCTTATACAAGAGGTACTCAATAAATGGTTCAAAGGTAAAGCAATAAATATTTACCAAGTGTCTTCTAAGTGAGTTCCTGCTAAACACGAAGGAGAGTGTGGAGAGAAGGCATTTGATAAATGTCTATAGATTTTAAATTCAATTCAATAACTAATTACTGAATATCAAGTGTATGAGCTTATGACAAGACATCACACAGGACTAAAAGAGGAGTACATACAGGCCCTGTCATTTAAGAATTTTGTGATCTTGAAGAGAGCACTGTTTTTAAAAAAGAGAGAGAAAAGTTGTATGTGTTGTTTTTTCAAGTGTTACTGAAATTCAAAAGCAAAACTCTTTAAGAGTTCAGGAACTCAGAAATGGTAATCCAGCAATTACCATGGCTGATAACAAACTATTTATTCCCAAATTAAAATACATTATCGTAATAGTCAGCACCAGACGTCTTCTTAGGGAAGGTACTTTATTTGATTAGAAAAAGAATGTGATGGACTATTTGGGTCTGAAAATACAGGCCGTAGGGCAGGCTCTGGATGGAGGGAACAGTGTAAAGGGAATTCTCATTTTCCCCCATTAGAAAACAGGAAAGATTGGGAAGAAGCGCAGAGGGCATTTCCAAACAAGGAGGGAGAGGGCTACGCCCACAGTGTGCTGCCGCCTAGTTGCTCCCAGTTGCAAGAGCTGACCGTGCACATCTTGCCCCAGCTCCGCAGTCAGTAATGCCCGACTGGTAGGCTGAGGTAGGCTCTAGGAGAGCACCGAGTCACGGAAATTTCAAATGCTATAGAATCAGAACTCGTTTTTTAGAGTGAGTTGTGAAACATTTCCCACCACACAGCTATGGGCTGGGAGGCAAAGCATGAGATGTTGGCCAAGAAATATTTTAAGCTCAGAAATGCCAAATACTCTATTTTAAATGGTTTGTTTTGCCTCCTCTTAAGATTTCTTGTGTTCCCAACTTTCAGTAAAGTCCAATATAGAAATAAATGCCTCAGGTAAATATGTTGTGTGTGTGAATGTATGTGTCTCTGTGTGTTATATGGAATAGAGTTGAGCTCCATATTAGAGATGAGGATAGGCAGAACAGGGAGCAAGTTTGCTGAATTTTAAAATGATCCATGTACCAAACAAAATCAGCCAAAGTGGGAGCCTGCAACCACAGGTGACTGGGAGAAGAGGCAGAGAAAATGAGGTGCTAGAGGTTTCTACTCCACATGGGGTTCAAGCCAACTGCACGTGAATCTTGAAGGCAGAGAAACCCAGCTGATTCCTAGGTTCTATAGTTCACTGTAATTTAGTGCCTGTATGTTTTGTTGCTTCAATTTTCTGCACAATTAACAGTGTGGTGAGTGCATTGGGGAGGGAGGTGAGAGAAGGTAGAGGGCGGATAAATGGTAATGGAAAAAATACAATAAAAAAGTAAAAATAAAATAAACATATAAAAAAATTTTAAATTCTTGCAGACAATAATATACATAAAGATCCTTAGCAAAAAAAATCTCAGAAACTGCAGCAAATGGAATCATTAGTCCCCAATCTTTCAGTTAAACCGATTTTCCAAAAGTGGTGGTTTCCAGACTGATTGGTGTTGGGTGAGCCTTGTTACCAGGTAGAACTGTTCTTTGCTTTACTGAGGCCCAAGCACAAAATAGCTAAAACTGTCTAACTGTCTTTCTCATACTTTATTATAATGATGGGCAAGTGTTTTTAATATCCATATACCTTATTATTACCAGCTTATCATTATGAGTATTAGAACAAAATTAGGGGAAAGTGGTGGGGGGTAGGCAGAGACAAATGTATTTGAAAAAATAAAATAAAAAAAGAACAACATTAATTCATGACAATATCTTTAACAGTTCAAGAATATCATATGTCTCAAAAACTTGTAACATACCTTGAGGATTCTTGCTTCTAAATTTCTGACCAAGTCTTGGCAAATTACAGAAACAAAATATTGGTACAACGCAAGGAGAGGCAGAATCTACCAACAGAGAAACACTTTACTTTAAAAAATATTGTATCACGTTAATAACCTAATAATAAAATTTAGACAAATAATGTAGGAGATGTTATGTAAAATAGTGATTTTTTTCCATGCTAGGAAATTATACTGTTTGATGTAAGTAAAATGGTCTCCTAGTATATTCTTCATAATTTTATCAGAACCTTAAAGTGCCATCAGGGAATTACAGTTCCAAGTAGATGCCACTTGGTATACAAACCTTAGGTTTCACATCTTTTTAAAAACTGAGAAGTTAAAATGCAACTAATTATCTTCCTGGAAAAATTAATTCAACATATATGTATAAATTACTGAAGCCCGTGGAAACATTCTAGCAAAAGAGCTTTCACACAAATACAAAATTTAAAGCACAGGAACTCACATCCATGTCCCCTGATACCTCCTATTTATTCATCTCAATGCCAGCTGCTATTTTCCTTCAATTAGAATATCTCTATCAGACAAATAATATTGGTTTGGCCAAAAAGTCCATTTAGTTTTTTCCATAAAAGACACACTTTTCATTTTCACCAATAACTTTATTGATTTGGGTATTTTAAGTATGTCTGCTATCTCCTGTGTGGTGTAACTTTGATTGTTCTTATTTAATGTCTCTATTTGATCACTATCAATTTCAACTAATCTATCTGACTGTGGAGCATCTGGCAAGAAATCTCCAGCATGAAACTTCGTGGACCACTTTTGACATTGTTCAATCAGTCACTGCACCTTTTCCATACACTGTACACATTTTTTTCTTCATTTCAGTTGTGTTTATACCTTTCTGGGAATAATAAAGCATAATATGCTGAAAATGTTGCATATTTTCTTCCATCTTCAGTATTAAAATGGCTACACAGAAATTCACAAATTTTGATGTTTTTTTCAATGTACGCTGATATGACAGCTGTCACAGTACAATTTAACAAAATTGTTTTGAATGAAGTTAAAGACAACTAAGTGCTACTAGAGCCATCTTATGGGGGGGAGGGGAATGCACAAACTTTTTGACCAACCCAATATTCATAACAAGCCTAATATGTGTCAGGTACTGTTGAGTAAGGAAAAAAAAAACACCCTAAAATGTCACTGCCTTCACAGAGCACATAGTCTCCTGATTAAAACCCAAGTTTACTGCTCACATAATATTTTTATTTTCCTGCAATTAACCCCAAAGTTCAACTCTTCTTGAAATTTCACAGACATAAGTGAAGGCTTACAGACTATCAATGTTTCAATTGACTTAGCCACTCAGTGCAGCCAGAGACAGGTGATGAGCGGAAAATTGTGCACTTTGGAACAGGTCCTCCTGATCTCAACTCAAAACTGAAGCTCACTGTTCCTACAACTGGGTACTGCCCTACTAAAGGGAGGTGGAGCAAGGAGGACTGAGATGCCCACTAATTAGCAAACCATTTCCCATGATTCCACAGCAATTCATCCCAAAGTAAATTTTATATATGACAGTAGCTTTCTTAGCTACCAGGTTTTTTTCTGGACAGCAGTGTAATATAAAATGGGAACTGTTTTAATCCTGCAAGTTCAGCTAAGAAGACTGTCAGCCAATTGGCACCTGCTAATAGCAACAGTTTTAAAAAGGATTAGAATTGATCATAAATGTTTCAAACATTATACATTTTTCTACAATTATGCACCACAAACATAACACAATACTTTTTTTCTACAGTTAATGCAGCGTAAAACAATGAGTTGGCTATTACCTTTGAGATGTTCTTTTGTTTAGTGAGAAATAAAAACACCATTTTATTGCTGCCATTTGCTCAATTATTCAGAAAAATGTTCTCAATTTCTTAAGCTTCAGAGGAAAAAAGTCTCATTTCTTGTCCAGTGCAGTCATATGTATTATATACGAATATGACTAGGCAGTTAAATGCTGCCCAGGGGATAGAACTATTTTCTTTTTTTTTTAATTTTCTAAATCCAGAAATGAATCCCCTCAACAATGAAAGGAGCACCACTTTGTTATTTTTTTCTAATAAACAATTTCTTGCCAAATCTGCCAAGTGTTAAAAGCATTTATCAACCTCTACACTTTTAACATGTGGCTTTATAATTTAACAACTCATATCAGGGAGAAATAAATCTTTTCAATATAAGGAAAGACTGTGAATTTAGAACAAGAGAATAGAAAACAATATATAAGAAAAGGAAGTAAATATAAAAATTATGCAGGGAAAGAAGCAGAGAGACAGCACAGATACTAAGAAGCAAACAGGGAAACAAGATATGTGAGAGTAGAGGAAATAGCAGATAGGAGGAAAATATAAAATGACCAAGTTAAAGCATCCTAACTTGTTTTAAAAATGCAATCAACTTCAAATTCATGATACATATGTTGTGGTTCATTTACACAAAGGAAAAAAAATAAAGAGTTGTACTGTATTTTCAATTTCCTGGGATACTAGTAGTGTTTGTCTTTTATTTAGGATGCACCCTTAATAGAGAAAAGATGCAAAGATAAATATTTTTCAATAAATAAATAGTCTCATAGTTTTGGTATTGATATGACCTGCACGACAACTCAGAGAGTGACATGTGCACTAGATTCCTCTGTATGAGGCCAGTGAAACGTTCTAATCAATTTCACCAAATGTCTTAAAGAAAAAAAGGTAAAATAGAGTAAAAACAGGATAAAATCAAATAGTGCTTTTGGACCCAAAATGCCATGTAAACAATGATATAAAAAAAATCTTACTTAGTATATTTTATTTTGAGGTATAGGTAAGACTCTTGAATAAAGAGTTTAAAAGTTAAACAAGAACTGACAAAACAGTAACAAATTTTGAAAAGTATAAGGTAAGTGGAGCAAAAAAAAATATTACAGTGAATTAAGATTCATTGATTTTACCAATTACTTACTATTATATTTTGCTTAGCAAAGTGCAGTTCGCGAATAACGTAATACAGGCTTGCCACTACTGAGCAAATGTCAGCCCTGTGCACATCAGAGAAGAGCTCGATGCCTGGGAGAAGCTGAGTGATTTCATACTGAGCATAGCAACGCTCAGCTTTGGGATGCGGAAGTGTGGTTCTAAGCAAGCCCTGAAAATGAGAAAAGGTGAAACCAAGAGCTATAAATTACCTTTGCAATACTGACACAGAAAGGTAAGTACATGTAGTACTTCCTAAAGTGCTTAGCACATGCCTAGCCCACTCTACCCTGTAATAAACAATACTCACCATTAATATCATCATCATCATCATAGGTTCCAAATGTTATCATACAAGATGTGCCTTTTAAATTCCAAGTTATTGGATAACCATTTTCAGGAGAAATTACATTATATCAAAGTATCTGTTGCAAGTCAATTTTGTGTTGGATACTATTGGTAAATTCTTTGTTAACCACTATCTAACTTAATCGTCATTTAAGCGACCCATACAAGGATTATTATCCCACCAATGACATAATTGAGATTTAAACAACTTAGCCAATGGTGGCAGGGAGAAGATTCAAAAGTCATCTATTTCTCTCAAAAAACTATCAGCCTATAGGTACAGGAGATGACTTACTTCAGAAGTATAAATCAAGGAGAGCTAATACTGAATCTTAAGTGAATCAATTGAAAAGGTGGTTATTTTAATTTGACCAATATTTCTTAAGTAATTTATATGACCAACATTGTACTAGATCTAGAGAAACAAGATGAACACACAAAAATCAAATTTTACATTTAGCACTGCTTCTTATATTATCTTTAAAAAATTAAAATTCCTTGATGATAAATGCATTTAAAATTATTTTAATGTGAACATCAGAAAGAATTTCATCAGATTGTTCATTAAAGTTATAAGGTATCTTACTCTAAAATGCTAGGCAGTTGTTTAAATTTTTTGTTTCACAAATTTGTTTCAAAATCATAAAAAGAATTAACAGGTTTTTAAAAATAAATCCTACCACCTAATTTTTTTAGGTATAGTATTCCTAAGAAATTATGTCTACATTAAGCAAAAAGTGACATATATTTTTAAAATACAGCTGACTCTTGAACAACATGGGTTTGAACTACAAAGGTCCACTTATACACAGATTTTTTTCATTAGTATCTCTGCTCTTTTTGATTTGCAGTTGGGAGTCTATGTACTCTGATTTCTGCCATTTTAATAGTGACCTCGCCCATTTGTTGACTTAACTATCTGTGGGAGATCCTGGAACCAACCTCCCACAGATACCGGGCGGCAACCAAGTTCTGGGGAAGTAAGAAGTTATATGTACATTCTCAACTATGTGGGGGTCGGCATGCCCTCAATCCTTTTGCTGTTCAAGGGTCCACTGCACTTATTTTCTAAAACACATACTGCCTTATTTTCAAGAACAAGGAATGGAGTATATGAAGGATGCAATATGCAAAATCAGAATCAGATCATTATTCACTTTATACCCTTGCCTCTTCCCCCTCTTCCCTTTGAAGTTCAGGCAAGAGGTGAATAGAACATGAGAAAATTGAAAAGCCTGCCTTACATTCAGAGAAAACTTTCCCAAAGTTCTTCTCTACCCAGATTTCATAAGATATCAGACCCTCCTGATACACAGAACAAGGATGTCCATATTTCAAAGTAAACAGAACCTTTAGTACATTGCCAAGCCCCTGGTGAGATTCCTGAATCTAAAAATGTCTTGTATTTCACATAAAAGCTCCTTTCTTCTTCAGGAAAGTCAAACCCAAATCCTAAGAACTGCAAACACTCTACATATTTCTGTAGTCTTCAAATTGTTTCTCGTTTTCACTCCATTGTATACTTTATATCATGCAACTGAGCAAAACTTTATTTGGAGATGAGGTAATCTAAAGGAACCACCTGGAATCAAACAGACTGACTTTGCTGTTCAATCGCAACATGACCTTACTAACGACAGGTGACTCGGTTTCCTTATCTGTAAAACACCTTCTTCTATATTCTCAAGGAGAAAACTGACTCCGCTGGATACTAAAGGTGAAAGCGCCACATGGGGTTCAGCCAGAGAAGGAAAGATGGGCTTACGATATTTAATCAGCGTTCATGCTGTTTTCCTATCTGTATGTTTTATAAATATGATAAACTACTGCGCTTCACTGACTGAACGGTCACGCTACTATGGAAGGATAAATATAAAGTATTACCTGAAAGAGTAACGCAGACAAAATGCAACAGTCTGATCTCTTCTCAACATCAAACTCCTTAATAAATCTAAATAAGTATAAGAAAAAAACTGATTCATAGGCAATTTTTGAAAAATGTTTTTATATAAATACATCTCTAATACTCACAGACTTTCCAAAATTAAAATAGTCTGTTATTCTAAAAGTGCTACATACTCATGTAAGATCTAGAACATTAAGAACCATAAAAAATAAAATAAAGCAATCACTTATAATCCTACCACCTAAACATGATTAGTGGGAACCTTTTGGCCAATTTCCTTCTAGACTTTTTCCTAGTTATACACACATATTAAGACTAGACAATTATGCAATATATATTACTTTACAAACAATTGTCCCATTCGTGGACATAATGAGCTACATCATTACTTTACAGAACTTAAATATTTTTATCATATGAATATACCATAATACAAAAATATTCATCGCCACTTTGATTTTTTCCAATGCTGAGATAAACGTTTTTGTACCTACATTTTTGAGCACTTGTCCTATTAGATCTACTAGATAAATCCCTAGAGATGGAATTTTTGGGGAAAAGGAGATGCACAGTTTTACATTTTTAATGAGTATGGTTAAATAACTCCCTGCCAAAAGATTGAAATGTTGTGTGTTCTAAGTATATTATGGACACATTGGTGCTATTAAGTCTCTCCACCAAAGATAATGTAATGTCTCTGAATTTACTGTCTCATTTTAAGTCTGTTAAAAGACTTTGAGTTTCTCCTTAAGTGAGTCTTTAAATTCACATATATAACTATAAACCATACTACCTTCTTCTAAATCTTATTTAGATAAAACCAGTTGGCTTAACTATATTAACTACATTAATTGTCTAAGTTCACTTCTCTATGTGAATATTCAAGTGTGGCTTTTTGCCCCTCTGAACAGCAAGGAGGTGAGTTTCTTCTACTCAGTGAATCTCTGAGAACAGCCAAGCTCCCTGTAGTATCACATATCCTGTGGAAGTCAGACTTCCAGTGGGACAACTGGGAAATGACTTTCTGTTGGTTGAAAATCAGTAGATAATAACTTTGGAGTCCCAGAGAAGCGGCGGTGCCCAACGGCAGGAATGCTATAGCAGTCCTTTTTCAAGCTGTGAACCTGTCTCAACATTTCCATTCTCTGCTGCCAGGCTCTGTTAAGTCATAGCTCAGACTTGCGTGGGGATTGTGTACGTGCATGTGTGTGTGTTTCCCAGGAGTGCAAAACAATCAAACTTGACAAACTTTTAAAAATTATTTACTGTTTAATAATTATAAAGGAGATAATTTCTTATGTCCCTTGCCCAGGGATGTTAATTTTCTGAAAACAATGTGATTAGTAACTAATTCTTTTTAAATATTTGCTCTACAGCTCAAAATACTACACAGGTTTTCCCCCGCCACACCACACCTTTAGGTAAGCTATAAATGTAACATAACTGGGGAAGGAAACCTGTACCTCTAACCCTCCATTCTTTGATTTTTTAAATATGGAGCACATCATGAATTTGTGTGTCCTCCTTGTACAGGGCCCACGCCAAGCTTCTCTATGCCATTCCAATTTTAGTCTCTGTGCTGCCGAAGTGAGCGCTAGTCCCTGTGTACTTTTTAAATTTCTCACATTAATCAAACAACAGTTAAGATATTTGTGAGCGCTGACTAGGTACAAGGCATTGTAAGAGACTTTCACATAGGTTATGTGTGATAGCCTGAATAATGGTCCCCACAGCCTAAAATGTCCACATCCTAACTCCCAAAACCTATGAACATGTTATGTCATATGACAAAAGCAATTTAAAAAAGACTTTGCCTATGTGATTAAATTGAGCCACAAGATAGTTATCCTGGATTATTTAGGTTGGTTCAATGTAATCCCAGTGGTCCTTATAAGAGAAAGGCAGGAAGGTAAGAGAAGATTTGAGGATGGGAAGAGAGGGGAGAGAGAGAGAGATTGATTGGAAGATAAGAGGCTGTTGGTCTGGAAGACAGAAGATGAACGTGGGCTAAGGAAGGCCGATGGCTTCAAGAATCTGCAAAAGCCAAGCAAACAGGTTTTCCCATAGAAACTGTGGTGGGGGGAACACAGACCTGCCAACACATTGATTTTAGGACTTCAGACCTCCAGAAGTGTAAGATAGTAAGTCTGTGTTTAAGCAGCAGTAGGGAATTAATACCCAATGTGTTATAGATTAAATTAGGTGACATTCTGAGGGTATTGAGGTGTAGGACTTTAATATGAAATTGGTGTGGGTCCTTAAAGAGGTAATTAAATTAAAAAGTGGTCACAAGGCGGGACATAACCTGACATGACTGATGCCCTCATAAGAAGAGGAGACTAGGACACGGATGTATATTCAGGAAGACAACCACCCACAGGGGCGAGGAGAGAGACCTCCGAGGAAACTAACCCTGCGTACATCTTGAATTCAGACTTTTAGCCCCTAGAATAGTCTGAAATGTTTCTGTAGTTTCTGCCACCCAGTCTTCAGCACTTTGCTCTGGCAAACTAATCATGCGTCATGTGACTCTCACCACCAAGGTTTGCAGATGAGGACACTGAGGCTCAGAGAAGACGAACAGCTTGCCAAGGGTCACAGAGTTGATAGGAAGCTCTTGAATGAGGCCCGAGCTGGCCTGCCTCCACACTGCTATTCTTGCTCCCATGACAAATGTTCATTCACTCATTCATTCAACAAGCAGTCACTTAATGCCAACTCCATGCAAGGCTCTCAGGATATACCCGTGAAGAAAGCAAAGGTATGTGTCCATGTGGCACTTACATTCCGGAGGGGGAGGTATTATGGGAAGAGGAGAGCTCCATAAACAATAAACATCACAATTAAGTAGATAGTGTGGGCCTCTATGATGTGGACACAGGTGCAAGAATCCAGTGTGTGTGAGGCATGGCTCGCTATGTGGCACAGGTGGGTACCCCACAAAGGGAAGCTAGTAGCTATTATGCCGATCATTCCATCATCACACTCACTGGGCTATCTTTGCAGATATGACCGCTCCTTGCAAACAGCCCCAAATGCCAACTCTGGACAGAAACTCCTCACTGTAGTCCTTGTAACCTGGAGGTGAAGAGCCGTTGGTGGCGCTGGTGAGCGAGGCGCCAAACTCTTTCCATGTATGCAGCACATCTTGTTTTCTGAATATGTCATCAAGAGCTTGACACCAGCACTTAAAAGCAGCCCTAGAACAGAAACAAAGCTTCAAGCAGTCTGTTCTCCGAGACCTGTATCATCAAATCTTTCCAAAAGGGAAAGTGAATGCACTGAGGAAACATTTTAATTAACATCTATACCACTTGTGTATTATGTACGCGTAACCACTTCTCTCAGGTAGCATTTGATAAATCAAATGTAGCAATGTAATATTATTGAAGAACTAGAAATTATGAAAAATAAAATTTTTCACAATAATTTAAAAAAAATTTTCAAACAAAGTCTTCCCTCATTTAGAAGACTCCTAAAAAATTCTACCTTTTCTTTCCTGCGAAGACAAGAAGACTTCCAAGTTGATGCAATGCCTGAACTTTAAGACTTCTTTGATTGCTGGCTTGAAGAACATCTATATTTTAATCAAGCAAAAGAATAAATATCAGTTCCTGAAAAATATTTCCTTTATGTCTGCAAAAATATTTTAAACTGCATTATTCCTTAACTGTGTACATAAGCAAACTACTAGTGTCTTCAAGTACCACGTTTTATATACAGAGAATAAACGATGTTCTATTTGAACATAGTGGAGTGGGAGATCGGGTCTAAGAACATGGAGAAAGTGAGATAAGAGTCAGGAAGATAGAAATGGTTGAGAAGAGAAGTGCAGAGAAGGCATGCAAGGTAGACAGGGCTGGCCCCATATGGAAAACACATGTGGCTGGAGTATGGTTTTCCTGGGAAGATAAGGAAGGAGGAGTGGGTAAGATTAGAGGCATCTGGATGGCTTGTGAAAAAAATGTGGTCATTATTCTATACTTCATGGGAAGCCTTGAAGTGTTTGTTTTTGAGCAGGGATGTGACAAGATTATAGCATATCGGATGCTTCCTTTTACCCAAATGCAAAAACAAAAACAAAAACAAAAAGCCCACAAATCTTTAACATCACCTGAATTTGGGGAGTGGGGGTTTAAGGGGTTCTGATGAATGCATGCATTCAAGGATGTGTAGCCAAAATATCCAGACAACATAGCAATGGTTTCTAATGAGGGCTGTTCTGCCCCCTACAGGTATTTTAGAAATCTCACAATGGGGCACCCGGTATTTGAAAGGTGAAGACCAGAAACACAGGATGGTCTGGGACGCACAGAACCTTTCCCCACAGTGAAGAAAAAGGTGAGAAACCTATTTACAATGAGCTGAGTCTAACATCTAACCTCATTTTACACATAAAAAGGGTATATTTCCAAGTTACCAAAATGTTCTGAATTTGCCAGAAGTGCAACCATCCTTTTTTGTTGTTGTTCAGGACTGTACCTACATTTACTTGCTATTTTAGAAAATTATGTCACCAAAATTAACAGTGCTGATGCTCTGTGTCACCAGTACTAGAAAGGAGCCGCTCTGCATCCACAGCTGCGACATTCGTGGTGCTCCTACACACAGCGCCACTGCTTCACTGGCCTTCTGCTGCTTGAGCCATACATGCCAACAACAGAGTCTTTTCTAACGAAGTGACTTGATTTATCCTGTATTTTGTTTATAGCTTCACATTGATTGGGGGGGGGGCGGGTGAGACAATACATGTAGAAAGAATATATTAAATATAAATTACATTTCAGAGAGAAAAGGGGGATTTACAAAAGGTCTGCTCTAAAAAAGGGAGATGGTGGGTCCACAGCATGGGTTGAGTATATGCTGCTGAGTGTGTAAAGGCCAGATCAAGTAGAGGGACAAAGAAAATGAAATCAGCTGGGGCAGAGCAAAGCACTGCGCAGTGGCCACATCCCGGCAGGCAGTTAAGGGGGCTGGGCGAGGGTGGCCTGGGGGCCCGCAGGTGGCAGCCAGGCTGAGGGAAGTGGGGAAGGGGCGGCGCTGGGAGCCTCTTGCCTCAACACTTCTCTGTCGGGCATAACAAATAGATTCTATTTCAGGCTCTTTCTTCCTATTTTTAAAAATAGCATTTCAGGACCAAATGCAATCTCCAACCGTAATGCAGGTGATCGTACTGAAAATAAATACATAATGAATAAGTCTTACCAATAGTTTTGTAAAATGAAGAAATTACGAGTCCAAGTTGTGAATAGGGAAGTTTGCTTTTCTCCACCGAACTAAAAACTCTGAAGTGCTCCTGAGAGAGGTCAGGGGGCGCCGGCATGTGCATCTCTTCTATCCCCAGGGAAAACTCCACCTTTCCAGGAGTCAATTTTGAAGTGTTTATTCCTCCTTTGGCTCCTAGTCATGAAAAATAATTTGTTTTTAATTAAAATGGAAAAAAGAAGGGAAATTGATGGTGAAGAAAAAGGTAGTAGAAATGGAAAGTGAAAAGAAAGGAAATATTTTATGTGTAGCTGAGATATACTTGCAGTTGTGTTTCTTTAAACTTACTACCTAGAATCATTTCTGAGGAGCCCAGGTGTGTGTGGATGGGCTCCAGTACTCAGTCCCCTGAAATGTGAATGTCTGAGATAATGCTTTGCATCCCCTGGGGTTTAGTGGAAGTTACACCACTTGCTTTGCCCTTTTTAAAGAGCTTCCAACAGGAAGATGTTAGTTTGCCTCTGGGGCAGACAGCTCTGCCCCACGTGTAGGTAGTTCTGACCTGAGGGGGCAAAAATGGGAAAGTGCTGTCTCTTTTTAAGATCAGAGAGCATACAAGGAAAAAAAGGGAAAATATTCTAGTGGGGAGTAGCCAACAGAGAGAGAGGAGGACAGGGATAAACTGCTGGGAATATTCTGGGGCGCATGTTACACGCTGTTGAGGTGCTTAACTCCTGGTGACCCTGTGCATGAATGATGCCCACAGTGTCCTGTCCTCAGTGGCCCAGCTTCGCATGCCTGTGGCGTCTTTTAGGGAGTCAATTAGTCTCCTATTTGGTCTCCTCTTTTCCTTCTGTCTATTTTTTCCAGCATTGTTGCCTTTTCCAGTGAACCCTGCCTGCTCATATGTGCTCAAAGCAGAACACCTTTGTTTTGGTTTTTTTTTTTTTTTTTTTTTGGTACGTCCAGCAATGTTTTGGATTTAATTTACTTTAGGACGCTCTTTTTGTCTTCCTGGTGGTCCAGGGTATCCATAGAGCTCTCCTCCAGCACCATATTTCAAATGAATATTTGATTCATATTTCAAAGAATATTTTGGTACCAGGGGAGATTCAGAGTTAGTTGATGTAAACCACTCTCAGGGACCTTATTTCCTTTCCTCATTCCAGCCCTTAACCACGGTCAGTGTATGCCATGAGTGAAAGAACTTTAAACATGGTATGGAGAGCTCATTTAACGTAAGGTGAGTCTGTGGACCATACAACCAAAACCTATGGGTGCTTATCATAAGTTTTTGCAAGGGGCAGCAACAACAAAAACATGCATACATATATATACGTATCTAGAAACATAAATAAAACTTTGGTCAGTGCTTGTAAAAAAGAATTGATTAGATTTCTAAAAGATCAGTTCAGTGGATATTAGCATCTTAGGCTAAGTTTCAATCTATTTTTATTAACTTTAAAATAAAATTATTGAATATTTTAAGTTTGCTCTTTATTTTTTATTATGCTGATAAATTTGAACAGCAAGAATCATAAACATAAATTAGGATTTAAAAAAATTTTAAATAACCTAAATATAGATATACTTGACTATATTCTTCCTTGAGGTTACCACTTAATCACTCAAAGCCCTGCTCTCATTGTGTTCACAGGTCGATAGATGCTGAGGAGGGAGAAACACAAAAACGTAATGTAACCAATGATAGTGAATAAACACCTTGTTTCAGGCTAAAAAAAACCCCAAAACTCTTAAGATAAAAATCTATGTCATTAACAAGAAAATCTTATTGGTGCTAATAATAAAACACATCCATTTCTTTGACATTGATGAAGTAGTGTTTTGGTAAAAGGTTCTAGTTAATTCAGTATGAATCGATTCATCTACTTAGGAAAATTAAACAAGACTAGCACCATACTTGCAAAGAAAACAGTAAGAACATAGATGTATAGAGTCAAAAAATTAACAAATATTGTATTTGTATTCACTTTACACAGGGAGTATGGCAGTTTCCCAGAAGGCGTAGAAGCAAATGAGTGAGACGGTGCTTGGTTGGAACACAGTGAGAGAGCGTGATGACGCGACCCTCAAGGCAGGAAGAAAGCGAAAGGCAGCAGTGAGTGGCGTCAGTGGGGAAAGGAGGCGCCTCTGGCTGGCGATGGCAGGTGCGCAGGGTGGCACCCCCACCTAAATAAGGGCTAAGGCGTACAGAGCACATATTGTTTTGTACCTTGTGTCTGTGCAAGAAATAATGAAAGCAACTTCCTGCTGTGTCGGATTGCTCTGTTATGATATTTGGATTTTTCCAAAGTCTCTCTAAAACATCTCAAAGTATCTGTTACATCCACGGGCACACAGAGGAGCTCTTTGGCACGGCTGTATTCTGAAATGCAAAAGAAGAGTAAGGCTGGGGATGAAATGCTGCAGCAAGCCAAGTAGTAGCAAAAAACTCTGAACCAGAGTTTCTTGTTCCCAAACTAAAGCTGCTAAATTCAAAACCCCAAGGTATGTAGCAGGGTATTTCAACATTCAGATCTTTTTCTTTTTTTTCTTTTTCTTTCTTTTTTTTTTTTTTTTTTTTGGTATATTTGGAAGTTCTTTTTTTTAAAAAAAAAAAGTGAAAACTTATAAAACTTTTGGTTCTTATGAAATGCAAAGAAAATAAAAACTTTAGACCTTGCCAATTTTCCTTATGAAGCCTCCTACTTTATTCTTGCTGAACATAAAAGATAAAATAGCTTCCTCCTTTTCAGCAGCCTCTTCAAAGCAGGGGTGCCTTGGGAAAGAGAAGAAAGGAGGAAACAAAAAAAGCTTGAAGATGGGCAACACCTCTCTTAAGAAAAGATGGTTTCTAATATTGGAGGATGCAGAGGAAAGAAAGATGGCACCATAAGTGGGTATGAAACTAACAAACAGTCCTGAACAAATGGCTGAAGGAGAGAGTTGCTGCAAGGTCTCTGGAGACCAAGTGACCATGCAAGAATCAGGCTGCAGATCTGCAGCTCCCAGCATGAAGCAGGCAGACAAAAACAAGAAATACAGGCTCCAGATGGAGTAACAAAGGAATTTCCTTCTTCAACAAGTTGAGCGGGTTGAATACCCCATGTGAAATCTGAGGTCTTGATAATACAGCAACTTTTAGGGAATGGAGCTACAAGAGGTTAAGAGGCAAGACCTTTGCCCTCCTGAGTTCACAGTCTAGCAGGAGAAATGCAGCATTCTGTCACCGGTGTATTCAAGTCGCTAGTGCAGTGTCTGCTTAATGCTAACAGGAAGAAAAGATAGAGATCAGAAAAGGGAGGAAAGGTTGAGCTAGAAAGACCTCCTGGGAGAGATGGTAGGCCAGCTGTGACTTAAAGGATAGGAAAGATTTGATTAGGAAGAAAAAGACAAGGGGTTTTAGATTATCAGAAGAAGAAGAACTGAACTTGACTGAGCTCTGCCACTATCTCAGGGACTATTCCAAATAAATTAGTCCGCTGAACCCTAGAAGCAACTGTAAGAGGCAGGTACCAATTATATCCTCATTTTGCAGACGAGGAAAAGAAGGCATAGAGAAGTCTAGTAGCTTCCTCCTGTTACAGAACTAGTTTGTGCAAGAAGTACGGCAGCGGCAGTGAGGGTGGCGATTTGGGCACAGTGAGGTGACATGGCTGGTCCTGTGGAACGAAGAAGGGTTCGTTTGCCAGGGGCTGAAGCCCTTGCTGAGCAAGTGGTCTTCACCCTCTTTCATGGGCTGCTGAGCAAGGGTTGTGAGCAGGGTCCCGACACAAAGGAAGTGGCGCCCAGCCAACAGCTGCCGTGCAAAGCAGACTCTTAAAGAAGGAGGTGGTGTCTGAGAGACGACAACATTGTGTCATTTGAACCTAAGGTAGGGAAGTTTCCATTGTTGAAGCAATAGAAGAGTGGTTAATTGGCTATGTGGGGAAAAAAAGAAAGGGGGTGGGAATTCTCTATTCCCCATCCTTTCAAGGCCAGTGACCTTGCTTTTTATCTCACTTGAAAAAAATGGAAGCAATCTAAAGGGCTTTCCCACAAGCCCCCACCAGCACACCCACCCAGCCCCCAGGGCCCACGCCTCTCCACACCTCAAGAGCATCACACCAGCAGTTCTCTCTCCGAATCAACAACTGTTTCCTTCTTACTGAACCTTTCCCAGCAGCACATTTTACTGTTTATTCCCTATCTTAAAAAATTTAAAAATTTTACGTGCATTGCAGCATTATTTACAAAAGGCAAGTCAGAGAAACAACTGAAGTGTCCACTGACGAATGACTAGAGAAAGAAAATGTGGTGTGTATATAGAATGAAATAAAAAAGAAGGAAATCCTGCCATTTGTGACCACATGGATGGACTTTGAGGGCATTATGCTAAGTGAAATAAGTCAGACAAAGAAAGACAATTACTGCGTGACCGCACAGGTGGAATCTAAATAAACTGAATGCATAGATGCAATACCTAGGATAGATTGGTAGTTGCCAGAGGTGAGGTGGGATGGGCAAAATGGGCGAAGAAGGTCAAGGGGTAAAACGTCCAGTTATAAGATAAATAAGCCCTGGGGCTGTAATGTTCAGCATGGTGACTATATTTAAATTTCTTCTAAAAAAGAAAAGAAAAAGAAAAAAATAATTAAAAAATAAATAAAAAGCCTTTCTCTTCACTCTACTTTCCCCTCAAGGTACCATCTTATTTCTCTGCTCCATTTTACAAAAAAACTCATCAAAAAGTCCTGTATTCATTGCTTCTCACTTTCTCTTGAACCCACTTAAGTCACATTCCCCCTGCCCCTTCCCATGATTCCACCCCAGGATCTATATGTGGCTAAATGTGATGTTCAGCTTTTAGAATACTTCAATTTTCAGCAGCACTGGACTCAATTAGTAATTCCATCCTCTGAAATACATCCTTCACTTGGCTTACAGGTCCTTTTCCAACTTCACTGGCCACTCCTCAGTCCCCTTTGCTAATCTGTCCTCATCAACCCAATCTCTTAATATTGAAAAACCTCAGGGTTCTAATCTTAGGCTGCCTCTCTTTCCTTCTTAATTTATACTCACCCCCTTGATAATCTCATTTCGTTTCTTGGCTTTAAATATCACTCATATGCTAGTGGCTCCCAAATTCATATCTCTGGTCCCAACTCCCTTGAAGTCCAGACTCGTCTATCAAATGATCAATCTACTGCACTGTGCATTCAATAGGCATCTCAAAACTTAACAGGTCCCCAAGTGATTTCCTAGTCTTTCCCCCCTAAACCAGCTTCTCCCATAAGTCTTTCCCTATTTTAGGCCCAAAACTAGAACCCTCCTTGACTTCTCTTCTTCTCTCATGCTCCCAATCAAATTCACAGCAAATCCTATAGGGCCCCCCTCTAAGAAAATATCCAGAGTGCCACCATATCTCACCAGCTGCACCCTCCACATCACTTCCACTATGTTCCAAGACCTCACCATCTTTTAAATTACTGCAATCGCCCTGGTAACCAGTCTCCCTATCTCCACCCTTGAACTCTCAACATAGCAAGCAGGGGGCTCCTTTGAAAGCATTAGCATTAGTCATCTCTCATGTCACTCCTCTGCCCAAGACCCTCCATTGGCTTCCCTGTCACCTAGAGCAAACACCACAGCCCCAGAAGCAGCTTGTAAGGCCTGACATGAGCTGGCTCCCCATAACTGCTCTGATACCTTCTCTCATATTCTCCCCGTCCCTCCGACCCAGGCATGCTGGTATGCGCTCCACTGGGCCAGGCTGATCATCATTTCTGCCCTTTCAGGTAAGATTCTCCCCTGATCTTAGAGCACTCAAGAAAAAAAAAATTTGCTAGATAGCACTGATCATGGGAAGAAAGACACTTAATTCTAACTAATTGTGATAGTGTGGTAATTTTTAGATGATCCTGCATACTCATTGTAGGTTTCACCTTGAGTCTTATCATGAAAACTTTGGCATCTAGCTTAGAGCTCTTTATAAGACTCTAGGACCTCTTGAGCAATATTTTGGCCCATGCCTTTGGGCTTATTGGGCAAATTTTTAGGATGTTGAATTTTTTTTCAATGTCCTGAACTTGATCATTAGCATGTTTATAAGCACAGTGCATCTTGTGCATGACACCATGACATGTCTGCAAGAGGGCATCCACTCTGCCCCGGCCACGCTGCTCCCTCAACTCCCCTCTCCGCCAAGCCTGCGTGGTCCTGCGCCGCCCCCCCTACCTCCCACCACCACCCTTATGCACAACAACCTGAGGATTATAGATTCCTGTCCTCTTTTTCTTGCAAGAATCCGTGAGCTTGGATTTTATCTGTTTCTCCATAGAGGATGAGATTAGGGAAAGAAGCCAGCAAAGGAAAAAGAGGAAGCTGGAAGCCCTACACACTAGTGTTTTGAAAAAGGTCAGTTACTTTCTCTAGGTTTTAAATACCAGTCAAAAGTGGGATGAAAACTATTTACCTCCGAGGTAATTATTTTAACCTGTGTGTGAAGCGTCCGGCATAGTGCCTGTCACGGAGTAAGCATTCCATACATGGAGGCTCACATTATGACTATAGTCATATATCTTTAAAATATATATTAACACTTATCAGTACTAGGCACCACGCAAGGCACCGAGGAGATGAACAAGGCAGACATACTCCTGCTCTCTCAGAGCTTACATTCTATGATACAAACCATAAAGGCGTGCTAGGGACAAGAGGGGCGGGGGGAAGGGGGATGTTTGCCATCTTTAAAATAGGGCCCTGAATAAAATCATCCTCCTGCTACCGTTATCAAATATCTGCTCATAAACCATTCCTTTTTCTCTAAACTATATTTTGCTTTCTGATTTTCATTTGTTCAAGCCCTACTATACCTTTTTTTTAATGATCTAATTAGGGTTCTGTTTGGTGTTTTGAAATAAATGATGCAAAGCAATGAGGAAATATCAGCTTCAGAGGCCTCATCCTAGCATCTGTCCCGGGGGCGGGGGGGGGGTCCCTGTCTGAAAACTCCCATGGATAATGCAAGAGGCTATTTCAAAGCCACTAATAGTCTCAACAGTTTGAAATAAGTGAGAAGAGAAGGAAGAGCAGGAGGAGGAAGGAAAGGAAAAAGAATAGAATTACTATATCTCTCATTGTACCATTAAAACTAAAATGCCAATCACTCCTAAAATATGAATCTACCTAGGAAAACTCCTAGGGAGAGATACAAAATTTGTGCTACTTTCTACACATGTGGGCACATCAATCCAAATGCCCAGAGGCAGTAATAAAACACACCTGCCAAAGGGTTGAAAATTCCAACATACAGGAAGACTGGAAAACCCTTTCAGAAAACTTAAATACCAGTAAGGTCAAGACTTGCGAATGAGAGAAGATACAAAAACAGTTATAATAAAATACATATCCATAGTGTTATTTCCCCTATGAAGCTTAACAAGCAGGCAAGTTACTCATCCATACGAAAAATAATCTATAAAGTGAGGTATTCTCACTTCTCCAAATCCTATAGAGACCTTACCAAATTACATATGCATTATTAAATAGTTAGAGGGAGAATGGAATGCTTTTAAATAATGAGAACACCAAATGTTCCTAGGCACTGGAGCATTACAACATCTGGTCTGAAGGATGAAATGTATCAAACATTAGTAACAAATGCTGTTATGCCAAAAGAAAATCTATGATGTTCTAAAGAAGTAATTTGGTGTGAAAAGCATCAAGAATATACTTGGTATTTTTAAAAAGTTGCAAACATGTCATGGTGACATATATAAGACCCACCATGTTTATAAACATATTAATGATCTGAGTTCAATACACTGAAAAAAAAATTCAACATCCCAAAAATTTGCCAAGTAAGCCCAAAAGTGTGGGCCAAAATATTGCTCCTAGACACAAGGGTCCAAGAGGCTTATAAAGAGCTCTAAGCTGGATGCCAAGGTTTTCATGATAATGACTCAAGGTGAAACCTACAATGAGTATGCAGGATCATCTAAAAATTACCACACTATCACAATTAGAGGAAAGTGTCTTTCTTCCCATGACCAGTGGTATCTAGCAATTTTTTTCTTGAGTGCTCTAAGGTTACCAGAAAACCTAACCTGAAAGGGCAGAAACAATCATCAGCCTGGCTCAGTGGGGCATTTAGGGGCCATACAAACAGGCCACAGTTTCAGTCACAATTCTAGTCCTCACTAGTAACACTTCATTTTCTCATCTGTAATGTAAGCATAAAAATACCTATTCCTAAGGTTGTAGAAATTAAAGAAGCTAATGGTTGTAAAGTGCTAAATATAGTACCTGGCCCCATTAAGTATTATTGCCATTATAATACTTCTTAGATTTTTATCCACTCAAATCTTTCTGCTCTAATCATTGCTCAAACTGGCTTATATTTGCACCCCCCCTGAGAATCAGCCCAAAAGATCGCTGTAGCCTGATTCCACCTGCCTTCCTTTCTGTCCCACCACCTGCCATCTGGAGGTTCCGAGTGTAACTTGAACAGCAGGCAAGGAAAGTGCTGTTCGGACAGGATGCCCCCACCATCAATGAGCGCCTACTGGTCAAACAGGTCTAGAATTTTATATTAGGTGTGTTTTTCCTATCTGTTGGATAGTAGTCATCATTTTGATAACAAGCCTTTTTGACACATTTCTCACATCTGTGGTCAGTCCTTTTTAGGATGGAGGGGATAATATAAATCACATTCTGAGTTATAGATCAAGATCAAGAAAAAAATAGAACATGCTCAGGAAGAATCGCACTCTGACTGGGACTAGTCACATGTGACTGACCACATGGATGCTCCCAATGAACAGGAGGGGAAAATCTGGTTGATCATGAACAGTAAAGCCTACAACATTGTGGTCACCACCTTCACTCTACACTGCTCTGCATCCTTTCTACCTTCCCTTCTCCTATTCCACTCTTAGTCCACTCTTTCACATTCTGGAATCTTCTACCCTATCAACAACCTCAGCTATGCTTTCAAACCTCTGCTTCAAGAAGAAAATCTTCAGCACCCAGTGAGAATGCCTTCAACTTCTACCCTTCCCACCTACAGACTTTCCCGCATGTGAGCCTATTCTCTTCTCCCCTTCTGCCCTGGGTGTTGCACCCACCTGTGCAAGCCAATTCTCATGCATCCCATTCTCTGCCTGTTTATCCTCAAGCTCCTTGCCCTATCAAATATCTTTCCTGTCTCTAAGCTCTCTCTCTACTGGCTTTTCCATTCAATATAGAAATATGCTCCTCCTCTTCCATTAAAAACAGACACACAACCAAAACAAGGTCCTCCGGAACCCCACATTTCCTCCTAGCTGCTGCCACCACTGTCTTTCTTGTCACTGCTCAGCTTGCTGAAAGGCTGTCCCCTATTCAATGGCTTTGTGCAGGCACAGCTCACCAGGACTGCACCCACCACTCAAAATACCTCCAGTCCCCTGCCATCATTTCTTTGAAGTCATCCTTGTTAAGGTCATAGAGTCATTCATTCTACAAATATATATTGGGTCTCTCCTATGTAGCAGACACCCATTATCGTATTTGGATTATATAAATGCACAAAACAATGGCCTTTGCCCTCACAGAGCTTACATTGTACCAGGGAGACAGACTAGTAATTAATAAATACAATAAAACACTGAATTATACTGTATGTGATAGGTGGTTTACGTGCTTCATAAAGAAGAGAGAATATGTATGAGTACATTTGACCACATGGGTGCTTCCACTGAATAGGAGGGGAAAATCTGACTGATCGTGAACAGTAAAGCCTACAACGTCGTGGTCACCAACTTCACTCTACACTGCTCTGCATCCCTTCTATCTTCCCTTCTCCTGTTTTCCTCAGTCCAGTCTTTCACATTCTGGAATCTCCTATTCTATCAACCTCAAAAAAGGCAGAGTATGAGGAACTGGGAGGGAGCAAGCAGGGTGCAGTTTTAAATACAATGGTCAGGGTAAGCCTCATTGACCAGGTGTGCCGTGTATAGACACTTAAACCAGGTGAGAGGTTTCTCAGACAGACATCTGGACAGGGAAGAGCATTTCAGGAAGGTGGAACTGCAAGAGTAGGGCCCTAAGAGTGTCATAGCACAAAGACTGGTGACAATGACCTCCCAAATACAATAGACAGTCTGTTCTCCTGTTATGTGACCTCTCTGTTTACTGAGGCATCTTGCTCAGTCTTTCTTACCTGGGCCTTGTTTATACCGCTCTCATCTGTTGTACCTCCTACCTCTTAGGCAACCTCCCAGCCTCTTTCAGACATTGTTTCAGACATCATTCCTCTGTTTGCTCCTGTGACAGGCATTAGGGCTCTTCACATATTCTGTGTCTCTTCATCCTCACGCTACAGAGTAGGATCGCACTTCCCTACCCCTCTTGAAGTTAAATATGACCATGTGACTTCACCCAATGAAATATCAGCAGAAGTGATGTGTGTCACTTTCAAATAGCAGCATTAAGAGCCACCATATGATTTATATATAAAATGAAGATAAAATTATAAAATATAAAAAGACTATAAAATACATTCTTTTTCCTGCCTGTAGAATGGAGACAATAACAAACCTTCCACATTAGGTGGTTGTAAGCTAATGTAGGCATTCCTCATTTTATTGTACATTGTTTTTACTGCATCTTGCAGATACTATATTTTTTTTTTACAAATTGAAGGTTTGTGGCAATCATGCATCAAGCCAATCTATCAGGCACCATTTTCTTGCTAAAGGCTCAGGTTATGGTTAGCATTTTTTTTTTATCAATAAAGTATTTTAAAGTTAAGGTATGAAAATTTTTTAGACATAATGCTATTGCACACTTAATATAGTATGGTATAGTGTAAACATAACTTTTATATGCACTGGGAAAGCAAAAATAAATTCATGTGGCTTGCTTCATTGCCATAATCACTTTATTGCAGTGGTCTGGAACAAAACCCGCAGTTATCTTGGAGTTAGGCCTGTACTCACAAAGCACTTACAAGAGTGCCTGATGTTCAATGAATAATAATAATCCCTTTACTGGGGTTGTTATAATAATTAAATAAAACATCTATGTAAAGCCATTAGCATAAACATACAGTATAAGCCCTTGTGGTCTGGTTTCAAAGTCTGTGCTCTGAGCCATTTACTACCTGCCTCTCAGTATAACTGCCCTAAAGGGTAACATTAGTGTTCTGTTTCCTGCCTTGGAAACATTTGTGGAAGTTGTGTTAACATGGAGACTCCATTAACTCATGATGAGCAGCAGCTCAGTACTCATCCTCATTGAACACAGGAGCATGGGCAAGAAATCCAGACTTCCCTTATGTTAAGGCAATTATATTTGGGGACTGTTCGTTGCTGCTATATAGCCTAGCCCATTTTTACCAACACAGCTTCCAAAATGAGGCCATTCTAAGATCTATACACCACATCTCTCTCCCTGCGTGACCTCACACAAACTCGATTTCAACCACTACCGATATATTGATGACTACAATACAGATCTCTGCTGGATGCCTCGTAGCAATATGTCCAACCATATACTGGATCGTTCTGCTCAGCTGTCAGCTGGGCACCTTGAACTTAGCAGTTCCAAAGTAACCTTCTCCTCTGGCCTGCCCTTCCCTCCAGTTTTCCTGAGAGTGAAGACATCACATCCGTCTAGCCACCCAAGCCAGAAACCAAAGCAACTTGAACTCCTCCCTTCCTCATCCATTCCCATCATCTAACAAGTACAGAGCACAGCCCTATGCACTTCTTCAGCCTTCTCTCATGTCTCTCCACTCCTGTAGTCTCACAGCCTAAGTCCAGGGCTTCACCACATCTCTTACACACACATCAGGGGTAGCCACGTGGTCTCCTTTCAACTGATGCCCATGCTGCTGCCAAAGGGTCTTTCCAGAACACAAATGTGATCATTTCGCTTTCCTTCCTTAAATCCTTTTAACTAGCTTGCCACAGTCCTCCAGATAAGTCTGAATCCTCCTTTATTCTGCTTCTGAGACTCTTGTGTCATCTAACTTCTGCCAACCTTCCTAACCTCAGCTTTTGCCTTTCCCTTTTATGTTAGCCCCATGAAATTAAATGCCATCTCTCTAAAGCAATACTAGCTGTTAACTATTATTGTTTATAGCAGCAGCAGTTATAATATTGCAGACTTTATCACTCCATACTACTTCAGGTTCTCGGATAATGTTGTTTCATTCCACATCTTTTCATGACGGTGTTGATGAGAAAAAGAAGTCGATTCTGGCTGCGGGCCAGTGTGTGGAGTGTGCACGTTCCCCACGTCTGTGTGGGTTTCCTCTGATGCTTTTTCCTCCCACATCCCAAAGATGCGCAGGTTAGGTTGGTTGGCATATCTAAATTGTCCCAGTCTGAGTGAGCGTGTGTGTAGGAGTGCATCCTGTGATGGAAGGACTTCCTGTCCAGGGGGAAGTGCCTGCCTGGAGCCCTGAGCTGTCAGGAGAGGCTTCAGCCACCTAAGACCCTGAACTGGAACAAGTGCCTTGGAAAAATCATTGTTTTACTTGTTTTTATTAATCTTTCTTGCACATTTGTATAGCTCACATTTATTTTGATGTTTACTATTAGAAGTGTTTTGGGTCTCTATTTAGAAGTTTGATGATTTTCTGTGACCAGAGCTATGTTGTAGGAACTTAACTCTTGTCTGTACCAATTAGCCTATGGTAAAATTAGTTGCATTATACGTAGTTTCACTTGAAGTCAGTTTCTAAGAACCCATCAACAACATTAGTGAGGATTTGCTGTATAACATCTGGTTTATTGTTCTCCTTCAGTGGACTGTAAACTTCTGGATAACAAATCTTTATTTAGTTTCATTCATCTTTGTATATCAGGACCTAGTAGAGTACTCAACATGTGGTAGATACTCAGCAAATGTTTGTTGAATGACTGTACAGCTGGTTCCGTAAATGAACAAGTGAATAATTACCGTAGATTTCCCTATATTCACAAGGTTTCACTTTCTGTGGTTTCTGTTACCTGCAGTAAATCATGATCTGAAATTATTTAAGTGGAAAATTCCAGAATAAATGATACATGAGTTTTAACTTGCATGCCACAGAACGATAATGAAATCTCACACTGTCAGCCCCTTCTTGCCTGGGACATGAATCATCCCTTTGTCGAGTGTTCGGACTGTATACACTGCCTGCTCATTAGTAACTTAGCAGCTGTCTCAGTTATCAGATCAGTTATCAGAGGATGACAGAGAGACCGTATTCACATAACTTTTATTATAGTATATTGTTATAATTGTTCTATTTATTAATAGTTGTTAATCTCTTACTATGCCTAGTTTATAAGTTAATTTTATTATAGTCATGTATGTATAGGAAAAAAACATAAGGGTTCAGTACTATTCACGGTTTCAGGCATCCACTGGAAGCCTGGGTATCCCCCAAGGATAAAGAGGAACTATTGTACATACACACACACGTACATATCCATAGATAAGTAAATGAAAGAATCCTCATTCCTCAAAGGGAAGACTTGAATTTCTTTCCTATACCAGAAACATAGATGCATGAAAAGAACAACTGAGAGAAGGCCTTATTTCCATTTTCATCTTATTCTATTGTTTCGTTCCTACCTGCCACATGGCCAAAATATACTCAGAGGGCTTACTGACTAAAAGCAAAGGAGTCTTGACATTCCCAAATCTTCTCCTGTGCTCTAGTTAAAGGACATGTAACTTCACCACGGTAAAGCCAAAAGGAGAACAATCTATATTGATTATGGAAACAGAAGTTATTATGGAAGTCAAAACAAAAAATAGCAAAAGGTCAATTTGAAGAGTTCCCAAGTGAGATAACAACAGAGAAAATAAGATAGTACATTTCCTTTCTCCATTTCCTTTCTCCATTTAAAAATATTGTTTCCCCTCTTTAATTTAAACACTAAACTAATAAACATGGGTTTTAATTCTCCTTAAATAACATAGCAACACAAGATGGTAAATATCAAATGGATTATTTTCAGTCAAATAAAATATGCAAAAAAAGGTTTTGCAAACATTTTAATTACGGAAGATTTGGCAAACAGAAGACAACACAAACCCTGCTTTAAAAGAGCTGCCAGCTAAAATTGGTTCTGACCTGAAAGGATGAGATTTCTTGGGAAATCTGTGTGGTTTCCTGTGTCTGTCAGTTTATTGGTTGGAGGATTAATCTTGAGTTGTTTCCCAATAAAATTTCGGCAGGTTATCTTAAAAAGAAAAGATGAAAACAAATATAACTTAGGTATTTATAGCCAAAAATTTGGCTCACTTAAAATGTTTATCTTATTTTTCATTTGTCAAAGAAAAAAAGAGAGAGATACAAAAGTATGCAACAAATAAACACTAGCAGAGACGGGGGGAGCAGCTACATAATTTTTTGTATTTGTTTTGTACAGCACAGCTGGAGGAGCATTAGGAAAATTATGTCGAGCAATTAGAATATAATTTTCTGATATTCTATAAATTTACAAGTCTAAATATATCCTCCATTATGTAGGCTGAAACATATTTAAAATATAGGCTGCTTTTCCAATGGCAGATTTTTCCACCCTACTCATAATTAAAGCAATTTAAACTTCCCTGGTGAAGCTTTTCAGAACTAACTTCCCCTGTAGTATTTTAAAAATTTATTTTCTAACAGATAGTTGAATGCTGAAATTATAAAATATCTGAAAGCAAAATATTTTTAAACAGAAGGAAACTCTTTTAAAAGATTCTCTTCTTCCTGTTGCTCCGTTCCCACTCCACGAACTGCCCTAGTACAGCCCTCCTTAAACCCCACTCTGATGTAGATGCCACCCCTCGATTGCCCCTTGTAGGTACTTCTACTTGAAGCTAGGAAGATAATCCTAGGGGGGCTGACCTAACCAGGTAAGACCTTGACATTGCTGGCGGTCTCCAAGCTCCAAATTCCAACCAGCGTCCAGGTTGAAAACTGGTCTCTCCTCACTGGATCCTCCCTCAGTGACTGCTTCAGGCCATACCTTTAGGTCCCTCCCTGCTCCTGCTCCTGCTCCTGACTTCCTACCCTGCAGAGTTTGGACTGGCTTGGTCAGCTCCGCCCCCCCCCCCCCCCCACCATCATGTAAGCCAAATCCTTGCAAATATCTTGATAGATAGATAGGTAGATAGATAGATAGGTCTTACTAGTTATGCTTCTCTGACTGAACCCTGGCTGGTACAGCCAGTTAGGTATGTCAACAGAGAATTTAGGAGAAAGGTCTAGAATGGAGATACAATTTTGACTGTCACTATAATAAAGAGGGTACTCAGATCCAAGACTGAATTAACTCCCCTAGTCAGAGTATGTGCACAGAGAAGACAGAGGACCAAGAACAGAGTCATGGGACACACTTAACATTAAGACATTGGGGAGAAGAGGAATAAGCAACAAGAAGACAGAGGAGCAGCCCCCTGTTTTACCCTCTCCCTTGTCTGCTACACTGCAGCCACTGGGGCCGTCTTTCTGTCCCACCGCAGGGCCTCTCTTCTTCCCTTGGGCTGGAATGCTCTTTCTTGCTGTATGGCTGGTGCCTTCTCATCAAATGTCACCATCTTGAAAAGGCCTTCCCGATTGCGCTTGCTAAAGTTTCCACCTCCCATCCCAGCCTGTTTCTATTCCATTTTGTTTTCTTCAGAGAACTTCCAATGACCATAAATCTTTTCATATGTGTCTACATGTTTATTATCTGACCCTACCTCTACCCTTCCGAAATTAAGCTCCATAAAGCAAGGGTTCAGACTGTGTTCTCTACACAGAATACGCAGGAGGCAAGACTATGCAAAGGCCATAGGACCTGGAGCTCTTGTGGAGCAGCTGCAACACACAAGCACACAGACAGGTGTGTGGGGCAGGGACAGGATGTTAGCCCCCAGGTGTGCCAGGGGCCCGTGGGCAGCATGCAGACTGTGTAACTGAATGCAAGGCTCTGATGTTAGGTAGTCAATACATACTCATTCAATTAACAAATAAGAGAACTTACTTACTGCTTTCCCCCACTTAACTCAAAGCTGAACCATAGGTTTCACGGGCCTTGGACACTTTTGCCTTTGTGAGCCCACTCCTCGTCCATAAAATCAATTTTAAAAATTGTATTTTATGTTTATATTGATATAAATATAGTAATAGTAAAAAAAAATATTTTCTTTGACCTAAAAGTTGATATTTTCTGCTTATTTAAGAAATAATTAAAACATTAGTAAGCCCTTAAAAGTATTATAGCTCTGACACTGTCCTCACTGTTCCTAATGGATAAATCAGCCCTGGTAAGTTTCTTGTGCAAAAGCACTTTCATTGACCATTTCTGGAAAACACTAGCACATAACAGGCTCTCAATAATGTTTGGTGATTTGAATGATAAATGCCTACATGAAAGTACTAACATTTATCTGATTCCTAAACCTTTGTTACATGTGTACTGATAAGAAGTCACAACTGCATAAATAATAGAGGCAAACTTACTTTCTCTTTATATTCAGCCTCATATCTTACACAAGGCTGTTGTGTAATATCTGAGCCCTCAGACTTGGATATTCTTAGAAGAAGCTGGCGTTGTGCATACACCAGGAGTGGCGTCACTTGCTCTGTATATCGCTCACTAGCAGGGTAAAAAATACATTAAAAAGTACACATGAGTTAAAACATTTTTTCAATGAAGACTGTCACTTTTAATTGCCCTGACAGCGGTACTTACTGTGAAATTATATTGAACTGAATGGCAAGCGATACTAGTGTTTCCCATTTTTCTACTTGATATAAAAGTTCCAGAGCTTTTAATACAAAGTCATGGATCCATTTCAAATCAACCACATTTACGTCATCCAAAGGATGTTCAAAAGTCAGGCTAGAACCACCATTATCATTTTTAATATTTCCATAGCAACTTGGAACACTGAACTCTCCTTTTTCTTCAATAATCTGCAAGTAGCGCATTAAAAAATGTGTAATTTCAGATTTTACTATACATTTTTTTTTCTGAAAACTGAATTGGTATATGAAAATAGAATATGGAAAAGACTGAACAAAAAATTTTTTAAATATTTTTATTATGCAAATGAAAGCTTGATAATGCTACCCAACATACTTTTGTGATGACAGAAATGTGCTACATCTGTGCTGTTCAATATAGTAGCTACTCAGCACATATGGGCACTGTGCTATTGAAGTATGACTAGTGCAACAAGGTTTTTAATTTTATTTCATTTTAATTAATTTAAACTTAAATTTAAAAAGCCACAAATGGCTAGTCATTACTATGTTAGCACAGACTATATACTTCAGACTATATACTTCATGAACATAGTCACTAAGTTACGATATTAATCCAATAAGGCAAAAAATTGAGGAAAAACAGGTTTTATCATATACAAATAATTAAATTTCCCTAATGCATTGGTTATATTAATCAGTTGGTAGTATAATATCTTCAGTTCCCTAATACAAAGGTCAAATCTATGGAGAAGGAACTTTTCTAGAAGACCCTCTTTTTTCCTAAGTTAAAGAATTACCATGTGTTGTGTTTCAAGCTTTGAGTGTCCAGAGGCTATGTTGAATCTCTGTTATTATGTGCATACACATTTATGAATAGTATGTTTCCCTGTTAATGGAGCCTCTTCTCATAATGAAATGTCCCTTTTTATCTCTCACATGCTTTTTGATTTGAAGACTATTTTATCTAATATTAATATAGCAGTGTCGGCTTTTTTATGCCTACTGTTTTTATGATATACAAGGTCTGTCCAGAAAAAGTCCAGCCATTGTTAATCTACCAAGAACGGTTTGCGCCACATCAATATAACCTGGCAGCCAAGGAGAGTGGACTGGAATGGACATGTGTGAACAATGATGACTTCACTGTACTTGGTCAGTGGGGGTCGTAGATGACATTGAGTGAGCACATGTACTGTGTGGCCATCACATTTAAAATGATTGAGCAAGTAGTGCAATGAATCTGTATCAAATTTTTCATTAAGCTTGAACATTCCTCCACTGAAATTATTCAGGTGATTCAGAAGGCTGCACCTATGGGCAACTGGTGATTGGCAGCTTCATCATGACAATGTACCCACTCATACACCACGTCTTATGCAGAGTTTTTGGCAACACATCAAATCACCCAGGTGACTCAGCCTCCCTACAGCCCAGATTTGACACCCTGGCTTTCCCCAAAACTAAAATCACCTTTGAAAGGGAAGAGACTTCAGACCATCAATGAGATTCAGGAAAATACGACAGGGCAGCTGATGGTGACTGGGAGAACTCTGTGAGGTCCCAAGGTGCCTCATTTGAAGGGGACTGAGGTGTCATTGTCTGATGTATAACATTTCTTGTATCTTGTATCTTCTTCAGTAAGTGTCTCTATTTTTCATATGACATGGCTGGATACCTTCTGGACAGATCTTGGATCTCTACCTACTGTTTTATTTTCAATCTGTTTCTTTATATTCAGAGTTCTCTTGAGGACAAGTGTAGGTGTCTTTCTTCTTAATTCAGTCAGATTATCTCTGCCTTTTATTTGGGATATTGAATCCACTTATATTTAATATAGTTATTGATATAATTTTGTTAGATTTGTTATTTCTTTATTTGTTTTCTATTTGTCCCATATGCTTTTGTTCCTGTTCCTTTTTTCCTGCCTTCTGTAGTTACCTATTATTTAGTTTTCCATTTTACTACCTTGGCTTTTTAGCTATATGTCTTTTTTAATAGTTACTTTAGAGATTATCAAACACTTCCTTAATTTATTACATTTACTTAGAGTTAATATTGTGCCACTTTATAGCTATATAAAGTGTAAAAACTTATCACAGCTTATTTATCCTATCAGTCTTTTGTGCCACGGTTGCCATATCTTTTATATCTGGAAATTGCCCCATGACCCTGTGTTTATGTGTTAACTAATTTTCAATGAGTTTAGGATATGTCATGTTTGAATTTTTTCAATTTTATTTTCTTACTTTAAACCACAGTGTGAAAGATTTTAAATGGTAAACTCTACCAGACCGAAGTAACAAAACAGGGACAGATAAAGCAATGAAATAAAGATCAAAAAACAAGCTTTATGATCTCTGATGGGGTCTGTTTCTTTTTCTGACAAAAGATTGCTATGAGGATTAAATGCATTAAGGTTAGTTTATGTAGAAGCTGGAGGCTAGTAAACATTACTTCCTGTTCCCTTTAAGAAATTGGATTTTCAGGCAAAGATATTTTAATTAACACCAATGCAAGTTTTATATATATAAAAATATATATAATATATTTTTATATATATATGGTGGGGAGGAAAGAGAGAGAGAAAACAAACTAATAATGAAAAGTAAATGAGATATAGACTAACTAAGAACTCAGGAACAATATTAATTTCTACATATCCTAAGCTGCATGGTAAAAAAAATTTGTTAATTGAATACAATAAAAATAATTACCCAAACACTCTTACCTCAATAGAATTGGTATTTTGTAGATCTATTAACATGTCAACAAGTAATTCTGCTCCCAAGTAGAATGGTAAAACAGAGATACAAGTGAAACTATCTTGACTAACAGGGAATACTTTATATATATCCACTTCAGGTTTAAGAAGCATCTGTAGCTCCTGAGTAAAGTTCCAAAGGGCCCGACAGCAGTTCTGAAGCAGAGTCCAAAAGCCACCACGATGAGCAAGAACCTAAGACAAACACAACATTCAAAAGACCCTGAAATTCCAAAAGTGGCAGATGTCTGAATGACTTCATCTTTCTGTAAATACTGTATGTCAATAATAAAAATAAGGTACACCATTTGTTACGTGCCATTTATATGCGCTAGACACTGTGGTAAGACCTTTATATGCATCATCTTAGTTCCTTCTTACAACAGCACCTATGAAGTAACTTGGCACTAGTAATCTATTATATTTACCAATAAGAAGATGGAGTCATAGAGCTAACTTGCCCAAGACCATGAATCTACTAAGTAATGAGCTAAGTTTTGCACATCAGTTGCTTGACTCTTAACACTCCCATTATTCTGGCAGCTGGAAGCAGGGCAGTGAGCAAGAAAAACCAGTTCTATTTTCATGCTGCCTCAATTTATGAGGGGAGACCAGCACCAGGTTAGTAGGAAAATAAAAATGTAATTTCAGGAATAATAAGAATCGTAAAGAAAAATAAACCAGAAATGAATCAGAACCTGACAAGGGTAAGAAAACATATCACTATAGACAGAATGTTCAGGAAAGAAGTCCTCTCGGAGGAGGTAGCTTATTGAATGTTGAGCTGAATGAGTCATGTGAAGGTGGCAATAGCGGTGTTGGGTGAGAGAGAGCATTTGAGGCTGAGGGAACAGCAAGTACAAAGGATAGAGGGTGACCCTGAGGGCTGAGAAGCACACAAGCTTAGTGCTTTCAAAACCACAGAGGGGAGAATGGGCTGAACAAAAGCAGGAGGAGCTGAGTTCTGAGAGGCGAGCAGGACCCAGACCTTCTAGGTGATGGAAAGGAAAGTAGGATTCAATGTTATGGTCGAGGAGATGTTGTGGGTGTGTTTGACATTTTTAAAAAGTCATTCTCTCCATGCCAGAGAGAATATGGGAACTTAAGTATGTTTCTTTTTTGTCTGGAAAGGGTAGATTTCCTCTTACCTCTTGAGAGGATTGAAGTATCCCCCCTCCTTACTAAGAGAAGAAGGAAACTAATTTCTTTGTAGCTAATGATTCCAATTCTGAGTTTAATAATCTATCACATAATATTTAAGAAGAAAGAGAGAAAACCTTTTGAGAGAAAACACAGTGGTCTTAGAAGCAGATGGTCAGGGGGCAGAGGCAGATCTTTCCTGTGGCCTAGAAATATCTTCCCCTGTGTTAGAGGAAAGAAAGGGGATCTATGGTACCCCAGGAGGGATCAAGGTTCCAGAGAGATGCCCTGGTGTTGCCAGAGAAGCCCATGTCCCAGGTGTGGCAAGGAAGTAGCAGCGGACTGTGTGAATATCCACAATGACCATGCAGACAGGGACAATGGCCACCTCTTCTCTGGGCAGATGGATGACTGGTGACTAAAAGAGCTCGTCCCCCTCCCTGACAACAAGACTATGCATAAGACCGCATTACCAAGGCAGGCAAACCTCACAAATAACCAACACAAAACCGAGCAAATTTAGTCTCAAAATTAAAACTAAAATTACAGACAGTAAATAAATAATTACAATCTATCTTACATGCCCAAATTTATGGGCTGAGATTTATGTCCCCTACATTAGCAAATATGAAGGACCACCTTACCATTGCTCTCCTGCAATACAAAAAGATTTTCATAAAATGATCCAATAGACTCAAATGTGGTGCTCGATCCTTTTCTTTAGTGCTAAGACCTGACTGAGGGTCTGAGTCACAAACCGTTTGTGTCTTAGAAACATTTTCGTCACTCATTTTGGAATTAATAAACATCAAAAACTCCCCAGCATCTACAGTGCAAAAATAAAGTATAACGTTATTGAAAACAGAGTTAAATTCCAGACAACACAGTAGGTGATAAGCATCAAATGAGTAATTCAGATAACAATGGCTATATAATTTTGGAGAAAGGACAGGATGATTATGAACACCATGAATCAGGAGAAGTTTCTAGAGAAGAAAGCATTTAGATTAGGTCTTAAAAGGTATGATTCAGCTATGCAGGAAAACTATGGAGAAGAACATTTCAGGCAAGGGTGATGGCCAAAGAAACAATGCAGAAGGAATTTCTTATTTTTTTGAGGGATCAATAACGGGATCACACTGTCCCTTAATTTCCCCCCAAACAAGCCATTCCCAGGACACATACCCTAGAGGTGAGTAGCATTCCCCAGAGTTAGGCCGTGCAGCAGCCTGGGCCGCTCATTCCCCTGTGGGTGTGGTATGGAAACACAGAGGGTCTCTCCTGCCACAAACCTTCTCTGAGAACTCTACATTAAGTAGTACGTCTCAATAGCAGAATATTCTTTTGCTGCCTTCATAAAAGGTCTTAGATAGGAGCTAGTTTTTAAAAAAACTCAAGAAGTTATATATTATAATCTACATATGAAACTCAGACTCTTTCTTTGTCTAGGAAACTTCCTTTCAAATACTCCAACATTTGTAGTATGACATGCAGGTACTAGTCAACTTCCTGGGACAGTTAGCCAGCATGTGAAGTATAGTGATCAGCAATAAGTTACACAGCACTCAAAATATCATTATTAAAAATCTACATAAGAGGGTTTATAATAGCAAAAAGATATTATACATAATTTTTTATTTGTGAAGTGAGTGGTACTCAAGGTAGGTGATTGCTTAGGAAGAGTGTTATCAGTGCAGCTAAAGAGACTCCTGTCACCTAGCCACATGACACTATTGATTGGTCCTGCCATCAGAACTGTTGCATTCATCTTTGAGTCAGTTTTCATGGAAGGGGCTGGCTGGAGATCATAAGGTAAGAGTGGACTGCCCTGAGTACACGATCGGTACTATAAAACGCTACATGACTGCTATCATGTCTGCTTGCACCAATACGTTTGGTGGAGTTTGTTCTGAAACTTACTTCCACTAAAATAGGATACCTGAGAGCCAGTCTTCACCTACCTTGACCACTGGGGGCTACCAATATTTGTAAAAGAACATATTTGCTAAACAAATTGTTTTACGTCAGAACACAATATATATTTTCAAATATTTATGATACTACCATAAAAATAGAAGTTTTTAAAAATAGAGCAAATATGAGTCTCCTACAAAATATCACAACTCAACTAAATTCCTGGGTCATTGGAAAATGGTGTGTGTCCTTCTGCATGTCTGCCAAGGGTGTCTGTGTGGATGTGTGTTGCATTAGTGAATAAAAATCTAGAGGCGATTTGATAGTATATTTATTTATTTTACCTGATGGTAAATTGGCCTTTCTTTTTTTAGTTGTATGAAGGAAGTCAAACATCACTTTATAGTTTTCTACAGTCAATTTTCCTGTTGGTAATACTGTTCCTGAATTATATAGTGAGAATATATTAGGATCACAAGATTGGAAACTGCAAGAGGGAAAAATTCTTATTAAAAAACAATACAAGCAAAATTGAATTAAATCTGCCAAATACGACTTTAATTTTTTAAAAACTTGTGAATTAGTGCTCTGAAATTTTGGGTCATAATGTATTTGGCATTTAACCAAACCAAAGAATTTTTTATTCCATGTTAAAATTATATGATGTAACTTTGTTCTTAGGAATTTTAACATTGATGCCTATTTTGGTGAAAGGGCCCATGAAGATGGGAATGGAGGATCTGTACTCGCTCTAAAGCTCTGAAACAGCAATTCATGTTGACTTAAAAACTGCCTGATTTAAACACAACTCAGTGATGATGCCTATACTGCAATATATACCAGTGTATCTGTAATCAATGCTTGTTTGTCTTTTAAAATAATGCATAGTCCTGGCTGGTGTGACTTGGTTGGCTGGAGCACCTTCCTGTAAAGAAGGCTCCATTCCCGGTTTGGGGCACATGCCTGGGTTGCAGGTTTGGTCCCAGGTAGGGGTGTGTATGAGAGGTGGCCTACTGATGTTTCTCTCTCTCATTGATGTTCCTCTACCTCCCTCCCTCCATTCCCCTCTAAAACCAATAAGCATGTCCTCATATGAGGATAAAAATAAATAAATAAGGTCTAAGCAATAAACAATCTTCCACCATACATACACACATATATATGATATACATACATACCGAGTATATATATTAATGGTTTTAATAAAACTGAATTTAGCACCAAGTTACCTGGACACAAATTTGACCACCATCTAACCATTGTGCTGCCAAGTAATCATGCGTGAATGGTTACGTATGATTGGAAGTTCAGAGGAGACTTCTCACTGTTCAGAGAACAGTAAGAAAGCCCCCCTGATCTGAACGGTTTTCCTTTCACGGCCTCATGAATGGGTCGCTTTGTCAAAGCCTTCCCTGCACATCAGGCAATCTAACTGCTTTTTTTTTTACCTAGGAAAGCAAATGTCTGACCTTTATGAGGACTACTTTTTTTTTTTTTTTTACTGTGTCGCTTTATTTTTTAAGTTTATTTTTCAACTACAGTTGACATACAATATTATGTTAGTTTCAGGTGTACAACGTAACGATTACACATTTATATACCTTATGAAGTGATCGTCCTGGTAAGTTTAGTACCCATCTGACACCATACATAATGATTATAGTATTATTGACTATATTTCCTATGCTGCACTTTATGTCCCCATGACTATTTTTATAACTGGCAATTTGTACTTCTCAATCCCTTTTACCTTTTTTTCTAACTCTTTCTTAAGTGCAAATCTGGTCTATCCTACATAGGAAAGGAATTTATCTAGATATTTTTGCAAAGGTTCAGTCTGATTTTAATCAAAACTCTGGAGAAACAGAAATTGGGACCAAGTTCCTTTGTCGACTTCAACCTGCATATTTTATCACTGGATTATTGAAATAAATATCCTCTTAATTCATATATCTGTCACCAGTGTTTCCTTCCTTCAATCCACTGGGTATGCTGCTGCCAGAGAAATATCTTATCATAGCCCTGCTCAAAACTCTTAATAATCTCCCACAGTATATAAATTAAAGCTCAGATTTAATAGACAGTTAAGATTCCCCATGATCTGGTACTGACCTGCTTGGTAATTATTTCATACCACTCCCTATCATATACCCTAAACTCTGGTTAGACCCTTTGGGGTTCTCATCCTGCATTTATCCTACCTGGGCAGTAAATCATGATTTTCTATCGACCTGGCATGGTACTTCCTTCCCTATCTACTTATTTCTAAATCTTGCCTGTCTATCAAGAGTCAGGCCAAGTGGCCCTTCCCCATGCAATCTTTCCTATTGGTCTCAGCCAGGGTAAAGCCTTCTCAGGAACGAGGAAGATTTTATGAGTACTTCAACTTCTACCATTATCTGCAATTATTCATTAATATTTCTCATCTACCCTACCAGATTCTAACTTGCATGTCCTGCTCATCTTTGTATGCCCATTGCACCGATCTCAGTACCTTGTATCTTATAGAGGTTCAATAAGTATTTTTTGAAACACTCTACACCACCTTTTAAAGGCTGCATAGTATTCCATTTTTGCATTTACCATCTCTTGTTATCCCCCATAACACTTTAGCCAAAGACATTCAGTAAAAGCTCAAAAATGTAATTTGAATTAACAGTAGAAACTTTGTATTTTATGAGAAAATATGACCTGTGTTTATAGAGGCTTACCATTGTATTCAGAGAGGTTTAAAATATCTCTAAATGAAATAGAGATTTGTCTAATACCTGCTAATATCTGCAATTATTGTACAATCAATATTAAATTTTTCTTGGAATGATATTTTTCTCATTTAACTGAAATCAATACTGAGAAACATAGTCAAGATATATGCAGATTAGTACTTCATAAGCACTTATATCCATCACCTATTTGGGGAAGATTCTAGGATAAGAAATTAAGAAATATATCAATGGCCAGGAAAGACAAAAGCACTCTCTAAATCTCTTTAAGTTATTATTAACATTGGAGCCCAGAACATACAAATACAATCCATGATCTTGAAACTTTACAAGTATTATTCATTGATAATATACTATACCTGACTATTTTATGTGAAGTTCCAAATTTCATCTTTGGACGCTCCCCTAGCTTTATTAAAAACAGGTTGAAGTGTGTATTTGCCAGATACAGGTTCATCTGAGCCTTCCAAGGCATCTCTTCAAGACATATTTGATGGAACCTCCTCTTTTTAACATAATTAAGTATTAGAGGATTCAAGTTATCCAGCAGGACTCGAAGTGCTATTTTTCTAACATCAGTTCTCTTATTTCTGCCAAGGGACAAAGAAGTTTTGAAATTACACACACTTTCAGATATTCAAAGAGGAATGATTCCAATTTGTACATAATGAAGAAGTCACTTACAGTCAAATGTTTCTGGCTTATTTATCATTTACTTAGTGGTGAAAATGTAAAATAGGACAATAAAGAAGGCACCAGAATAAACACTAGGGATGAAGTCACTACATATTTTTTCCAATTCTCTCTGATGTCTGTGTCCTAAGCTCAAAGCAAACAGAGCTTTTTTCTTTTTTCATAACCAAAAGGCCACTAAGACTAGAGAAATAAATTATAACATAATTGTTCACATTCATCAACCAACTTCAATATTGAACAAGAAAATCATTTCTCTGTATGGTTCCTTAAGAAAAAAAAATGAAGCAATTTTTTTTCTAACATTAGCTAGACTGTAAAAGGAAATAAAACATCAGTCAATGATAAGTGAAATAACTTCATAAATAACTTTCAATATGCTCTGAAAAAGCTGTTTCAAAATTTATCTAATAGTTCATATTTTAAGTATAATACACAGTTGCTTAAAATTATTTCTATCAAAATCTCAAAGTAGTCCAACTACTTTTATTGTCACATAGTTGTTTATATGGCATGACTTCATTTCTTCAAAATACTTTTCTCAACTCTTTTTTACTGTTGACAACATTGCTGTCCCATTGGGCAGTGCCATTCTACCTGATGTTCAATGCCCTTAGCCATGAGAAAATTGCAAGTTAAAGCCACAAAATATCACTAACACCTATTTTAATGCCTAAAATACGAAACAGTGGTAACATTTAATGCTGGCAAGCATGAGGGGAAATGAGAATACTCATACACTGCAGGTAGCAATGTAAAAAGGTAGGGCCAAATCAGAGTATGGGATTTCTTACAAAATTAAATGTACCCTTACCATACAACCAAGTAATTGTACTATTGGGCATTTTACCCCAGAAAAAAAAGGCTTTATGTCCACATTAAAAAAAAACAAACAAACCTGTACATGAATGTTCATATCATCATTATTCTTAACAGCCAAAACTGGAAACCAAGTGTCCTTCAAAGGGTAAATGGTTAAACAAATTGTGGTACATCTGTACCACAGAACACAACTAAGTAATAATAAGTGAACTAGTTATTCTTACAGCTTGGGTGGATCTCAGAGTAACTATGCTGAGAGGAAAGAGAAAGCCAATCTCCGAAAGTTACATACTGTATGATTCCATTTTTAGAACATTCTTGAAAGGACAAAATTATAGGTGGAAAGCAAATTGATGGTTGCCAGAGGTTGGGAGGGGGAGGGGAAGGGAGGTGGCTCTAATTCCAAAAAGGCAGCATGGGGTTGGGGGGCGGATGCTTATGATAGAACTACTCTGAATCTTGACCACGGTGACAGACACACAATTCTACAAAAGCGATAAAATTGCATACAACTAATATACACACACAGATGTGTGCATGTAAAATTATTATGGTCTGAATAAGGTCCATGGATCATATCATTGTCAATTTCCTGGCTATACTTCTGTGCTATAGTTATATAGTTAATTTAGGAGAAACTGGGTGGAGGATATATGAGATCTCTCTGTATTATTTCTTGTAACTGCATGCAAATGTACAGCTACCTGAAAATAAAGTTTTTTAAAATGCATGTTACAAGAAGGATGTCTATTATCACAAACTCTATTCAATATTAAACTTGAGGTCCTAACCTATATGCTAGACAAGAAAAGGAAATAAGAGGTTTGAGCATTAGAAAGAAATAAGCAAAACCTTCATTTCTATTTATAATTTGACTGTCTACACAAAAACCTGTAACTATGAATAAATTGTCAAGTTGTACAAAAGATCAAGTTATTTATAAATCAGTTATATTCCTATACATAAGAATAAAAGCATTCAAAATGTAATCTTAAAATACTGTTTGCACTAACACAAAAAGTGTTTCTTTGATGCAGCTAACAAAAGATGTATAATACTTTTATGGAGAATATCATAAAAAGTTACTGAAGGCATTACATTAAGACCTAAGTGGTCCACCTACTAATAGAAAGACTCAATATTGCTTTTTTAAAAAACTTCCTAAATGAATCTATATATTCAATTCGATCTCTATCACAATCACAAGATTTTTGTAGTATTTGACAAGCTACTCCAAACTATTTTGTGGAAAAATATCCAAGACTTAAGACAAATGAAGGAAAAGAACATGCTGGAGAGGCTTTTCCTATCAGACAAGACTTAATTTAAAGCTAGAGTATGATGGTGTGATGTTGCCTCAGGAGTAGATAAACAGACTAATGGGATGTAAAAGAACCCCAAAATGACACATATGAACACTTACCAAATGACAACAGTGACAGTGATCTACTCAATAAACGAGGCTAGCCAGGTGGGTGCCTACAATGAAACTAAAAAGGGGCAGGGGAACTCTTTCCCCTCAATTCACAAAATTAAACTGTAGTTGAATTGAATTCCTAAATGTGAAAATCAAAAATTTAAACTCACTAAGAAAATACCCTTACTACCTCCAGTTAGAGAATTTCAGAAAACAATAAATAGAAATATCGTTACAATTGACTTCATTAGCAATTACAACTTTTGATTTTTTTTAAAAACTTTAAAATGTACAAGTATATAGATGAGTCACAAAGTGGGAAAGACATTAATATCTAAACTTCTAAAAATAAATGAGGAAAAAACCAAAGTTTTTAAACGTGCCAATATCTAAACAAGCACTCCTGAGACTACAAAAACCCTAGGGTCTAATAAAAATATGAAAAGATGCCCAACCTCATCAGTAATCAAAGAGATAAAATTTTACATCTCATAGTTTCACAAAAATTTGAAAATTGATAATAATATCAAGGGTTGGTGAAGATGGTGAATAACGGAAAATTGAAACACCACTCATGAAAATTTAAGCAACTTAGGCAACATCCAGTAATGGATATAAAAAACAAAGATGTTCATTTCTTGGGAACTTCACTCCATTTAAAAACAATTTAAATGTCCGTTTACAGGAGACTGAATAAAGTTTTATTTATTCATATAACGGAATACTATACAAAAGTGAAATGAATAATTAGACGTGTAATCGACATGAAAAAACATCTCACAAACATAATATTGAGGAAAAACAGCAAACTGTCAAAGCAGATTGTAAAAAATAATATATTATTTAGGCTTATACACATATATAATTGAAGTATCAAGTCACTCACAAACCTGATAAACTGCTTCTGGAATAAAGGGGATGGAGGTGTCTTCTGAGAGGGATGTATGAGAATTTCAACTGTGTTTGAAATATTTTTATGGTTACCTGCATATGTTCATTTATATCATTTTCTATACCCACCTAAAATTTGTCATATTTTAAATTAAAAAGCAAAGAAACAATCAGATAACAGGCCAATGCAAACAAAAAGAAAGTGAGAATGGTTCTATTAATATCTATAGTTAAAAATTAAGATCAAAATCAATAAATGAGTAAAGAAAGATATTACATAATGAAGGTAAGATATATAAAGAGTTTATAGGAATCATAAATGCATACTCATAAAAACAGAAGCTAAACATTTTACCATGTTAAGTTTTATTGTTTAAGTTTTGTCAACGAGAACATTAGGTCCACCAACAATAAAAAGTATTTTTATTGGTCCAATTTGGTCTTTTGACTGACCACCCTATCTAAACTACTGCCGCCATCACCTCCACCCCAGGCCAATTACTCTGTAGCATAGCATCCTGTTGATTTATTTTTTAAAATTTATGAACATTTTAATTGCCTTGTTTACTGTGCTACTTGCATTAGTATCGAAGCTCCTTGAGGGTAGTGATCTTATCTGTCTAGTTAACCAGGGTATCCCTACATCCCAAAATAATGCCCAACACATAGTAATGATCAAGTAAATGTTTATTGAATTAATTAAATAATAAATTAATACCTTTCATGTTCTGCCATTTCTAAAACATATGGATTTTTGGAAAAAAAGTCTCTTAGAGTTTCCTTTTTTTTACTTCTTCTTCTTTGTATTTCTGTAGTCTTAATATAGAAGAAAACAAAAAATGTTACAAAGTAAAATTCTGAATACTATTGAATAAAACTTACTCATACTCTAATGCTTATCTCTTGATATTAAAATAAATACAGTGGTTCCTTTACACCCCTTGATTAAAATTATTACCAAAAGTAACAAAAATACCCCTGTAGACAAAAAATATGATTATTAAAATATCCATATGAGAACTTAAGAATTATAATGTATTGTATAATTATAAAGTTACGCATCATAGAATTTCCTTCTGTTTCATGTTATAATACATTTTAATGCAGCCAATAATCTGTAGATACATAAATCTCTTCATTTCATTAACTCAAAATTCAAAACTCATATGAAACTTACTCTCCCAATCTCCATTACTGCAGCTTTGAAGTTCTTTCCAGATTTAGTTGCCCTTTTACTCAAAATATTGTCCTTGTACCTCATTTTTTTAATTCTAAGTAGGGACTCATTTCTCCTATATAAAAAAGGTAGAGTCAATTAAAAGGATCTTCAAGAATTGCAAAACTATACCAAAGTAATAAATCTTTAATGAATGCTGTCAGTAAAATCATACAAGAAAAATATCCAAAATTGTTTGTGTCTCATGCAAAAAGTAGACTGCGACGTTCCTGGTCATGAAGGAGTAGTTGGCCCCTCAAAAGAGCACAGTGTAAATCGTACCATAAAATGTTATTAGAGCTGATGTGTGATGTAGAAAAAACATAACTGGACCAGAAATAAAACATGAACACTTCACTATAAAACTCAGAAGATAACTACATGAGTGACCCTAGACAAGCACCCTTTCTTCCAATAAATTTTAGTCTTTGTGGTGCCATCATGTGCCAGCTTCCAGCCATTATCGCCTCTGGATGCCAACAAAGCATTTTAGATGACTACTAAATTTTCTCCCTTCCCCCAATCACCTGTTGGAATTCTTAACCTTGTTTTTTTTTAATCTGCCATGGACCCCTATGATAATCTGACCAACTCGGCAACTATTATGAAGTCTCTCATGATTGTCCTCTATTGACACTTATCACCTATTTTCCCTGAAATTTATATGGTTCCTAAAATTTATGTCTTTTGGAAAGTATAGCAAAACCCTGCTGTACCATGATAAACGGAATCCAAAGCTTGAATTGAATAAAATGTAGGGTCCCATCAATGCAAGCCTAACAAAATGAGTGGGTCAGTCTTAATTAAACCTATAAATTAATTTGAAAGTAATAGAAATCTTTACAATATTCCATCTGTCCATTGAGTAATATACTATGTCTCTCCACTTATTCATTTTTTTAATCTCTCTTAGTAAGGATGTTTGGTCTTCTTTATATTCACCTAAGTCCTCTCACAACACCTAATAAATTTAATCTTGTACTTCATAGAAATGGGATAAATGTTCCAAATTCATCTCGGTCCCACTGGCCATTGGCCTCTTGCTTCAATTTTGATGATGATCGTCCTGGATCTTTTTGTTGGATGGAACTCCAGCCCAGCTGCAGCAATTCCAAATAATCTCCCATCTAGTTGATACTCATCTTGGCGAATGTTTTGTCTGCCTGAACTAGGAAGTTTGGACCAGTGACCACTGGGCATTTGGAGATCCCTCCTTTGCAACAGGGAATTTGAAAGTGGTTGCCAGCTGTTTTCCAAGCAGCTTCATCTCTTTCTTACCTCCTCCGTATCCCACCCCATCCCACCAGAATCCTTGACCTGGTTGCTCTATTCCAGGAAAAGAGGGGAAGGAGAAGGGATCATGCAGGTACACTTGGGCTACCATCTTCCCAATCCTCTCGCATTCTCGCCTGTGCTCAGAACTCTCATCCACTGAATAAATTAAACTCCTTCACAGCTCAGCCTCTCATAGGATGCTTTCTCCTAGTTCTGACTGCTGTTGTTTTGTTTATGTTATTATAAAAAATAGCCTTTTTACATTTTTATGGAGTCAACGTTATTGATCTTTGATTTCATGGTCTGTTCCTTATTTGGTCACTTATATTAGTGCATGTTTCTGACTCAGAACATTGAGTCCAATGGCTCTCTGCCTGTTATGTCAAAAACACTTTATACTTTATTTGATAGTACAAAGTTCCCCTTTTTCTCTTTTTAATTTTTGAAATGTTTTAATTATTCTAGTCTGTTCCATATAAACTAACCTGACTGGAATTGCATTAAATCTAATAATTAATTTGAAAGTAATAGAAATCTTTACAATATTCCATCTGTCCATTGAGTAATATACTATGACTCTCCACTTATTCAAGTCATTTTTTAAAAATATCTCTTAGTAAGGATGTTTGGTCTTCTTTATATTCACCCAAGTCCTCTCACAACACCTAATAAATTTAATCTTGTACTTCACAGAAATGGGATAATTGTGTTATTATACTTTCTATTTGATATAGGAAAGCTATTGATTTTGCAATTTTGCATCTAGCCATCCTGTTGAATTCTATTATTAGTTCTGATAGATTTCAGTTAATTAGCTGTAGAGTTAAAAAAAATTACTTGCAAATATAATCATCTTATCTTCGTTTTCAGAGTACTTTATTATAGGTTCATTTGACAAACATTTTTGAGATCCTATTATGTGATAATCACATAAATTCTAATCATAATTTCTATTTCTTATTTTAAAACACAGGCAAGAACTTTCAAAACAACATTAATAGAAGGAATAACAAGTTTTCTAGTTGTAAAGCTTACTTTACACAGAAAATATTCTGTTAATCCTAATTTGTGAGGAATGATTGCTGAATTTCACATGACCTTTTAGCATATACTAAAGATTCTGTTGACTACTGGTGAAAATTATACTTACAGATTTCCTACTCCTATATTTATATGAAGAATAAAATTTATATTTTCAGTGCTGAATTTATAACCAAGAATCACATTTTGGATTTTCGCTTCTATGTACTGATAAAAACAATCCATAATTTTCCATTTCTGACTGACTTTTTATAGAGCCTGCTGTGATAAATTTACTAGGAGATTTTATACCCATATCCTGAAGTAGCTTTATGTAAAACAAAAATTATCTGTTTCTTTAAAATATAAAAGAACTAGTCTAAAAAAATCTGAGCTATCCTATTTTTTACAGCTTCAATCAATTCTTCTAACTTAAAGTTTTCCAGATAATCACCACTTTCAATTAGATTTTCAAATTATTCATATTAAATTATACACACTGTTATCTAATGTTTGTTTAATCACTTCAAATTTATGGTTATTTTCTCTTGGCTTACTTGTATTTTGCTTTTTCTTATGACAGTCAGAAATTTACCTAAGTCATTTATATCTTTAGAGAGCCAGCTCCAGCAGTTCTCAATTGAACTAGTTTAAAACCAACTTATAATTGATTAATTTCAACTTTTATTTTCTTCTTTCTGCTTTCTTAGATTTATTTTATTTTTCTAATTTTGCAAAATCAATAAAAGTTCATTTAATTTTATTTTTCCTGTTTAGTAATAAAAGCTTCTAAAGCTAAAAATTTGTCTCTAACTGCTGCTTTGAGTACATGCAATATTAGGGTTTCTCATTCTCATTATTTTTAAAAGGCTCTATATCTTTAGTTAAATTTCCTTTTTCATCCAATAATTTTATATGCCAGTGATGTATTTTGTTATAAAATTTGTTTTATTGTAATGTAAAAGAAAGTGGTCCTAACAAATTTTAGTCTGAGTGATCTACTGGGCTTTATTTTTCTGCTTAAATACTATTTTTTAAAAATTTAATGAATGTTTTAAAGTGTGTTTAGTCTCAATTGACTACATATAGTAAATTAATCTTAATTATATTAGTTATATTTTCTATGTCCTTTCTATTTCTTTTTTAAAGTAGCATCTTAAACTCTATATAATGTTTCTGTCAAATTAGCCTTGTATTTCAGAAGTTATTTCCATATACTTTGACTTTTTGTTACATAGAACATGAAAGTTCATAAAATATCTTCATTGTGATTTATAAGCATTGTTGGTAGAATCATCCACTTTGAATGTGAATAGGTGGCATTAAAATCAACTAACAAAAATTAACATCCTTTAAATATTACTGGGACAATTGATAATATTTATCGGGGGAAAAACAAACTAAAGGTTAATCTAAATCCTCATACCAAAAAAAAAATCTATATGGATTAAAACATTAACTAGAAACCATAAAATCAAAAGGTTGAAAGAAAATACAGCTGCATATGTGCCTGCTACAATATGAGAAAATTTCTTTGTGTAAAACCATGCTAAGCATATGAACAAAAAAGAAGACATACCACTATCAAAGCAGAAATCGAGGTGTTGCGTCTACCCCTCCTCTATATTCTCTGACTTGCAGAAGAGCATCTTAAAACATCTGCTCAGGCTTAAAACTGAAATCATTACCTTCAGTTTGAACTCACTTAATATTGCTCAATTTTCAATCTCAGGTCTTTTATTATACTACTGGGCAACACTTGTAAGCCATTGTTTCTTCTTTTAGAATATCTATTTTGCTTAGATTGGATCTCCAAGGTCAGTCCTCCAAATTACACTGCACAGTGATGGTGTCTTCTAATTTTCTTCGGTATCAAGAAAATTATTTACAGCTTCTAAAGATCTAATTTTGGCTATGTTTTTTAAAAAATGTAATGGAACTTTCTAATTCTTAGCAATTCTCTTATTACTATGGCCTGCTTCATTTAATGCAAGCAATTTCCTCTCTTATCTTTTGAAAATATGAAGCACATATATTCCAAGTGCTTGTTCCAATAATAGAAATACCTATTTTAAGGAAGATTATTTTCCTGTATGTTTTTATGATGATATGTCTCTTCTGCTGGCATTTTTTAAATAGACTCCATGTTATTGATGCTTCTTATTACTAAAATGAGATAGATCTAGGCATAGTGGTGAAAGTAAAACCCAGTGGTTGGAATAAAAGTTGGGTTCATTGGCATCTCTCTTAGCTGGCATGAAACACTACAATTTTATTTAGGGGCAAAGAGAACCACTCAAGCTTAGAGAACAAGGACAATAGCTTTAAGTTTTACTACTTCTATTTGAGGAACTACCCATTCATATATGCAAATGGACCCCAAGGAATGGCTCTGCTTGCTAATGTAGAGGAATTAGAAAAACATAATAAATGACCAAAACGGGGCCAAGAAGCCTATGTGTGAGGAGCTGATGGCCCAGAGATGTTATAACCCATCTTGAATCAATAGCAAAAAAGGCCTAATTTATTTCCTGCTGCAATTATAAACATGCTCTAATCTTATTCCTTAGTTCAGTTTTATAAAATTTTTATATTTATTTACACACATGGACATAAATCTCACTATATCCCAAGTGGCTGTTTTAAATGTCTATGTCCTACACTCTTTTTCATCCACCTTATATAGCTTTATGTGACAATGTTACTCATTTTTTAAAGCTGTTAGTAGCAATAAAACAGATATTATAAGTACCTTTTCAAGAAGTCACAGACAGGATTTGTTATCTCCACCACAAGGTAAAATTTTTCATCATTGATACATTTTAGCATAATTTGCGTAAAAAACTCCAGGAATCTAGGTCTCTGCTTAAATTTCATGACTATGAAAACAAGGAAGCACATATATAGTTACCAATACACTTAGTTATTGGTGCTAAAAAGTTACTATTACTAATAATCATGTTGTCCTAACAGGCAAGTTTATTAACCTGCTCTTAAGATTTCTCAAAAAATATGTAGGAATAAATTTGGCAAGAACTATTGTTTTTCTAAAATCAAATAATCCATTACAGTCTATATTTCCTTTATTTTCCAAATATCTCAGTGTTAAGAAAGATTTCATAAAAGTGGCCTTTCATGTACAACTAGTTGGGAAAAAAATCTCTGATAATAATTAAAATTAATAGCTACCCTAATTATTATTGTATTGCACTCTGAGCTGAGCAATAATGTTGCTACGTCTTCATAGTTGGACTTAAAGATCACTAACACATTTTTCAATTCCTAGTTTTTGTGTTTTAGAACAAAACTATTTGCTACCCAAATAAGCCACCCTCAAGGTTCTGTCTTCCCACACTCTCTATCAGGCACCTATTTAGGTCTTTTTCATTATTTGACAATCAAGAGTATGAATTACTCTGAATGGGTAAAAATAACCCCAAATCTTCTGCCTGGAACAGGTGAGACCTCCAAGTATCACACAACAACAAAATCCGCAGAATAAATGACCTTCAATAATAGGTCAAGTGAACAGCACATATACATTTAGGTCACCCACCTTCTTTCACAGCACCTTTGACTGACCAATTTAAAACTATAGGGTAAAGAAATATAGGGTCCTCTGCTCCTGAGAGTTCAGTTGTAACATCTAAGGTAAAAAATAATAATAAGTTGTAGGTTCTGTTTAACATCAATAACCAAAAAGAAAAGTTCTTTGGAGGATATGAAAAACAGGAAAACACCCAAGTATGCTTTCTTAATTTTGTGCCTTAAAAGTGTCAATTAAATCATATTTTAGAGATTAAAAATCTAATAATCTCAATCATTTTCCTCTCATTTCCCCCCTGAAGAACCAAGGAGCCTGCTACCAAATAGGTAAAGAGTTTCCAAGGCAAGTAAGTGTCTCTCCTGTTCAATAGCTGTTGTGTATCAGTAAACCCCAGACTCAGAAACCTACCAATTACATCAACTTTGTTTTTTATTAGATTATCATTAAAAGATAGTAAAGCATAGAATAATGAACACACAGCCACTGGAGCCAGACTGCCAGCTTCAGAGTGTCACCCGGACACTTTTTAGTTATGAGACCTCGAGTAGTTATTTGGCTTCTTTTCGCCTCAGTTTTATCTTTAAAAAAGGAATAATAATAATAATACTTTCTGCATACAATGGTTATGTAAGGATTGTATGAGTTTTAATATGTACACAGGAAGCACTACATAAAACGAATATTTTTATTATTCTTTTGTTACTGAATCTATTGTTTAGTTAGTAAAATTAGTAACATTATACTGTGTTTACCGGTAAAATGTGAGAGGTTTTTCTCTTTTTCGATAATATGAAAAGAATAATTCACATTTCTAGAACACCTTACATTGTAAGGAATTATAATTTTATATATAACTAGGCAATTTCAGCTTTCCCCAAACTATGTTTACTGGTTATGTGACTAATAGAGCATTGGGTTCAAAATTCAGCTTGTAACACGGAGAATGATGAGAGGTCCAAGTCAGGGAATCCCAAAGCATTACAGCCACCCAGATAAAACCGAGACCCACAGTAAGAAAGGTGAGGTAGGGACACAGAGTTCTTCAAGTATAGGCACTTCCTGAAAGACCAAGGGGGCCAAAAGGGGAGTCTCCCACTGAAGAGAAATTTAGGTACTCTCTTGTTCTCTTAGAGGACCTGAAGTACCTGCTTTTTAAAAATGTGGTAATAGTTATCACCAGAAACTAAATCAATTTCTTAAGCAGATTTCCAAATTGCTAACTCCAAAATTCCAATCATTGTGTTAACATATCACTATACAGCACAATAACCTGAAATTAAACTAATCTTTCACTTCAGTAGACCTTGGTTCCATCACTCACACATTAAGACCCCTCATGCTCCCTCTTTATTTCTCAGTTACATTTTTGCTATTAGAGCAGAGATTCTCAATTTTGCACGTTCCCTCCCCAACCAACACATTTGGCAACATTTCCCTCCCAGCTTGTTGTCAAGGCTGGGAAAATGATAGGTTATGTGTCCATGGATAGAGGCCAGGGTTGCCGATCAACATCCACAATGCCTAGGGCAGTCCCCCACACAAATACTTATCTGGCCCAAACTAGCAAGAGTATCAAGGTTGAGCTACCCTGCTTTAGAAGATTTAGGCTCAAATGCAAGCTAGCTATGCAATCCTAAATAAATCACACAATCTTTATGAGTCACATCTGTAAAAAGCAGTAAGCAATCCCTTATTAACAGAATATTATAAGGATTATTGACATAATACAAAAGCCAGTATAAACCTTAAAGGGTTTACCAAATGCTAACATCCTCTTAATCCTTTTAGCAAAGTATTTTCTTATTTTAAAAAGTTATACTATTCAACAGAAGTACACAGATAGAAAAAAAAATGACTACATTGCTTTGTCAGTTTGAGAAGGTGTGTCTCCAACAAGACCAGCTGTTCATTTATTTTTTCAGGTGATATTATCTGCTGTGGCTTCTTTGTCTTGGAAGACTTCTTAGAAGAACCCTGGAAACATTGGTTAAATTTCAGAATGTACTTCAATATGTTTTTGCAATTGTCATTTTCAATTCTTAAAATTATCTAACATTCTTAAAATTATGTTTTTGTACTTGTAAATAATACTATGATCTACATGGCTAAACAACATGAATTAACAGTTGCCAGGGGGAAAAGAGGGGGTTGAGAGGAGGTGGAAGAGGGCAAAGGGGAATAAACAGTGGCAGGAAGAGACTTGACTTTGGGTGGTGAGTGTACAATGCAGTGTGCAGTTGAAGTATTACTGAGTTGTACACTTGAAACCTGCATGGTTTTATTAATCAATGTCACCCAAATAAATTCAATTTTAAAAAATAAGAATGCCATTCATTGTGTTCTAACTAAATGCCAGGCACAGTGCTCAATATTTTATGGAGGTTGACCAAAATATTTATTTTCTTCTCTCTTCCTTCCTCCCAGTAACTTCCATCCATCCTAACGAGCACCCGGATACACACACACTCTCCCAGAAGGAGTCAGGAGTATGGCTTTTAAAATCCTCAAAAGAAAATTCCCAGCATGCCCTCAGAAACATACCAGTTTTTGTTTTTTTTTCCCCTTTCTTTTTCCTAGAGGAGCTTCTTTACAACTCAGCTAATTGCCTTTGCTGCTTTGCCTTTCATCGAAACATAATAGGGTCAATAATTAGTGGATTAAAAATTTGTGGGGATGTGTTCAGGCTCCCTACCAACATTGAGAACTGACTGGTTAATTTCTCCTGTTCTCATAACAAAAACAAAAGCTACAAAAGCCACCCAAGCCTCTTTAGGCTTAAAGTAACCTTGAATGGTTATAATGATCTCAGTCCCACAGGCTTAGTCAGAAGGAAGTGTCACAACTTCTGCTGGACTCGGGACTCTTAAGCAAAGAGGCATGGGGCCCTGTCCTACAACGATGTGCAGGGACAGTGTCCTTAATTAAAGCCAGGGTGATAAGAAGGAAATGGCTGATAGGGTCTGAGAGCAAATACTTGGTGAAAAACCCCCTCAAACTGCCTCCAGCGTAATCAAAACTCTCTCTAGGCCAAGCAAACCCCTTCAAAACAACAAGTATCATGGCTTAAATATTCATCCAGGAAAACAGTGCTCATAGTTGAAGTTTTTTGTGACAAACAAATGTTTACTTGGAAACTCAATATATAATAGAGATAGAAATGCAGCTATTCCAACTAAAGCAGGCTTGGGGGTGCTAGTCTCTATCCCCACCCCAGTTACTGAAGGGGCTTCAAGTAATTCCTGGTGTCCCTCAGAAATCTGGTAAACTAAGCAACACTTCAAATTTGATCTACAAGAACATTTACGTATATAATTTATAGGAAAGGCAATAAAACAGACTCTAACAAGACCCATGCTTGGGAAGCAGATATTAAAAAGTCATCTCAAACATTAGCAGTCTCATAAAGGAGACACTTTAGGTGTGACGGTGAGTTTCGGAAATCTACTTTGAATATAGTAAAAAGGTCTGACATGTATTTACTACAGAAAATGATGCACCCAGAATAATAAAATCTTCAGTTCAGGAGAGACTTTACAGGTTTTTTAGTCCAAGGTCCAAACGGGTGTAGTCTCACTATCAACCCCTAACTGATGATCAGTACTGGTGATGGGGAACTTTTCAGCATTCTAGCATAGCTTTCTTTTTATTTATTTTTTAATCACAAAAAAGGTGGAGGAAAAGAAGCTTTTCACCATGTATTCATTTTCTTTTATGTAAATATAACAAATTAAATACTGGTCAATTTTTTAAATAAGTTTACTTATAATACACAACCTCTTAAAAGACTCAGCTAAATATAAGCTTAGTGATGAGAAACAAAAACACTTACCTCCTCTTGTATTTCTTCTTGGTCAGTCATACCAAATGGAGATTTGCACTCTGGTGTGATGTCCAACACCTTTTTTCCATAATTTATAATAATTACTGCCAGGTCATATTCCTTCCATGAACGCAGAATCTAATTTAAAATATTTACTAGTTATCTCTGTTGGAAACTCTTGTCTATTTCCAAGTGTCTTGCATCATCTTTCATAAACTCAAAAATCGCACTAATGTTTTGGGTCTAAGAATTTCCCTGTTTCTGTTAAGGAAACTGGAACTTTACCTCAGAACATACTTCCCTGGAATTAAAACTGTATGGTCCCACCATTTTAAGACAAGGACAAATAATAGGAATCCCATCAATAATGAACACCCCATATCACTGGGATAAACAACCATACATATTTTGGTATAATAAGTTAACGAGTCAGAAAATGTTTCTTCTTAAAAGGTCCATGGTAAAGCAAAATCATTCTTAAAGGCCACAGAAACATAACCTCTTGTCTTGAGTTGTTCTCAACGTGACATGGCACAATTGCTGACCTCACCTCACGGTGTTGGAGGGGGCATTTATATCAGTAAACGATTTACAAGGCATCTGGTTGTGGACGAAGCTAGAGTTAAGCTGCTTTTGACAGATTCTCCATGGACCCCAGGGGAAGCAGACACTGATCACAGGAGGGGGCATGGCTCCCTCTGCCGCTCTCATGCGCATCCCCCGTTCCTATTGTTATTCTTTGGCCTTCCCGACCCTGGCCCTTACCTACCTCTCCAGCGTAAGTGTTCATCACTCATTTCCTTGTATTTTAAGTTCACAAAATATCGAGCCAAGCATATATTCTGACACTCACCATGGTTTCAGGACTTCATGCTTTCCCACAGCTGAGCCAGCTGCCAGAACAGCTGCCCCACTTTATGATGGTAATGCCAGGTTATTAACGTAACCTGGTCATTAAAACCTGGGCTCTAGTATCAGCTCCAAGAAAGCTTCCCTGGCTGGCAATCTGATTTGCATAGAGTCTGTGCAGTGAGGGGTCACATGAAGGGAACACACTCATTGTGAACCCCATAAGGTGAGCCTCTATGGGCACAAATAAGCTTGTATGGATTTGTTATATGTAGATGCATTCTGTTAAGTTGAATAAGTCAGTATTTATGATAATTAACAACTGTTACTTTCCAAGCAGGGGAAGGATATAATAAGTGGCTGGGAGGGGGGGGGGGAGTGACTAGCTGCTTAAACCTGATAAAACCAAGTTAATGCAAGGTGCTAAAAACTGGAAATATTTCAGTGGGACCAGTGCAATGGTGGTGAACTAATGCTGACTGCGGAACAAAGAGTGGGAAGGAAAGTGGTGAAATGAAGTCTGAAAAGGTACATGGGGTTAGTCATGCAGGGCCTTGAATGCCAGGGAAACAGTCCAACCTCATTACAAAATTGATACGAAAGGGAGATAGTGTTGTTATCACAAAGCAGAAATGAGCTAATGTGTGTTCTCCACTCAACTTTGCTTTCCGGCATATTTAGGTCCTAGGCTCATGGAGTACTAGGTCATCTCTCCCCCTTGTTATAATATGCCAGCAGAAAACACTACATGATAAAGAACTTTTCAAATCAAAAGAAAAATAGAACTAATTCTACCTAACATACCAAACGAACAGAAATAAGAAGACTATGCCAGATGTTTAGCATAGTAATTTAACAATGAGAAAATAATGAAACACTGAAGATGATGTATCTCAGAAGTGGCACTTCATTTAGAATTCTGGCAACTTGTAGAAAAGCTACTGCTGCTTATAGAAGAAAGACTGAGCCATCTGAAAAGATTACCAATTTTTTAAACAGAGAAATGAAACAGCCAGTTGACTAATTGGGCTTCAGAAGAGAAAATCCATATTAAAAATGTGTTACATGAAATGAACACCTGAAATCTGGGATTCAGGACTAGTCTAAGGTTCTGGAATTAGTGATCATGCTGGAGGAAGCTTCTGGAATGACAATTCTCAATATATCAATTTGGGACAAACCAGTTCTAACAACAAAATCCTGCTATTAATATATATATAGCAAAATCCTAAACTAACATATACTTTACTTTTTAAAAACATGTCCAGCCCTCGCCAGGTACCTCAGTTGGTGAGAGAGTCACCCTGATGTGCCAAGGTTGTGCGTTCCATGGCACAACCTTGGTCAGAGCACATATAAGAATCAACCAATGAATGCTAAGTAAGTGGAACAACAAATTGATGTCTCTCTCTCTCTCTCTCAAATCAATAAATTTTTTAAAATGTCCAGAACATCCAAGGTCATTTGCATAATAACATCACTTGAATCTCAGTATCATTCCTCAGGTGGGTGGAAAGGCAGTGGAGCCATGGATGGGAAAACCAGGAAATGCAGAGCCAGCCCCACGCTGCCGTGTGCTACAGGAGAAAAATCACACAAGGCCAAGAAAGAGGGCATGTGAATTCAAGGACTTCGGCCTCCACTGGGCCCCCCATGCTGGCTGGAACCCTACTCGAGGTCAGCACTCCGTCCCATCTTCCACAGGGGCTGTCACAAACCCTCCCATTCTCCTCACGTCTCTGAAATTCTCCCATATTCTTCACCTCTTCACACTTAGCAAATGGCCTTGCTTCGTTTTCACAGAGGAATGTAGGGGAACTAGCTTACCTCCAGTCCACAAACCTACCTACACACTCACCTGTAACTACAACTGTTTTTTTCCACCTGTTAGAGGGGAGAGGTGAATTTCTGTCCATACTAATCCCTCCTGCACATGCTCAGATCCCATCACCTCCTGCCTTTTCAGTGATCCTGCTCTACTGGTTGCCCCTCCTCTTCTATATCCACATCCTTTCCCTCTCCTGGCTCCTCCCTATTAGTAGACACATGTTGTGAAGTACCTGGATAAGCAGAATTAGGCTTGTGATTGGTTGGTTTGTTGGTTGTTTGGTTGGTTGGTTGGTTGATTGGTTTTTCAGCAGAAGTTGCTATTGGCAAATTGCAAGCAACAAGCTGCTTCGGAATGGTGTTTCTTTGTTCTGAAGGAAACACTATAATAGCCGCTGTTAGGTATTTAAATCTAAAGTGAGTAGCTACAGGTCCATCCATACTGTTGCAAAGGGTAAAACTTTCTTCTTTTTTTACTTTTTATGCTAAGAGAAATAAGCCAGTCAGAGAAAAATAAATACTATATGATTTCACTCATATGTGGAATCTAATGAACAAACTGAACAAGGAAAAGAGGGACAGGTCCACAGATAGAGAGCAGTATGACAGATAAGGGGGAGTGTAGGAGGTGGAGGAATTGAGCAAAAAGGAAAAAGAACTCATGGACATGGACAACAGTGTGGCGATTATTGGGGAGGGAGGGCTATAAGGGGTCCACTACTAAATGGTAAAGGAAAAAAATACAATAAAAATAATAATAAAATAAAAATGTAACTGCCTTTTCACCCGGCAATTCCACTGCTGGGAATATACCTTAAAAATCCTGAAACACCCATTCAGAAGAGCCTATGCACCCCAATGTTCATAGCAGCACAATTTACAATAATCAAGTGCTGGAAGCAACCTAAGTGCACAGCAGTAAATGAGTGGATCAAAAAACTGTGGTACATTTACACAATGGAGCACTGCACAGCAGAAAAAAAAGAAGGAATTCCTACCCTTTGCTACAGTTTGGATGGAACTGGAGAGGTGGTGAAAGACAAACACCATATTATCTCACCTATAAGTGGAACCTAATCGACAAAACAAATAAGCAGGCAAAATATAACCAGAGACATTGAAATAAAGAATAAATTTACAGTAACCAGAGGGGAGGCTGGAGGGGTTTAATTGGGGAAAGAAGAGGAAGAGTTGTCAAGGAACACGTATAAAGCACATGGACAAATCCAAAGGGAGGTAGAATTGAGGGTGGAAGGTGAGGGGGGGTGAAGTAGGAGAGAGTGGTGGGGGGGAAATGGAGACAACTGTACTTGAAAAACAATTAAAAATTTAAAAAAACAAAAAAATTATAAATAAGTTAATAAATAAAAAAAATGAGTTGCTGTTCAGTATCCTAGAAAGAGAGTGTGACCCCTCTCCTGGAAATACTCATTGATGGAAGGGTTTGGGGAGAAAAGGCCAAGCAGATGAATATATGAGTATTCTGAAGAAAAGTAACCTTGGAAAGTACACTTAACCTAGCATAACACTAATTAATGTGTGACTGAGCAGCAGAAACAGAAGGGGGTGCTTTGGGTTGTGTGGGACCTTGCCTTCTCAATGACTACACCATGGGACAATGACAGAGCTAATAACAGCAGGAAGATTCTCAAGGCTGGGGAGGACTTAAGAATGACAGAATAGCTTTGGACCAATTGACTCTCCAATTCCTTCTCTTGCCTGATGAAAGCAGGACTGGCTCCTTGGACTAAGTGCTCCTTGAGATTCTTAGATGATCTTCCCTTCTCATGCTGCACACTGTCCCCCATTTCATCTATTTCTTTTGCTCCAATTGAGCCCGTATTCTAATGACTCCTTTGTCTTTATACATATTTGTCCTTTTCTGAACTCCAAGCCTATAGGCCCAATCATATAATTATAAAATAGCCACCCACTTGGATATCCTATAGCCCTCAAAATTCAATATATTCAAAATTCATGATTTTTTTCTCTCTTTCCCACACAAAATTGCTCCACATCAACACATAGCATTGTATTCACCCCACTGCCCAAGGAAGATACCTGGCTGGTTGTGAACTCTCCCTTCTCCCTCCTTTATCTCCCAACAATCAATAGGTTTCCAGGTTCTCAATTCTCTCTCATTAATAACTCTTGAATCTTTTCCATTCTCTCTCCCACTTTTCCGCACTAGTTTATCATCTCTTACCATCTAAGTCATTCCCTGTCTCAGCTCTTATCCCCCTGTAATTATTAGGTGTTACACAACCAGAATAATTTTTCTAAAATGCAAATCTCATTGTATCGTTTTGGGATTTGAAACCTTTCAATGTTTCCCCTTATTTAATCTATTTATCCATTTTTTTTTGTTGCTATGTATCTTTCGAATTTTGTGCCCTGTTGAGAAAGGTCTCTCCTGACTTCAAGGCCACACATTCTTGAATCCACTGGGATTTTATTTTCTTTATGGTGTGAGGTTAGGACTCTGGCTTTGTCTATTTTCAGATGAATTATCACTTATACCAGCACCTTTTAATAAATAAATTACTATAATAAATTTTCATTTCCTCAATGAATCTTTTTTTTTAATTAATTTACTTTTTAAATACATTTGTCTCTGCCTTCCCCCCACCTCTTTCCCTTGCCCCCTCCCACCTTCCCTCCCTCTCCTCAATGAATCTTAATACCACTTTTGTTATATGTTAAGTTCTTCTGTAAACTTGGACTCTCTATTCTCTTCCATTGAACTATTCACTCATTACTCTATTAATACTATTTTTTATTGAAGTGGCCTTATGGTAAATTTTAATATCTATTGAAGATTTTTAAATTAATTTTAATCAGTTTCAGAGAAACCCAATTGGAGCTCTTACTTGGACTGCATTACATTTAAATATTATTTTAGGAAAGATTTATATCTCTATGACAGTAAGTCTTCCTATTCAGGAACTTGGTGTGGCCTACTATATGTTCAGATCTTATTTTGTGTCCTTCAATAAGAATTCACAATTCTTTTATCTGGGATCTTTAACATTTTGTTAAATTTAAAATATTATGTATTATATGTGGTATATTTTTCTCTCTCCATTTCTAACTGGCTACTGCTAGTATTAAAAATAACCTTACCATTCGTAAGTCTTTTACATATAATCACTTTATAAATTATCTTTTTAATTCTAGTAATTTCTGACTAGATTCTCATTGGTTTTTTGAGACCTCTATAATTACAGATAAATTATATTAGAAAAATACCATAAAATTAATTTCATATTCTTATCTGTTGCATGAGACAGAAACTTTACAAATAATGAATCACACTATTAAGAGTCAGCATCTCCTGTTTTAATTTTTAAATCTTAATTTTTAAAGAGATGACTTCAAAAATCTTCCATTTAGTATGATGTTTATTGTAAAACTTTGGTAAATGTCTTTATCATTACATTAATCCCCCTTATCTTTGGCTTTGCTTTCCATGGTTTCAGTTAGTGTGGTCAATCTCAGTTAGAAAATATTAAGTTTCCCCAACCATAGACATCATCGGCTCCTGACATTCAACCATTGACATCATCATGGCTCGATGACCCAGGATCATGCCAAGCAGATGATCTTCCTTCTGACATTGTCAGAAGGTCAATAGGAGCCTCAGACTACATCACAATGCCTGCATCATTCACCTCACTTTGTCTCATCACGTAGGCATTGTATCATCTCACATAAGCACAAGAGGGGTGGGTACACTACAATTAGATACTTTGAGAAAGACAGACGCCACATTTACATAACTTTTGTTACAGTATATTGTTATAATTATTCCATTTTTAATTAGATATTGTTATTTTCTTACTGTGACTAATTTATAAATTAAACTTTATTGTGTGTATGTATAGGAAAGAACAGTACATATATGGGGTTCAGTACTATCCATGGTTTCAGGCATCCACTAGGGATCTTGGACTGTCTCCCCCACAGATAAGAAGTGACTACTATGTTCAATAGCTTCCTTCCATTCCTAATTTATTTAGAAATTTTATTAGGAAAAGTTGCCTATTGTTATCAAATGCCATTGTAGCATTTTCGCATAACCTTCTTTTTTTACCCTTTAATTTGTTACTGTAAAATAATATCAAGTTCTATCTTAATGTGTAATTGATCTTCAGTACTTGACAATAAGATTAGAAAATAACCATGTGCCATCTAGGAGCAGAGAAGGTGATCAGACAGAACAGATCTGAAGAGGACTATATTCTGCCTCTCTTGGTTCTGATTAATGGTTTGGATCCTTAATTCTGCTTTTTCAGATATGAAAATTGCCATTCCTCTTTTATTTTTGTTTCCGTCTTCCCAGTACTTTTATCTACTCATTTCCTTTTCAATTAGTGTTTGTCACTCTGTTTTATGAGTGTTTCTTGAAATAATATACATGTAATACTGACTTTTTAGCCCATCTGCCAATCTCTGTCTTCTAAGTTCATTCACACTTAGTGAAGTAATTAATATATTTGATTTTATGCCTTCCATCTTATATACTATCTCTGTTTTCTTCTTATTTCTGCTGAATTAAGTATTTTTCTTTGCTCTCATTCCTCTGTTCATTTTTCTTTCCTATCAGTTTATAAGTCCTACTGTGTTTTAAAGTTCTGTTCATGGCTCTGAGTCATTTTTAAATATATTTATTCCATCCATAGAAAATTATTTTATACTATATGCAGTTTATATTTTTTTTTTGAAAGGCATACAACCATGCACCAAGATTCTCTAACTGCTCACCCCTCCCTCAGCCCCAAATAGAAGTTTTAGTTCTAGGTAACTAATATGTTTTCCTTTCAAGGATGATACTTCTATTTCAAGAATCCCTACTTAGCATTTATATCACAAAGTCCTACTACATAATTATTATCTATTTAATGTTAATAACACATATATTGCAAGATTCATTGCTCCCATTATTCCTCTCCTTTTTGTCTTTCCCTATCTTGGGATTTCTGTTCTGAACCACTTGTCATTTGATAGAGTATTTCCTCAAGTGTTTTCCCCAGATAAGTACGTAGGCAGAACACTTTTTAAATGCATGTACTTCTGAAAATGTTTACTTTGCCCTCACAAATGAATGATATCTTTCCTGGTTATTAATTCTTGGACCCTCAGGATTCTACAATTGTTGTGCCAATATTTCAAATGCTAGTGCTGCTGATTTAAAAAAAAAAGTTTGAAGCTAATTAACTCTCTTTCCATTGCAAATAACCTAATCTTTGGGTCTCAAAACTTAAGATTTGCCCTTATCCTCAGACTTCAGACATTTCTCCAACATACGTCTGTACATACATTGTTACATTTATCCTGCCTGGGATGCAGGGAGCCTATGTTTCTACATTTGTTTCTTTTCTATCTACAAAACTCCTACCATTTCATGTTATGACTTCTGGACCTGCCTTCTGAATTTTTCTCTAGACAATTCTGTTCTACATTGTCAGGTATTTCTTGAGCTTCCAGATTTGACTCAAGAAATACCAGAATCATAATCATCAACTTTAATTTTTTAATCAAAAATCAAATTAGTTTGTTCAGTTACAGATGTTTTCATTTTGATCATCTAATGGTATCACCTTGAAAGTTTTCTCTTTCTCTCTCTCTTTTTTTGTTTGTTTTAAGTAATCTCTGGTCTTTTCCAACATGGTAAGAATAAATACACAATTATTTTAGTGTCTGGTTTGCTCTTGCCCCTTGGGATTCCGAGTGCCCTAAAGTGAGTTATTTTTCTCTTCTTGCTAATGGCTTATGTCCCCTAAGGCTCTACACAGACCGGGCCATAGAGGGCTCTCCAGCAGTGGTAAACCAGTGAGTAATGGAAGAATAAGATTTTCTGCTCTTGAAGCCAAACCATAGCAGCCAGCAAATCATGATAATCATGACCCTTTGCTAAGGTAGAGGTTAGAAGCCTCCCTGTTGCCAGACCTCCACAGAAGCAAACTTCAGTTCCAGCGAAAGTGATGCATCAAATCAGCCCGCCTATGCAGTATTCTTCCAGATCCCTGGCCCATCATAGAGGGCTTGTGAGGGCCACATAAAACAGGCAGGCAGATGCAGCCCTTCTTTGAGGAGATTCACCGGATTCAGTCAACCAAACTTTTGAAGGAACACCTGGTCTTTGAGTCAAACAATGAGGATAAACAAGCCTACCTCTCTGCCTTGGTCTCTTGGTTCTTTCTCATTTCCAGAATGGATGAGGTCCTATAAAATGTCTTCTTTCCATTCCACGCCCCCCACCACCACTCTTCCTCAAGATACACCTGCCATGCCTTACAACAGACCTACCTTGGCTACTTTTGATCTAAAATGCTTTCTGGGTGCTGTTTTTTAAAGTAATCCCTGTAAAAGTAGCTTGGTTTCCTAAATTATTACTGTTCCTAAGTTTTGCAACACAACACAAAGAATGAGATAAATACCTTTGTTATGTAGAAGATACAACAAGCTATCATGTGCTGTATGCTTTCAAAACTCACAACATGTTTCTTTGAGTGGATGAAGTTTGGTAGTCCTTGCAAAACTACTATACACTTTATCAAGATCTGAAAAAATTGAAACAAAATGGTTTTGTTGAAAAATACTTCCCTTACACACTATAAACTTTTCTAGACAAATCATGTAAGTTTTAAGCCATCAAATTTCATTGTTAACTATTGATAACTATTGATAAATTGCTTATCATATAAAGGAGTACTCTCTGAAATAAAATTGACATGTTCAATTTTCAATGAGTCTCTCATCCAAATAACTTGAAAACCTGTGGGGAGAATAAAATAAGTAAATGAATAACTATAAAACAAAGCATATTTTGTCAAGTACCATAATAGATGTAGAAAGGATGTTACATGTATACAAGAAACACTAAGATCACATCCAGGCTTAGGAGAACCTTGAAAAACCCTGTAGAGAAGGATGTACCATATGAAATATAAACTGACACCAGGTATTTGAAATAACAGTTTCCTTCAAATTTAAAACCAAACATTCATATCCCAGGAAATTAATTAATAATTGCGTTTATTTCTATTCTCCTTGCTTCATATTATATGACCCTGAATGTGATCAAGAGCTAAACAATTAAGTTTAGCTTTCTATTCTGTTGCGCAATTCTAAGTAACAGCATCAAAAAAGTAGCGCTGAGATTGCATTGATCTATTCTTCATTCAGATTATTCCCAGGGACAAATTAATATATGGATGTTGGTCCTTTGAGGGTACATTAATTGCTTCAAGCTACCATTAAAAAACTTGCAAGTTTTTTTAATGCTTCTTAAATTCCTCCCTTCCACTATCACCCTCTCCTACCCTACAACACCATATCCCCAAATCATGAAATCATGTAACAACATTAAGTTTTGAAGTTTCCTCCTGGCTCCAGTAATTTTACGTGTATGTGTAAATACTTAAATGTACATAGGAGGGTTAATGCTAGGTTGCAAATGGGATTTATACACACTTTCCTGGACTGCGCATTTCTCCTTCAACCACGTCTTATGAAAAAATCCCTCCAAGTCTATAGCTCCAATTCATTACTTCTAATGGCTGCATAATGCTATTTGATGTGGATCAACCAGAATTAATTAGCCATTTCCAGATTCCCCGTGGTGTTCAGTTTTGGGGTTGAGGTTTTACAGTCTGGCCTCCCTCTTGTTACTACACTTTTCTCCATCGCCACCAAGAATGCCACAATAAACGCTCTTATGCATGCTCAGTTTCCAATAGGACAGGCAACTCAGGTGCCGGCTTTGAGATGATGCCCTGTGAGGAGGAGGCACCACCCTCCAGGGCACAGTGCACATTCTAAGTCAATGACTATTACGTGGTACTGTGTCCTCAGCTGGTAGAACACATGGATCTGGGAACCAAGGGGTGAAACCAGGAGTGGCATCCTACTAACTGGTGACTTTATTCTATGAGATAAGTTACTAATAGAGGGATTGCTGTCAGGTATCTTTGTTTTTAATTTTTAATTTATTATTTAATATTTTTATTTATTATTTTAGTATTATTTAGTATTTTTAATTTGGCTAAAATTCTAGTCTGTGGGATATATTATTAGTAGAGGGATTGCTGTCAGGTATATGTTTTTAATTTTAATTAAAATTAGACTTAATTTAATTAAAATTAAGGTTGCTTTACCAAAATCCAGTGCCTATAACAATTCACATTTCCCCCATTTATGAACGAGGATGCCTTGCCCCACATCCTCACCAGCAACAGGCATTACAGGTCTTTCCAATGCTGTCTGTGACATTACTTTGGTCACTTAAGGTCCACGTGTATAAATGAGTGTTCAGAGTTTGAGTAGCTTTTCATGTCTCTTTCAGCCACTTGGATTTGTTTGTCCTATAAACTACCTATTCATATTCTGTGCCCGTTTTTCTATAGCATTATTGCCCATTTGTAAGACTTTTTCTTATATATAACTTATCCTACATCAGTGCTAGATATATTTTTTTCCAAATCCATAAATTTTCTACTATCTCTATTAGGGTCCCTTTTTTCACACACAGATTTCTGTACACACTGTCAAATATGGTTTTCTCCCTCTTGTAGTTTCTAAGAGTTCTGTCTTGGTTAGAAATGCTTCCCCTAACCCTGGATTGCATAGGTACCTAATCTCTTGAGATTTTTTTCGTCAATTTTTTTTGCTTTGCTTTATATTTAAGATCTCAACTTTTGTATATGGCACAAATAAGTTCAAACTCTCTTTCAAATGAATATCTAGGTATTCCACTACAATTTACTGAAAATATCCATTTTTTTCCACTAAATTCAAATGCCAATTTCTGTCATACATTTCATTCTCCTATATACTGAGGCCTATTTCTGGAATCTCTTCTCAATTCCACTCATCTTTTCCTATTCTAAATAATACAATTTAATTAGATACTGCACTCCTAAGGCTTTTTATCACTCCTATAACCCCTCCTGAGCTGTAGCTAAAGGCATCCTGAACCAGTGGGATCCTAAAGGATGACAGCGGACTATCCTGACTCAGCCAGCTGAGCGCCAATCACAGCTGCCGTTCCTAATGTGGTATCTCTGCTAGAGCACATTCCAAGGCATGCATTGATGTGGTTAATGTTTCCTTTTCCACCCTCTGGGAAAGAAGTACCAGAAGATCCTCACATTCACACTGAGCGGAGAAGCATATACATTTAGAGTCTTGCCCCAGGGCAATGGTAAGTCTCCCACCCTCTGACATAATATTTTATGAAAGGATCTGAACTTTCTGGACATTTCTCAAAACAAAACATTAAACCACTCCATCAATAACATTATGTTAGTCAGGCCTCATGAGGAAGAAATGGCAAGTACCCTAAAGACCTTGGTATGATGCATGCATGCCCTCCAGAGGGTAGAAATAAACCCTATGAAGATTCAGGGGCCTGAAACATTAATAAAATAACATATATGGAACATGCTGAGACACCCCCTCCAAAGAAGGTCTGACATCTGGCATCTCTCATCTCTCAAACAAAAAGGGCAATGCCAGGTATACACCTTTGGATTCATGAGGAAGAATATTTTACACTTGAAAATACGGCTGCCATCCATTGACAGGTGACATGGGGGATGCCATCTGTCAGTCTAGATTTTGGACGTTGAAGACATATCTCTTCAACGGCTGCGCTACTAGACGTGGGCAATTTGGGAGAAGAAGACATGTCTGTACTCCAGTAGAACCAGTCAAAGGTGAATATTTGTTAAGTTATTTAAGCTCTCTAGTTAGCCTCCTCAATAGTGAATTTTAAATGTTTATTATTTTGCATAAGTTCGCTCACATCATCTTGGCTTTGAAAATCTGAGTTAATGCAGATGATGACAGAAACGATGGAGATGATGGTAACTGCCTGTACCATTAGCAGTAAAATCTTCCTTCTCTCATTACTTCCCTGCAGTAGGCAGAGCTCTAAGATAACCCTCGAGACCCCTCCCCCTGATATAGAAGCCCTGGATAACCCCTCCCTTGAGTGTAGGTAAGACCTGTGAGTGTGATGGCACAGTCATGCTCATGACAAAGTTACGTTACATAAGACTCCTCAGACACATCAGAGGAGACTTTCCTGCTGGCCTTGAAGATGCAAAGTGCCACGTTTGGCAGGAAACTGTAGTCAGCCTTTAGGAGCCAAAAACCTCCTATCACACAATCACAAGAAAATCAATTTTCTCAACAACCAGTGAGCTTGGAAGAACTCTGAGCCTCAGATGAGACTGCAGCACTGATTTCAGCCTGATGTGACCCTGAGCGGGCCAGCTAACTCATATCCGTCTTCCTGACCCACAAGATACTGTGACATAGCCAATGGGCATTGTTTTAAGTCACTAAGTTGATAGCGGTTTGTCAGGAAGCACAGACAACTAACATAATCCCTTCAGTCAAAGTATCCTCAACTTCTCCATCACTGAAACATCAAGCATGTTCTCTTGGGTCATTCAGCAATTTTTTTCCCCTCAGATGAAAGCTTGAGCAATATGTTTTTAATACATACTGCTGCTTCTAATACTATAAGAGCATAAATATTGAAATCAAACTTAAAAACCTAGAAAAGCAGATGCCAATATGGACTACAATGGGACTGAATATTTTCAGAGAAACAAGTTTTAAGTCTTTATGTCTGCCCCGACATATGACTTAAATTACTAAAATGTTTTTCAGTTAACTCAAGAAATTTAATACTGCTTTTTGTACTTTATAAGAGGTACATTGTATTTTCTTCTCCAAAATGCATTGATGAGTTGCCCTTGTAAAAATACCCTTATCTGGGGGGAGAAGCAGAAGGAATACTCTTACCTGTACGACAGGTACCAAAACAATATTGTGGTAGATTATAGGGGCAAGAAGACCATAACATTGAGTCACAGCTTGAAGGGCATAACTGGAATCATTTAGGTAGTTGCTAAGTTCCAATGCTACTAGCACTCTCTCACATTCAATTAGCCTAGCAATCTGTAAAGAAACAGGCATTGTTACGCAAATTGAACATCAGGTGCTTAACTAATGTGTCTCTAAGAAAAACAAAGGGTAGGAAATGTGAACCCCCATGGCCTAGCAACAATATTAATGTTGGTATGAAGAAAAATCTAAATTCAGGAACAACACTAACTCTTAAATAATGCTACAACAAGGATAACATAATTTTAGAATTAAACTTCAGAATTTTTTGTAAAATAATATACCACTAGAAACAGAAACTGGTAAGATAAAATCTTGGCTATATGTTAATGTTAGGAAAAAATAGAGTTGTTGCAAAAATATAGATTACAAGAAATAATAATTAAAATATAATGTCTTTGTAATATTGTTCCCACTTGTATGTCTGAGTCCCATTTCCCTTCTGGATTTGTGAGAAAATAATTTTCACTACAGCAAACTAATCGTCTGTTAGAATTCTCCTACTTAAATATAAATGATAGTAAGATGTAAAGACAGATACTTTAAAAGAATAAGAATCTTATCTTACTCCTCCTTTACCTTTTCTGAGGAAGATTTCATTATTTTTCTATGTATATACACACAAGATCACATACAAAGAAAACTGTTACAAGTGGCAACCAGAAATTTCCATACAGCAAATTATTACTCGAATGGTAGTCTAGCATTCTGGAAGTCATTGAATTACTTCAGGATTGCCTTGATTTTCAGACTAGATGCTGAAAGAAGGCACTGAATGCAACGGACTAGGAACGGGCTGGTGGCTGTGAGTGCTTGCGTTCTATGAGACTGTGGACTTGTCTTGGGCAAAGAGTCATGTATTTTCCACTTTCATATTCACAGAAACTAGTACAGCTCATATAACAATTTATTGGTTAACAAATAAATGGATGGGGAGGAAAAAGCAACTGCGAAAAAAATAACCAAAAAATGGCAAAAGTCTCCATATATCTAAAATGAGTAAAAAAGGAAAAAGATAGAAGAGTAACCTCAATCTAAAATGAAAAAAATGTAGGGTTGTTATTAAAAGCAAGAGCATTATAAGGTTGTAGATGTATACAGAACAATGTTTGTAAGCACCCTGAGGATCTATCAATAGGAGATAAGTTAAATTCCTGCCTCTGTACAGGAATGCAATATTGTAATTAAAAATAATTTGGTAATTGATATGCACCATCATGAAAATATGTCCAACATGCATTATTAAAAATGTTAAAAAGTCAAGATGCAGAACAGCAAATATATCATGATGTAATTTTTGTAAAAATAATAAAAATAGCCCTGGCTGGTGTGGCTCAGTGGATTGAGCACCAGCCTGCAAATCAAAGGGTCACCAGTTCAGTTACCAGTCAGGGCACAGGCCTGGGTTGCAGGCCAGGCCCCCAATAGGGGGGCGCACAAGAGGCAACCACACATTGATGTTTCACTCCCTCTCGTCCACTCTCTAAAATTAAATATTTTAAAAAATAAAAATGCAAAAATTAAATAAAAATAACCAACAGATTTGTCTATGCATATTTTTTAATTGGAGAAATCACATAAAACAAAAATGTATTATTCTTAAGGGCAACAGGATCACAATGGTTTCACTTTATATATTATACATTTTTTAATATTTGAAATTTATACTACTTTCGTACAAGAAAAAAATAAACTAAAAAAAAATACACTCAGGGCTGTGATTTCTACATGGAATATCAAATAAGTCAGCACAAACATACAATGGCCCTCAGTCCATTCACAGCCAGGATTTGCATTCCCCCCAAGAAAATTAATTTCAAACATCAAGAAACAAACAAAGGAAAATTGGCACATTTTTAGTCATTTTAATTCACTTACTAGTTGAGAAGGAAAAATCTCATTGCCTTTGATATTATCGCAGAAAAGATTTTCTTCTTTAATTTTAATGTCACTTGTTACAAAAATATTTCTAAGAAAAAGGTACAAGAGGATTGAAGAAGTCTCTGCCAAAATATCTAAATGTAATCTGCAAAGAGAAGTAAATCACATTACAGGTTTAAAAATAAAATGATTTAGCACGTGAACTTGCCTTTTGAGATTGACTTGTTCTTAGTATCTACACAGTAATCCCAAATTAGCAGTAGAAAATTGTGGAACAGCTACTCTCACACAGTGGTTAAGTTAAAAACAAAGACCATCCTTAACAAGTTCACAACTAAGAAAATTAAGCTGCTGACATATTATGCATAGATACATAAAAATAACTATTATAAAAGCTTTCTGGTTCTAATATATAAAGTTCTTTTCTATCAGTATAATGCAATCGCCATAGATATTCAGAAGTTAGAAAAATAGGCCCAATAAGTAATGAACTTTTCAAAAATGAGGGTCATTAATAGTAGAATCAGCCATGGAGAGAGAGAGAAGGCGGGAGAAACTTTGAAATCGTTTCTAATTATCTTTTCTAAGTTGCAGTCAATGGTGCCAACCAATGGCAAAACTGGGAACTGTACAATCTTCCTCCTTTGTTTCCAATATTCCCTATCTTACCCTTAGCCTTACTCGGTGACAAACCCTCCCTTCTAAGCTTCAGGTCTATCTACTCTCCATATACCCTATTCTTATAAAACAAGAGTCTAACATCAGTCATTCACACTTGAAGATTACCTGTTACATCACCATGTTAAACTCTAAAATTATCTTTGCCAGGAGAATTTTAGATCTCCCACTCTCTTTGTCCTCGTGCTGACCATCAGAACCTTGGCTTGTGTGGTAAGTCCAGGCTATTGCCTCCTCTGGCTCCATTTCCTTCCCTACCCAGCTCAGACTCTGGAAGCCATTTCAATAGTAACCTCTCTGGCACTTTAGATTCAATACCCCTTATTTTATGCAATAATTAATTTGTCTGACCTCACATAGGTGTCCCTGCCCATTGTTTCTATCCCTGCCACAACGCTCAATCAGCTATTTACTAAGTTATTCTCATTCATTCTTTTTTTCATTCAAACTATCATTTTCTGAATATCTGCTGTGTAAAAGACACTATTCTAGGACCTGGGATACAAGGATGAATCAAAAGTGGCCCTTAGATCAGACGCTTAGGATCTGAGCTCTACTACAATTCATGTTATGTGAGAGCAACTGAGTCATTAGTGCTTCTCAGCAACACTTCCATTAATCCCTGATGTCGTCTCACTCACATTCCCCACAACAAATATTCTCAACCTCTTGTTCTCCACTCCATGAGCTCTTCTATCCTCCTGGCTCTACCACAGTGTCTCCATCGCCTGCACCTTCTTGTACTCCCAACCTCGCCCTCTCTCCTGGCTTTCTTCCCTTCACCCTCCAAAGTCTTTCCTTAAGCATACCCTCCCCCTCAAGCTTCTTTCCACTTTCCTCTTCTCTCTACCACCAAACCTCACGTCCGTAGTCTGCTTATTAAGTTCTTCATCTCCAATTATTCCTTAGCCAATTGCAAAAGGTTTCTGTCCCTGCACAGCACAAAAATGACTCTCTTGAACTAACCAATAGCTACCTAAATTGCCAACTCTAAAAGCTTCTTCTTAGTTTACATCCTGCCCGATCTCTCTGTAGTGTTCTAAGAGACAGCTGCCCCACCTGACCTTGCACTGGCATGTAGTGCTGCTGGCCAGTCCCTCCACAGTGACACTATTGCTGCCCTTGGCAGTACACTTTCCCATACTTTAATCTCCTGGACTGCTCCTTTGCAATGGACTGCTGTGGGCCCATCTCTGCTTCTCTCTCTTAAATGTAAAGATACCCAGGGTTCAAATTCCAGCCTTCTATCTTTTCTGCTAAATAAGTCATTCCCTGGAAGATATCACTCATTGTCAAAATTTCAATGATGACCTCAATGGACAATTTCCACATCTGTCTCTCCAGCCTTGACCTCACTCCTAAGATGTCAGCACTAAATGTCTAACTACCTGCTGGATATCTCATCTACAAAGGTGTCCTGCTAGAAAACTACACTCAAAATATGTTCAATCAAAGTCATTATCTTCCTCCAAAAACATGTGCCACCTGTCATGTTCCCTTAGTAAAGGTAATAGGCTTCCCAGTCAGATAACCCTGGAAATCCCAGTCAATTTTCACTCCTCACTCTCTCTTAACCTCACAAGTTTCATTAGATATTCCCAGTGCTGTCTAGTCCTCTTCCAAAAGGCGTCTCAGATCTATCTTCCATAGCATCTAGCATCCTTGTACATAGTGAATGCTAAGTCCACATTTTTTAATTAAATGTAATTATACCTAAATGTGAATAAGCACTATCAATGCCTTTACTCAACCAGAATTTGCACTTCTAGCTCACTATCTCTGATTGAGGAGTGACAGTTTCATCTTCTTATTAAAGGCATTTCAGACATTAACAAGTAGGTGAAGGAGATTGTTGTTGTTTTTGATGTGGGTAGGACAGCCTGAAATCATACCAATGCTCATTTCTTATGCTGTTCCTAAACTTTGTTTTTTTGAGGGGAAAAATTGGCAGTAAAGCAACGGATGGCCTGTGGTTTTATATATGGTTTCTACTGGCCTGTCTGAAGTTACTGATGGTCTCATGCTGGAAGCCTCCTCAAGCCAAGGAAAACCTTTTTATCCTAATAGTCAACCTACTCATCAGACCTTAACCTTAACCTGAACCTGACCCTTCCTCTTACAAAAATTCCCAATGATATTTGTGTTTTATAGCATAACTGACATTACCTTGGCTAGTGTTTGGTATTATTTTTTATAACTTTCATTAACTTATATTCATAACGCATCCTTATACATGTAGCATTTTTTTCTGATTCTAGCAAAGAAGTTTCTAACAAGGAATCAAGACCTTGAAATGTACATGTTTATTAAAAACTGATGGGGAACAGTTTTATATGGACTATCTTAACGCGAAATTGAAAATAAATTAATTCTAGGTTTCACACCCAACATTTAATTTCAAAAAGGAAATTAATATTTCAAATGAATATTTCTTATTACCTTCTCTGTGTAATAGTCATTATATTGCTTAAACAAATAACAGATTGTTCATTGTGAGGTGGTGAAGAGACAAAATAATCCCAGACTGGTGAGAAAACTTTCTTAGCCAACTCATAGTCACCAATCTGATAGGCAACCTACAACAGAAAGAACATTATCTTATGCAATATTTTTATTCGTGAAACATACATTTTAAACAAGAATTCTGATAGGTCCTATCACACACTAACTTCACATAGTCATTCACATTTGCTGCTCTGTTGTACAGTGCTACAGGAAGGTAATCACAGCCACTGGCAAGGGAGGCAGACACATTTTGAAATCTCTTTTATTTCTAAATTGCATGGAAATTTGAAACTCTGTAAGGATGTTTCAAATTCTCATAAGCAAAACAAAGATCACATCTGAGCCAAATTAATTTCATTTCCATCTATCTCGGCAGTGCACTCCATTTATTACAGACACCGTTATAATGAACAATCTGTTCCAAGAGAAACAATCAGATTTCCCAAACCCAAAATATGAAATATACTTCATTCTTTTCTGATTCTGACTGACATTTCTGGAGCTTTTGTGCAACAAAGGGTTCACAGCTGAAAAGAGTGAAGAATAAAACGGAGATGCTTCCAAGAAGCCATGATATATTTTAAGTTCAACACATTCAACATTAGGCAAAATAACTGATTTTACTGGTAAAACCTAGAAGCTCAGTAGAATCAACAAATCTATTTCTTTTGGTAGGATACATTTCTTTAAAGATATTTCTAAAAATTATTCTATTTTTATATGGATACAAGTTACATGCTGCTTTGAATCCTTAATGGAAGCAGGTAAAACATAAAGAGTAAACACATTCATTGAATTAAGAATGTAGATGACATTTTGGTATATTATATTCCACTCAGGAGAATAATTTACAGAGCCAGAACTTTTTAAATCTGCCAGGTCAGCACTCAAAATCAACCAGCCAATAAACTTTTATGAAGTTTCGACTGTGTGCTAAGCACTGTAAAAATAGATTCTTAAAGCTTACAATGATCTCATATTCCATGAAACTGTAATCAAGTTACTGATATAAAACACATGAAATCACAGAAAAACTACAAAGGATAACATAATAATTGTGGAGGCTTAGAAAGGAAGAAATAAAGACTTCAAGGATGAGGCAGGGTTTGAGATTCAGAGGGGCATAGTTTAGACAGAATCTGAATAAGATTCAGTAGTAAACATCACCCCAGTGCAGCGAGGAGAGACTGGAAAGGCAGGTCAGTATTTGGAGAAAAGCAGGCAATATAGTTGGACAGGTAAAGTGGGACATGACTTAAGAAAGTCCTGAAGGTCTGGTAGACGTATGTAAAGATGTCAAGTACAAAACTAAGCATGTTACGTGCATTATTGTATTGACCCCTCATTACAGCTCTATTAAGTAAGTTCTTTTACCACCCTTGTTTTTCAGATGAGAACACTGGGACACTGAGAAGTTAAATAATCTGTACAGAGCCTGACACTCACCAAGAACAGTGGAGCCAAGACTTGGAGTGGAAACTGGGTCACTTTTCTGGACTGCATTGATCAAATAAAGAATTGGACCAAGTGGTCACTAAAACACCATCTAATTCTAAGATTTCCATGGGAAATAATAACAGACAATGTAGAATGGGGTTGATGAAACTGTAACTGAATGTTCTTTCCTTTTAAAGGAAATCTACAGTCTTTTGAAAAATAACATTATTTGTCCAATTAGTTAACATTGTGAAGCAAGAAACAATACCTTGATAAAATTACAGTTCATAAAATCATGACTTTTTGTGGGTTGACAGAGGATTGCCAAGGCATGTGTTCAAAGATGGTTAACTGGTAGTGACGTGCAAAATAGATTTTAGAGGGGACGAGGTTAAAATGAGAAAGAAGCACTAAAGACTAACACAATAATTAAGTATGGTAGAGACTTCAATACACAACCTTCACCTGGCTTCCAGAACCACGCTCCTGGTTTTCTTTTCATTGCAAAGGCCACATTCCTTCTCAGTTACCTTTGCAAGCTCTTTCTCTTTCCCCCAATCTCTTTTTATTGGCATGCTCCAGGGTTTGGTCCTTGGACCTCTCTTCTTCTACATGGAAGTAAGATGTAGATGTAGGTGTAGGAAGTAAGTAAATGATATCACTTCCTTCCTTGGTGATATCATTCAGCTCCATGGTTTTGTCACATGACTATCAAGTCCCTCTCCTGCCCAGAACTCTGTTTCTCCCAAACTCTAGATTCAAACATCTAACTACTCAACAACTCTCTCTGAATAGCCAATAAAGCTTATATGTAATAAATATCCAATAATATGTAATATCTTACCTCAACATGCCAAAAACTGAATTTTGGATCTTCCCCTGCGCCAGTCTATACCTTCCACAGTCTTCTCCAACTCAGTAGATGTCAACCCTATCCTTCTAGTTTGCCAGCTAAATATCTTAGAGTCATTTATTTTTCTCTTTATATTAGTTCCATCAGGAATTCTTGTTAACTCCTCCCTTAAAACATATCCAGAATCTGACCACTTCTTACCACGTCAAGTACTATCACTCTGGCCACACCACCTTCATCTCTCAGGATTGTAGCAGCAGAGAGGCCTCCCTGCTTCCTCCCTTTCCCCTTTATGGTCTGCCTCCAACACAGCAGTCAGGGTGAGCCTTCAAAACTATATCACATTCTATCATGCCACTACTCAAAACACTTCCTTTCACTCAGTAAAAGCCAAAGTTCTGACAATAGCCTAAAAGTCTTTTCACAATCTGCTCCCCCACCCGCCCACTCAGCTTCACTTCTCTGATCAATGCTTTATTCTCCATGGGTCCCTCAGCTCTAGACATACTAGCCTCCTTCATATATATAAAACATACCAGGTGCACTTCTGGAAATCTTAGGGCTTTTGCTCTGGCTCTTTCCACAGAATGCTCTTCCCCCAAGAGCCTTCCCCTCACCACTTTCAAGTCTCTGCTCAAATCTCATCCTCTAGACGGGACCTTCCCTGATCACTCTGTTTCATACTGCAATGAACCTTCCACCCCCCACTTTAGATTTCCAATTCCTCTTACCATACTCTTTATTTCCATACAACTTATCTTCCAACATACTAGATAATTTACTTATTTACTATGTTCATTGTTTATTAGCTATCTCCCACCATGGCATTTTGTTCACTTTTCTTAGAACAGTGGTTCTCAAAGTATGGTCCTGTGACCATCAGCATCAGCATCTCCTAGGAACTTGTTAGAACTGCAAAATTTTCAGGTCCTACCCCAGACTAGGGAGTCACTCTGGTGGCAGCACCCAGCAATCTGTTTAACTAGCACTCCAGATCCCTCTGATGTGCACTCAAGTTTTAAATCACTGGCCTGGAGCAATGCCCGTGCAGAGTAAACAGTTACTCATAATATGTTAAGTGTATTAAATGATGTGTTGAATGCATCTCTTCCTAACAATTTCCCTCTACCCACTGAAGAGGACACCTGCAGGTTATACTGTACTGCAAAATGGTTGACTGGCCCCAGGTGAATGCCTGACCTAATCTGAATGTTTTACAGCCCTCCCTTCAAAGCAAGGTGGACCCGCACCCTAAGCCTGGTTCCGATGTCAAGGCTCATGACCTGGACACACTTAAACAACTTGAGAGAAAATGTTTTACTCACACAAGAGACTTCTAGGGAGAGTTTGGCAGGCACAAACCAGTCTGGACTGGCTTGGACAAAGCAGAAGGAATGGGTTGGGCCTTGATGAATGGCTGGGGAGTAGGAATTAGGAAAGTTCCTGCCAGCTGGGAGGTTTCAATACACAAAGACAAGGTAAGCCCATAGACCTTCCTGTCCGGCTGCCAAAATGTGTGTCCAAGGGAAAAAAGAGGGGTGAGGTTTAAAGCCAAGTCAGTGGGCAAACATCAAAAGTGAGGTCAGACTTTATTACATCAGGCATGTCTAGCACAGTCTCTTTCCCAGGAATTTGGAATCAAGATTAAGAGCCAGCTACCTGGTCTCTGTCTATAGATGAAATTGAGGGATATATAAAAATTCAGGAGCTGCCATTTTTTCCTCCAAAGATAGAGAGGTAAAGAGACTCAGTCTTTGTAGAAGAAAAAGAAAGCAGGTATATAGAGAGAACCAAAGGTGTGAGACCTAGAGCTGCTTGCACTCATAGCCTTCCCAGGGTGCACGCCCCAAGCCAGGCTGGTTCACATACTTGTAAAGTCTTAACTGGAGCCGTAAGTCAAAATTATCTAAACAAGGGTTATTGTTGTGGTAACGAGATTGGTTTTAAAAAAAGTTCAAAAGAAGAAGAGATGACATCTAGCATAGAACCTGGCACAAAACAGACATTGAATAAATAATTCATTAATAAATGGATGAGTAGAGAGAATAGTAATATTTAGTTAGAGGATGAGATGAAAAAGAAGAGTTGAAACTTCTTAAAGAGCTTTAAAAATGGGGATGACTATCTTTTTCACCTGGTAGCTTTTTCTTTTATTATTTGAATGGTCATAGGCAAAAGGTAAACATCTATTAATCAAATAATTTCAATGAATTCATTTATGAAGTGGGAAAAAAAATGTATGAACTTTATTTCCCTTTCTCCTGCCACCATTGTGACTACTGACAAAGCACTCATGCCCTATCACCAAATTCTACTGCCAACGCTGATCATCAAGACCTGCTGAACAACTCCAAACCCAGGCAGGGAAAAGATGGGCGAGATGTAGGCTCAAGAAGAATGGGGCACATGTTAGATGTCGAACATGTGACTTCTGGGAACCGGGACTGAGCAATAGAAACACATGAGCTGGTTCAAGTGTCAGGCTTACCATCTGCAACCCAAGTGACCTTGGGTAAATTACTCAGCCTCCCTGAGACATCTTTTCTGGAATTAACTGGAACTGGCAGAGGAAGAATTAAATTAATCTCAGTCCCCTCAGCTATAAGATGAAAGTGACAGCACCCCTCACAGAGTTATTGTAATAAAGGAAATGATGAATTTTTAAATGCCTGTCACAAATAGTTTTTTAATAAATGATAGTCCCCATTTCTTTTTCTCAACCAGCCATTGTGCCCACTCACTATTTGATTAAATAGTTCAATAATCCAGCAGTAATATGGTATTTTGTCATATATCCATTTTACAGATAGGGAAATGGAGACCAAGCAATTTGCCTAAATTTAGCTCACAGGTTTCTAATTTTCTGCATTTTGTATCATATTATCTAGCCATTTCCAACTTAAAAGGAAGAAGAAAAAATTAGTATATAAAGGGGGGGACTGAAAAATATCCACAGAAAAGATATCATTCATAAAGTTTTCTCAAAAAATTTTTCAGATTGGCTAATACTACATTAAGAGTAAAACCCAGTAAAGATTCACCTGAATTTATTAATATCTAAAGAATAATGTTGAGCAAAATACAACCTAAAATCCCAAGCCAGTTAACAATAAATGTTTAGTGAAATATCTCTGTATCTTACTATAAGAATATTAATAATATTTTTTTAAAGAACAGAATTATCCTGAAACTAAAAACTATCCACTCTCATAAAGATAGATTGCAATTCCAAGAGAAAAGTATATTTACTTGCTAGAACCTAAAAGCTTAAGCTTTTATGAATTAAGGAGATTTGCTGTGTGAGAAAATTTTTGCTTTGGCCATTTAACACTATGACACAGAATGCTCATAAACTGTCATAAATGAACTGCAGTACTGTAAATATAGTATCAATAAAGACATACAGGTCATTACTTTATGACACTTCTCATTATCCCAGCAGTATAGCTGGGACTTAGTTTTATTAACTTTCAATGAAAGTTCTGCCAAATGAAACCCAAGAGTCAAACCACTCCCTGGAGAAAAATTAGGCCTTGATGAAATATTGTTCCTCATTCTGAAATAACTCTATCACTACAAATTAGGGAATATAGTAGATTCCAGAGAAATCAAAACATCAGAAAACCATGGGCCAATATGGCGTGCTAAGCCAAGGCTAGACAAATCCTAGCAATTCTCTTAATTTAATTTTCTTTGAAAAATATGATAATATAAAAGCCACTAAAATCTTAGCTTATAATGCTAATCACCATTAAGAGGAAAAATAGCACAATAGAAACATATTAAAATATAGAATAGCCATCAGCTCTACAGTCAATAATAGGCTTAAAATTTGATGCTTGAGACTTAGGTCAATGAGTCACTCTTCCTAGTGTCCTTATTCACTGGTGGCAATTTTAAAGTCAGGAAATCATTTCAGCAATAATGTCAATTGATGAGTATGTCCACCACTAAAAACAATAATAATATTTATTAAGTGCCCATTGTGTGACAAGTGCTATGGTTAAACATTTGACATGAATAATTCCTCTTAAAACTCATAATAGCTCTGAGAGGCAGCTACTATTATTATTCCAACTTCACAGATGAAGTTTTATTTGCCCAGTATCACATGGCTAGTGTAAGGAACTTGAATTTAAACTCAGGTCTGTCTGTCCTTATTAACCCAGAGGTTTTACTTCTATAAATTCATCCTAAGAAAGTAATCACGAATACGATCAAAGATTTATATAAAAAATGTGCATCACAGCTTTGCTTATAATAGCAAAGGACTGGAAAGCACCTAAATTTGTCCAACAATGAAGGATTACTAAAAAACTCATGATCTATCTCTAAGATAGATAATACCATGCAGTTGTTAAAAATTATGTTTTAAAAGAATAATTCAATGGAATGGAAAAGTGTCAGTTATATATTAAGTGAAATATCAGAATATAAAGTAATGTGTACACTATGATTAAAATTACATATATATAAATTTATATACATATGTGTATGTATGCGTGTATACACAGAAACACACACAAATGATAGGATATCTCTGGATCTCTCAGCATTGGCACTACTGACATCTTGGGCTGGACAATTCTTTGTTGAGAGGGCTGTCCTTTGCATTGCAGGGTGCTTATGAGCATCCCTGGCCGCTACACTCTAGATTGTGACAACCCAAATGTCCCCTGGGGGCCAAAAGTGCCCCAGGTTAAGAACTGCTTCCCTGGATGATAGGATAAGACAGAATATTCTTTTTTTTTTTCTTTGTGCATTTCAGTATTTTACGAAATTTCTAAAATTGTGTTACATTTATAATCCAGAAAAAAATGTTATTGTAAAAAGCAAACTCACTAATAAGAGAAGGAATGATCCCTATTTTATGAGACTAAACTGCAATAATGGAAAACATGTATTACAGGAGCTTTAGGATATCTCCTGTGACTTTTTTTTTTCATCAGAAATTACTTAGTAACTGCTCAATGGAAAAACAATTAAAGAGAAAAATCAGCAGAAATCTCTTCTACCTGTGTCAGGAACATCCGAGCAGTAACAGCAGAAAGAGGCGGATAAACCAGAATTGGTTTAGTTGTCTCCCCAATAGCATCACCGATAAGCTTCCCATTAGAAGAATAAGCAGCAATTGCAAAGACGTATTTTTCATTGGTTTCTAAACCTTTCACTTCAAAAATGCTTTTACCATCAGCTGGTATCTATTAACAAAAACATATTTCAAGTTATGTATGAAAGTTAAAGTAATGTGACTTTAGATATATAATTAAGTATATTTAAAAAAATTTTCATTTACTGTTGGATTTTACTCATACTCAATTTGAAATGAGAGAAATTTACTGAAAGAATGATTTCATATGGGAAAAAAAATTGTCGGTAAATGAGGTTTTTTTGGGGGGGGTAAGATTTCCTGGCATTTAGAGGGTTTTTTTTAATTTGACATACCGCCTCTCCTGAGTTTGGGAGATGATTATTGTTTAGTCTTACTTTTCCATAGCTCCCTTCTGCTTTGCAACCCAAAATGCAGTACCACGACACCTGCCAAGGAGAGAGACAAGCCCAGCATCCGTAGTCTGTTTACCAAGGCATTCAATTCCCTTTATCACGATGTGGCAAAGAAATATTTTTCTAAATAAAAATGTAACTACGCAAGTTTTAAAACAAGATATCTAAGTTTACAAAAGTACTTAGGTTTAATCTTTTTTAAAGAAGGCAACTATGGGTTAGTTATCCTGGGACTAACAAGACTAAAAATTATTCATTACTAATTATTTTTAACTACCACTAACTGAGAAGTTCTATGTGCTGAGATCTGTTAGGAAATTTACATATACTTTCTAATATTTACAACATTCCTATAAGATAGGATTACTATTGTCATTTTGCTTTACAGGAAATGGAGATGCAAAGATGTTTAATAACACCCACAGTCAGATAGTGGCAGAGTGTGACTCCCAAGATGACTTAATCTTGATGAGAAAAAAGATCCAATGCTGAAATGGTTTTCATATTTTACTTAATAATAGATGACAAAAAAAGTAAATGGAAAAGGAAGCACGATACTAAATAGTAGTATTTAAGTTAAAATATTAAAACACATATGAAAAAGCCTGAAAGAAAATGTGGTAGATTTGGGGTAATAAAAAGGTAAGAATATGGGTAGAATTTTTCTCTACTTTACATATTTTCTGAAACATGACATCCTTTTGATAATTCTTAAATATAGGCAGAAACCAAAAGTAAAACGTGTATTCTACTAAAACAACCAAACTTAAACTTGATTAAATGCTTAGACAATGGTCTTTTGCCAAGCTGTCAAAATAATGGCAATTCTTCACGGTAGTGAACTAATCTCACCGTAAGGAAAGAGATCCAGCTGACACCTAGGGGACAGCATTATTAGTAGCCATACTGTCCAGGGGTTAGAGATAGAGGAATTGTCGTCATTGTGGCAGTCCCTTTTCCCCATAAATGCCACTTCACAACATTCCCACTCCTGAATTACAAGGGAAGCTGGATGAAAAGGGGAATATAATTGTCTCTAAGAAGCAAAGGACTCTTATGGCTTAGCCTGCTATCTCTTCTTCTAGGTTAACAAAAAAATTCTAATCGTGTCTTGTCTGTACAAGTAGTTCTCAACTCTGACTATGCAGTAGAACCACTTTTAAAGATACGCTTTGTACTAATCAACCATTTAAAAAAAATTACATATACCCAAGTCTGCATAGCCTCAGTGAATAAGAATTTCTGGTGTAGGTGGCCAAAACTTTGTGCTTCCGAAAAAATTCCTCAAGTGATTAAGGAGCACTATAAAAAGGCAGGAGAACTCTAAGGACAGAGAGAACATTGAAGAAACTTGGAAGCTGGAGAACAGGAAAAAGAAATCAAATGAATCTCACAAAAAAATCAGAAACTAACTTTTTCTTCACCTCCCATGCAAAAAAAGAGTACCCTTTTCCATGGGAGAGGGGAGAAAGGGAGGAGACAGGAAGATTATGTTTATGACTTATACCATTAAACTCTATTTATCAACCAAAATGTAAAGACTAAAATTCACTCTAAAAGCATGTTTATAAGTAGTCTTTATATTTTGTTCCATAGATGAAAACATCTTAGTCTGTGTAATTATAAGAAGCAACATGCGATTAGAATCTACATAAGAATAATGACACCATAAACAGATCATCACTGACTTTAGAAATAAAAGTTTATAAATAACATCAGCACTTTCAACAAGTAAAACAGATTTTAATGAAACAAATACCTTAACAGTGATTTAGATAAAACAAAAGATGGCTGAATCCTCAAACCAGAAAATGTATTTAAGCCCACAGCACCATCTAGTGCTGATCAGTAGGTAACAGAAGGTAGTAATTTCCTGGAACATACAATTCTGCTAATGTATTACATACATAAACTTAATATAAAGTGCTAAGTGACAAGTCCAACAACTACAAGTAAAATATGGGACTCCTGCCCTTCTATTTCTAAGCATTATGAAAGGAAATAAAATACAGTAGTCACTTACTTGAAATACATTAAAAATAAGATATTGGTTAAATAAACCAAAACATTTGAAAAAAAAAAACAAAAAACCAAAACACTTAGTAAATCATCCAGACTTAGTTCTACCTAACTTTCCAGAATCTGTGACTTCCTATTCTTTAAAGAGATGGAAAAAACGGCAGTTGCAGAATAGCCACAGAGATGCAGAATGCAGCACGGGGAACACGGGCAATAAGGTCGAGGTAACAGGGTGTGGGCCAGGTGGGTTCTTGGGGCAGTGTGAGAACCATTCTGTAGAGCGCAGGAAACCAGCCGCTTTGCTGTACCTCTGCAACAAGTGTGGAATGGCATTCAATGTAAACTGTGTTTTAAAAAAATAACAAAGGGCATGTTGCTGATCACCCAAAAGAGGGAAAGGTAATCCTTAAAATATAAATTAGGTGGAACCAAATGCTTGTGAGGAGACTAATGTCCCTAAAATTGTCATTTATTTGCATGAAAAGAATCCCCACTTACTTGGAAGAACTTTGGAAAGTACCTCTAAATTCACCACCCCCACATTTCCTCATTTCCCTCATTGGCTCTGAGAGCATCTATCCTCCTCAAGTGTCAGACTAGAATGTCAGCAATACCTCTCTATTGTTTCTTCTTACTATATATTTGGATACAGCAGGGCTATATGGAACATAAAGGGAAATAGCATAAAAAGAAAAGATCGTGGAGAAACTAAATATAGTTAAGACATCAGAATACTAATCCCAGTGCTCAGTGCTTATAAATAAGACTAGTCAAGTCCTAACTAAGTGCAACAAAAGTATTGATCATTATAGTCATAAAAGTACTTATGTTGCTTTGCCTGAGCTAAAGGCCTGAGCATAACGGACAACGTACCTTAACATCTGAAATAAAGGGAGCAGGTTTCAACGTCACAGAACAATGAGTTCGGGACAGCAGGATGGGTGGAGGAGGAACTCTGCTCTTCTTCCTTTTTGAACTTTTCACATTTTTCTGATATGTATATAGGGTGTTCTGTTCTACTTCAGCCTTCTCAATTAAAGAATATGCTTCCTATAATAAAATGTGAAAACAGAAAAATGCATTTCAAGAGCTTTAATTTCATTTACACCTGTAGTGATGTTAAACACTATCTTGCTACACATAGTTCAAGGAGCCTCAGTGGCTACACATATTTCACGTACAGAATGATGTTGCAGAAGTAAAAAATATAGCTACTAAATAAGGCTAAATAAAAAAAAGTTATTAAATATTTAATAAGTTATATCATATGATATTTAAATGCGTCATTTATATCTGTTTATCACTATTATATATTAACATCAGACACTTCATTTTTGAATCAAACCCTCTGAATATCTACTATCATATTTAATTGTCTCTAAAATGTTCATAACACAATCATCTACATTTATGCTAATGAACCATATACCTATTCTTAATGCAACTTGTAATGTTACTCTCAAGCAGTGACACTATTGGTACATGTGGTTTAGAAAATAGATATTATTGAGAGTTTCTTCCTATCAGCAAGAAGAAATAAAACAAGTAAAAACACTTCTGTAAGCCTGAAGGAAAGACAATCAGTGTTTTATAGGGTTACACATAGAGTGATAACACATAAAACAAAACCAAAAAAAGGAAACATGAGAATCAGAAGATTTAAATAATATTTCAAAGTAAGACTAAGTATGTCAGCAATAATAATACACGTAAATAGGTTAAACTCATCTTTTAAATTAAATAAAAAGGCAAAGACACTATAATTGCACTCCAAAACAAAAACCCTTGTAAACGTTAAAATTCAAAGGATGATAGAAAGGGAACAAACAGCCTTTCCAACAGATGGTGCTGGAACAATTAGACATCTACATGCAAGAGAATAAAGTTGGACCCCTACATCACACCTAATACAAATATTAACTCAAAATAAAGTATAGCTCTAAGTGTGAGAGTTAAAATAATAAAATTCTTAGAAGAAAACATAAGAGTAAATCTTCATGACCTGGGGTTAGGCAATGGTTTTTTTAGATATGCCACAAAAAACATTTCAAAAAAAGAAAAAGTTGACAAACTGAACTTCATCAAAATTAAAAACTTCAAATGATACCACCAAGAAAGTGAAGTCAATTGATAGAATGAGAAAATATTTACAAATATTATATCTGACAAGAGACTTGCATTTAGAATATACAAGGAATTGTTACACATCAATAGTAAAAAGACAAGCAATCTCACTAAAAAATGGACAAAGGGTCTGAACCGGGATTTCTCCAAAGACGATACACAAATGGCCAATGAACACATGAAAAGATTTACATCACTGGTCATCAAGGAAGAAAATACAAAATCAGCAAACTGACTCAAGAAGCAGAAACTTGAACATAGGAGTGATGAGGGAAGAAATTAGAAAACATATACCAAAAAATACTTTCCACAAAAAATGTCAGGCACAACTGATTTCATTTAAAAATATTTCAAATCTCAAGAAACTAATAATTCCTATGCTATTTTTAAAATTTCTAAGTCAGAGATAGATAGCCTCTCAAATAATTTTATAAATTTATTATAACTTTGATAACAAAATCTGAAATATGGCTTCACTTAAAAACATAGAGCAATCTTCTTACAATACCATGAAGATACAGAAAATATGAACAGACCAATAACAAAGAGATGTTCAGTACTCAAAAACCTCCCAACAAAGAAGCCCAACAAGACCAACCAGATGCTTTCACTGGTGCATTCTACCAAAAACTTAAAGAATAACTATTGCCAATCCTTCTCAAACTCCTAAAAACTTGAAGAGACGAGGACACTTCCAAACTGATTTTAGGAGGTCAGCATTACCTTGATAGCAAAGCCAGAAAAGAACATTACAGGAAAAGTACAGACCAAAATTCCTGATGAACATAGATGCAAAAATTCTTAACAAAAGATTAGTAGACCAAATTTAACAATATACTAAAAGGATCATATACAATGATCTAGCAGGATTTATTCCTGGATTCAAGGATGGTTCAACATAAATGTGATGTAAATCAATAAATGCAATATACCACATTAACAAGATAAAAAGTAAAAATAATATGGTCATTTCAGTAGAGCCCAACAAGAATTTGACAAAATTAAGCATCCTTTTATGATAAAAACCTCTCAACAAATAGCATACAGAAGAACATACTTCAACATGATAAAAGCCATATCTGACAAACCCACAGCTAACATCAGACTCAATGAGGAAAGGGTGAAAGTGTTCCCTCTAAGACCCAGAACAAGACAAGAGTGCCCACTCTTATTACTCCCATTCAACACAGTACTGGCCAAAGCAATCAGAAAATCAAATGAAATAAAAGGCACTCAAATCAGAAAGGAAGAAGTCAAATTGGGGGATGGGGAGGTATTGGGTAAAGGATACAAACTTTCAGTTACAGGATGAGTAAGTTCTGAAGATCTAATGTACAGCATGGTGACTTTAGTTAACAATACTGTACTGAATACTTGAAGTTTCTAAGAAAGATCTTAAGCATTCTCACCAAAAAAAAAAGAAAGAAAAAAGAAAAAAAGTAACCATGTGAGGTGATAAATGTGTTAATTAATTTGATTGTGGTAATCATTTCACAATGTATACATATATCAAATACTGATGATGTGCATTCTAAATATATTACAATTTTGTCAATCATACCTCAGTAAAGATGGAGGTGAGGGCCAAAGCTCAATAAACTCAGAAAATTCTTTCTTTAAACATGAGAAAAATACTAATTTCAGCTAACAGACAAAACCATGGCAACAGTGAAGCACTAAAAAAATTATCAATAACATCCAGAAGGAGACAGAATGCCACTATTCCTTTTCATTCTGAAAGTTCTAGCAAATTTAATACAAAAAAAGAAAATCCTAAAAATGAGAAGACAAGTGTCCACCAAATTTTAAGTGCACTTCACTCAGATACAAAAACCTGTGCTGTTTCCCCTGCAGAAGACATGCTAAGTTTAAAGCTTCCACTTGGAAATCTGGACTCAAGCTCAAAAGAAATGAGGAGACTGAAGACAGGATCTGCAAGTCATATGCATCAGAGTGATATTTAGAGCTGAGTGAGTAAATCAGTTCCCTGTGGGAGTATAGGTTATAAAACTGTAGTATCATACATTTTTCCTAAAATAATGAAGCTGGGCCTAAATTGAGATCAGAATTAACTTCTCATTTTTATTTTTTATTGGAAATGGTTGTCATGAAGGTCTAAAATCATTGGTAATGATTAAAATTTACCTGTCAAAATAAATAGTTTTTTAATTCTCCTTGTTCTGTGCCAGAAGACCTTGAAAATTTTTCTGTACTTATAGTGCAGGAATCTTCACCATCTACATAAAGACAATTGTTTCTTCATGCGAGAAGGAATACATTATATGATTACTGTGTTTCTAGAGCCTACATGCCAGAGAACTTACATGTTTAGACCCAAAAGCTAATTCATATAGACATAGTAAGCAGTGTCATTATTAAATCACTGAATGATTGGATCAGTTGATCAATCTAGGAGAGAGGATATAATCTGTTATTCTCCATTATCTCTACTTTTTCACTCATTCAATCAGACTGGAAAAAATGGAGAAACTGGATGGGAAAAGGTAAGGGCCAGGTGTTGAAGGGACTGTGTTCACTTACATGTGGACTCTAATGAACAAAATAAGCTAACAAAATAGAAATAGACTCATAGATACAGAGAACAGACTGAAAGCTGTTAGATGGGAAGGGGTTCTGGGGGCTCGGTGCAAATCGTGAAGGGATTAAGCAAAAAAAACCCCAAAAAAACCCACATCAAACTTCACAGACACAGACAACAATACAGTGATTACCAGAGGGAAAGGGGGGAGGTGGAAGAGGGTAAAAGAAAGGATAAAAAGAGACTTGACTTTTGGTGGTGAACACACACAATACAACGTACAGATGATATATTATAGAATAGGAACCCATATAATTTTTTTAAAAATTTTATTTATTTTTAGAGAGGGAAGGGAGGAAAACACCAATGTGATGGAGGAACATTGATTGGTTGCCTCTCGTACCCACCACGACTGGGACAGAACCTACAACCCAGGCATGTGCCCTGACTGGGAGTGGAATGGAACAATGCCCAATCAACTGAGCCACACCAGTCGGAGCAGAAACCCTTACAGTTTTATTAATCAATGTCACCCCATTAAATTCAATAAAAATGTTAAAATAAATTTTTAAAAGGACTATGAGAGAGTCAAGGTATCAGCAAGACTGGTTCAGCTCAGAGGACACAATCAGAAAGGGCGGGACAGAGGCTGACTCTCCCTCCCACCCTCTACCAGAGACAACAGGCCAGCGTTGGCTTCTTGGGAAGACACGTGCACCCACAGAGCAGGGCTCCCCTGAAGGACAAAGACAGGCCGGAGCTTGATGAGGAAGAGGCCAGAGCTGAACAAGGTAAGTGTACTCCCCAGATAACAGTGGAGAAATTTTGAGGGAAGAAACTCCTGGTTGAACAGAAGGGAAATAAAATCTATTATATTTTGAAGAGTAAATGTTAATGTGCCTTAATTTGCATCATAGGCTGTGGAGACTAAGATATTTCAGGTTGCATAAGAACAAGTAAAATCAGCCTAGGGAAAATTATGCAACATAAGGGAAGGGGACCAACGTCTTGAAAGTTCGTAGACATTTCCTTCCTCTGGAATGTGTTTGGAGCCTTAAAATACACCAGCAGCACCAGCTCATTGGCCCTGATACTAACACAGACTGCCTTTGACATCACCTCCATTGACTAGCCAACTGTTCTAGGCTCTCTACACTTATTCCCAAAATTGGTCTCAGTAGTTCATGCTTAGCTGAACCAAATAGATACTAGCATCTTCTGACTTGACACTAGCAACTTCTCTCTGTATATCCATAAACCCAACCAAGATTTTCATAAAACTTCCTGCCATGGTCTCATCACATAGATATTTCTTAAACGTGGCTCTTGATCAGTATCATCTATGAAGTTTATTTAAAAATTAAGTTAGTCTGTCCCTACTCCAACCCCACTTAATAAGAATCACGAGTCGTGCAGCCTGACCGTCTAATATTAACAAATGCCAAGGATAACTCTGAAGTACAGCAGGGAATGAGAACCACTGATTTAGATGAGCAAATCAGCCACCTATCCTTTCAGTCTCTAGATTTTTAAACCTTCGGTTGCCTAGCCCATCAATTGCTCCTCCAATGCCTGGTATAGGGCAAACTCCTCCACAGCCCTTTTTATTCTGATTACAACTGTACTTTCCAGCTTTATCTCCCTCTCTACTCTTTTTTCCTCCCTTAGCTACCACCCTGTCCAACCTAACCTCTAAGTCCATGAAAGAAAAAAATGTCACTCATTCCCTGATAATGCTATAATCTTTAGTGTCTCTTAAGTTTTAACCCATGCAATTTCCTCTTCCGGGTGGGTCTTCCATCTTCTTCTGCGCTTTGAGACCCATTCACACATCATCTCCTCTGACTTCTTCCAAGATAAGTCTCATTCATTTAGGTACTCATTCTCTTCGTTTCCCACAGTATTTTAGCAAGTATTCTACAGTGTGGTCTCTGTGGACATGACTTTCCATACTCTAAATAATGAGTGTCCTGGTGGTGAGGACAGTGCTTTATCTATCTTTTCAGGTACAATAAATGTGTTCTGAATGAAAGACGTATGAAATCATGAGAGAGGAGGATGGTCTGCACTATAATGCATTTTAAGAAAGCATGTTTGAAATGTTCTGATTAAGCCTTGTTCAATTTTAACTTTATAATCCCCTCATTCAGATCCCATGGCCTGATCTGAAAAAAGTTAATAAAAATATTAAAGTGTTAAAAATATTAAAGTTTTAAGTGAAAGGTAACAGAAGAAAAGTCTAAAACAAAGTCTTTGATTTAGATAAATCAGATAAATTCTATAATAGGACTCAAGGTAAACCCTAAAGCTAGTTAGAAATTAAAATCCTAATTTGTGAGCCAAATCAATAAGATGCTAATAAGATTTCACTTACAAGAAAGTGCTAGGAATTTTTAAGGGAGTTTCTAAAATAGAAAGGAGGAAATATCACCTGAGAAGTCCCCCCAAAAATCAAGAAACTAGCTCTGCTCAGTTGTGAAAGAGGAAATGTTATCAATGTGGGCATGAAGGTTGCCTATAACAATAATGCTCTAGAACACCAAAGTATTGCAGATGCAAAATCTAGACAACCACTCCCTTATCAGAGAAGAAGTGGGTTTTCTATGACATATCAGATAACAGAAAATGACTATTTCCTCACTTCTTCTATATCTTCACTGCCTAACATAGTGCCTGGCAAATCAGATGGGCTTACCAACCTTGAAAGAAGAAATGAGCCTTTACCTGTCACAGGAAAAGAATCAAGCACAGAATGTCGAAGGAAAGAGACTCCTATACCAATTCACAAAGTAAGTTCTAAGTGTTTTTTTTAGTGGAGGTCTGTGCTGCAATATGCCCCAAAACAATGCTATTGAAGTCCAAAATGCTACTGTCTAAATGAAATCTCTCTGCTTATAGTTTCCATTACAGAAACTGAGACCTGCCTCTTTTCAGAAGGTTCTCAGTACATATGAGGACAGGGTGCTGTTTAACACATTTGATGATGGCTTAACACCCCCAGTGCAGCAAAACACTTATGGGAAGATATAATGCAATCTTAAAGGACAAGATTAAGACTTGTGGAAATGCCTATTATAAGACTGCATTGATAAAGTGCCATATTTACTACTTGTCTAGTAGATTTTCCTGAGGTATAGTCTGGGTTCTTAACACTATTATGTATGTTTCAGAAGGAGATGAAAAGTAAATTAAGACATATCCAAGACTCCTGGGAAAAAAATATTGATGAATATAAAATACACAATTTGTAAGATCAATATAAAAGAAAACACAGGGGAAAATGTATAGTTTGATAGAGAAAGAGACATCTAAACCTCCAAAAAAAAATGGTTCTGATATGACAAAACAATGCTCCAACGTGCTATAAGTGGAAGATAAGAGTAGCAGTAGTAATAATATTATTATTGGCTAACAGTATTGACTCCTTACTCTGTGCCAAACACTAAGCATTAAATATGCATCATTTCATTTAATCTTCCTAAAAACCCTCATTTTACAGATGAATAAATTGAAACTTAAGAGAACATAAGTAACTTGATTTAGGTCATGTAGCTAGTCAGTGGGGAGAACTAAAACTCTAATCCAAGACCCTTATACACCTTCATCAGAAGGGCAACCCCATGAATTTGCCTGTGCAATACCCTTAAAATGTTTAAAAGAGCTAAAATGTAAAAATGCTTAAGTCTTCTGTAAGTAGTTGAAAGCCTGCAGGTCAAAACATGATTTCACAGGAAGGGTCAGAACGATTAAATGTTTGCTCTTTACGAGAAAGACTTCAGCATGGAGCGATTAAAAAGAGCTGAGATCTCTGAAAAAAAATTAGTTGACATATATTCTTCCCCCAAAATACAAGTAGAATTGATTTAACTAAAATTCTATAAAACAGGGAAAACCATTATGCTCAGTAACCCAATTACTACCATCATAGTTAACAGAGTATTTAGGGGACATCAAAATATAAACTTAGGAAATATTAAAGGCAAGACTTATTAGAACTTCTAGTGGCCTGGGCTTCTTCATTAGTTCTGGTCCCAAAATAGGACCATAAAATTAGATTCTGTGTCAATTATAAAAAACAATCTCCTAATGTTCCTTTGCTTAAAGTCAAAGCCTTATTACTGGAATTTGGAGCTGCTAAGATCATCTCAACTATTGAGTTGTTTAGGTTCCATCAAATAATATTAGAACACCAGATGCATCAGTTAGGGGTCTTTGCAACAGAAGCAACAGGAAAAACCAGGCTTGGACCACAGCAGGCCCACGGGGCAGCAGGGTCTACAGAGCACAACTATAATTGTCTGATCAGGACACAGGGATTAGAATAAATGGACACCAACTAGTTTAATCTTTGTATTTTTCTGCTCAAGATTCAGATTTCAAAAAGGGAGCAACAAATTGCCCCTGCTTGTATCACTAGTCCTCATCAGGGCCAGCAGAGAAGAAAGCCCCTGAAAAGTCCACCTGATTACATCTCGTGGGGAAAAAGAAATTCCTCAAAAGGAGATGTTTAGAAAAAGAAGTTTATGCCAAACAGAAAACAATAGTAGACAACCCTGCCCTGGGAACACTTAGAACATGGATGGAGGAGTAGTATTGCTTCTTTCCAATGAGGAATCCCATATGCAAAGGCACTGAATGCTCAGTTAGTGGAGTCCAAGAGCAATGATGGCAAGACATATGAAAATTGCTCTACTTGATCAGAAGTAGAAGGTCAAGGACATCCCAATGGATTCTAGGTGCAATCCATTAAAATAAATCTGAGGTATAACATGTAAAAAGCCCATATGGACTTCCAAAATCAAATAATCAAGGCAGGAAAATAGGAAAAATTCATCCCCCATAATCAAGAAAATAGTCACCTCATTTGTGTACTATCAAAGGTTTGTCCCTCATTCATGGCAACCAGTTTATCCACCCATAATTGATTTGTAATAAAACAGACACCCGATGAGATTATCCAGCTCCACAAGGTCAGGAAACTTTTGAAAAACTATAACAGGATATGAATTATTTAAGAGTTCTGAAAAAGACCCAGGCATTGAAACCGTTTTATGGTATCATGTGACATATCAGTTACTGATTTGGGGATAATTTTATTACAAGATCATGATAATGTAAAACATTCTGTAATATGCCCCAGTACAAAATGATTGCCAAGGGAAAGAAATTTATGTGTCTTCTTTAAGGAAAGAAAGTTGGCAATTATTTGAGCCATAACATCGTTGTTTACGAGAGAACCCTGAGGGACTGATCATTAAGCCTTAACACTTGGATAAAAAACCTACCACTGAGGAGCAGAGGTGGCTACAGAGGGTTTCAGGACTTCCAAATGAATATTCAACACTTGCTAGTTGGTGAAAATCCTTAAGGAGGACCCCTCATAAAAAGTAGGGTCTCAAAATGCATGTCATGAGTCTATCCTCAAAGGGCATTATAATTTACAATTTTTCTTAACATAGGTTCACTTAAGAAATAGAAGAAAAAGATGCACAAGGAGAATGCAAAAACTTCAGACTTCCCACATCTCAGTATGTCCCCCAGTCTCTGTGGAAGGAAGACAGAGACTTAACTGAAATGGGTATTTCATGGCAGTATAAAAACAAGATTGGGTCATAATAACACAAATGAGAAAACCCCAGAAGTTTTACTCTCCAGAGGCTCAAGATTGGTCCTGAGACCAACAGTTCTAAAAGAAAGATGAGGTTTATTTGTCATACAAATCAGACTGAGTACCAATGTCCTCCAAGCACTACATTGTAGTGAGTGGCCATAGAAGCATCTGCTAAAAACATGTCTTCCAACAAAGATCGGACACCATTTTGCCCTTGTAAGCTGAAAATATCCAACAACACCATCAGACTCCTTCACTCAAATGCTGGAAATTCTAATTTAATTGGGCTCTTCTCTAATACACCCAGGACAACCTTTCCACCTTGAACATCAATAGCATCTGTTCATCCAAAACCCTTATACTTCTCATCAAAAAGACTACTTTCTGTCTGGTCTTCACTTCTTACTATCCTCTCCCAACATCCCCATCACCCCCTTGCCATTGCATCTAAGCTCCTGTCACAGTGCGTGACCTACTAGACTACAAGTACTCTATAGCCTATCTAGCTCAAGACCTTTACATACATACATTGTTCTCTCTGCCTGGAATGTCCTTTCTACCTTTTGTCCTCCTTATCTTTCAGTACTCAATTTCATGTCATGTTTTCTAGATGTTTCCTTAAACATTCCCCACTATTGGGTTAGGTCTTCTCTTGATGAATTCACCTGACCCTCTTACAATTCAAGCATCCATGACACTGACCCATAATTATCTACTGACTTGTCTACACTCCCATAGGCCAGATTTATCATGTAGACAGGAAGAACCAAGAGAAGGCAACCTATCAATATTTGTTGAATAAACAAAGGATTTTTGTTTGTTTTTGTCCCCTGTACTCAGCATAATACAAGGTAAATAGCCTTCAATAAATATTTGCTGAATGGATCGTATCCACTTAAAAATATTTGTTGGGTGGATGCAGTAATGGGCAGATGACTAGGAAGTGCTATATGTCAGAATTCTTAACTTCCAATATTCTACTTCCTGACCTCAAAAACCTACCCTTCCAGCTCTCTCAGACTCTGATTTCCTGGTCACTGACCTCCTGGAGATGCCCAGTCCCTTAACATCTCCATGGTCACCAAGTCTTTAAGCCCCTTAATGATGTCATTTCCTTTTCTAATCATTCTGCACCCACTTTTTACTATAAACTTCTAACCTATGCTTTCATTTTCTTAAAAAAATTCAACCCTATACAAAACTCTGCTGGAATAAATATTCTGTTGTCACAGCTACTAAAAATACCACACCAGGATAATGTCCTACCGCCATGCACATGGGGCTCCCTAAAAATTCATAGTCTTCAGCCTCAGCTAGAACTTGATCATGCCAGTCAGTCCTTTAACGTGGAGGTACCTCGCTCTCATCCGTTCCTCTCCATTCTCCAGTCATCTCTTGCCTTAGTCCAACTATCCACCCTCACTCTCTATTCTTGGGAGATATCTTTGACTCCAACTTTATCAAATAATTAAGGTAAGAGGGAATCAGCTCAATTCTCGGCCTCCGCACCAAGAGACTTAATTAAATCTGTATCTGTTCTTTCCACCTTCCTTTCGATATCAGAGAATGAGGTGCCTGCCCTACAGCCCACCCTCTTTTATCTGTGCTTTCAATCATACCCCCTTCCCTCTCCTATCAGACTCCACTTTATGTATTAAACACTCTGTCATATCTTCCATTTCTCTTTTTATGGCTTTTCATTCTCAGCATATAAATATGCTAAATTTTCTCCCTCAAATGCTTCTTAACTCTGTATCCTCCCCCCAGCATTGACCTGTTTTTTGTTTTCTTTCCCTTACCAGACAATCTACTTGTAGCATGATTCTCTGCCTCATTGTGTGCCATTCACTCAGACAATAACAACGGATATTGTATGGGTGATACATAGGGGAAAAATTTTTAAGATTCCATGATTTGAAATATTATTGTCCTCAGGCATTTAAACTCTAAAATCAACATACAATGAATCAGCCAGAAGACAGAACAATTTATAGGCCAGAGTGAGACAAGATGAACAAGGCAATTAGCAATATCCATCTGAGAGAGGGTACCTTAGCCAATGGACTTTAAGTATTTTAATTCCATAGTAAGGAATGCATTATGCTGGCACAGTGTCACTGAAATTCTATAATTTCCCTCATTTTGAATCCTTCAGGTTTCATTTGACTTCCTTTGTTAGGTGACCCTTACAGAGAATGAATTTCTCATTTCAGGAGAGTTCAGGACTGGATGTATACAGGGTGGGGCAAAAGTAGGTTTATAGTTGTTTGTATGGAAAATAATACAATAATTAATAAAGAATAATACAGAAATAAACTGTTTCACATATAACTGTAAACCTACTTTTGCCCACCTTGTAGATTGGTTCCCTACTCAGGATTGTACCCTTTCTCAGATGACTAGATATGGTAAACCTGAAAGTTCATAATCTAATATTAAGGACAACACATTATTTTTAGAAAAGGGAAGTAAATCATTCATTTAACAGAGGCTGTATGTCAAAACTAAAAAAAAAAAAAAATGATATGTTGTTACCATCAAAAAGTTACGTGAAGATGTAGAGGTTGTATCTTTCTCAAATATTACGAGAGCTTTTTGCATCAAGTAAATCGCTTTGGATAGCTTATTCTTCCTTATTTTATTCATTACACTTCCTTCTGGAAAAGGAAACAAACATTTTACCAAAGGATAACATAAAACTATCTTTACAAATTTTTGGAAAAATGGCTTATCCCAGTCTTAATTACCTGTAAAACAATCAATGCTTCTAGATTGTTTTAGCTTTTCTGGATTTTTGGTAGATGTATTTTTGCTAACAGTTGGAGTCTGCAAAACTGAAGAGGAAAAAGGAGACTGCCATTACAATTAGGTTTGTGTCAAAAAAAGGAAATATTTTCTAAACATTATAGAATAGCTAACTATTTGTGAAATTATCACTTCCTCTATCATATTATCTTTTTCTATTGATATATAAAAATTCAAACAAATCTACCATAAAGCAGTTTTATTGTCAGATCTTCTTATATTTGCCACATACCTAAGGACGTAAGAATTTTCAAATTAATCCTCACTCAAGTATACACACACACACACATATTCATATACATATATGTATATATACATACATATTTTCTATTTCATCTTAAAATCATTTTGATAACAGATAAATAGGATCCAATCTACTTTTGTCCACTTTCCCTTTTCATAAACTTTTCAAAATTGCTTCATCCATGGCCCCTGCAAGAGCACCATGTGAAGACTTCCACTCCCCTCTAGCTGTGGCTGATGAAATGAGAGCCTCTCTCAAGATTTTCAACTAACACAAATTACTGCCAGTTGATTGTGGGCAGCGTGAGACACCCTGATGTACAATTGGGACTGACCGTCAAGGGGGCTCAGAAAAGAGAAAGCAGATGGAGGAGAAAGGAATAAAGGTAGGTGTGCTGGCCCAGGGAGATAGGGAATGTTGCACTGATTTTTGATTTTCCAGATCTGGTCTTCAAGAGACCTGGCAATATTGTGTTTCTGCCCTTGAGGGTATGAGACGGTTCCTGTAGTGACCTGACAATAAACTCCTTAAATTGAGGTTTAATTATCTTGGTAATGCATGTCAGTCACCAGGGGATAGTGATTGCTGAAAAGATGCCAATAGATGACATTAAAGATTATAAGGTTTCTTTAATGGCAAAGGATAAGGAAATTTACATACTGGGAGGTAGTAGCACAAAACAGAAAATATTACGTCATTCTCTCAGTACCTAGGGTATTGTAAATGCTAATTAAGCTCTCAAGATTATAATTATTGGAGGTAAAAAGGATGAGATTGCAGGAAAACTCTGACTGCCCATTAAAGATGAGTCATATTTAACACCACTGTCATCAACAGGCAACATTGTAAAGTTCTTGAATAAGAATGACAAAAGCAGTACTTAGGCAGTATGAGTCTGGCAGCAGCAAACAACAGTGAGGAAAGACAGGAGGGACAAGCTGAAAATCGGTGCTAGAGGGGTAGTTCAGTTAAGCAGAGAAAAAAAATCCAAGGAGACCCAGAGATACTACAAAGAAATAATTGCATATTCCTCTTAAATTTAAGTTTAAGTCTACTTTCACTATTTTCAAGTGGTCGCTGATAAAAACTCAGAGAATCATTTGGCTTTCAAAAATTTACAGATGACAATAGAGAGTGAACTCTGAGAAAATAACTCACTATTTCTCCACTAAAGATAATACAGCTACTAAACAAGATTCATGAGCTAGCTCAAAAAAAACCTGATGCATAACTATCATTCACATTTTGAAATACATTCCTGACCCAAATCTTTTTAAACTGAAGAATATTCAGTTATTATTCTAAGTTACTTTATTTATGTATTAGAAAAACCTTATCAAGTTCTTCATTTTATATATATGACACAGATATTTTAATTATTATTGCTCTCCTCCACACCAAGTATGTTTTTTAAGAAACAGTTTTTAAAACAATGTAAATGTTTAAAATGAAATGTAAAAGGATAACAGAATAAAAAATGGAAATTTTATATCAACAAGCAGTTGTAAGTGCATATCAAATTGATAACTTAACTATACAAAAACTAGATTTAACTCAAGCAAATTTGAATAGTCTCTGGTATGTCATATATTCTAAAGACAAAGGAACCACAAAGAAATCCTCTATTTACTTACTAGGTCTGTTGTTAATAGTGGTATTGGTTTAATAATTTTGAAAGTACATTGTTAATACAGCAGGATAAAGCAAATGACTTATTACATAGATACTGCTGGAAACCAGAGTTTTCAACATGGGAGAGGGAAAATACAAAAAGGAAATGCAAAACTCTAGACTTACACTGTGTTGGACTCTGAATTTCAGAAAGAACTTGCGATTTAAATAAATGAATATTCTTATCTCTATCAACAACAACGACAAAAACTAATTGACATCCCAATAACAATGAGCACTCCTAACTCACAGATCTTGGTTTTTAAATGTTATTTCTTACCAAAAGGAACCAGGTATCCTTAAAAAATGGCTTGATTCCAGGTCTGGGGAGGAGAAAGCATAAGGTAGGTCTAGAACATTTTGCTGTGCAAAATGCAAGAAATTGCTCAAAAAACAATGAGGACATAGCAAAAGAACACAGAATCGAGTCTGAGGCCTCACAATGGCAAAATATGTGACTTTGAGCATCAGGAAGAACAATGATAGTAACTGATTTTTAAATATTTAATAAGAAAAGAAACCCATTCCACAGTATAACTCAAAGAATTGAAACAGGAAAATTAGGGACAGCTCTTCTTCACAGGAGAATGTCAGCAAATAAATGTAGTATGAATAGTTCAATTAGAAAGTCACCATGCATAGCCATCATAATGATTCATTCCAGAAGGATCACCAGTAGATGCTAAAACTATTGGGTGGGAAAATCTGTTGGGGAATAAGACATTCATTCCATCTCAAAGCCATCATCTGACAATACCAATTATTTTTTCACTACACAGAGGAAAAGGTACTGTGAGGTAGACACTACCTTAACAAAATGATAATATTTTGCCTCACCAAAAAAAAGGACAAATAGACAATATACACAGCTTAATGTGATACAATGAAATGAGGAAACTACCAGAAAAACTTAGATCATAGGATGGCTTAGAAACATATCGTCAAAAATAAGTCATAAAAGAAAAAAAAGTTACAAGAATTATTCTAGATTAAAGAATAGCATGACAGATGGGTGATGTCAGCATCATGGCAGCATAAGATGTTTCTCATTTTTGTACCCCTCCCCCACTAAAGCAACAAAATTCAGTATCCTTTCATAAACAAAAGCATCTTGGAAAGAAGAACAAAGCTGGGGGATCACACTTCCTGATTGCAAACTATACCACAAAACTATAGTGTCAATACAGTATGGTACTGGCATAAAAATAGGCACATAAACCCATGGAACAGAATTGAGAGCCCAGAAATAAAAGCATACATATACATTCAATCAATATTTGACAATGGAGCCAAGGATAACTAATAAGGAAAAAATGGTCTCTTCAATAAATGGTGTTGGGAAAACTAAATATCCATATGCAGAAGAATGAAATTAGACCCCACCTTAAGCCACTCATAAAGACTAACTCAAAATGGATTAGAGACTTAAGAACTGAAACCCTAAAACTCTTAGAAGGCGGCACAGGAGAAAAAGCATCTTGACAGTGGTCTTGGCAACAATTTTTTTCTTGATCTGACAGAAAACGTACAAACAACAAAATAAAAAATTAGTAAGTGGGTCTATATTAACTAAAAAACTTCTGCACAGCAAAAGAAACAACAAACTTAAAAGGCAACTACAGAATGTAAATCATATATTAGATAAGCAGTTAATACCTCCCCAAAAAAAGAACTCATACAACTCAATAGTAAAATGTGTATATATATTATACATATACATATATGATTAAAAAATGGGTGGAAGAACTGAATAGACGTTTTTCTAAAGAAGAAATACAGATAGCCAACAGACACATGAAAAGGTGCTCAACATCACTAATCATCAGGGAAGTGCAAATCAAACACACAGTGAGATATCACCTCACACATGTTAAAGAGAGTATCTATTATCAAAAAGACAATAAATAGATAAGTGTTAGTGAAGATGTGGAACTAAGGGAACCCTTCTGTACTGTTGGTGGGAATGTAAATTGGTTCTATGGAAAAGAGTATAGAAGTTCCTAAAAAATTAAAAATAGAACCACCATATGATCCAGCAATCCCATTTTTGGGTGTATCACCAAAGGAAATGGAAACAAGATCTCAAAGAGATATCTTGCACACCTATATTCACTGCAAAAGTATTCACAATAGCCAAAATATGGAAACAACCTGTGTCCACCAAAGGGTAATGGATAAGGAAGATGTAGTATATATACAATAGAATATTATTCAACTGTGAAAAAGAAGGAAATTTTGCCATTTACAGTAACATGGATGGACCCTGAAGGCATTATGCTAAGTGAAATAAGTCAGAGAAAGACAAATACTGTATGATATCACTTACATGTGGAATTTAAAAAAGCTGAACATATAGAAACAGAGTACAATGGTGTTTTACCAAGAACTGGGAGGGTGGAGAAAATGGGGAGATGTTGGTCAAAAGCTACAAACTTCCAGTTGTAAGATAAGAGTTCTGGGGATCTAATGTACAGCATGGGATTATAGAAATAACACTGTATTATATACTTGAAAGTTGCTAAGAGATACCTTAAATGTTATCACCACAAAAAAGAAATGGTAATTATGTGACATGATAGAGATTTTAGCTAACACTATGGTGGTAATTATTTTGCAATAAATAAGTATATCAAATCAACACACTGTACACTTTAAATTTACACAATGTTATATGTCAATTATATCTTACTAAAGCTGGTGGGTAAAAGTTTACACTAAAAAATTAATTAACTAATTAATTAATTAGACCTGAATCTGATGAAATCTATTTAGCTGTATAGATGATGGTAATGCTTCTGACGGCTTTAGATGGAGATCAGAGGTCATATTACACCACAACACTTAGTTCTATTCTATTATTACTCAGTAATTTAAAATGGAGAATTGCTGGTTATATTAATAGTGGCTATACAATCATGTCAAGAGTAATTTTGTTTTATCAAAATTTAATCCTGAACAGAAGAGTTCTTAGACCTAATGATATTAAATCTTATTTTGAGACTCAAATAAACATGTTACGTGTATTACCTAATAATAAAGCAAGAACTACTTAGATTCAACTCATCTGTCCTCTGACAGTTGTCAAAAATGTCTTTCTCAGTTTTCTCATTAGCTTCCAGGATAAAATATAAAGCCATTGGCCCTTCAAGATCTATCTGTGATCTACCTTCCTAGACATACATGTTATTCCCCCCACCCCATGTGCTCTTTATCCAGCCATAAGAGAGTTCCGGTAGTACTTAAAACTACACCATACAATTGTTCTTCTACCCCACTAAATATTACTTCTCTCTCCAAAATGATGGCCTCATTTCGATCTTCAAAAAGATAATATTTGTTAGTTTTCTGTTTCATGATCACCTCTTCCAGGTAGTCATCCCTGACTTCCTTGTCTAATATAGATACTACTCTTCTATGTGCCCATAACTAAAACTCTGAGTCTATTTCTATTACATTTAGCAACCTCTATTGCTATAGTTAGCTTACCTATCTATAAGCTCAAAAGTAGAAGCTGTGTCTTATTTATACTAAGCCTATCACAGTTCCTGGATCTTGGTAGGCACTCGATAAATGTTTCATTGAATTACTGAAACCCCAATAATTTACTACAGCTCAAACCATTTTTTATAAGTTTACTAACTTACTAGCTATGGAAGGTGCAAAAAAAATAATGAAATCTATTTTCAATATTAACCAGAGAAGAAAAAATAAAATAATAAAATTGATCTGGAAAACACCCAATCGACAAGAACATAATTTATAATTAAATTTGTTCAATACTGAAATTTATCTTAAAATTGATTTAGAACAAATTATTTGCTTTGATGACTACTACCTTGCAACTGGTCAAGAAGCACAACAGCTATTCGGTGCTGAGCTTGAATTAGTTCCAGATGCAAATCCATCATGAAACTATTTGGTGTGACTGGTTTGGAAATGTCTTCATCTATATTGTGGGTGTACTTTGATAGAGTTGAAGTAAAAATAAAAAAAAAAAATACAGTTACCAAGACATGCTAAAAATAGCCCTACCCTATAAGTACCCAAGTTATCATTTTACTCCTGGCCATTAAAACCAGCTTCATTTCTCAACCCTTTGCACTCTGGCTTACAAATTCATCTTCATGACAAATTCGAAAACTCTTCACTCTTCTTGATTTTTTTCTGGGAAGAGGGGATTGAATATATTTCTGGCTTATGAGAGGAAAGCCACCACAAATCATGCTTTACTTATCTATTTGCAGGGTCAGCGCTCGTCCTACTTAAGCAAAACTTTAATATAAGAGTTTCCATGGGCTTGCCCTGGCTGGTGTGACTCAGTGAATTGAGTGCCAGCCTGTGAACCAAAGGTCACTGGTTCAACTCCCAGTCAGGGTACATGCCTGGGTTGTGGGCCAGGTCACCAGTTGGGGGCATGCAAGAGGCAACAAATCAATGTATCTCTTGAACATCGATGTTTCTCTCCCTTGCTTTGTCCCTCCTTTCACCTCTCTCTAAAAATAAATGAATAAAATCTTTTTTAAGAAAGGATTTTCCCTGGGATTGACTGTGGGAGTAGGGGTGGGGCTGGGTGGAGGGAGGGCAAAGGGGGAAATTTGGGACAAATGCAATAACATAAACAATAAAACATTTAAATTAAGAGTTTCCCATTCTTACCTTGGCATAGTAATGATCAAACACTGAGGATCCATTTGGCAAAGTAGTTAACATGCAATTGAAATTTACTGCACCAATTGCTTTGTCAAGAAGTTCATAAGCCAAAAATAACTGTTCCAAGGGTTTTTTCTAAAGTGATTTTATAAACAAAAAATAAAAATGAAAGTTGAGGAAAAATCATATGCAGAATTTCTAAACTCTTTTCAAAAACAATTCAAAACAAGTAACAAATGTAAATAGTCTATCCGATGTTAACAATGTTATATTTCTTACTAAAAGTATTTGTCTTTGATTAAATATGGAGTACTATTAATGAAGGTAAAATAATGAATACATTTCATCATTTTTCCAAATATAAATTAGACTTTTCACCATCACATATGCAACTTACTTTTATGGTTTTCAGAATTCTGAGTGTACCAAATGCATAGGTAAATTTTTTAAATATAACTCATTTGTCATTTTCACATACTTTAAAAGTTAACTTTCACATATTTCGAAAGTTAATTTTTTTAAACCTCAGAATCTCAGAGCTAGAAACTTACACTTAGAATCCATCAAATTCAAAAGTCAACCTTGATTTTCAAAAAATAAATAACTTTGTCATGTAATTACTCATATATATTAACTAACATAAAAAGCAACAAATTTTGTTCAGACTTTCTAACTCTCCATATTTTCTACAGAAAAAAATTTAGGAAATAAAGCAAACACATACGTGCAAAGAGTCGAAATCCCTGTGTAACTGCCACAATGACATTGCTCTTCTCTGCCCCAAAGGTAGCCATTGCCCTTGAATTTGGTTCTACATTTTTTTGCATGTTTTTAAACTTTTACTGAATGTGTACACGTCCATTAATGACATGCACTATTGTTTTGCATATTTTTAATTCACTCATAAAATTCTGCTGTTTGCTTTTTTTATTCAACCATATGTTGTTGAAAGTTTTTCATGCTGGTGTGTGTAACTCCATGTGCCAGTCAGGGTTTGGTTAGGAATACAGAACGACTCTAGATATTCCAAACAGAAAGGGAATTCATATACAAAGCTGGCGGTGTCTATCACTATTGGAAGGCCTGGGGAGCAAAGATCAGGAAAGCTGCCAGTGACTATTTTGCCTCTGTGGATCTAAGAATCTAGGAGGTAGCTGGCAACCTCAAGGATCTACTACACTAAAGCAAGTAAATTGCAAGAGCTTGCCCATTAGGGCTAGTAAATTCACTTCTTCCATCTGCCACTGTGGCATAAAAATTCTCTTTTCTCTAATGCATTACAAACTCATGCAAATGTCCCTCATTGGAAGACTGACTGAGAACCATACAGAAATGAGATGCAGGTTTTCCTCCATCTCATAATGCACACAAGAGAATGGCAATAATGCCAAGCTTGCTCTGGCTCAAGCTCGCTCCAGCTCATTCATCTTCATGGCCGCAGTAAATTGTTGTTACACGCAGGAATATGTCACAATTTATTTGTCCACTCTTCTACTGATGGACATTTAGACTGCTACTGCTAAAAATGTGCAATGTATTATATTTGTCAGTGAATAAATACAAAGTTGGTACATTGTTTGCAGTTCTTATATCTTTTTTTCTGCTTTTTTTCTTTAACTCAGTAGTCTAAGCCCTCTAGGACGTGGACAGAAGAATAAGATATGTTGTTAACATCAGTATAAAGGGACTGCTTTTCATTATTTACTATAGGTATAACGCTCACTGAAGGTCTTCAGATGATACCCTTCATGGGATACAGAATTTCTATTCCTAACTTATCCTTTAAAAAAAAAGTTGTTGAATTTTCTCAAATGCTTTGATTGAATCTCTTTATCTAGTGAGGTGGTCATACTTTTTTTCATCTACTAAAGCGGTGTATTGCAGTATAGAGTTTCTAATGTTAAATCATCCTTGCATTCCTGGATCAGACACAATTTGGTTACATACATCCATTCAAGCTCATCTAGTTTGGAGCAAGAGTATTCAGGTCATCTAGTCTGCTGCTTTTCCAGAAACTAAGGTATCTAAGGATATCTTTTTGACATCAAAAAATTTCAGACTCCCCACACACACCCACATTCTATCGTCATCATCCCTACCACCATCTTTCTTATCATCTTCATCATCACAGTTAAGATTTAATTAAAACGTGTTCCAGGTACTAGGCTAAATGCTTTATACGGATTAATTTTTAAATTTCCATAGTCCTATGAGGTAGACAGTCATGAGTCGTTATAATTCTATAATCCATTTGTTGAAAAACAGCTGTTATATATTCAGTATAATTCTAAAATACTATTTTATATAAGCACACTAGCACCTCATTTTGTAAAAGAGTTGTATGTGTACATGCGAGCTATAAAATCTATCTCACTGACAGACTCTGCTAGGTGAGCATATGGATTCTGGACTGTCCTTACAATAAATTATCACTCTCTCCCCACTTCATTCCCCTTCACATGGGTCGGAGGTCCTAGGTGGACGTGCAGTGCTCTGTATGAAACAGGAGAAAAACTGAATGGCTACCATAGGCCGGGTACTGTTTTCCACAATGCTCCCAATATCTAGTTTAACTTGCATAACTTAAATAGTGCAAGTGGAATAGGTACTATTGTTATAATTTTACAGATGAGGACACAAACACTATGGATGAAATGTTTTACTCATCATCACACAAGCAGTCAGTATCAGTCAGAACTCAACTCCAGGTCTCCCAGCACTAACTGCTGTGACCTTAGACCTCCCCCGTGAATCACCTCTAGTGCATCTACCGTGAGCCCCAGTATAAGGGGAAGGTTGTATATTGAACAATTTTAGGGGATGCATTTACGATATTGTCATCAGACTTGTGTACCTATTTTGACAGTTTCCCATCAGATGACAGTAAATCATCTCAAGGGAAGTACACATTTTTCTAATTTAAATAACAGCAATAGTTCATAAGTGATGTTCAGTTTTTGTTGTTGTGGAAAAATTGCCACATTCTATGAAACCCATTTCATTTAGTGGCATCCGTTGCCAGAAATTTTCCATCACAAGCCAGAACCTAGGACTTTGGAACTTCCACTAGTGATCCTGTCCTCGCCCCAGGAAGCCTTGGAGAGTAAGTGCCAGCCCACTAAGCCAGCGATTCTCAAAGTCTTGTTCCCTAAGTCTCTATCTGGGAACTTTCAAGAGGCACATACCTGAATTAACAACTTTAAGAAGCTCTGAAATGATGACACCTGAAATTATGATTCATTATGTCTGAAATGGGAAACAGGAAGCTGTATATTTGGCAAACACTATAAGTAATCCGTGAAAACACCACTGGCAGACAGTTACACCACCTCAATCTCGTATGCAGTTCAAACATTCTGTTTTTAATTTAAGATTTCTTAACTCTAGCTCTCTTCAGAAGACATAATACAGTGTAAAAAACTCAAAAATCGCATTCCCTGAAACCTGTAATTAGATGAACATTCATTTGAGAAAGTAATTTCAGAGTGGCCTCCCAGTCCTCCTCAGTCCTTTCATATTTGATTTGTATCCAGTTTCTTAGGACTTGTATTTTTGTGCATTAAAAAAATATCTTTTACACAATGGAATACTATGCAGCAGAAAGAAAGAAGGAGCTCCTACCCTTCACAACAGCATGGATGGAACTGAAGAGCATTATGCTAAGTGAAATAAGGCAGGCAGTGAAAGACAAACCTCATATGATCTCACCTGTAAGTGGAACCTAATCAACAAGGCAAACAAGCAAGCAAAATAGAACCAGAGACAGGGAAATAAAGAACAAACTGACGGTGACCAGTGAAGGTGGGGGACGGGGAATAATGGAGGAAAGAAGGGGAAGGGTAGTCAAGGAACATGTATGAAGGACCCATGGCCAAAGCCAAAGGAGGGTAGGATTGAGGATTGGAGGTGGGGGTGGGTTGGGGGGAGAGCAGTGGGGGTAAAATGGAGACAACTGTACTTGAACAACAATAAAAAAAGAAAAATATCTCTTATAAAAATATCCTGAAAATACCTTTTTATAACCAAGAGTCAACATAGCATAGTGTCTAAATGCCTGGACTTTGTGGGCAACATATCTAAGCTCAAAGCCACTTACTGTGTGACTTAGAGCAAGTTGGCTATAGTAGTGAAAATGAATATTATGGCTACACAAATCACCTTGGGTGAATCTCACAAACACAATATTGAGTTTCAAAAAGCAAGCTGCAGAAGAGCATACACAGTGTGACACTACTGATATAAACGTAAAAGCAATACTCTTTACTGCCCAAGAATACACACACACATAATAAAAGCACAGCATTAAATGCCTAGAATTTATAGTCACTGTATTTATAACAGTAGTTACTCCCAGGCAGGGGGTGAGAGGGAGGTGATATGGTCAGGAGGGGTTAGTGAAGGATTTGAGTTTCAACTCTACTAGTACTAGTAATATTTTGTTTCCTTAAGCTGGTAGTTGGGGAAATGGGTCTTCTTTATCATGGCCTTACTATTAATAATTTTATGTCATATTATTCAAATCAATTTGCCAGAGAAAAATGTGGTAATCATGGGGATTAACATTTAGCAAGAGGAAAAGTGTTGGTAAAATAATGTTAAGAAAAACATCAGAAGGCTATTATATTTTTAAGGAGACTAAGAAAAAGACTAGGAAAGAATATTTTTAAAAGATATTATTTAGGTTTATAGTGAAATTGCATTTTTCTTTATTTTTTATACTTCAAAATGTCCTCTAACATTAATACAACATTTGTAATGTAAAAATTATAGTTTTTAAATTAATTAGGAACCTAGAGATCACTGGCTTCCTAGCTAAAAAAAAAAAAAAAGTATTTTTAATTGCAGTCCATGTCCTAAGTAGGTAATCTGTAGGGTATAAAATGGGTTTATTCTCAAATAATGGAACATAGGGGATTTTATGTCTCCTCCTTGGAAAACGACAGTACTCATAAGCAAATTAATGCCTCTGATAAGTCTTACAGTAAGAAACCTATTGTGTTTAATGCAAAGTCACCCAAAGTTACTTGACCATAGCATTCACTTCTAAATCATAATTCTAGCATCACATAGGAGTCTGTAAAATGCTATTCTAGTTCCTGCCTGTAAATGAATGAATGTTTATTACACATATGAAACAGCTCCCTAGGCTCCCATTCATATCTATAGAACATGATCCATAACATATATAAATAATTCAAATGTAAGAAAAAACATAATCAAGAAGAGGGATGGCCAACCATCTCCCTCACCTCCTTTATTCTCTTAAGCTAACACTCACTGGAAACTTACCATGTGTCAGGGATGGTTCTAAGTACATTTTAAATAGGTAATAACTCATTGTCAGAGTAGGATATCTCTGCTCTGAAAGTCTATGAATCACAACACATTCAAAACATCAATAGTAATGTAACTACAAATCCTTTTAAGATATTTTATCTAGCTTATTTTTTAAGATTTTGTTCATTTTTAGAGAGAGGAGAAAGGAGGGAGAAAGAGAGGAAGAGAAACATCAATGTGAGAGAGAAACATTGATCAGTTGCCTCTCATACGCACCCTGACCAGGGACCAAACCTGCAACCCAGTCATGTGCCCTGACGGGGAATCAAACCAGTGATCTTTTACTTTGCAGGATGATGCCCAACCAACTGAGCCACACAAGTCAGGGCTAACTAGCTTATTTTTAAAGCTGATTGAATATTTTTCTAGAGCAAAAGCAAAAGGTAGAAAAATGTCCCAGTAGTTCTAAATGTATGCAGAAACCATAAACTATCAAATTTCAAATATTCAAAATTATTTCTATAATTAACCATTCTACATTTACAAATTTAATATTATTTACATAAAATTCATGTTTTAATTATATTTTAAAAAATATTTTGCAATACCTTCAATATTGGAAGAATTTCCAGATCCCCATTCTGAGTCCCAATAACTTCATCAGTCCCTTTACTGAAAGATGCCCCTGAAAAAAAAGAAAGAGAAAGAAGGGAAGAAAAGGAGGAGGTAGAGAGGAAGAGAGGGAGGAAAGTGTAGGAGGAAGAGGAGGAAAAGGGGGAAAAGTAAGAAGAGTAGGAGAGGGTAGGAGAGAGGAGCAAACAAAGGGAAAGAAGGAAGGACCCGAAAAAAGAAAAAGAGAACAATGAAAAATGAATCATAATCATAAAAAATATTATGCTAAGCTGGTTATCTTTTTAATTACCCAAGATTTTAGAAATGATGTAACATTTTAGAGTTTGACTAAATCCCACATTGTTTCTTCTACATAATTACTTTTTTCCTTTTTATAAGTTACTATAAAAGCATCTTGCAATACAACAAAACAAATCAAGACTCTTGATTATCAATCAGATAAAACAGGGTAAAGGAATTGGTTTTCCTTTCATAAAGTCAATTTAGAACCATTCAGAAAACAATAGTGCAGAAGCCTTATGATTCTAGACAAATATCAGAGAGGGCTTGTTTAAATTAGAGAAATATAAATTATAAATATTTATATGACACTGTTAGCTTCCTGTCTTAAAATTTGTCCAGTAATTTAAACTAAATAATGTATTACTTAATAAATAGCCTAATAAGCATTTTGAAGCACACTGCCATAATTAGTATAAGAGAATGACTTGTACTTTATGTTTTATGTGCCAATAAGGTGATGAGAAAAACAATTTTGGGAAAGTTATATGAATTTATGTATCTACATGGGGATGACCCCTCATTACATAAATGTAGAAGTTTCCAAATTCATAAATAGACTGTGCTCCAATATTGATTAGTTTTTTGGAAATCAAACATTTTAACAAAAAATAATAATAAGTTATATATAGGCCATTTATAATTAAAGAGTATAAAACACAACAATATAATAGTCTCCCAAAAGTAACTAGTAAATAAAATATTAACATTGAATAAGGCAGAGATTTAAAAAACAAAAAAAAAGTAATTATTGGGCCTTTTGCTTCCAGAAAGAGGTAATCTAGAAAAATTCTCTTGCCTAAAGACAACTAGCAAAACTGGAAAGTACATGTTTCCCTCATGCATAAGCCATGAAAGTGATGAAAACTCAACATAAGGCTGGGGCTTTGAGAAGGGAACATCACCTGCATTTTCAGAAGGGGGCCCAGAGAGTACAAAATGGCATCAGAGATTTTTTTCCCAGTGGGGGATTTTGTCATTTCTAGAGAGGGAAGCTGAGAAGCTGAGGGGTACTTTTGACAGCCTTGACAAGCTACAGCAAAAAGGATTGGTATCCAGGACCCACCGAGGGTGAGAACAGAAGGGATCCTAGGAGTCAGAGTAAACTGAAAATAGGTCTTCAAAGAGAGAGCATGACTGCTTCAAATTATCTTAATCTCTCAAATTGGACTAATGGGATCCTGGAGCAGTAGTGCCTTTGTACATCTAGTAAAAGCAAGGATAAATCTTTGGAAGAAGATAACAACCTAAGGTCTCAAATTATTTCTATAAAATATTTAGTAAATATAATGTCTACCACACAATCAAAACTAAGCAAAGTAACCAAGTAGCTAATGAAGTTCTTCATTGAACAATTCAATATAATAAATGCAGAAGGAATGATAGAAGTTTGAGGCACCACCTGGCTTCTCATGCCCACTCCCTCCAGTCGCCTTCAAACAATAACATATAAAAGTTGTATAAATACTCCAACCTCCCAGCTCTCTGAGGCATGTTCTATATGATCTCCTAACAGTCCCTCATGGGAGCAAGTCCCGGACTCACCTAGACTTTTCATTAACTTACTGAATTTTGTATTGGCTTCCTTTCCTCTGTCTTACTTCTCCACTCCACCACCATGCTTCCCTGGATAATGTCCCAAGTAAACTACTTCACTCAACAACTTGCCTCAGAATCTACTTCTGAAGAAACCAACGTAGGAAAAAAGTGAGGCTGACAACACCTGAACTCACTGACAAATCTTGACACCACAAAAAGGGGAGCAACCAGGCATTACATACTTCCTGATTCAATGCAAGAGACAGATAGCCCCACCTATGAAGTATCTTGCCAAAAAAATAACATATTGAGAAGAATTCTTTTACACAAGATATTACTTGAACCTAAGCAAACCTCTAGACCTAACTACCAGGTAGAGAAACAAGTTAATTGACACCACAAGGATGCATATAGCCCAATCCACAAAGCGGGAAATCCTACAGTGTAATTTCTCAATTTCTTAAAAAACTGGCTTGAAAAGGGGGTGAGGAGAAGAACTGTAATAGATTAGAAAGGGAGAACAGATGTATAAGAAAATAAAATATGTGAGTTTGCTTGGATTTTGATTGGAACAAACCAACCTAAGATATTTATACTATAATCAGGAACACAGAAAATTTCACAAATCATGTAGAATATAATAATGATGGCACTGTGGTTTTAAAAGAAAGATGTTAGACCAAAAGATAGACAGACGAACACCCACACACTATATATATATGTATGTATACACACATACATGCATGCGGAGGTATTTTGAGGTATTTGCTGGTGAAATGACATGATGTCTGCTGTAAAACACTTCAGGAAAAAGCAAAGCATTGCAGTGACAGATGAAATGAAATAAGATTGACAAGATGTCGATAATTATTAGTTCTGGATGACGCATACATGATGATTTATTTTCTCTCTCAATAACTGAAATTCTGCACAATAAAAGTTTTTAAAAAGGAGAAAGCATTTAAAGACAGGACATTTCTAAATATGGCCTCAGGACATTGATCGTGTAGATAGCCAGATACCTCTAAGCAGTGGTTCTCAAGCTTGAATGCATATCAAGTTGCCTGGTAAGCTAATAAGATGAGAAAGGCCCAGGAGAGTTGAAATGAAATAGGGCCTGGGCCTTAGCGTTTTAACAAGTTTCCAGGTAATACTGATCCTGATCAAAGTTTGGGAACCATGGCTCTCAAACTCTACCTGCAAAGCCATGTTAAATAACAGAGAGTAGGCAGAGCTGGGAACTTGTGGTGGGTACCAAGAATATAATGGTGACTAAAACATGCTCTCTTCCTTCAAGAAACATGCACTGGACCAGGAAATGGAAGAGGAGGAAGTGCACAAGGGAATAAAAGGAGAAAAAAAAACGGGGAAATAGGAAGAATGAGGAAGGGGTATGTGGCGATGGGAACAGAAAAGGGAAATGTGACAAGACAGAGTTTTGTCTGTCATCGAATCATATGGCATATAACCTTTTTTTAATGTCCACTTGGTTAAACCTATATTATTTCTGATTATAAATCATCAATGAAAGACAATATCGAAATACCTAGTTTCCATTAATAGAAGTTACCCTGTATTCCAATTTATATTTATATATTTATATGTGCATAAATGCATATATATTTTATATATATATATATATATATATATATATATATATATAATATCATCACTTTTAATTTGCTGTTTTACCTAGAAATTTTTTAAATTTTCTTCTCGGGTTTCCTAAAGACTCCAATATCTCACTTAATCGTAACGTGACCTCTGCCACCACCACGATGTCAATGTCTTCCATTTTATAGCAGTGAATTACTTCATTGATTTGCCACAGAAGATAAACCCACTAAAAAGAAAAAACAAAAAACAAAAGGAGAAAATATACAGCAAAATCAAATTAAAGTATATTACATTATAGAAGGAGTCACACTGTTCAATACTTAGTACTTCCTTCAAATCACCATCTGCTAATTGTATGAAAATGTTATACAGACATCCCCTCCTTATTAGTGCATCTTAATTATAAATAATATAAAGATCAATGAACCTAATAAGATTATACTTAACAATAAATATGCTTATGTAAATTAATAAAGAAGATTCCCTTATGCTTATTGTCTGCATTACAGCCATAATGGAAAAGTCACTGTTATTTTTATATATCAGTGAATATGATCCTCAAAATTCTCATTCCCCTTCCTAAAAAGAGCTGTTATGATCACTGTTAAAGTCCTCCAAAATAGTGAGGGGGAAGCAGGTGCTTTAGGTTCCACGCTAGGTGCCTTGAACACTGTCTTCCATGCTTATGTCCCCAAAACTTAGTACAAAATTAGGCACCACACTTTGGGAGCTAAGATGAGCAAACAATATTTATGCCTCCATCATCACTTCAACAGAGAATGTGATAAAATCCTGCCCATGCGTTCTAATGTAGCTAGTGTCAGGACGCCTTAGAATCACTGGAGACCGTGTTGTTGCTAAAATATTTTCTCCTAAGTTTCCACGTTATAATATTCACCTGCTCAACTTTTTTCTTCCTATGAATAGCTCTTTAAAATAGTCTAAATATATTACTGCAGGAAAAGAACATGAATCTCCTTATTTGTTTGTTTTCTAATATTAACTGTCTTAAATTTATCCAAGCTCATGTGACCTCAGACACATTCTAATTTTTCCTCCCTTAAAAACTCAAAACACCTCCCTTACCCAAAACTAAACTGGTAGAAATACAGAGAATACACTTAAGGAGAAAAGCTCACTCAACAATTAATTTTTAAAAATAGTAGTTATACAGGTGGGTAAATAGAGACAATTTAATTATCACAATTTAGTTATCAATAAACAAAAAATGTCCCATGGACATGGACAACAGAGTGGGAATTGACTGTGGGAGCAGGGGGTGGGGTGGGCTGGGTAGAGGAGGGCAAAGGGAGAAAAATTGAGACAATTGTTATAGAATAAACATGATTTTAAAAAGAAGTGAAGAAAAAAAAGGAATACTTTATTAGTACTGATTTTCTGGGTGAATTTCGCAAAGTCTTTTCTGGACATATTGGTCCGCTGAATTCCTAGTTTGCATTTCTGCCATAAGAACATTATCATGTCCACCACAATTTCTTTATCAGGCTGAACATTCTGAAAATAAAAGTGGTAAAATAAATTAAGAATAACAAGACAGAGAATTTGTCATGTGACCAATGTTGATTGCTTACGTATGCCTCACTGATTTCATTGTACATCTTATTTTAAATAAGTCAGATAAAATAAAAAATAATAGTAAAGTATATAAATGGTTGATATTTAATGGGTGCCAGGCAACATTCTAAGATAGATAAACACACAGCCATGGACTGCTTGTTTGTATCTTCAAAGCCTATGTTGCAACCCTAACTCCAAGTGTGATGACATTGGGAGGTAAAGCCTTTAGGAAGTAATGAGGCATGGGGGCGAAGCCCTCATGAATGGGAGTATGCCCTTATAAAAGGATTCTCAGAGTCTCTCAGTTTTCACCAAGTGAGGACACAGTGAGAAGACAGCCATCTATAAAACAGGAGGTGAGTCCTCACCAGATACCAAATCTGCCGGTATCTTAATCTTCGATTTCTCAGCTTCCATAATTGTAAAAAATAAATGTTTGTTGTTTAAGCCATCCAGTCTATAACAGGGGTCCTTGAACGGCAGGGCCACAGACTGGTACCAGTCCACGGCCTGTTAGGAACTGGGCCACAGAGCAGAGGGTGAACAAGCGAAGCTTCATCTGTATTTACAGCTGCTCCCCATCGCTTACATTACTCCCTGAGCTTCTGTTCCTTCTCCCCCACCCACTGTCCATGGAAAAGCTTTCCCATGAAACTGGGCCCTGGTGTCAAAACGTTGGGGATCACTGGTCTCTGGCATTTTTCATTATGGCAACCTGAACAGACTAAGAACTATACCAAATCATTTAATCCTCATAATCTATGAGATCAATACCATCTCATCATTCCCACTTTATTATCATCCCCACTATACAGATGAGCATGCTGAAGCACAAGGACATTGTTTTGTTTTTGTTTTTTTCCCAAGATGAAGTGAATAGAAAGTAGCAGAACTGGGATTCAAACCCATGCAATCTAGCACCAAAGACCTCAGTCTGAACAAATACTCTAGGTTACTTCTGTCTCTCTAAAAAAGAAGTCTCTAACATCTTTAGGTAGTAGGTAAACCAAATTTGAAATGTTTATATACTCTTTCTTTTTAAATTCCAATATTATAATAGCAGAGAATGGGGGGGGAGGTTAACTGGTAAGAGGAGTGGAAATGGGAGGTGGGAAAGAGACATGAAGAAATTAAACAGAATGTCACATGGATATCAAGAGGTGATCTGGAATGAGTATATGTCCTGTTAAATCAGTTATTTGTCTTTTCAAAGAAATATAAAGTATTTATTATATCTGAACTAGAAAGATAATGAGTTTATGATTAAAACAAACAAAACTGAACTCCTTTAGGGCAGCTCAAAGATTTAATTTGTATATGCAGCACCTTTAGTACAGTGGGAACATAACAGAGATCAATAAATGTTTACTGCATTGAACCGAACTAAAATATGCATGATTTTTAAAAAAGTAGATAGGTGAGAATTCCTTGCTCTTTTCAGCCTTGATTAAAAGTTTTTGGTTTAGTTGCCTTACTATGATCATTGTATTTGCTATCCAATATCTTTTTTCAAAATACCATATGATCTCACCTATAAGTGGAACCTAATTAACAAAACAAAGAAGCAAGGAAAATACAACCAGCAACATTGAAAGAAAAAAGAAACAAACAGAATCAAGAGGGAAAGAGGGAAGCAGGGGTGGGGAACGGGACTGGAAGGGTCAAGTCAAGGAACATGGGTAAAGGACCCATGGACAAAGCCAAAGCGGGAAAGGATAGAGGGAGGGAGGGGGGAGGGGGGCAGGGGAAAGTGGTGGTGAGAAAATGGAGACAAATGTATCTGAACAATTAAAAAAATAAAATAAAAAAACCTACCCCACGTTACACCATTTTCTCACAAACCCAGAATAGAAAACACTTTAGCAGTAGAACTTCTCAGGTCCCTCACTGCGTTTCACTTACCTGAACAAAAGTTAATATAACTATATAACTATATTAATATAACTATAATATAACTATAACTATAACTGGTTTTCAAACATTTTTATAACAGTAAAATCAAATTTTCAAATAAAATTCCATCAGAATCTCAACTAATAAAAACTAATTAAAATAGGCCAGGGCGTTACTACCAAAATCTGGGCCCCCAAGGAAATCTCAAAGAAGGCCTGGAGATCCCTAGAATTTAGTTTTAAAACCAGTACTGTACTAATTTTACTTAGATGTGTGCATCTACAAAAGGTCATTTCTAAATACTGGCCATTGTGTGCAATGTGATTCCAAATAATAACCAGGCTTTGTACTCATGGACTGAAAAGCAGAATTTCATTAAGAATATTAATTGTACATTAAAACCACTGCCTCATTCCTTCATTATTAAAAATATAGGTAGCCTAAAAATTTCCCAAAAAGAAATAGATTGGCATTCAAAATGATGACAATAATAAAAAGAGACTTAAAGTTACAAGTGAGGATATAACTTAATCCCTTATTATAAAGATTAAAAAATATAGCATTTTGAGAAGGGCCCATTCTTGTGATATTTTAAGTCTGACTTAAATTAGGTATAATAGCCTCCTTTAATACTATTAAAGTTATCCAAATATCTACTTCACCTGCGGAGAGGTGCAGACACAGGAATATAGGGTTGTTGTTAAATGGAAAATATCTTCTGAATATCCATAAGTCTTCATACCAGTATCTCAATTCATAAAGTAAAGGAAAATAAAACAAAAAGTCAATTACAAAATTTCCAATAGAAAAAGGACAGAAACATAGTTCTATAAAAAATGACACAAATGATATCTGAGCAAATACTATGTCAATAAGATACTTTGGATGCTTCTATATGGAAACTAATCAAAGTGGGCTCCAATTAAAATGGACTATTATCATTGTTATTATTATTATCATGAATCTATTGTATAATCTGTATGCCGACTATACCCCAAATGGAAGTAAAGAGGCTTGTAATATTAAAACATATGAAATATGGCAGTTGAAATAAAAATAACAAAAATATGTATTCAGAAACTACTAGAAAAAAATGTACAATTACTTGGTGCAAATTATTTACTATAATTGAGCAGCCATACCACGCCCTAAGAACATGATAAGCCACAAAAAATGGGATTATATTATTCTGATTGCTCTAAAAAAATAGAGGCTGCATTTTTTTTCAGTTACATAAATGGTAACAAAAGGGAAAACTGCATGCTGGAAAGAGAGGAGATCACCAAACCTTCCCTTACAAAGTCACTAATGGCTTTTAATTTACTGCCCAGCTGGTCTCTCAACTACCAACAAGGCAACAGCTAGGTAAAACCTTCTTCTGCTACTCAAAACCACTCCTCAGAATAAAATCCTTCATCTTTACAAGGCCCAGGATCCTGCAAGATCTGACACCCAGCTACTTCTCTGACCACATCTCCTACACGTTCTCAAATGCCATAACCACCACCTGTGCACTCCAACCATACATGCCTCCTTGCTATTTCTTCAACAATCAAGCACCTCAGGACCTTTGCACTTCCTGTTCCCACTGCCTTGAATATTCTCTCACCTCATCTATAAAAACCATATTTTGTAAGATAAAATTACCTTAATTTTTCAAAGAGATAAATAAATACTCACCAGGAAAAGCAGTCTTTTTAACATAAAAAGCTGACTGTCCTTCCTTGTAATTTTCCAAAGGAAAGATCAAACCTTTGTTCCTCTTTACATTGATTAGAGGTTCTACTGCAATAAGAAGGGTTAAATCCTTCTCTGCTTTCTTTAACTCTGGATCATCCTGTCCCTAAGAGAAGTATATCCCACAAGTTAATCAGTAACTCAAAGTCATCTTAACAATATAAAAACAAATTAATGATTTTGCATATATTACCTGGAGAAATTCAATAAGCTGCCCAGCGGCAGATTCAAATAAACTCCACTCCTCATAGGTAAAAGCCAACTTTATAAATTTCACAGCAGCATCTATAGAAATAACATTTTTTCTTTTTATAATAAGTTCCAGAAGAGGTGTTTTTGGAAAGCCAAGCATTCCCTCTATACCAGTATTTGACACTAGGAAAGGAAACAGAGAGGTTTGAATGTCATTCATGCAAAGAAATATTTACTAAATGTTAACTATGAGACATTGCCAGGCAATAGGGGAACAATGGAAAAGAAACACGGTTCAGGCCTTCACAGAGCTTATACTCTAGTGGGAAGAACCAGAAATCTTAGTGGGCAAATTCAGGGCACTGTGGAAACAGATTGGAAGGGCATTGAATATAAGGCTTAGGCTATGAGAGCGGCTGGGGAAGGCTACTCACAGAATGTCAAACATAGAGAATTAGCAAGAGTTACCTAGACAAATAGGCAGCTGGATGTTACAGACTGAAAGCTCGGGAAAGGGATCTGAACTAGGAATATAGTTTTTACAGTCATCATTATTTATCCACAGTAAGTGATAGGACGCTCCATGGACCATGCACAGCTGCCTAGGACAGAACGGTAAGGAACACAACATGTCAGAAAAGGGAAGACAGAGGAGAAGGGAAGGCAAGGACGAATGTTTGGAGAGAATATCAACAGCAACAAACACTACAGAGAGTAAGAGGAAGAGCACTGAGAAGTGACCCTTGCGTGGAGCACTAAGGAGGTTGTCAGGGAATTTTCAGTAGAGTGCCAAGGACAAAGACTGCTTATATGCAAGCAGGAAGGAAAAACTGGGGACAGTGAAAAACAGACAATTGCTTCAATAAATCTGACTGTAACAAGAAGAAGGAGTTCAGAGAGGAAGCTGAAAGTGGACATGAAGGGTTTGGAGAGATTAGGTTTAAAAATCTAATAAGGAACATCCCTTTCATTTTAATAAGAGAGTGGAAAGAATGCATGCAGATGAAGGTAAACTTCCAGGTTTGGGCGAAGGAAGTCAAGGGAATTCTTATCTGAGATTTTGTATCTTCCTTGTGAAGATGAGCCCCAGCTGGCACAGGTCCCCTGTCCTCACACGGGTACGTGCATGCAAATATACACACACACACATCTTAAGCTCACTTAGAAGTACACAAGCTAAGGTTGGGGTCCTAGCTTTCCCCTCTCCTTCCAGGCAGACATTATCACCAACTCAGCTGATGTTCCAAAGCAACAGAAGGTAAGCTCATGAGCAAAGAAAATTAAAAGCACAAACTCCTTGAAACAAAGACCACAAATGACAACATCCTTTATCACAAGAAGCATAAAAATGGGACAGAGTGAACAACAATTTAAGCTTAGTAAGTATTCCCTCAAGGAAGTAAGAGAACACTAGAAACATGAAGCAAGAATAAACTGCTGTAAAAGAGAATCAAATGGATACTTGGTATAAAATATTTTATTGAAACAAAGAATTCAATAGATGGATGGAATAGAACAGTGAAAATCAAAAAGCAAATTAGTAATGTAGAAAATTAGACTGAGAAATCTTCTCAGAAGACAATAGAAAGGAATAAAGAGGTAAAAATAATAAAATAAATAAGATATGGAGAGTGGATGTGTTAACATTTGTCTATTAGTACCCTTGGAGAATTAAGAAAAGTAAAAATAACAGTAGGAATGAAGAAGTAACATGAAAAATTAAAGATGTAAGACCTCAAGGTACCTCCTGTATTACTAAACCCACCCCTATACTCAGTATAATGCAATGTAAGAACATCATCAATAAGAGAAAAAATGTACAAGCTGAATCTATAAAACAACAAGATTTAAACAGACTTTTCAACATCAAATGCAAGATTATGGAGAAACATCTCTAAAATTTTAAAAGAAACAAACTTTTAAGCAAAACCTTATACCAGCAAAACTATTTCAAAGTTCTTAAAGTTTTTATTTGAGCAAAACGAAATTAACTTATGAAGCAGCAGTTAAAAAGTAAGTAAGGATGAGGAAAAACCTTAACATATCTACTATTTTAAAAAGCAATGACAAGGACTTGTTTCTAGGGCATACAAAGAACTCCCAAATGCAACAGAAAAAAATAAACAATCCAATTAGAAAATGGGCAAAAGACACTGAAGAGGAGGATGACGTAAAGATGGCAAATGAAAAAATAAGCATGTGAAAAGATATTCAAGATCACTAGCCATCAGGGAAAAGCAAATTAAAGCCACAATGAAATAGCACTATGCACGTCTCAGAATGGCTTAAAAAATAGTGATAACACTAAACACTGTCAAGGATGTTATGAAATTGGATCATTCATACATTGTTCATGGGAATGTAAAATGATGCAATCACCCTGGAAAACAGTATGGCAGTTTCTTACGAAACTATGCACTTAGCATATGACCCAATAATTGTATTCTGGATCATTTACTCCAGAGAAATGAAAATTCATGTTCAAACAAAGACCTGTATTCAAATGTTCATAGCAGCTTTATTCATAATAGCCAACAACTTGAAACAACTCAAATGTCCTTCAACAGGTGAATAAACTATGATACACGGACTACTATTCTGCAATACTAAGAAAGGAATTATTAATACACACAACTTGAATACCTCTCGAGGGAATTATGTTGAATGAAAAAAGTCATGGTCACTTCATTTATGACAAAGGGACACAATAGTCAATGGGGAAAGGAAGGTCTCTTCAATAAATTGTGCCATATCAACTGAATGTTATATAGAAATAAACAGATCTTGATTCATTTCTCATACTAATAAAAAAAGACCTAAATTTAGAACTAATGTGAGAGCTAAGATAACACTTCCAGAAGAAAACATACAAATATACCTTTATGATATTGGGGTGGCAGAGATTTCTTAAATATGACACAAAAAAATGGCTATCTATAAAAGGATATATTGATAAATTAGACTACATTAAAATTAAGAATTCTTGTTTCAATTAAAGACTACACAAAAGAGTGAACCAGAACACAAAGAATAAGTAAGCAAACCTAAACTTGGCTCTCTGGGCTTCAACTCTGGGAACTGGAGAAAAAACTATTCATGAAGAACCTATACTCACAAGCCATAGATCTGGGACCCAATTTCATGACAGACTATGTATAACTTCAACATAAAGCATAGAGAGACAACTTATGCTTTTATCCTCATATCTACTAGACTGGTAAAATTTAAAAATGAAAATACCAAGTATTGGACAGAATAAGGAAGAATGGGAACACTCATCCACTGCTCTTGAGCATCAGCTTTGGAAAGCAATTTTGCATTATCTGGTAAAGTCATAGATATATGTCCTAAACAATACTGATTTCATTCCACTACCAAGTATATACCCTTGAAAATCCTCTGAATCTGTGTTCTAAGAGGTACATACAAGAATGGTCTTTGCAGTGTAAAGTATAATAACCTCAAACTGGAAGCAGTTCAGATCCACTCACAGAAGACTGGGTCAGAGGAAGATTCATATATTGGAGTATTATAGCATAGAAAAGGAATAAATTATAGCTTCAGGTCCTGGCACAAACATACTGTACAGTAACAAAAAGCTCAACACATGCATTAAGATTGCATTTCCCTTCACAGTCTTACCATATTTTATAAAGATAAAACCAGGACTGGATCTATACTTACTCATGCCCTATATCCAGGCTGAATGTTCTTCAGACCAAGAGCTATATTCTATTCACAATTATACTCACAGAACCTAAGAGACCACCAGACATAAAGAGGATACCCAACAGATATTTGTTGAATGAATGAATACATTGTGAACACACACATACACACAAAACAAATTTGTGTTTCTTAACAGCTATAATTAAGAAGATGAAAAGGCAAGCCACCAATACAAGTATTCAATAAAAGCTGATATCCAGAATCTATAAAGAATTCCTAAAACCAGTAAGAAAAAAAAAAGAGTCCAATAGAAAAACAGGGAAAAGTTCTTGTTGGTTTGCAAATTCAGCCCAGTAAACAGAAGCCAAAGAGAGAACAAAGATTCTTAACTAAATGGTAATGAAGATATGATATATTAAAGCTTTAGGTACATAGCTACAGCTGCATTTAGAGGGAAATGTCTTAACATAGAAATATTAAATAAGGATAAATCCTGAAACTCAATGATCTAAGCTTTCAAGTCAATAAATTTTTTAAATCAGCAAAATAAAGCCAAGAAGGTAAAATAAAGAAAATAATAAAGAACAGAAATTATTAATATGAAACATAAATATACAGTAGAGAGGATAAACAAAGTTAAACACTGTTCTTTGAAAAGACTAATGAAGTTGGTAGACTCCTGCTGAAACTGATGAAATGAGAGGAAAGGCAAAATTACCACTATCAGGAATGAAAAAGGGGGCCCTCCTACACTACAGATCTTACAGATGTTACAAGGGTCATAACTAGAATTAAAAATTTAACTAAAATTTGAAAATATTAGATAAAATCAAAAATTTTCAGGGAAGGTACAATATACCAAACTGATAGGAGATTTTTTAAATAAAAAGAAAGCCTAAATCATTTTATATCTATGAAAGAAGTTTAATTCATAGTTAAAAACCTATCCACAAAGAAAATTCCAGGTCAAAATGGCTTAAGCAGTAAAATCAACCTAACATTTAGAAAGAAACAATACCAGTCTGACACCAACTCTTCCAGATATTAGTAATAGAGAAAAAAGGTATACATTTTAATTCCAATTCCTTTTATGATGCCAACATGACCTTGACAGTAAAATCTAAAAATGACTTTGCAAGAAAAGAAAGTCTCTCTCACAAACAGGGAGGCAGAAATATTAAACATTAGCAAAAAATAAATCAAGCAATATATCAAAAGGATTATTCTCAGCTATACATTAGATTATTCCAAGAATATAAGGTGCTTAAAAGTTAGATAAGCAATCAATGTAATTCACATTAACAGATATGGAAAAGAAAAGCCATTTGATCAACTCAATAATTTTCTTAGGTCCAGAAAAGACTTGTGATAGAAGTTTAACAACTATTCAAGGTTAAAAAGAAACAAAACTCCTAGCAAACCAAGAATAAAACCAAACTCTTTAGTCTATAAAAGGGTATTTTTTAAAAAAAAAAATCCTTTAGCAAAAACCAAAATCAGCTTTCTATTATTTGATCATGAATTAGACAGGTATTTACTATTACCACTTTCATTCTATGTTTTATTGGAGATGCTATCCCATGCAATAAGTCAAGAATAAGAATAAAGAAATAAAATTTTTAAGAATTAGAAACTGTCACTATTCACAAATGATTGTATATATAAAACATTCAAAAGAAAATCTATTAATAAATTATTTGAACTATTAATTGAGTTTAGGAAGCTTGCTGAATTCAAGATCAATAAAAATTGGATATGAGCTATGTGTGAACTACCACACTAAAAACTTTTCTTTCTCTTGTTTTACAATAAAATATTATTTTAAAAACTTATTTACTTAATAAAAGTTCTCTTCCTGCTAAGAACAGTTCTGAGACAACATCACGAACTTCTACTTCATCAGTAACAATGGGTCCAATTTGTAGTGTTCGCCTATTTGTATCAGAAAGAGCTTCCAAGACAGCCAGGAACCGGGATGAAGTGCTATCAAACATCTCATCCAACAACCGTTCTGTGACAGTACGTGGCCACGGCAACTGTAATTAAGAAAAAAATACAGTCCATATTAAAAAGTTCTATAATGTCTGATATTATTAAGCAAAGATAAGTAAGACATGCTTAATGCTAAAAGAGAGTGGTTAACCTATCAATGAGATGGCTGCTTTTATGATTTTCATTTTTTGAGGTGTTATTCCAGACCCCATTAAGTTTTGTGTCATGTTGCCATTACATCAAAGACTTTACTATGTTTTTACATGTTTTTATTTCCTTTTTATACTTAAAAAGGCTGTTTATTACTATCTTTTTATTAGAGCAGCATCAATCCCCATATGCTTTGTGGAACTTCATTACCATATGTGGTTCTGTCAGGAACTGATACTGAAATTTTGGTTGCCTGAGAATCTCTCAGGAGGGCTTTTCAGATTCACAGACCACCTCTCCAGAGAGTCTGTGCGCCTGTGTGGGACATTTTTAGCAAGCACTGCAGGAAATTCCGATGCAGGGTCCTCAAACCCAAAAGTGAAACAGTATTTTGTAGTATAAATAACTGGTCTCATGTTAGTTAACTCTAAAGAAGAGTTGACCTGTATACTAATAAGCTAATGACTGTTAAGGCCCTGTGTGAATTCCCAGCCATTCTGCTGTGTATCAACCCAGAATGATTTCACCTCCTGACAGCTTGCTTTGGGCCTTATTCTGACAAATTACCTGGAAATAAGAAAGGTGGCTCTAGGTGGCTTTCCCAGAACCCCTGTCCAATTAGAACATACCTGTCACATTCCCCATGATTCCTTTCCTACTTTCCTCTTCTTGGGGCAAAGTCAGAAGGACAGAAAAACAAAAGCAGAAATAAAACCCAGATAGATTAGGGTGAACTTGCTTTTTAAAATATCATAGGAAACCTAGCAAAAAGCAGAAGAGAATATCAGAGCTACAGATGAATATCAAGCAAAGGATTTTAAAATATAAATTTTTAAGATCTATAAAAAAGATTTAAAGTCAAAGCAATAAAAAATGGATTGTCAAGCATGACAAGCAAAATATTAATATCTATAAAAAACACTGAGTTCATTCAAATATATTTTAAAAATTAAAATCTCTAGTAGGAAGATAAGATTATCTTTCAAAGACTGAAAGGTAATTCACAAAAAAGAAAAGAAAAAGTAAACACAAATATAAGGTAAAGTTGAATATTAAAAATAAAATTAAAACAAGCCATTTTATTGAAAATGAATTATAACAAATAAACAGTAATAGATTGAGGCAAAATTGATACATGCAGGTTGTCACCCTAGAGAAACTATTTTGGAAATTAATTTGGCAGTATATATCATGAGAAATAAAAGTATATCCTTTGATTCAAATCCTATACCTTGAATTTTATACACAAGAAATTAAAGAAAGAAAATACATATACTTGAAGATATTGATTACATCAATATTTGTAACAGCAAAGAATTGGAAACAACTTAAATAATAGTAATAAAAATACCAGACAAATTCTGGTACATATACTTCATAGGGCACATAAGAGCATCTTTAAAAATGTCAGGACAGATGAGAAGCTGAATGACACAACCTAAACAGTCTGTTCCCCTTCTAAACACTATGATTTTCATGATATTTACTCCATACAATGCATTATGTTAATTTCCCAACATAGTACACCTATTCCTGTCAAGTTTCTCATTGTCCCCAATAAACTTTGCTTACTCCTGCTTCTGAGTTACAATCCTCTTCTAATCCTTTTCTTAGACTGTTTCCCTCTCGTTTCCTGTCTGGTCAAATCCTGCTTATTATTCTAAAGCCATTCAAAAAGACAACTGCAGTTTAAGTCTTTTCTATATCCCACACACTTGAAAACAATATTAAGTGTTCAATATATGGAATGAATGAAAAATAAACAATAGCAATAGCGAATATTTACTGAGGACCTACTATGTGCCAGGAACATTCTAAGGGATTTACATGCAACTCATTTAATCACTACCATCATTTCCTCCTTAATACTTCAGACAAGCTACAATTATTATTTTTATTATGTAATTTCTCCACTAAACTGTAATCTCTATCTTGTTCACATAGCAGGTACTTTAAAAATACAGAGTCCAGCAGAAGTAACACCTGCTTGAGCATAGTTGGTAGGGTATTAACATAGGTATAATAATTTATAGTTTTAATTTGAACATTTCACCTAAAATGTAATGTGGTGTGTTTGAGTGTGATACTGTTACATTACAGAATTACATGCTTACCATTTTGTAATAAGAGTTTATAATAAAAAGGGGGCATTATCTGTGCCAGACCCTGTGTTTATTGAATGAATCAGTAATGAGTCAATCATTAGGAGTCTTAATCAGTAGTCCTTTACAAGAATCCTTTGAAAGTCACAATTATTTACTATGAGTTACTGGCTTACAAACTCAAAAATGTTTTATAAAATAAATATAATGCAAATTGAAATTATTTTATAAGAAACAATAAAATTACTTCATACATACAAAGCAGGGCATTCTGCAAACTGTCAAAGTAATATACTATGACTTTACAAAAAGGGTTATGTTCACTTTTCTCTATAAAAACTACCCACTAAAAAGATATATCACCATAAATTTCCATGTAATAATTAAATTAAAGAAAATCAGAAATAAATTATTTTTAATGTAATGTCTGGAATTTTAAACACTTTTCTTTGAAAATATATTTAATTTTTATACCAGGATGATTATAAATCAGGTCCTAATAATATGCTAGTAAATGGCAATCTTGCAGTTTTGAATACATAAATTTGGTTTGCTCAGAGGAAAAAAATGCTAGTGAGAAAGAACTGACCCCTGCTCTCTTACAAACAGGATAGCATTACTACTTAACAAAACCAGATGTAGGCATTTCAACAGCTCATCCATGAAATTATCTATAATTTGGGAAGTTACCACCCCCAACAATTAATTATACACCTTTGGTTGGTAAGGGGATATGATTTAAAGGGCAGTATGAAATGCACTTCTGGGTTCAGTCTTCAATATAACATAGTGACGCTAAGTAGCCATAGATGACTATAATGTCCAAATAGCACTTGAATTTAAATATTGATTTATTTAACATTTTTTAAAAACATAAAATTACTCCTATAAGAAGAAATGAGTTAGGAGAATAGCAGCCACTGTAGCAATGAGAAAGCACTGGACCAGATTCTGGTCACAGTGCTGCCAGCAGCTACCTTCGTGACCTAGAGCCAGTAACTTAAATACTCTGGGATTTACTGTCCCCATCTGTAATAGATAAGGGCTAAACCAAATGATTTCTAAAATCCCTTCCAGACCCTGAGGTTCTACTCCTCTTCTGTCAGAAACTACTCATCTTCTTCCCCCTCACTTCCATTTTCAGTCCCCACAAAGAGGCTCACAGAAGAGCGATTATGACCCCTACAATAGTCAGGGAAGGCTTCAAAGAAATACAGAACTAGCCTGAAAGAACACGGAGACTCAGAAAAGCAAAGGGAAGACAGTGGGAGAAGAAGAATGGAAGGAGGAAGAAAAGGCAGAGGACCCCACAAGACATAGCTAGGTCCCAGCCGTCTCCTGTGGTGGCCCTCAGTGCTGTTTGCCAAATACGTTTGTGGCTGGAAGGGGCCATGTGATGAGGCCTGACATGTGAAAAGCATAAACCACCATCACTTCCATGCTGGGCATTACCATCTGTGTGAGACCCTCCAAAGCTCTCCTATCTCCCCTCTGACAGAATAGCCAGCAACTTTTGAAATGAGGACTGCTCCTCAATCGGGCCCTGAGCAGCAGTCACGAGCAGAGACTCCTGATACCCAGAATAACTTGACTCCAATGGGAAATAAATGGGTGTTTGAAAGCACCAAGATATGGGAGCTGTTTATTGCTACACTATGACCTAGTTCCTAAACACTCCCCAAGGAGACACCTGAAGCGGATGAGAAAAGGCGCCTCTACCTTTTCTCCAACCTCAAAGCCTTCTAATGACTAAGCGAACATCAAGCAGCCAAAGACAAAGGCCCCTGCAGAACCACTCAGGGGTCTGTGCATTTGAACCTTCACCAGAAACTTCTTTAGCTTCATACCCTTTGAAGCTACAAAACTGGGATTGTATGAAGGTACAAAAGTTTTGAGAAAGGATTGAAGTGAGGTTGTGTCCAAATCAGGAAGATATCCTTCTCACTGTTTGCTGCTGATGCAGAGAATAAAATACAGGGTTTAATATTTAGTGAGCAAGCTTAAAAGATACAGAGGTATAACACAAATATACCACAAATGAGTCTGAAATAGAGGAGACATCCTTAGACTTACAGTTTGTACCTCCCTTAGGTTAATTCTTATCTTTGGTCTAAAGAAATTTTTGTTTTTTCTTCTGGATTCAAATACTCCTCTTTTGAAGATCATCACTGCCATCTGCCCCAAAAAGAAGAATCATGTATGAAGTTACCATGGGATACAACTACTAACATGAAGTATTTCAACTGTAGAGTGCAGTAAATGGCTTCTATTTCGTGAAATTTTTATACCTTTATTGTGGCCTCTCTATAGTCTCTTCTGGATTCTTCTGATGATTGTGAGGAACCCATGGACTCCAGTTGCCTTAATTCATCAATTTTCGCTAAAGCACGCCGAGCAAATGCCTGTGTGCAATTAAAATAAATTTAATTTATTTTAAGTAAGAGTACAGTGATTAAAAATGTACCAAGACAGTATGTTTTATTCTCCCAGAATTGGATTTAACTGACGAACTGAACTCTAGGCTGATGCTGACTTTCTATAACACAGTTATCTAGCCTACCATTTCCTATAAGCACACTAAATTCTGCAGATCTAAAGTTAATAAACTGTCAGATATGCTACCTTTACGAATTAAGAAAGTTTGAAAACAAGAAAAGTCAAATTCTGGTACTGATATTTTCGGTACCTACCTAATACAAAATAATATTGAATGCAAAAAAGAAAACTAAACCGGGAAGGAAAGTGAATTGCATACGAGAATACAATGAGGAAGGAAAGACAGCAGAAATCTTATTCAGAAGAGCAGCCAAGAAGGTGGAAGTGAATAGAAAATGAAGGGGAGAGAAGACAGTAGAGCAACAGATCACAAAAAGGAGAAACCAAGCAAGTTTCTGCAAATTAAGCCTGGGACTTTTGTCTTTGCTTCACTGCAGTTCTTTGGGTTTTGTTTGTTTGTGTATGCTTTTTCTCGCCAGACAGCTAAAGCAGAATATGCTGCACAAGTTGTATTTTAAAATATTGATATCCTCAGAATGAAGAAGTAGCCCACCTCTCCATGAATACCAGCTTGGCAGTCATAGTAGCACTGGCAGACAGCAGTGTAAAGAGTAGCTCGCCATGTCAGGTACCTGACAGACAGGAGGGGGACGGAGGATTCCATGCATATACTGGCCCACAGCAGATATTCTAAGGCCTGAGAAAGAAAGGGCACAACTGAATACATTTTCATTTTAAGCCAATAATTACGATTTTTATTCAATATTATCAGATGTGTGAGCACAAATTGCTCACTAGTTAAACCAAAAATGTCAAGAAAACAGAAGCATTTGAAAAGTAACTGAATTTAGAGAACTCAAAATCTCATTAACCATTTTAGAATGTCTTCCTTCTTAGCTCTGAAAGTCCTATGGACTTGTCTCATTTTTATTAATATATATCATATGTCAACAATAGTGTAGGAGCTAATTCCAACAATACAATTGTAATAGCTGGTCTGGAACCAATGTATTATTTTGAAAATAAACTGGAATAGCAGGATAGGGAAAATGGAAAGTGCTTCCAGTCTGCGGCCTGTGATACTTAGTAGAAACAGTTGAGGATTGGAATCAAACAGATCTGGGTTTCAGTCCAATTGTATCACCTAGTAGCTGTCTCATTTTTACCTCACCAGATCTCAACGTTCTCATCTTTAAAATGGGCATTTTAGCACATCACCCCAGTGCTGTTGTGCAGGAGACAACATACATGGCATGCTAGGATGATATCTGGCACACTCCATAAATGGTGTCTATTTCCAGGGAAATTATTCCCAGGGTACGATGTGAAACAAAATGATGAGGAAAAGGTCATTGTTGTTGGCCTGTCTGTAGGAATATACGTAAAAGCCTCTTGTGCTATTTTAGCTAAATGACTTTTCCCCACAAATCCACTGATTTCTTTTTGAACATACCCTTCCCACAAACCGTATGCTGGGAAACACTATTTGACTACATGTATTCTGCAATTAACTTTTTCAGTCATTCTCCTTTCTTCAGAAATATTCTAAAAGCTCAAAGAGTAGGTGGATTATATTGCCTTTTCATTAGACTGAATATAAGAAGGAATTTGGTCTGTGCTCCACATACTGTTATAAAAAATTTTACTAGGATGAAAATAAGACTTTGTGAGCTAAATATCTCAGAATGTCAAATTCTAATTTCTATCCATAGAAATATCGACCTTAACCAAGCAGGTCCTCATATGTCTCCCTGGATGACTGGCTACTTCCCCCCTCGTCTCCGTCTTGGGTCTCACCGCCGCCCTTCTTCTTATACACTCCTTCCTTAAACAGCCTCCTTACCTCCTCCATAGTTACCTTTTTAACATGCACACTGGGTTGTGTCACTCTTGTGCTTAAGATGCATCAGTTGCCCGCTACTGCATATATGACAAAGTACAAGCCTTTTGCAGGGCATAGAAGGACAGCTCCAGCCTGCCCCCATGCCCCACCACTCTTGACCTTGCATCATATACTCAAAGCTGGTCCAAAATGCTTTCCATTCCACAAAACACATCTTAGTGGACCAAATATGTGTGTCTTTATTCACTCTCTTCTCTCCTTTACCTGCCCTATTTGGCTGAAACACTATAGTAGCAGGGTTACCTCGGACAATTTTTACATTCCATGTGCCTCCAGTTCCTCATCCATATAGGTATAAGAGTAATTAAGATTGTCTAAAGACCAAATAAGTTAATATACACTAAATTCTTAGAACATAGAAAACATAGTGTTAGCTTTGGTAATAGCAATGTAGACAAAGAAAGAGAAAGGGGAAGCAGAACAAGGTAGAGGAACAGGAGGAGAAGAAGGAGAAGGAAGAAAAAGAGCAAGAGGGAAGAGAACCAATTGTTAAGACTTTTCTGATGTCACTAGACAGAAATGAACATGGCCTCCTTTCTGTCTCTACTGTAATTGTGTTGTGTGCGTGTATGATTTACATATATTTTATATACACATGTCATATGTCACATTGAATAGCATTCATATGCTCATGTGTGTGATTCCAGATTGTGATGTCTTGGAAAATACGGATAATGCATTATTCCTTATTATATCTCCAGCACCTAGAATAGTACCTCGCAAATATTCCCAAGTAGCTACTAAATGAATTCATTGAACAACCCTGAATTCAGCAGACCCGACCAAGAAAGGGCTCACAGATATTCTAGATTCTCAAGAAAATGATGAGAATAAACTTGGACTACAGAATAAAGCCCCCCTTCCAGTAACAAATTCCACCTTCAGTACTTGAGGAATTAATTAAAGAAAAGTACATGTATAGTAGTCAGACCCATCTTGAAAAGGCAAGTCATTAGAAAGGTCCAGGAGCTGTACATTCAGAAAACCTACCATATTGACATAGTATTTAATAGTAAAAATAGATTCAGACCCCATTACCATCTTTGGAGTCTCCAAAGACAATGTATATACTCCATTCGCAAGCAACTCAGCATATTGAGAAAGAAGTCTGAAAGGGCCAAATTCTCCACAGTCTGGTCAGTTTTGATTCCAGAAGTAGAGCAGGGCTTGACACAGCATTGTGACATTCTTGGCTATCCACTGGAAGGTAAGCCCATCCCACTAGAATATAAGTTCACTTAGAAAATGGATCTTGTCTATCTTTTCACCACTGTACCCCCAGCCATTAGGACTTTATCTGGCATGTAGTAGATATGCAATAATTATTTGCTGACCGACTGACCTTCATTTAAGTTTCGGTTCATGATGCCTAACATGGAACCATTTTGAGTAATCATAAAATCAAAGGGCTAAAGTCGACCTAAATTTACCACTGTCAACGTCGCCAGCACCACCACCTGATGTCCCACACCTTCACTGCTCAAGAGTTCCCACCTCCAGGTGGCATCTGTGGACATGCAAAGTACTTGCTTAACCTGAAATGAAATCCATTTTGATATGCCTCCAATGTATTAATCCTAGCTATGCCTTCTGGAACAGCACAAAACCATTCAAAACTCACTTTCAGATTACGGCCCTCCAAGACTCTGAAAGCACCTACGCCATCTGTCCTCCTCCCCTCCCCCCAGTTCTGTCTCCCAGAGAGAGACCCTTGAGTGCTTCCCTATCTCCCAGAGCTGCACTTCCCTCACCCTCATGGTTAATCTTCTATGGCTTTGCTCCAGGTTGCAAATGTCCTTTGTATGACTAGACCACAGTAAAATGACACTTCCAGTCCCTGGTCCTGGACACTACACCTCTACTTAGTTGACATGGGGTTGCTTATTGCAGTTTTTGTTGTTGTAGTTTTTGTTGCTGTTGTCCTGTTGTTATTGTTTGCTAACCTTGCCACAGTGATAGGGAATTAACAGTTATCAAAACTTGAGCTTTCTCACATCTGCTGTACAAAAACCCTATTGTGGATTTTTGCATTTGGTTTGTTGTATTTGGTTTGTTGTATTTGTTTGTTTGTTGGTTTGTTGGATTAAGCCAGGTATAAATTTCCCCCCTTTAAGTGAACATGTCTTTCAAAAAGACCTCAGGATTCCAGGTACTAGAAATTTCACATTTCAAAATTAAAATGGCTTTGGTTACCAGTTGTTCATGTTATTTCTGGGTTTGGCCTCAGCCTTAGCATAAGAGACCCTAAATCACAGGTGTTAGTGCCATAAGGGACCTTAAAAGTAACTTAATCTGACTCCACGGGAATGAACTGGTGCGACTCAGCTGGAGCTGGAACCCAGGTTTTCGGCCTCCCGAGTACAGAAGTATTCTTTCCAGTACATAGGGACAACTTGACAAAGGGGAGTTCTTTTAAAAATCAACAACAAAAAGCCATCATTTCACTTAGGGATGTGAAAAAACATCATTCCTCTTAGGGTTCTGGAAAACCATTATTCAGATTTTTAAAATGAAAAGCGATTTCCAAAAAACTACTTCTTAATTTTTTTTTGCCTCTAAAAGATAAAACTATTTCTATTAATTTTTTAATTGATGGGAGTTAAGCAGAACTGTTCTCTTCATAGAAAAAGCAAACACTGAAAACCAAATTTAAATTTAAAAATAAATAAAATTTAAAAGGAAATCAAAAACTGTTTTTAATCTTCACCCTTGACATGCTTATTCATTTTAGAGAGCGGGGAAAGGAAGGAGAGAGAGAGGGAGAGAAATATCAATGGGAGAGAAAACGTCAATCAGTTGCCTCCAAATCTGCATGTGTCCTGACCAGGAATCGAACCCACAACCTTTCAGTTTACAGAATGATGCGCCAACCAACTGAGCCACACCGGCCGAGCTAAAAACTGCTATAAGTGCTTGTATCACAAGCAGGAAAATTCAAATTGGAACAAGGAAATCCCACTTGTTTTTAATCCATCAGACTGGCATAAGCTGAAGAGATTGTTAATGTCATATTGGTAAAAGCATGGGTCAAATCACTGTCGGTGGAAGAGTTTTGGGGGCAATGTTCTTCTATTAAAGGTTTTAAGATATCAAAAACATAAAAAATAAAATAAATCATTTGCTATACTAACTCTTCATTTAAAAAAGAAGGAAGAAGAAGGAAGAAGAAGAAAGAAAAAGAGGAGGGAAGGGGAGGCACAGGAGCAGGGGGGGAGGGAAAGGGGAAGAAGAAGAGGAAGAGGAAACGGAAGAAAAAGAAGAAAAACCAAAGTATAGGAGGCCAGCAAGAGCATGGTTCATGTAGTACACACACAATTAATCAATTCACCCACATGATGGCACTGCAGCATCATTGATATCAGCCTTTGAGGGCAGCAGCACTGAGAAGCAATTCAAAGTTTGGATTTGAAGTTTATGTAATGGAATGTGGAATAATTTCACAATCATTGTTCAAGCCACAAACTTTACAAATGAAACTGACATCAACATTTTTTAGAATGAATAGACTCTACTGTATATTTTAATGTTTGCTGAGTATTTTATTACAGTTCTAAATGCCTCAGAAACTACAGATTACACCATAAATGACAGCAAAGTTGTAATATGTCTTTAGGAAAAGAGATTTCAGAAATCTGCCCTCCCTCCATTCCCCGAGCTTATGCTGGTGACCTCCCTGAACACAAGTGCTGTTTCTCATCTGGGGAGTAGCCCCCGGCCAGGCTAGGTCTTCAGGATGTCTTCAGGAATACAGAGTGATGTCAAAAAACATTAACCCCACCCCACGGCACCTCCACTTGACTAAGGGAGCAGAAATAGGATGCATGATGACAGGATTAAATTTAGTCAACAAACGTGCGTTGTTCTCATGCTGTTGATAGGCAAGATAGCATGGCATTGGCTCTGGCCTCAGCTACACTTCTCATCAGATGTTTGACACTGAGCTAATCAACCTTTCTGAGCCTGATCTCCTTCATCTATATAAGACGAAAGCAATAACGGCAACTTTCTCAAAGTGTCGGTGTGAGGACTAAGTGAGATAATCTATAAAAGCGCTTAGACGTCTACCTGATAAGTGGTAGGCATTCATTCAACAAGTGATGACAGTGATGATGATGGCAATGATAGTGTCCACCTCCTAAGACTAGAATGAGTGTTCAATGTATGCAAGGCCCTTCACACAATACCTAACACATAGTAGGGATTCAATAATAGTAACAAATGGCAGCAATAATGCCTGTATCTCATAGTAACAGGTTTCTATTTCTTTGGGGTGACACCAAGAAGCACCGGAGGATCTCGTACCTATTTCTCCTTCTGTGTCGTGCTATAATAAGTGTGAACCCTAAAGTAGCTACAGATTCAGGGCCATTCAGATCCAAGAAGACACAGATGTGGTTGGACCACCTCCCTCCAAGGAATCAACTCACCAGCTAAAGGTTTAGAAATTCCTGGCTGAAAAGTACTAATTTTTTTGTAACTTACTATATCGAAAAAAAAAAGACAAAGAATTTCATCCCAGTCTTCGAATGCCAGCTGTACAACCACCCACCACTCCAAAATCCTTGCACCGCACACTCCCCTCACTCCGTCCCGCAAGACTGGGACCATAAAGCTATTCTTCTTCAGCCCTTATTTTGTCAGAGAGAAATTCAAGTTCTATGAGGAGGAGAGGACATGTCTTATGTAGGGTATAAGTAAGAAATTATTTTAAATGACTATCCTGTTAAAATTCTCTCAGCATTAACAAGCACAAACATGAATGGTTAAATTTGGGCACAGACATCTCTGCCTGTCGAAGCTTGGCACACAGCTGCTGCAGCAGGCCAGATTGTGGTAGTTCTGCGAAGCAGTATTTGCTGCTACAGCAAGGGCAACAGGAGTATGCAAGTTCTTTCTAGGAAATTGTCTGGACCTGAAGGTAGAATCACTAGAATAGTCTGTAGGCCAAACTTCCATTATACATGGGACAGTCTCCCCTCATTTTAATTCACACTCAAAGACCTGGAACGGTCTCATTCGAGTCACTGCCAGTAATAGAGCTTTTAAATTCAAGGAACAAAACAGAGAGAGAACATAAAATTGCTATCCATTAAGCATGCAAATATCTTTCTTCCATTTTTAAGTGTCGTCAACTTTTAAGATACTTGGCTATGTTTTGAGAAAAGTAAGAAAAAAACCTGTGATAAAGAATAAGCATTAAAAAGAATAGAGCAGTAATGTTCCAGATGCCAGTAACAATTTGAGTATGGTCTCAATGGGAGTATCTTCTCTCTTCTTGGCTTACATTCCAATGACTATACAACGCATACAGGGAATAACTGGGTCTCCCAGGGACAAAAGTGCTACCAGCATTGTAGGGAAGTCAACAGAAGTCAATCAAAGCCTCAAGCTAAAACCTAGCAGTGAATACTGGTGAGTAGGAACCTTATTATAAAATAAAGTCTCCTTACCCTCAGGTCATGACTGGAACAGAGTTTAGGTGTTCTCTCACCCTAATGAACACTAACATTCATGCATTCATTCATTCACTCACTAGCATGTGGGTCGTAAGTCAAATCCAACCTCTGCAAGAAAAATAAAGTTCAAGCTCCTGAGTATGACCTAAATAGGGTAACCATCGTTTATCTCTCAAATCAAAACACTTTTAAAAGTTAAAGTGGGCACTATTAATAATTACTCCAGCACAACATATAAACCAGGACTGTCCTGGGCAAGCCAGAATGGATGGTCAGCCTACCTAGAGATATAGCTACCAGATGGATGGATGTTCAGTATTAAGCTGACAAGTTATGACTAATCTGAGAGACCAACAGACAGTGAAGAATACCTGTCAATTTTAAGGATGCTCTCCTTTCACTAATACTTTTTTGTCTGCAATTTTACATATAGTCATACTAGAGTAAACTAAAAATAGTAAACCTATTATATTCACTAAATTTTGTTAAATAATTCACTAAATTTTCTTTGTTTAGCATTCAATGCCAACAAAAGTCTTAAGAAAAATAGGATATACAGGGAAGATATTTTGTCAGTAAATTTCATACCTTGGAAGACTGACCTATAATCATCAGTTTTCTGCAAATGGTGTAAATATAGATGGTACCTAGATGAAGAAAAAGATCATTAACATGTTTTACAGTCAAATGATGAAAATTTTATATTCCAGTTGCTATGGTTGAAGTCTATAGTTCTCAAAATAAGCAATCCCATGAGATAGATACTCTGACAATGATTAGAGTTATAATCATTATAATTTATTAATATTTAGTAACCAAATCATTAAAAATTAATATGACCATATGTTAAATAGGTTGACATGAGAATCTTTCAGTCTCAACATATTTAATTTCTGAAATATATTGAACAAAAGAATATTTTTAGTAGCATAATTTACATACCCTGTGGTTTTAGTAATTCATATAAAATGTTATTGTTTCCCATGCTTTCCTTATGGTTAAAAAACTAAAGATTTATTTCTAAATAAGATTACAATCCACACTTAATCAGCATGGCATAATACTCTGCATGGAAATTCATAATAATGTAAAAATCGTAACACATAATAGGTTGCATTATATTAATTCGCAGTTTCATAATATTTATCCTGTTATTAAGGTATGTCCTATGAGCACTCTAATAAGAAAATAGCATTTTAAGGTCCTATTTAATATCATTGAAGTATGATTTTTTGGGGGGGTCAGGCCATTAATTAAACAATGCTAGAAGGCTGGGGACTGGATTGGGGGAAGAGGGAACAACATCAGCATATATCTTTCCATATACAAAGGACATTATCATGATATAAACATATCCAAAAGACGGTAACATGCTTTAAAAAGGCATGTAATTATAATGCAAGTAATCTAAATATTTCCTATAAAATGTCTGATCTAAAACTCACAACCATCAAAATTCCACAATTATGAGTCCTATGTTCACATTTAAACTTCAAAAGCTTCTGAGTAAACAGCATCTGCTGCAAGACACACATTATTTGATTAAAATACACTTGTATTAAAATAAATATTAATTACATAAATCAGTGGCAAAAATATTGAATAAAATCTTTAAAAATGTATAGCACCACACACTTCACAGGGACTACAACAGGCCCTTAACATTCGGGGACTCAGCATTACTGTGACCGCTCCCATGACAGGAAGCCATTCCGGTCACATAAGATCCACCGGGGAAGAAACAGTTTGGCTCGTAACAGCTGAAGCCCAGCATTCTTCTCTCAACTTGATTTTGCTGACCTCTCTTTTTAATCTTTAAAAACTAAACTGTATAACTGTGTTTCTTTGTGTTTTTTTTTTTTTAAGTCACCAAGTAAGGATACACACAGGAAAGGCATGCCTCTCCACAAACCATGTGATTCAGGTGTAAGCCAGGAGCCTGTATAAACATGTCAGTAACAGGAACTGGGGAATTTCAGGAGGCCTCAGGAGACTGCCCTCAAGAATGACAAGGGCCCTCTGTATTTCAAAAATGTGGCTTTAACCTTTCCAGCCCTAGTGTGTCCTGACTATAACAGCCCTTCTTTGATGGTTCAGGATCTTGGCATGGCTTACGCATTCCCACTGCAGAAGTATGACTGGGAGAGTACTGGTATAGAATGGAACATAGACTGAATCTTTACGACCTCAGGATATCTCTGGAAGTTTCTTTTGTTTTTGACCAAATCTCTAATGTAAGTTTTTTGCCTTGTCATGGGACTCCTTTTCATCAAAGATGGCCATCACTGAAATAATCTATATTTGAGGGGGTAAATTAGTTGGGTTCAGGTTAATTGCAAAATAAGGGGTTAGGGAATATTCGTACACTCAGTTAGGTTTTATGAAAGAACCAAGATTGGTTACATATTTTATAAAAACAAGGATGTCTATATATAATAATCAATTAAAAGTAAAGAGAGGGAGTTTTCGTTTCTAACTGGAAAGACTAAATGTACTTTGATAAATTAACTGTATCAATTTATTTTTTTAAGATTTTATTTATTTATGTATTTATGTATATATGTATGTATGTATTTACTTATTTTTAGAGAGGGGGAAGGGAGGGAGAAAGAGAGGGAGAGAAACATCAGTGTGCGAGAGATACAGTGATTGGCTGCCTCTCGTATGCACCCAGACTAGGGACTGAACCCACCACTCAGGCATGTATCCTGACAGGAAGTCAAGCCAGTGACTTCTTGCTTTGTAGGACAATGCCCAAATAACTCAGCCATACTAGTCAGGGCCGATTTATTTCTGACTACTTAAAATACAAAGTTTTAAAACTAAAGCATCTCTTCATTTGCTAGTCCTCCAGTTGGAATGCCCTTTCCTCAAATATTCAGATGTTTCATGCAGGTCTTTGCTCAAATGTCATTTCACTGATTACCACTCACTGATTAAATAGAGTGGTCAGTGAATCCCCACCCAGGCCAGGCCTGGGTCTCTCTATCCCCGCCTTGGCTTTATTTTTCTCTGTTGCACAATCTGCCACAACCATTTAGTTTTGATTTATGATCTACCTCTCTGTAGCAGAATGTAACTATGAGAAAGGCTTTTCATCTGTTGCCCACTCTTTTGTTTCTAGCACCTAGAACAATGCCTGGCAATAAGTTTTGGATGAATAAAAACAGGGACAGGAGTTAGTAAAATTATGTATATTTCCCACAACCCAGCAATCCCACTCCTAGGCATAGATCCCAGATATTCTCAAACAGGTCTATAAAAGTACACGTGTGAGGATATTCATTGAAGAATTATTTGCATAGTTATAGAGGCAGGGCAAACCATGTTCCATACCTAGGGATGTACAAATATCTATAGAACACAAGTCAACAGTCAGAGTTAACAAACCAGGTTTACACACGGGAAACTGGCTAGATTCTAAAAACATAATATTGAACAGAAAACTATTTAGGAAAAAGAATAAAATGTAGACCAAAATACCACCCATATAAAGAAAAAGCCCACACCAAGAAAAGGATGGAGAAGACACAGAAATCATTTAATCTTTGTTTCTAAGAACACTGGGATATTTGTGTGTGATGTTAAAAGAAGACCAGTGAGGGGGCCGTGCTGCGTCACTTCACCATCACGCAAGGCCCGACCGCAAGGCCCACCTGTGGGCTACCGCTGCTTCTTGAGCACAGAACCTCTGCTGCTGCTCAGTCCCTGCCAAGAGGCTTGACCAGCCCAGGTGGCAAGATGGCAGCGGCTGCTCTGGGAAACACAGGTCCTGTCGGGGATGATCAAGCATTAAATTGACAATCACTACATTAAACAATTTCTTCCCAAGTCAGCCTCATCTCTGGCAGCAAATGGAATTTTCAATCAAATTGTCAAAAAAAAAATTACTTGGGAAGAGTGAGGAAGGAAAAGGCTAGGAAATATATTTTGATTGTCATAGATGAGCTAAAATCCAGTATGTTTTCTTTCAAGTTATTTTGTCCTGCTCTTATGCACACAGAACACACTGTCATTATTTTCCTTTTGAGACTATATTATCCAGAGAACAATAGCAAATGACTCATTGTAACTTTTAATTGTAACTTTGAAAAGAAATTGAATTTAAATTGTAACTCTTTAAAGAGGAAAACAAATGCTGGATTTTGATAGATAATATTCTATGAGAGATATATATATAATGCCTATACTGACTGGGGCAAAAGCAGTTTTACAGTTATGTAACTATAAACACGTAAATACATGAAACACGGAGTTTGCTCTTGCATTATTATTTATTATTGTTTTATTTTCCATATGGACAACTGTAAACCTACTTTTGCACCACCCTGCAAGTATATATGTATATCTATACAATGTATATATGTATATAATCATCCTGTACACACACAAAAGCTCCTTACTCAAAACCACATAGGAGGAGAAGGTTGATGTATAGAAAGCCACAGTCATTGGCCGAAGTATTTGAGGAGAGGACCAATAAATGGATGATGCTTAAAACCAATCTAACCTGCAGTGGTTCTTTGATTCTTCTCCACTTATACTTACTCATTAATTATGGGCCCTGCTTTCTATATACCTGAAACTGATTATCCCCACAGCCTCTAACCCTTCCTTGCACAGAAAACCCAAAGACGTGCTTTGTAACTTCCTGCTTATGAGAACAAATTAAAACGTAATAAAAGTATAAAAAACACAATCATCCTATTATGAAATAAATGTTTTAAATCCCCAGGTAATCAAATTAACATGAAACGTGGCATTTAAATAACTTTCCGAGAGACACCGTGGAAACTAAAATACATTGGTATATACCGTTGAAGATAATCCAGCAAAGGTGCTCCTGTGGCAATGCCACCTGCATGATGAGTCTCAGGGAGGACAAGATATCCAGACACTGGATCACAGATTCTTTATTCTGCAGGTTCATGTCACTGTCACAGACCAACTCGTAGTTGCAAATATTTTTGCCATTTAAAGCATGAAACTGAAACACGGGAAAATATAAAATGAATATGAAATATAAATATGAAAAAAGTTTATGCAACTTAGAAAAGCTTTCCTTAAAATGTAAAAAGCTCAAATGGAAACAATTGGGCTTAGTGAATTTAATAGATTAGTATAGTGCTACAAACTGAATATTTGTGTCTCTCCAAATTTTATGTTGAAGCCTATCCCCAGTGTGATGGTATTAGGAGGTGGGATCTTTGGTAATGAGGTCACGGTCATGACCTAATTGTAATTAGGTAATTAGGTAATTAGGTCATGAGAGTAGAACCCTCATGAATGGGATTAGTGTCCTTTTAAAAGAGACCCCAGAGAGCCCGCCTCCCATGCCTTCCCACTGGAGGACACAGGAAGAAGACAGTCATCTATGAACGAGAAAGGAGGCTCTCACCAGACACCAAATATTCCAGCACCTTGATCTGACATATCCCTGCCTCCAGAAAATGAGAAATAAATGTTTGTTGTTCGAGCCATCAGTCTATGAACTTTTGTTATAACAGCCCTAATGGATTAAGACATAGAAATGTGGTAAAATAGGTTTTTTCAAAGCACCCATTTGATTAAGGTTATTTTTTCCTTAATCAAAAATTTTCAAAAGCCCTCCAAAAGTAAGAAATCCTGTTTCCAAGAATATGGAATTGAATCAATTTTTGGAAACTCACAAAATGGCATTTTAACTTATTAATTCAGATATAATTAATCACCATTTACATAATTCATTTGGCAAATGTTTATTGAGCACATCTATTTGCCACACTCTGCTATGCAATAGGGACTCACAGTTGAGGAAGACATGGCCCTCGCTCTCAGCAGATGGAAAGAATTCCAGGCACAAGCAACATTAAGAATGCTCAGTAGTTGCTGTGGTCACTGGACTGAACGTCTTTCATATGGTTGAATAAGAAAGTTTAAGAGAAAGACAGGTGATTCAAGGTCAGAACCGGAAGAGTGGTCCATGTCATTCCAAGGAATATGGACATTAGCCAAAGGACAAAGTTAAAGGGCGGAGGAGTAAAATGGCTTGATTTACACTTCAGAAATTAATGACAAAAGTGTGGAAGACAAAAAGCAGAGGATAGGGCACAAAGTTACATACAGGGAGTCTGGGAGAGATCAGAAGCCTCTGAGGTAGTCCAGACATACCCGGGCCCTGGAATGGGGCCCTGGAATCGGGGATGAAGAGAAAGGAAAGATTTAAGTCCTTCCTGAGTCCCTGGGATTTAGTGGCCAATTAGATGTGGGAGATAAGAGAGAGGAAGTGGCCTGCAACGATTCTCTGCTTGGGTGACTGGCTGGAGCCAATTATGGAGGAAAGATGATGAGTTCACTTTGGGCTATGTCATGTTGAGATGTTTATGACCTAACTGGGTAGATGTGGAGTTCAAAAGAAAGATTTTGGCTAGAGTAATGATGAGTACTGTTAAAGCTATGGGAGTGGACACCGTTAGTAATACAAATGGACCTTATCTTCCACATAGATTTCCTGCTTGGACACATGTACACTATTTCTAGCCACCATGTAGTTGGCATCACAAAAGAAATTTGTTGAACATACATACATGTTGGAATAATCATTATCTTCTAAGTACTCTTTCTTTTAGAAACTGATAATGATACTTACATTTTTTGAGTGTCAGGCCCTACCTAGTCTAAGTCTTTTGTTATCTCACTCATCTCAAAACAACACTAGGAGATGAGTCTTATTGTCACTTCTGTTTTACAGGTGAGGAAACCTAGGCACAAAGAAATTACAAAACCTTCTCCAAGATCCCATTGTCAGGCAGTGGCTCAGCAGCTCTTTGAACCCAGGCAGGGTGGCTCTAGAGGCAACTCCTACCAGCTCTGCCATATGCCTCCCTATAGTACATACCAATATATGTATTTATCATTAAGTAACATGATTAAGTTTGTTTGCACAAAACTTTGCTGTTAATATTTTGACAGTAAATTGTTTAGTATTACTGCTTCATTTATGATCTTTATGCCTTTAAATCCAAGATCTATTTCTCTAACAACACTTCTCAAGACCTCTAGTTCTGTACTGTTAAATTCCTAGTGGACTAAATTTTCCATCTTACTCATTTTATACATATTTATTGAAAATAAATATGGTGCTAGTGTTATGCCAGGACCTCAAATTCAGCATGTAAAACACCAAATCCTTCATATCTATTTGCACCCGTCACAATAGCCCTGCTGGCATACTATTATGTTGTCTTCATTGCTCTACCTTCTGCCTCCAGCCTTTTTCCCTATAGTCTCTTCTGTGTACTGCTTCGGGGTTTATAATTCTGACCGCATCACTTCATTTATTCATCCACTCAATAAAGTTTTCCTGAGGATCCATTACATGGCAGGCACTATTCTGGGCACAAGAGTTAGGTTAGAGCAGTCCCTGTCCTCATGAAGCTCACATTCTAGAATAGGAGGCCAGAAATAAATAGAAATGAAAACAGTCAGTGACAGTAAGTGATATAAAGAAAAATAAAGCAGAGAGTGCAGGAGACCTGAAGGAAGTAAGGGGTGAACCACACAGATATCTAAGGTATAAGCTTTGTGGACAGCGGAGCTCACCAGGGCGCTGGTGCTCAGCCAGGGAGGCCAGGTGGACACAGGATAATGCAATCGTGCAAGAGAGATGGGGGCCTGGACCAGGGCGAGATAGGAAGGGCTTTCAAAGTCCAAACTCCTAAGCTTTTCATTCAGCACTCTCCCCAATGGGGCGTCGACTCACATGCACCTATTGCCCAGTATTCCCATTCATGCACCTATGACACAGCCAAAATTGAACGCTCATTGTGCCCCAAAACATGCTTTGTGATTTTGTTTATTAAACCACATATGTTTCCAAGGCCTTGAACAATCAAGTTTGGAATAACATAACTTTGGAGTCAGACTAATTAAGGTTCAAACACCAACTCTATCCACTGCTTTAAGTGGGCTTGTTTCTTAGTCTCTAATAAGCCTCAGTTTCCTCATCTTTTAAGACTATAAAGAAGCTGTAAGATGACAATTCACATACTGCATATAAAAGAGCCTAGCATTTTTATGGTAGCTGTTCAATCAGCAAATCAATGGTAGCAAATGATATAATAATAGTATACCAGAAATAAAGCATAAAATTTCATATCAGAAGATCTATGTTAATCTCCACAGCCAGCAGGTATACTGTGTGATTAACTTTCTTTTTCTCTTTTGTAAAATAAAAATAATAATAGTGTCTAACTCACAAAATTATTGTGAGGATCAAAGACGTTTTCAAAGCACTTTGTAAACTAAAAGCGCTCTAGAAATATTAGTTCTTATAATGATAACTGTCTGCTGGATGAATGAGTGATTATAGTGATACAATCTCCAAAGCATCTTTACAAAGTTTAATAAGTGCACTTTCTTATCCAGCATTGAAAACATTTATTAAGCAACTTATAGTACACAAGTAAATGCTATGCTGAGCAAAGGAAAGACATTTAGAAACTGTCAACAAAAGGATATTTTGTATAGCTAATCATAAACTGTAGCTATTTTGGCTGCTTTCATCTTACTGTCTGTGCAGCATTTTTGTCTCCAAAGCCTTTTGGAAAAAAGACAGTTTTGAATTGATGCACATCTGCTTTATTCTCATCAAAGCTGATACTGAACTGCTGAAGATATCTTCCATAGCACTGTAAAAGGGCCAATTTATATTCCTGAAATAAAAAGAGCACTTGATGAAAACTTCAAAATATAATTTTCTTAATAAATTTTTAATAACCATTAAATTATATTAAGTAATTATTAAATTACATCACTGTTAAAATTAGGTACTATTTATATCATTTTTAATTATATCAATCTCAATTTACTATTATTACTGCCACCATTTACATTATTACTACCATTATCACTACCATTTCCAAACACCTATTTTGTGATAGACACTGTGCTAGGCAATTCATGTGTGTTATTTCACTTAATTCTCCTCACAACAAACCTATTGTGAGATAAGACCATCACAATCTCAAAGCTGAGAAGACCCCAAAAATTCAACACCGCCATGATGGTAACCCATCCACTAAGTCAGAGAGGCAGATGAGTTGTGTAACTAGCCTTGCTTCTCTGATAGTTCTTAAGCTCCAAAAAAAAGCAGGGGAGGGAGAAGGAAATGAAGAGATGGGGAGGAGGAAGACGGGGGAGAAAAAGAGGGAAGGAGAAAGAGGAAGAAAGGAAGGGAGGGAGGGAAGAGGAAAGAGAGAAAAAGAAAAAAGGGGGAGGGGAGGACTGGAGAAAGAGGGAGAAAGGGAAGGGGGGGAAACAAAGAAGAAAGAAAGAGAGAATGGGAAGGAAGGGAAGTGGGGAAAGAGCAGGAGGGACAAGGAGAAGAAGGGGCAGGGAGGGGAAGCAGAGCAAGGAGAGAAAAACCGCAGATGATGAGCTGGCTCAATCTCTTTCATCTGTCAACAGCCTGTGAAGCTGCATCAGAGCAAGCAGAAAAAGTCTAAGCTATTGTTACTTAGGATTCTGTTCATTCTAATTCGTGCTTATATTCCCATTACAAAGGCAAATGCCTCATTTCTGTAGCCCACAGGGCACAGCTGATCTGGAGAGTTTCAGGGAGGTGGATGTGAGTAGGACTCTGAAATATGTGTCTGTTGTAACCCTTACTCAGCTTCCTCCTCTAACTGTCTCCAGAAAAAGCAACTGCCATGGGTGTGAACTGCCTTTCGGGTTACCTAGCCCCTTGGGAGGCATCCACCTTCAAATGTTGTTATGTTTCTATTTCTATTGACTTGTTTGTTACTGTTCACTAATTAATTCTGATTCTTTTCTGTTCTAACTTGATTCATATAATGAATTCAAATCTCGGTTCAAAACAACAGTACTCCAACAAAATGATCTTTACTGTAACTAATATAAAAATAAAGATATTCTAGAACCAAAGTAACAGATAAAGTTCATTTTCAGGATTATAAATACCTTTTTCAATCTACTTTCCCATCAGTGGAAAGTATTTAAAACATTCTCTTTGTTCCTTTAAGCAAATTTTCAAGTATTCTATCTGGGCCTTTCTATCTGAAATATTCTCAATCCTTAGTCACTTGCTTTATCACCTTCTAACATGTTCCTTCCTCCTCCTTCCCCCAGTATTCATTCCACCCACCTGCTTACTCCTTAACCTGAAACTGCTCTGTTATCACCAGCTTCTTATATTAAGGAGAAGCATGAAAATGAAGAGGGCACACTCCTAATTCTTGCCAAAGCTGTTATTCCACTGCACATAAATATAGCTTATAAATTGGACCTCACCTAGTTTTTTTTTTCCCTGTAGTTTTCAAACTCTGTATTTTCAAGTTTCTAAGAACCAAAGTCCAATTATATGGAGCTAAGGATTCTCTAATTTTGGCAGCAGGAAATAGATCTTAGTTCTTTATTATGACAGTTCCTTCATAGCTTATCCTCTCCTTGGTAACCTTTCCTCCCAAACCAAAAGGATGCGAGTTCAGAAAACAGAAATGGAGGAAGAGAATGACGCTGAGAAACTGAAGACTGAGAAGACACTAAATATGGCCCACATCTGGCCTACCACCACTTGGAATAAAATATCTCTTGGTTCAATGATCCTACATGCGCCAAACACTCATATTTACCTTGGAGTAATTTGGGCCTATGCCAGAGCTTAAGGGAAAAACTTACATTATCATTAACTGATAATTCAGCTGTGATGGGTATGTGGTCTTAACAAGTCCAAGAGTCCATGGCAATCCAAGACCAGAGTATTGATATGAACCAGAAATAGTGGCACACTCAGTTTGGAATAAAATAATGGGTAAGAAACAGGGCAGGTATGAAATGACTGCTATGTTTACATTCAGCAAAATATTAAGGAGTTGAAAGTCATTCAAAAGGGCACAGGGAAGCAGGCAACACAGCAACAAGGCCAGTGGCCATGAGAGTTGTTCTCTGGGCAAGGCCAACAATGTGAAAAACAACAGGAAGTGGTGTCTGGGCTCCTTTGTGTTAAGGTAGGAACATGATGACTCAGCATTTCCTGTTGGGCGCCTACCACACCCTCTGTTAACTAGGGGCTGTGGCCAGCTGTCTCTCTGTTCAGGAATCTCTCACCTCCGGAACATCTCAACTGCAAAATTAAAAACCAAATACTTTTTTGGTTGCTGTGCCCATTAAAATTCTGTGCATTTATTTTTTTTCCTAAAAAAATCAAATCATGTAAAAATAGGAATGGCATCAAACCAAATAATAATATAAGTAGCCAAGTGAGTTTCACTGAGGCTCTTGTACTCCAGAGGCACTTACTTTCATTTCGCAGAGGCTATCTCCCACCTTCAGGAGCTTTTCATTGTAATAGGCAGCTGGAAGCCGGGGTGCATATTTAGTCCAGATATTAAACAAAGAGGTGGCACTGTAAAAATCATAAAATATCTTCAAACTCAGTAGGAAAGTCAATTAATTAGCAAGAAATCCTTAGAAACTTATTTTGTGCTCTTTCGTGATCATGGTATCTCCCCTGCCAGTTAAGTATTATTTTGTGCTCTTTCCAATACGCCCTTTTGTTGATGTCTAATTGTTAATAAATTATAGCTATAGTTAAAATTATTGCTTCTTTTGTCAAACACTAGTCAAAGCTGTTTACATACATTTTTTAAAACAGACTTTTCTAGAGCAGTTTAAGGTTCACAGAAAAATTCAGCATAAGGTACAGAGGTTCCCTATATATCTCTGGCCTACACATAGGCACAGCCTCCCCCGTTACCCACATCCCCCACCAGAATAATACAATAGTTACTATTGATGAACCTATATTGACACATCAATATAACCCAGTGTCCATAGTTTGCATGAGGGTTTATTCTTGGTGTTCTACATTCTATGGGTCTGGACAAATGTATAATGGCATTACTGTTCATTGCCCTAAAAATCCTCTGTTCTCTGCACATTCATCCCTCCCTCCTTTCTGCCAACCCCAGACAACCACTTATCTTTTTATTCTCGCCATAGTTTCACCTTTTTCAAAATGCCATATAGTTGAAATCATATAGTATATAGCCTTTTCAGAATGGCTTCTTCTACTAAGTAATATGCATTAAGTTTCCCCCGTGTTTTTTCATGGCTTGGTAGCACTTTTCCTTTTAGTACTGAATAATATTTCCACTACCTGGCTATACCACAGTTTATTTATCTTTTCACTTAATGACAGACACCTTACATGCTTCCAAGTGTTGTCCATTTGAATAAAGCTGCTATGAATATCCATGCACAGACTTACATATGAACATAAGTTTTCAACTCCTTTGGGCAAATACCAAAGAGAACAATTTCCCAAAGTATGTTTGGTTTTGTAAAAACCACCAAAGTTTATTCCAAAGTGGTTATACTTACCAGCATTGTATGAGTGTTCCCTGTTACTCCACATCCTCACCAGCATTTGGCCTTTTCAGTGTTCCTGCTTTTGGCCACCCTAATAAATGTGTAGTGATATATTGTTGTCATCTTAATGTGCATCTTCCTGACAATACATGGTGCGGAGCATCTTTTTATATGTTTATTTGCCACTTGTATATCTTTTTTGGTGAGGTGTCTCTTGGCCCACTGTTTTAATCAGGTTGTTTGTTTTCTTACTGTTAGGTATTAAGAGTTCTTTGCATAGCTTGGATAATGGTCCTTTATCAGTTATGTCTTTTGCAAATATTTTCTCCCAAACTGGGGCTTGGCTTTCATTCTCTTGACAGTGACTTTCGCAGAGCAGAAATTTTTCATTTTAATGAAGTCCTGCTTATCAATTCCTTCATGGGTCATGTATTTGATGTTATATAAAAAGGCATTGACCCACAGTCATCTATATTTCTCCTATTTCATCTTCTAGGAGCTTAATAGCATTGTGTTCTGCTTTAGGTTTGCGATTCATTTTGAGTTAATTTTTGGAAAGGTATAAGATATGTGTCTAGATTCATTTCTTTACATGTGGATCCCTAGTTGTTCCAATATGTTGTTGAAGTGACTGTCTTTACTCCATTGTATTGCCTTTGCTCCTTTCTCAAAGATCAATCGACTATATTTATGTGGCTCTTTCTAGGCTCGCTGTTCTATTCTTTTGATCTATTTGTCCATTCTTTCACCAACAGCACACTCAATTACTATAACTTTAGAGTAAGTCTTGAAGTCAGGTAGTGTCAGTCCTCCAACTTTGTTTTCCATATGTTGGCTATTCTGCATCTTTTGCCAAATTTCATTTCACTTTTCAATGCTTTTTGTTTTTCATTTCATTTTCACAACCCTGAGATGAGTAACATTAATATCTCAAACACACAGCTGACAAAACTGAGGCTTAGTGCATCCATGCTCTTAGCTACTGCATGCACAACTGGGCCTTCAGTCCCCTTGGATAGAAACTTCTTAAGAGCAAGGACCTTGACTACATTATTCATTATCAAGCTCCAAGAAGAGTGAATGTCTAGTATATGTAGGTACACGATAAATATTTGTTGAAAGAAAGAATGAATGAATGAAGAGAAAAAGCATTCCTTGTTCTTATTTTATTCTTTTATATAAAAGGCCCAAGGGTTCAAATAGCCAGTTAGTCCATTTAGGGTTATGCTTCATTCCATGAAGGAAAACAAAAACTAAGCATACAGTATTCTCAACATGGTTTCTAATCAGAGTTTCAGAAGGTAACAGATCATCGCTTATTTTGTTCACTTATTTAGTTAACATTCACTCCTTCCCTTTCTCTGAGACATTATAACTACCTCTAGGAAAAATCCAAATTTTCCTTACAATTGTACAATCCTATCTCATAAATTTCTAGGTAAGGACACTGTAACAGATTGAATGCATGTGTTCCCACAACATCCCTATGTTGAAGCCTTAAGCTCCAGTGTGACTATATTTGGAAAGGGGGACTGTAAAAAAGTAAAGTTAAATTTGGTCATAAGAGTGAGGCCCTGCCCCACTGGGATTAATGCCCTTCTAAGAGGAGATACCAGAGAGCACCTGACCTTGCTCTGGTTCCATTCGTATTTGCTCCCTCCCTCCTTCTCCCCACCCCCCATCCTCCTAACCCTGGTCTCCCTTCCCTGCTTCCTCAGAGGAAAGGCCACATGATGACAGAGTGGGTATCTACAAGCCTGGAAGAGAGCTCTCACCAGAAACTGGCCCTGTCGGACCTTGACCTGGGATATCTGGCCTCCAGACCTATGAGAAAATAAAGCTCTGTTGTTCCACATACCCAGTATATGGTATTTGTATGGCAGCCCAAACTGACTAATACAGACAGGAATCTAAAATTAAAGACTGAAAATGGTTCTAGTACTTACAATGAACATGTTGGTATATTAATAAAACATCCTCAAGAGAAATACGTCAATTAATTCATTCAGGTAATTAAATGATATTGATTGAGTGACAAGGGAAGTGGGGGGATAGGGTAGTCCTGCCTTCATGGACTGAGTAATAACATTTAGTGGTAGAAAAATATATACATGTACCAAATACTAAATAACAATGTCAAATAACTACTGTGGCAAATACAGCCCACAGAAGTTTAAAAAGAGATAAGTTTTTGGTTTTTTGTTTGTTTTACCTTTTTCAGTTTCATTTGATGCTTCATGAAATACTACAATATTAGAATAAATATACTAAATCCAAAAAATTCACCACATCTTGCTAGAATTCTTAAGTTATATAGATGAAAGAATTAATTTTTCCAAATCTTATGGGTAAGATAATGATGACTAAGTTTGTTACTCATAAAAGAAAAATTACCATCTTTGTTAAATCAATTGGGGTTATATAATAAGAGAACTTTTTCTTTTTTTTTCCAAGTGAATTCTAACATCAAGACTGCTCATCGCAAATGGCTTACATAATGATTAAACAAGGCAAATATAATACAGACTATATAATGTACATCATTTAAGAAAAGAATGTTAATGTAGTTTGGATTACTGATAGTTGCTGCTGGATATTTCAAATTTTCTAAAATAGAAAATCAAAACTCTATAAACAGAATATTTAAATCTTGTGTGTTTATAACAAAAGCATACCTTTTAAAAATTTATCACATTCTAAATTTAACGACATTGCTAGTATGGTGAAAATCTACATTTTAAACACTAGGAATTTTCATGCTTAATAGAAGGTCCTACCATTATAAAAGGAAACAAATTTTGATTTTAAAAAATAATCATCTGTCAAATATGTTATAAATGCAAATTATACCTCCCATACTCCTAACTGGTCTCCACATTGTCATTCTTGCTGCATTTGAACAAGATCACCAAAATAATATTTTAAAACAAAATCACATAAGATTAATACCTTGACAAAAACTACCCAATGGTTTCTCACTGATTTGGAAAAAACTCTATAAATGGCCTCTAAAACCTTCCAAAGCCCCCACCTAGTCCTCTAATCTCATCTCATACCACCGAACGCACCGAAGTTATGCTAAATGGGCTCTGTCCATTCCTCCCAAGTCCCTGGCTCTTTCCTGCCAAGACCCTCCCACATGCTCATTCCCTCTATTGATCCTCTCTGCTTGCCTGGTCAGCTGCCAGGCATCCTACTCTCAGCTCCATGTCACTGCCCTCATCCTCACCATCATTTGAAATGCCCTGCTGTGTTCTTTTTAATCCTCTCTTCAAGTGTCATCTACTTTGACCACCTCATTGAAAATGACAGTCTCCTGTCTCCCATTCCACTCCTTCCCTTCCACTCCTTTTCTCCTGGCATTTTCACTTTCTAGGTCACCACAAGATATACTTATATAGCATGTTTATTATCTATTTCCTCCTCTAGAATATAAGCACCAAGAGGGCAGGGACTTTTGTCTGGTTCACTCCTGTATCCTTAGCACCTAGTACAATGCCTGGTGCATGTAAGTGCTCAGTACCTTCTTTCATAGCACTTGTTCCCGTGTTGACTTAATGACTCCGTGAGAGCCTATCCCCTCTCTAGACTATAGCTCCATGAGCACAAGTTCCCACATCTATTTTGTTCTCTACTATATAACTCACTACTAGGGCAGTGCCTAGCACATGGGAGGTGCTCAGTAAAAATTGTTGCATAAAACGATAACTACCTAAATTGTGTGAGAAGCTCAATTGCTAACATCCATGTCAGTCCTTAACATCTGTGATTCTTTAATAGTCTGTTTAAAGATGTCCACAGGTAGTGTACTTACTGATTGATCCAGGTCCACTTTCCCATACATAACATTAACAATTACTGAGATTCAGGAATAATATAGCCCTTGAATTCTTTCAATACCAAATATTCATTGAATGTTTGCTATGTCCCAACCACCAGGCTGGTTGCTAGAGATAGAACAATGAAAAACCGATGCATCATTCAAAAGTCACGGGGATCTTATATTCTAATGGGGCAGACAGACAACACACAAGAAACAAGTATATAAAAAAATTACATAAATTGATGGACAAACCTGCATTAGATGTGAAAGGCCACTCTAAGGAGGTAAGAACTAAGCTAAGACATAAAAGAAGACAAGGAACCAAATATTTGAAAAGCTAAGGAAAGAATATTTCCGACAAAGGAAGCAGCAAATATTAACCCCCTGGGGTGAGAAACACTGGGATCTGTTTCCCTGTAAAGTCCCAAGAGAGAAGCAAGGGATGAGCCGAGATGAAAGAGGAAGGTAAGGCCAGATCCTCAGACCCTGGAGAACATCAGAAAGAGTCTTAATTGTACTTTTTTTTTTTTTAAGCAATGGCAAGCAACAGAAAGTCCTTAGATTGGGGAGTGGGTGATTTATTTATAAAGGTCATCCTTACTGCTATGTGAAGGATATATCTGAGAATCAAGTGGCTACAGGGAAAATCCAAAACTGTGGTAGATGGAACAGGAATGTCGGTAGTGGAGATGGGAAGCGAAAGTGCAATCTAAGGCGCAAACACAGAAACGCTTTAAATACAAATATACAGCTTAGGCATGTAATATGTTCTCCTTGGTGGAGTCTTGGTTCCCACCTTCTTGTCCCTTCATCAGGATTGGCCAGTTGATCAATCATTCCTTCCTCCTTGAAACACTTCCTCTACCTGGCTTCCAGTACACCACACACGGACTGGTTTTCTCTTATCTCCTTGGTTACTTTTTAATCCCTGCCAGTTTTTTGTTGTCTTTTTTTATCCTTACTCTGACCCAACGGTCAGTGTTCAAGCATCAGAGGGTTCAGTACTTGGACTCTCCTCTTCTTCACCTACACACACTTCCTTAGCTATTCCATCAAGCACCATGATTTAAATATCATCAACATGCTGATAAATCCCCAATGTATATCTTCTCTGACCTCCAGATTCAAATGTCCAACCATCTATGTAATGGTTGTGTCTGAATATTGAATTACAGCTCAATCTTAATATATCTAAAAATTAAACTCATGATCTCCCTAGCTCCTTCCAGAAACCAGTTTTGCCCACAGTCATGATCCCACCCAGGGACCTTCATGTTTGCCATTCTTCCTGTTTGACAAATTCTTCCTACAGAAATCCTCATCACTTGCTACCTTATCTGCACACCTTTCTCAAAGTCCACTTTTCCTGACTTTCCCTCACCATCCTCATCATCACCCCATTTTAAACTGAAACATTCATCCCATATCCTCCATCCCCACTACCTGACCTAATTTTCTCCCCTCCGCTGATCTCTTTGTGAAACAATCTCCTTACATATTTGTTTAGTAGCACTCTGTAGTCGCAAAAATATGTGCTCCATGAGGACATAGATTAGTATATCTTTTGTTCACTTGATGGTTTCCTACTAGGGCACCTTACATATAGTAGATGCTCAATAAATAATCAAATGTATGAAAGGACGATAAATATAAGTTAAAACTATTTCTTTCTATGAAATTCATAAATAAAATATAAGTTGACACTATATTCTTTGCCACTTGTCTAGATTTATAACTGGTCAGTTTGCACTGTATTTTGACTGGGAGGAGAGAGAAAAAGATGGTAACAAACAGAAAATAAACTTAAAAACAGGTTAGTGCAGTTCGAGATAATAACATGGTGATAGAATCTCACAAAAGGGAAACAGATGTGCAAAATGAGTCACAAAATCAAGAAGTCAATGTGATCCTAGCATTACGAAAAGGAATCAAAGGCACATGTTCGCAGAATGACATACTTCATGGCACCAAGAACTTTTTCAAGAACCTAATCTACCTCAAAGTTATTCCTTTTTCTCCGTACACCAAACTGTACCCCCAACACGGAGAGCTGTAAAACCGGTGAGTGAGCCTCAGGTTTATTGACCTGCAGTAGCAATTAGGAGACACTCTGAAAGGGAACAAATGTAATATTGCTGTGTTTTTAGTTTGACCCGAGCAAGAAGTCAAGATGTAATTAAGGACGGAAGAGCTATGCATCTCCAGTTCTTGAACTTTGTCCACGTCACCAAGGCTCCTGCGCCGGGAGGGTTCTGCTCCCGCACCACCGACCCAGGCCCGGGACCGCTGCCTGCGCGCCCCAGGGGCGTCTCCGCTCCCGGCCCCGAGGCTGCCCGCAGCTCTGCCGCCAGCCCCGCCCCAGCGCCCCGCCTCCACTTACCAGCGTCGGTGGAACTCGTGTTTCTGCTCCTCCGCTGTCACTAAAGCCTTCTTTCTCTTCATAAAGCTGAGCAACTCCTGTATCTCCTTCTCACAGGAGGCCAGGAGCGGGTTTTTAGCGTCCAGCGGACCGTAAAACACGGCGAGGGGCAAGGAGTCCTCGCAGCAGGTGGAGCGAGGCAGCTGGTTCAGAGAGCTCGCCTTTGACTCCTGGGGCGACTTTGAGACCGTGTTTGAGGGCGGGGGCGGTGTTGGTCCCAGGAGAGACACCGAGGTGGCTGAGGTGTTGCTGGATTGACCGCTAGAAGAGGGGCCTTGCGCCGCCATGTTGTCGAGACCCAGGCCGGACAAGAAGCGTATATACACGCGGTTGCCTGGCGACGGTCTCGCGGCAACCAAGCCTCCAGAGCGTTTTCGGGGAAACACGGCGGCCCCTGGAGGGCAAAGGAAGAAAGAACCGGGTCTAAAAAGGAATGATGCTCCTGAGGGTCCTCCGTCCCCGACGCCCCCCACCCGACACACACCCCGTCTACTCACTGATGAGAGAGAGAAAGTTGTGGACAGCGAGCCAGCAAATAGGAGTGCCGGAACTTACAAATTCAAACCATACCTTTTTCATTTAGACCACGTAATGATGACCGTCATCACTAATATGTGCAAGGCATTGTTCTAAGCATTTGAAACGAAATCTCAGTCATTATATCTTCACAACTTAGGATATTATTATCTCCATTTCACAGTTTAAAAGACCAGCGTTTGCAGAGGTTTAGTCATTTGACCAAGGTCAGAGTAAACCATAGGGGTGAGGCACCAGGTCTTCCAAGCCTGTGCTCAAAATGAGTAGGCTGTATTGACCATCTCCAAAACACTAAGCTTATCAATCAAATCGAAATTTTGAAAATATCTGACAAGCCACTTAAAAATCAAGTACATACAACTGGTCCATTCTCTTCTATTTATACGTTGAGGTCTGTAACTGTGGGAATGATGTCTGTGTCTAATAATTATGATTCCTTTATATTGATTCATTTGTACTTCAAACATATCCTAATTTTCATTATATTCTAAATTAAAAAGCATTTTACTCGACCTTAACTATTGGAAATTAATGTGTACTAGTGGTTTGAAGTATTAACTCTCAAAATATTTTTTCATTTTAAATGAGGATATTAGGAGACTTTGCTTCGTATAGGGAAACTACAGGCCTCAAGGGTAATATTTGGGAGCAAGGAAAGTACTTCTGTGCCTGCATGTTATGAACAACAATAAGATCAATCAACCAACCAATCAGTGAGTTTCCAACAAATAGGAAACCTGCTTTCTTGTACATTATGCAATGCCAAAAATTATCTACAACAAGGACCAGAAATATTTGATGGTTTAGAAAAACAGGCCCCTAACACTGGAAATTGTTACTGGTTTTATCACACTTAAAAATACATATAGTGGCCCTAACACCCTGTGAACCCAATTTTCCACTTAAGATTAAGAAAGTTACTGGACCACAGCCTGATTTCTTTCAGTTCTGACCTAATTTTTTTGCAGGCTCAGTGGGTTTGTGCTAATATGTGAGGCTGGCATAATTTGTCATGTGCACTGTACTCTAATATTCTTTGAAGGAAAACTATGATGACTTTGCTTCCTGGTTCTCTGTCACCTCACAGAAGGAGTTACAGTTCTCTGACCAGGATGTAGAAATCATCCTTTGATCAAGATTTTACCTTGCTTCAAATTTTATCATGAGCAATAAAAATGTTAAGACTTTTACATTTTTAGGCCTAAAATAAAATTCATCCTTGGGGCTTTTACAAAAAGTATTTTTAAAAATCTTTAAATAAAATCAGCTCAGTAAATCATTCTCTTCTCATCTTATCCTTGTTCTCACATAACAGACTTGTCCAGTTAGGCTCAAAAGCTGGTGCAATTTGCCATTGAGTCCTCCCTATTACACTGATGAAAGTGAAACTGCTGGATAAAATTAAAGTGGTTAGAGAGGAGGAAAGAAAATAAAAATAAAACAGATAAAGTGGGGTTTTTTCCCATGATCTCACAACCTTACTTATACTGCAGATACATTTCAAAGTCACTGGTAAAATAAACTGTGACTAATTAATTTCAAATACTTGACTTACGAAACACTGCACCTTAGTCATTTTCCTCCTTGCACATACTATGTTAACAATGCTTAACTTTCCATAGTTTTTGGAGCTTGTTTGAATAATTTAAATGTGCTATTTCCTCATGGTAAAATGAGTTTTCATCTTGCTTAATGTAAATTACACTTGAAACATTTTTTTTAAGATTTAAGAGGTATTATTTTTCTCATAATGAGATGCAGCTATTAGAATACCTTTTCTATGTCCTTGTCACTTTGCTTTATTCTTTTCACTGTAGTAAAAGAATGGAGCTCTGCAACTGTTGTTTCTGACAGGGCTAAGTAATGTAAATAGCTTCCTTATAAATAATGTAAATTGCTGTTTCCTTATAATTAGTGTCTTTGCAGGCTGCAGGGATCCTTTTTGCCCATCCAAAAGTCTTTATCTTCTAAAGTAACTGTTATAGCAAGAATGAATAAGGCTAGTACTCTTTCTATTCCTAATTTAGTTTTTAATCATTTGGGCTGTCCTAAATATGTACATATACATGGAATTTTTTTTTAAAAAAGCACAACATTCTCCCCTTGCCACATCATCATCTCATTTAGACTCTATTTTTTAACTTCTTTATCCTTTCATTCAGTAAATGCAACCATTTCTTTAGGGTGACATACAATGCATAAATGAACCCACACATTCTCTACAAGAAGCAGATGACACGCAACTAAATGTGATAAAAACAGGCATGCTGTTAAGTGTGTTGTGATGAAGGTTAAAAAAATGCTAGAGGAGTCTCAAGACGAAGCCTTGAACTGGAAAGAGAGCAGTGGATTGTAGGAGAGATGATGTTTTAGGCCTGGACAGTAACTACCCCTCATTAATAGAAACTCTTGCAACAGGATTTACCTATTGACTGTGATAACCTAGCACCCCAGCCTGGCAACTGGCATAGAGTATGACTCAAATCTTTGTTGCAATGAGTGAATGAAAATAAATAACATGAAATATTTATAAGGATATCCTTGACTGCTGGAAAAGCTTGAGTAAGATACGTTCATAAACATAAACAGCAACTTACATAAATAATCTGTCTAGTGCGGTAAACCACAAACTGCAATAGATCCAAGGGCAGAATATAAGACAGAAAGAGAAGCATGATTACCCATAGTGGGTAGTTGGAAGACATGCTAAGAAATTTTGACTTAGCTCTATATTCAGAGGGTAACCTTGGTTAGGAAAACCATGTAATGGAAGAGGTTAAAGCCCTAATTTGAGGGCCAGAACACATGATTTGAATTCCCAGTTTTTCCAAGTTACCTAACCTCACTGTGCCTTGGTTTCTTCATCTGTAAAATGGAGGTGAAATAATAATACTACTCACTTCATAGTTTTGCTTTGTTTAGAATTAAATGAATTAATATATGTAAAACTCATAAAAAGTGCCTGTCACATAGTGTTATGTAAATGTTTGTTAATACAATAATTTACTTGGGAACCATTAAAAGATCCTAAGTAGAAAAGGGCATGATCCAGTCTGTATTTTACGTATTTTAAAATAGTAACTATTATGGCAGAATGAAAGATGGATTGGAGCAAGGAAGGTTATATGTGATCTCTGTTGCACAAATTATCACAGTGGATATATACAGTCAAAAAATGAGACAGAAATAGCCAAGTAAAGTCATGGATTGACACTGAGGCAGAATCAGTATGAAAAGAAATTCTAATCAATAAAGTAAAAGAAAAGTCATGGTGTAATATGTAATTTAAATGATAATTATGTTATGTATATAGTATAACACAAAAGCAGAAAAACAAGCCCCGTGCTGGGAAAGTGTATTTGTAATGCATAACCTACTATGTAAACACCATATTGATAAGTATCAATAGCAGACTCAGATTGACGGAAAGACCAGATAAAGATACAGCTTGGGTAAGTCAACTTATTACAGACTATCAGTGGGAGTCTGTAGTCAGGATACATGACAAAGAGATCAACAACATTATCCACAACAGATGGGAAGATAAGTTTTCAAAACCTAAAATATTCGCCAGTAAGTAGACAGCCCTGGAGAGTAATATCCCTGCATCTTTCAAGTCTTCGGGGCTTGAACAAATATCTACAATTCATCTGGAGTTCAATATTGCCTCTAATTTAACACTTCGGTATGAAGAGTTTCAAAGACTTCCACTAGGGTTTTCCACCCGTTACAGCTCTAATACTACAGGTTAAGGATCCAGAGTTACGAGTCTGCTAAATACTAAGTCTCCCCTTCAATTGAAGGATCTGGGTTTGTAAACTGCTTGAGATCTGGAAACTAGATGAGGAACCACAATTTTCCATTGCAACAGCTAACACCAGATGCTGCTTACACTGTCACCGTAACAGAGTGAAATGCTGAACCTTTTTTAATCCATCCTGTTCAGGCCTGTTGGCCTTCAGGCTTCTAGCTTCTGCTTAGTCTTGCATATAGACTTGCTAACCACTAGAGGAATTCTGCCTTTGACTTCAGTTTTACAAAAACAACCCCTTACTATAAAGTGCCTCTCTCGAGGAGATAAGAAAAGTATGTTTTGTTTACTGAAAATTTGCCGGAACCTCATCATGAGATTCACATCGACTAGTGCAATCTTCCTCCGACACCTGCTGGCACCCAGATGTTTCTGAGCCACCAGTCGCCTCTTCTCCCTCCCATTTCCCCTTTCCTTGACATAAAAGAAGCCCAAACTCAGTGCTTTCTTAAGGTGAATTTGCGGATTAGGTCCCCCATCAACCCAGTTGGCGTCTTCTCCATTGATAAAACTTTCCTTACTCCAAAGTCTGATGTTTCGAGTTTTGGCCTTTCAAAGTGTCAGACACACAGACTTTGGATGACATTTTGAATTATCTGATTATTCAGGTGGAGTGACGCCTTTGTTGCCTGCTTATCTATCTTTCCCCTTCAACATAATCCATTAACTAACACCAGATACTCATCCCTGTGGATAAAGGCAATTTCATTGCACTCGGGCCTGGCTGTCCTTAACGATAATTACATTAGTAACCTTTGTTAATTGCTACAACCTGGCCTTTGCTGTTCCGGACATCATCCCCACTAATAGTATGAAGGTAAACTTTTACTATCAACCCTGCTCTGCAGTTAACAGAGACTATTCAATTTCTCCAAAGGTGCTGGTGGTCCCTTCATTCCTGCATTCCTACATCCTTAGAAAAGGGACAATCGTCTGGTCATCCCAGGGCACAGAGCCAAGAGGTGGGTTCTGGGCACTATGTGCATATAATATATCCTTTCTAACATTCCTGCCTCTCTGAGACTTCTGACTCTTTATTCAATATGATGCTAAGAAAGTTCTGCCATCTCCACTTCATCTGATATAAACATTATCAGATCCTTGCTTTGAGAAGCCATCCGAAGTTATTAGGAATCCTGAATGATGGGTGGGTACCCCCCCTATTAATTAATTCTCTTCTATCCGGCTTAGTATTCTGTCCTGCTGGTCTAACATAACAACATACACTCCTACACATGTTCCCCTCAGTTGCAGCTAATACCTGTAGCCAGATCCTGCAATTCCTTTGGCATGTGGGCTATTTTTTCCCAAAGCAGAGCTTGTAATTTCCTGCTCAGGCTGTGCTGAAACCTGACTTTGGTTTTAGCCAGGAGGTAATGAAAGATGTTGGGGGCATAACTGGAGGAAAACAAGAATCATCTTGAAAGGCACTTGCTTCAGATTAGATTATTTTATGTTCCCCCCAGGCAAGCAGAGGCTATTTCTCTCTGGTGAGTGGTTAGAGGCTATTTCTGCCCGCTTAGAGAGCTCAGAGGAATTTAGAAGCTCAAAATTCTTAGGCTTGTCTACCTAAATGTCTCCACTTCAAGTCTCTGGGTCTCATTCTTTTCTTAGAATCTCTGCTATATAATCAGATCCAGGGCCTGATTTTCAGCAAAGGCTACCCTGCAGTTGCCTAGAGCTGGAAAAAAAAGCACTCTGACTCTCGGAGCCTGGCTTAAATTATCAGTTAACTGCCCTAAGACTGCGTATATTTTGGCAAGACTTCCAATGCCTTCAAAGGAAGCCACACTACAATCCCTTTACTTAATAATGCCCCCATACTGACTAAGCACAATGGACATTTGATATCCCCATACCTTGCTGTTCACCTGCACCTCAGCACAATTAAACCATAGGTGAAATCACTGCGTACAATGTGTTATGTTATTACCTCCCTACCTTCTACCACAATTGCCTCCCCATTGCTTTCAGACAGTGGACGATTTAAATCTCATTGTGAGGGTCCACTTTTTACAGCTCGCTCTGTTAACCTAATTATCTGGTTGTCTGGATTCCCTAGATAACAGAGTTTGGGGGAAAAGTTTAAGTGCTAGTGCTTCACTTGGTAGTGTAATTCCCGTGAAGCAAGGAGAGAAAAGAGAAGTGAGGCAGGGGCTGTGTCCACTTCCTAGGGCTAACGGATGCCCAGGTAACTAGTAAAACCTGGCCTCTGGATGTGTCTTTGAGGGGGTTTCTGGAAAATATTAGCATTTGAATCAGTAGACTGAGTAAAGAACATTCCTCACTGGAGTGGGTGAGCCTCAGCCAGGCCACTGAGGGCCTGAATAGAACAAAAAGGCAGAAGAAGTGTCAATTTGCTTTCTCTGCTTAAGCTGGGACGTTGATTTTCTCCTGTCTGGGACATTGGCTTTCCTGGTTCTCAAATTCTTGGTCTCAGACTGGAACTTACACAACTGGCAACTATAGTTTCTCGGCCTTTGAACTTGGACTTAGTTTCAACACTGACTTTCCTGGTTCTCCAGTTTGCAAACAGCAGATCACAGGACCAGTTGAATCAATTTGATATAATAAGTAATAAGTATATATACATACATATATATGATCTCCTATCTATCGGTTCTGTGGGGGGGGTGTGTGTGTGAGTGTGTGTGTGTGTGTGTGTGTGTGTGTGTGATCTCCTAGCTATTGGCTCTATTTCTCTGGTGAACCCTGACTAATATACAGGTATTGGTACTGAGACATGTTATTGCTGTATAAATACCTTGAAAGTAGCTTTGAAACTGAGTAATGAGTAGAAGCTAGAAGAGTTTTGAGGTGCATGCTAGATAAAGCCTACATTGCCATGAACTATGGCAATGCAGTTAAGAGAAATTCCAGTGAGGACTCAGAAAGAAAAGAGGAGAGCTGTAGAGAAAGCTTTGATCATGTAAGAGAACACCTAAGTCGTCCTGAACAGAATGTCAGTAGCAATATGACCGTATGGTAGTAGAGAGCATTTTGATGAGGTCTCAGGTGGAAGTGAGGAATATGTTATTGACCAATGGAAGAAAGGCCATTGTTTGTTATAAAGTGGCAAAAATTTAAAAAAAAGTGGCTGAATTGTGTTCATATTCTAATGTTTTATGAAAGATAAAACTTATAAATAATAAAACTGGATATTTATCTGAAGCTATTTCTAAGCAATGTTGAAGGTGATGCTTGGCTCCTCCTGGCAGCTTATAGTAAAATGTGAGAAGAGAAAAATGACTTAAGGGTGGAATTGTCAGTAAAAGGGAAGTAGAATTTAAAGATTGGGAAAACTTTCAGCCTATTTGTATAGTAAAAAGTGAACAGTGTATGTTTGGAAGAGAACACTAAGGATATGGTCAAGGGACCATTTGAGAAGAAGGTTAGTATGGAACGCCCATCTCAACAGAAGCCAGGAGCTGTTACTGTTTGAGACAATGACAGAGTGACTCCAAAGGCAATGCAGAGACCCTCAGGGCCACACTCCAATTACAGATCCAGAGTTTCAGGGGCAGAACAGTGTGAAGAGAGGAGCACAGGGTCCCTTCAACTGCTCCAGATGCAGCTCCAGATGCAGCTCCAGATGCAGCTCCAGCAGGCACCCACGGCTGCTGCTTCAGAGGGGCAGGCCACAAGTTTGGGTGACATCTGGGCAGCACCATCCCTGTCAGAGTGCAGAGTGTGCAAGCACAGGACACGTGACTGCCTCTATGTAGATTTCAAAGAAGGGGTCTGCCAGGAAGAGCTGCTCAGTACCCCTGCTCTGAAGAAATGGCTGCCCAGGGAAGAGAACCACCATGAATGATGGTCGGGGGAAGGGGAGGGGTGCAGGCAAAGAGCTGCTGTGGGGTTGTCCCACTGAACCATGGAGATGACATTGCCACCCCAGAGGGCTTGGAAGGCAGAGTGGGGAGCCAAAGAGGATTATTCTCAAGCCTTTACTGTTGTTCACCCTGTTAGGCCTTGGACCTGTCACTCCTTTGTTCTTGCCTATTTCTCCTTTTCAGGATGGGGATGTCTATCCTGTGCCTGTCCTACCATTGTATTTTGGAAGCACGTAACTGCTTAGTTTCATAGGTTCACAGCTGGAGAGGAATTTTCTTCAGGATGATTTGTACCTCCAGGCTCATCCATATCTGATTTAGATGATATTTAGATAAGACTTTGGACTTTAGACTTTAAAGTTGATGCTAGAATGAGTTAAGACTTTTGGCGTTGTTGGGACAAAATGAATGTATCTTACACATGAGGAGAATGTGAATTGTGGGGGGCAGGGATGAAATGCTATAAAATGAAAGTCTGTGTTTTCTAAAGGGACAAGGGGCAAGCACGTGCACTTCCAGCAAGAGGCAGGACACATGTCACTACATGTGAGAGTTGCCCAAACTCCCTGATAAGGACACATGCACTGTCAACCCTGGGGAGAGCACTGTCACCATCAGACTGGCAGGCTTCTGGTCTGGTGGCAACCAGCCCTGGAGACACAGTGAGGAAGCAGAGGCCCCAGGATCCCCTGGAGAGAACAGGGAGAGGTCCCTCCTTGGGCGACCAGTGTGCAGGACCTGTCAAAGTTTCACAGGTGCTCGCCTTCACCAGGCAGTGCTCATCCTAGTGGGCTACCCCACAGAAATTCTTGCACAAGGTTTCAAAGATGTACAAGTGTTTTCCAGACTATCCATCAGAGCACTGATGATAAATAACTGGGAATTGGCAAAAACATTAATATCCACAGAGAGGGGATAGAATCCACCAATCCTGGTCCACATGGATAAGGGAAGCTGAGCAGCTGCGAAAGTGGATGCAGGAGTCTCCACATGCCAACAGATAAAGACCTCAGGGGTCCTGTCATGTGAGGCACATGGAGCAACTGTCTGCATCCAGGATTCTACCTGTTAGACTACATACATGTGATTCCAATAGGCAGACAAGCACATGTGAAAATGACATGATACTGTATATGGAGAACCCTAAGGTTTTACCAAAAAAAAAAAAAAATACTAGAACTGAATTTAGTAAAGTACTGGAACTGAATTCAGTAAAGTACCAGGATACAAAATAAATATCCAGAAATTAGTCGCACTTATATACGCCAAAAATGAACTATCAGAAAGGGAAACTAAGAAAACAATACCATTTACAATTGCATCAAAATAAATAAAACACCTAGGAATAAATTGAATCAGGAATGTAAGAGATCTGTACTCAGAAAATTATGACACTGAAGAAAGAAATTGAAGAAGATACAAATAAGTGGAAGCACACACCGTGTTCATGAGTAGGAAAAATTAACAGCATTAAAACTTCCATACTATCAAAGCAATCTAGAGTCAATGCAATTCCTATCAAGATTCCAATGACATATTTCACAGAACTAAAACAAATATTTCAAAAATTTATAAGGAAGTACAAAAGGCTCTGAATAGCAACAGTGATCTTGAGAAAGAAGAACAAAGTTGGAGGAATCACACTACATAATATTAAACTATAAGGCCATAGTAATGCAAACAACATGGAACTGGAATAAAAACAGACACACAGATCAATGGAACAGAATAGAGAGCTCAGAAATTAACCCAAACCTTTATAGCCAATTAATATTCCACAGAGAAAGCAAGCACATGCAATGGGCTAAAGAGAGTTTATTTAATAAATGATGTTGGGAAAATTGGATGGATATGTGCAGAAAGATTAATCTAGACCACCTTCTTATACCATACACAAGAATAAATTCATAATAGATTAAAGACTTAAATGTAGGACTTGAAACTATAAAAATCCTAGAAGAAAACATAAGCAGTAATATCTCAGACATTTCTCATTTTAGTATTTTTTCTGATACATCTCCTTAGGCAAGGAAAACAAAAGAAACAGTAAATAAATGGAACTATATCAAACTAAAAGGTTTTTGCACAACAAAGGAAACCATCAATAAAATTTTTAAAAAAAAACCCCACTGCATGGGAGAACATATTCACCAATAATACATCTAATAAGGGGTTAATATCCACAATGTATAAAAAACCCTGAAACAATCAAATTATAAAATTGGCAAAGGACCTGAATAGACACTTCTCCAAAGAGGAAATAAAGATGGCCAATAGACATATAAAAAGATGTTCAATGTCACTAATCATCAGGAAAATGCAAATTAAAACCACAATGAGATACCATCTCACACCTGTCAGAATGGCTATCATCAGTAAGTCAACAAAAAACAAGCGCTAGTGAGGATGTGGAGAAAGGGGAACACTTTTGCACCGTTGGTGGGAAGGCAGACTGGTGCAGCCCCTGTGGAAAGCAGTAAGGAGATACTTCAAAAAATTAAAAGTAGATCTGCCTTTTGATTTAGCAATCCCACTTCTGGGAATATATCCAAAGGAAACCAAAACACTAATTTGAAAGAACAGAAGCACCCCCATGTTCATTACAGCATTATTTGCAATTGCCAAGATATGGAAACAGCCCAAGTGCCCATCAATAGATGATTAGACAAAACAATAATGGGACACTTACACAATGAAATACTACTTGGCTGTAAAAAAGAAGAAAACTTTCTCTTTGTGATAGCATGGATGGACCTGGAGAACATTACACTAAGTGAAGTAAGCTAGTCAGAGAAGGACAAATATCATGTGATTTCATTCATATGGGGAATCTAATGAACAAACTGAACTAATGTGGAAAATGGGGACGGACTCAGAGATAGAGAGCAGGATAAGAGCTCTGGGGCTGGGAGAGGTTAGGGGGTGGAGGGATTGCGCAAAAAGGACAAAGGACTCATGGACATGGACAACAGTGTGGTGATTGCTGAGGAGGCAGGTACAAGGGTACTAAAAGGTAATAGAAAAAATATAATAAAGATTAAAAATTTTTAAAAATAAAGCAATACATGCTTTTTGTTTTCTAGCCCTTTCTCTGAACTCCCATGTTTTTTTCCAGCATATTTTATGCTACCAAATTACTGCAGATAACAGTTTAACCAAATAATTAATCATAAAACAACATGAGTCACCATCTTTCTAGGCTCCAATAACACTTTCCTTGCTGCCCACCATCTGCCTCTGTACCCAGTGCCACATACACATTTTGAGTTTTTTGTTGGAGCAACACCCTAATGCCACTATAAAACACAGTGTCAGTCTCCTTTGGCCAAATTATGCTGAGGTAACAAACAACCCCATATCTCCATGGCTTATAGTTTTATTCTTTCCTCAGATTTGTGAATGACGTGGCTCCGCTGAGTCTATGCTCCACACACCATGTTCATCTAGAGACTAAGGCATTGCTGAGACGTTGTAAGGCTCTGGGCAGAGGAGGAAATATGATTGAGGAACCATTTATTGGCTCTGAAAGCCTCCCTGCTCTGAAGTGGCGCCATTCACTTGCACTCACATTTCATTTTCGAAAGTACTTGCTATACTTCTTGTCTGATGGCATCATCAGAAAAGGCTACTTTCCCATTTTTATATGCAGGGGCTTCACCAAATTTTCCTCTATTATGTGAGTTTTGACTTTAACTGAATGTTATGAAATACACTTGAAGGAAAATGCAAACAATTTTTATTTGTTTAATTTTCATTATCATTATTGCACTCTTTGCCAAGACTTCTCTCTTTCTGGTAGTAAAAAAAAAAGGTTGCTTTTTCCTCCCAAATTTGAATAATTATTTTTAAATGTTACTGAGAGAGTAGTTTCAAGCAGTTATTACTTAGGTTTTTTTTTTACAAACAAAACCCACCAAGATTTAATTATTGATCTCATATAATAAGTACACATGTATGCATATCTTATACTGTTTTATATTGACAGGTGCTGCCTGTTGATTTCTTCACTGTGGTTGTCATATGGCTATCTCCAAATTCACCGCCAAGGTCATTGTGGGAATGGTCACAGAGTGTATAGAAGAGCGGCTCCAGAGTCACACTGCCTGGCTCAACCACTTGTTAGTTGTGTGACACTGGAAAATTCATTTAACCTCTTTGTGCATCAGTTTTCTCATCTGTAAAATGGAGATAATAAAAAGAGTTACTCATTCATAGTTACTCATTGTTGTAAGAATTAAATGATTTAAAGCTAGAGAAGTGCCTAGATTGTAAGTCATTGAGTTTTTGGATAATAATATAAAAGACCAATCGGGAAGGTGACAAGCTCACTTTTTCAAAAGATTTATTTTTGTGACTCAGCAAAATCACAGAGAAATTTTACATTTCTGTTTATTCCTGTAGTACATTTTCAATTCTCATCTCAATAACAAACCCTCTTCACAGTATCACAAGCGCAACGCTAAAATATTCATGTTCCCTGTCGACAAAAGTTCCAAGTTTTTTTCTAGTTTCTTGCTAGAAAAAATATGAATTTTTTTTTCTACTCTCTGGGTTTTACACACACACACACAAGCACATAGAGGGGAAAAAAGTGAAATTCTGCTGGTTTTGTTTGTACTTGAGTGTGGCAAAACTTTTTAATGCTCCAAATTTCAAAACATCTTTCCCCAAATTTTTTCAAGTAATTTAATTTCTTGGAAAATGGTTGGTAAACTTTTTCTGTGAAGGTCAGATAGTAAAAGTCAGGCTATTCAGGTCATAGATCTCTGTTGTCACTGCTTAACTCTGCCATTGTAGCCCAAAAGCAGCCAAAGACAATAGTAAATAAATGAATGTGACTGTGTTCCAACAAATCTTATTTATGAAAACATGCAGTGGGTCAGCTTTGGTCCTCAGGCCATAGTTGCCCAATCCCATCTTAGCTGTTATGCCATATTTACCTTGTGATTTTGATTCTCTCTAGTAAATAACAACATACCCATGGTGAGAGGAGAAACTCAATTTGTGAAGCAAGAAACTACAGAAAATGGCATGTGAAGTACAGTATTCCAGTACATAAATGTGGAGGAAAAACAGATGAGAAGCATCTGGAGGTGAGAAGCAGATGACTTCAGCTCCCCAAGTGATCGATAATTCAGCAGGAACCACAGACCCAAATAAGCCCAAGTTTTATTTTCTGCCTCAGAGTACTTACATATATATATATACATATATTCATCTCAACTCTCAATTAAACAGTCAGAGACACACACACATCACTAGGGCAGTTCCTAAGCTCTGCAGCCCACGTAGCATCATCAGTCTGATGAAATAATATATTCTTACTGGTGACTTCTTCATCATCTTACCTAGAATGCCCTTGTTCTGTGTCTCTATTTCAGGAATAAACAGAAACTATGCATGTTGTTAAGAATGCTTTTCCAACATTTTCATGCCCTTTCATCTGCTGGTCCTACTTCCAAAGTTGACAGATACTTTCAAGTTAATCAGTTATATATCAATCTCTAAATCCTTAACCAAGAATTCATTAAACCATAAGGATCAGTAACAATGGGCCTGAATCAGGGCTGTGGTTGAATGAAATAAAAAGTGAAGCCAGAAACAGTGAAGAATTGATAGAACTTGATTGTGAGGCTGGAGGCGGGAGGGGTGTGTGTGTGTGTGTGTGTGTGTGTGTGTGTGTGTGTGTGTGTTGTATCTCAAGTTCTTAGAGCAGTATCTGACATGGAGCAGTCACGCCACAAACACTTGCTGAATGAATGAACGAACAAATGAGTGAACAGAAAATGGATGACAAGTGTAGAGGGTAAAGGAAGATGGATTAAAAATGAATTCAGGATACCTAATAGTATTAAAATTCAAGATGAAAAATTATTTGAGGAGCTTGCTATATAGCAATCAGGTGGATAACCAATGCATGTAAATCTTCTTTGCTCCAAAAACCATTCCCCAGGCACCCAGAAGTCTTTTTTTTTTTATGTTTCTACTACCACTAGCTAGACCAATCAGATTCTTAGTCCTGTGGAATCTGAAACTGAGATTCCCCTGGACATGGTCTCCTGGACTTTGAGCACTGCATGCAAAGATGCTCAAATCTGCCAAGAGCTTGGAGAAACAGAGAAAGCCAGTCTTGAAACATAGAAGTAAGGTGTCTCAGAAAAGCAAAGGCAGACGCTAAAGAGGGAGTATTGCCTATGTTAATGAGACTTTTCTGGTTCTGATTCTATTCCTTCCCAGAGGCCCAACTGCCTTCAGGCCATTGTTACTAGATATCCTCATAATAAATTCACCAGTTAAGGGAAGGGCAAGTAATCAGATGTATTGTCTCATGTTCTAAGAAAAAAATCAATAATTAGACATTAAGGTAGATGACTGGTTCCTTTTTGGACATGTTAAATCTGAGTTGCCTTTCCTTCTTCAGAAATACTGGTACCTCATTTGGCCATAGTTTTCCTACATTCTTCATTATGTCATCACAAAATTTCTAGAAATCTCTTTTTCTTTTTGTCCTTATAGGAGATATCTTACAAGGTATCTCCTTGTAAGGTATTTTTACTACCTTTATTAAAGATATTTTTACTACCTTAACCTCAGAAGAGAAAGTATTCTTATTTCCCAAATCTCTGAGCACCTGATGAGGCCCATCCCTCTATAGTGAATAATCCTGAAAGAAAGAAGTCTTTCAAAAGGAGTTTGACCATCAGAGACAAGCATCATAGACAGGGGTTTTTTCTCTTGTACACGTGATGTACAAGACATGACAATAACAAAGCATGATGTTATTCTCTTGGAATGTAAGAAAAAATGTGATAGAAGACATACAGAGAGAGCAGGAGAATTTGAGCTACAGATTATTATACAAGCAGTGAAATGCATGTCATTTTCTCATCACTTCATGGCTTCAACACCTCTTCACAACACCTTCAAGAAAGTCTGAACATTTCAAACACCTCTTTGCAAAATGATTTCTTGATGTCACTAGGCTCCACACACTCACAGCCCACGCTCTTTCAGTTGCTAAGTGCACTGGATTGTCACAGTATGTTCCAGAGGCTCCAGATTTCTCTCAAATGCAAAAGATGTGCTTCTAATTGGAAGCAAAATCCCTGCCTTTCAAATACAGTATTCTCTCAAAACAAAGAAACTATACCGATTAGATTTCAATCAGTTCAAATTAAAACTGATTTTCAGTGCAAAGTTCATAAGCTCTAAAATTAAATAATATTATTGTACAACTTAGAACTCAAAGTTGACTTATAGGTGAAGCATTATTAGCTTCACTTCATTAAGAATGAAAATTATAGCATGCTACTAAAATATTTATTCCTAACATGCATTGGTAACTATTATTGTTTTTCAAAATACTGAGTTTTATAAGTCAATAATATAAAAAGATTTTAGGCAAAAGTATAAGATGGTGATTAAAAGAAGGGGGAAAACTCTATGGCAAGAAATAAGTAAGAACATTTTGATTTAATGGGTATATTTACATAAATTTAATAAATATCTATTGAGTAAAAACACAATAAGAGAGCAGAGACCAATGAAATATAAAGTGAAATCCATAGACCTGAAAAGTTTAAAGACTAATGGAAGAGGCTGGTCATTCATTCTTTCATTCAACAAGTTTTTATTATTAAGTATTTGCCATAAACAAGATACTTCTCTGGGTACTAAATCATTACGATTGTACTGTAGCATTGGATCACTTCAACATATGTCAACAAATTTAAGCTCTTACTTTAAGACTGCATTATGTCCCAAGGAGTAGATGTTTTTTAAAAAGATCAAAACATTCAGAAACAAAAGTAAAAGGTTCCCCATAAGAACAATGCCACCACTAGGTGGGGTAACCACTAGTATTACATTGTAGGGTGCCTTTTCACACTTCTTAAAATGAGCACCTGCAAATACATACAAATACTTTCTTAAAAAAACAAAAAATGGTATCATACTATACAGAGTCAATGCAACATTCTGCTTGAGAGCATGGGCTTTGAGCAATACCACCTCAATACAATCCCAGCTCTACCATGTAACTACATTACCTGTTGCAAGTTACTTTACCTCTACATATCTCATGGCATTCTTGTGAAAATTAATACTCATAATCACTTATTACAGTGCCTGGAACATTTTAGCAACTCAATAAGTGTTAGCTCTTATTATGTAATCTGTGCTGTCTTACTCAAGCCTCTATTGTAGACATATTTCTTCCACTTCATTCTTTTTAAAAGATTTTACTTATTTATTTTTAGAGAGAGGGGAAGGAAGGGAGAAAGAGAGGGAGAGAAACATTAATGTGTGGTTGCCTTTCACATGCCCCACACTGGGGACTTGGCCCACAATCCAGGCATGTGCCCTGACTGGGAATCGAACCAGTGACCCTTTGGTTCTCAGGATGGCACTCAGTCCACTGAGCCACACAAGCCAGGATGTCCACCTCATTTTTTTTCAAAGACCAAATACTACCATGGTATGAATTTATTAAATTCATGTAACACATTCTCCTGTTATTATACCTAAAGATTGCCCCAATGTCTTCACAAAGAATGCTGCACATAATATCTTTGTACCTGTATGGTAATATTTCTGAAGAGTAAATGTCTAGAAAAGAAGTAGATGGATCACGTGGGATAAGTATTTTAAAATATATTTCATGTATTTCTGAGTTTTCCTCCTAAAACGTTCCGACTTCTGCCATTCCCAACTTTCTCGAAATGACACTCTCATTACATACTTAATTTCCATATACATGGTTCAGTTTCTGCTCACTGTTTTTTATATCAGAACACTAGTCTTTCTCTGACAGTATCATGTTACTTTAGTTACTATAATGTTGTAGTATATTTCAATATATGTTAACTTTATGGCCTTTTGAAAACTTATTCTTGCAACTTCTATTGTTGAAGAGTATGGTAGAGATAGAGTTGACCACCAAAAACTCATGTTCCTTTTTCATACTGTACCTTTGCTGCCAGGTTAGGAACTGCATTTCTCAGCACCTACCCTTTACATCTAGCTAGGACCATGTGACTAGTTCTACCAATGGAGGTGAGCAAATACAATGTGTGTCATTTTGAGTTCAGAGTGATGGGGAACCAGGTATGCCTTCTTCATGGTCATTGTTCCTATCCAAGCACTCCAGTGACATAACAGGAGGCAAGAGCCACAGAATGGAAGATGCCTGGCTTGAAAAATGAACTTAGGAAGTGAACCTGAACAGAAACTCTTGCGCTGACTGCAAATGAGAAATAAACCATTTATTGCCCTGGCCAGATAGCTCGTTTAGTTGAAGCATTGTTCTGATATGCCACAATTACGGGTTAGATTCCTCGTCAGGACACGTGCAAGGAAGGGTCAACCAATAAATGAGTAAATAAGTGTAACAACAAATCCAAGTTCCTCTCTCTCTCTCTCTTTCTCTCTCTCTCTCTCAAAAATAAAAACTAAAAATAATTTTTAAAATTTTTAAAAAGAAACCATTTATTTTAATAACCCACTAAGGTCTGGGGTGTTTCGATTACCTTAGCTAATGAACAGATAACATATTACAAATGGTATTTTTTAAAAATTCAATTAGGATTTTAATTAAAATTACATTTTATGTATACATTAAGTTAAAAAGAACTCACACCTTAATAATGGAGTTTTCAAGTCAGGAAAAAATATCACTTTTTTATATTTATTCTGATCTTCTTATATAACCTTTAGTAAAGCTTTGTTGTTTTTTATGCAGATCCTAAAACTTTCTTGCTAAGTTTATTTCTATACACTTTATACTTTTGTTATACTCTGACTGAGTTCCTTTTTCATTACACTCTCTATTTGATTATCACTTGTACATAGACAGAATGTTTGCTTTTATAAGATGTCTTTTATCATCTTGCAGAATCATTTGTGCCCTTGGCTCATTGGTTTTACTTCTTGCATTATTTCTAGAAAATAATGACAGTTTTGCCTCTCCCTTCCCAAAGTGATATTTCTTCATTTTTTTATATTATTGCATTAGGTAAGGACCTTGAAAACAATATTGGAAAGAGCAGTGATAACTTTCTTTTCCTGCTTTAAAGTTTTCCACCATGATCATAGTTTCTTCAAATTCTTCTTCTCTTTCTAATCATTTTTGCTTCATTCATTTTAACACTGTACTGTTGAGATGCTGCTGCTCCTTGATTATTATATATTTTTAATGGACTTTATTTTTATCAGCCTACTTTTTTTGCTTTGTGGATACTTTTTGTATTAGGAGGGGACACATTAAAATATAACCCCAACACTTGCCAGTAGATTGGTCCCGAGTAGGTACTTTACCAATAGAACCAACAATCTCTTCCTGAGAATCTCTGCTTAGGATTATGAGACTTACCAGTGACTGAAGCTATAATGGGTAAAGCACGGGTGGCACAGACATTGCCACCAGCTGAGTAAAAGAAACTGAACCACAAAGAGACTGAATGAAGCAGATGCCCAGGGAGATACACAGATGTCAGAGAGGGAACTGGTTTCTTGGATACAGTTTGATTCTGAAGCCTAACTGCATTCCTTCCTTTAGGCTCTGCGAGATACACTCATTTCCTTAAAATAAATTCCCCTTTGCTTAAATTAGTTCATTCATTCCACATCTATTTATGGATTACCTAGGATGTACCAAGTACTGTTATAGGCACTAAAAATATAAAATTCCCTACCCTCATGGAGTTTACATTCTATTGGGACATACTGGTATAATAAGGCAGCAATAAAGAGAGATGGAGGTATACAGAGAAGCTCTGCCTGAAGAGGTGGCATTTGTACAGAAGCCAGAATGAGGCGAGAATGAGCCAGGTGGATTCCTTGGGGGATAGGGGGAGCACCCCCCCACCAAGGGGTGAGCATTCCAGTAAGAAGAAGTAGCATGGGATAAGACCTAAGGCACAATGGGGAATTTTAGCCTTTTCACGGAATACAAGAATACCAGCATGACTGGAGCTGACTGGATGTGGGAAGATAGCGGTCAAACACCCAAACTGTGAATGCATAACCACCATTAATGATAGATAGCTTTAGATTGGTACAAATGCTCTGGAAATCAGTTAATAAACAACAGCCTCATTCTTTTCCTGAAAACTGGCAAATCAATGACAACTCCTGTCTTCTGGAAACCAATCAGTGATAAAACCCCCAGTTCTTAAAGTCAGCCAATCAATGATAGCTCCACCCTTCTAGACAACAGCCAACACCAAGTGTTTCAGAGTTGGTGAGTCAACCTCAGCCTTGCTCTAGGGACCACCTAAAATCTGTCAGTCCCCCAAGACTCCTGCTTGTAAAAGCCCACCAAACCCTGAATGCAAAGCTTCTCAGAACTGCAGATCAGATCACATTGGCTATGTTTGGGGGCACTGCCCGTCCTGAGTATAACTCTCCCATGCAGGCAAACCAGGAGTTTGCTTTTTTCATTATGTAGTTCAATTTATTATTGGTCCCCTAATTCTCAATATTTTCTAGTTCAACCCCTGTTTATGTGAGTTGGACTTGTGAGTGACAGACACAGTGACGATATTAAGATTATCAAATTCAGTCTTTTCAATTCTGGCAGTGGTTGCCATTTTCTTTTTTTCTTTCTTTCTTTCTTTCTTTCTTTCTTTCTTTCTTTCTTTCTTTCTTTCTTTCTTTTTCTTTCTTTCTTCCTTTCTTTCTCCCTTTCTTCCTTCCTTCTTTCCTTCCTTCCTTCCTTTCTTCCTTCCTTTCTTTCTTTCTGTCTTTCTTTCCTTTCTTTCCTTTCTTTCTTTCTTTCTTTCTATATATCTGAACTCAAAATATCAAAACTAAAGTGTAAATTTTCTGGTGAATTTTCTAAACAGTGGACTTTTATTAACAAGGAAAAAGTCATTTTGAAGCTCTCAATACACGATTGTGTACTCAATATCAAAAATGGTGGAAAGTCACATATAAATCAGTATAGACCAAGAGCTAAGCATATGAGATGTAATATTTACTGTCACCAAATAAAGTGATAAAATAACAATTTTTTATTCAAAGAAAATCAGATGAAAAAGATACAATCACAGATGGAGTTGTAATAGCCTTCCTTTCACACCATATACCAGTCTCAATCTCTAAATTCAATTGACCTAGCTGAAGTATCTCATGCTTAAATAACTTATCAAATACGTTTTTAAAAAAGAACTGATGAAATATTTATTCCTTTAAGCGTAAAAGTTACTCATAAATGGAATAACATTATTTTTGGACAGGAAAAATAATCTAACTTGAAGTGGATAATTATCATGGCACTTGCCATGACAATTTCTTTTTTAATTTTTTATTATATCTTTTCCATTACCATTTATCCCCCCTTATATTCCACTCCCTCCCACAATCACCACACTCTTGTGCATTGTCCATGAGTCCTTTTTCCCTTTTGCTTGATCCCTCCACTCCCTGACCAAATCCCCCCTCATGGCTTTCATCCTGCTCTCTATCTATGAGTCTGTGAGTCTGCCTCTATTTTGCTTGCTCTTTCAGTTTGTTCATTAGATTCCACATATGAGTGAAATCATATGGTATTTGGCCATGACCATTGCATCCCTTGAAGAATTATATTCTTTCACATGGATGTTACTAAACACTCTTCCAACATGGCAGGTAGAATAAAAACTGATGACGATAATTTTTTTTTATCAGCACACAATGTTGTTAAAATTTATTGATCAAAAAATCACAGCATAATCTTAAAGAATGGGAAAGCAAGTCATGCCTGAAATATGGTATTATGTGCTTGAAAAAAATCAAATTTAGAAGTTCAGTACACTGATTCATATTACTAATGTTGAGTATATTTTTTCATTAATGAATGTTTAATGGACAAAAGAATGCAGTAAGTTGACCACTATAGAAACTATGTTATATGAATGGAATATAGACTGTAACTGCAAGAAATTTTATAAACAAATCCTGCATAACAAAAAATATTAAGGAGAGCACAAGGAAATACAATTTTAAAAAAGGTAGGAAATTTAGATGCTTAAAATTTATTTTAGATTAACAAGTAATTTTTAGCATAAGTATATCCCATGCGTTTTTTTTTCTTTTATTCAATGTACAAATGCATGGGTAATTAGAAAGAATTAAAATTTAACTGTCCTTTATTTCTATTTGATCATTCTGGCAACCCTATAGGAGGGGTAATTCTTTTTTTAATTTCCCAGAATTTAAATTGCTTCTGAAAAAAATAACAACCTATTCCTGTTTTATAGATATAATGAATTCAGAGGGATCTCTCTGTTTTTGCATTAATTCTGCTGTTTCATAGGAGCCTTCCTTAGCTCCCGCAGTGTATTGTCAGTCTTTCATTGTGTTTGTTTTTGTCAAATGTTCAGGAACTCTTAGTTATCCAGTCACACATGTAATGTCAGGTTTAGATTGACCTACTTAGATAGCTGGGGTGTTTGAGCTCATGAAATTCCTTGTTTTCTTGGCAATCCAATCTATGCAACTCCTGGGTAAGAGAAAAAGACTGCGTTGCCAAGCGGGCTTTCCTTTAGGGGGCACAGGGAGCTTGCTTTCTGGGTACAGGTGTTCCCCATCCTTTATGCCCAGGGCAACAAGGTCCTGGTTTGTCTGGAATGGCGATGGGTTATACTTCTTATTCTGACATAATTATTAATAGTGCTTGCTTTTACTCAAAAGCATCCCAGTTTAAACAACGAATTACATTTTCATCCTTCTTATGACAGATGGAAGATAGCTGGGATATTGTCCCATTTCTCTCTCCGGCCCCAGCACCCATTTTGGGAGTGTCTCATGGCAAATATCCCAGTTAATTTAGAGAGCAGAATTCATGGCTTTAACCTGGGGCAAATGCTACAGCAGCCACTTGGAGACTAAAAGACTGACACGGTACTGTAACCAATTACTGTACTGGCTTCCCTCCTCTGCCCATATTTCTTAGCATCTTAGGCTTCTTTTTCAGGGATTATCAGAAATGTTATTTTTCACCTAAATAGGATTATAGGGTTTTTTAATCCCCATAAATGTTATCATCCATGACTAATCCCATTTTCTTTACTATTCCGTATTAAACCTATAAGAGTACCTATTATTATAGGTACATGAACAGCACTTTTCTTGCATTAATCCTCACAGAAACAATATTATCTCCATTTTCCAGATGTGAAAACTGAGGCACAAAGAGGGAAGCTAACTTATCCAAGGGCTGGAAGACCCACAGAGAGTAAGCAAGTTACCAAGAAACTACTTCCCCTAAATTCCTCTTGTGAAACAAGAGCCCTCTTTCTGGCCTCCTAGAGCTGCTGGGGGTTTCGCACTTCTAAATTAGTTCTGTCATTTCTGTGAGCTTTTTGACGGGAAGGAAAGGTTGACTCATGAGGTCAGTTAACTATTTTGAATCAAAAACTTATCAAACTATTTCTTTCAAACATGGGTGTGCTGTCATATTGAGGAAGGGCTTCTGGTCTAAGTTATTATTTGTTGTTATGCAGTCTGCCTAATCCTCCTATTAGCCAATGCTTGCTAATACGTACATTCACCCTCTGCTTCCCACTGCCTTATCAGTCTAGAAAGCTGGGTGAAGATCTGGTATAAAAACAGGAAATAGTGCCATCAAAATTTCCACACAGCCCCTGGACATTCCACTATAGGTTTTTTATGACCACGCCAGGGTCATAATAGGGCATCCCTTTGCAGTTTATAACTCCAAATTATATTATTTTAAAAATGAAAGGGACAGTAACAACTGAGACCAATCCCATTATTCTGCAAATATAAAAACTAATTCCAAAGAGATCAGGTGATTGATTACCCAGCATCTCACAGCTAATTAGTATAATTAGGGATAAGGCCAGAATTACCTCAGAGTTCTCTTCACTCTGTCTCACTGCCTCTCTGTTTGGTTGCTTTGGGAACAGAAAAAGAAAATCATTGAAATCATGTTATATATATATCTAGAAATGATTGTTTTGTGTAGGTTTGCTCTAAATGTTCTGGACCCATGCTTTTATAAAAATTGCTATCTCAATTTTAAAGGGAATGTTTAAAATTTGATTGCCAAATCTCTCATGGGTCCCTTACAGTGTTTTTCAGGTTTTTCTGTTATATACATGCTGGTACAGTAAACCACACTTTTCCTCACCCCCAGAATAGAATTGACTCATATCTGTTCAAATATGTTCACATTTTCATCTCAACTGACTCACTTGCCAAGATCAACAGGCTTTTATGCCAGTTCCTAGCATAATCCACATCACTCCTCTCCTGGATAAAATAAAGAAATATTATTCTACTTTAAGGTTAATGAACTTTGAAAAGTGAAAGCTCTTTTTTTACTTTTCCTTGTTTTTCCTGATAGTAATTGGCTTCCTGGGTTTCAGATATGTTCTAGAAATTGCAACATTAAAAAGGTTAAAAAGGGGGGGGGGGTGCTTGACATAAAGGAAAAAGGAGAGAATTAAGAGATGTTTCATGAAATTTATCAAGAGATGAATACATTACATTCTAACATAAATAAAAATGGCCTTCTTGTTCAGGACCATAAGGAGATCTTCCAGGGGGAAAAAGCAGGGGATAAGTTTTTATCATTTATTACAGGGAATAAATAGCTATTAATACTCAATAATCTCTGTTTCGAAGCACATTAGAAACTAAATTCTAAAACATCTGCTGTTCATAAGCCATAAGTTCAAGATAAAAAGCAATAATTTTTGTCAATTAATTGTTCTATCTTCTCTCCTTGACTACCTCCAGCCGAGAAAGCAACAGAGCTAGAAAATCTGTTAACATTATCTGTAGCTTCCAGGACACCCAGGTTACCCATAATTCCCTCAGAAGCCCTTCCTTAGAACAACCCCTCATTCCACCCCACCCCCATTCACTTGGACAACCTTTTGCCTATTGACACTGATATCTCCAGTTCCTCCTCTTCGCGGGCACCAGAGTAATGTCCCATCTACACTCTTGTTAATCCTTGCTAAAACACCATCTTCTCCTGTTTTATTTTCTTAGTAGCTCTTTATGCTATCATAAATTATCTCCTTTGTTTGTATACTTGTTGTCTGTCAGCTCTTTTGAGAGAAGATTATGTTTATTTTAGTCAACATGCAACTCCAGTTTCTAGAACAATGCCCAACATCTAGGAGGTGCTTGAAAATATTTGTTGAATGAATGATTTACTTGGCTTCCTTGACTCTTCAAAGCGTCTTGGGCGCTGGAGTATGAAAGAGCAGCTACAGACTCCCACAACTTGCCCACTTCAGTCATCACTTGGAAATGTCCCACCTCTGAAATTAAAACCCATGGAAATCACTTCAATTGCTATCCCCTAATTCTTGGGTATATTCTCTACCGTTTTATTTCCAATGGTTCCAGCCTCTCCAATTGTAATACAAATGCTCCACCAATTCTATGTAAGGCTTTACCTCAATTTCTTCTGCATCCGAGCTTAGTGTAAGAGTAGTTTACACCCACTGACTCGATTTTACCATCTCCGACTCTGTCTTAACCCAGGTTTCTGTTCCCACCTCTCTACGAAAACAACCTTTGCAAATTACCACCTCACAATTCCATTGGATTGTAAGAACATTTCTTTAAAAAGAAATCTAGTATCAACTATAAAGAGTAGGTGACAAAACAAACTTCCTTACCTCTGGAGTAAAAAGAACACAATCATTTTGAAGAACAATTGGTAAAGCTGAAAATATAAATTACCAACAACTTATTCCCTAGGGAAACTGTCTCACATGAGCATAAGAAGGCATATATAAATGTTTGTCACAGCACTGTTTGTAGTAGCAAAAATTTGGAAATCACCTAAATGTTTACTGTGGTAGAAACTGGTACATGGTCCTCAAAATTCCCCTTCCCTTTCTTCATCAACAATTGAACAACCAAATTTTAGGCATGTGGTCACTTAGAATAAAGATTCTTTTTTCTATTCTCCATAGTGTAATTAAGTTTTAGTTAATGGGATGTGAGCAAAATTGAGGAATGATACATTATCTCTTCCTTCTACCATAGAAACGGCATATATGTCCCCTAGAACTGAAGCGATCATTGTAAACGCAGAGGTGACATGTTTACAGGTGAGCTTGAGATGAAAGGGAAAATCAACCAGTTAGCCATTTTCAAGTTTCCTATGATGGTGAGAATAATAACCACCATTTGTTGAGTATTTATCATGTTATTTAAAATTTTCACAACAACCCTATATTATACAGGGTCTGGCAAACATAATGCCCCTTTTTTATTACAAAACCCTTCATTACAAAATCATGAACATGTAATTTTGTAACATAGCAATATCACACTCAAGGTCACCATGTGACACTTTAGGTGAAATGTTCAAATTGCTGTCCATCTCGTGCAAGACTCTCACGTACCTACCAACCACACTCAGGCAGATGTTACATGTGCCAGACCCTGTATATTTAAAAACTGAGAATGAGCACTAGCTAGTGGCCACATAGGTAGAAAGGGGTTGAACTTGAATTCTATTTAAAGGGTTGTCTGAAGCCAAAGTCTATATTTTGGAATATTGTACTAGACCATTTAACACCATTAACAGTATTTACTTTTCATGGGCTAGTCACAGGTGCAGGTAAACTAAATAGTTGATTGCATTGTTCAATTAAAGTGGTGCAGAGGTCATCAAAGGGTTTACCTGTCCCCAAACATCTCCACATTCTGCAGTGTTGCTACCATTTATGTCACTTTGGGGATTAAGTAATGTTCCCCAGAATATCAGTAAATTTTGTCTCCTTTGAGGGTGACATTACCACAGGTTAATTTAACAAATTAAACTACAACTTAATAACAATCTATTAAAACTACATTTCCAAAAGAATGAGATGCCTGTCATAGAACCTTTAATGGATAATGTAAAAGTCCTTTAAGGATCAAGTGTTCTTAGGAGGCAAAGCTGTAATGAAGGGACCTGGACAGTGAAATGGTAGCATAAAGGAGCTGTATGCCCTGTGTATTTGGTATCTTAACATGAAATGGAATGTTTGAGTTTGAGGAAATCTTGATGATTTCTATCATCATCTCCTTTGTTGCATCATCCACCAAAACATACCCTTTACAAAAGAGGAAGCTTAGCCCAGAGAAATTTCTCCATCTGTTCATAACCAAATAGGTAGATTTTAACTGTGCTAAGACTAAATCATAAGCCTTTTAACTCCCAGATTTTGTCTCTGTCAAATTTGGGAAGAAAAACACCAAAGAATAGGAAATAATTGAGGAGATAAAGAAAGAACGCTATGGCCCAATTTATATTTTTAACGAGCACAAGCCAACACATTCATCCACTGCCTTTATCTGGTTTTGGATGGAGGGAAGAGAAAATGCAAGCTCCGTAAGGAAATGGCTGGGTGGGTGCCAGCGGCATTCTGCCTCTGTTTAGGAAGAAAGCCGTTCAAATCATTGAACATGCTGGAGCTCTAATTTCTGCTTCCTTCAAGCTCGCAGCTCATCTGAAGAGGGAGGAGGAGGGGCTTCGATAATGGGAGGAGAGGCAGATGTAGCAGAGGCTTGGTCTAATCCAGTTCCGAGCCCAGTCTATTCCCACCCACCAACATGCCTACCAAGAGGCGTCCCTCTGGTACAAGTTGCCCAACAGCTCCCTAGATCAGTGATCTTCAACCTTTTTCATCTCACGCCACACAGAAACTAATTACTAAAATTTTGTGGCAGACACAAAAATATATATTTTTTGACCAATCAGACCGAAAAATAGGTATAACTTTGATTGATTTATAAAAATAACAATAATAGTAATTACCTAAACTTTTTGCCCCACAGTGACCTTTTTTTAAAAAATCAGGTGCCTATACTTGTATAAAGGATTTCTGGTACCAAGAATTAACCAATCAGATGCAACTTTATTATGTAATGTGACCAATAAGATACAACCCAATTATATGACCTATACATTTATGGTTCAAGATAGGGCATTCATGTCTGTTGTGGCTCTTTTGTGTTGGCTGTTGTCACTTTTTAAATTTGACAGTCTCGGGGAAAAGAGGCCAGTGCCCCTGATTAAATAATCAGGTACTGCGTGTTTTAAAAATTCTTGCTGCACACCGGTTGAAAACTATTGCCCTCCATGGAGCTCATCTTTCAGCCAGAGCCAAGTTTCCTGGGGTTCTCACCAGCTGGTCCTAGTAATGCTCTCTGGAGCCACACAAAGACATGAAATACCTCTTGTACAAAATAATCCTTCACCTATCTGATGAGTCAAGTAATAATAACAGTGAACACTTACAAATAATGTTCACTATTACCTATTAACACTATTAACTGTGTTCTAGACACTAGTTAAAGTGCATTGACCTTATTAACTCGTTTAACTTTCACAACCCTAAGTGCTGTTATCACTGACCCCATAGAAAAGTGAGGTGTACAGAGGTTAAGAAACTTACCCTGCTCTCATGGTTAGTATATACCTAGGCTAGGATTTCCTGTTCACTGAATCATTGTTATATAAACTTTTCTTCACTATTATTTGCTCCCCCTTCAGGTACTTCTCATAGGAGTCTCCATCCCTTTCACTCTTTGTCTGATTCACATTCTAGGTGGTCAATGCTGCTTTTAAACAGTCTCTGTTGAAGATTGAGTTCACTGAGATGCAGGCCTGAGGCAGAGTTAGAGCAAGAGGATGTTTATTAACGAGCGGCCTGGCCAGCACCTGGGGAGGGCGAACAGGGTGGGGTGAGTGGCGCAAAGCAGACCTAAGGCACTTCCACAATTTTTGTAGCCTATTGCAATATTTACCATAAAACACTCATAGGTCACTCTGAAATGTAAAATGTTTTCCATTGACTGGATTTAAGATTGGTTGAGATTTTTGCATACATTAAATTAACCACTTGCCTTATTTTTGCCACACATTTTAGCTAAGCAAGTTCATCTAGGACCCAGTTTATGAATGATGGTAATGGAAGCCTTTTTACTGATTCTGACTAATTACACAAAAATGCCCGAGTCTGCTTACTTCATCAAAGATATGATTTCTCTTTAAAAGTAAAAGATACATTGTTCTTATAAGTGATAAGAAAAAGTCTAGAGTCCCTCAAAAATTATTAGGCCCCTTATTTGTGGGCAGATTTGTTCATTTGTTTGTTAGTTTAATAATGCTACTACTGGTTTATCAACTAAGTTGTTCTTATGAGCTTCACAGTATGTTAGCAAATTTGCAAAGTAAGAGATAATTAGTCCCTAGGAAAAAAAGGAATAGACTGCCACAGCCTTTGCAAATCTGTTCATTGTCAGATGTCTACTACAGTGGCTGTTCCAAATGCCACTAAAGTTAAACTTTGAATTCCTACCTTATTCATACAGGCTGTCTTTTTAAAGATTTTATTTATTTATTTTTAGAGAGAGGGGAGGGAACGAGAGAGAGAAGGGAGAGAATCATCATCAATGTGCAAGAGAAACATCCTGGCCCTCAACCCAGGCATGTGCCTTGACCGGGAGTTGAACCAGCAACCTTGCAGTTTGTGGGACAACACTCAACCCACTGAGCCACACCAGCCAAGGCTATTCTTACAGTCTGTTTATCAACTGTTCATATTTCAAAGCTCCTTACATTTGTGTTTTTGTTTTTATTACATTTTCAATTTCAGCCATCACAATTTATGACCTTAGCTAGAGGAATCTCTGCAGTATAAATATACTGTGGAGGAATATTATTTTAATAATAACCATAAATAAAGAAATGAAAAGTTTCAAAGGGAAATTAAAAGCAGGTAAGTAAAATAAATAACAAGGAAAAGAATGTGATGAGGAATATTCATCCACCTGCTAAATTAATATACTTGCATTCAATGGGAACTCCAAAATAGCATTGTTCTTCCACATTAAGTTCGCTGAGAAAATATTTTAAATGGTAATTCCCATTTTCATGTTGAATTACTTCTACAAAGTAAGCCAGTCACATTCTTCGGATGCCAGACTCTTAGCTACGTTTTGTTTTGTTTTGTTTTGTTTTGTTTTGTTTTGTTTTGTTTTGTTTTTTAGCAGGCCAAAGTGCCTCTCTCTCATACCCAGCAAAATCCAGATTACCTCCTAGGACACCAGACATAAGTTCTTGCTCTTTAGCGTAGTTCAACTCCGTCTCTTTCAGTAAATTAACTCGGTTCCTTTGTTAATTTTGCACAAATGTTCTTCATGGGAACAGCTCCTTCTTTGTCACACTAAGAAAAGTGCGAAAGAACTTGGCTACTGGTTATATCCATTACCATTATTTATATTTTAACACCCTTTATCTGATGAGTTTGATAGAAGTCAAAGGAGAATGAAAAGCTCATCAAATAAGCTATTCTGTATGAGCAACTTTCCCAAGGATGAACCCAAGATTTCCTATAAGAATTAAGTAGCATGCTTTGTTCACTTTGCCACAAGTTCTTACCTCGCCTGTGATGTAAAGTCAGAGAGAGACATCCAAGGAGAAGGGTCAGCTGGAGGCGCTGAACCAAGTTCATAGCTGCAAAGGGAAACTGACTAATCTTAGAAATTTGCTTTTCCTTCCTTGTGCTCAATTTGATCCAACTGGAGGAAATTGACTGGTATTTCATGATTTTCCTTTACAATAAGCTGGGAGCAATCTGCAGAGGAAACTAGTCAGGTCAGAAAGGAAACTGCTGAGCACCTTCGTCAGTTTCCTGTTGCATCCAACTGATAGCACAAAGGAGAGGATGTGATGTCATAGGCGCTGGCCTTAGGTTCTTAGATTCTGCTGATAAAAGCTGCTACCCTCCATTCAGAGGCTCGTGATTCAGTTTTCTACCGACCTAATCTAGATTCAGACTAGATTCAGAAGATTGCTCCTTAACTACCTACTTTCAAATGCTTATGCTCTGTAAAATATAGAGAGCCAACAATTAAAATATTTCCTTTAAAAACAGCCCCCTTATGACCTGCCTGAGCCTCAGAAATTCACAAGACCTGTATCCGGAGCAATTAGCTCTTTCAGAATACAGTCAGCTCACTGCAAGACATTTCCATGACAGGGTGAGGGGAATGTCTCCTGATTTAGTTGGAGGTGGGAGTGTGCTGAAGACATTTCACTAGAAACTGTTTCCCAATAGGGTATGCAACTGCCCTATTCAAAAATTCCAAAGATTTCCCCTGGATTACAGAATAAAATTCTAGTTCATTGGCAAATAATTTGAAAGCCTTGACCAACATAGTCCCCACATACCTTTGCAGAACTTGTCTCAAACCACCCCACTTACAGTTGAAAGCAAACAAAAAAACCAGTCTGCACATGGCATCCCAAGTTTCAGAACTTAGGCTTAGGTCAGGCTGCCATCCCAAATGACCTCACAGTTTCTATTCTCCTCTCCAAATCTTGTCCATCATTTAAGTCCAGTTCAAGTTGCTCTTTCTCCATCAGGTCTTCAGTAACTACTCCAGGTACAAAGAAATTCCACAAACCTTACCGTATGGGTCATATTTTGTGCTGTTTTGTTGTAAAGTACTGTTTCTTACTTCCTGCACTCCTATTTAAGCCTTTATGCTTTTTTAATAATTTGAGGAGAAAGGTGATATATTTTGCTTCTTTATCTGCCTGCATCTCACCCAGAATAGTGTCTTCAATTCAGCAATATATATTTTAGATTAGCATATTGAAAGTTCACGGTATTAAACAGAAAGAGATACAACCATGTATAACCACAAGTGGAATGGAATAATCTAGCACTACAGTAAGATAATTGTGGGTTCGGGGATCTAAATAGCTTAAGTTCTTACAAATTCTCAGGTTTATTGTTTAATAAGAAATACCCTGATGATTTTAACCCATCAGCCAACCTATTAAACAAACAGAAGCAAATAAAAACTTTTCTGATTTTGGGTGATAATGATGTAGGTTCATTCTTTACAACAAATGTTTCACTCTGGTGCAGGATGCTGATGGTGGGGGAGACTGTGTGTGAGTGAGGGCAGGGTGTATGTGGAAAATCTCTGTACCTTCTGCTCAGTTTCGCTGTAAACCTAAAACTGCTCTAAAAAAATAAAGTCCATTTTTTTACAAACTTCTGTATTGAACCCATTTATGTACCATACCAGATCACTCAGCAGTAACTGGTCCCCACTCCCAAACCTCAGCCACTCAACATGCCTCCACCATAATGCAATAGAAAAAGGGGTCCCTGTGTACAGGGTCACCTAAGAAGGAGGAACTGCTGTCTATGCACATTTTCTGGGATGAACCCTGGAGGCTCTGCCTTCACCAGAGGCTGCCTGGACTAGTTGGAAATCACAGAAGGGTAAAAGGAATTAATGTCCCCAGGGGGTAGACTTTAACCAGTAAGAGACAGGGAGAAGCCAACAAAGAAATTGTCTTTCATCCTATCAATGGACTGCTCTGGTTTCTCAAGGCCTCTCTGGACACCAAGCAATCTGCTGTGTTTTGTATTCACTTCCTTTCCTTGACTCACTCCCGTTTTCTCTTTACTCTCACTTCCTTGAGACTGCATCCCTCTCTAAAATGATGGATATGTAAGCTCTTATTTCAGATTCTATTTTCTAGGGAATCTGAACATCTGTCAAATGCCAAACCCTGTGCTTAGTGTTAGGGAAAAGACATGGTAATCTATAGTTACAAATGCTCTTTTTATATTTTGTTTTCTTTCATAGGTGATACATTCACATGGTTCAAAAAAGTAAAGGCAGGAAAAGGTAAACAGTGAAAACCTCCCTCCCATGCACGTGCTCCTTTTACTTCAAGTCTTCTGCATCTTGCTCTCCCCCCAAGAATGTATCTTGGCAATTGTTTCAATTGGTGCATTAAACACTTCCACAACATTTTTGGCTGTGTAGTATTCCAACATGCGATGTACCATGATTTACTTATTCATTCTCCTGTTGTCGAAACTTTGTAGTTTCACTCTTACTCTATTACAACTAATACAGAAAAAAATAACATATGTAAGTTGTTTTGTATACATACATGCATATTTATAGGCTAAATTTCTATAAATAATATTTGCAGGTCAAAGAGTACTTGCATCTGTTGTATAAGAATATGTTATTGCATATCCTCAACAACTTAGTATATTAATAAAGTGTTTGCTTTTTGTGTTTTGGTTAGTAAAAAAATGGTATCTCAGCATATATTTAAATTGTACTCCTCATATTATGAGTGAGGTGAAATATAATTTCAGAAGTTCAAGAGCCATTTGTTTTTCCTTTTCTGTGAATTGCTTGTTTTTGAAGAAATCTTCACCAACAAAGCAACCTTTGGAGCATCTATTCTTAAAACTGTGTGCACCATAACTCAAAACAAATTAAACTGAGGACTTTAACACAACTCTCACTATTACTGCTTGAGATATTGCAATTTATATTACCTCCAAGTTGCAAAGTCTGTTCCCCACACTCGTGAGTTCATAGTCTAGCAATAAATCAAGGTGGTAGGAAGAAGGGAGTAAATCAGGCTAAAAAATATTCAGCTGTCCTCATTTTAATGCCCCAAGGGTCAGAACACACTTGGCTGATGTTGGTACCCAAAGGCTCCATCTGGTTGCTGGGGGGGCTGCAGCTGGCATCTCCAAGACGTATGGGGCCTAAGAGGGAGATGAAGTGCCCTGGTTCTAAAAGAACTCTCCAAGGGCGAAGACTGACTCCAGCCAGAAGTGGACGGGACTAGAACAGGCAGGGACTGAGATATTACAAGCACTGGGGTAGAGCTAGCTAGTAGACACGATTATGGGAGTAGAAAGAGAATAGGATAGAAGTGAGGTCTAGAGAGGTCTGATCCTGAGATGAATTTTGAACAGGGCCTCGAAGGATAAGGTGGGACAACCAGACAGACAAGCACGGCCCTTTTACTCAAAGAGTATATAAGGAGCAAATGCATGGAGGTCTGAGATCTTTTTTCTGTGAATGACGACTGATTGAGGGTGCCCAGAGGACAGGAAAGGCTCATGTGTGTGACTGTGTGTGCGTGTACACAAGTAAGGGGTATGGAAGATAGGCAGAATGAGAGATGAGGTCACCCTTTAATTAAAAGCTTTTCTTCCTTAGGGTTCTTTTCAATTGAGCTCAAATTTTCTCATAAATTTTATTTGGCACAAATAAAAAGCCCTAGTATAAACATAGCTTGAGATGATGTATAAACAACCTATTTTAGGGTCAGAGAGAGTTGACTCCTACCAGTCACAAGGCCTCGTCTTCCTCTCAAATCAAAAATAAATCCCAGGGCATAAAGGTTAATGGGTATATTTGTAAGGACAGGGCAGCATAGCACCAAGGATGAAATAAAGCAAGAACTTATTTTAAAAAATAAAGAAATGTATGCTCCTTTTATATCTATGGTTATTAGAACTTTTGGGATAACAAACAATAAAGGGTAGATGCAAATACAGAACAGTGGAGTGAAATTAGCTCCATGACAGAACTCTAATGATACCCACTTCCTAAACACCCAATAGATTTTCCTAATGAATGCTAGAGCTGTAACCATTTAAAAATCTGCTTGGCTTTAACAAGAAAAAAAAAATACATGACAATTATTTTTTCAAAGAGACATTGCCAAGTTTATCCATGCCAAAACACTGAGCAAAATGTTAATGAGAAATGAACCACAGAAAAGAAATGATAATCAGAGTAGAAGCTTACAAAAGCTCTGTCATCTGCAGACACATTGGCACCCGCTATTCTTCTTTCAGCTCCTCCTCATACTGTTCTCCTCTAATCCTTGATGTTTATATTATCCATCTCTTTAAAACCCAACAACTTTCAGGCTGCAGGGATTAAAAACAAAAGAGCTCAGTTCCCAAATCTTTACATATAAGGTAAAAGGAGTCACAGAGGTTCCAGTGACCTCACCGGTACCCTAGAGCATCATTCTGCCTTGCCCTGAGAATCTAGGCAATGGCCATGTCCAGTCCAGTCTTCTTTTATAATGGCTTCTGTCTACATCTTATTTCCTTAAGGACCCAGGACAAATCAGGCCAAGAGCTTCCCACTGGAGTAGTAGAGAAAGTAAGGAATGGATGCACTGAAGGTAGGGTTCCAAGAATGAGTTGAGAAGTGATTACATGGGGCAGTCTGGGATAGGCAGGATGATGTTCTGTACTCAGTCCATGGCAGACACCTCAAGTTGCCTGCCCAAATGCCATTTCCCTTCTTGCCCGCTAACACGCCTCAACTTTATTCAGGGGGAAAAAACAAAAAAAAGAAGCCCAGTTCACAGGATGAGAGATAACTGGTCTAAGCCAATCATGTTAATCTATTCTCCTTGGCCAGTGACTAGTCTAAACAGGTGAACTTGACTTGAACAGAGCAATGTGAGAAGTCAGTTGAAGACTCGTAGGAAAGTTTTTATTCCCTGATAAAAGAAAAGAAACTGAGGAGAAAACCTTTTGCCTCCCTTCTCTTGCTTCCAGCAAATGTCTTTATGGGAGGGATATTCCCTAGGAAAGTTGCAGCCATTTGAAGGTCATAGGAGGAGAGGTTGCTGACTCACTGAGGAGGCAAGGTGGAATCTGCCTCCTCATTACCACACCAGCCTTGACATAGGCCTCTTATTAAGTAAGCAACACACATCCTTTGGGTCTTGGGTTGTCTGTTTCTTGTAGTTGATAAAACCTATCCATGATAGAAACCCAACTAGTAACCAAAGAAGTAATGTTGGTGTGAAGTCCAAAGGGTAAGGAAGAAGAGTCAGTGGGAGAAGGGGGCCAGGAGCATGTCAGAATAATGTTTGGAAAACTGTTGGGGATATGATCAGGATTGGAAGTGTGCCCCAGGAGTTCCTGGGGGCCTCCCTCAATGTGCTTCTGGCTGTGTTAAACAGGGGTGGGACTGGCAGTGTAAAGAATTAGTGCAGGGCTAGGCATCTCTGAAACCTACCCTTTCCTTTATTCTTCCAAATAGAACTCTTAGCCCAGATCCTTGTTGCATCATGCTTGGAATCATATGCATTTCTTGACTCTTTGGTCTCTCTACCCTCTAACCCCTCTTGGACATGTAGCCAAATTACCTATCTATCATGTAACTTCCACATTTTGAAACCTTCAGTGGCACCTCATTATAAAACTCTACCTTCCTTAGCCCTTTTCAGGCTATTCAACTATTGTTTCTAGTCTTATTACTTTATAGTGATAATGAATACCATTAAAAACAGTCATCAGCCCTGCTTGGGTAGCTCAGTTGGTTGGAGTGTTGTCCCATACACCAAAAGGTTGCAGGTTTCATCTCTGGCCAGGACACATACCTGGATTGTAAGTTCAATCCCTGGTCATGGTGCCTACAGGAGGCAGCTGATCCATGTTTCTCTCTCACATAGATGTTTTTCTCCCTCTCTCTCTCTTCCTCTCTCTCTAAAATCAAAAAATATATGCTTAGGTGAGAATTTTTTTAAAAAGCCATCATAAAAAGATTAGTTGTGCTATAAATCTTAATAAATTGACAAATTTAGCAACTATGATATTTTAAATTTAAGATTCGATTTGTTAGAATTATTTTTTAAAAATCATTTTTAACTAGCTCCACCTTTATAATATCACAATATTTTTAATTGCAAAAGAAGAACATTATTTCCTCAGTAGCCAGCTTCCTTGTTCATAGCATTATCATTTCACACTCTGACCATTGCAATAAATCAAGTTGCTATTTTTGCATCTTTTGCATGTTCTTGATTCCATGACTTTGCTCTTGTCATTCTCTCTACCTAGGATCCTCTTTTTCCCTTAACTGAATCTTAAACATTCATCAAAGCTAAGCCTAAATTTCACATGTCACATAAAGCCTTTTCTGACCACTGTAATCCATGGTGTTTTCTCTTTATTTTAGTTCCTATAGCATCACTCAGTTTTCATGTTTGCCTTGTACTGTTAGTCTGCTTCAATGTGCATGTGACCAAATGTTTTTAGACCTTAGCCTTCCCTCTAGTATTAAACAGAACAAATCAAACTCCTATTGCACATAGTTCTGCTCTCCTGAGAACACTTGACTTCACTAAGTCTCTCGCCTTTTGCTCCAAACCTCTACTCACAACTCAGTTTTTGATCCTCTCTCACCATCTTGCCTCCTGCATCTGCAGTCCTCTCTTAACATTCCTTTTCCCCAAGAAAAGACATAAGCTTTTCTCCCCCATTTCTTAAAGCACCACTAACACAAGTCTGTTCCATATAGTGAACTTTTACTAAACATTTGGGAATAGTAGAGAATAATTGAGCTTAGAACACAAAGTGATTAAAAGTTCTATATGCTAATATAAGTAATTACCAATTATTGAGCACTCAGTATGTGCCAGATACCATGCCAAGCATTTAATATGCATTATTTCATTTCATATTCACAGCATCTTTACACTTACTATCATACAGCTAGTAAGTTAGGGAGTCATTATTCAAATCAAAGTCTTTCTGGCTCTACAATCTGCCATAATCATCACTATTTCTAAAATTCATGGTCCTCAAAGAATTTCTTATTGTGTGTAGTAGATTTTATTGGTCACCTGTGCAATGTTTACTCCATTTGTCATTCTTCCTTATAGAACTTTGATTCTGTTCAGTAATCCACACCTTCAAGCCCTACCTCTGAGAACTGCATCCTGATTCTTCTTAGCAATTATGTTTGGCAGTTATTGGCTTGGGCATGGGCATGTGATGCATTTTGGCCAATAAGATGTAAAAGGAAACCTAGGCTGCTTCTAGGAAAAGTTCCCTTCTCCCAAAAGAGATACACAGGAAGAAGTAGTCTTGTCCCCTGGTTACTGTCCTGTCTGAAGGTGATCCATGGAACTGCTGTGGCATCTCATAACCATGAAGGGATTACCCTGAGGACAAAGACAATACAACAAAGAGTACAAAATGAAAAGATAGAAAAAAGCGTGGTCTTTATTGTTGGCCCATCAAAATATTGAGCCTTAAACATCCCTGCCTCTGGAATAATAGTGTTACTGCTTATACCCATTTTGAGTCCAGGTTGCTGTTACTTCTGATGTAAAATATCCTAGTAGAATCTTGGCTTTTCTCTTCTGAGATTGCAGCCTGCTGCTCTTGCATGCATTCACTCTCCTGACATATGCAGCTTTCTGTGAGTCCTAGATTCCTTAAATCTACTCTCTCTGAAAGTCAAAGAACAACAAATTCTAATACTTTACTAAGGAAAATAATTAGTTTCACTGTCTCAACTTCTCCCATCTAGTTTCCAGGTTCCCTTCCCACTACTTCATTACTAAAAGGTCCACTTAATGAGTTTTCCTAAAATTTTTTTTCCAGAGATTAACCATAGACCAGGAGTCATAGTACCTGCATTTGAATCTCAGTTCCATTTCTTGCTAGCTGTGTAAACTTTGACAAGCTAATTTTTCCAAGGCTCAGCTTCATCTGTCAAAGGAGAATAATAATTGCAGGGTTGTTAGGAAGATCAGATGACTGTCATCCATACAATGCCTCTATAATAGTGTCTGGCGCTTGTAAGCATTCAAGATAAAATGCTGGTTGGAAGTAGAGGAAACTAGCTAGGGTAGGCCAAAAAGGAAATTTCCATCCTGTGCATTAGCTCATAGGATGGATATCCCAGCCCTATAACCAGGCTCAGAAAAGACAAGGACCAACTTTGGGGATCCAGATAGCAAGCAGGACACGATCTTTTCCAGTCTTTTCATTCGTTCACTCAAGATTCAAATTTCTGAGAGCAAGAATTTGATTGGCCTAGTTTGGGTCTTACCCATACCTCTCAGTCTGGCTGAAAAAGTACCTTGGTTAATAGTGTCAACAGTCTGTCTCCAATAGTGCCCCAGAGTAAACTTGGAGTGCTCTTACCAGAAGAAGGGGTAAAGTGAAAAACAAACAGCCTAACTACATTGGTTAGTCTATATTTGTTACATGATGTTTACAGGGCAAGGATTTAGTCTTATCCAAATAATTCAACCGTTATCAATGTTCAAGGTTTGTTGACTTTTCTTATGTAACTTGTGGTACTGATCATTTGTATTTTTAAGGCTCTATCCAAAAGAAAACATTAATGCTCGGGAAGTCTGTCAATGATAATTATAAAGGGATATAACGATGTTATTTTTGAAGGGAAGGTGAGGTTGTTAGCCAAAAAATATTAATATTAAAAAATAACAGTAGAGGAAAGCATAGACAATTGGGAATATTATTGCCAACCTGTCTTCATCCTTTTCTGAATTTTGCATAGATTTCAGCCTTACGGAATGAAGTAAAAGAAGAATAGGGAAAACAACTCAATCATCTCAATGGCCTAATTGGGTCTTTTTGTTTAATTTTTAGAGAGAGGTTGATTTTTTTCTTGCTGTTGACATCAATCATGATCAAAAAGGAGATTTCATTTTGCATCTATAGGCAGAAACCTTAGAGAAAACATTAACTTAAAGGTTTATTACTTCTTTCATTTTCAACCACCAATTTGTGCACATTTTTTCTTATAAACAGGCTTTTCCTTCAAATCCATTCCTACCATCAAAGACAGCCTGGATACCAGTCACCTTGTGGTTGAACTGCCACAACTAGATTCTCAATAGCTTATTCTTGCTCCATTCTTTTCTATGAAATCACAGCACAAGTCAATTTCCTCAAGCCCTATTTGGTCTCATGCTTTTCAAATCATACTCGAACTCCTGGTCCAGGTGTTGAGAGCTGTTTGGCTGAGACATCTGTTGCCCTTTGTTCATCAGCATTGATTCTGCTGATCTGATGGGTGGGGCAGCTGCCCCGCTTCTTCCCCACTGCTCCATTGTGCACCCCCATTGCCTGAGGCTGCACGGGAAACACTGGAAAACAAACAGGAAGGGAAGCCAGAGTCTTGCGAAAGCTTGTTTAAGGAAAGAATAGAGAGTCACGAGAGAGAGAGGCCTGGGACCAAGTTTCAGGGAACTTCAGCATTAAATGGCCAAGTGGCAGAAAATGAGCCTGGAAGGAAACAGAGAGATAGATGTCAGGGAGGAAACTAAAGGAAAACAGAGCTTCTAAACATAAAAAGAGGTCATAAAGTGTGGTATGTACACACAATGGAATATTAGTCAGCCTTAAAAAGGAAGGGAATTCTAACATATATTACAGCATGGATGAACGTCAAGGACGTAACGTTAAATGAAATAAGCCAGTGGCAAAAGGACAAACACTATGATTCCGCTTTTGTGAAGTACCTACCATAGCTGAACTCTCAAACACAGAAAGTAAAATGGTGCTGCCGGGGGCTGAGGGGAGGAGGGAAGAGGGAGTTATGGTTTACTAGGTAGAGAGTTCTCCTTTCGCAAGGTAAAAAGGATGCTGTGGTTGGAGAGTGGTGATGGTAGCACAACAATATGAAGGTGCTTAATGCCACTAAGCTGGACACTTAAAGATGTTTAACAAGGTAAATTTTGTGTTACGTACATTTTACCACATTTTTTTTAAACAAGAAAGAGAGGTAAACAGAGTCAGATGTTACTCAAAGATCAGGTATAAGGAGAACTGAAAGATCCCCTGTGTTTTAGTGTCAGGAAAACTACCCCTGACAAATGCGAGGGATATCCTGCCTACATTCTGGATGACTTCAATATCCACGTGTAAACATAAGGTTCTGCCTCATAACTGACACTCAGTAAGTGAGTCAGGATAGACTCAGACTCTCTCTGGTTCCATGGCTCACCTCTTCTTCCTCTCCCTGACCTCACTGAATATATTTCCTTCTCCCTGGTACACTCTCTGGCTCCCACACGTATCTCACCATTTTCTGCATAACGCTTAATAGGAGTTAAATGCCCTGTCAACCAGTATCTCTCTCCGCTTCCAAACAGTGGCTGAACACTCTGCTTCTCCAAAGCTTTTTCCTAGATTAACTCCATTTGGCTCCAAAAATTCTTACCATTGCCTTCATCTTCATTACCCACTTAATAAATTTTTTTTCTTATAAAGAATGGTAAAATGCCATTTGTCATTCCTGCAACAATTATTTATTAATTTAACATTCCATAACTATTGATAGAGCCTCTACTCCATACCAGGTAGTATGATAGTTGCTAGAAATATACTCTACACCTTCAGACAGCTCATAGTCCAGTGGGGAGGATTTATCTTTTCCTGAGCCTTGGACAGAGAAGTTTTTGTCTTACAGTTAAATTTTAAAATGCAAAAGACTAAGGAAAAAATATGTCATCATGGAAAGATTTACAACAGTTTTGGGTGACAATATAGTATTACAGTTTCGGTCGGAACACTTTCTCATTGCGGATAAATTAAGTATATATAAACTCACCACACTGGCCTTATTATATGCCCACAGCATAACTTCTACAGCAGAACTTTCTCAGCTGCCCTAAACATACATTATGTCCCAGTAAAACAGATTTACTTTATTTTCCCATAAGACACACCATCAATTAAATGACATTTTAGAGAAAAAAAGGATACAACCATAGTATATTCAGATAGTGGTTATGAGACACATACCAATTATATCAATTTGGAAATAGTAAAATGGAAGGGGGCCCTGGCTGGTGTAGCTCGGTTGGTTGGAGCATCATCCAGCTGGAAAGGTTGCCAGTTCGATTCCTGGTCAGGGCATATGCCTAGGTTGGGGTTGGCTCCCCAGTCAGGGCTCATATGATGTTTCTCTTTCATATCGATGTTTCTCTCCCTCTCTCTCCCCCTCCCTTCCACTGTCTCTTAAAAAAAAAAATCTAAAAACGTGTTGTCACAAAGATTTAAAGAATGGAAGGGGGAAGTAGAGGGATGAAGTGTGCATCTTAAGTTTAAAGTTAAGCATTACTTGTTGCTTTCAGAAAATGCTTTGCATTTCTTGGGCTCCAGACATCTGCTTATACTTTTCCTCCTGTTTGGAACATCTCTCTTCTCCCTATCCTTACCTACAACCTATCCAGTTTTTAAGGATTCCTTCCTTCCTCTCATGTAACCTGCCCTGATCCTACCAATTAAATGTGATTTTTTGTTTTTTCATTGGTTCATTCAACAAATACATATTAAAAGCTTGCTACATGCCAGGCATTGCTCTGGTCACCAAGGATTACATGGCAAACAAGACAGGCAGACACAGTCCTGTCTTCACGGAGCTTATATTTTACATGGGGAGACATAAAAATCGAGTGCATTAACAAATAAATTAAACAATCGTGAACTGTAATGAGTGCTATGAAGAAAGACAACAGCAACAAATAAAGAGCTGAGACAGAGAATTATAGTGGTGAGTGTCCACAAAGGGTGGTCAGGGAAGGCCCCTACAGGTAAAGGAAGGAGGTAAAAACATACACTGAGAACTGAAAGGAGAAGGGAGCTATGCACGCAGAGTGGAAAGATCATTCTCCACCCAGGGAACAGTATATGCCAAAGCCATGAGGTGAAGCTGAGTCTGCTATATTTGAAAAACAGACCCTTCCTCCCTTTGAACCTCCAGAGTATTTTATATCTTTTTTAGGGGTTTACACTAGTTTTCCTTCATCACAGCACTTATTTTTATTTTCTAATTCTTGTTTCCATGCCTTATAAGTAGTAAATTCTTGAGGGCAAGAACTAAGTCTGATTTATTTGTTTTCCATTACATAGCCTAGGACAGTGTCCTGCACAAATAAGATACTCAGTAAGTACACTTTGGATTCCATAAGACTACAGATTTGAGCCATGTTTACTTAATACCTTACATAATCCTTTAATTGAGTCACATTTTAGTTGAGTTCTTTTGGTTTTTATCCAATGGTTGTTAAAATAGCCATATTAAATTCACTATAATATTTGCTGTAAAATGTTATTAAAAACATCACTCAATATATTATTTAATGTATCCTTTATGAGTTCCTTTTGGGATTCAGTTCTTGCAAAAATTTTACATCTGAACTAGTTTGCTTCTTCCCTTCTAAGCTCAAAATTTACATAATGGATTATGTTTCGCCTTACTGTTTTGGGAGCTAGAACACTAAAACTCAATTTGACTATTTAATCTGAACAATTAAAGCAACATGTTTATTTATATGTTTATAATGTTTGTGGGGTGTTTTTCTGAAATTCTGACTTTTCTCTTGATAATGATTAATATCAATTTGCTGGGCAATGTGTCAAGTGCTCTACATTTCTCACTTAAGCTTTACAACAATCCTGAATTTTACAGTGTGTGGGGGGGCGGGGGGAAGGTGGGTGCGGCGGGTGGGAGGGTAGAACCTGAGGCTTCGAATAGGGTCAAACAGATAGTAAATATTGAAGCCCGGATTGAACAGGCAGTCTGATTTTCCCACTATGCTGTATTTTAATATTTTATCATGTGGAGTGTTGTAAGCCTCAAAGTAATTTCAGGAAAGAGAAGGAGAAAAATATATTCCTATGCTTACATGTGCATACGTATACTTAGATAAAATTATTTGAATTGAATTAAAAAATAAAATATAGCAGATGTTGATAACTTATTTCACACTCCATTATATTTGGTGGTTGCAATGAAATATAAGAAAAGGATGCTAACCCTTTTAAATATTTGACAGCAATGAGAGGGACCTAAATGATGGAGCATTTATTACAGTTTAAATATATAACAAAATTTAAGAAGAAGTTTTATTTTTAATTTTCATCAAAATGTGCGTTTGAATGAAGAATCCCTTAAACTTTCAAGTTCAAAATGTAGCCCAACATGCTGCAGTAAATTTCAAAGAGAGCATTCTCAGCTGCATTGCAGTAAAATTCCTTAGATATTTGCCATGTTTTAATATAGAACTGGTTCCCAATAGGGAATTGGATCATGGGTTTCTGACTGTTTCAGACACTCAAGTTAAATTCATCAGGAGGATTTCGTATTGTTTAACACTTAAATAACTGCATCTTCTGTCAGCCAAGATTGCTTTTGCATTTTTATAGAAATAATTTATAGAGAGAAGGGAATTATTAGATAGTGTTTATTCCCAAGGCAAATGTTATCCTTTAGGGCAGTGTTCAAAGCTGTCATTTTTTCACTCATGACAAGGGTTTATAAGAACACTAGTAAGAAAACAGGGCTATTAATGTATTGAGAACTGAAAAAAATTGCCAGCAAAATATATTTCCCTTCACCAACACTACAGAGCCGAGAAAGCTAAGAAGAACCTGTTTCGGGAACAAACAAAGCCACAGAAGGAAATCCTCCCAGAGTATTCGAACTCATTTTGTGAGAGCAGTAGCTTTTTATTTTCAGGAAGAACAGCTGTTTCCCCAGAAAAAAAAAAGAGAAAGAAAGAAAGAAAGAAAAAAACCCTGCAGAGACACCTTGCCAAGCCAACATACAATTGGAAAATGGCAAAAATAGATAACTGAAGAATAATTCGGGAGGAAGGTAAAATATCTGCACACCTACAGAGTAGTATATTTAGCTTATCTGTTCCTAAGAATACCTGATAATATTAGTGGGGGCTTGGGGAGGAGGAAAGAACTGTTTGCAACTGAGAAAATTTACTTCTCTTTTGTTTTGGAACGGATTCATAGAAAAAGCATGAACTAATTGCAGTGTATTATCAAAGCAGTCAGGCTTCAAATGAACACATTTTAGTGTGGCCAAGGGCAATGGGAAAAAATATGCTTTCTAAAGATAAGAAAATGATGGCATCAGATAGTTGCAAAAAAGCCCAAAAGACACAAGGAACCAAAAGATGTGCATGAGTCAGCATCACCGGGGACTGCACAATTCAGGCACATGCTTGTCCAAAGATTTGCCATGCAGGAACTGCAAGATGGTTCTGCCCATTGTCAAACTTGATGTTGTTAGTGGGATGGGACTGAGGGGAATAAACGATCGGTTTTGTCTAAATATTTCTCCTGCAGCATACTTTCAACAAGTCGCTGGGTATTATAGTTTGCCAACTGGACTTGGTGAGTCTTTCAAAACCTCATTCATTATTTTATCAGTCAACTGACATTTACTGGGTGCCCACTAACTGCCAGACACTGTGCCAGACTGGGAGGATACAGGAGTGAGTAAAAGAAGAAATTCTGAGGGGCAGATGGTGTGATCAGGTCTCAGAAAATCTGTCTCATACTGCTCAAACCCGCAAGAGCTTGTTTGACAGGAAAAAGATTCATTCCTTTGTAATGGAAATTTTTAAGGACCTAAATTGTGAACTGGGATTCCATTCTTGATAAGCACTTACTGTGGATAGAGCCTGCATCACAGATCAGAAGAATCTTTGGGAATACAGATTTAGAGCAAAGGGAGCAGATTTCTTTGTGACATGGGGTCATCTCCAAAGATACTTTTATGCATTTTTCTTTTAATCCTCCCTCCCACAAATATCTGATATTCACCCTTCAGCTAAGAGTTATGCTTACTCTGCTTATACTTATTTTCTTACCTGCATCTCTGATTCCTTCACATTTGTGCAGAAACTAAGAGTACCGTCTTTGGCGTTAAGGAGACCTGGGTTTGAAGTTTGACTCAGCCACTAGCTGTGTGACATTGGACACGTTGGTTGTCCTTTCTGAGTTTCAAATTCCTCATCCATAAAATAAGGGCAATAATAGTACCTGTCTTACAGGAGTATTATGAAAATCAAATGAGATAAATATGTAAAACCGCTAGCCCCCTAAGTTACAGCTAACTCAACTATTATTCTGAAAGAACCTGCTCTCATAGTCAAGTGGCATATAATCTTCTTGACTTGGGCGGGTCTTATTTTTTCCAATATTTTGTTCCATTTTAATATATAATTCATATTCTAAAAATAATGTAATAGTATTATGAAAAATTTAGAGATTACAAGGAAAGATGCAATAACTCAATTTTGCCCTCCTAACCGAACCATTAAAAATTAAAATTACTTCTGATATTATATTTACAGATATCTATTTATATTGGATTTAGCTGAAATTGAAAGAAAAAGTGCTTCAAAGCTGCATGCTGTGCTCTCTCGTTAGATGTGGAAGTCAGGTTGCCTGCGTGCACCATGACTCCGACTTACAGCAGCGAGCAGGTAAAGAGCTGAAGAAACACCTTTCTATCACTTTACCCTGAAAATACATGAGAAAATGAGGTGGTTTTGCTGTTGTTTGTTTGTTTTGAGAAGAAGACAATTTGGAAAGGCTGGAATTTTCCAAAAGCTTACATTTGCCCCAACATTTCCTGTCTGAAGGCTTCTAATTATATTGCTAGGCAAAAGAAGTCACACATGAGCCTTTTGCTTTTAAATTATCAAGTTAAATTATGGCTTAGAATAATAGAATAATATGGAACCAGTGCCTTTGCCAAATGACATATTCTGCTCTGGATTTACTGATATTTCATCTGTTATATTGAATCAGAACATGGGGGAATTTGCAAGTATGCCATCCTCTTCAGGAAAAAAAGCAAGCCAGTCATTTTCTATGTTTATCTGTCAAATACGTGTTGAAAAAATTTTTAAGAATTTTATTTTATGAGCGTCTTTTGGAAACCTCAAAGGCCCTGAATTCCTTGAAATGATAGAGAGCTACTTCTTCAAGTAAAAACTCCTATTGTAAATGAAATTTTGGAACTGTAGTGCACATGCAGTGTTTAGCAACACATCTGGTTTTTCCGCTTTGATGAGGAAAGACAGCCATGACTCACGGCTTTCTACATCACCTTGCATAGGCAGCAAAACCCTTGCCAATAGTCTTGAACTTTTGCCTATTGCTGCAGAAGTCATCAATTTCTCTAGACTCAGGGCTTTGACTCATTTAGGTTTAAAGACATTTTTTCAAGAAATGGTAGGAGAATATGGAATTATTCATTAGATTTCACTCCTAAAATTATTTCACAAGCAAAAAGTCATTTGTATTTTGATTTATTTGATCATATGAAAAAGGTAAGACTTTTTTTCAGCCTAAGATCCAGAGAATGCCATTTTGGAAGCACGCGCGCGCACGCACACACGCACGCGCACACACACACACACACACACACACACACACACACACACACCCCAACGCGCTCCCCCCACCCCCCGCCCGCCGCGCCCCCCCACCCACCCCGCCGTTACCAGGTTGGCCAAGCTGCCACTGTGAGAAAAAGAGACTGGACACAGACAAATATGAACATCCTTTCCCATGCTGGAGAAGATATGTCAGATTCTATTCAAGAGTGATAAAATTTGTCAGCTTCTAACATGGCAGAAATCTACAGATACCTGGAAACACTGCAGACCTTCTCCAAAGGTTAGTTATACTCATTTCACTTTAAAATCGAAATGTGGATTTTAACCATTTTCTTGCTGATGTATATAGCATTGATGATGCAGACTTTGCAGAAATGACCAAATTATTTGATCTGAGGACAGAGGAAATGATGCAACTGTTATCAGCTTGAAGAGTCTTAAAGAAATCCAGTGTGTCTTGACATTAGCCTATGCATTTGCTACAAACTACTTTGTTAATTAGGGCTTCTTTCACTTGTTGCTCTCAAAATTAAAAGTCAAAATTGATAGAGTAGCACAAATGACATTGTGATATCAAGACTATTCCACAATTTCATCTCTTCAAGTCAAACAATGGCAGCCTTCTCATTTAAATTTGCTTTTGGGAAGAATTTTAATTTCATTCTTCTTTATTTGTACACTTTGGATTTATTTCAAAGTACCCCATTTATGTAAACAAACAGGAATGAAAGAAGGAAAATTTTTGTTTTTTCTGTGTGAAGGGAATCAATTTCTAATGCAATAAAACAAAGTGTGTGCCCAAAATTGAGGGACTATTTATGTGTATTTTTTTAAAGAGAATGATCCTTTTCTTCCAATCAGATTTTAAAAAGGTGAATGACTACCTCCTATCAAAAAAAAAAAAGACAAAAACAAAAACAGTTAAAAACCCTGAATCTAATACAGCCACCTTATTTTACAGTGAATTAGTGGAGACTCTAGAACATGAAATAATTACCCAAGGTCAAGTGTTAGAACTGGAATTTCAGCCCAGCACTCTTGTGTCTAAGGCCACTATACTATGTTGTCATTACATGTCCTCAGTGGGACATCCCACAGTTACATAAGAAAGTTCTTTGGAACCAAAATAAAACAAAACCAATCAACCAATCAAAAAAATTATACACCTGAATATTGTACACCTGAAACTAATATAACTAAATATGCTATGTATACCAACTATACTTTTTTAAAAATGTGAAAATTAAAGCTTTTGTTTCAAATGTGTTACTATCAGATTTTCCAGCCTTGCCTTCCTACCTGTCCAGACCTGCTCTGATTGCCAGCTGCCTGGAAAATCTATCTGCCACTTACTGCATCTTGTTCCTGCCTGTTTTTCTTCTTTAATGACAGATGTCCCGGTTTCAAATTCACTAGCAGACTTAAGCATCTTAAATAACCAACACCAGCCTTCAGCTGGGTGTGTCTCTATTCTGTAAACCCAGAACATGGTCCCGTCCCCCCCCCCCCCCCCCGCCCCGTGTTACCTTGCCATTGTCTGAACTCTATATATAGCACTGTCTTTGGTCCATCCCGGCTTCTCTAACAAAATACAGTAGAGTGTGTGGCTTTTAAACCACATAACTGTATTTCTCACAGTTCTGATGGTTGGGAAGTTCAAGATCAAGGCACTAGCAGATTCATTGTCTAGTGAGAGCCCACTTCCTGGTTCATAGACAACCATCTTTATATTGTGTTCTCACAAGGTAGAAAGAATGAGGAAGCCCTCTGGGGTCTCTTTTATAAGGTCATTAATCCCATTCATGAGGACTCCACTCTCATGACCTAGTCACTTAACAAAGGTCCCTACCTCCTAATACTATCATATTGGGGTAGGGGGTTGGAGTTAACATATGAATATTAGGGTGTCATAAACATTCAATCTATAGAAAATAGCTTATACTAGAGTTCAGTGAGGCATGTAGTATCTTGTGGCTATATGCTGATATGGACCCTTTGCTTTAAAATGAAAAAGTTAATTTAAAGCCACTTTACTTTCAAGTACATGAAAGTCATCTATTTTTCACATTTAATTCAACAACTATCTTTTTTATAACATGAATTATTTTGAATTCAATAATTTTTCAATTGATAATCAAAACAAATAGAGTTAAAAATTTGATTCTTAGTCTATAATTCCAGTCTGCCACTTTGAAGATCGGGTGGGCCATTTGAATTAACTTTTTTTCCAGTATATGAACAACAAATAACAATATTAGCTCTCAATATCAATATCAATATCAATATCAATATGGTACTAGGAGCTGCAGAAGCATTCATTTAGGCCTTCCAATCACTCTGCAAAGTATTTGGTTGGCCATAAAGTTCATTTGTTTTTCTTCCATAAGAAGGCTCTAGTAGTACTTAGTTGTCTTTAACTCCATTTGAAACAATTTTGTTAGACTGTATTTGACAGCTGTCATATCAGTGTGCATTTTTTAAAAACGTATCCAAATTGGTGAATTTTTGTGTTGCCATTTAAATATTGAAGATGGAAGAAAATAAGGAACATTTTCAGCATATTATGCTTTATTTCAAGAAAGGTAAAAATGCAACTAAAATGCAAAAAACGATTTGTGCAGTGCGTGGAGAAGGTGCTATGACTGATCCAAGATGTGAAAAGTGGTTTGTGAAGTTTCATGCTGGAGATTTCTCGCTCGACAATGATGCTCCATGGTCAGGTAGACCAGTTGAAGTTGATAGTGATCAAATCGAGACATTAACTGAGAATAATCAACATTTGTTCTACCATGCAGGAGATAGCTTTTGGTGAACATGAAAAATGTGTCTTTTATTTTATGGAAAAAACTTAACGTACTTTTTGGCCAATCCAATAGAAAGTATTATCCCAATCTGTATAAAGCAAAAGTAGGCTTGCCACTTATTAATAATATTGATATGTTACCTGGAATAAAGATCTTTTTAAAAATTCATATCAAGCCCAATATTTAGACACAACTTCTCTTTTATTACTAAAAATGAGTGTATCAATAGTTTAAAGGTAGTTCAAGAAAAAAATGTGTGCCTACTTCTGAAGCCTCAGGGCCTCTATTGGCTCCCAGGCCAATTTCCCCTCTGAGCAAGGAGGAACCCTTCAGGATGGAGCAGCAGTGGGTGAAATCAAGACAGGTGACTTGAGAGGATAAACTACAAGAGAAGTCGTATGAGGAAGTCAACAGTACCCAGGGGAAATGATGGCAGAGGCAGCATCAGTTTTGCAGACTCAGCTTGCCTGAAAACATCACAGTCTCTGGCAATGGAGAAAAATAATGAAATAATACATATGGCAGCTGATTGATCAGGAAGACAAGCGAGAAATTCCCTCCCTGCAGCAGTTCCCAGGCATACTTTAGGGAAGACTTTCAGTTAGGCATGGAGGGCCCATGAAACACAGGTTACAAAGTGATAGGCAGCCAATAAAAAAGGTAGTCATGAAGACAGCAGGGTTAAGAATTTATGATAACCATGAATGAAGAACATAATGCTAAATTACCTGTACACTATTAAAACATATCTGAATATGAAATAAAGGCTAGAAAGAAATACACTCATAATGATGAAGGGTACTGTCTTGTTAAAAAGTCATGTGATTTCCTTAATTTCTTTTCTAAACCTTTTGTAATTTTTATAGTATGATTTTTAAAGTGTATTTACCAAAAGAATAATGGTAAAAAGAGCATCTAATTAATATTTTTATATTTTGTAAGCAAAAGTGAATGTTCTTTAAAACCCTAATAATTTTTTCTTCCATCTTTCCTCTGTCATCTTTTCAAAGTCTCTTGAAATTCCTTCTCATACCAATTCATCCTTTGCTTTGTGCTTGCTACAGCAGCACATATACTAAAACTGAATAAAACAGATCACTCTTCCTTGGGCTCATTTATGACATAATTTGAGCCTGTACTGTTTTGCTGGCTTGGGTGTTACTTGAATGAGCCATATAGATGAGCCTAAATCTGAGTTGGAAGTACATGACTTGCAAAAAAAGCTGAGATCAATTTGGAAGAAAGTAGAAGGCATGAATCAGATACAAAAGGATCAACAGTTTTTCTTAGGTGAAGAAATCAAAAACTTAGAAATCTAACGTGGGGAGTGAGATTGTTTTAGGTGAGAAAGTTGGAAACTTAATTCTAGGGAAAGAAATAGATTTTCACATCTAATAAGCTTATAATATAAACAAAAACTAAATTTATTTCTGAAGATAATTAAAAAATAAATTTGGTAAGAATTTATAGCATATTTATTGTGAAATAAAATGTTTAACCTTTCTTATAAAAGTTTAGTACTCATCTCAATCTTGCCATACACTAGACCTAAATTTCATGTGATTCTACAGTAATAACTATATTATTAATACTTTAAAAACAAGGGCCTAGGCAGTAACTAAATAACTAATTTAAAATTTTAATTTTCAAAATATTGCCAGGTAGCCAAGATTCATAAAGAATGGGATGGCCCATTCACAATTTGGCAAAGGACTAAAGGCTATTACAACGTCTCCTGATTTCTTTTTATTTATTATTATTATCTGTTTATCAAACCACTCACATAACGAGAGACACCTGCCTTTCATCTCTATACAAAATAGTTTCATGTTTTTAAAGACTAGATTACTATTAATAACTGAATTACTATTATAATAAACAATTGGTATATTAAATAAATATCAAAATTATAGTATTACTGCTAATAAACAATTGGCATCTGAAATAAATGTATCAATAGTTAGAGGAGTAGAGAAAGCCTGCTTACCTTGCAAATTCTGCCAAACACATTCCATGTGGCCAGGGATTACCACTTACGGTCCTGTACATTCTCTATAGCACTCATTGTCAGATTCCTAGTTAGTCACCAATAAGTACTTGTTGATTTGTCTTATATAAGCAGTGTAACCTGCCTTGATTTCCTATTCTCTCCACTTCTCCAAGCTAGAAGTCCTCCTCTCACCCTGGGCAGCATATTTGAACTTTTATTTTATGTCTTTAGTTCTTTCTGAGTAATGGCCAGGCCATAGTCTCCTCTGGTAGACACTAAGCCATTTGAGGACAAAGACATTGCCTCTTATCTTTCTATTCTTAACAGTGCCTGGTACATTGTAGACACCAAACACGTATTGGTTGAAGGAATACTTGAATGAAATAATAGTTAAAGAGTAAATAAAAGAGTTGGAAGACTTCTAGCTCCCAACCCTAAAACTGCTTGAGTATATAAATAAATAAATAGAGGTTTATAGTTATACTTATAAATACAAGGTATAGAAAGTAGATAAAAAAGGATCTGTACTAATGTGTTTTGTTCCCCTTACAGGAAACTCTTTACACATCATGAAGTATGTGTGTTTTATTCATAACAGTGACTACTGCCCCTTCGCATTCTGAATGTTAAGGAATACATGTGATGAAATAACAACAGTTATAAATGTCTAATTTTGTTTCTAAATGGGGCTGCTAATCATCCCGCAAAAAAGTTTATTTTTCTCCCTTCTAAATGTTGTAGTTCCTCTCCTTGAAGACAGATTATTTCTCTTGAGCATTATAAACTTAGGTCTCTGCCTCCCTAGATGCATTATCATCAAAGTATTTTTCCATGACTTTTATAGTCATGGTGTTCTGGAGTTGAAGGAAGAACACTAACATTCATTCATTGCCTGTGAAGTGCCAAATATTGTTAGGCACTTTTATATTTGGTGACTCACTGAATCCTATGAAAGGCCCTATGAGATGTGCCCATTTTACCTATGAAGAAACTAAAGCTCAAAAAGAGTAATCTTTCTCATTATCTTACAACAAATAGTGGAGCTAAGATTCAGGTCTAGATTTATTTTACTTCAAATTTTCTATTTTTTCTATTGCATCATGCTAAAGTTTTGGGGAACATTTATGCAAAATGAAAAAGGGTTGGGATATTTTATTCCATTGCTCCTAATAGTGAATAGAAGGTAATACAGAATAAAGCATGAATGTGCAGAGTGGTACCTACAACCTCAACTAATGATCTGTTTTAAATGGTTTGAATTATCCAAACATGTGAAACAGTTCCTTTTAACCAGCTATGTTACTAGAATGTTTATTATTCGAGGAAAATGATCTTTTAAACAACAAAAGTAGTCTTTGTAAAGTGTCTTTGTATTTCTATGTGCGTAAGAGGTTATACTGAAATATTTACCACTTCCGATGCCTTCCGATCAAACTAGAATTTGAGGATAGGTTATTGTTATGAATTCTGGAAAGCAATTCTAACTGTGATCTACCTAATGGCTTCGAGTTTCAGGGTGCCCAAAGAAACAGGATGTTGGGCCCAAAAGCAGCTTCTCCCTGCCGAAAGGGAAAGCACCTTTAATTGCACAGATCATCTACATATCAGGAGTATAAAAACAGGAAATATTTATATTCAGTAAATACATGAAATGAACAATATTTCCAACATTTTGGATTATTTTCAAAGGGGGCTGACATTTTTTAGTACTACAATCTGCTTAAAAAGGATGTTCTAGATTTACCAGGTCCGTATTTTATGCAGGGTCAAGCAGGTTTCAGGCGTGGCCCACTCACTATTGCCCAGTGCTGCACTCTTTTTCACTATGGAGAGAAATCTGTCAAGCAAAATATCATCTTATTTGTAGTTTTATTAACCTGTTCTTTTACCTGTGGCTAGAAACTACCTTTTGGCTAAGCAGTGTGACTTCTATATAGATATACTTACAGAAAGCCAACATTTATAACACTATTGGAAAATTCAGACCTGTACAAACAGGTCAGACGATAGTTTTGAATGCCATTAAACAGGATAGTGTTTTGGATCTCTTTTTCTCTCTCTCTCTTTCTCTCTCACACACACACACACACACACACACACATACACACACACGCATGCACGCACGTGCGCACGCTTATTTATATAAGATTAACATAATTGCATATATTTAAAGTTGATATGTTTCTACATATGTATATACTCACAAAAGCATCACCACAATAAAGAAAAAACTACATTTATCATTCCCACAAGTGTCCTCATACTTTTTTTAATCCTTCCCTCCCCCAGACCCAAGCAACCACTAATCTGCTTTTTGTCACTATAGATTAGTTTTCATTACCTATAATTTTGCAAAAAATGGGACAATACAGTGTGTGTACTCTTTTTTGACCTGGCTTCTTTGGCTCAGTATAATTACTTTGTGATTCATCTATGTTGTTGCATATAAGGGTAATTTATTTCTTTTTATTGCTGAGCAGTATCTCATGCTGGGTATGAATATATCACAATTTGTTTATTCATTTGTTAATTTGCTCCCCTTCTTGATTCACTTTGCTCTCCTTATCAGAATTACTTTCCCTGATTTCAAATTTCTGATTATATACTTAGCATTTGCCTAGGTATACTGGACACATGATCAGTTGAAGCAAACTCTCCCCCTGCTCTAAGGGTAGAGCACCTGTGGCCAATCATTCAATTGCCTTGGCAACAGTGACAGTTCATTGATTCAAGTTGGGCTCATTAGAGCTAATGTTTGTGCTACTGATGTTGTGCCCTCTTTTCTGTAAAACTTGAACCAGAAAGTATAGAGCTACAAATATTATAGCCATCTTTTGACCTAGTGGGTGGACCAGCCAAGGCTGCCAAAGACAGAACCAAGAGAAGGAGAGAAACCAGGTGTGGATGACATCTTGTGGGCTGTTGGATAAGATGTTCTTGAAGCCTGTGCTACCCCTGCTCTTAGAACTTAGGTAAACAAAAAAGCCCCATCAAAAGAAATAGCTACGATACAGGTGCTCTACATTCATTATCTCATTTAATTGTAAGGACATTGTAAGGACAACCTGGTAGGTATGTTATTATGCTTATTTTACATATGCGGAAACTCTTAGTCAAGTAACCTACCAACATTTCACAGTGACAAAGCTATAACTCACATCGAACGCAACTAATCGCAAAGCTCTGTTCCTATGCAATACTGCTGCTGGGCTAGAACCCTGACCTGCTTACCTTTGTGTATTTCTACACTTTCATTTTTATTAGTTGGCATTTAATACTATTAACCTTTGTGGCTTTCTTATTGCTGAAATAAAATTACATTTACAGGACTTAATTTTTCTCCTTCTCCTCTGCCCCCGCTTTTTAACTTTCTTCTTGTTTTTTCCCTCTTCCCCATTTTTTTATTTTTCCATTTTTCCAAAGTTAAGTACCAAATATTTCTCTAGTCTCTTCTTCACAGGTCATATCAACTCTAAAATGATCCTGGGATGATGTTGACTTGGGTAAGGCAAAGCTAGTTTACTGAAAAAACTTTCCTTTCTGAAGTAATAGCTAAAGACTAGAAAGATAACATCTAAAAATCAGTCTGATAAAATCCCCTAAAAACAAATCACTGGGCCAGGTTTCAAAGATGACAAAACCAGAAGGCCACTACTACTCTCTCCCTTCTCTCATTCTTTAAAAGGTGAAAAGACTCCAATGATCATTTTGACAAGCCCCTGGGAAAGTGGCTAACTCCACATCGTCCTTCTTAAGATGCTCAAGAGGGGGGAAAAAAACCCTCACTGCTCTAGCTCCCACTTTTCAACACTATTTTCTTGATAAGGGAGGAATCTGTGAAATCTTAAAGGTGGTTTCATGTTGTGCTTCATTTTTAGGGAAGCTCAAATAAGCTTAAAATGTATTTTACTTGAGTAGGAACCCACTTTCCCCCCCACCCCATAGACAGAGCATCAATCTAGTTAAAAGCAGTTAATATCACAGTTTAAAAAGGAAGAAGGAAAATGATTTAATCCCTTCTTAGTCTCTTACTAGAGCCTTGTGTGGAAACTTCCTGGAAGCCAGGAGACTAATACTCCTTAAGCACTCTATCAGCATCTAGAGAACAACTTTATTTTTAAATGAAATGTTTGAAAATTATGTCTTCCTTAACTGTCAAAACTGAGTTTGGTTTGTGGATTCATTTCCCTTGTAAGGACACATGACATCACTTCTCTGAAAGTTTCTTAGAGCACTCCCTGGACTGTACCAAATATCTCAGTTGTTATCAAGACTTGACAATTAAATGCACTACTGCAAATCTGAAATTTTAGATGTACACAAAACAGAAATTCCCCTCCCCAAATTTGTAACTTGTATGTCTTTGGAAATGTTGATTTTAAATAGGTCTGGCTATGTAAAATCTCTACAGTTAACCTTTAAAGTTATGGGCTACAACCATATCATGCAGTGATACAAAGCTGTTTTGCAAATGTTGGAATGGTACAAAATATTTATTAAAAAATGTAAATGTTAGGGTTAGGCTAGTTGGTTTTTTAAAAGGTTAAAAAAGATCCTTTGACAATATTCTTTGTCTTTCCCATACAGACATACCTCCTTTTACTGTGCTTCACTGCATTGCACTCTGCAGGTGTTATGTTCTTCTACAAATGGAAGACCCTCCACCAGCAAAAAAAGATTACAGCTTGCTTTACTCACTTTATTGTGGTGGTCTGGAAATGAACCTTCAATATTTCCACGGTATGCCTGCAGTGCCATTTTTACCAAATGTAAAATTATTTTGCTCAAGTGGTATTAGGAGAAAGACAGGTGATTGCTGCCCTTAGCCTGCTGTACTTCACTTCTGATGCAAAAAAAAAAGGATTTATTACATGGTTTGGTCTAGCAAAATAGGGCATAGAGCCAGCTAAAAAGCTTTTTCCCAACTTGGAATTCAACTAATTTCTTTGAGAATTTTTTACAATTATTACTAATTCAGAAATTCAGACACATGGACAATTGTTTTATATATCGGTAGAACTCTATACAGATGCTGTGTAGAGAAGTGCTTCTTAAATGTTATTGTCCAACAGAGTCCTAGAGGCCTTGTTAAAACAGTTTGCTAGGCTCCATCCCAGAGTTTCTGATTCAGTTCATCTAGGGTGGGGCCTGAGAATTTTAATTTCTAAGAAATTCCCAGGTCATATTGCTGCTGCTGGTTCAGGGACCTTTGTTTGAGACACACTGCTATAGAGAACTGAAACCAGCTTAAGTTTCCATTTTCTATAACTTACCCATATATGTTTCACATTTGTTTCCTAAGCTATGTCACCCTAAAAGTGTGAATCACTGCAAAGATTTTCCGGCTTCAGTCCCTTCTCTCTCTGTTCAAGTTCAATGACCTTTTAATTCTCCCCTTTAAGGGCCTCCTTTCCCAAGGCTACAGAGTAAACGCCTACAGCTCCAAGAGAGCAGGTTCCCAAACTGTGCTCATTACCATACGTGTGTTCTTCAATATTTTTATATATGTCCTATGATAAAGCTGTTCTATGGTCAAAGCATTTTGGGAATCACTGGTTTAACTGGGAAAAAAGTTATATTTATAAAAACTTTTAATATTATATTCTTATAAAATATTTTTATATTATTAAAAATTAATCTCAGAACATTTCAGCTTTTAATATGTAAATGTGCTCTGTGCATTTGCAAAAGGAAGCTACAGTATGGGGGCATGTCCCATGTGGATTTGATCTTGGAAGTCTTTCTCAATACTTCTTCCCCACCAAGTGCTAGGGAATGTCTATTAAGCACAGCTTGGGAAATCCTGTAAGTAATTTTATAATTTAGCTTTCATTTACAATGTTAAAAATCTATGTTACAACCTAGGAAAAAGGCCAACTAACACACCAAAAGCATGGTGTATGAATTTTAAATCGATTTAGAAAAGTAATTAAAAATGAACTCACCCATTTTTTTGATTGTGACTTTTACCTTTTTCTTATTATTGTGATGAGAACAGATAACATGAGATTTACCCTCTTAACCAATTATATGTGTACAGTAATATTGTTAACTATAGACACAACGTGCAGCAGATCTCTAGATCTTATCTTACATAACTGAAATCTTACACCTATTGAACAGCAGCTCCCCATTTCCCCTATCCTATAGCCCCTGATAATCACCCTTCCACTCTCTACTTCTTACTTTGACTGTTCAGGATACTTCATGTAAGTGTAAAGATTCAGTATTCATCCTTCTGTGATTGGCTTGTTTCACTTAGCATAAGGTCCTCAAGGTTCACCCATGTTGTGGCACTGCTTTCTTCTTTTTTATGGCTGACTAATATTCCACTGTATGTATATACCACATTTCTTTTTTCATGCCATCTTTTCTGATCAAATAATTTACTCAGTGACACAAAGAAGAACCCATGACTTCTAGTTTCTGCCAATCATCAGGCCTTTTCTGACCTCGCCACCTAAAATTCCCATTTTCTCTTCTTCATTTTTTTCTTCACTACTGTTCCATTTTCTTCATTGTATATCTCATGATTTTAATTCCCTTATTAATCCCCTAAGTGATTTGCATGTCTATTGCCTGTTTCTACCACTAGAAAACAGTTCTGTGAGGGCAATGCCTTATCTTTCTTGTTCACTTCTATAGCTACAGTGTTTAGAACAGTGCTTGGTACATCATGTGCAGTCAGTAAATACTTTTTGATGGAAAGAATAAATAGATTAAAAAAGTAATCATTGCAGTTCTAAATATGAAATCTTTATTATAGTAATAAAAAATATAGCAAGAGGAAAGTGCTCTTTAGCAGCGTTAGATGAGGCAATTAGAACATTCTTGATTTCTAATAGAGTAATTCCAATCTAATGGTAGGTATGGGGAATTACTGATGCCATTTTGTAGCCTCAGTTTTATTATAATTTTTAATATTTACTAAGGGACCATAAGAGGGCACCCAATTATTTTTAAATAATGAAAGTATATGAAAAATACTTGTCATACAAGCAGGCTTTATGTAAATATCGATTTCTCTAATTTTCAAAGCCCTCTGAAAAGGATATTTCTTCTTGATATTTTATAAAGTTCTTTGACTTAGACAAATCTAAAAAGCATCATTAACAGTGCTTTTTAAAAAGAGCACACTTTTTCTAAAGGAAAGCTTGTGTGAACATTTGCATTCTTGTATGATAAGCAAGTGTTAAATATGCATAGAGCATAAATGTTGCCAATTTATGGATCCTGCTAATTTTAGACGCATGGGAGAAGTCTGACTGAAATGTATAATTGTTGGATATTACAGTAGATACATTCAACTTTGCCTAACAAAGTAGGAAAAAGAAGTCAGCAGGCATTATTTTTAGGGAGAAAGGATTCATCCAGGAATCCACAAAGGTAATTGTCAGGTCTTTAGAATAATATGATTTGAAATTCCATTAAACATTTAAGTCTATTTCCTGGTATTAAAATGAAAAAAAATATTTATATCTCACTTCACCACGACTTTTATGTGGTTACATTTTTTTTCTGGTTTAGGTTGTCTGCATCCGGTCCCCATCCTCTTCTTTTTAGTCTTCTCATTATCTCCCTCTAGGCTTTTATGTTTGTTTTTACTTTGTTTTTATCATTATTAGTGGAAAAAAGTGGGTCAGTATTACTTGAGTTTGTCTACACTTTCACTCTGCTGTTCGTTGCTGAACTAGCTCTTAGTCTCTGGAAAAGAAGAAAGTAAAAACCTTTACAGAAACTAGGCCAACATCTCCACAGCCCTCCATCTTCAAGCAAAAACCTAACCAACAGCAGCAGCAGTTCCTCTGTTCTCATAGTACCGTGTATTTCCCTTCTCATAAAGCTTAGATTTTTATTATAATCGTTTATTGACTATCTTTCACTCCGGCTAGACTCTCAGTCCTTTGAGGACCTAGTATACTGCCAAGAATAGAATATAAAGAAACCTGTAGTTTAAATGAATAAAAGTTGCGTGCGGAAATGAGTGCTTCATTGGTACCCACACATAATAAAGTTACCGCAATCTACATACTCACGTGTGGGTCCTTTGACATCAACTCTCTAGAAAACCACTGAAGAACCGTGGCATCGGTTATCTTAATTACATAACTTCTAGGTCATTTAAGCAAGAATTGTTTTGGTGGGGGGAAGATGAAGGGGCTGAATTATTCAGATACTTTCTTCCTCAGTAGCTGTGGACAAACGCTGCCTCAGTTTCTCAGTCGTCCGGAGTCTTCTCACCCCTCCTACCCTTTTGGGGCCGCTCCTGCTGGCAGGCAAGGGAGACGGAGGCCCCCCACGTCCGGGTGGGGGTTTCCCGGGGATACCCCGCCCTGCCCTCCAGGCTCCGCCCCTGGATCGCCAGCTCCACCTCCCTCCGCCGCCGCCGCCGGCAGGGGTCGCGCTGCCCCCAGCGAGCGGCTGAAGCGGGGGTGGGGAAAGCTCCGGCGGCCGGTCGCTTTTCTCTGCTGCCGCTGGTTGGATCGTTTCAATAAAAGTCTTTTTTTTTTTCCTCTCTCTCGCTCTCGCTCTCGCTCTCCTCCGGGACACTGGCGGAGGCGTCAAGCCGCAGCTGCCGAGTGAGAAAGCGACGCACACTCAGCGAGCGAAAGCGGCCGCCCGCGGTCTCCTCTGCTCATCACCGTCCGGCCCCAGAGAAGAAGGAGCCCGCGTTCGGCCGGGCCGCCTCAGCCAGGCTCGGCGCCTCCCTACCCGCTTCGCTCCCGCCCCCGCCCCGGCTCCTCCGAGGGGATTAGTGGGCCGCCCGCGCGGCTCGGCGGTCCGGGAGCCATGTTGACCTGGGGACCTGGCAACGCGTGAGGGACCCGAGCCGCTCCTTCCGAGGCTTTGGACTGTTCGGCGAGAGTCAGAAGGCAGCTGCAGCGAGGCAGGCCTGCGCCTCGGAGACGCTTTGGGTCTGCCAGCAGCTGGGACCCGGACCTGCATCCGGTCGCTGCGGGCGTCGGCGGAGCCGCTTTCCCTCGGCGCCTCGCCTCGCCCGGGACGCGGCCTCCGCACTTGCTGGTGAGTTGGCGGCGGGCGTCGGGGCTGGGCTTTCCCTGCTGCCCGGCTGACCCCGGGTTGAGTGAGAGGGGCGGGGGGTGGGTGCTTGGGACGGAGGGTTGGGGCGGGCGGCTGCTGGGGGCGCAGGAGGCTCAGGCCTGGCCGGGAAGTTGAGAGAGGGAGGCGCGGCGCAGCGGCTCGCGTGTGCCTGTCGCCTTCGGGGGTTCCAGTGAGGACCTCGGGTGGTCGAGGCATTTCCGGGAGGTGGGGTGTGTGCTGTGCTCCTTCCCGGGAGGCGCCTCGAGCCGCCGCCGCCGCCGCCTCCGGTGCTTGCTGCCGCTTTGGTCTCTGAGGGAGGCTGGTTTCCCCCCGAGGCGGACGGAGGGAAGCAGTTGAAAGTCCCCCGAGACACAAAGGTCCCCTGGGCGGGGGTGGTGCCGCGAGCGCGGGCGGCGCACCTCGGAGGAAAGGGTAGGGACGAGGGTCTGCGGGCGGTGGGCGAGGAGGCGGCGGCCGCGGTGCTCCCAGCTCCTTGGAAACGCCGGGGGTGTGCGCGGGTGGGGCGCGCGGAGGAGGCGGGGGCGGAGCAGCCCTCGCGCGGGGCGCGGGGCGAGACAAAGCTCGGGCCACCTCCCGCAGGCGAGCCAGTCCCCGGAGTGTTGGTCAGGAGCAGAGGTGGAGGAAATGTGGGAAACCCAAGGAACCAATGGGCAGAGGGAAATGAGGGTGCTGCCAAGTATTGTCTCCATCGCAGTCGCCTTTCTCAGCGTTTTTGTGCCCGATGCTTTCGCTCCCCGAATGAGCTGGAGAGCTCCAGCTTGCCTCCCTCCCCGCACCCCCTCACCGCCACATTAGCTCTCCTGTGGTTCCCCCCACCCCCCTCTCCCCCTACTTTTCACCCTCTCCTTTTCGGGTAAGCGGTATTTTGCCTTCAGCCTGAGGGACGTTTGCTAATGACAGGATGCCTGAGCGGGTTCTGACCCTGAACTGCCTTGAACTCTTCGGTCTTCCTCCCACCCTTTCCTTTCTGGGATCTTACAGTGTCACATGGCCATTAACAATCAGCTTTTCTTCTGCAAAGACGGCAGACGCATTTAGCTGAAATCTGTGGTGCTCGTCCCGTGTATGAGTATGTCCCCCAAAGACCTGTCGTGGGTCACGGCTTAGCATCTCTTCAGCTAGCAATTTAATTTCCTAGACACAAAAGTGGCCAATTTTGTTTGGAGTCTTGGCTATTTCTAGGGTCAGCGTAGTGTATTCCTAGCAGCGGGACCTTCTGTCACTATCAGGAAATGCTTAGACGATTCTTTCCTCAAACTTCGCTGCTTTTGTTTCTGGAAGGATTTCTTTTAAGAGGTGCTTGTGTAAGAAGGTCAGAGGAACAAATCTGAATTACTGTCTGTTAGGCTAATTTTTGTTAACCATTGGACAGAAGAAAAGAATGGAATCATAAGACCTTTGATAGCTTGAGTAGAGGAAATCCTCCCTTGGGGCTAGAAACAAGGTTCAACCAAATTTCAAGGGAAAAAATTAGGTACTGTTATTATCATTGGTTTTATTCTTTTATGAGACGAAGTAGTTGGCTTACTAAATGTTGGAATGTTGTTAAGACATTTTAGTTTTTGTAATTCTAACATCTGTATTTCTAACAATGTTTCATAAACAACATTTGGAACAAAAAAATTGGCTATATTTAAGGAATATTCTTGTTTTTATGTTAGGAGAGAAGATTGGAATATAAAAAGTGCTATTTTTTAAAATCTGGTAAGCTATCTCACAGGCCAGAAACGCTAACAATTTAAATGCTGGGCTTCAAAAAAAATAGCTCAGTCTTTGAATTTATGTTTTAAAATTATTTTTTTAATGGTAAAAATAAAAACATTGAAATATGAATAAAAAAAAATAAAAGTAAAGCCTGTTTGGTATAGGGATGCTACTGTTATTGTGTAAGACCTGTCATGTCTTGGTGCTTGCTACCATTAAAATGTTGACACTACAAAAACTGTGAAACGATTTCAGTTTAGGAATCAATGTCTGAATTGTGAGGTTCTCGCTCCCCCCCCCCCCTTTACCGCTTAACATGTTTTGGATGTCTTTGAAATTAACAGGTCATTAATAATTGATGCTTTACATAACATGTCTATTTATTGAGGATACACTCGTTTTTTTCCTGCGTATTTGTTAGTATCTGGTTACATAAAAGAAGTTGAATTCTCATTGGAAAGTGATCTACCAAAAAGTTAACAAAGATTTATGGGTGAATGAAAAAATACATTTCTGTATTTTTCAAATTTTCACACTACTTTTACAGTCAGAAAAAGTATATGAAGAATCAAAGCCTTGTTATTGTCTCACTTTGCTTATTGTTAAAGAAGCTTCTCTAAAATGTATAATTTACTCTCATCCTTGGATTCAGGCCCAAAAAGTAACTTTCAGTGTCAGATACTTGAAATAGTGTAGCCTGCCAAATGTACTCTTGGTTACTAGTAGGAAAAAAGATACTTAGTAAAGATAGATGAAATTGGAAGAATTGATTGAATGTGGCTATGGTAACTTTGTAGATCAGTAATCTTGTTCTAAGTCGTTGGTTTTACAAAAAATAAGGAAATTAAATTTTATATTGTTTAGCAGAATAGCTATGTTGGCTAGGCAGATTTTAATGTATATGCATTTGTTGACATCTTTAGTTTTCAGATAGTGATTAAGTCCTACAATTAGTGGTGGAAAGAGATGTCATATAAAATGCTTTATTCTGTCAAGGCTTTTGTGTTTTTTATGTTTTAATTTTCAGCAATATTTACCTCCTTTCCCTTACTAGTGAAATAAATAACCTAAAAAACTGCAAATATTTTATTGCAAACAATGGAACCTGTAATGACAACTGAGGTAGGTATTTCAGTAATGAAGATGATGATGTCCTTTAATATTAAAAAAAAATCTGTGACCACAGTTTTTGCCCTGGTATTCTTACTTATTGTGTAATAGTACTGAATATTTATAAAGCACTACATTCTGAATCATTATTACTGTTCTCTAGTCCTTATAAAAATTACAGCATTATGTCATGGTGTTCTTTTACATAGTTTTTATACTTCATGGTGGGTAATTGCTTAATGAATTTATTGCTGTATTATTTTTAAAAAAGACACTTTAAATCCAACTTATATTCTTTAGAGTATTTTATATATGTTAAAAATTGCCTCCATTCATACATGCGAAGGAAGAATAATTTTATGTTCCTTGAATTTTTGAATGTGTAACTTTTGCTTAAATTTTTACATGGGAAAGAGTTGTTTAAAGTGCATTTTATAAACTGATTATGGCATTTTGCATTTTAAATGAAGGTTAAAAATAGGTTTATGGCATTTAAAAAGGAGCTTTATGTAGTATTTGTGAGGTAAAAAAAATGCCTACAACAGAAAATCTGATATAGCTTACTAGCATTCGATTTATAATGTTGGTAATTTCTTTGAACTGATGGGAACAGGACCTGTTAAGAGGCTTTAAAAAACAGAAATTCTGTGAGGTGTTTATAATATTAAGCCAAGAATTCTAATTGTCATGAGTGAATTCTTTGTTACCATTTTGCCAGGCTTTTTAGTTGGTAATTGCTTTGATATCTGCAAAATATTGACCTGGAAAGAGGAATTGCCAAGGGCCAGACAAATGTATTGAATATATCTGAGTGTAGCTTGCCTTTCCTAGCCTGTCTTCCTCTGTTTGTTGGCCAATTTGGGAAGTCATCTACATGTAAATCTAATATGGTGAAGTATTACTGTAAAAAATGTTATGTTCTGCAGGAACATGTGACACTAAATACTGTATTTGAGGTCGTTTACAGGTTCATGGTATATTGGGATGAGTCAAAATTATCTTATTCTCCAAAATCTCCTTTTAAAAATATACTTTGATGCAAGCTGTGTGAAAGAAATGAATTTTATTTAATACCTTTTTTTAGGTACTATGCCAAGTGTTACTTTGTTAAATCCTCACAATAAGCCCATTCTATAGGTATTTTGCTTTCTTTTTTTTTCTTTTCATTACTGCCAAATACTTTAAATTGTTAGTAAGATACAAAATACATGGTATTCAAGTTGTGCTTTGGGTCCTTAATCCTCCATTGATTATACCTGTTTTTCAATTGAGGAAACAGAGGCCTTAGGTTCAGTAATTGCCTTCAGGGCGAAGATTTCTCTTTAGGCTTTCACACCATGTTACTCTGCCTCCAAGGGGATATGATGTTAAAAAGTCAGTGTTGAGTGCTGTACAGAGACCTAAAAAGTGGTCTATTTAAAAGTTTATCAGAATTAGGTTTAAATCCCATTAGTTTTACATCATAAAAAGTAGAATTATACAAAATATATGAGGGAAGACATGTTTATACCTCAAAATGAGTTAAAATCAAGATGCTAAAAAGATATTTAAGGTATTTGTAGATTTATTTTTAATCATGGATTTATCAGAGTTCTTTGGGCCTAAAATGAATATGGAGGCCGCAAAAGAAAAATTATACCTGACTTTGTGATAACAAGTATATTTATTTTCATTTTTTATTTGTTTACTTGTTTTTCGTGTGTTAACATTAGTTTGCATTATTTGAGCATATGCCATAAAAAGGAAGACAACCCAGATGTTTGTTGTGAAGGTTGCTTCAGTACTAGGTGAGAATTTTGACTTAAAGTAGGTAAATTTTTTGTCTGTCTATACACAAGTAATTGCCTATTAGTTTTGGTCTTGCTTATGTATTTTAATTAAGTGAAGTATAAATTTTGATTTTTTTTATTGATATGTAGCTATATGCCACTGAAAAATGGAAATATCAAACCAGATTTTACATTTTTTGATATAAATTTTTATATTGAAAAACCAACCATTATGATATATATGATTTCTTGCTCAAATTAAAAGAACAGAAAAATATTGACTTGACCTAACAGTAGTCCTTAAAGTGAAAATCAATGATGGTTTGTTTTCTTTTTTGTTGCCATAAAAGATAATTAAAAAGATTTGTCAATCTTTTAATAACACATTATTTCCTTTTATGTACTTGTTAGTGTAAACACTTTTAAGAATACTGTAAATTTTGTAAGAATATTTGTGAAAAGGGGGTGAAAGATCCAAGAATAATTTATCTTTTACTATATTTTAGGTTAGTTAACTAACTCTTATTCTCAAATGATATATGTAATACTGCTATTGTTAAAATTGGTGGTTAATCATTATTAGTATGTGTTAATGTCAAATCATATGAACGAAGTTTGGTAAAAGTTGATAATATTTGTGAAAAATTACCCAGTAACAACATGGGGATTCTTTTTTTTTTTTTTTTTTTAAGATTTTATCTATTTGTTTTTAGAGAGAGGGGAAGGGAAGGAGAAAGAAAGGGAGAGAAACATAAGTTGTATGAGAGAAACATCAGTTGCCTCTCCCATGCCCCGAGTCAGGGGCCTGGCCTGCAACCCTGGACATATGCCCTGACAGGGTACCAAACCAGTGACCTTTGGTTTGAGGGATGGGTCAACACACCCAACCCACTCAGCCATACCAGTCAATCAGGAAGTACATGGGGGTTCTTAACACTCCAAATTTAGAGGCATTTGTCCTCTAAATTAGGTAATATATATTTTTAAGTGTTATTTTAAAAGCAGACTTTTTAAAAAAGTAATATTAAGTCCAGATTTTAATATTTTAACTGATTTGTACTACTATTTTTGGTGGGCAGAGAGCTTTTCATTGATTTTCTTTTTAGAGTAAATTTCGGATTCCTTAAGCAGACTTTAGCCTCTGAGTGTGTTTTGCTGAATTATTTTTAGAAAGTGAGCCTTTATTTATGGCTTTATTTAATACATTCGATTTTCTAACTAACTTCTCAGTGTAATCAGTATGTACTTTTAAAGCATTTGCTGTGTTCGTGGCATTGTTTTAGTTACTGTAAGTGTTATAAAATATAATTTAATGTGGCAGTATTGTAATGTGAAATAACAGCAATATTGGTTGTCTGGAATGTTCTGTTCTTGGCCCAAGTCTTATGTTTTACACATTCCTTGGACAGTCTCATCCATACTTAGTGCTTTGTTCATATCAGCTATATGCTAATGATCTCCACATCTTTATTTTAAATCCAGACCTCTTTTTCTGAGTTCCTTTCTAACTACTTCCCAGATATTTCCTCTTAGTGCTCTGTTACCTGAGCTGAACTTGTATTATCCTCTGCCCCCATTCCTAATCACAGTTGAATGCACCACCATCATCCTAACTGTTGACAGTTTATGTTTTGTTACAGTGTTCACCTCCCCATTGTCCAGTCACACCAAACCTGTTAATTTTATTTCCTAAATATGTTTTAGGTTTACCTTTTCCTATTGTCATTTTCATATGCCAGGGTTTTCGAATGCTTCCTCTGAATTACTACTTCCAATTTGGTCCCATTTTAGGCCAAAAATCATTCATTCTTTCTGCATGTTTATACTTGTGTCTGTCTTTTTATACCTCTATCCTCTCTCTATTCCTCCTGGACATTCATCATCCATCCATCCATCCATCCATCCATGTATGAAGTGCCTTGTACACTCTGTAATAGCACTGTGGTCCGTACTAGGATACAAAGATGGGGAAAAGTCTTCTTGACATTACAGTGCTGTGACAGTTGGGGAGAAATTCTCATTTTTGAGGATAAATGTCACTTCTGAAATCTTTGACCCATACTGGCAGAGTTAGGATGATTTTGCTATACCATTTATGTCTACTATAGTACTTAATATACTACATTATAATTAATTACAAGTCTCCCATCTTTGCTGACTTTGTGCTTCACAAGGACCATGCTTTTTTAATTTCGGTATATTTCCCAAATTATTTAATTGCATGAATGAATTGATGAGATTAGGAGAAACAGCACTGAATTAGTAAATTAGAGTCAGATTAATCATGGCCTAGAAAGAACCAAGAATTAATTTTGATACAGTAGAAAATAAAAAGCTGTCGAAAGTTTTTGAGCATTGGGGCTACTCATACGTGGTATTTGTGTGAATAATCTGGAAACAGTTTGTAGAGGGTCACTACGCTTGGCATTATTGGGTCTTTTTAATTACCTGTGAGCTATACTAGCTTATCTTTTGATAAATTGTAAATAAGAAATTACAAATTATATAAATAAAATACTTATTTCCAAAAGTCTAAAAACATTGGTCAGTAATCAAGAGTAAAATTTGGTTTAACTGATAAAATATTATTGTTAATGAAATCTAGATGTTTAGCTGTGTAGTATCAGAGTTACATGCATTTACTGAAGTACAGAATTGCATTCAAATGGATAGAAAGTAAAGTAATTTTTCCTGTTAATGCTGATAGTTTATATATATATATAGTTAACTGGGAGCTTTGTTTTCATTGGAATTAATTAATAAGAACGGTGCTATTTTTAAAATTAAAGGCATTTTATTGAGGTTTATAATTGAGTTTTCAATTATACCTGCCATTGTAGGTTCTTACAGAACTAGATTTATTTTAGAAATCAGATAGTCTGGCTTGATAACCTTTGAGATATGACATTAAAAAATGAATTTTTAAAACTTGTGAGGTCTGGTGCCTTTTTATATTCAACTTATTATATGGTCTCAAAACATTAAAAATTTTTATATCAGTTAAATTTTCAAGGTTATGATTTATTTACTTACATTTTATTACTTCAGGAACAGTGGAGTAAGCATTATATTTTGCAGTAATTTTGTTCCTAAACTTGTGAGTATGGGTTTTGCCCCTCCACTTTCCCCAAATTTTCTTATTTACATTTCTATTTTCCTTGTCCCTTTTCTTTCCAAGAAGCTATAAAATAGTTGATAACTTTTTTTATTATAAGTATAATTTTTTTGAAAACAATCTTTCATTTTTATTATGTAAAGTTTACAGTTGGTTTTATGTTTTCATTTTTTCCTCATAAGGACTACTTCAGCAATAAGTGATAACCATGTGAACTTGAGCTACTTAAACTCTTAAGAATCACTTTCTTCTATAAAGTTGGGAAATGCCAGAACCTACTTCATAAGATTGTGGGAATTAAATGAAATGGTAACGTGTAAAGCACTTTGTGAAGCACCTGGCACCTAGTGAGTCCTCACAGTTAGCAATTATTTTTAATACTCTTTAATACAATCAAAAGAACAGTTGATAATAGTACTAGAATGCTTAGTTGATCCATTCCTTTATGTTGATGAATATCAAAATAAGTGATTCACAAGTACAGTTGAATCAAAATGTCAAAATTCTCTGGCTTCTAAAACTATACATACTTCCTAGATTTTCTAATCTGCCTCCCTATTCTCACCAAATTTGACAATCAATGTATTAGTGAGTTAGTGTTACTGAACGGTGTATGTTGCATCCTTGAGGTATATTGGGGAAAGGGGGGGTGGTATAGACTAGTGAACTAAATGAGGTAGGATATTATTCATTGTCTCTTACCTGATAACCAATTAGAAATAAAGTTGACATAATCTTCCTGATGAGCACATTGATAAGCTTTTTCTTAGGGCCAACCAAATTTTTCTTGTAACTGTTTGCCCATCTGTTCCCCCTCTTCACTTCTGTTACCATACCACTTACTTGACATCTTAACAGATAGTATTTGCTTTTCTTGTCTAATGATTTGTTTGTAATTCAGGTTTTCTGAAGTCAAAGTAGAATAACAATGTAACATTCATCAAAAGAAGAAACTGGTTTTGCATTTTATCCTTTTGTCATAAGATCTGCATGGATGGTTACTGTTTATCTTACATTTTTGTTTATTATGTTTTTCTAGGTCAGTGGCCTTAACCTAAACTTCAGAAGCACTCTTGTTGATTTAAAAACAAAAGCTAGATGTGTGCTTGTGTGCACTCGTGTATGCACATAAATCTCAAGCTCTGTCCCAGTACAACTGAACTGGAATCTCTTGAGTTTGGGTTTTTAAACTGTTCCAGGCAATTCTTGGGTTTTAGAAACACTTCCAGGGTGTAGCAATGTCAAGAAGAAGAATCAGTCACATATAAATAAGATTTAAAGTTGAGACAAATTGATTAGAACTTTTCCTTGTTCCATCTTATTTTTTTCCTCCCTTTTCTATTTTGAATTGTCTAGTTTTATTATGTTTTGTGGGGTTTTCTTAAGTTTATGTATAAAAGTTGAATTGGGGAATACCGAGCCAACAGTTGTTAGGAGTAGTGCATCAGTGGGAGATGGGAGGAGGTTTTTACATGGAAGATGTGGAAGCAAGGCAAGGAAATTATTTGACTGGCTATCACTGAAGCAGTCACCTTATTTAGGAAAGCTTAACCGGCTGTTGTCATTGGTGGTTCTTAAGTTTCATTTTCTCAGCTTCAAATGTATTGGCTTAGGTTTTGGCTTGCTTATGTAGGCTACCAAGGCATTAGAGCCACCTGAGTCTCATAACCTTGTTTAGTTACTTTAAAACGTATTTTCCCCCCCGGTGTCTGTTTTCTACTGCATAGTGTCAATTATGTTTTTGAAGATTATTTTTAAAATATAAAAATATATAATGTAGAAAAATGGCCATAATCTAAATTCCCTAGCAGTGGTTATCACCTTCAACATTCTCTTTTACCTTTATTTAGATATAGAATTTAATATTTTAAGGTTCTTTTAATACATTAAAAATAGAAAATCTTTAAGAATAAAATTTAATAAAATGTGAGAAGACCTTTTGAAGAAAATGCTGAAACTACTTTTATAACATCTGCAAACAAGTTTTATATCTATTAATTCTTTTTATATATTGCTGTTTTCAACTTGTTTATATTTTGTTTAGGATTTTTACATCTAAGTTCATGGATGAGATTGTCCTATATTTTTTTTTATTATAGTAGTCTTATCTGAATTTGCTATCAAAGATTATGCTAACCTAGTAAAATTAGTTGAGCCGCATTTCCTTTCCTGTTCTTTGAAAGAAATTGGGATTGAAAGTCTTGGTCTTTGGGAGTTTGATGGAACTCATCAGTGGAATCATCTGACCCTGTTGTTTACTTTGTGGGAAGATGTTTGAATACCATTTAAGTTTCTTCAATGGATATAGAATACTTAGGTTTTAAAATCTTCTTTTTGATTTAGTATTAGATATATTTTTCTAGGAATTTAACCAATAAAGCTGAAGGTCAAGTCATGAAGTGTCTTGAACAGGTCTTGAAGGTGAAACCATGGTCATATTTTCATTTTTAAGAATTACTGTGTACTAAAAAAATTCCAAAAAACAATGTGGTAAGCACTGATAAATAGAGTTGACAAAACAGGTTCTCCACCCTTGGGAAACTCACAATACAGTGGGAGAGGCAGTCATAGAAACAAATTACTATATAGTACAATGTTAATAAAGAAACAAGTTTATGAGAGCAAAGAAAAATCCTTTTTTATAATGTATGTTTTTACTTTTACAGTACCAGATAATCCTTATGGTTATCATTTTCAGTGCATCAATCCATCAAAAGAAGTTTAACCATTTTATAATGGTTGATATTTATTAAATTAAGACTTTTTGCTTTTTATGATTTTAAATTGTGCTGGGACAAACTCTAGCCTATAAGACACCATCTTCCTACCTCCATTTTACATTTCTTTAGTGGACATAGACAAACAGAAATGGAATTCCCAAATTAAAGCCTGTGAACATTTTCTGGTAATGCCTGTTGTACTAGTGCTGTTTGTAAGGTGCCACATCTATTTTTAGTGACACTAATGATTAAGACATTTGTTTTTGATAGTTTATTTGCAGCAAGATGTCATTGCTTGCATTTGAAGTTCTTTGTTGGGATTCTGGTTTCTTTTTTTTTTTTGAATTTTCCCCTCAAATTGTTGAGAAATTTGGACTCATGGACAAAACCAAAGTGGGGGAAGGATTGAGGGAGGGAGCGGGGAGGGGGCAGGGGAAAGTGGTGGGGGTAAGGCAGAGACAAATGTATTTGGAAAAATAAATTAATTAAAATTAAAAAAATTGTTGAGAAGACTGTTATTCTCTGAATCCTAACAGCTCTTTTATTATTTTGTGATTTTTTTGTTTTAAATAAAATTGATTTTTTAAATCAGAGATGATTTGTTTTGATCTATCTAGTCTTATGTTAACTCTAGCTTATTTTATCATAATTATCATTATGTTATACTATTAATATGGTCATACCTTGGTACTTGTTGACTTGAAAATTCATCAAACCCTGTACTTGTCGCATTTTGACAAGAAAAAAATGTTTCAGCACTTGGTCCTTGCTTTGGGGAGCCACTGTACTTGCTATATAACATGTATGAGTCACTTGCCACCCCAGAGGAGAAAGTGCTGGGTACTCTTCAGTTTCTGCACTTGTCAGTTTCAGCACTCATCATGATATACCTGGCATGGTAATACACTCAATTTTTTTCTCCCAATAATTTTAATATTATATATGTTTTCTTATTTTATATATGGTAGGCAAAAAAAAAAAAAAAGAAAGAGTAAGAATAGGTGTCTCCATTTTTTTTCTTCAAAAGTGGTCTCTTTACTACAAAACTTCAACCCCGGATATGTTAGCATATCTATAAGAATTGCATCAGTAATCAGAGTAGACTCACATTTACTCATTGTTCAGGTTGTACAATGTAAATAGCATTTCAGTAAAAATTAGGTAACTTATGATAGATTTTCCTCCTTTATTTATGTATTCTGTCATCAAGGGTAAACATAATAGTTATCCCGAAGAGAAGGAAGGACTGCCATTTAGCTAGGTAGTTTTCTCAAAAGAGGTAATTAGCTTTACAAGTAGAGGGAAGAGAAGAAGCAAAGCAATTCCTATAATCAAAGAGAAGTACTTAGAAAGGAGGTATGAAAAACAGTGTTAGATTCTTTTAAAATAATTTCTATTCTCCACCAGTCTATTAAGTATTTTCATGTAGTAGGAATAGAGAGATAAAGGTTGCTTGTGGAGGTAGTGGTGAAGCTTAAGTCAATAAGGAGGATATGCTAGTAAGGAGTTTGGATTTTATTCATCTATAAAATTGAGCTTTTGAACATTTTTAAAGTAGAATATCATCTTTCCTGCAGTGAAACCATTGGAAAAGTTTTATGAACATGTACAAATGAGCTACTTCTGAATGTTGAATGGACAACCTTTTGTAATATGTTGCTGTTCCAGAAGTGGCCTCAAAGGATTGTTTTCCTACATTGGGAATGCTAAAAAGAATTAGTCTTCTCTTTCTGGCTTGATTCACCTCAGAGGCATAAAAATTACTTTACTGTCTCTTAGGAGCACTTGAAAATACATAGTTAATTTACAGACCCACTGTCATTTTTGTCTTCCAATGAAATGGTTCCACATGTTACAAATTGGCTTTACAATTTTGCTGGGAAAATAAGAGAGAAAACTTGTAAATGTATAGCATATAGAAAAAATAGATCATTTAACTTAAACTAAATTAATTTAACTTAATTAAAATAATATAAGTTAAATGATCTATTTATTATGCTATGAATGTCAGCATACCAATTAAGAATATTAATTGTGCTTTTACAAATGATTTTGTAATTCTTTACCTCTGCTAACACAGGTGATCATACAACACTATCAATTTAATAGTAGTTCAGCTGAGTTGTTACAGGTTCTGAGAATAGGCTAATTTTAGCAGCTATAGTGCATTGCAATAAGGTCAACTAAGTTTGACTTAAAAGTATTACCATTTCACTAAAGGTTACAAAGAATTTTTGATACATAATTGCCTTTAAGCTACAGCTATCTTGTGTCATAGTATTTACTCTTCAAAAATTATCTTCTTCCCTCCTTTGTAATTTCTACCTTCTACTCATTACACGTTTATATGCCTATAAAGGTTGCTTGTGGAGGTAGTAAATTAAGAAATTTTTAAATTCTTTTTAAAAATTAAACTTAATTTTTTGAATAGATAATGTAATTAAAAACTCAGAAGTATGTAGGAGAGACAGAGAGAAGTCTTTGTTTCTTTTCTCTCCTGTTTTTGCTCCCATACTTTTTATAGGTAAACATTTCTTCTGTGCATTCTTCCAATTTTTCTCTTTGCAAGTGCAAACAAATGTATATTTTATTTTGGAGAGTTTTCCATATCTATTGTAGATAAAGGTCTTTATGTTCAATAGTTGAATAGTACTTCCATGGATGTAAGATCGTTTAGGCTCTCAGTCCTATGTGGACCCTTGGGTTGTTTCTTTTGCTATTACAATATCAAATGAATAACATACATATACCATTTCGTACTTGCATAAAGAAATTAGATTCTAAGAACAAGGCTCTCTAAGCCAGAGGATAAATGCTCTTATACACAGATGTGTTTCCTTGCTCTGTCAGGTGAGAGGGCCTAGAAGAAATGACTTCCTATGTTAGCAGTGAACACACATAGTGCCCATTTCTTGATTTCTAATACCATTCTCCCATAAACAAAGAAGGGTTCCTTGAAGAAATAGCTGATTCTAAGACTGAGAGAAAATAAATGCACAAGGTGAACCTGGAGCACCTTACAATGCTGGAAAATAAGGAAGTACTCAAAAACAATGAATGTGGTTTGTAAAGGGACACAAGAGCCAACTGAAAGAGTTCTGAATGGCTCATACTAGCATAATTTGAAAAAGAAAATAAGGTAGTATTAGATTGTGATTCAAATACATAATAATATCCATGAATCCATACTGGTATAAATAAATAGGGAAGAATAATCAAATCTCCTCTGTAGAATAATTCCAAATAATTTATGTAGATACTCAGTCCTCAAGGAGTTATGACATAACTCCCCAGTTAAGGAGTGGAAAAATGGGGAAAAGGGTAACTTGATATGAGCAACACCTGACAAATACTATGTTAGCTCTGTGGCCAAGGTTTAATACTACAAATATTATACTATATATCTTGTATACTTTTTATATAATAGATACAACTACACTTTAGATATTACAAATGTAAATATGTAATATTAATAGTATAGATGGAATGTTTGTGTACATTCATTCATATGTTGAAACCTAATCTCCAATGTGATGATAATTGCAGGTGGGGGCTTCTGGGAGGTGCTTATGTGTTGAGGGTGGTGCCCTCATGAATGGAATTAATTTTCTTATGAGAGACCCCAGAATCTCTAGGGTTCTTGATCTGAGACTTCACAGCCTCTGGAACTGTGAGAAATTTCTGTTTATAGCCACCCAGTCTAAGGTATTTTGTTACAGCAGCCTGAATAGTCTAATAAGAGAGTTAAAATTAACAGTCATAAGTCAGGGTTGATAGTATGAAGTGATGAGAATGGCACATCACCCCTGTGGTCTTCCTCCCCAAAAACCGTAACCCTGGTCTAATCATGAGGAAAACAAGACAAATCCCAATTAAGGGATATTCTACAAAATCCTGAATAGTACTCATCAAAACTGTCAAGGTCATCTAAAAAAAGGGAAGTCTGAGAAACTATCACAGCTAAGATCAGCCTAAGAAGACACAATGATTATACTATAATGTGGTATACTGCATGGGATTCTGGAACAGAAGAAGTTTTAGTATGATGTATTTATCATAAATATATCATGCTAATATAAGATCTTAATAGTAGAAATTAGGGGTGTGGTATGCTATCCTTGCATTTTTTTTTTTTTGTAAATTTAAAACTATGAAAAAGTAAAACATTTACTTAGAAAAGATAGATGCATCTGTAATTCTGTTAAATATGGTCAAAATTGTCATTTTTGTATTACTACCTGAATGTATGAGAAGCTTGTTTTCCCCTAACTTCACCCCTGAATGTGTTGTCAGACTTTTGGAATTTTGCCAGTTTTTGATAGATGAGAACTGGTGTAACTCAGACTATTGTATTTCTCTCATTCTGAATGACGTTGAATATTTTTTTTAAATATGTTTAATGGGCATTTTACTGCCCCCTTCCATTCTGTGAACTCTCAGGTTCTTAGTTTGTTTTTCTATTAGGTTTTTGGTCATTTTCTTGGTTCCAGTTGGCTGTGGAGATACTAGCCTGTTATTTGTGATGTATATATGTTTAGATTCTTTATAATTTTTTAATGTAAATTTTTTCCTTTTTATATAGTATAATTTTCTCTTTTATGTTTCTGGATTTTGAAATATAGTTAGAAAAGTCTTCACAGTGCTAAGGTTATAAAGAATCCATTTATATTTTCTTGTCGTTTCCTTTTTTACATTTAGATCTTAAAATTTGAATCTTTCCTCCCAATCATTGAGGCATTTTGAGTGCTTAACCTATTCTTTCAAATAACTCCTATAAACATACTTGTGGCTTTATAGGTGCTTTAAATGAATTATAGGAAAATGCATGCTTATATATTGGTAGATAAGAAGTCTCAACCTTCTTGAAAACATATTCAGCATTTCATTGTGTCTTAGTTCCAAATCATAGTTTAAAAATAATTTTATAGTAATGAAAATGCCTATAAAGTTTTTTTTCATTGTTAATTTATAATATGCTTAGGGGTACTTTTGTTGTAAATTATGTTGTGGGTTATTATTATTATGTTGTGGATTGTTCATATATTAATTCAGTTTTTTTCCCCATCCTGTTTCTCCTGAGATTCCTTTTTAGATTGGTAAAGTGGTCTGAAATTTATCTCCCATCTTCTTTAGAACTCCTCACTGGTTTAAATGCCCCTACTCATTACTCATGTTACCGCTCATTAAGAAGCTGGAACCAGCAGTATTAGAGGATGCTGCCTAATGTAGTGTGAAGATTTCTTATAATTTTTATAAATTAATATTTTCTTCACTACTTGTGATGGAACTGGTAATGCTGAATTAAATTTTGGGAAACTTTGTGGTACGGTGTAGAATGTTGGCTCCCGGAAATACCACCAAAAATAACCTGATGAATTTATTGCTTAGGATAGTGTAGGAGAGTACCATCTTTACAGAGATGGTGAAGAGTGTGTTTGGGAGGCAGAGAGGTATGAGTGTGGGTGAAAAGAATAGCAAAGTAGGAAGGGAGAGCAAAGTTGGGACATTTATTGAGGGTTTGGAGCCTTAAAGGCAGCTATTTCAATGCAGGAGCTTGATTAGAATTAGTAATCATGATATAGTATTGATAGTTTAGAATGGATAGACATTGCAAAGCAGGGGTTTTGAGATGAGATTTTTAAAGTCTTGGAAAGTGAACAATCATTTACCGCTATTTATTGAAAAGTTGAACAGTCTGATGTTGGTTTATATGGGGTTTGGGGGAAGTTCCTGAAATGAACAATGAAGTTATTTACAACTCTTATCTGCCTGGGCAAGGGTTTCCTGGAATAGTAAAGTCATGTTCTTGAAGACAGCTGAATAGTGATGTTAATGTAGATGTAAACTCTGGGTGCAGATGGTTTCAGTTCTCTGTGCCCATTCAGTACCATAAGGTATTTGAAAAGGTATTTATAAAAAGTCTAATTCTTAGGCCCATGGACAAAGATAGCACATTCTCTTGTTGTGAGGGGTTTGACATTGAATTTTTTTCTTCCTGAGGAACGACGCTTAACTTTGACAATTAAGGAGTCTGAGATACCCAAATAGGCAGTTGGATATATAGTCTGTGGCTTGAAAAAAGATAGAAAATGATCAGAAATAGAAATTTGGGAATTATTGTTTAGATTGAATCTATATACCTAGATGGGGAAGCATAGAGCGAGAAGAAAAATACTTAGGCCTTAAGAGTTACATCTGGTACTCAGCAGCTATACTGATGTCTGTGTGTCTGTCTGTCTCTCTGTTGTCAGACTTTTCCTCTTCCCCAACCCTGCCCCTCCTTTCCCTGCTCGTGTGTGTGTGTGTGTGTGTGTGTGTGTGTGTGTGTGTGTACACAAACCAGCAAAAGAATAGCCAGAGAGGTTGGAGGAAAACCAGGATATGTGATCTCTGGAGATCTGGCTGAAAAGTAGTAGTGGGGTGAGAACAGAAAAGCTTTACATGGAGACAGACCTGTTGGCTTTAATGATGAGTTTTCACTCAACAGTTCTTCTGTGTATGTACAAAACATAGGCTATTTATAGAACTATTCAGTCTGTTGTGACATTCTTCATATAAGAATTGCCTAATAGGAAATACTGTTTATAGGGTAGTTATTTCAAATTAACTATATTTTCTTAGAAATTTTACTAACCTGCTATCACCTCACCCCATAAGTTATTTAATCTCATTTTTATTGTAATTGAGGAAAGAAGGTCAGTGGCATGTAACCTGCAATTTTATATACAGTACATAGATTGCTGTTCATAATTTGGAACTGTACAGTGGAAGAAGTAACGTTTGTTGAGTATGTCCTATGTGCTAGGCCCAATACATACATTATAATCTAGAGCTCACATTCTTTTGAGGTATTATTATGTCCTGCCTTCAAAGAGAAAACTAAGGTTGGCTCTCATTCTCCCCAGTGCCTATATGAAAGAATGAGGATTTGAACCTGTTAGGTTGACTCATAATTACTCTTTAACATTTTTTTCTTAAAAAATTTTTTTTTTTTTACTGATTCTAGGGAGGAGGGAAGGAAGGGAAAAAAGGAGAGAAACATCGATTGGTTTTCTCTTGCACATCCCCCAACTAGGGGCCAAACCTGCAACATAGGCATGTGCCCTGACTAGGCTCAGACCCCCGACCTTTTCATTTACAGGAGGACGCCCAAACAACTGAGCCACAACTACCAGGGCTGACTCCCAGTTTCTGCTGTACCAGATGTACTTCTGTATGCTGTAAATCCTTTATCAACTAGTTCTGAAGTTGCATGTAATTAACATTTTACCATAGATGTTAATTAAATGTAGGAATATGTTACCTCTCAGCTCCTGAAGCCCAAGACTGAACAAGTAGTAATAATGAAGCAAAGAGAGGATGTTTGATTAACTAGAATCCATTTAATTCCACTTAAGGCAGACATTCAGGTCACAGAACAGTATCTTATTTGTCAGAATTCTGATTATTAAGATATTCTTTTAAAATATTTTCTTCTATCCTCATAGGAAACCTTTCTTTAAATTTTTAAAAAAGTCTTATTTGTAATGCATATGGACATTTTCCTTTTTTCTTCATTTTTTTTGTTAATCTAATACCTTAATTTTCCTATTTCTAGTATGTCAGCGGTTCCTAAATAAGTAAAATTAGTAGACTAGAAAATCCTAGAAATACAAGTGAAAATTACTTTAGAGTTTAGTCAGGAACAAATTTTCTTTTTAATCTTTTGATCAAAATCTAATACCCTGGTTTCTATGGTAGATTTTATATTAATAAAAGTAAAGTAAATGGACTTGTTTTTGGGCTCACTGTTAAGCCCCCTCCCTCGTAGACTGGTATGTGAGCAGTTTCTAATTTTCCATTTAGCGAATAATGTGGTAGAGGATTAATTTTTTTCTTTCAAAAATCACAAGAAGGCTTTTCTGAAGGTGATTACAGTTTCTAAATTTCAAGGTCAATGGGTAAATGATTCAACCCCAGGAAGACCCTTTTAGTGGGGGTATTTCCAATATCTTCAAACCTGACAACTTTTTAAGCGTGACATTTTTTCCTCTTAAGCAGCCTTTCCCTTCCCCAAATAAAAACTTCACCAGAAGGTTGGTAAGTGCTGGCATTTTTAACATGTTGCCAAGTCTTCTCCTGTTGCCAAGGAAAGTTGGCCGCTATCCAGTAAAATTTGTCTTTTGAAAGCTTTGATAAAGTGTTAGTTTTTTTTAATGTGATAAACTATTATTGTGTCATAAATTACAGAATGACAAAATGGCATGTTCAGTTGTCCAGTCCAGATGTCTGTTGGAGTGAAAGGCTAGAAGGTTGCCTACATACATTGTTTCTTTAAACATCAAGAACAAATTTATATTCACTTTGTGCCAAGTATGGTTAAAAACATTCTCAGTGAAACCTGCCTGCATATTTAGAAAGTAGGAGATTTGGTGAGATTTGTACTTTGAAAACATATGAAAGACAATACATAATCCTTTATTTGCTAGTAATTGAAAAGTGTGACATGTGATAAAGGATTAAATTATTATGTTTGAAGGGAATTGAAGTTTCATTCTTACAGTAGCTATAAGAATGTCACTTTTTAAATAGCTAAAGATACAGTTTTACTTAATTCTTCTTATTAAAATGAGGTTCCTAAAATGCTTTGCAAATTTCTCCTTGTTGGAAGGAGGAGGTAGTTAAAAGAGTGAGTGATTAAGCTGGTCCTCACAGAGAATCTTTACATCAGTGGAGTCGTCATGTGTCACCATGTGGGGAAGTGTGATCTTTTCAGTTGTGTGGTTGATACTCCTGTTCAGCTCATTTTGAAGCAGTATGGTATTACAGAATGTTCTGTGTAATTTAGGGATAAAGTATAATGTTAATTTAGAAATATATAATGACAAATACTTCGGATTGATAAATTGTTGGGGGGTGTAAGGGATATGATGAGTTAGGGAGGCACACAAAGATTTTTTTAAAGGTTTCTGTCCTTAAGAAGTTTGTAATATGGTGAAACCCAGGAACTTTCATTACATACCTCACTTAATCTTGGTGAGTAAATCAAGGTGACCAGATTTTAGATTTGAGAATTGGTTAGAATGGCTTTAGAGTAGCGGCTTTTCTTTGATCTGAGGAACTCTTTATATTTTTAAACATTAATTTACTTAAAAATTACAAATATTACAAATTAATATAAATATAATTTTAAAATGAAAGTTAACTACAGGTATTTTTCAAAGAAATATGGTTCAGAGTATCATTGTTTTACATATTTGCAAATCTCTTTAATGTCAAGCTTAATAGAAGACAGTTGGATTCTCACATCTACTTTTATATTCAGTCTATTGCAATATTCTATGCAAAGTAGTGTCTGGAAAACTCCACTGTATACTCATGAGAGAAAAGTGAAAAAGGTAAATCCCTTAGTATTATTAGAAAAATAGTTTTGACTTCAGCACCCACCCTCCTGTAAATATTCTGTAAACCACCCATGGAGAACCTCTGCTTTAGAGCAAAATGAAATTGGATTCTCATCCTGATTTTGATCTTCCCCTCTCATTTGGATAGTCTTAGGCTGTTTCTGTTGTATTAAGCTCTACTAACTCATTGAACTCTACTTCTCAAATCTACTCCTGGGTATCTTCTGTTATGGATAGCCCTGGAGCGGCAGGCTTTGATTCTTGTGTTCTCTCCTTTTTTTGTTTGGTCACTCACACGCCACCAGTTAGAAATGGCAAGGCTTGCTACCTATGTAATCTCAGGCAAATTTGTTTACATTTTTAAGTCTTTTTTGTCATTTGTAGAATGGGAGGGGCAGTAACAACTCATAATACTTTCTTGGAAATTCAGTAAGAGAAATTTATATATAGTTTCTAAGAAAATCTGTTAATAGAGGTTTGCAAAAAATATTACCTGAGATAAGTTTCAGTTTTGTCACATACGTTTTAGACTGGTTGGTTAAATTTGCAAAAGATCCTAAACTCAGTAAGCTTTGGGTCTCCCTTAGTTATGTTACTCTAGAGAGTGACTTCATGTTTTTTGCTTGCGTGTTTGTTTGTTTGTTTGTTTTTTAACTGTCTTCTCTGTCCTTCTGTCTAGTACTTACTTAGGTCTTCTTAGAGTTAGGTCCTTCACAAGGAAATGGGGTTTTGAAACAAACAGCAAGACACCCTTTTTTGAAAGTGTTTATGATCTTGTGCTTAAGCTATTTAGAAACAAATAGGAAGATGCTATGTAAAAGATGTGTACAAAGCCAGAGCATATTGTAAGGAATACCCAGTTTTGTTTAGGTAGCAAAGTAGAATAGGGAAAGGAAGAAGGATTAATTTGTGCCTTATTTCTCAATCACTAATTTTTATAACTGCTAGAAGAAAAATTACTAAGCACTGAGCCAATTCATATTTATTGAGTAAGCTATGTGTTAACCCTATTCTGAGTGATATTATGAAGCAGTTAAGCACATGGACTAGGTAGGGTCTTGTACTACTTGGGTTCCAACTGGCTTCTGCCTACTATTTATAACCTTGAATGAGTTTATTTTAACTCTTTAGTGTCTAAGTTTAAGATAATGCAAAATGGGATAATTTTAATAATATAAGATTATTACAGTGTTAGAAGAGTTAAATAAAATACCGGAACAGAAAGGCATATAATACTATTAACTATTTTTTCTACTACATAAAAAAGGGAAAGGACATCATTTCCTTGATACCAGCTTCTAATAGTCTCACTGAGACCTTATGTTTTTAAATGGTTGCTAAAAATTAAATAATGTGAAAGGTTAATATTGTCTTTTTTTCATTCCCTTGTTAATTGTATTTAAAGCACATTTTAGTACTTTGGCTTGGACAAGAGGAGAAAATTGATAAAAGGCCAGATCTTTCATTAAAGTGCATTTTATCTAAATTCACGTTAATGATTTTTTACTCTACCCCCCTTGAATTTATTAATAGATGCCTTCTTATGTGATATTGCTAGAGAAACTAATGGGTGGGGAGGTATCTAAACTTCAGTCTCACTGAGAGAAAAATTGTCTGTTGATGTCATTAAGTGCTAGTCATTTTTCATGTATTACTAATAATTTTTGAAGGATATGTTTACCAGTGTATAGGGACATAAACTTGTGAATTGCCTGGTTAACTTGGCAAACAGAAGATTGCTCATATTTTTATTTTGAGACTGATTTATTGGACTCTTCCAAGTTGTCCTTGGGAAATGAAATTTTGGGTCAAAAATCAGTGTCAGGCTTTATAGTAAGCCATAAATTTTATTGTTCTCTAGGGCGGTAATTATGAGAAGTAAGAATCTTTGAACAATGAGCAAAAATCATCATTAAAATTGAATCCTTTTTGCTTATAGAAAGACTAAAAAAATAAAAGAACCTTTTTTCCATTTGTGTCACTGAGGATATCAGAAAAACAGTAATGCTAGTGAAATGTGTACACAGAAGGTGAATTACACGTTAGGGTTCCAGGAAAAGCTTGTTTGTAGTGATATGCTTAAAACAAGAGATTTATGCTGCCACTTTTTAATTTCCAGATTTAAAAAAAAAATGTGTGTCAAAAAAAAGTTTTCTCCTTCGTAAGAGAATTCATATTTTTGGAATCAGTTGGAACCACAAATGGGGGGTCTATTTGGACTCCTTGAGAAACGTTTTAATGCTCCAAACACTTTATCTATTAAATTGAACATTTTTACTCTCTAATTAAATGATGGTTTCTCATTCCCCTCAGTATGTGAGTAAAGTTGATTGGAGAATCATTCCAAAATTTAGTAATAATGAATTTATAACCACTTTTACTGTGTCTTTCTACTCCTGAGTTTTGGAGAGCATTGTTGAGTGCCATTAGGTTCTCTTTCCTATTGGTTATTTGCATCCTTAATACTTGTATTTCAATCAAATTTTCAGCCTGCTATTATAAAAGCAGTCATATAAATGAATATGCAGTTAAGTTGCTAGAAGCTCACTATTACCTTGCCCCACAGCATAAAAACAGAAATTGATTTTCCTGTATCAGGTCAAATTCTGTAATAAATATTAATTTTAACTTTTAAATAAAACAATCATCAGATCTTAGCTGATACCACATATTTCAAATGGTATGTTTTGTGAGAATTAAATAAGACTTTTTCATAAAGAAATCACATTCAGAGCTGAGCTTGTAAACAAAAGTTTTGTTTAATTGTAATAGTTTGTTTTTTTCTTTTTCTTTCTTTATTTTTTGTTTAGTTTTTTTCCAGTTTAAGAATATTAAAAGTGCACAGAAATTTTATTACAGTTAATCAGCACTCCATGTAGAAGGGAAAATTCAAATTATCTGCCTACACTACAGTTACAAAATTTGTTTCAAGTTTAACTTATTTTGAAGACAGGGTTGCATGCTGCAGAGACTTCAATGTATAGCATTTAAGAAAGCAAGTGGGGGTGTAATAGAAGCTGTAGTTGATTTGTGGCCTTAATTCTGTCTGGAAGACTACTTTGTTAGCCATGGCATGTTTAATATTGCCTACTGATGGCCACTAGGCTTTTCTTTAGTTTGACCTTTCCAACCAGTAGTTGTATACTAGTTTTATTTGTTCTTGGAATTATACAACTTAATTGAATATTAGCTAAACCAGTAAAATATCAGTGCATAAGGGCAGTTATTGCTCTGAAAAATTTGGGAAGGCTCTAAGAGAATTGCTAAAACATCTTGTGGGCTTAGATGTAAGGAAGACAAACAATAAAAGCCTGGAAAGGACATACAAATCTAGAAGAGCTTGGCATTCAGTGCTTTACAGGTGTTTTCAAATTTTATCATCATTTTTTAAAAACACATGAGAAATTGTAGAATGTATTGGTATCTGGTTTATGTAAGGAACTCCTATTATGGCCTTTGTTTCACAGCAAAATATTGGTAAGCACATTTGAATGTTTTAAGTTAAAATGCTTAGGGGATACCTAGATGTAATTTTTTTCCTTTTTTGGGATTCCGTGTTAACCAATTCTTTCTTTTATTGAATATACCTTCTATCTCAGACATTGACATTTTTCTTGAACACTAAATTGAAAGTCCTACTACTAAGTAGGACTGAAGAACTTTTTCAAAGTTTAACATGGATTTTGTAGTAAAATTGGAATAATACTGTGATTTCATAGTACCACTTGTAGCAAAAGTCATAAAATTTTGTATTCAAGCCATTTCTTTTAAGAAGACTTTGTAGTTACCTAGGTTTTCAGACCCTCTTATAATCCTTCCTAACCTTGTTTGCCCCCTTTCTTTTAAAAATAGAGTGGGTTTCTTTAAAATTTCCTCTTCTAAAGAATCAGCTGATGAGTCAGTATAATGGTTTCATATACAGATGTCAAAATATTTCATTTTCTAGTAAATATTAGACTAATATGTGCAACACTTCAACAATTATAGCTTATTTTGAAAATTAAAAGGATATTTTTTATTTATGTTTATTTTACTTCTTATCTTCAGGGAGCCAAAAATACCTTTTAAGAATTAGTAGCAAAAGGATTGGCCTGCACGTGAACCTTAGGAGGCACAGTGCCCAGAGAGGGCCCCAAAGCTTTTCCCTGGCTGCCTACTCTGAAGCAGCTGACTAACCAGCTGCAGAGCACATTGACATGGTCGTAATTGCTTTCATCCTGGAGCAGAGCAAGTTAACACAATTTAAATCAAGATCCACATTAGAAGATCCTGACCTGAGGATAACCTCTCATTTCCTACCTTTGAAAGAGGGAACAATTCTAGTCACTTCCTAACTTCTGTTGTCAGTGAGAGCAGCCAGCCTCAGTTGTTACTGTCGATTGGACCTCGGTTCAACAACCTTGGCACTTGAGTTCTGGCTAAGAAAGAATTCAGAGCCAAGACTCAAACTATAAGAGAAAGGTTATTTAGAAAGCCAGCTGAAGTATGTGGGCTCAGGGAAGAAGTTACAGGGGCAAAAAAGAGCCCTTGGAGCTTAGGAGAAAGAGAGACAAGGAAAAGCCTTCTGGGGGAGGGAACGGGGTGAGGAAAGGCACTGCTGTGCTCCATAGAGAGAGCTGCACTGGGCACTCCATCTTGAAGGTGTTTATCTGGAGGTCTCTGGAGGATCCCAATAGAATATGCATCAGCTTTCCAGGTGTGTCTTTTTAGGGTTGTGTCTGCTGTGGTTGGTGCCAGGAATCCTTAGTCAATGCAGCTGGTACTGATGTCAGCCATGGCCTCACTTGTCTCATTTTGCTACTTTTCTGGACCTGGAGCTGGAACACATCTGAGGCCTAGATGTGTTTGATGCTGTCAGAACCTTGTTGGGTCCCCTTGTTATTTCCCCCTCTAAGGGGGTCTGACACACATGACTAGCAACGTGCCAGGGGAAGAAAAGTCAGGGGAGAATCCAAATTGTATGACCTGTGATATGAAAGGTCAATGTCTAAACCACATGGCCAGCAATATGCTGGGGGAGGAAAGGTCACATTGGGGACAGGTCCCAGTTTTACCTGTTGCTTGGCACCCAGGGCTTTCTACCCTGGTGACCTTCTCTACCTGGTCCATCATCCTTGCTCTGTTCATTCTAACTGTGTACCACATACCCACAAAATTGAGTGGGGACATGCAGCTGCATCTAAAGATTGTGACCTCCTGACTTTTCTTTATACTTTATACAAATAAATTTGCAGTAGGATCTTCACAGTGTTTGTTACGGTGTTTGTTACAGAAGCATACATAACCCAGTCAAACCTGACTTATATATTCAGTGTTAATCAACATGACTGTTTTGTAGAAACAGCATTTACTGAACAAACACCATGGTAGATAAAAACATTCCTTTGGAGTAAAAGGAATTATAGTCTTCGTTTACTGTTCTTTGTTTAACAAGTAATGTTAATAGGTTTTCCCTATTGAAGTCTTCCTAGACCATTCCTATAAATATGGCATTGATGAAATATACCTAGGACTGTGTTTGTAAACTCACCTTTTTCCTAAAAAGCTTACCCCCCCCAGAGTGTGACAGTGCTCGTCTATGTTAAATGACAGACCAGTTTTTCTTTTTACATATATTTTTAGACCATTGTTTTCTTTTGATAAATTTAGGCCTCCCATTATTCTCTGAATACGCCTACAAGTCACTATAAAAGTTTATTGAGCTTTAGTTTCAAGAGATTTCAACTTTGTTTATTCTATGATTCACATGACAACATTGATAATTTCACAAATGGAAAACCGCAAGTAATGATAGATACAAGGGACTGAGAATTGCAAGCAATTTCCAACTCATGAGCTGTAAATCCACTCTTCTTTCCCATTGATTATAGGAGTGATGTTATTATAGGAATAACCCTGAATCAGCTCTCATTCATTAAGTATAATTCACATGTTCTTTATTTCAATGGTTAGTAAAAAATTCAAAAGTTCACAAAATATTAATTGCAAAAATTCATCACAGAATTGAGAACTGCTCTTTTACATTGTAAGTCTACCTGTTACCAGATGAATTACAACTATGTAAGAAGTCTTTCTTGACTTTTGAGGGCATATTGAGTTAAAACATAATACAAAGGAGCAGAAATCATTAAAAATGACATGAAGTGAGGGAAAAAAGGGGAAATGAAGTAACAAAATGTGTAGGTGTTTTGTAAGTATTAAAATTTTGTTGACTTATGAACTTAATATTTCTACTCTGAAAGTTTTTTTAATCTATTAGAATTCTGATGAGCATTTGGTTTGCATTTGACCTTCTATTCACTATTTGAGTTTTTCTGCTTTTTTGAGTTTAAATCTTTTAAAAAACAATTCTGTTGGTATTTTGTTTTAATATTGAATATTTAATACAACAGTATATTAACATTTCATTTGATTTTCATCTCCAAATGCTAAGGCATAGTGAAATTATGAAAATTGTCCACATATATTCTGCCTCTTCTCTTGGGAATATGGTTAGGAATTCCTTCCCCTTAAAATTAGGCATGGCTACGTGACTTGATTTAGCCAATGAAGTGTGAGTAAAAGTAATATGTGATACTCCTAGGGAAGCTCTTAGAATTAATGTATGCTTTGCCACACTCTTTATCTCCTTCCTATGGTGGCTTCTGCTTCAACCTAGGTTCTTAAAGACTTAAAGCAGAGGCCCAGTCAATTCTCAGTGGATGCATTGCATGAAAGAATAAAATCTTAGTCATTTTAAGTCACCAAGATTTGTTGGTGTTTGTTATGGAAGCATACATAACCTAGTCAAACCTGACTTATATATTCAGTGTTAATCAACATGTTTTGTAGAAACAGCATTTACTGAACAAACAACATGGTAGATAAAAACAGTTGTTCTCCAAAAAGGGTATAGCTGTCTTTTGAAGTTCAGCCTAAGTGGTTGTAATGTGTAATTTATAAAGCGAATCTGTTGGAATTAGTTAGGTGCCCTATTTGTGAGCAAAATAGTGTAGTAACAAGTAATAGATAACGTTGGTGGGCCAGGAAAAGAATGGAATGATATGTCACACAAAAGAGACCAGGTTTCATTCCTAATAACACTAAATAGAGGCCATTTGTTTCAGAAAAAGGAAAAATTAAATCCATGTGGCTATAGTCAGGTTTAGAAACTCATCTGTTAAGTCACTAGCCTGAAATCACATAGTTACTTAATGGCAGGACTGGGAAAAATAAATCTGCTCTTTTAACTCTAGCCCTGTGTCCTCTTATTATTTTAAGAGGTTTCACTTATTCTCAAGATTTTTTTAATCCACTCATAATCTTTAATTCAGTCTCTTTCAGTCTTGTTTTTTCCCCCAAACTTAATAACATTTTTCACAAATTTGTACAAAATGGTGTTAATCATAGTTCTTGGTTTATTACACATTATCCTCACTGGTCTGTGCTTGATCTGATTATCTTGTGTGTATGTATTTATATTATACATCAGTAAAATAATATCTGTGATCCAACTTCTTAAACATTGCCAATAACTTAGATCTCCCTATGTGTTCTCCTTGCCTTTCCCTATGATAGCTATCACCTTGGACTTTGTATTTCATTCTTCTGCATTTTGTAAAAGTTTTATATGTTTACCTAAACAATATTTTTTGTTGTTGTTGCTTCTAAAAAGAATATACTAAATGTAGTCTTCTGGACTTGCTTTTTTTGGTTAAATATATTACTGATATTCTTGCATGTGGCTATAATTCATTCATTTTGCCACTGTATATTCTGCATAATTTATTCATTTACTGTCTGTAGACATTTGAGTTGTTCCAATATTTATGTTATTGTAGATATTCTGCTATGAGCATTTCTGTTAATATATCTGGGTAAATGTGTTAAAAGTTTCTCTTGAATATGAACCCAGAATAAGAATTGCAGGATTATAGAATATGCAATGTTTGACTCTACAAGATAGTACCTAATTAATTTTCACCATTGTTATATTAATATTGTTCATTCATGTTATTTTTCTCTTAACCAGGATTGCCAGAGGTTTGTCTATTTTATTAATTTTTTGAAAAAACCAGACTTGTTAATTGTGAGGCTTGTAGTTCTTTAGATAAATTATGTTATTAACTAAAATTAACAGTAGAGATTGAAGAGGATGTGATTTAAAAATGTGAGGGATATGAAAGCACCACGATCTAACTTGATAATCAAATTGGACATGGCAGTTGAGAAAATGGAAAGGGTACAGAATAACTTAAAAATGACTTCTGAATTTCTGACCTGAAATAAGTCAGGGGTATAAGTTACTTTTTCTGACTTTGCAATGTAAAAATGCCCAGGTCAGTTTTGTTTTTCTTTCATTAGTGTCTGTGCCATTATTTTGAAATTTTAAAAATAAAGCATTATTGCCTCATGAAAGTTGGTGGAATACTGTTTTTTCTGCACTAATGCTTGGGAATTATTTCATATAAACTACTTTACCTTCCTTAAGAAGAATTTGAAGCTCTAATTCTGATATTCTTTAGATCATTCTTAACCAAATAAATAAACTGCATTGCTCTAGAAAGAAGATAGGTCAGGTACTACACAAATCTGTCAACTCCCAGTGCTTCCTTTATTGTTGAAAATGTTAGTTTTCAAGGGACTAAGGTAATTTGAAGCCAAGAACAATCAATAATTCTACTAGAACTGTCCTATAGTTGTATTTTGAGAAATACAGTACATGCAAACATGATTGGGAGATTTCATCACTTAACTGAGATACAGAAAAGTAATTTGATTTTTTTGTTTGTTTTTGAATTCCATGTGGGTAACTTAAATTTTCTTTAGAGTGGTAGTGTTTCACTAGCTACCAGAGATGAAGATTCTCAAGTATCAAAGATAATTGGCAGAGCAAGTGTTTTAGAAACAATTTTTTGTGTCTCTCAGTGAACTCTCCTGGCTTTACATTTTAAAGCATTTTTTAAAAAATTAGAGCATTTGGTAAAATAAATTTCGTTGGGGTTATGTTAAAAGAGAATTTGATCTATTTACAAAGATAAAAATTAATGAAGTGTTACATTTTTCAGATACCAATTTCTTTCCAACTCTTTGTGGCTTTTTCAGTGAGCCTTTTCCTTTTTGTGTATAACCATTTGTGTATCAAACTGAGGCATTACCTCAAGTGATTACAATTGCTCTCTTGGTTCTGCTCTGAGTAAGACCATTATTATCAAAAGCATCAGATGACATTTCTAATAAATGACTTTTTGAATTCACTGAAACTGAACAGCTGTTTCAAACAAATACCCTTTCTGTGAGGACTTATCTGCAAATCAATTGATTATTCATGATGAAAGTATCTACATTTTTAGTGATATTTAAATCATATTTTAATTATATTTTGAATTTTAACTTATAGCCCAACAGACAATATGCAGAAATATGTGTTTAAAGAAAATAATTAAAATAACTTTTAATGGAAAAATACTATCTTCTAACAACCAGAAGGATTTGGGGGATTATTTGTACCAATGAATATCTCGAGATACATTACAAGCTGTTAGAGGCTCCTTGGTATCTGGTTTAGGTTTTGTCCAAACTGTTATTGACTCCAAGGGGTAATGAGTAGGTTTGTCATTTCATGTATCTATCTGTAGGGGTTCCAATGTAGTAAATTAAATGTCTTGATCTTTTACAACCTTATTAAAGTCAGCCAGTCAAATTAAATTTTATGTAAGTTGTCACATCAGTGAAGCAGTTTTCAGGAAAAGTGCAATTTGAGTATTCTCATTGTTGAGTGAATTGTTTAGCTTTGTAACAATTATAAAGACATTAATGTATCAACCTGGAGTTATACATACTTGCAATACTACAACTTCATCATTCTGGAAAATATATAACTCCTCCCAAGTTTCTTGTGAGCAGAGTTCCTATTTCATTTATCTTTCTGCTTTCAATGCCTCCTATATGGCCTGGAACATGGTATGGTCTCTGTGTGACTGTTGAATGAATAAATACAAAACATAAAGGGGAAAACCTAAGCAGGGCTGTCAGAATGAGACAGTGATCTAAATAAAACTGCCAGTTAAATAAAACTTTGACTTTAGATATGGAGAAAGACTAACTAATCTCTATTATTTCCTTCCTTCCTCCCTTCTCTCCTCCCCTCCCTTCCTCTCTTCCTTACTTCCTTACTTCCTTCTTTCCTTCCTTCCTTTGTTCCTTTCCTGTTCTCCTCCTTTCCTCTCTCTCTCCATTCATTCAGCAGGTATTTATGAGTGCCTGTTGAGCGCCAGGTTTTGTACTAGATGCTAGATTGTACTAAATGCGACAGTGAGCAAAACATTAAGTTCCTGCTCTCAAGGAGATTAAATTCTGGTGGTGGGAATCAGCAATAAATCAGTTTTTAGAATGTCAAGCAGTAAGAATATGAAGGAAATTAAAACAGGTTAGGGGGATAGAGTGTAACCTGGGTGTAGAGCTCTCTGTTTATACAGTATGACCAGGGAAGTGATGTTTGGATAGAAACCAGAAAGAAGATCAGTTAAGACACTCTTAAATATTACATTCTAGGCAAAGACATAATGAGGCTCGGATCAGGATTTTAAGCAGTTCATATGGTAAGGAGTGGTCAGACTCTGGATATAATTTGAAGGAGGAGCCCATAGGTGTTGGTGATACGTTGATTGTAGGGTGTGAAAAAAGGGAAGACAGCTGGAGTAGGTGATAGGCTAAGAGTTTTCATTTACTGGGATGGTGAAGACTGCAAAAGGATCAGAGTTTGGAGGAGTGGAGATACATGTGTTATTTTTTCCCTTGATATCTGTACCTTATAGCTAGACTTTAATTCTTCTGTAGTTAGAAGATGAAAGAGTTGCTTGCTAACTCTCTGGGAATTTGATAGTATGGAAGGAAAACTGAATTGGGATCCCTAAGGTAGAGTTTTAAGACCTGGCTCTCACTTTCAGAAATTTAGCCAAATAACTTCATTTTTTGAGCCTCTTCAAACTGTTTCCTCAACCATAAAATGAATTGGTTGGTCCCGATTGTCTCTAACATTCTTTTATTTGTCACAATTTGTTTCTCTCTCCATCCTTTTTAGAATTGCTTTGATGACCTCTTTATCCACTTATTTATTGTAAACATTCCTCATGTTTCTGACCTTCCCTCTTATTACACATGTTCTTCCTGGCTTCAGTCAGTTTTATAAATTAACTCTCAAATCCACACTTTAAGCTTTTATTTTTTTTTCCTGAGTTCCAGATTCATTTAAATTTGTTCCAGTAGTTTCAACCCTGAATTCATTTTTTTCCTAGACTTGCTTTTCTTCCTGTGCTCAGTTGTTAATTTTGATTATATGATTATATTACTATTATTAATATCTGACCATTAACCTTATTGAATTATTAATACTCAGTTTGCTAAATAGGTTAATTAGAATTAAGTTTGGGAGACTGACCTACTATTAGATCTTAGTGTGTTCATGATCCTAAAATCCTTTCATAATGCCTTTAAGGTCAAGACTAAATTTTTGTAGTACTACATTATTTGCCTTTTTTTTTTCTGTCTTGACATTTGCATATGCACTGGGGTGTAAAACTAGTGGCTCCTTATTTCAAATCATAGCATTAGCACTCTTTGTCTACATGCATTTACAGGGAAAGAAACAATTTCACATAAGAAGGTTTTTGATGAAGCAATGAAAGATTACTTTTCTTAGATCTCACCCTTGAATACATGTCTTTCTGAGTATTCTGTGTGATAAAACAGGTAGCCTGAAACGTTTCTGCTACGTGATGCAGCGATACAAGGGAATAGCAAACAGCTACTATTTAAAGGATGGCTACGTTCATTTACGTAAATGGATCACCATGACATAGTTGAGGGAGAAAAGCTGAAATATACTTTTTAGGAAAATGGCCTCATTTGGGTCAGGACTCTGTGCAGCTTTAGTTGTATTTAGTTCATTACTGGTATCAAATGTTTTGAATGCAGAATCAGGATTTTACCATCATTAAGTCTTGGGATCTGGGCACCTGTGAGATGCAGGCAGTCTCATCATTCTTTACAGTTCAGCCAACAGTAAAACTGTAAGAGATCTCTGTTTTGGATTTGAGCAGCTGGGATATTTTCTTTTCTCCTTAGCCCCACCTCTGGCTTTTCTCGCCCCTTGAAGAACCATTCACCTAATCTCCTTCCTATAATGGACGTCGTGGTTTTGCAATTGGTGAAGGCTCTGTACTGGAGAAAGTTTTCTCTTAGATCCGATGCCCTGGTCCCAGCATTTTGCAGCCCTGCCTCCTCATGCACATGCCCCCCCATCCCCCCCCCGCAGCCGCCATGTAGCTCCAATTAACTGGGGAAGAATCCTTTTGATAAAGTACAGATTTGCTTTGTGAATAAAGCTGCTAGGGATTTTAATGTCTTTGCAGTACCCATGTACCTCTTAAAAGTTGGGCTAGTTTTCCGCTTCTGTAGCACTTTTCACTCCTTTCACCATGACCCAGGCCATGTTTTCATTCCTAGAGAGGGCTTGTTCCCCTAGAATTTAGTTCATTCATGTGTCTTTGTATCTCTGCTCTGACTTTAAATTAAAAAACTATGATTTTATAGTTTGTCTGGCTTGTTCTTTTAATTTGTTGATTTTTAGAGAGAGAGAGAAGCATTGATTTGTTGTTCCAGTTATTTATGCTTTCATTGGTTGATTCTTGTAATATGCCCTGACCAGGGATCAAACCCACAACTTTGGCCTCCTGGAGATGACACCATAACCAACTGAGCTACCTGGCCAGGGCCTGTCTGTCTGTTCTTATTGTTTAAGATGGTAGGAAAAAATAGTTTTTTAGGAGTTTCTACATCCTAATCATAAGCATTAGTCCTCATATTTTACTCTGTGTCTAAAATAATTGGTATAGGCTGAAGCTGACAGTTCACATTGAAATTATTTAGCCAGGTTTTAAAAGAAAATTCTACTGAAATATAGTATTGGCTGTATTTAAGCTTGGTGAAAAACTGATATAAATGCCTGCTGACAAAATACTTAAAATTTTTTTATTGTGGTAAGTATAACAAAAAAATTAACATTTAAAACATTCTAAGTGTACAGTTGAATGACCTTAAATATATTCAGAATGTTACGTAGCCATCACCACTGACTGTTTGCAGAATTTTTTTATCATCCTAAACAAAAACTACCCATCTCCTCATTGCCACTTTCCTCCTTTCAGTAACCTCTATTTTACTTTCTGTCTCTATTTGCATATTCTAAATATTTCATTCAAGTAGAATCATATAATATTTTCCCTTCTGTGTCTAACTTATGTCACTTAGCTTAATCTTTTTTCAGGTTCATTCAAATGTAGCACATGTCAGAATTTCATTCTTTTTTATGGCGGAATAGCATCCCATTGTGAGTGAGTGAAAGAGAGAGAGAGCGTGCACGCAAGAGAGAATATTTTGTTTATCCTTTTATCTGTTGATACATACTTGATGTTGTTTTCACCTTTTATCTATTATCATAGTTAATCCTGTCAGTAACATTGGTGTACACGTATCTATTTGAGTATCTGTTTTCTTTGGGTTATATGGCTAGCAGTGGAATTGCTGGGCCACATGATTATTCTGTTCAACTTTTTGAGGAACAGTTTTCCATAGTGTCTGCGTATTTTAAATTCCCACCAGCCATGCACCAGTGTTCAATTTGTTCATATTTTCACCAACACTGTGACTTTCTGAGTTTGGAGGGTTTCTTTTGTTTGTTTTTTAGGGAGAGGTTTGTTTTGTTTTGTTTTATTTTTTATGATAGCCAGCCATCCCAGTAGGTGTGAAGGAGTATCTCATCCTGATTTTGATTTCTCTAATGAGTAATTATGTTGAGATCTACTCATGCACTCATTGGCCATTTGTATACCTTCTTTGGTGCAATGTTTGTTCAAGTTCATTACCCATTTTTAATTGTTTTTTTTTATTGTTGAGTTCTTTATATTTTGGATATTAAACCCTTTGCAGATACATGATTTGCAAATATACTCTCTCATTCTCTGGATTGTCTTTTTCACTCTCTTGATGCTGTCCCTAGATGTAAAAAAGTTTATTTTAATAAAGTCTTTATCCTTTTTTTTTTTTTTGTTCCCTGTGCTTTTGGTGCCATGCTTAAGAAATCATTGTCAAATTCAACATTATAAGTATCCTCTTCTAAGAGTTTTATAGTTTTAACTTTTAGATTTAGGACGTCGATTCACTTTGAGTTAATTCTTATATATGGCATAGGTAAGAATCTAACTTCATTCTTTTTCCAGGTGACTGTATCTGGTTTTCCCAACACCATTTGTTGAAATGACTATCTTTTCCCTCAGAAACAAACTGACAGTGACCAGAAGAGAGGGGTAGAGAAGAGGGGTATTATGGGGGAAAGAAGGGGAAGGGTTCAAGTCAAGGAACATGTGTAAGGGGCCCATGGACAAAGAGAACTGGGGAGGAGGATTGAATGTGGGGTGGTGGGGCAGGAGAATAATGGGAAAATGGGGATAACTGCAATTGAACAATTAAAAAAAAAAAGACTGTCTTTTCCCTATTGAATGGTCTTGGCACCCTTGTCAGAAATCAGTTTATCATAGATATGAAGGTTTGTTTTGTGGCTTTTAGTCCTATTCTGTTGGTCTATATATCTGTTCTTATGCCAGTACCATATTTCAATTATTGAGCTTATGGTAAGTTTGGAAATCAAGAAGTGTCCGACTTCCAGCTTTTTATTATTCTATTTCAAGGTCGTTCAGGCTATTTAAGGTCCCTTGGTATTCTATATAAATAAATTTCTGCAGAAAACAACATTGGGACTTTGACAGGGATTGTATTTAATCTGTAGATCACTTTGGGTAATATTGCCATCTTACTGTTAAGTCTTCCAATACATGAATGCAGAATGTCCTTGCATTTATTTAGGACTTTAAATGTGTTCAGCAACATTTTGTAGTTTTCAGTGTATAAGTCTTGTGATTCCTTGATTAAAGTTTTTCCTAAGTATTTTACTGGTTTGATGCTATTTAAATTTCTTTTTAGCATCTTTATTGCCAACATAGAGAAATACAGCTGGCTTTTGTGTGTTGATTTTGTATCCTGCACCATTGCTGAATTCATATAGTAGCTCAAACAGGTTTTTATTTGTGGGTTGCTCCAGGGGTGTCCAACCTTTTGGCGCCTTTGGGCCACACTGGAAAAAGAGGTGTCTTGGGTCACACATTAAATATACAAACAGTAATGAAAACTGATGAGCAAAAAAAAAGTTTTAAGTAAATCTACAATTTTGTTTTGGGCCGCATTCATAGCCATCCTGGGCCTTATGCAGCCTGCGGGCTGTAGGTTGGACACCCCTGCTAGGATTTTCTGTATATAAAATAATGTCAAATGTGAATAGGGATAGTTTTACGTCTCTTTTTTTAATTATGATACCTTTTATTTCTTTTTCTTGGCTAATTGCTCTGGCCAGAACTTCCTAGAAGTAGTGAAAGTGGACATCCTTATCTTGTTCTTAATCTTAGGGAAAAGGTTTTCAGTCTTTCATTATTGAATATGGTATTATCTGCGGGTTCTTCATATATGGCCTTAATCATGTAGAAGTTGTTCTCTTCTATTCCTAGTTTATTGAGTGGGTTTATCATGAAAGAGTATTGGATTTTGTTAAGTGCCTTTTCTGCACCAGTGGAGATATTCATGTGTTTTGTTTTGTTTTTGCCTTCATTCTGTTAATGTGGTGTTACTGCATTTATTATTCTCTCAAGTTGACTCTCCCTTGCCTCCTGGGGATAAATCCCACCTGGTTATAAATGTAATCCTTTTAGTATGCTGCTGAGTTCACTTTTTTAGGACTTTTATATCTAAATTCATAAAAGATACTGGCCTGTAGTTTTCCTGTAGTGTTGTAGGGTAATACTAGTTTCATAGAATGATTTAGGAAGTGATCCCTCCCCTTCAGTTTTTTGGAATAGTTTGGGAAGGATTCTTGTTAATCTTCTTCAAATATTTGGTAGAATTCAGCAGTGAAGCCAAAGATTTTCTTTGTTGAAATGTTTTGATTATTGTTTCAAATTGTTTACTGGTTGAAGGTCTTTTCAGATGGCTTATTTCTTCTTGAATCTATTTTCAATGTTTGTGTTTATAAGAATTTGTCTATTTTGTTAGGTTATATAGGTTGTTGGTGTACAGTTGTTCATAGTAATCTGTTAAATGACAGTGGTTCCTCCTTACCATGAGGAATACATTCCAAAACCCCTGTGGATGCCTGAAACTGTAGATAATACCACTGTTTACTGTACATACATGCATACATACTTATGATAAAGTTTCATTTATAAATAAGGTACAGTAAGATATTAAAAACAATAAATAATACAATATAACAATTATAGTAAGATGCTGTAATAAAAGTTGTGTATTTGTGGTCACTTGTTTCAGGGAATCCTTCCTCACGTCTTTGAAGAGGCTCAGTGCTTTCCGGTACAACATGTTACTGTCAGTTGGAACACTTTTTCTGTTCACATCTTCCATCCACAAATTTAATGCCTTTTCCATTTTAATTAAGCACTTATCACACACTGTGGTCATAACTTTTGCATTTTGAGATACAACAGCAAAATTAGTAAAAATTTAGTTTCCCTTCATTTTCATGATAGATGATTTCTTTTTACTGTAGATCTTAGCAACCTCAGCATATAATTTTCTTCCCTTAATGAATTGAGAACTTTCACATTTTTTACTTAAAGGAAGCACTTTACATCTTCTCTTTGGCATATTCAAATTGCCAGCATCTCTACATTTGTGCCTCAGCCATTATTAAGTCAAATAAAAGTTACTTGAGCACAAGCACTGCAATACTGTGACAGTTAATCTGATAACTGGGGCAGCTACTAATTGACTAATGGATGGACAGGTAGCATATGCAGTATGGATCCGTGGATATGCTGGACCAAGGGATGACTCACGTCTTGAGATGGCCAAAGCAGGACGTTGAGAGATTTACTCATGCTACTGAGAATGGTGTGGAATTTTGCTCTGGCTGGTGTGGCTCAGTGGATTGAGCACTGGGCTGTGAAGCAAAGGATCACCAGTTCAGTTCCCAGTCAGGGCACATGCCTGGGTTTAGTTTTTTCCCCAAAACTAAAATCACTTTTGAAAGGGAAGAGATTTCAGACCTTTGATGAGATTTAGGAAAATATGATGGGGCAGCTGATGGCAATTGGGGAACTGTGTGAGGTCTGAATGTGCCTACTTTAAAAGGAACTGAAGTGTCATTGTTCTATGTACAATGTTTCTTATATTTTGTATCTTCTTCAATAAATATTTCTCTTTTTCATAGTACATGGCTGTATACCTTCTGGACAGACCTTAAATATTATCTCTCCTAATCCTCATCTAAACCTTCATTTCTGCCTATGATGGAGGAACTTGCATTAGACCGAGGCTCCTGCTGAGAACCGGTTGAAAAGCTAGTGAAAAAATGAATTTGAAGGCATTGTAGAGTTTGTGAGTCAATCAAGACTTGAAGAGTCAAGTTTCAGGAGAGAAAGGAGATAGACATTCTCTCTGCCAGGTTCCCTCTTGTCATGACCTGAGAGGTTCAAACAAATGACTTTAGAGAAGTGGTCAATAAATTGATTCCAGGTAGCATTGGGAAAGATATAGAAAAGACTTGCCACTCTATTTATCTGCTTCATGATGTCTTTGTTAGAAAAGTCAAAATGTTGAAGAAGCCCAAGTTTGAATAGGGAAAACTCATGAAGCTCCATGGTGAAGGTAGCAATTCTGGAAAACCTACTATGGATGAGACAGATGATCAAGTTGAAAGAGTAGATGGATATGAGCCTCCCAGCCCAAGAATCTATTTAAAATTCAGAACTTTAATAGAGGCAAATAAAAAATCCTGTTCCAGGGGTAAAAGAAAAGAAGAAAGCTAAATTTTATTTTGACATCTCATTAATTGTAAGATACATCCTAATTTCAGAGATGTTAAAATATGGGGGGAAAGGTAAATGGTACTCCTAGTTTTAAATCTCAGTTCTATCATTGTTTGTTTGTTTGACTTCATTTGGGAACTCCTTTGAGTCTGTTTGCTTATTTGTGAAACTAAAATAATGTAGTTTCCTTTTTAGAGTTAGGAAGACTAAATGAATTAAGAAATTTGAAAGTGTCTAGTATGGGATAGACATTTGATATCGATTAACCTGGCTTTCATTTCTTCTTTCTTTGTTTTTAAGATTTTATTTATTTCTAATTAGAGAGAGGGAAAGGGAGCAAGAGAAACATCAATGTGTGGTTGCCTCTCGAGTGCCCCATCCCCACGCCCCACTGGGGCCCTGGCCCACAACCCAGACATGTGCCCTGACTGGGAACATTTACCAGAGACCTTTTGGTTTGCAGGCCAGTACTCAGTCCACTGAACCATACCAGCCAGGACTCATTTCTTTCTAAAGCTTGGCATTGTTATGATTATAGGAAGAGATTCCTGACAGGTGACCAAGGCAGAAAACAAAACAAATCCCTGATATATTGGCTAAATAAGAACTTAAAAAGAAAATTCCTGTTTATATGCATCAAAATAGTGTTGATATTTTCACTATATTGATTTTTCATAAGCACATTTTAGGAAAACTTCTATCGTAAATTTAAATGTGATGCCAAAATCTCAGCCTTTACTTTGTAGAATTCCTGCTCTTCTGATGATGCTACATAATTATAACATTAATTGGAGTGGATTTTTTAAAAAAGTTTATTTAATTTTTAGAGGGGAAGGGAGGGAGGAAGAGAGGGAGAGAAACATCAGTCAGTTGCCTCTTGTGTATACTACCCTGACTGGGGACCCAACCTGCAACCTAGGCATGTGCCCTGACTGTTAATGGAACCAGCAGCCTTTCACTTTGCAGAATGACACTCAACCAGCTGAGCCACGTGGGTCAGGGCAAGTGAGTGGATTTTTTTAAGGAAGTGGTTGTATTTTATGATGTTAGGTGGAAGTGGGAATTCTTCATTATATTTCTATCTTCAACATTCTTGGTAAACTCAGAACAACATTTTTCTTGAGCTGTAAAGTATTCATGATTTTAATTTTGTGTTCATTCTTTTCTGTTCTTTCAGGATATTTCAAGTCACCGTCAACTGATAGGATGAAAAAATTTAAGAGAAGGCTATCCCTCACGCTTCGAGGAAGCCAGACTATTGATGAATCTTTGTCTGAATTGGCTGAACAAATGACTATTGAAGAAAATAGCAGCAAGGATAATGGTAAATATTTGAAGGATGGGGAGAGGACGAAAGCTTATTTATACTTTTGATAACTTTATAAATAGAATGAAAATTTACTTTCTGATTAGTTCCTAATAGCTTCCTTTTGTTTTTCCTGCTGGGCCCCTAGTTCTTAGAAAGCAGAACTACACAACTTTGCTTTCTTGCTTGCTTATTGCAGTGTCCCACTATTAACTCCAAGCGTTACTGTACCTGGTCTTTTAACCCTGATGAATTCTCCTATTCCATTTATCCTTCCATTTTTTATTCTTAAATAATACAATTATTTAATACCTTGTATAATATTACCCTTGTTGTTAAGTAACTATTTTTAAGATAATGTATAAGTATTTTTGTTATTATTATAACCTAAGTTAGTACAGCTTAAAAGTGCCTACTAAGTTTGTGGAGTTTCTGTTTGAGGTTTCATCACAGTTTATAAAATTATATTGTGTGCATGTGTGTGTATTTATGCATGTTAACTCTTATAGGACAAAGTTCATCAGATGAGTGAATCTTGCTGGTTTTTTATATTTAGGAAGGAAACTTCTTGCATTTGGGTTGAATCTCAAAGGTTGTCTTACCTCTTGCTTTTATTCCTCTTGCCTGAACAAAATTCTTCATTGTCTCTTAGGCCCCCTTTGAATTCTTATTAATAAATCCCAGTATGTTTGTTCTTAAGATTGAAGAATCTTGCCTTCTGTTTGCCAGTGATGCGCAGGAGTAAAATAAGCACAGTATATCTTGAGGGGTGGTTTCTGGGGCACATTTATATTTTTATTAGTGTTTTTAAATTAAGCACATATTTTGTGGAATATTTTAGTTTTAACTTGTAAAACATACTTAATTTATAAAATGGTGAAGTGTTGAAAGTACGTTTTTCAAGTAGTACATATTGTTTATTAAAACTTTGTTTTATTATAATAGCAACTTTAATAGGTAGTAAAAAAAGGAAAATAGGAACTCGGTTGAGTTTCCTCTTAACCTGGGTTACTTGAAATAATACTTGAAGGTGTCATATTAGACAGTGATTCCTCATGGGTTGCAGAGATTGCTGGTATCTAGGCTCTCTCTGAGTTATACTCTGCTATTGCTTATTACCATATGTATAATAGCACTTAAATTTCAAAAAGAGCTTTGACAAAGACTCTATACCTTTTTGGTCATCTATGAGTTCCTGATACTGGTTCCAATATATTCTTTCTTTATAGAGTTTGTCTTTGAGCATAAAAATCCTAAAATAGATGACACACACAATCCACTTCTGCACATGGTTTAATGAATACTTTTTAGATGATCTCCTCTGTGATGTAACCAGTATGTGAAGCAAGTGATCTTTGTCTCATTGCTGTATAGTGTCGATGCTAGCTTAGGGAGGAGGAAGAAATTAGTTTATAATATCACTGAATAAACTGACTTTGAACCAATATTTGACCTCCTCTGTATTGTTCAGTTATATTCATGAGCACAATCCTGTTAACTCTTGGCATTATATATAGGCAGGTGGCTCTCATGCATACTCTAGAACAAATTGGGGAAATAAACATATATGAGGATAATATCTTAAAAATCTTGAGAAAATTTTGATGCATATGATGTATTTGGTTACATACATATGCCCACGTACTCTCCCTTACACATATTCTACCTCCAACCAAATAGAATTTGATGTATTATCTCTATCATTTTGATAACTGGGTCATACTGTGAAGGCTTTAACTCACATTATAATTCACATTAGAGTGCCTGTCTAGATAAGCTAGTGTACTTGCACATTGATAAATAAGAGGAATCTTGAATTTATATTTAGTAGGTTCAAAATAAGTTGACAGTTTGCAAACTTGGTTGATTTAAGTATACTGGCCTTAATACAGCTTTCCTAAATAAAGTACCTTGCAAGGAAAAAGAATTCTGAGCACATCAGATTTATTTTTTGGTAACTGAGAAGTTATTGAATATTAAATTAATTTGACAGTTAAAAATAAATTAATCTCATTCTTCAAAAGTTAAAAATAAAATTGCCATATGACTCAGCAATTCTATTTCTCGGGATCTACCAAAAAGAATTGAAATAGATATACAAACAGAATTGTGTACGCGAATGTTTGCATTGAGAATAGCACTACTCAACGATAGCCAAAGGTAGAAGCAACCCAAATGTCCATGAACAGATTACTATATAAACAAAATGTGACATGTCCCTAGAATGGAATATTGTTCAGCCTTAAAAAGGAGCGAAGTACTGATACCTGCTACTATGTGGACAAACCTGGAAAACTGGAAGAAGCCAGACCCAAAGAGTCACATATTCAGTGATGCCATTAATATAAACTACCCAGAGCAGATAAATCAATAAAGATGAAAAACAGATTACTGATTGCCAGGGACCCAGGAGAAGATGGAATGGGGAATGACTGCTTAATGGATACAGGGTAGTGATCAAAATACAGGATGGGGCAAAAGTAGATTTACAGTTGTTTGTATGTAAAATAATACAATAATTAATAAATAATACAAGAATAAACTCTGTATTTGTGTACACATAGCTGTAAACCTACTTTTGCCTCATGCTGCATTTTGGAACTAGATAGAAGTGAAGTGATGGTTGCACAACATTGTAAGTGTACCAGATGCCACTGAGTTGTGTACTTTAACATGGTTAGTTGTGTTATGTAAATTTCATGTCAGTAAAAAAAAAAAACAAAAAACTTAGTTTATCTGTGAAATACCTTTTCCTCATAGATTCTCAATTTGTTTGATAAAGTCTTAATGCTACGTTAGACATACCACAGAAAGTTATATTTCAGGATCTTCTCTTTAAGTAGTTATCCTTGAACTTATTTTTTTCTGTAATGAGAAGATATATTGAAATTATTGAATTTGATGAGGATAAGTGACAATTTAAAATATGGGGAAGAGAATCTATCACAATTTATACTTACAGAAAGGGGAAAATGTTTTATAATACATTCATAGTTTTGGGGATTCCAGGTGCAGCTACAACTTACTTCTTTTGACACAACTGAAATTCTTCACTTTTTTTTTTTTTTTAAAGATTTTATTTGTAGAGAGATGTGAAGGACAGGAGAAAGAGAGGGAGAGAGACATTGACTAGTTCCCTCTGTATGCCCACAACCAGGGACTTGGCCTGCAACCCAGGCATGTGCCCTGACCTGGAATTGAGCTGCCAACCTTTCAGGTTCACAGGACGATGCCCAACCTCCTGAACCACACCAGTCAGGGCTAGCCTTTTTTCTTACTCCCATGTTTCTTCCTTTTTCCTGCTGACCTAATACATGGTAGCAATCACAGATAGTTTTTGACAGTAGTGATGACAGAGGGTTGTAAGTACTGCTAATTTCTACCAACAGCAAAGTCCATGAGAGGATGAGGTTCACAGTGAATATGAATCTACTGATTCATATTCAAAGCACAGACTTCATTGTATGTAAGTATGGTCTGGAATAGGATCAGGTTAATAGAAGTGCTTAAAAGAGCAGGGCTGGGAACCAGAAATGGAGTGAGCTAAGAAATTGCGTGTTCACTGATCACAGTGGTTCATGTCATCAGAAGATCCAAATAAGCACGATGTCACATAAATTTCTCAATGGAATCATACTGGTTGGCATATTACTCTGTTAAAAATCATAGAAGCCCTGGTTGGTGTGGCTCAGTGGGTTGAGCGCCAGCCTGCAAACTGAAAGATTGCTGGTTTGATTCCCAGTCAGAGAACATCCCCAGTTGGGGGCATGCAAGAGGCGACCAATTGGTGTAGCTCTTGCACATTGATTTTTTTTTCCTCTTTCTCCCTCCCTTCCCCTCTCTCTAAAAATAAAATAAAACCTTTTTTAAAAAACCATTGGAAGTCCTTAGTTGCAACTCATAGGGTAAGATTTACTGCAGTTTTTCATGCAGATTTACATTACTTAAAAAAAAAATTATGGTAAAATATATATAACACAATTTACTATTTTAATCATTTTGAAGTATATAATTTTAATGGCATTAAGTACTTCGTATTATTGTGTAACTGTCACCACTATCCATCTCTAGAACCTTTTCATTGTCCCAAACTAAAACTCTGTACCCATTAAACAGTAACTTCTCGTTCTCCCCTCCCTCAGCCCCTGGTAACCACTATTATATATTTCTTCCTGTCTGTTAATTTACCTATTCAAGGTACATAATGTAAGTGGAATCATACAGTATTCATTCTTTTGCATCTGGCTTATTTCAATTCACATAATGTTTTCAAGATTTATATTACTTTTTCAAATACAGAGTATTATTTAACCCTCCAGTTAAATGCAGACATAATCTTAAAATGTTAGACTATTTTATGATTCTCTCATGGCCCCGTTCCCTCTTCTGTACGCTCTCCTTGGGTGTCCTCTTTCAATCCTATGATTTCAGCTACTATGTGTATGCTGACTGCTCCTAAATCTGTATATCTGGTCAGAATTTTTATCTGGATCACTAGATTCATGTTCAAATGCTTACTTGACTTCTGCATAGGAATGCCTAATAATGTCAAATGTAATATAACTAAACCAGAATTTATTTCCTTCCCCTAAAATTTGCTGCTTCTTTAACTTTCCTAATTTATCCTGAATACCTTAAAGCTAAAAATCCAGGAATTATCTTTATTTTCTCTCTTTTACCCTCTTTCTTTCTCTCCTCCTCTGTCATCCTAGCTTGCTATATATTTGCTATATAAATAACTTCTAAAAACTCACTATTAATGACAGCCATTTATATACTTGATACATGATTCCAATTATTCTTTCAAATACCATATTTCATATTTTTAAAAGTTGCTCTGCTGGAAATTTAAAAATATTCTTTGGTTAGATGTTTTTAATATAGACCTTCACTAAAAGCTGGGTGGGAGAGTGTATGTGAAAGTATTTTGCAGCCATGTCTGCTGGCCTTTTGGTTCCGCCTTTGTAATATATCCTGTTTGCCTGCTTCTCTTCATTTCAGTCCAAGCCACCATTATTTATTGCTTAGGGTACTGTAATACATAGTCTTCTGTGTCTCTTCAGTTGATTATCTATCATCTGTTCTCTAGCAGTAACCAGAGTGAAGTTTTAGCTTTTTTAAAAAATAACTATAGATTCAAAAGTTGAAAAAAATAGTACAGACAGGTTCCTTGTACCCTTTTCTCAGTTCTCCCCTTTGGTTGCATCTTCTATAACTATAGAACATCATCAAATCCAGAAATAAGCATTGGAATAAAGTGTGAGTACAGTTCTATATCATTTTATCACATGGGTAGTTTCATGTGTCTACCACTGTTATCAAGATAAAGAGCTATTCCATTGCCAGAGATCCCTCTCATGACACCCCTTTATGTTCATTCCTACCTCCTTACCTCCCACTATCGCTGACTCCTCAGTCTAATATTTTTAACACATGAATCAGATCATACTACTGTCAGCATCAAAGTTACCATAACTACTTCCAATCCCCAAATAAAATTCAGACTATTATGGTGATATGCAAACGTGCTTATCTCTCTGACCTCACTTAATAACACCATTCCCCCCACAATTATGTACTACAGCTACACCTGACTTCTTTCTGTTCCTCTAACGCAGTGGTTCTCAAAATGTGATCCCTGGACCAGCAACATCACCATTACCTGGGATTTGTTAGAGATGAAAATATTTGGATTCTGTGTCAGACCTGCTGAATCAGGAAGTCTGGGACTGAGGCCCAGCTTTCTTGTGTTTTAAGTCTTTGAAGGGGATTCTGAAACATGCTAAAGTTTGAGGACCACTGCTTAAACAAGTCAAACTTTGACATGTGTCAGCTTTTGCAGTTGGCTTTTTTCTCTGTCAGTAATCTTATAACCCACTTACTTGTCCATCTTTCCATGACTGGCTCTTTGTTGCATTTATCTCTCTCTTAAAAATACCTCTGCAGGGAGAAGTTTCCTCAATAAGTCAGTGTAAAATAGCTACTCATTTATTTTCTATTGCATCTCTTTATTTTAATCTTTTGCATATTGCCTCTCACTATCTGATATTTTTCTTACTCATTAGTTTTCTTACCTATCTTCCCTCCATTAGGTTTTATAGTTTCAAAGAGTAGTATCTTGTTTGTTTTTTTCACTTCTTAATGCCCGGGGCCTATAATATTGTTTGTCACATGGTAGTCGTACAATAAATATCCCCTGAATAATTTAATGTATTTATGATCTCCATTTTTTTAAAGCTATATTCTCTAGAACTAAAAAACATATTCCTGGGACAGCTTTACAGAACATCTAAAATATTCCCAGTAAATATTACTGTAGGTAGAATATTTTATTATTCCAGATCTGAAATATAACCTAGAAAGAGAAAAATTTTCTTATGTATTCCCACAGTTTTTGTAACTAATTTATGCAATTTTATCAGATACGCCTCCTCATTCATTATTAAATCATTGATTCTTTTACCAAGCTTATGTAAAGTTCCCAAATTCTTAATCAGCCAGCTACTGCCAAGGACAATCTATGGAACACTTTGAACAGATTTTCTCTATAACTAGTTGGGTACTTCCTCTATCTCCATTCTGGCACTCTACCCAGATTAGATGACTTGGGCCTTGTGTGAGCTTTGACAACACTTCTGCCCCATCCTCCCTCTCCCATCTTTTTTAGACAGCGTTATTAGTAGGGGCGCAGATCAAGGGGCCTTCTGGCTCATTTTCCCTAAGCCTATACTTTGGTTTGTTCTGTGGAACCAAGCCACCCACTCCTACCAACTTGTGCTTGGTGCCTGATAAACCTTTACATGATAGGGGAATCCCTTCATCAGGTGCTATACTTACTCTTGTTTATCAGCTACAAAAGAAGAGCTGGCTTCATTTTAGAGAAGGTATGCATGGAAGCCCACTTCCTTTTTAAATTCCTTGACTATATCAGTAAAAACATAATTCTAATACAAAAGACTTCATCATGTCCTTAACCTATATCAGAGCCCTTTTTTTGGAAATGGGAAGGAGTCATTAGATTCCCTGTACACATTGCAAAACAGGACTTCCTCTATAATTAAATAACATTTAAATATTTTGAAACTGTTTCTGCCAAATGATACATCTGTGATTTTTAAAAAAAAGTTAAAAATCCCAAATTTGAGGTAATAAATTTCAGAACCTCTGCATTGATCTGTCTTTAAGTATTTGTGTTTTATTCACTAACTGACCTACTTTTTTGAATGTCAAGCAAATAGGAGTATAAGTTCCTTCTTGCCAGAGCCATATTTTTTATATTCAACAGCATGTCTAAGCAAAAGGCATGTATGAGGCAGTTAGTAAATGTAGGAATAGTGTGAAAATCTTGAGATATATTAAAATAAGCAAATGGATCAAAAATCTATAGGCTCTAAGTTTTGTGATTGCTAACCAATTTTGATTATATAAGAAATAGATAATTACTAAACCAATTTCAAATATTATTTTCTATAAGTATGTTTTTCATAGAAATTATTTTAATTCTAGTGCTTTGTATAGATAGTCAAAGAAATAACGTTAAATGTAATGATCTCTATTATAACTTTTGTTTTGTTTCCTGTTTTGCTTTCTCAATCCTTCTCATTTGATCCTGGATCTTGGGCTGCTAATGGAATGATTTTTGGATACTGTGAACCACAGAGCCTATCGTGAAGAATGGCAGGCCTCCAACCTCTCACAGTATGCATTCCTTCCTCCACCAGTACACAGGGTCCTTCAAGAAGCCCCCATTGCGGAGACCACATAGCGTTATTGGAGGAAGCCTTGGCTCCTTCATGGCAATGCCCAGAAATGGAAGCAGATTAGGTAATTTAATTATTTGTCTATTTTTTTTAAACTTTCTAATTCTAGGTTGTGTACATAGCTAAGCAGGATTTAGGTATATGGAAATCAGCCTGCCTTATTATCTGATTAGTCTTATAAGATAAAAATCAAGCTGAGAACAAAAGCAATAGTAGAAAGATAGAAGGTTTTAAAGAGGCAGTAGTGCTGATACAGAGGACTAACATTTGAAAGTCCTGTCCACCATGAAGAAAACAAAACTCTTGAGAGGTGTATGTAAGATTTCAAGATGTGGCCGCTTGAGATGATGCTTAGTTTAGGGTCAAACCTTACTAACTCCAGATAATCATCATATGATCACCCAGTACAATAATCAGTATATATGAATAGCACCTGATTTGTTATTCTTATGTCACTGTCCAGGAAAAATATATACCTGAAAGCTTGTGTTTGTTTATTCCTATGGCCTTTTTACGACAGTGTCTTATTTATCATGTTTTTACTTTAAAATAATTTTATGCATAATTACATTATGGTCTTAGACACAATTGTATTGACTGAAGTTTTGTAGTGTGCTGCTTGCTTACTCTTGCTGTAGTAGATTATTTCCTTATGTGTTTTGTTAATTTTGGGAGTATGAGCTTATCTACAGTGGGGTTTTATCTATGGGAATTATCTATATATGTGTACTATATCTATATAGTCAAAATATTATACAATGTTGTGCGTATATGTCTTCCCAAATACATGTTAAGGGATGTTGTGTTGGTAGCTTGAAGTTGGCACGGGGGGAGTATTTATCCCACAGAAACTGAAAAACATTTTAGATCAGGACTTGATTTATTGATTTATTGTTTGTTAATTGTCTAGACTGGCAAACTTTTTCTGTTAAGGGCCAGATAGTAAATTTTGCAGGTGGGCAACATATGGTCTATGTTGCATATTCTTTTTAAAACAACACTGTAAAGATGGAAAAAAAATATTTTTAGTTCAGGGGTCATACAAAACCAGTCATGTTTTCTGACCCTTGGTCTAAACTTAAGAAAGTGACGTTGAAAATGTTAGTAATGAGATTTAAATTTAAAAGTGCCTTATATCTTTAGCTGTTAACATTGTGAATTACACAGAGTTTGAGCAATCTGAGAAGTATATATTCTTCTAGTACTTAAAAACTATTGCTTGATTCAGCAAAGAAGTTGCTCACACCAATGGCAAATGAGTGGAATTTTGACATAAGCCTGTATTGTTTAATATTTTCATTATTAACAAATTAAAGTACCAGCCAATATTCATGTTGGAATTGCAATTGTTTGTTAATAACATGACCAATTTCTTGGTTGAGCCAGGTGGTACTCAGGTATTTATTCAGAGTCTGAAATTAATATGCTCCTTTGTAATCCTTGTGCAGTAGAACAGATTTGTTTTTTTAAGTCTGCCCTTTACTGAACATGTAGCACTTTGCGAGTCTTGTAGGAAGTTTTCTGTAGGAAGCTCTCACTTGCAACTCAGACACTGAGGCTTCATCTTTTAGTGTGGCAGCTAAACCCAGGCACCTTCTTTCCAAGATCAGCAACCTGTCTTAAGAAAGTGACAGTTAACGCAAAACAACTTTGGGTTTTCAGTTCTGTCTTTGCTTCCTGTGTATAATGCATACGTTCTTGCAAACTCAGCTCTACATTTAAAGTATTATATATTATTCAAAACTTGCTTGAAAAGAAAGATTTTCAGATACTGATGAATAGTTGCTTCAGATGTTAGATGTCATCAGATCAGGAATCAACCTCCAATACATTGACTTTTACTGCCCATTTAATTTTTTGTTCACATAAAATTTCTCCAGAAATCTCTATTCTTGAAGTGTATTCTTGAATTCCAGGTTGATCTATTTAAAACCATTGCCATTTGCAGCTGTTACTTAGTGTGAATAAATTTTCTGAACAGTGTAAGACAAAATAGATATATGAATTCTAAGACTGATTTGATGAGCTCCTTGAGTTTAATTTTTGTTGAACAGTTCTATTTTTATGAGCAAATATTGTTTGCAAAAGTTCAAATTTGTAGTTAATAAAATATTATTGTACATATTGTTTTATATAACATTTCATTTGAAAAAAAGTCCCCGTTATCTAGTCTATTTCTTGATTTATAGTTAATATTTAATTCATTGGAACATTTGTTGAGCACCTTCTAAGAACCATGCATTTTCTTAAGTTCTGGGAATACAAAAGTGAATAAGACAGACCCTGCCCCCAAGGATCTCATACTAAACTTAGTGTAAAAATCACATGAACCAAAAAAATGCTCATCAGTGCAATAGATGCAGTGTGGGCACAATAATCATCTGTGTTGGAGAGTAGGAAAAACTTCACTGAGTAATGATACGTGAGCATAGTTTTGAAGAATAAGTATGAATTCACCAGATTGATAAAATAAGGGAAAGCCATCTTTTACAAATAAGAGAAAAAAAGTATGTTAAAGCACTGTAGCATGAAACAATATGATGCTTTTGGGGGGAATGAATAATTGTATAGTGAAGATGAGTGACAAGAGATGTTTTTGAGATCTAGCATTGTTTCTGGTGGGCTACTCTTGCTAGATGAGTGAGAGGATGATTGACTAATAATATGAACAGGTGTGTAAGTATACAAGTTTCTTTTGTATAGTTTCGTGGTGTTTAGTTCTCGTACAAAGTAGATATTCAGTGAATAATTTTTGAATTGTTTTATTTTTAATACTGGGAGAAAGGGTAGCTGCACTTCCAGTTTTTAAAGAATATTCAAAGAACTAGCTATTTGGCTGTGGCGCCAGTGGCACATTATTTTAATGGAAAGAATACTAAATTAAATAAAAGGCTAAAGACCAAGTTTCTGTTTTCTCTCTGCCTCTAAGCTGTGTAACCTTAGGAAGTCATTTAACCTTTCAAGGTCTCAGTTACCAGATTTGAAAAGCGAGAGAACTGGCTTAAATAATTCTCATTGTTATTTCCAGTCTATAATTTTATTCTTCAACCTTGATAATATCTTGAATATTAGCTTTTTTCCATAATTTTTCATAATCTGAGAGTATAAAAGGACTATACTTACTAGTGTTTTAAGACATTTATGTTTTGATATATTAATTGTTCATCTATGGTACCGAGAATGTACAAGACTTTTTATGCTGTGATTTTTTATGTATTGGCTATCTACACCTTACTGTAGTAGTAATAAATTATGTTAACAGTATAATAACATGTCTTGTAAAATAAATGTTTCATTTTCTAATACAGATATTGTTCATGAAAATCTAAAAATGGGATCTGATGGTGAGAGTGACCAAGCTTCTGGGACATCATCTGATGAAGTCCAATCACCTACAGGTGTTTGTCTTAGAAATCGTGTACATAGACGGATCTCAATGGAGGTAACCATTAAAAACTATTAAATGCACCTGTTTGTGTGTGTCTGTACATGCACATGCGTGCGTGTAAGCACACATGTATATATCAAACAGACTAAATGCCTATTTGAAAATTTTCATGAAGGCAAATGAAACTTGTAAGAAAGCAATTTTTTTTGCATTAGTGAAGAGTAGTTTTGTGACCTTCTAATTATCCACTATCACAAAGCAAGTATGCATTAATTATATTTAATACTTTTCAAAGTATTATGTAGGTTTTCTGTGAGAGAAATGTGAAATTTCAGAAGTTCTGGAAATCAGAATGATACATTAGCAAAGTAATCTTTTTAGAAAATATGATCTTAATTATATTTTTGAGATTCATTTGGTTTACTTTATATTTCATTTTATAACTGTTTCAAATTTCAAAAGGTATAGATAAAATAAGTACCAGCTTTTTCTTCTTGTCTTGACTGTAAGTATGGTATCATTTCCTCTGTGGTTCATTATATTTACTCCTACTAATCTCTGTAGCACATATAAGTTATTTCTCCATGTAAAAGAATAAAGAGCTCATTTTCTTCTCTTTGTCACTGTTATATATAACCTCAATGACAAAAGTTGATTATGAATGTTATTTCAGTATATACTATAGATTAAAATAGTTTTCTCTAAAAAGAAATTGAGGATGTTTTAAATGAGTATTAACTTTTTTCAGTGTTGTAGAGATAATTGCATTTTCTTTGATAAAAGCTTGCCTCTGAATCAGTTAAGGAAGACAATCAGTTTCCTAATTGATGAATTTTCATCTCTTAAGAGCAACTTGATATCTGTTTATATCACTCTATAACATGTCACAATAATAATAAGAATAATAATCCTGATTTTCTTCACCATATAGATATATAATTTTCTTTGTTATATATTTAAAAGATTTATTTACAGGATCTATATCTAGACTTTCTCAGTCTTCCAATGAACTGTATTTAATTTTTTTCTAAAGGTGACATTCTTGATTATAATCTTTTTATTGTATATTTCAATATCTGGAAAGACGTCTTTATCAACATATCCCCACCCTACACACACATTCTCTGATTTATTTTAGAATGTTTTGGCATATTTTGGTTTATTCTTCTAGATAAATTTTAAATGTTTTGTTTCAAGAACAATCTTATTGTGATTTGACTGGGGTTTATGTAAAATATAAAACTAATATGGGAGAGCCATTGTTTTTATTACTTAATCTTATGATTTGGGAACATGGTATATTTCTATACTTAAGTCATATATCTCTCAAATATTTATACAGTTCCTATACATCTCAATTTTGTTTCATGGTTTGGTTACTATTATGAATAATAAGGGACTTACTTTTCTAGGATTTATGTTACTTGGTACAATAATATAAGCAAGATTCCCTTCCATGTTTCTTTGAGTTCATACTCTATAACAAAATGAAATAAGGACGTCTTTTGCTTACTTTTGTCCACTGACATAGCAGTAATAAAATTTTAAGTTGTCTCACTGTATTGTATACAAAATCATACAATATCTACTTGGTTAGTTCATTTAAACCAATCACATTTTGTGGTACTCTTTGCCTTTTCCTGCTATATAATATAATAATGTCAAGATAAAGTCCACTTTAAAAGTTCAAAAATAACTGGGTTGCAGAGTACCATTTATGTAAAACTGCTGTATATACTTTTGCTTAGAGTAAATGTGTTATAATCAACAAGATAACTTTGCAGCTACAGTGAAACTTTAGTTATCACTAAGAAATAATGTTTTGTAGCCCATGAATTCAAAAGTCACATGCCCTTTTCTACTTGTATTTACCTACAATAATTTTTTTTTAAGGATTTAAATAAGAGGTTGTCACTGCCTGCAGATATCAGAATACCTGATGGATATCTTGAGAAATTGCAGATAAACAGTCCACCATTTGATCAACCAATGAGCCGAAGATCTCGTAGAGCTTCCTTAGTAAGTTTTTAGTTTCCTGTACCTATGCAGTCGGATGTGCTTTGGTTGATGTTTCTGGGTGTAAACATTTTATATTAATTCTTATATTTAGTTTTTGAATAGCTAAATTTTATTACATTTACTTCTGAGTTTTATTGTTTTCCATTTTTAAGGGTTCAGCGATGCGTATTAGAGCCCTGGTTGGGTGTTTCAGTTGTTTCGAGCATCGTCCTGTGTACCAAAAGGTTGTGGGTTTGATCCCCATTCCAAGCTTGTACGGGAGGCAACTGATTGATGTTTCTCTCTCACATTGATATCTTTCTCTCTCAAATTAGTGTTAAAAAAAACCATATTCTTGGGTGAGGATTAAAAATATAGATGCATATTAGAATAGGGTTTAAGCAATGTTCCATTTTATTTTTGGTAAATTTTATTGATATATGCTAGATGTACAGAATATGTAGTAGATATACAAATATATATTAATATATACTAGATATACATAAAAGTAAATAAACCTTAATTGTGTAGCTCAATAAATTTTTGCAGCTAACATACCTGTATAACCAGGACCAAGATCAATAAGAGAAAATTTCAGAGATCTAGAAAAGCCCTCCTGCCACCTCAATTCTGTTTACTTTCTACCCCCACTTCCTCAACAGTAGCCATTATCCCTGCCCTTTTTTTTTTTTTTTTTTTTTTTTTTTTTTTTTTAAATCCTCACCCAAAGATATATTCACTGATTCTAGAGAGAGAGGAAGGGGTCAGTGGCTGGGGCCGGGGGGCGGGTGCTGGTGGAGAAACCTGTGAGAAAGAAACATTGATTGGCCGCCTCTCACACATGCCTCAATCAGGGATCAAACCTGCAACCTGTTGGTGCATGGGACAGTACTCCAACCAACTGAACCACCCAGCCATGACTTATCCCTGCCTTTAATGCCAAAGGTTAATTTTACCCATATGTTTTCTACTATTTTGATACTATATTTATAGTATATTTTAATAATCTAGAAAGACTTTTAAAACCTCATTTACATGCATGTTCTTATGTACTTAAAAATGCTTTTGATTTTGTTTTTCTGATTATTATTTAGACTTTTGAACTTTATGTAGTTATGACTATATAAATTATTAAAATTTATTTAATACAAGTATATCAATGTATTTATATGTTTTTACATGTATTATACAGTATGTATTCTTTTTGTGGTTGGCTTCTTTGGCTCAATGTTGTGCTAGTGTTTTATCTAGGTTGTTGCTTGTAATTATAGTTCATTTGTTCTTGTCACATGTTATTCCATTGAATGGGTATAGTATACTTTATCTAGCCTCCTGTTGATGGACATTTGGGTTGTTTTAGTTTTTGGTTATTACCAAACAGAACTTCTTTCAGTATATCTGTACATGTGTTTTGGTTAATATATGTAATCATTTCTTTTGGGTGAATACCTAGGAGTGGAATTGTTGGATAAGTTTATGTGCATATGTTCACCTTCCCAGATACTGTCAAAACAGTTTCCAAAGTGGTCATAGTAACTTATACTTTCATCACCAGTGCATGATAGTCCTATTTACTCTCCTTGTTTGTTTTTGATATTGTCCCTTTTTAATTTTTATTTTTTACTTTTCTGTTGAGTATTATCTCAATGTGGTTTTAGTTTGTATCTTTTCATAACCTAAGCTGAATGCTTTTTAAAATTCTTTAATTAAATTGTCTCCTTTTTTTAATTTTTCAATTACAGTTGACAGTCAAAATCATTTTATATTAGTTTTAGATGTGCAGCTAGTTGAACACTTGTTAATGTTTATTGGGCATTTAGATGTACTCGTGAATTAACTGCTCAGGTCTGTTCTCTCTTTTCTGTTGGGTTTTCTGCCTTTGTCTTATTGATTTATGGGAATTTTTTATACATTTCTATAGAAAAGACCTTCGTCAGTTATATGTCTTGAAAATATTTTCTAGCAAGTTGCAGTTGACCCAGCACTAGTTATAGAAAGGGCAGCTTTCACTGTTGCAGTATCATCTTTGCCATACATTCAGGTGCTTGTCTATGTGAGGATTTATTTTGGATGGCTGTAGTCCGCTAGAAGAAGTCCACATGAAATGCTGTAAAATGTCCTTGCACATCACAGGCTTGCAGAGGAGATAGTGCTTCAGCTAGCTCTAAAAAGGATGGGTAGGAATTTGTCAGGTTGACAATGGGTAGAGGAGTGTTCTAAAATGAAGAAACTTCATGTATTAAAACCTGGAGATATGAATGTAGGTGTCAATTATAACTGATAAAAAGGTAAATGTAGAAAATACTAAAGAATAAGGCTTGAAAGGATAAGATGGATCCAGACTGTAAAAAGCCTGACGTGTCAGGTGGAGTCCAGATTCATCCCATGTAATGGAAGTATATCAAAGGTGTTTATGTAAATAAGGGCGGACATCACATGTTTGTTCCAGACAATAGCTTCAGGAAAGAGAAAGTGATGAAGTAGAAGGAGAGAAAGGCTAGAGATAAGGAGATGAATTAGGAATTTATCCAGAATTAGGAATGATGTGCCAGTCATGTGGGAATGGAAAGTAAAACATAGATTCTAGGGATCATGAGAGATAAAATAAGCAGGGCATTGTACCCACAAAGTTGGACTTTGTGTCTGAGGAAGGAGCAATTGATGAGGATTCCTAGGTTGCTAGCAGTTGTTATATCTCCTTTTTAAATATATATTATGGAATGTTTTTACTCACCAAAACTTCTGTTTTTGGTTACATGTTCTAAAGAATAAAATTACTTTATGCTGCATATAATGTGAGCACATTGTTATTTGACATTCACCAGTGCACAGTAAGGTAAAAGTGTAATTGCTCACTTGATTTTGGTATACATTTCTTATAATCATAGTTTTGCATTGCTGCTTAAGAAATTTTTATTCAAATAACTTTGCCATTTGATTAATGGTTAAAAATTTTGGTTATCAATTTTTATCAAAGATTTGTACTTAGGATAAATTTTGGCATTATTAAATATTCAGATTGGAGCTAAAAAGTATGCTTCAATCACCATGTAATTCTTAAAGCTATCATTATAGGAGCTATCTTGTTCAGTCGACATAAAAGAAAGGAAAACAGTGCCCTCTAATGAATATTAAAAGTGACTGGAGTTTTTATTGTGATTGGGTGTTCCTGCCCACCATTGTTTTTTGATCTAAAATAACTTACAGATTTCAGATTAATCATGCCAGCTGTGCTTTGATTTCTGTTATCTCTTCCCTTTTATTACTCATCTAACTTACTAAAGCATAATTTCTTTAGATATATATTACAAAATTATTCTTCAGTACCTTAGGTTTATGTATGACGGAGTGGGTTAGGGAAAAATGGAAAGGAGGTGGGAAAAGGGAAGTATTCTTCACATGTGTTAGAGTTCATGTTTTGATGGGTAATATACACTTTATCTAAAAAATATGTTTTCAACAAAATGTTAGTTTTGTCTTTTTCAAAGATAAAACTTTGTTTTCATAATTTCAGTGTATAATGAGTAGTAAAAAATAACATAAACCCTTTGGGTTTTCTGGTGGAGAAAGACATACAATAGAGCTTATTGGTTCTTTTATAGATTTACGATTATCAACTTCAAATGGATCCTCAGTATTGTGTAGCTACCCTACTGGCTTTCTGTAGTTAACTCTTTCCGTCTTGCCCTAAGCAAGTAATCTCTTCTCCTACCCACATGATAAGGAAGAAAGAAACCATTAATCAGAAACTCCCTTATTTCTTGAGTAACAAATGTACAAATCTGCCTATACCTGTGCTCGTTCTATCCTTTCCTTGTTTTAATATTGAGGAATTGACCTTCCTGTTCATCTCTTTAGGATGCTTAGAATAATTGTTATCCCTAGACCCTTAGATGTATATAGTCTTCCTCTTATCTGAATCCTTCCTATTGAATTTTTATTTAAATAAATTTTAATTTTATAATAGTTTTAGATTTACAGAAAACTTTAAAAATACTATAGTGTTCTTATACACCACATACCCAGTTATATTAACATTTTACATTAGTACATTTGTCACAAATAAGGAATCTACATTGTTACATTACTATTAACTAAACTCCACACTTTATTCACATTTCCCTAGTCTTTCGCTAAGGTTCTTTTTTGTCCCAGGATCCCATCTTGGACACCTCATTACATCTAGTCATCATATCTCATATTGGTTATTGGATTGGCAAAGTGCTATTTAATACTCATTTATGTTTGATAATAAATGGAATATTCTAACTCTTAACATAAGACTAGTGAGAAAGCCCACATGCAGATAGTCAGGATTCACTAGAGCATTGCTGAAGTACAACGATGACATGCCCAGTGGAAGTTTTGTGAAACTATAAAGTGCAACTTTAGTAGACTGAAAATCTGTATATGAAAATTTGTCATTATACTGAAATTATAGGTTATACACATTTTAGGAATCTGGTTCTCCCTCGACAATAAGTGATAGATTCCTTATTCATGGCTTTACTGGAATAGGTTGTATATAGTCTTTTCTGTTTCTAAGAGTAGACGAGAAAATAGGGTATCAAGTCCTGATACCTTTCAGAAATAGTAAATATATTACGGGGTATGACAATGAGGATCAAAGTCTGCCCACAACTCAGTTTACTTTTGGCATATTATAGGATTAAAATAGTATCATGATAATTGTGACAGCAATTTTTTTAAAACAAAATGACCCAGTAGAATAGACCTTCTCAATCTCTTTTTCTGCCTTGCACAGAGCACATTTCTGTCAGCAACAGTATCTCAGTAATCCTCCCCGGAGGGAAATGGGGTGTTTGAAAAAAATCTCCCTTTGTCTCGAGTGTTTCTAATAGGCACATTCACTTTTAGAATGGCATCTACAGAACTTTTGCACATACCTCATTTATTTGAAACTCAGAACTGTATTGGCAGCATGTTAACACATCATCACAACTATGATGCAGTGATTATGTTGCCAGAGCCAAAGTAATCAAGAAGTCTCCCATACTGTTCAGTACCACTTACAAGTTACACTAAATTATAGGAAGGCTGTTATAAATTATAATTTATTTCAGATTTTTTAAATGTGCTTATCCTGGTAAGAACCATCTGAACAGGAATTTACTTGGAGCCACCAAAAAGCCAAGTATTCTCTTGGAGTACTAAAGTATCAGAGAAGGTTATCTTCATTTCTTTAGAAAGCAGAATTGAGGAGGGTTTTTATATTATGTTAAAATACAAAGCTTATTGTATTTTAGCTATACAATTCCTTTAGCTATTTCTGTTTTTAAAAATTTTTTAAATATTCTAAAATAATTTCAGATGGAACTCATAAAAACAGCGATCATATTTGTCTTCTTCACTGTATCCCCAGTACCTAGCACTGTATTTGGTAAATGTTGAATAAATGAGCTTTGTCCTCTGTCCTCTGAATAATTTCTGTAGGAGAGCATGTCAACAAGCTAGTCATTATATCTATTGTTAATCTTGTCATGTTCAGCAGATAAAAATGCAAGCAAAGTTTTCTAAAAATTCCATTTAAAGATTCAGAAAATAGTATTTGGACATAACTATTAAATCCTAAGTGTTTGAAATTATTAAAATGGGTGGTGAAGTAGGTGTCTTTACTCTTTGAATTAGGTTCTAACAGTTTACTTGTAAACTGCCTTTTCTCTGAATTCGCTGGATGGGTGGAATTCAGTTACACTGTTTATATTATAGATTAATTATTAAAATTTAAATTTAGCTTTAATTATAATACAGTATTTACTTTCTTTTTTCAAAGCAGATTTTCAGCATATTTTAATAATTTTATATCATTCTCTGAAGAGTGACTCTTGCTATGTTAATTTTTGATGCATCCCTTACAGTTTATTCCATATATACTTAACACACCCTTAAAAGCAAACCTCAGCATTTTTGTCATAGCCACCCCTGGACCAAAGTGTATTTGATGTTTTAAGGGTGTGCTACCACTTATTCACTTAAAAGATGAATAACTTCCTACCTAGCAGTCATATTTTTCTATGTGCTTCTCATTGTTATAGATGATGACGATATTTTAATTTTTTTTTCAGGGACATTCATGGTTTGCTAATACTAGTTTCAGACTAGTTTAAGTCTTTTCATACAAGACTTAAAGAACCTGAATTTCAGAGAGGGTATAATAAACTAAACATGTTCTATCAGTTTATGTGACCTTGGCAGTTAACCTTTTTTTGTCTAAGTTATTTAAGATCATATGTAAATTGGCTGTAAAAATCATACATGAATCAGGCTTTCATTTACCAGATTTTGTTTGCCACATTTTACATATTAAAGTTAAACTCCATTTGTGTTTGGAAAGTGTTGCCTATTATAGTTTTTTACTTCATTATTCTGCATAGTTGTTAGCAATAGAAAGCAAGGACTTAATATCTGTGAGTCATAAATAAGACAGGATGTGAATGGATGGTTTATGATTCCAAAACTTCATTTTTCTTCATTAAATTTTTAAAACCACTATGTATAGGCCGTAAAGAGCACAGAAAGAAGCAGTTTTTCAGTCATTCAGTACTTCCTGTGACCAGAGTTTTTTATTAATTTACCAAAATTGAATTAAGTACTATTGGACATACAGTTTTCCTCATGGCTTTTTAACATGATACATTTTATTGTAAAGGAAAAAAAAAAAGATAAAGACAGTTTCTTTGAAGGTCCTCTGCTATTTTTGGTCATTCAACTTTGGACAATTTATCCCATTCAAAGTGTACTGAATGATGTTAAAAGTCTAACTGTCAAATTTTATTCAACACCTCCAGAAAAAATTTTGAATTTGAACCTCCAGAATTTGACTAAAACATACTATTTAATGATCCAGCATAACTGATACAATTTTTAGTGCTGAGGTAAAATATAAAAGAACACTATTTCCTTTCACCAACCATTTATTTAAGGATATTAGCACCATTCTAAGTGGGAAGACACTCTTTTTTTTACATTATTATTGTCTTTCTCATTATGTACAAGGGGTATTATAATTTTGAGGAATTTCTTGTTTTCTTTTTCTGTTTGTTAATTTTTTTCTATTTTTCCTCTCTCAATCCCTAAACTTACATTTCTGTATTTTTTTCCAAAATCTCTTGTGTTAGGGCTTTTCGTTTTATTTTTCATTTTTAAATATTGGATTTCCATTACGTATTCCATTTACTGCATTTGTTGATTCCACACAAAATAGGCAAACAAGTTCAAGGTTTAAAAGCAATAGTTTTAACTTACTTTTAAAGCCGTTTTTGTTGGGGGAGATTGGTGACCAGATTTAGACTTACATTGCTTCTTCTGTGCCAGCCATTTCCTCATCCATGATAAAGTTTGACTTGCAGTTGTCTTTTTCATTATACTTTGGTTGGAAAACTGAAAACACATGGCATTTTGTTGCTTGAAGACATTCATAAGGAACACAAAGATTAGTGAAGAAAAATGTGTAGAAAAATCATTTATTTTGTAGTTTTCTTAGAAATGAAATCATGTTATCTTTTATAAAATTCTTTGGCATCTTAAAATCTTAGGGTCTTAAAGTTTTTTCATAGCAGAATATAAACTAATCTATATAAAAGATGGATTGAGAATGTTAATTGTGAACTTTGATATTTTTGAACCTTTTTAACATCAGGTGTATTGTAAAACTTGACAGATGTTCAACAATTTAATAAAATTTTTTCCTATTCTAAGACACTCTTTACAGTAGGAGGGTTTTAGAAATTGTAGAAGAGAGTAATTGAAATTTTAGGACTACTAAATTTATAATTGTTTGCTTTCAGTCAGAAATTGGATTTGGGAAAATGGAAACCTACATCAAATTGGAGAAGCTTGGAGAGGTAAGTAAATACTTATTCTAAAAATGTAAGACTTTTTTTCTTGTTTATCATCTCAACTCCTCTATTAGTCTCCAGTTTTTGCTAACCTGGAAAAAAATAGTAAGCACTATTGTCTGGAAGTTCATACCATCTTCTGAAAAAGACAACAGAATGTTAGAAGGAAAAAACCTTACATTCTTGAAATTACCATATCAGTTTGAGAGAGAAAGAATATTTTCTATAGCGTTGTAACCTTTATTGAAGCACAAAATATAGTGGTACCTCGGTACTCGTCATTAATTCATTCCAGAACTCATGAGTAGTGCCGGAACCAACGAGTACAGAAGGATGAAGCATTTTCTCTGGCAAGGTGGCCAAGTGCTGAAACATTTTTTTTCTCGTCAAAATGTGACAAATATAAGGTTTGATGAGTTCTGAAGCCAATGAGTACCAAGCTATGACTGTATTGTGCGTTCTTGGTAATAAAATACGTATCTGTTAGTTAGCTTCTGGGGAATCTCCAGTCTGTACTGTCATATGAGAAATTGCATGAGTTTAAACCTGTGAAAGGTCGAAATACTCTGAGATAAAGACACATCACAGAAGGAAATTCTTGGCTAATAAGACCTTGGTTTTCTTGAACTTGCTGCTACTACTAATTTTGAAATTGCCTCCTTCCCAGAGTGAGAGAGGGTAAAGGAAATAATAAGAATTAGTTAACAAGGAATCCTTAAGAGAATTTGAGGGCTATCCTGGCAGTGATAGAAGAAATCTCCTGTAGAATATATTTGTTTTTTAAAGGAGAGTTAATTTAAAAATTCTGAAAACCAGTAAAATTCTTATATTTTAACAATGTTAGTTATAATTTAAATTTTCAATTAATATGTTCAATTAGTTTCCTCAATCTCCATATACTATTGCAGGTAAAGTACTTTTGATTCTATAGGTAGTGATCCATTGTTAAGCTGATTCAAAGTGTAAAAAGTAAATGAAATATTCTTATATTTTTGTACTCTTGAAGCACTCTATAGGGTTTTAAATATAGAAGCTGCACATATGGAACTTAATGTTCTTTTAGATTTAGGAAAACAGACTAATCATGTGGAGTTTCTCTTGCAAGGTAGAATTTAACATACACTTAGAACTTAGAGATTTGGTTAAGGGCTCTTTATTGTATAGGTAGGATAGGATACACTCTCATGATACTTCTGACGTGTCTTTCAAAATTACGATTTACAGGGTACATATGCTACAGTATATAAAGGAAGAAGTAAATTGACAGAGAATTTGGTGGCATTAAAAGAGATCCGGTTGGAACATGAAGAAGGTGCACCCTGCACAGCTATAAGAGAAGGTATAACTTGGTCTTTTGTGAGTAAAATTTACATAGGACATTTTAAAACCAAAGCTGCATAAGAGTTCATATTTTGTGAGTGAAAAAGTGCTCAGATACAGAAACAATAGATGACTGGAACATTTATTTAGGCCTTAAAAACTAATAACTAAAGCCAAAATATTCAACAGAAAGGTATTAGTTAATTATATTATTGTATAACTTTAAATGAAATATTAAGTCATTAAAAATCATTGTCATACACAAATATTTGACATTGGGAAATTTATATAATGTCACATTCAGGAAAAGCTAACTATAAATTAGTATTTACAGAATATAAGTATATTTTTATCGTGGTACCGTTTTTTAAAAAAGATAGATTATCCAGAAGATGGTGTGAAGCACTGATTAGCAATTTGGAGGGGAAAGGTACCTTGTACTTAATATTTAATTAACCCTAGAAGTTTCAATAAGTTTAACATTTGAGAAAAAAACCTAGAATATGGAGAGTATTATTATAATAGTGGGGGAAATTTTAAGTATTAAAAATATCAAACCCAGAGTCATAAAAGAAAAAATCTGACTCTTGAAATTTCTACTGCAAATCTCCTTGATGCATTATTGTTTTAAACTTTAGAGAATCTTAAACTCAATCAATTTATGTTAAACTTCATTCAGGTTGTTATAAAGACTGGCTGCCACAGACCAGATAATTGACTTTCTTTTCTGTTTTGCAGTTTCACTATTAAAGGATCTAAAACATGCAAATATAGTTACCTTACATGACATTGTTCATACAGATAAATCTTTGACTCTGGTCTTTGAGTACCTGGTAAGCATTTAATAAAAATTCAGTATTTACTTTTTGCTTTAATAAAATGTAGCAAGTTGGATTTTTTAACAGGCCTCAGGGATATTATTGCTTAGTTATTGGCATTTAATTAAATTATATGTGTTGCATTCAACATCTTTCCTCAAAAAACAACTTATTTTTTAAAAATATTTAGTATTTAAGTAAATCAGCCATGCCTTCTGAAAACTAGGTATCACATAGTAAAGTACTATATTTTTTTCAGGATAAAGACCTAAAACAGTACATGGATGATTGTGGAAACATCATGAGTATGCACAATGTAAAGGTATGTTCTAATGTGTAATTTTTAATTTTGTTTAAAGCAGAGAGAAATGCTAAGCGTAGACAAATTACATTGCTTAATGAAATATACTATCTTGATAACTGTTCTGCTTCAGAATTTTCTCTTTGGCATTTTAAATAGGTTATTACCCTCTGAACAATATTACTCAGAACTTCTGTTAATTACACCATAGTATTTCTTAAGACCAGATAGGCCTTAGGACCAAACCTCCTTTTAAAACAAAGCTAAGTTTTGTAGAACCTGCTTTGTTTTAAAAATCTTAAAAACCACTTTAGACATTTCACATTATAACATTCTTTTACATAAAGAATACATTTACAAGTGTAATCTGCTTAAAAAAAAATGAAAAGCCTATTACATCAAAATCCAAATGTTTAAATAAATACAAATGAGTATTACATTCTCTGAAAGACATTCTTTAAATGGCAAAACTTCCCTAACATATTTATTTAAAACGGTATTTAATTATAAAACACTAATTTTCAAGTTACTAATCTAATTAGTGAATAAGGCCAGGAACATGCACAAGTATTATGATACTAGGCTGGAAATATCACTTTATATTGTCAGGAGGAAAAGTGAAATAACTGTTATGTTTTCTTACCTGTATATCTAAAGATGCAAGTAACGCCAGAAAATTTTGGCATAATAATCACTTCCAGATGAAATCCAAAAATAAGGTACAAGTAAAATCAAGTAAAAACATTTGATATAGTTGTATTCCTACAGTAGATTTCTTTGACCCAAATGGTATACACCAAATCTGGCAAAGGCTTATTTATCCAAACTGATCACAGTTTGTAAGAAACTATTCTGGAAATAGACTGCCCTGGCTGTGTGTTGAGACAGTTCCAATTCTATAGATAGTAACTTTAAACTTTCTAAAAAACTGCAATTTTGGCAGATATAAAAGAGAATCAGTTTTTTCTATTAAAAGATAGCTCAGAACATAATGGATACCACATTGCTACGAATTTTAGAATAGAACTTCAAGTGTATTTCCAAATATACATTCTCTGAGAATTGTCTTCATATTGTAGTTTACATTTTGTTTTGAAAGTTGTTGTGAATCTCATTTGCATATATTTCTCTTTGTGTTTTGTTTTTTTTTTCCTGCTTTCATATTAGCAATAATTTGGACAGAAAATAAGTGCCTAATTATAAATTGACAAAGATTCGAGTAGTTTATTATATCTTTTAAGGCAGATCTATATGGCTGGCTTAAAGTATAAAATACTATATTTGTTTAAATAGCAAATTTAACTCTGTACTTGTATTTTCCAAACATTAAAAGTAACATGAATATATGGAAGTAGTAATTTTAGAATATTAAAAAACATAAATATGTAGTATAGAAACTGCTGCTTAGAATTTATTTAGGCCTATTGTTCACCTTCTGCCTTGGCTTATTCTGTGTTCTACTGTAGCGATTTTCAAACACTGTGCCATAAAAATTTTTAAAACATGTAATATCTGACTATTTAGTCAGGGGCACTGGCCTCTTTTCCCTTAGATTATCAAATAAAAAAATAACAGCAGCCAACATCACAATAGCTGTCAGTGTGAATGAATCAAAATTATACCTATTTTTTTGGTCAAATTGGCAAAAAATACATTTTTTGGTGTGCCACAGAATTTTAGTAATTAGTTTATGTGTGCCATGAGATGAAAAAGGTTGAAAACAGATATTCTAATGCTCTGTTTTTCCCCTGCAAGTAAACCAGGGATACACTCTTCAGTCCTCTGTACTTCAGGCTCTTTTTTTTTGTTAACCCCAAAGGATCAAAAGCCTATGTTTCACATCCCTTTTTCCACCAAAATCAACACAAAAAGTCTGCCATTAAATCTATAGGAATTACTTCTTTCAAAGAGTCATTCGGAACTCAACAGAGCCAATTCCCTTCTCTGAATCATAGCAGATTTTGTGGGCTGAGTAGGAGGTGCTGAAAGTAAAATACCCAGGAGGTAGGTGATAGAAGCTGATTTAATGTATTTTTATAGCACATAATTTGCCAAAGTTGTGTGCAGCACCATTCTGTTTGACATCTCAGAATTTTCATAAAACCACCATCCTGATGTTTTAGTTTAAAGACACTGTCCCAGATCAGATTTTCCTTTTTTTGGTAGGGTAGGTGGTGGAAATAGAGGTTGGTTGGTCATTTACCAGAATTTCATAATCAAACTTTAGGCTTTGGTAGGCTTAGAAATTTATAATAATATGTTTATTTAAATCATTTTCTATAACAAGTAAACTATTAACTACTAAGAGTTTCATTTCACTTTATTTTCAATATTTTCATAGATATTATTAGACTAAAAAAAATAGGTAGATGCTTGAAATAGACAATTATATGAGGAAAAGGCCTTATACTTAAGGATGTGGTCCCCCTTTTTTTTTTTTAAACTATTCTAGGCCAGTAGTTTTTCTCTTTATCATAGCTTATACCAAAGTATATCTCATTATCTGTAAGACTAATTTCTATTTATTTGTTTCTGTAGCTGTTTTTATACCAAATTCTACGTGGTTTGGCATATTGCCACAGAAGAAAAGTGTTGCACCGAGACTTGAAACCACAGAACCTTCTCATTAATGAAAAAGGAGAATTAAAGCTAGCAGATTTTGGTACGGAATGTATGAGATACTTATAAATAGTTCCAGGTGGTTAAATTCTTTTAGAACAACCATTGACACTGTGTAATTGCCTTTATATAGATGTGGAAATTTTCTATATAGCCCACAGAATAAGATATTTGACAAAAACTTTGTTGAGTGAGTTATGTTAGTAAATGCTAAAAGGCACCATTCTCAGATACGATCCATAGATCTCTAAGACCCAAAGGTATAATATGTAATCAAAATTACACTGATGTTATTTGCCTTTTTCACTGTGTTAACATTTACACCGATGATCCATAATCAGTAAGAAGTAAAAGCTACTGGTGTCTTAGTATAAATCAAGGCAGTGACACAAAACTGTATAGTGGCCATTTTATTGTTTTAGTAACATTGAAAATTCACTGTTAGTTAGTGGTGAATTTATTCTAGAAATTCCTATACTTTTACTTACTTACCACTCTACTATTTGATTGAAATGTAGGTTGCTATTTGTATTTCATTCCTTAAAAACGAAATGGGTGGGTCGTGTGTGTTTAAACAAGAAATTACAAGTTATTTGCATATACTCACGTAGATTATGTAATCTCGTGCCCATAGTTTATGTTGTTTTCCTCATAATTGTTATCCCCCCACACTTTTTTTTTTTCGCCAAGCTGTATTTACTCTTCCTTATTTCTTAATCCCAAAATGAATGGCAAAAATAGAGAAACCCAGCTTGGCTTTAGGAGTTCAAAAAAAGAATGTCAAGAGCCATCAAAAATTTACCTTTTGTGGGGGAAATAGAATCAGTGCTTGAAATTTTGTTTCTAATCTTTACAAAGCAAGCCAAGCAAATCTTAACTTCCGCAGGCCAATAAGAAACTCCGATTGTTCCTTGAAATAGTACAATCAATTTTGTCTCTATTGCTTTTATTTTGTTGGTTGCAAGGAAGAGAGGATCAGGCAGCTTTGAATATTTAACTGTAAATTATTCTTGATCCCCATGAAAATTCTACCCTTTTTCCTGTGATAGATTAAATTCAGGTTTAGGAAGTACTAATATAGACATTTTCATTAATAATAGGCTTATATAATAATACTGTATCACACTTAACTTGTTTTGGAAGAGATTATTATTTAATTTCACACCAATACTGAAATTCACATTGTGAACCAGGAACCTGTCTGAACAAGCGCACCTAGTTCAGAATTCTCTCAAGAGTAGGCGAGTAAAGTACTGAGGAGAGACTATGTTTGGAAATTGTGTTGATACCATAGGTTAGAGGATAAGTAAATTTGTGGCCCGGTACTTTGCTCCCATATGACCCGCTATTAACATCAGGAGGAAAGCTCAGAAAGCTGCTTTCATCTTGCTAATTACCAAAATTAGTAAGAAAATAATTTGTTGAACTTATTTTTCCAAGTTGGCATGGTAGAATAAAATTCATAATTAAATAAAATAGTGTGAACATTGTTCTAGTTACACCCTTTAGCCATTACACTAAACAAAAATGAGTGTTACCTATTATTTTAATTTCTGTTTTCATTTGTGTGACTTTATTTTAATACAGTATTACACTTTCATGACATTTTTAAAAATTAATATTTTAATCAGATACATAAGTTATACAAAACAGAAATCACAACCTAAACAATGAAATATTTTGTGTTGTTAGAAATAAACTATATGTTAAAATAAATTTATATTTATTCAAACATCTTTTAAAGTTGCTTCAGAATTTAGAGGCTTAGAGGTAGTAAAAACAACTCTCTCATGCCTGTGGGTCACAAGGTAAAGTTGTGAACTTTCACCTTTATTTCTGGATAATCAATTGATTCCCTTTTAAATTGGCAAAGGAATGGCATGTGTTTTATATCAGTTACAACATTTAATAATATCTGAAGGCAGTGAGGTTTGTCTTATTTTAAAATTATACAACTTAAAATTTAAAAAGAGTGCTGAATAACTGTTACTTATTTTAAGGAAACTTTCTCCAAATAGATTTTTGCAAGGAAATTGTCAGTGAAACTCAACAGGATGGTACCATATGGGTACTAGACTTTCAGGGTGATCACTTTGTAAGTTATATAAATGTCTAGTCACTATGTTGTTCACCCAAAACTAATTATAATATGTGTCAAGTGTAATTTTTAAAAAATTATAAAAAAAATAGGTTTCAGAGACAAAAAAAAACCCCAAACAAGTTCTGGGGCCAATAGCTTTTCTTTTTTTGATAAAAATTGGTATAGCAAATGAAAATTGGAATCAGGTTAAAATGTTACAGAAGCCTAATGCTGCAAGAAGTAAAACTGTTCATCTCAATGTCATTGACCTATTTTGCATTAACTTAAGTTGAGCTAGGAAATACTTTTGCATCATGATTCATGGGTAAGTTTAACCCAGACACTGTACCAGGTGCATTCATATGCATAAAAGTGATCTGATTGTGGAATCATTATTATTTAGTTTAATTGCATAAGGATTTGCTGACCTAAAATCATAAAACTAATTTCGCTAAGCTTCAAGAAGCTACAAAGTAGCCATTTCAGGCATCCTTTTGATCAGAGTCATGGTGAGGATATGGGCTGGGAAATCCATTTATTTATAGCTATTTCTTGTTTTCTATTTTTTTTTGTAAAGGACTAGCCAGAGCTAAATCAGTTCCCACAAAGACCTACTCAAATGAAGTTGTCACACTGTGGTACCGGCCACCTGATGTGCTTCTTGGTTCCTCAGAATACTCAACACAGATTGACATGTGGTAAATATATGGGAATGTTATTGCCATTTATAATTTTGAAAGAATGTAGCCATTAACATAGGGTATTCTGATAGATATTTGACTTTTAAGGAGATACTATTTTAAAGAGCCTACAATACAGTGACTAAGATTTCTGGCACATAAAATCACCTAGGTTTAAATACCGATTCTACTGTTTATAACTGTATAGTAACTTTATTCAAATTATAGGCCTGTGCCTTACTTTACTCATTTAAAGACATGGAAATAGTAACAAAGATGACTTTTTAAAAATCTATTCTGTTTTTTTATTTTTAGAGTGAGGGGGAGGGAGGGAGAAATAGAAAAACATCGATATGTGAAAGAAACGTCTGTCGGTTCCTTCATATGCAGCCCAGCCAGGGACGAAACCCACAACCCAGGCATGTGCCCTGAACAGGAATCAAACAGGCCTCCCTTCACTTTATGGTTCAACACCCAGCCTACACCGGTGACAGCACAATAATGATTTTAAATGGCTGTTCTTTGGATTATGTTAAAACCAAATGAGCTAATCTATTGAGTGTCTGGTACCTAGTAATTTAAAACAAAATTACTGTTCTTATTATCATTTAATATTCTCAGAAATCTACTTGCTTTAAGTAGGTCTAAAAATAATAAAATACTATAGCCATTTTCCTCACACACTACTCTAATCATGATACTCCTTCACTCAAAAACACTTTTGCTCCTTTCTCCTTCATTACCTATAGAATAAGATACAGTTCTTCAACTTGATACTTAATAATGATGTCAATAAAATGTCTCTAAACTGTGTTTTCCAACACTTCAGACAATTATTCTACACAGGTGTTCCCTGTAGCCAAAAAGGCTGCCATTATATCTCAAAAATAATGTGGGCTTAATTAGAAATGTGGGCTTTCTCACCTTTGCTTCTGTGCTCATACCAGTCCATCCAACTGGAATGCCTGCTCTGTTCCTCTCAGAGCCTGTTCCCCTCTGGGGCCTCTACCTAGGAACTTTCAAAACAATATTTCATAAACCTTTCCTGAATACAACCTAGCCTCCAGCAGCAACTTCTTCCTCTGACCTGTGGTTGCATTTAATTGCCTGTAGCCTTCATGTAGTGATAAATCATGTACTTCCTTCTGTTGTCTTGGGTCAATTATATATAACTTTGTTTGGCATAAAACACTTTTTCTTTTTTAAACTTATTTTCTAAATAGTGGTAAAATTTACATAAAATTTACTATTTTAACCAATTTTAAGTGTACAGTTCTTTAAGATTAAGTACATTGACATTGTTGAACAACCATCACCACTATCCATTTCCAGTACTTTTTTCATCTTGCAAAACTGAAACTCTGTAGCATTAAACAGCTCCCTGTATGTTCTTCCCTTTAACCTCTGGCAACCATCATTCTACTTCCTGTCTCTGAATTTACCTTTTCTAAGTCCCTTATGTTAGTGGAATCATACAGTCCTTTTGTGATTGGCCTATTTCACTTAGCATAAATGTCTTTAAAATTCACCCATGTTGTAGATGTTTGTTATGTATCAGAATTTTCTTCACTTTTTTTTAACTTTATTTAATTTTAGAGAGGGAAAGGGAAAGCGAAAAAAAGGGAGAGAAACATCAATGTGAGAGAATAACATCATTGGTTGCCTCTTGAAGGCACCAGCAACAAAGCCTGCAACCTAGGCATGTGCCCTGACTGGGAATGAAGCTGACAAAACCTTTTGCTTTGCAGGACAGAATTTCCTTCACTTTTAAATCTGAATAATAATTGCATATGTGTGCTACATTTTATTTATACATTCATCTGTCAATGAACACTTGTGTTGTTTCCATCTTTTTGCTATTGTGAATAATGCTGCCATGGACAGAGGTGTACAAATAACATTTTTGAGGCTTGCTTTCAGTTCCTCAGGAACGGAATTGGAATGGAATGGGAGTGGAATTGGTGGATCGTATGATAATTGTGTGTTAAAATTTTTTGAGGAACTACCATATTGTTTTCCATCGTGGCTCCCATCATTTTCTTTTCTATATAACATTTTGATAATTATGAAATAAATTTTACTTACAGTTGATAGATTGCTATTCCTTTAGTGGGAGGGCTGTAGTCACACAAATCCTATAAAAGAGTGTCCATTCACGGAGCCTCCATCCATTTCTCTTTCTTCTCTTACATACACTGCACTCATACGCTCTACAGCTGTACCTACCTGTTCTGTCTCTGCTTTCTGCATAAAAACATCTTGAATCATTTGCTTCTCCCTATCTCTGCTACCCACTACCTAACACATAGCATTAAATCACTATTAGTTATTGTTATTCTTCAAGGATCATGCAGAGGAGAGCTGGACATTCGAAGTGGGGAAAAATGGATATAGCAGTATGGAAGTGAGACAAATAGGATGAATGTCAATATCTCTGCACAAATTTTCTAAAAGCAAGCTAGTACAAAATTCTTCAGAGAGGTCATGATAAGGAGAAGATCCTTGCGTGTCATAATATGTAGATGGTTACTCACGATTTTTTATATATTCTTTATATTTTTTCTAAAGGGGTGTTGGTTGTATTTTCTTTGAAATGGCTTCTGGAAGACCTCTGTTTCCAGGATCAACTGTGGAGGATGAACTGCACTTAATATTCCGACTGCTAGGTAATAAGAAATCTTTTTACCAGTGATTTGTTAACAACAATTGGGTAGCTAGACTTTTTTTTTCAGACTGACTTCAAAAAATATATTTAAAACTTTGGTACTGAGACTAACATAAAGGGCTGCTATTATATGAATTATAATTAATTATGATAACAATAGATCCTTCTAGTAACTTTTTATTTCCTAAGTTCCACCTTTGTGAAAGAACAGAAGAGAAATATTATTGAAAATTGACCTTTAGTGTACTGTTAGGAAATATTTCTAACTTAGATGTCAACTAAATAGGAAATACTCCTTGCTGAGGTGTCAGTTAGGCATTATCATTTTTATGGCACCATTGCATAGGCCTTTAAAAAGTCCATATGTTTACTATTTCTATCATTTCTATTTCGTTGAAAGTCAAATAATCTGCTAAATGTGAATTGTTCTTTAAAACACTTTCTTAATTTTGCCTTCTTAAATATATTTGCATTTATGCATTTTTACATATTTCTAATTTTCTACATGTTTATATATTTATTTTTTAATTCAGGAACTCCATCTCAGGAAACTTGGCCAGGTATTTCTTCAAATGATGAGTTCAAGAACTACAACTTCCCAAAATATAAACCACAGCCTCTAATTAACCATGCACCCAGGTATTTTTTTTCTTTAAGTAAAAAGGGGGAAACCTACATGATTCTTTTTTACTGTCATGAAGCATTATCCACAATAAGGGTTCAACATTTAATACACATGCACAATTCTTAAATATTTTAGTGTTAAATTTGAGTTCTTCCTTCCTGTGTTAGATTAGTTTTTTACTTCAGAGACCGAGGATTACCAAAGTATGTGAATCACAAATTGTAGAGTTCATGTAGATTGTTCCCTTTTCCAGAAAGAAGCCATTAATTAATGCCTTAATCAGTACCATGAAGACCATGATGAAATCTCCATTTTGCCTTCTATGGGATTATTCTATGTTTACTTTTTAAAAAATCTAAGAAAGTGTTATAAGTAAAATGTGGACTCTGACAAAAGGTGACTCAGCAGTATTGTAGTCGGAGTTAATGATGTAATTTGTATTTGAAGAAAATAAACTCTAACCTCTCATATCCTCAGTGTTGGCCTTTCAATTAAAGTTTCTTCTCACACCTACCCCCAGGTCCATTTAAGACTCCCATTAAAATTTGACTCGCAGAATGTATTGCATTTTAGTAAGTAACATAGTGTAACTAATGTCTTTGACTGTATTTTTCCATCTTCTCCTTAAAAAAAAAATAAAAAGGGCACCAAGTAGCCACATGAGGCCAGTGTCTATTTTACAAAGCCCTTCATTGCTCACAACATAACACACTTGTTCTAGCTTCATTTATTCTTCTGCTCTGGAAGAATAGCAGTACAGTTCTGATACCAAAAATATCTTTAAAGTGTTTATGTGAATTGATGGTCTTACAGTTACCATAGCAACTAATAACATTCTACGTAGAGTTCCTTAGGAAGAATCATTTTATATGCTGGACTTTTTGTGCATATCTTTTCCCAAGTAGCATAAATCCTATTTTTGTCATTTATATATTGCTTGCTATTGTGATGTCCATTGTGGGTTGAAGCTCTTTAAAACAGATTCTTCATGACCTTACTACTGAGCTTGTCTGTGTCCAAGGAGCTCTGTGTATTTGTCAGAGTGGCACACTACAGAGGATTGAAGGGGTCTGGAGAATGTCTGGGCCACAGCATTCACAGTACCCACAGTACTCACTATGAGCCCTCGGGTGGGGAACTATTCTTTATTCATAATTGTGCTTTGCAAGTAAAAGGCAGTAAGAACTTGTGATTTCTGATCAGGAAATTATCCTATTAAGATAATCCCTAAGCCCTCTACTCTCTTATATTAAATTTCATCACTGTAATTATTTACCATTATCATTTGTAACATTTGTTTTGTAGACCTTTTAAATTAAGTTTTATGAAGTTATCAAGGCATGTTTAAATTGAATTTTATAGCTGCAGGTACTACATGCTCAAAAAATTATACCTTGTAAAAATTTTTTGAATGACTCATTTGTGTTTAACTTGACCACAGTGATACATATTGGGGTCACTTTTCTCCTTGTTTTCACCTGTATAATAGGAAAACGATGCTTTTGTACTCTTGCCTTCAGTGGAACATTTTGAAAATTGATGCAATTGACTTAAGCTTTCCCGATAAATAGAGGTTATTTTGTTTTGAGACAGAAAGGTGATTTTTTAAAAATCTGTAGTTTTTAATAAACTAATTTGTCCTTGAATATTGAAAATTTGAATCAAAGCCCAGTTATTTATGGTTTCTTCATAAAGAAGTGGCAAGATTAGCCTTTTGAGGATAAAACAGTTTCGAGTCTATTTGAAAACAACAAGAATGGCTATTTTAGGGCACTGTATTTCACAGATTAAAACACTTGGAAAATAGTTTTATTTAAAAAGTTGCTATTAGTTAAGATAGAATAAACTACCACTTTTTTTTTTTTTCCCTGTTTCTAGGTTAGACTCTGAAGGAATTGAGTTGATAACAAAATTTCTTCAGGTAAGTTACATGTTATTTTGTAATTGTTAAGTGCCTTAACTTCTCTGAGCCTCAGTTTCTTCATCTGTAGAATGGGACCAATGATGCCTCCTTCAAAAATTTGTAATGACAATCAAATAAGATTATTTATTGTATCTAGCATGCTTAAAGCATATAGCTAAGTAAAAAAATATTAATGGTTTCTCTTAATGTGTTTGGCAAGTCTCTCATTGTGACCTAGAACAGTCCGATATAGTTGCTGGCATTGATCAAATAATATGTCAATTTGTGTTCTCTTAGGTTTTCTTTCTCTTCCTTGTACTTAACTGTACAGGGTGCTGCACCTCCAAATATCATTCATATTGTCATTCAAAGCAGGAAGAGAGAGTATAAGGGTTATGTCAGCCACATTAGTCCTCTTACGTCTGGAAAGCAAATGCTTTTCCAGAATCCCTTGTAAGGCTTTTTCAAAATTAAGTCTTGTTGGCTTGAACATTAATTGTAAGAGAGTCTAGGAATTGGAGAGCAGAGTCGTCATAATTAGCTCAAACTTAGAACCATCACCATTCATGATCCATCTGTTGGAGTTGGAAGCATGGACACCTTAAATAAATCTAGGTTATCTCATCAAGGAGAAATGGGAAATGGAAATAGAGTAGGTAATTTAATAATGTCTATCATAAAAGTTTGGGTTATATTTTTAATGACCCATTGGTGTTCATGAAAAAAAGTAACACAAAAGTCCAGATATTTTAATTTTCCATCACTTCAAAAAACACAATGAATCTAAAATTTCAGTTAAGATCCAACTTTATGTTGGAAATTTGGGATTGAGATATAATCATTACTGCATAATCTCAATAGCTCAAATTAGAGTATCTAGAGTACCTCCAAATTGGTTTTTTAAAAATACTGACTGTATTAAGTAATCAAGTTAAAGTAGTGCTAACTTCCCCCCTTTTAAAGTATTTAGAGAAGTTAATGAAGCAGTTATTTGCTTTTTCACAGTATGAATCTAAGAAAAGAGTTTCAGCAGAGGAGGCCATGAAACATGTGTACTTTCGAAGTCTGGGACCAAGAATACATGCTTTACCTGAAAGTAAGAGAGATTTTAGTATTCTCCCCGCCCCGCAAGCCCACACCTTTCTTTGTTTTCATTTGTCCAGGGCTGGAGACTGGGGTGAATTACGAAGGGGTTGCTGTTGGTTTTTAAGCTAAAAATTCTAGTCTTCTTGTAATTATATCAGAACTCCTTGAATGGAGGCCTGTCTTGTTTGCCCATGTTTTAATTTATTTAACACTGAGCACATTACCACTACTCGGTAAGAAATCAATAGTACTTAGGCATGGGTAATTAATCTTATTGGACTTAGGTTGGAAAATACCATCTGGTGATAGATATTGTCATTAGTCCCAATCTGTATTGCTTTGATTCAGAGTTGTTAAAAATGGATTTCAGGCAAAAAGTAGTGAAATGCAACCAAAACGTAAGATTGTTTTCTTGCAAAAGTAGATATACTTTTCAAGATAAAAAGATGATTTTCCTTTACTATTGTCCTGACAGTCGTGAGCATATTGTCAGTCACTAAACCAGCCCATTTCTCATGCCTGAGATAACTGCTTTACTGATAACATTCTTTTAAAAAAAAAAAAATTACCCCAGTATTTTACTTTAAATTGAGTAAGATGAGTGGAAAATTAGGAAACTATTTGGGTACTGAGCTTCTAAAGCTTTCATTCATTTCCCATTCTCATTTACTAGATGATATTGATTCACCAGAGTTTGCTTATTATAATCAAGAATTCTTAAGACTTTTCATTTAGAATTTACTATGTTTTTTTAATGAAAGATACCTCTCTGGCAGAAATTGTAAATGAGAAAGGTGAATTAAAGGTGTTTTTAGGATGATATTTACATTTTAATATCAAGTTCCATAGTTTGAGATAGGAAGTATGTACAAACCTAATCCTTTTTCATTTCTAAAAAATCTGAAGATAGCTTCAGGACCTGACACCTTCATACCATCATAAGGAGGGAGAAAAAGGACAGAGAATAAAATCCAAGTAATACATTTTGATTAGGTCTCCCAACCCCAGTAAGTCCTAGAAATAGACAATGTATATTCTCCCTAAAAAAGTAGATGCTTGAATCATGATTTAAAGCAGAGTTGAGGGGTGAGGGGCATGGTTCTGAAGGGAGATTATTGTGTTTGGTTTTCTTTAAACATTGGGACAAAAGGGAAAATATTAGGGCTATAAACTTGTAGTATAAATGTGTCATGATGTATCAGTATTCATTTTTAAACATTTGTCTACAGTTGGGTTATATTTGTTTTAATAATGTTAGACCCTCATCTGATAATTTTTTTCTATGCATTCTAGGTGTGTCAATATTCAGTTTGAAAGAAATTCAGTTGCAAAAGGACCCGGGTTTTCGAAATTCTTCTTATCCAGAGACAGGTGTGTTTGTCATAAACCATTTCACATGTCGATCATGAAATTTTGAGTGGAACCAATTTTTGGTTTATAAATTGATCAGTAAAATTATTGATGTAAAAACCAATGTACAGTGCATTCCACAACTTTGTATGTTTAGCATTGCACATACTCACTTTTCTGTATGATGTGGGCAGCTCAGTAATTCTTCAGAGAGAAATCTGACTCAGTCAAGTCAGGGATCCTGAAAGCTGCAGATGGCACAAAGACCTTTTACAAGTGGCCTGGCTTGATCACTGCACACGCCATCCTTGGTACCTGAGGCAGAAGACACACCTTGTGCTTCCCTAGTCATCAGGTTCATCACTTCGAAGCATAGAAGCTGTAGACCCCATCGACAAAAGGGCCATTTAAGACAGTGCTGATCACTCTTACCATGGAAAATTAGCTTTTGCTGGTGGGAACATTAGCTTCCTAGAGTCACCAAATACTGTATGTGGGATAAAACTGAACATTGAACTGCCTCATAAAATGACTTTATATTTTAGGACATGGGAAGAACAGAAGACAGAGCATGCTCTTTTAAGTCTGATAACATGGTTTCAAGCCCAGCCCCAGCCTTTCTTATCAATCAAGGACTCAGATCTGAAGGCAATTATTTCTTTTGGTGGACTTGGAATCTCCGTTTGTCTACACTGTCCTCTTCACAGTGGAGTCTTTTTATTTCAGACCTACAGATTGTTTTTATATTTGTTGTCACAGTGTGACAATTTTTTTGTACAGTTGGTTTTAAGGTCTTCTCTGCCATTAGAGCCAGTAGGTTACAGCTATTGATGTAACTGTAGCTGCAATTTTTGTGCAGGACTGAGAAACACAGTGCATTATTTATTGCGGAATCATTGCTGCTAAATAACTACTGTCTGTTTATTTAACACAACAGTTGAATGCCTGAAGAAGTTGCAGTGGCTTTATTATGTGAATGCATCTGTTTCTCCTCACAAATTGTTTTACTGCTGCATTTTTTTGTTTGTTTTTAAAATTAAACTGCGGTGTTTTCTGGAATGTAAATTCAGCTTTGCTTAACAGTAAAATAAGTGAGCCATCTTGAACACTCTTAAGTTCATGCTATATAATCTATATAACTTTTTTATCGAACATTGGCAAATAGAATAGCTAAGAAATTGATAAGCACATTATGTTTAGGGAAGCATGTGATGGAGAAGTTGATTCAAGCAAGTGAATACCTGACATTTTGGGGATCTCACATTAGATACCAGTAAATTAAAGCATCCAAAATTGTTTATTTTTACCTTATTTCGTAAATATTTACTGCACATTATTGGATATTTGTATACTAATACACTTAACCTATTTTAAATGAAACCATGCCAGTCCAGTCAAACATGAGAGGTCTTGTTTTTGTTCATTTTAAAAACAATTCTTGCATTTATAAAGGATGCCATATCATTGAGGAACAATTTATTTCGTTGGGGGGCTGTCTGTATGTATGTGTCTTAACATTCACTTGGAATCAGCTGAAAGCTGTAATATGTCTTTGAAATGAGCCATGATAAATACAAATGAGATCAGTGAGAACTTAGAGGATTGTTTTAAGCATTGTAGTTATTATCTGTTTACCAGATACAAATATTACAGTTTTAATTATGCATCTCTTCGAACATCACAAACACACCTGAGTGTTAGTAACAGTGTTTTAAGCATTTTTGTTAACTTTTAGGGACTATTTGTTTAGTGCATCTTACAAACTACAAATCTTAATTGGTATATTTTGAAATGGTCATGTAAATTTTTGGCTTATATATCATGAAAATAGTCATAACTTAATTTTTTTTCCTGACATTCACTGTAAAACATTCAGGGGTCCTACCATTTCTGTTCAGGAAATCTTGTAGTTTATTGTTATTTAACAGTATTAAGTGAATTTTTGTATATTTCATTTTAACTTTATTTGTGAATAGTGATTGTGGCATGTTTAGGGTGTTATTTTAATATTTTATGATACTGAAATTTTAATTTTTTTAAAAAAATTTCTGGAAGAAACAGATTTATGTGTAATGGTGAATATTGGACCACTACTGCTTTCCACATTTGTAAATTAGTTTTATGTTAAATCCTGTAGCCTAACAAACTGCTGTTATTTCTAACTGACAGACATGTATTACTTTGAAGGTTATAAATATTATGTGGAAATTCCTCCATTTTGTTTTGAAATTTATAATAACAAAATCTTCATGTTGTTAAAATGTGGTTTTGTTGTCACAGTTCTTTATGGGGGAAGAAGGCTGTGCAGAATGGGATCATTTTCTTTTATGGGACTCATTCTTAAGGTAATCAAGTCTCACTGTGCCAATAATGTTTAACTTACAGTATGTTTGTGCTGGCCAAGCTACAGTAATCTCTACTATAGTTTTATAGGATAACACTCAATTGTAAAGTGTCATTTTTTTAATTTGATTTGTTACAGATTTGACATAGTTATACATGTGAGTCTTGCATATAAAAAGTGTTAAGAAATATAATCCAGTAGTTACACAAAATTCTTCTTCCTAGGAAGTTCTAGGAATTATTTTATTGAGTAATTTGTTTGGGGGTTTTTTTGGTTTTTTGTTTGTTTGTTTTTTATATTTGAGTACTATCCAGATCCTGGAAGCTTCAGTAAAGAAAATTGAAATTCAGAATTTTTTTTTAACTTTTTACTGAATTCATTGGAGTGACATTGGTTAATAAAATTATATAGGTTTGAAGTGTACAGTTTTATAATACATTATCTGTATATTGCATTGTGTTCATTACCCAAAGTCAAGTCTCCTTCCATCACCATTTATCCTCCCTTTGCCTTCTTCTACCTCCCCCACCCCCTTTCCCTCTGGCTATCAAGTTGTCTGTGTCTTTGAGGGGTTTTTTGTTTGTTTTTGTTTAATCCCTTTACCTTTTCACCCATTCACCCAACCCCGCTGCCCCACAGTTGTCTGTTCTCTGTAAGTCTAATTTGTTTGTTTATTTTGTTCTTGAAAATCCGCATGTAAATGAAATCATATGGCATTTGTCTTTCTCCGACTGGCTTATTTCAGTTAGCATAATGCTCTCCAGCTCCATCCAAGCTATTGCAAAAGGTAAGATTTCCTCCTTTTTATGGCTGAGTAATATTCTATTATGTAAATGTACCACAGTTTTTTAAATCCACTCATCTATTGATAGGTACTTGGACTACTTCCAAATCTTGGGTGTTGTAAATAACACTACAGTGAACATAGGGGTGTGTATATTCTTTTGAATTAGTATTTTGAATTTGGGTTTCTTCAGGTATAGTCTCAGAAGCAGAATTGCTGGGTCATGAGGCAGTTCCATTTTTAATTTTTTGGAAACTCAGAAATTTTGAACCTTGAACATTTATGATTTGTCTTAAACTGACAAGGTTCTTAAAGGGGAGACAGGATGACTTTTGTTTTCCTTCCAAGTGATGTTAACACATAATAAATATGTCACTTTAGGTATATAAAAGTGGTTATATTCTTTTTGGTGTTTTATCAGCCTATGTTTGAAAGTCTGTTACCATGTTATAATAACTTTGGAACTAAAGACAATTCATGAGAGTTTTTTGAGTTTTTGTATACTATTTTTTTAAATGGGTTAAAATACATAACCAAATTTGCCATAAATATACAATTGTGACATTAATTAGATTCACAATGTTGTTACAGCAATTATCAGTATTTCCAAAATTTTTTCATCACTCCAATCAGAAACTCTGTACCCTTTAAGAAATAACCCCCCATTTTTTCCCCATACCTCAAATATACTTTTTTTTTTTTACTCTGAAGATGCGTAGTCTAGGTATTACATACAAGTGGAATCGTACTGTATTTGTCGTTTTGTGTCTAGCCTGTTTCACTTAGCATAATGTTTTCAAGGTTTATTGATGTTGTAGCATGTGTCAGTTCATTTTTTTTTTCCACGACTGAATACTATTCTGTGATATCCATTAATCTGTTAATGTACCTTGGATTTTCCCATCTATTGGGCATAATGCTTCTGTGAACATTGGTGTACAAGTTTCCATTTGCATCCTCGTTTTCCTAATTCTTAGGGTTTATATACTTAGGAGTGGAATTGTTGGGTTATTTGGTAATTGAGTGTTTAAGTTTTTGAGAAACTGCCAAACTATTTTCCAGAGCAACTGCGCTATTTCACATTTCCACTGATAACATATGAAGGTTCCAGTTTCTCATCATTGCCAACTACATTTCCTTTTTTAAAAATTATAATATTCATTCTAATAGGTGTAAAGGAGAACTTTGTGGTTTTGTTTTTCTTTTCTCTAAGGATGCTGAGCATCTTTTCATGTGCTTATTGGCCATTTGTATATTTGCTTTGGAGAAATGTCTATTCAAATTCTTTGCCTATTTTTAAATGGTGTTTATAACTTTTTGTTGTTGAGTTATAGGAGTTCCTTGTATATTCAAGGTATTAGATATTTATGAGGTATATGATTTGCAGTTCCTTCCAGTCTGTGGATTGTCTTTTGCTTTCTTGATGGTGTCATTTTGATACACAGTTTTAATTGTAATGAAGTCCAGTGTACCTATTTTTCTTCTGTTGCATCTGCTCTTAGTGGCATATTTGAGAAACTATTACCAAATCCAAGGGCATGAATATTTTCCTTTTTTACGAGTGAGTTTTTGTATATGGTGTTAGGTAAAGGTCCAACTTCGTTCTTCTGCATATGAATATCTAGTTTCCCAGCACCATTTGTTGAAAAGCCTGTTCTTTTCCCACTGATCTTGGCATGCTTGTTAATTGGCCTGTGTGGCTCAGTAGGTGGGAGCATTGTCTGTAAATTGAAAGATTGTAGGTTCGATTCCCAGTCAGGGCATGTGCCTAGTTTGTGGGTTCGGGCCCTGGTAAGGGCACATACAAGAGGCAACCAGTCAATGTTTCTCCCCCACTCCTTAAATTAATAAGCATGTCCTTGGGTGAGGATACCAAAAAAAAAGTGTCTTTTTTTGTTCTTTTTGTTTTGGCTATTGAGAACCCTTGAAATTCCATATAAATTTTAGGATAAAGTTTTTCTTATTTATACAAAAAGAAAATGCCACTGGAATTGTAAAAGGAATTGCACTGAATCTATTAGGTCACTTTGGGTAGTATCATCATGTGTGATCTTAACAGTATTGTCTTCCAGTCCATGAACACAGGATGTCTTTAATTCTTGTAGCAATGTTATGTAAGTTTTCAGTGTACAAGTCTTGTGCTGCCTTGATTAAATGTATTCCTTAAGTGTTTTATTTTTTTGATGTTGTAGATAGAATGGTTTTCTTAATTTTTTGCGAGTTTTTCTGTTGCCAGTGTGTAGAAATACAATGATTTTTACGTGTTTTGTATCCTACAATTTTGCACAGTTTCTTAGCTTTAACAGGCTTTTGGGGGTTTTTTTCTAGGGGGGGTAGTAGCTTCTTTAGGCTTTTCTACATATAAAACATCATCATCTGTAAATACAGTTTTATTTCTTCCTTTCTGGTTAGGGTGCCTCCCCCTACTCCTGCTAGGACTTTCAGTACTGTGTTGAATAGAAATGGCAACAGAGGGTGTGCTTATCTTCTTCCCAGTGTTAGGGGGAAAGCTTTCAGCCTTTCACCATTGAGTAAGATACTAATTGTGGCTAAAAGAGCAAGTGGTAATTTCTCCCCTCCTCCTCCCCCCGCTCCCGCCCCCCGTCTCAATACAGAACAGTTGACAGAATTTGAGATTTAAAAGGCCATGGGACACTTTCAAACCCATTCCCTTCTCTCCAATTCAACTTCAGTGATTATATTTGTTTCTTTAACCATCTGTTTAAAGCAGATTATATATACATAGCATGTTTTGGTATGCCACATTTAAAGCTAGATGACAAGACTCATTTGCTAACTTGTACCCATATGGAAAAGTCAAATTTGGATTACCCCAAGTAAATGGAAGTAAACCGACCCACTTGCCTCCTCACACCTTGTATCACAAAGTATTTATTGAACAAAAATAACAGTAAAAATGATACATATATGAAAGTGAATGAAGATTTGCAGTCATACAGAAGAGGTGTACAAAGAGACCAATGTTTATAGTTCTTTCAAACTTTAGCCTTAACAGTTTAACACTGATCAAGCAGACATATAAAAAGAAAAAAATTAATATGTTGTATGAAAACTATTTTCTGACTAAAATAATTGTTTAAAAAACAATAAACACCACACACACATATACCTACGCGCACACACACAGAATGAGGCAGAGCTATAAAGGTTATACTTCAGTACTTACAGTTCTCTATTTGTGTTAGTGAGTTTTTTGATGCGTCAACAATTATGGTATTTTTCCATTTCCAGTAGATGGGGCCAGATTATATGTTAATCATAGTATTTATAGGAAAGGAACACAAGAATCTGATATATAGTTATTTGAATATTTCCGATTAGCATTTACATTTAAAAATATTTTCAGTTGTGGTATTTCTTAATAGTCTCTGAAACACTCTTGCATGTAGAGTGTGTCCTTCTCATCCGACAGTTTTTTAAATGTTAGTTTTTTCACCTAACATAGTTTTGGACTAGTAATGACTTATAGCTGAGCATGGGGAAGCAGAACTGGCCTGCGCACCTATCTTCAATGAGCTGTGTAGCCTTAGGCAACTTCCAGCTTCTCCTGTGCAGTTGTTCTTACCTGGGAACCAGGTAGGACGCATTCTCAAAAGCCCTTTCTAGCTCTAACATTTTGCGTTTGTTAAGTATCAACTGGGCCAGCTATTTTTCTACAGAATTATCCTTAGCCCACGACAGTAGTGTCTGTTTGTGGCTGTTGGAATCAGCCCCATTATTTTATACTCAAAACGCATATAGGAATGTTTGGATTTTTCCTGCAAATACAGGCATTCATCCCCTCACAGAGATGCTCAGTTCCAGTTGAAAACCTCAACATCTGTATCATAACAGAATTTGATTTTTTTGAAAATCCAAGAAATGTTTTTGTTTTTACAGGCTTTGTTTTTTATCCCTGGTGTTTAATGCCTGGTTTAGATCAATTAATTATTTAGCCACATTGCAAATTGGTGTCTGTTACTTAGACTTAAGGGTAATAGTGAACCTGATCTTGAATTGAAAGCCCTGGGCACTTTCCAGTTCTGTTACCTTTAGCGCTTTCATAACACAGTATGATGCCTTGGAGTGGTGCCGGGTGGTTTTTTGAAGGAACAGAAATTATGTTCCTATAATCGCTGCTCTAAAGTACACTACACAAAATACCTTAGTGTTTGAAATTTTTACATAATCGGGGCCGTTCAACAAGGATGGGGTTTCTGAAGAATCTTACATTTGTTGTATCAGATTTCTTTCATCTCGCCCTGACTTTAGTAATGACCTCACTATTTCCACAAGCAAGGCATACCTAGAAACATGAAGATACCTGGTGTTATAAAATTGTTTCCTCACTGTTTGTATTCATCACCAGTCTGTGAATCTCTTCCAAAGCATAGGATTTTTAAATGTTATTAACTCATAATGATATAGGAAATGTATCAGAGGGGTGTGATTCTCTATGGCAAACAGGGAGAACCAAGGCTAGTTGTTTGAAAACAATATGCTAACCTAGAAAATATTCCAGGGGTAGGATAGAATAAACTTGGTATAGTTCTTCCATCTCAGAATGCTTTGTTTGGGAAAAGTCTAAAAGATCGCAAACAGCTGGGAGGCTAGCCTTTCAAATTCCTTTTTTAAAGAATGCACTTTCGAACATTTTCTTTTATGAATGTTTATTGTCTAAATATGGCTTAGTTTCTTATAAAAACATTACTTGGACATTACATTTATTGAATTTCAGTTCAAAAAAGGTTCTAAGGCAATTTTTATAATTGAAAGCAAAAAAGAAAAAATAATATGATATGCTTTCATATTGCCTACTTGTGAAAAATAATGAAGTTCTACTAGAGAGCGGTTTATACTAATTTTTGTCTTTCAAACATTTTCTGAATACTAAAAATATATAAATCATTTACATAAAACTAAATGCAAAGGAAGGCACAGCTGGTTATGGTGTATATAAGCACAGTTCAGCATATGCAGAATTAAAGAGAAAAAAGCTTCACATCCTTAATTAGTTACACTGAAAACCATTAAGAAAAGTTCTTCACTGTCAACAGTGTTCAACACTTAACAGCTAAGAGGATATAAAAACAAAAACATTAAAATTCGCTTAATGCAAAACAGATTTTCATATATACTTGAATATAAAAAAGTTTTTAAAATGCTAACATATATCTAAACCATCCATGTTATGAAAAGTGCAAACCAAATTAACAGAGGGTTTCACAAAGTCCTTCTCATGACACAGGTAAACTAGCCCATGGGGACAAATTTATTTCATCAGTTAATAAGTCTTTAGCTGTAGCCAGATGTCATCAGGATTTCTGAGAGTTCGAAGAAAGCAGTACTGGAGAAGCAGCTCTGTCCAGACTGGGGACTGGCACTGGCATATGGCCATTAAGCAGTGTTGGGAACTGTAGGGGACAAAAGATTTTTAAAATAATTATTGCAAATCTGTTGGGAAGCACTTGAGTTCTTTACATTCCTAGACAGACCACAGTGGATCAGTTTCGTCATCACCCCTGTGATACAGGTAAGTGGCAAATTATTTTACAGAATGAGTAATCGGAAGACTCAGTGACGTCAGGATTAGGTACAGCAAACAGAGGATAAGGCCCAGAAAACATATTATTTTATATGCCGAGGCTACTAGGGAAAAAAATGTATATATTGCTAAAGTATATTCTAACACTATTTTTTTTTTTAAAAGATTCCAAGCTATGTAGAATGCTGATTTGTTTTGATATTAGGAAAGGGAAATTAACTGACTCTTTACATGTAAACCAGTAATTTTTAATACTGTATTTTGAAATTGGCCATCCATTTTCCAGAGTACTATACAAAGAGGCTTCCCAGTAACTGTTAAAAATGAGGAATGTTTTTATCTTAAAAGAGTAAGAAAGCAAGAACATCTTTACTTAGGGCTGAGAAATTAATTAAAATGATAATACCAAACTTCACAGAGAGGTCACCATACATTCCAAAATTTAAAGAATAATGTTAATTTCTCGTTGGTGACAACGATAAATATGACATATGCTTTGATGACTTTCAGGTCCAAAGGAAGTACAACAGCTATACTCCCCAGGGAGCAAGAATAAGTAAGGCCTCAACTAGATTTTCATTGTCTAGAATGGTATGTGTCAGAATGATCTCCTGGGCTCTCAGTGGAAATTAAATATGAAACTTCACTTAAACACTAAATATCAAACTAAAAGCCTGGCACATGTTGTAAGTACAACAAATATTTGTAAAAGGAGAAAACAGGTAATTTTCAAGCTATTTCACGTAACTGGTATGGTCTAGAGCCTTACAGTTTATCAATGGTTGTCACTTCATTTGGTATCTAGAGGCTGTAAGGTAAGTTTGGTTTTCCTCATTTTACAGGGTGGCAAAACAAGAGTTCAAATAAGTTCAGGATTGGTTAAGGGTCATAGCTAATAAGCAGTAAAGCCAAGTTTTAAACGGCACTTTCTGTGCCAAACCACCTAATTTATTTTTGGCAGGGCTTGGGGAGGGGAGTGCTCTGTAATTACTGTTTCAGTTTCATTAATGGTTACTAGCATATTCTAGGTTTTTGTTTTCTGACACGTGAGAATTTTAATTTTTTTTTACAGAATTTTACCCATTTCAACTGGGTTATAAAATGTACTTGCAAGTCTGAGCTCCTAGCTACTAATGCCATTGATTTGGGGCAGTGATTTTCACCCTTTTTCATCTCATGGCACACAAAACTAATTACTAAAATTCTGAAGCACATCAAAAAATATATTTTTTGCTGCTCTGACAAAAAATAGGTACAATTTTGATTCATTCACACTGAACAGCTATTGCTATGTTGGCTCTTGTCAGTTTTTTATTGGCAACCTAAGGGAAAAGAGGTCAGTGCCCTTAACTAAATAGTCAGGTATTGCATGTTTTCCAAATTCTTGCAGCACAACCAGTAAAATTGCTGACTCAGAGTGAACACTGGAAGAAGAGCAGGTTTTGATTTTTTACTCTTAGTTTATTTGCATCTCCTCATTTTGTCTCTCATTTTGGTTTTGTCCATCTTACTTGTTTTCAAAAGAACCGGCTCTTGAGGCAGTGAAAGACAAATACCGTATGAGTGGAACCTAACCAACAAAACAAACAAAAATATAACCAGAGACACTGAAATAAAGAAGAAACTGAAGTAATGGGGGCGGGGGGTGGGGGAAGGACACATGGACAAAGCCAAAAGGGTGGGTTCGAGGGTGGGAGGTGGGGAGGAGTGGGGCGGGGCGGGGTGGAAAACGGAGACAAGTGTGCTTGAACACTTAAACCCCCCCCAAAATTAACTTTTGGTTTGGCCTCTTAAAAATGTCAGTGATTTCTGTCCTTTGTTCTTTATCTCTCTACACTCAATTGCCACAGTTTCTCTCGGTTAGCCTGGCTTTTCTGGCGTGTTTCATGGTCATCTTTATTGACTAAACACCCCCCTCCCCCAGTCCCTTTTCTTAAACTTGCAACATTCCCCAAACTTGTCCTCAGTCTGCCTTTTCTCCTATACTGGACTCAGCAATCATGGCCTGTTGGTAGTTAGATGAACCTATACCTACCGGTGCTTCTCCCGGACAAAACTCGCTCTTCAAGTCAGTGAGAGTGGTGGCTAAGAGTAGCCCAACCCTAAACTTGAATCAGAGCTCTGCCACGTATTAACTAATGTGTGAGCTGGGTAAGCTGAAGCAACATCTCTGGACCTTAGTTTCTTTATTCAAATAGAACTATTTTGAGTATTAAATGAGAAACCACAAAAAGTGCTTAGGACAATGTCTGGCATACAGTAAATTTAACTACTGTTAGTAATTGCACTTCCAGTCTTTTAATCCTTCAGTGATTTTTTGCCTCTTCCTAATTTATATTGCCTACTTTTCAAACCCAACTAAAAGTCTTCCTCTCAATTTTATATCTAGAATATCTCCTAAATATATTCCTGTTTCCACTGTTCTCATCTAAAAGGTGATTCTTCCCTCAGTATTTGGAATACTGAAGATAGTGTAAATTTCCTCACATCTTCCCCTTACTCTTTCTGCTTTCTCTTAAAGCTGTCTTCCTCCACACTAATATCAGTGATATCTTTCTAAAACAGATATTGTCATGCTCTCCAGCTTTAAAAGCCCCCAGTTATCACTGAAGACATTAAGGTGGGAACTGGAGCATACTACTCAAGTCCCACACCTGCTTTTCCAGTGTGACTCCCCAGTACCTTCCTAAACAGACTGCATACTTTCCTATTTATACCATGCTGCTCTGTTAATCTAGAATGTGCTTTTTACTCTTTGGTAAAATCCTGTCCCTTCTTAGCTCAGGTGCCATTTCCTTGGAGCTTTGGTCCAGACCCCAGCTGGAAAGAGCTATTATTGCTGGGTGCTTACAGTATTCTGTTTAACCATCTATTATTCACATAGTAATATAACCTCTAACTCTCTGCCTCAGAGCCTTACAAACATTTGCTGGGTTAGATTTGTTGAATTAAAAATTATTGAAAACATTCTCAATTGAAAATTAGTCCCACCTTGTTTCAAGATGTATATGTACTTACTAGGCTTATTCCAAATTTGATCAAAATCTGTTTGAAAAATGGAACAGACATTCTATAGACAAAATGCCAAACTCTCCATTTGAAATGGACCTCACTTTATTTGTAAATCAAAGTTGTATTTTTAGATTTAACACAATATGTCTTTGTCATCTCTCTCTAAAACATGTCTCCATTACAAAGCATGCCTCTTCCCAGAAAGGGAAATATCCTCTCTCCTTCCCTTAAATTCTTCAGTACCTGCTAAATTCTATCAGAGGACTTTCTGTGCAAAAACTTACCAGCTCTGTCAACTGTTACTCTAAGGATTCTGATCTACTTTTCTGAATCATCACAACAGGAAATTTACCAGCATCAAGGTGTGTCCAACCTTTTGGCATCTATGGGCCACACATTAAATACACAAACACTAACAAAAACTGATGCGCAATAAAAAGGTTTTAAGTAAATTTATGATTTTGTGCTGGGCCACATTCACAACCATCCTGGGGCGTGGGTTGGACACCCTTGATAAACATTCTGGTTTTTGTTTTCCTTCCTCCAACATATTTATAGCGCATGTGGAAGAAGTTTGTTAACTTTTAAAGCAATTATTTTTATTAACAAGGGTCACTATGATACTCATCGGAATTGTATAAACCCATCATTTGAAATACCTAGTTTTAAAAATCAGAAAGTAGAGGGAGCATTTGAGACCTTGCTCCCCAGCATATGGCATCAGTTTGGCTCAAACTCCTATAAAAATTCTCAAAGAAAAAAAAAAAAAAAGTTATTCCACCCTGGCTAGTGTGGCTCAGTGTGGACTGAGTGCCAGCCTACGAACCAAAGGGCCGCCAGTTCGATTCCTAGTCAAGGCACAGGACTGGCTTGTGGGTCAGGTCCCCAGAAGAGGGCAGGAGGCAACCACACATTGGTGTTTCCCTCCCTCCCTTCCCCTCTCTCTCAAAAAAAAAAAAAATCTTTAAAAAAAGTCACTCCTCTTACTATGTTTTATTATTTACCATTTTCAAAACTAATTTCAACTTTAACCATACATACTCAACTGCTCTTATTATAGGAAGAGTAATATTTGAAAAGGTTTTCCCTTAGTCTCATGGACCCCAGTCAAAAAGACGGTCCAAGGCCCTGTTAGCTATCCAAACATGGCTGGTGTATTTTAGGGTTGTACAGGGGTAGGCAAAAGTAGATTTATACAGTTTGGGAAATAATACAACATTTAATAAATAATACAAGAAAAAACTCCTGTATTCACAACTGTAAACCTACTTTTGCCCACCAGTGTATTTTGAATGGCTCCTGGGGAGAGGAGGGGCCCATTTTGCAAAATTAAAATTCTGAGCAGGTTGCCCTTAAATGCAGCACTTTCTTCTGCAGAATTCTAAATGTAAATTGGGAATGACTGGTCTGCAGTGGTTCTCAAAGTATGGTTCCTGGAGCAGCAATATCTCAAGGAACTTAAAAGAATGTTGTCATCTGGCCCCATCCCAGACCTGAATCTCAAACTCTGGGGCGCGGCCCAGCAATCTATTTTAACACACCTTCCAGCCGATTCTGTTGCATGCTAACTTTGAGAATCACTCGTTTACAGTCGTGACTGAAGAGGATATATACATCTCCCAACCCCCAGAGCTCTGGATAGCATGGTAATGCACAGAATCACTGTGGACTTGAACCACTGTTACCAGGAGGAGTAACGGGCTGGAAAAGGTTTAGTATCTAAGGCAACATAAGCCAAGGAACTCCCAAGTAATAGTTCTCCAACGCTTCCTTGGGAGGTCACCAAGCCCTGCACCAATCAGGTGGCAGGCAGAATTTCCAGTAAGGAGGGCAGTGACTGTCCATTCATTATTCTCAAGTATCTACTGGCCCCTATGTTAGAGTCTAGGATTAGAGTAGTAGCGCAGCCCCTACTGCCACGGGGCTGCACCTACACAGGATGCAACTCCTGCTCTACTCAGGAGCCGTAATACTGGAATACCGCTGCTCCAACCTGGAGACTTCAGGAAATAAGGTCTTCCAGCTCTCCATCAAAAGATTACAGATCTAAAATCTTACTTAAACTACATTTGCTCACTGCTTTTTGCTTGCTTTTTCTAGTTTTTCGTTTCCCTGCTGAGTTATAACGGTTAGCAATCAACGTGTTGATTGTGCGCGACCATAGCTCCAATTTCTTGTGATGGGAAGAGGGCCAGGAAGAGAAACCTGATTACTGCAGGAATACAGTGACATCATGACATCCTGCCTCCACCCTACTGGGAAACCACAGAAGCAAGATAGCAATCAAAACCTCCTTAGCCCCACCCTTCTTCAAACAAGATCCTAAATCCCACCACGTACAGCTCTTTGCACAGTAGAGGTATAAATATAAACCCTGACAAGCAAAGTGACCAACTCAAAAAAGCATGGAGACCTGAACTTTTTAACCCTTACTTTCTTGGACATTTCTTGACAAATTCTTAAGCATCCATTCATTGAGTCAGTCAGTGGTAATGACTGAGCACCACTGGTGTACCAAGCAATGTGCTAGATGCCATGGCACACCGCAGTGAACGAGACGCAGCCTGGCCTCTTGAGGGCCCACAGTCGAGTGGGGGAGATCGCCAGGTGGAACAGGCCATTATAATACAAAGTGGTAAGTGCTCAATGCAACAGCATCAAAAGAACTACCACTCCTGTGGTGTGAGCCGCACTGCGGGGCAGGTGTGGGATACAGGATGCGTGAGACAGATGAGACTAGACTTAAAACAGGTGAAGAGGGGGCTGGCAGTTGATCCAGCTTTGCTTTATTCCTGTTCCTAGGATCCTTTCTGTCCTCCACACATGTTCAAACAGTAATGTCTTGGTCAGTGAGTACAAGTCAGAAAGGAAATAGTGATTTCTACCCACTAGCAACTGATGCTACTGCAAGGCCCTCATGTGTGAATGAATAATGAATGTGCTTACCTAGCACAGGGAGTGCTGCACGATAAAGTTGCTAAGACTTAGTTTTTAAACAAATGCCCTGCGTATCCCTTTTTTATTATGGAAACAAGGAGAACCTGATTATGTATCATAGAATTATACAGATAACTTTTCTACTCTAATAAGGAAAGACTGTTCACTATTTTTCATTTTCAGTCATGTTGCTGTTGACTAATTAATACTTTTAAGTCTGAGATTTTTTATAAAATACGATTTTTAAAGTATTGCCTTTTCCCTAATAAATATCCAGTTTTCGTACTTAATGAAAACTCCAGAACACTTCAAGAAGGAATTGTTCTCTTTGTGGGTATCTGCTGTGAGTACTCCATTTTCGCCCCAGTGAAAATGCCCGACTTGGAAGGCTGCCTTTTGTGTGCAGCCCCATTAACATAAAGTCCCTTCGGAAACCTAACATTTTACCCAAACCTTTGGGCAGAACTCACTGTTACCTTTGCAGACCTCACTGGGGAACATGTCCCTTAGAAGCTCATTGTTTAGAAGTTCGTTTCCGAATGCTCACCTGGAACAGCGTGTTTGGCCCTTGCAGCCGGGCAGGACTCAGTGGAGCAACTGGACTAAGGCTGCTCCAGAAATGTATGCTGGATAGCAGTGGACTCGGGGTCAGAAGCAATCCATTTGGTGTCTAGCAAAGAAAGCACACAGACAGTTTTTGATGTAGGTACCGCCTGACTCCGGCAATGAGTAGCGGTGAGGCTAGGTACACCGCCCCTGAACCAAGGAACAAGCCTCACCATCTTCAGAAAATCTGACACTTTCTGCAAGGCTGTGCACTGTTTAATTTTCTTTAATGCTAATTAGCAATTTTTAAGAGGAGAGGGGTATAGACAGTTATCTCCCCTTAAACATTCTAGAAGAAAACTTTTTCCATTGTAGCAACCTTTGTCCTGATGTTTTCCTCAACTTATCCCTCCCCCTTAGACGAAACAAGATTTAGTGTGCCACAAAACAGGGTCCCATTACAGGGCTTTGTTTTTTGTTGTCTATATTTTCTTAGTTTTCTACAGTGGACATCCATTACTTGGGTTACCACCACAAACATATTTTTAAAAGAGCCTCCCAAGCTTCATTTTCCCCTCTCAATGGCCCTTTAATACTTTAGGATTTGCTGCTAAAATACCCTGTAGCAGCTTCTTCAAAAGCACTGAACTAGGTTTTCCAGATTTCACTCCGGATGTGGGGCTGATGAGAATTCATCTCCCTGGCAATGGTTTGAAGGGGGAAAAACAAATCCTTTCTTGTCAGGTTGGGTGTAAAGCCAACACTCTGGGTTTCCCGGGAGAATGCCAAGGACTGCATTTGCTTGCACACACTCAGCAGGAGTCCTGGCCCGCAAGCCTGCTGGCGGGCAGAAGGAACGGCCAGCCCCAGCTGGTGAGTCTGCATGGCTTCAGCAAAGGCACCCTCCATTGCCCAGGGTGCTTTTGCCCCTTTGCTGACTAGAAGGAGCTCCTCAGTGGCTTTGTGGTCAGTAGGTGCTTTGTATAAGGAGAACCACATTTCAGATTGTTTCATGCTGGATGCTAAAGTGTTATTTTTCCCTAGAATTGACCTAAGCAGCTTTGTTGAATTATTGAAGAGCATTTGGCTTAAACAGAAGTTGAACGTTCTGCTCTGTTCAGTGGAATGGAGACAAACATCCCAAGGTCCTCAAACTGTGAAGCTGCTGAAAGGTAAACTAATTTATACCAAATTATTTGCATCTTTGGTTACACAGTATTTTCTACATACTGAATGACCTATAAAGTTACTAAGATAAATACCTGTTTGGGATAAGCTTCCCTTTTGCTCTAATCCAAGGCAATTTCTCAAGTGTGCCCTGGCCTTAATGGTTAAAGACTTAATGGCTCTGCCCTGACTGGTGTGGCTCAGATGGGTGTTGTCCCACAAAGGAACACGTGACCAGTTTGATTCCCGGTCAGGGCACGTGCCTGGCTTGCGGGTTCAGTGCCCAGTTAGGGCACGTAACAGAGGCAACCGATCGATGTTTCTCTCCCTCTCTTTCCCTTCCCTCCTCTAAAAATAAATAAATAAAATTAAAAAAAAAAAAAAGAAAGACTTAACAGTTCAGCATGGGCTCTGCCAGGTTTCAGAACCACTGCTTCTTAGCTAGGTAACTGCTCAATGCCTCAATTTCCTACTCTACAAAGTGGGGAGGAAAATGCCTACATTATAAGATTGCTGGGAAGACGAAGTAAGATGACCCATGTAAAGCTCTTAATATGTACCTGGCACAGCAAATGCTCAACAAAGTGTTCAAGACAGTTATCGTTAGTAATTAATTAGAAGTCTGCCTGACACACTAAATGTATTCATCTACTCATGGGAGCAACTCTCAACTGCACGTAGAAAAGTACTTAATGCTCTGCAATAGACCAGCCAGTCTCGTCAGCTGGTACTCGGCGGCTCCTCTCAGTCCGGTAAGGCTCAAGTCCACGGGCTCAGGTGATCTGAGATCTAATATTTGCATGTTGCTCTGGAGTCCAGTCCCACCCACAGCATGCCACATTAACGTTTAATAACCACTGTGTTCAGTGCTTCCTTGTTTAGCCACCAGTGGAGACCTCAAAGCTCTGAAGACATAGTGAGTCTTCTAAACTACAAAACCTAGCTAGCTTTCTCTCATCCATGGCCATAAATACACACCCATTCTTTTTGAATCCTTCGAGCTATGTACAGAGTGTAGCATTTATATTTTCACAGTCTAAAATTAGTACCCATGTCTGGATTTGAGATGTTAGCACATATGTTTTTCTAAGGGATACAGATGTATTCAGAAGACAGTAGCCCTCTGTTTCTCATGCTTCATGTCTGAAATGCCTTTCATAATACATGCAAATGAATATCGTGAAGTGACTTCATCCACTTCTCTCCCTCCCATTGCTGATCCCCCTGAAGATGCTGTGGCCTTAAAGAAAGAACTATCTGGTGTCTCTTTTAAGGAAAGTTTTTATAAAGCCTGCCCTGGGTTATCTCAAGTTCCGTGTGAGCTTTCAGAGCATCTCCCCACAGCTCCTGGAATCAGGCAGGGAGGGCTGAGCCTAAGGGCTGGAGGCTGATGAAAGAAACCACTGCCAAATGCCTGCTTCCTCTCCCACGCGCCTTTTCAACGGCAAGGAGTTCCCAACCCTGTCAGCTGCCAGGCCGATGCCCTAAGGCCCAATGGCAACCGGTGTTCACTTTCAAGGATCTCATTTTCCTCCTGCCAGGATCTCATTTTCATCCATCCTTCCCGCTTAGCTCTTCCATTTAATAGTGAGTCTCCTAAAAAGCGCACATGTCTGGACTAAAACCTGTTGTGCTGGTGTCCAGGCATGCCACACACCAGGGTGCCCTCTGACCTCCTCCTCCTCCCTACCCCTGCCTCCCTGTGCCCATCAAAGTGCCACCACCTCAAAGGGGACTGTCCTGCTCTCTCTTCAACCAGATGCCACTGCTTTTTCTGAATTCTTGTAACACTTTATAACCACCTCTTTGAAGCATGTTCTGCCTCATGGTATGGGGTAATAATTTGCATATTTTATTATGCCTCTTTCTGTAACCTTTAAGATATTGTACCTTGCTCATCTTTGTTCCACCTGTAGTACACAGCTTCTAAATACTTGATGAGCTGAAGGGATCTGTAACTCTAGGCATGTGCCCTCGCTTCTCACCTGTTGGACATCTCCACTTGGAATGCCCCACGTGTTCAAACTGGAATTTACCGCCTTCTTTCCAAATCTAGTGTTTCTTATGACTCCTCCATTTCTATCAAAGTGCCACCATTTATCTATCCACCCAAGAAATCCTGTACATAGTATGTGTCATGTGCCAGAGATGCAACCCAACCCTGCATCCTAGTCACCAAGGTGCAAAATGCCTTCCCCTTGCCACAATCTCTGGGCAGGATCTGTGGATCCTTCCTTGAGCTCATTCCTCTTATCTCCTGGTGCATAAGTACAACCTCCTTAGCCGCAGCTCTGGGTTCTGCCATAACCTGGTTTCAGACACTCCCTAATTTCCTCCTATGAGCCCTCCTACTTTGCTTGGTATGTCCTGAACTTATCTAACAGACATAAAGAACCACAGAATCTCGACCGACCAGTTCTTGAGCAGAATTCATTCCAGAACTTCCCTGACCACCCAGCCCACAGCTCCCTGGGCTAGAGCCACCACTGCACAGGTGAACTCATCTGCTTCCATGGTTTTAACCACACCTTCCACACTGAAGATTCCCTAACATATCTCTAGTCTCACACTCTCTCCTTAACTCCAGTTGCAGCAGGATGTTTCCACCTGACTCAACATGGCCCAAGGTGAGCCTGTAACCTTGCCCTTTGAATTTAATTCTTCCTCCCACACTCCTCAGACTCAACTTCAGTTTCTCCCCTTCCACCTCCACACCCGGTCACAAAGTCCTGTTGCTGGCATTCCCTTTGTGTCTCTCAGATCCATCACCTTTGGCCCCATCCCACTGTCAGAGCCTTAGATCCTCATCACTGTCTCTCACCTGGAATATTGTAATAGTATCCTAACTGGTTCCAGCCTCACTTCCGCCCAATCTGTGCCATCAGGACGATTTCTAAAACACAATTTGGACTATGCCACTCATAGCCCATCTCCTACCCATTCCTTCGTCTTTAGAATTTATCTTCCCTCGCTTCCTAAACTACTGTACTAAGCCGTTTCACACCATTCTGCCTTGGCTCAAACTCTTCCTCTGCCCACAATGCCCTCTGCACCTCATCTGCCAGATAAGTTGCTACGATCCCTCAGCACCCTGCCCAAGTGTGTTCGCCCCGGCCACGAAGCGCTCTCGGCATCCTTCCCCCTCCCCAGCAGAGTTAATACCTTCCTCCTCAGTATTCCTTTTTGCCTACGTATTCCTTCTGTACCACCTCTGGGACGCTCGTTTGCCCAACAACTTAAGGTAAGTTACCCCTATCAGGGATGGCCTAATTCACATTTGTATCTCCAGCTCTCCAAGCATAGCAGCCAACACGGAGTGCTCAGCTCACGTTTGCTGAATTGGACTAAATGATCCTTCCCCCGCTATTCCCAAGCTGCTTCTCTTACTGTGTGTTTGACCCAGACAGGCTCTGTCTTGTCTGTGTGTTTACCTTGTTGTCACGGCGAGCTCCCATCTTCATGAAAATAGGTACTTACGCTTTTGGTGTCCTTTCTATGCTTCAAATAATGCTCAATAATTATTTGTTAATAGAGTCTAATAGGAATTTTTGTTTGCCTTGACCTACACCTCCAGCAGCTGTTAATTTCCCATCAAAACAAGACTAAATTCCTCAGCCAGTTGTTGGGTCCGCTATACCACCACCCTAACTTCTGCACTGCCCCGTATTCTTTACCTACTGAGTAGCAGCTGTAAGCTCCTGAGAGCAGGAACTGTGTCTCTCTCGCTCACTTGTATCCCCAGGTGTCTAGCAAAAAGCAGGGGGGGGGGGGGCGGCGGGATAGTTATTCAACAGTTATTTCCCAAATGAGTTAACAAATAGTAACGATTCCTTAGCTGGCTGACTAAAAGGGATATGCAGGTACTCTTGAGCTGCGCAACAAGAGCTCTTGCAGGTTCCTTGATTTGGCGATTTGAGGTACTCTGAAGTCATAAAGGAGAGGATATCGGGATGTCCATTCAACAGTTTGTTGTACCAACAAGCATCTCTAATCTTAATCTCCCACAGATGCCAACAGAATCCATGACAATGACACTTGGGGGTTAAAAAATAATCCACAAGTGAAAGGTGACAACAAATCCCTGGAAACTCCTAAAGTTGTCATAATTCAAATAAAACATGTGGTTTTTAAGGCCTTTAAAGGAGAAGCAGAATCACACAGAAGTGTGTGTCGTACTGAATGTGCTGATCTTAAGGGGGACAAAATAGAGAATTCTGTAAGGGTCTAGGGCGGGTATGATAAGTGGGTAGAGAAACAAAGGAATAAGGCTGGGAGTAGGGAAGAGGCTGGAGAACCACGAAGGATCAAATGCAAAGGAAAAGGAGGAGGAAGAGATAGGTCCCAGGGTGGAAAGAGGGTGCCCAGAGCTGGGAGAAGCAAGAACCTGCAACAGGGAGTGTCAAGTCATGCAAAACTGCCAGTGACATCTTCCAATGCAAAGCTCCTAATAGGACAGCCTCGTCACTGAAGGGTCAGTGTGGAGAAAGCTGCAGGCAGAGCAGGGAAGTGTTAGGGAGAGTGCGATGCAGGAAAAAGCACACTTTGTATCTCCTGTGATAATGGCAGGAGAGACAATAAGATAGGAACCACCCTGGAGCTGGGGTAGGAGACAATATACCCTGATTGCTCTTCAATGCACATGTCCATTTTCCTCAACTCCCACTTTAGGAGTTTGGCTGAAAGTTGTTCCCTCCACCAGGAAATGCAGGAAGGTTTCAGCATTTCGGTCCTCAGTGAACTGTCCCCACGCCATTAGTGCTAATCCAAGGCTCCTGCTAGGAGAGCAGCCTGGGGCACGCTTGCTCAGACTCTGATGGTGAGTTCATGCTCCGCTGCCGCACTTACCTGAGCTGAGCGTCTTAAACATGACACGTGAGGTGAACACAGGTCTTGGCACAAAGCCTCTGATTCTGAACCAACTTTGTTAAAAGATGAGAAGGGAGAGAGCGGATGGAAGAGACAAAGGGAGGGAAGAGGGACAGACGACACAAGGTGCAGAAGATACAGAGGATCGGAAGGTCCAGCCGGCACCATTAGGGCTTCCACGGCACCTGGCCGGGAACCAGGAGGGTTTCGCATCCTGGTCTCTCCTCCGTCTCATTTTCTGCAGCTCATGCCACCGGAGAGAACACGCATACTCTTCCCGCTACAGTCCAGGGATGACCTCGCTAGTCTGGCAGTTATTACCCTTGGCAGCTGAGCTCCAACTTTCTCTCTGCTCGGTACGCAGCCGGCTTTTGTATTTCCACTTTTCAGTGCCTCACTGTCCACGCCTGGGGGGCCTTGGACGATCATCATGTCTGTCTACATTAGTCATCTGGTTCCCTAAACACTCACAAACAAGAGCCTTCTCAAGTGCACATCGTCCAGGGCCCAGCAGATGCACCCCAAGTATTTTCGATGGGAGTGGCTGATGATTTTCATGCGCGTCATTTCGTAGATGAAATTTCAAATCTGAATGTGGACTTATATGAGGTATGTGATTTAATAAGGTCCCCAGAGGGCACTGCAACCACAAGACCCCGGTCACGCCAAGACTCTCCTCATCCTACCCTTGTTCCTCCCATGTTTCTAGCTGAAAAGTGACGGAATTATTCTTACAATAAATAAGTAAAATATAAATAAGTAGTTCTTGGAATAAACTAAATTCTTGGGAATTTCATTTTCAGGGTATCAAGTTATTCCAGCACAGCGTTCACCTCTTCCAAGGCCAGCTGCTGGGAAAAGTTTATAGGAGGTTCCCATGGGGAACCAGATGCTTATGTGCCAACAGTGTCACGCCGCGCACCTCAGAAGGGAGCAGCGTTTCTGTGACACAGGTGCGAGGCTGGGAGGGAAACCGGAGCTGGGGCAGCCTGTGGGAGGAAAGCTGCAAGCGCCCTGCAGGTGGAGGGGGGGCCCCCAGAGCAGAGTGGGAGCAAGGGGAAGTCTCGCTCCTGTCCCCTGGGGGCGATTTCAGGAACACCGCCCGCAGACGTCCATCCGCAGTATGGCGGCCCCTCCGAGAGTCAATGCTGGAGGAAGACCCACGAGTGGGTCGGTTCCTGGAGCACACAAAGCAGTTCCTGAAGTAATGGAATCCCGGGATCCAAATCCTACACTGACTCCAGGCCTACCCTAAATCCTCGGAGATGTGAGGCTTGTCAAGTAAAACCACATGAAGTGTGTGACTGTCTCGTCACATGCTGTGCAACTGAAACTAATACAAAATAATATTGGATCTAAACTGTCATTAGGTGAAACTGCACGACCGTCCTGTCTGGTCTCAGAGAAACCACTGGGTAAACACCGCGCCCGCCCGCCTGAGTCCTGCCCTTTCTCTGCTCCCTCTGGTTTCTCCCTCACTGCTTCTCCCCCTCCGCGCCAGCCACCCTTGGCCACCCACACCTGTGCCAGGTGCAGAGCGGGCACTGCTAGAAGGTGAGGGCACTTCAAGTCCTGCGAGCAGGCCCTCCCCACAGGCCGCCCGCGCCTCCTGTGAACCTGTTCAGAGCACTGCGCGGTGCGCTTTCTTCACGCCCCACCGCCACCCAAAGGCCCGCTCTCAGCCCCGGCCCCCGCTTCCCCTCTCCTGCCCCGGGTCCGGACCTTGCCCTGTGCCTCCTTCCTTCCGGAAGCCCTTGTCCCGTTTCTGGGACTCCCGCCACTAACTCACACTTCACAGCGTGAACCCTTACAGGTTGGCCGAGGACCATTCACTCCCATCTGCCGAAGGCACAGCTCACCTGGCTTTCCTATGCTTTTCCCTCCCTGCTTTTAGGCCAATTCTAGAAGGTTCTGCTTCCCCATCCTGAGATTTGCATCCATTCGTTTGCGTCCACCCTCTGTCCCCATCTCACGTCAGGGTCCCTCCTCTCCTCAGCCCAGCCATACACCACCCTTAGTCCCACTGAGTGCAGCCACCCTATATTCGGGGCGTCCAGGCCCAAAACCACAGGGCTCGCCTGAGCCAATTTCCTCCAACACCACTACAAGGCTGGCAACGGTCTCCATGTGCTCAGAGCCAGAGAAACGGGCTCTCAGAGAAAGCAGATACTGAAATCAGAGTTGGCCTTGGCCTGGCTTGAAACCTCGCTAAACCTCGCAGGGGTAAACACAAAGCTGGCCAGGGGAGGGGATCTTTAGCCCGTCCACCCTGGCCCCACTTCTCGTGTTACTGTGCTGAAGCATTTACTCGGCAGTCCTTAGGCACCGGCAGTTCGCGTGAGCTGACACCAAATCCCTGGGCCACCGGCTTGGGAGAAGCCACAGAGAGGAAAACAGCCAAGAGCTGCTTTCAATTGCTTTGCAGACTTACAATCAAGGCCAACTGGGCGTTTCCCCAGCGAGTATCAATGCCCAGAGCATTTTACTTAGGAGCACGGATTCTGGAGCAGACGAACTGGATTCAAATTCGTTTCTACCACCTATTAGCTGCACTGTGCCTCACTGACGTCAGCTGGAAAAATGGGGCAATGATAGTATGTACTTCACAGAGCTGAAAAATAACCAACAAATGCAGTGTCTAGACTAGTGCGGGGCATACATGAAAACCTCAATATATATGCCGCTGCTGCTAAGGACGTCACGGTGACAGCACAGACACTGTTCCTACCCACGTCAAGCATGCCCCCTACCTGGAGCCACAAGCTCCATGACAACAAGCCCTGCCAGCTGCAGCTAGCTCTCCTACCGTGGCGGTCACCCCATTTAATCCTCACAATAATCCATTTCACAGATGTGGAAGCAGGCTCCGAGATCAAGCAGCCAGTTGCAGTCTACCAAATGGAATAGCCAAGAACCGAATCCAGGTCTGTGACCCTGAAGCCAATGAGCTTAACGCTGCCATCAAAATGCATCCAGTTTTCCAGAGGAAGCAGAACAGGGTTTACCGAGCACGTGCTTTGTTTTTGCCCTGTAATTGCCAGCTGGATAAGAAAGAGCATCTGAATGTAACATTTAAAGGAAAAGGCTGCCGCCCTGGCTGGTGTGGCTCAGTTGGTTGGAGCGTCGCCCCAGGAACCGAAAGGTCTCAGGCTCGATTCCTGGTCAGGGCACATACCCAAGTCGTGGGTTCAGTTCCCGGTCAGATCAGGGCACATGCCTGGGTGGCGGGTTCAGTCCCCGGTTGGGCGCATCCAAGAGGGAACCAATCGATGTTTCTCTCTTGCATCGATGTTTCTCTCCCTCTCTCTCCCCCCCTTCCTTTCTCCCTAAAAAAGCAACGAAAAAATGTCCTCAGGTGAGGATAAAAAAAAAAGAAAGAAAGAAAAAGGCTGGCTTCTTGTTGGAGTTAATAGCTCTGAACACTTTCTTGTTCCCTGAGTTTGCTTTCCTCTCCCTGCTGACGTGGACCTGGGTTTCCTGCCAGAGCGCTGCTCTGGCTGAAGAATCTCTTCCTCAACGTTTGGTAGGGCCATTACTGTCCCTCAGTACTATTTCTTATTAGGGGCTATAGGACCACACAGCTTCACACTGACAACAGCAAGGGCTGCAGCAGTGAACTTCTATTTCCTTATTTAACAGAAAACAAATGGCTACTCCTCAAGTTTTCCCCCCAGAGAGGATGGGAAATGCCTTCCAAATGCCTTCCAAAATGTCACTCGGCCCGCACAACCTTCCCTAGGAAATTGCTGGGTCTGCTCTGAGGGTCAGTGTGCACGTTCCATCTTTTCATCACTTCAGGCCCCGAAAAGCCAGAAGCCAACCAAGCTTCCCGCTGTAGCCAATATCTCACCTTTCCTCTTGTGGATACCTGGGTCTGGGGGTGGAAAAATACCTTCCCTTCACATTCACACAGGGACTCTGCCACACAAGGCCCTCAGATGATCTCTGGAAGGCAAGGCAGCTCTTCCTTCCTGGCCCCGAAGCCCGAGTCTGGGTGGGCTCTTACCTGTGCGGTGAAGAAGGCTGGGGTGAGGGAGCCCGAGGGCAGGGCCGGGCTGTTGAGGGCGATGGAGCCGAGGTCAGTGCCGGAGAGCACCAGCGGAGGTGCGGAGATTTCCAAGCCTTTGGGTTTTTTGGCCTTTGGGGGAAGAGATGGAGACCTGGTCTTGGAGCCCGATGACAGGTTCAAGGGCTCTAGGGAATCCGAGTCATGGCAGGCGGCCTCCAGGAAGAGGCTTCTGTGTTCAGAAGGGAGGGGCGAGTTGGGAGACAGGGACGGCGACCGAGACGAGGAGGGTGAGGCGGACGAAATGCTGGCGGCGTTTGGCAACATTAAAGAGGAGATCTTGGCTGAGACGGAGGAGGCCAGGAAGGCCTCAGACGTGGAGGGCAGGGACACCACGGGCCTGCTGACGTGCTTGTCGGTCTTATTGGTCACAAACCTGATGACAGTCCTGACTTCTTCCACAGGAGGGCTGTCTTCCGGTGGTTCCTCCAGCTTCTCTGTCTTGATGGCCTTGAAGGATTCCGGTGGGTTCTGCAGGGAATTAATGGTGAAGGACGAGTACAGGCCTGAGTGGATGTATTCGTTGCGGCTCGTGCCTTTGAGGGCTGACAAGCCATGTCTGTGCGCCTCGCGGCCCTCGGGAGGCGCCTTGCAGTCCCTGTCCTGCAGCAAAAGGCTCTCCCGGCTGATCTCCACGGCGTGGGGGTCCATTTTCAGTATCTCCGGGAAAGAGACAAACTTGTACACAAACTTCTGCCCAATCACCTTCTTGATGATGTTCTGTGGATAATACAAAAGGAGACATCGAAAAAATCAGTGCACCGGAGAAAGCAAGGAAGAGCTGCAATAGAATGGGGACGGTGCCGGTGGCAGCGGCACCAGAACATTCCTGAGTCACACGTCTTGGCTACAGTGTAGCAGAAAGGACTAAAGCGGGGGGCAGAATTAGACTGGCCTTCTGGTTCTGCCGATTACTAATGGTGTGATCTTCAGCAAACTGTAGTTTTCAGTTTCCTCACCTGTTCAGTGGGCATTATTATTGTACCTAATACTGTGATAGCTGCTATTTATTAAGCACTTACTGTGCAGCTGGCATCTGTGCATGTGTTATCTCATATAATCTGTACAGCAATCCTGAGAGGAAGGTATTATTAAACTCCCATTTTTAAATTCAGGACAGTAAGCTTAAGAAGGCTTAAATAACCCACACAGCCACATGGTAGGTAAGTGGTAGAGACAGCATTTCCTTCACCATAATACAGTATTGTCTCACCTACCTCTGGGACTTGTGAGAATTCAATGAAATAATAATGGGAAAGTATGCTGTAAGCTGGACGGCGTTCTAGAAGCGTAAGTTATTATCACCAAACACCACAATGTTTTCTTAAATCATGTAGCCATTTTTTCCTGTTTTAATTTTCTGCCAAGAAACGCACTGGAGGAAAGCAAACTGTCTGCTTTGATATTTACGGTGCTCATCCAGTGGTTGAAGTCGCTAGCATCCACTTCTGGCTCTTTGGTATACGGCGCCGGTCCTCAAACAGGAGGGTTGAAATGAAAACCAATAATCACTGCAAGAATTTTCCTGCCCCTTGGGGAGAATGGACTTCATATTAAAGGCTGAATATGGTGTTTGAGGTTTATTAAATCGGAATGTCAGCAAATAGCTCTCCAACGCTCGTGGGGTCCAAGGGGCTCAAGGGAGACAAAGACGGTCTTCCCTGCAGCACAAGGAGCTGGCGGCGCCATCCCGTGGGAAAGGACTCAGTAGGTTTCCTTATAAACTGTCCCTCCTAAAACATGGGTATGGATGACGATTTTTAAAAAATCATAGGGGAGAAATGAGCTTGAGAAGGAGCTCCTACTGAGTGCCTACTCTGTCCCGGGCGTTGGACACAGGCTAGCTCCTTTGCTCTCACACTACCCCTCTTGGAGATTTCATCCTCATGACATCCGCTGAGAGAGGGGGAGGAATCTGCCCAGGAACCGCTAAGCTCCACTCACAGGACAGCCTAAGGTTTTTCACATTCCCACACAAATTTGGGGGAGAGAATCAAAGAACCTCTCAGTAGAGACAACTTTTTTTTAATTGAGCTATAGCTGATACATAACATTATATGAATTCCAAGAACACAACATAATGATTTGCTATCTGCGTATTTTGCAAAATGATCACCGCAATAAATCTAGGTAACATCCACCACTACACCGAGTTATGAAATTTGTTATCCTTGTGATGAGAACTTTTAAGATCTACTCTCTTAGCAACTTTCAAAGATACAACAGAGACGAAAGTCATTTACATTTTGATGTTCCTTTTATGATCCTAGTGTGGTGTATGTTTCTGCCTTCTCTCTTACTACATTACAGCATGCTAAGCAGCCTTCAACCTTAACTGGGGCCTACGTTCCAGAAGAGAATTTAGCTAGCAGTCAGGAGGGAAGGGCGTATTTACCAAACCACTGAGATTTGCGAGAAGCAATTCCTCAGGGCAGGCCTCTAAGGGAGTGACACATGAGGCCCCCATTCAGCACCGGAAATCCCAACACCACCAATCCTGGCAAATCCAGTGCCACACACGGGAAGCTCAGCTGCTGGCACATTCGACTGGAAGCTGAACAATTTGTTCCAGCATCATTCTGGCACCTGGGGCTGCAATTTTACCCACCGAATCCCATTTATTCTGCCTGACCTCATTCTACACTCAACAGTAGAGAAACCGAAAGGCACTTAGAAGCCATCAGAGAACTTTGGGAAACATAAAAGTCCCACCTGGGTCTAACTGGCAGCATCTCTGTAGGTGACACACCAGGCCTGGGTAGGCAATATGCCCGGGAGAAATCAGCTCCCAGCAGGGAAGGGTTAAATGAGGGTGCCAGTACGTGCCACCTGACCCAGAGTCAGTTCCTGGAGAGAAGGAAGCATCCTTGCCTGGTGTGTACCTCTGCTAAAATTCTAAGGTATTTTAATATTTCTCTCCCTGGGGGGAGACCTTTTTTATTCTTTGCTTGAGCATGCATTGAAACTGAGTGAATTATTAGAGCCTAAAGAATTACACAGAAGGAAAAAGAAACCGTATGGTCTGAATCATTTTTTTTAAGTACCAACCTTGAGTTTTATTATGATACTCGGGACATAATGCCTGAGCAGGTAACTGCATTCATAAGCAAACCGAGAAGTAATTTGGGGCTGATATAAAAACAATAAAAACGTCTCTCCTCCTCAAAAAATAATTGGGAATGGAAAGGCAATCTCAGGGAGAGAGCTGGGACTCAAGGGAGCAAGAAGAACATAAAGAACCACCCCCATGACTGCCAGCTGACAAATGGATAAACAAAACAGTGTATTCACGTAACAGAATATTATCCAGCCATGGCGAGGAATGACATTCTGACACATGCTACAATGTGGGTGTGCCCTGAGTCCATGTGCCAAGTGAAAGAAGCCAGACACAAAAGGCCACGTGTACAGTTGATTCTATTTCTATAAAATATCCAGGCCAGACAAGTCTGTAGACAGAAAGTAGATTGGTCATTTCCTAGGTTTTGGGGGTGAGTGGGGGAATTGAGGGGTGCCGCTTAAAAGGGGAGTAGTGAAAATGTTCTAATGTTGTGCTGATGGATGCACAGCTCTGTAAATATACTCAAAGCCACTGCACTGTTGTACCTTACATAGGTGAACTGGATGGTATTTGAAGTATACTTCAAAACAGCTATTTTTAAAAAAAGAACACAAGGAATCTTTTTTCCTAAGTTCATTGAAATATAACTGACATATAACATTGTCTAAATTTAAGCTGTACAATGCGATGATCTAATGCACTTATATACTGCAAATGATTACCATAGTTGGGTTAGTTAACACCCCCATCACCTCACATAATTACCATTTCCTTTTTGTGGGGAGAACATTTAAGACCTGCTTAGTCTCTTAGCCACCTCCAAGTATACTATACAGTATTGTTAACTAGAGTCAGCATGCTGCACATTCTGTGCCTGGAACGTGTTCATCCTACCACTGGAAGTTTTACCCTTTGACCAACATCTCCCCGTTTCCCTCAGGCCCCCGCCCCCGGCCCCTGGCCCCCAACCCCTGGCCACCATCAACCTACTCTCTGTTTCTAGGAGTTTGTTTGTTTTTAGATTCCACATAAAAGTGAGATCATATTGTATGGTCTTTCTCTGAATGACTTCCTTCACTTAGCACAATGGCCTCAAGGTCCATCCAGAACATGAGGAATCTTAAGAACTTTCCACGTTTAAATGGAAGATGGAAGGGACCTTCTATGGATGCACATCAACTGGCACAACATGCCAAACCCTCCCCTGAATATAAAAAATGCAGCTGCCTCAAAGGGCACTGACCTTGGCCACAGCAAGAAGGGCCCGCCAGTCGCTACTGCCTCCCCCAGGTTACTCAGTGACAGGGATGGGGACAATATACAGAGCTGACCAAAAGGAGGAAGAAACAGCCTTTAGAAAGAATGAGGATAGGTCTCACAGAGGGAAGGAGTGGTGCATACCAGCTCCACACCCAGGATCTCTGCTGACATGAGGGGAGCAGGCAAGGAAAGAGCCCCCGCGCACACACACCAGGACACCCAGAGCTGGCAAACTGCACAGAGGGACTGAGGCAGCGGGTGCCGCGCGGCTGGACTGACAGCCCCTTCCTACTCCACAGCCCCTGTCCCAGGGCTGACTCCGAGACAGTATGGAAAGCATGTGCATTTGAAGATCTCTCTGGGGTCTCTGAAGGGAGGTGTCAAGGGTTTGCCCCAAGCGGAGTTTGCTGGAAAACTAACAGTATAGGGAACAATCACAGGCAGTATTTGCTGAGCACATGTATCTGTCAGGCTGTATACTAAGAACCTGACCACCTTTGTCTTGTTTAGCCCTCAGAGAGACTGGAGCTACTATTGTGCGCACTTTAGAGATGGACAAACTGAGGCTCAGAGGGCATAAATTGCCAATGATCACACGCTAGTCCTTGGGCAGCGTGGTCCCAGAGCGCATGGCTGCAGTGGAAAGTGATACAAGACTCAGGCTGACATAGCCCAGGACATGAGAGCACATGGCGACAGGCTCTTATTATGGAAAGGGATGAAGGTATTTAGGAGAAGCCTGATTTGTTCACCCCTTCCTCCCAGACTCACAAGTGTTTGTTGCTTACAGTTGCCTGGTAACCTGACAAATGCTGTCTGTGTCTGGTTGAGCTAAAAGACTCTCTCCAGTGTGGTTTTAGAGGGACAGTTGTACGCGTCCGCTTCCCTTCACACAGCCAGGGCCAGCCGCTTTGCTCTTAATTTTCCATTACGCGGGTATTCACTGCCGGTGTGGACCGCCGGTGTGACCCAGCGTTCCGCACTGAGGTTACAGGCAGCAAGGACGGGCCACCTCCAGGGAGGGGGACAGCCATAGCCACCTACACACCCCCAAGTGGCAGTTCGAGGTGACAGTGAAGGCTCGGGTCCCAGAACTGCTCCTGCCATCCCCACATCTCAGCTGGTGCTTTGAGAGGGCAGGAGCCGGGGGCGGGGCGGGGAGGCGGGGGCGCCGTCCACGTCCACGTGGGCAGGAGGACGGCCGACTGGGGCCAAGGAGCCCATCCCGACTCACCAGCCAGCTCTGGCAGGGGAGGGTCTCCCAGGCTGCTCCACTCCAATGGGACGGAGGACACTGAGAGAAGAGGTCACATGTCCACTTCCCTCAGTGTTGCCTGCTGCCCTGCCAGGTCACAGGCTTACTGGTAAAAACAGGCGTGTCTGCAGGAGTGTTTACACACATGTACATACCTCCTGCCTTCTCCCACCGAAGAGGAAGCCCGGCCTGTTCCATAATCCCATGTGGTGGATAAATCAGAAGTGTCTACTAAGGATTTTGATTTTTTAAAACATTATACATGGTGTTTTTAAAACATTATACATGGTGCTAGGTAATGAAGGGATGCTTATCAAATTGAATTTACCTTCTTAATTTTGATGTTATTAAGGATAATGTTAACCACATGTTTGTTGAGTGAATAACTCTCCCTGGGGAGACAACTGGCCCAGGCAGGAAGCCAGCGGCTTCGCCCCGCGAGGGACACAATTTCCCATGGCTAACCCCCAGGATGGTTAAAACTCCATGTGACTGCATCCCAAACATATACCTGCATGTGCTTTTGTGCTGGCATTTTTTTTTTTTACTACTTACCTGAGGATATGCTCATTGAGTTCAGAGAGAGAGAAACATCAATGTAAGAGAGAAACATCGATCGGTTGCCTCCCATACACGCCCTGTCTGGAGATCAAACCCGCAACCGAGGTATATGCCTGACCAGGGCCTGAATCCACAACCTCTTTGGTGCACGGGACGATATTCCAACCAACGGAGCCACCTGGCCAGGGCACTGGCATTTAAAATGAAAAGCCCCAGACAGACAGCAGGAGCCATATGCAAACCCTCATACTTCCTACAAGAGCTTAATTAACTTTAATTTCACTTATGCTTGCACTGGGCAAATACCCCCCTCCTGTGTGTGTCGGCTCTGGCCTGGCACCCCGATTTTGATGTAAGTTCATGCATGCGGCTTCTCTGCGCTCGGACGTCTCCTCCCAGCTCCCGTTGCTCCGCAGTGCTCCGCTCTCCCCAGGGCTGCTCCTGCCCCCGCAGAAGCCAGGCTAGTAGTGATTCGCCATCAATATGGCGACAGCGTCCCCCACCCCCCCGCCTTAATTCTCCACCATGGGGGGCTCCCAGGACTCCTGTCCTCTGATTTTTGCAACTTTCCTATCTTGTTCTCAAAGCTGAGACAGTCAGCAGCTCACTAAGCAAGCCAGAAAGGTCATGCGGAAGATCATTCCCTGCAAACAGCCCGGCCTTACCTTAACACAGCACTCACAGCAAAGCTGAGTACAGAGGACAGAGGGGGGGACCTTTCCACAAACACCTGCCTGACCCTGTCACAAGGGCTGCCACTGGGAACACAGTTCCAGAGTCCCTGCCCGAGTTCAAATGCCACCCCTGTCTCTTATCAGCCATGTACTTCAGTTTCCTCATCTACCACACGGGCACTGACCTATACCGCCTGCCTCACTGGAGATAAATCCAAAGAAAGCTTAGAGCAGAGGCCCAAGACAGCCACACCTGATAAGCCCACAATATTTACTCGCTCTTAGTGTTATCATCAGTTTTACACTTCCGTTGAAACAAAAACAAAACAAAGCTGCCTTCTATCAGCTCTAATGACAACTGAATACTCAAAATTAAACCTCTTAGGAGGCTGTGCACACCCCTCCTGCTTTACCCACAGTTCTGGGCAGCGAGATGACTCCTTGGCAGGTGGAATTATATCTGGTTTACATATCTCGACTGAGCAGGGGAAACAGGATGTTTTATTTAGTTGGATTCAGACAAGACAGAGACGCAAGGCTTACAGTGTGCCATGCCTAGAATGGCTATTGCTTGCCGTCCACTGTGAAGAAAACCTCACACCAATTAATTCAGGGATGGGGTAGGGGGCAGGCCTGGTGGGGGACAGCAGAGGCGAATAATCGTGGGATCCACGTGTCCCACTTAGAGGCCATGGCAGCTTCAGCAGAGACACCCACGTCCAGCCTGACCAGTGGTGCAGACACTAACCAGACACCCCAGTGATCTCCACTGTTCCCTAAGGCCTGTCAGAGCAGGAACCGCCTTCCCAGACGGGAGGGAGCGGCCCGCTCCGCGGCGTCTGCTGCGGCCCAGCCTGCGCTCAGCCCCTGGCGGAGGGCAATGCCAGCTGCTGGCCCTGGGCGCCTGCCACTGAGATCCTGGCGCAGGGAAGTCTGATGCATTTACTTTGGGGAAGTTCATCTTGCTAGGGTAGAAAGCCTGCGCGAGAGGAGCCAGTGGCCAGAAACGGCAAAGGAAGGAAGCATTTCTGAGGGCGGCCACGTACGGTACAGGCACCTTGCGACATGGGCACTATGATCCCATTTTAAAGAGGAAGAAGTCGAGGCTCTTGGTTGGAAATGAGGTTCTACCCAACTTCCCACCCCATAGAGGAGGGTTTTAAATACTGGGACGGCCTTCCAGTGGAACACCACCACACAGCTATGTTAGAGGATGATACATTATTAACATTTTCCCATGTCTTGAAATATACTTTAGGTTAATGGAAAAGCAGCATGAATGCATGGTATCTTTCATTATTTTAATGAAATAACTATACAGGATGGGACAAAAGTAGGTTTACAGTTGTGAGTACATGAAGCACAGTCTGTTCTTGTTTTACGATTTAACTAATGTATTATTTTCCATATGAACAACTGCAAACCTACCTTTGCTCCACCCTGTATATGAAATAAAAGAAAGAAAAGTTCACCTCAAAAGATGTATAATAAAGTTTAATGGTGGTAACTTTACCACTGGCTTGTAATTTTTTTTTTGGCTTATATGCATTTTCATATTTTTTAAACATGTTTATTATAGGTATTACTTATCATATTAAGACTTTTTTTTTTTTAAGAAAAAGAAGCAGGCTCACAAAGCTTATTCCTGGTGGAGCCGAAGTGAGACCCCAAGGCTACGCCGAGCGGACACTGACTCCCTGCTGTCCCAGCACCACCTGTACCCCCAGAGAGCAGCCGCTGTGGCTCAGAGGCTGCTGCTCTGCTCGGTGGCCCAAACCACAGGGCTCTGCATTCCAGAGCAGGCGCGGCGAGACTGCACAGCGAGACTGCACAGCGAGACTGCACAGCTGTCCGGGAGAGACAGCCCCGGGTGAAGGAAGCATGGTCCTTGTCAGAACGGTTATTCTACATCCTGGGCAGGAAGGCTGGTTTTCCTGAGGCCTGTTCTTTAGCCAGAAACAGAGCCGCCTCTGCCCACCTACAGGTAGGGGAAGAGCCCCCTCTGATGGGATACTTTGCATGAGGTGCCAGGGACCTGGTGGTCCCACTGCAGCAGACTGGGGCATCAGAAGCCCACTTCTTGGTGGATGACATCCAAGAGACAAGAGTGACAGGAGAACACAGGATGCTAATGTCCACAGACACCGCCAGGTTATGGGTCCCCTGAGCAGCGTGCTGGGAGGCAGCACAGGGAGCATGGACCGGCCTTCTGAGTGTCCATGGGCCCGAGCAAGCTGCTCACACAGGGCCCAGGCCCAGAGCCCTGCCGGGCCGGATGGTAACTGGAACCAGCGCTGGGTAGACTGAGCTGGGTTCAGATCTGCTTCTCTACTTACTATGCCCTTGGGCAAGGCGCTGAACTTCTGCAGGCCTCAGTATGCTTGCTCCTATAAGGGAAATAAAAATATCTCTTGGGGTAGTTGTTTTCTGGAAGAACAACATACGTCAGTGCCCAGCTCATAACTGGCCCTCAAAGCACGACCCGGTGGAATCTCGCTTGGCGGGTAATGATGTAATTGTATAGCATCCTCATTATGTCAACACTGTCTTTCCATTTTATTGTGCCTTCAAGGAATCCAAATTCCTTATATGGGTACCTGACTTCACAGTTTATAGAAGGTTTACACCTTCTCTCTTGTAAGCCTCCCAACACTTTGATACCCACCGTACGGATGAGGGACCCGAGCTCCAAGCTGAGCTCACAAACTAGTAAGCAGCGGAGGCCAGTCTCCCGGCCGCCAGCTTCCCAGCCAACGCCCCTTCTCCAGCTCCTCGTTTGGGTTTGCTGCCAGACCAGGGTCTGACTCACTCTTTCCTGACACAAAACCCAACTGTCCTCTCTCCAAAGTTAGAACAAGTACTCACTGTAGGAGTCATGCTCAAGCACACATTCTTTCGACAAACATTTAAGATGCTTTCTTAGGGAAGACTCCGTGCTCGGCTCTGAGGAACAGAGAAGGAAGTAAATCCAGCTTCAGCCCTCAGAGCACCGGGCTGGTGCTGGCGTGGGCAGTGGCAGCCTCTGCCTCCTGTCATTCCCAGCCTCCGGGACCCGAGGGGACGTGGGGCAGTTGGCTGGCAGCTCTGGGCTCTGCTAGGAATTTGCTGAAGGAAGGCTCCCCTCACACCTGCCACACAACGGGGCTCCCTGGACCTGTTAATGAGCTTCCTCTCCGTGGGGCAGCCTTTCCCCTGGGCAGGGAGGCAAATGGTGCCTTCCCAAAATTCCCATCCATCCAGATCCTCAGAATGGGGCCTTATTTGGAAACAGGGTCTTTGCACATGTAATCAGTTAAGGATGTGGGGATGGAATCAAACTGTAGTTAGGGTGGGCACTCAATTCCATGACCGGTGTCCTTAGAAGAGGAAAGGACACACAAGGCACATTGAGGAGGCCACATGCAGACAGAGACTGAGACTGGAAGGACGCAGCCACGAGCTGGGAAGAGCCAAGGATTTCCAGGGCCCACCAGAAGCTGGAGAGGCAGGAAAGGGGGCTCCACTAGAGCCTTCAGAGGGAGCAGGGCCCCACAGACACCCTGATGTCAGCCCCCTGGCCTCCAGTCCTCTGAGAGGATACGCGTGTGTCATGCTGAGCCACCCATGCGTGGTACTTGGTTACGGCAGCCCCAGGAACCTGCACCCTTAAACCCACTTGTTCAAGCCTCCGTGGCCGGGGCGGGAGGCACGGCCTTCCCTGACAGCTCGGCCTGCTGTCACACGGCTGCAGGCACCGTGTTCGGCGACGCCTGGGCTTTGAGTTTAATTTTGGAGCGTGCACACGCACACACACCCACTCCCACCCCACTTCCAACTTCTAAGAATAGTACGCTGCCAATAAAGGGCTCCAGCTCTGTCTCGGAATTGGCCCGCTCCCGGGGGAGGCTTCCTTGTGGTTTGGGTTGGGATTTCTTTCTTTGGCACTGCTGAGCCGCGGTGGGAACCGGCTCCCCGGCGCTCCGCCCGCGATGACCTGGCGGGACTCCCGGCCCAGGGGGCTCAGGCTGGGCGTTAGCAGCAGTTTTCTACCCTTGCTGGACCCTCCCAATTCTCTTTCGACATCCAAGGGTATTTTTATCAAAGGCCTCTGGAGTGTGAATAAAATAAAATAGAAAACTGCTCCCCCAGTTACATGTCTTCCTCCACTTTCCCTGCCAGGCAGGGGAGTTGCCAAAAATGAGCTTTGAGCGGCCACCTGCCACCCTGGCACATGGCAGGTGATCTGGGAGTGTGATTTCACTCTGGCTTTGGCTTTGCCACTGATTTTCTTGAAAAACTGCCTTCCCTGTTGGGTCCTCACTTGTAAGAGAGGCAGGCCGGGCAGGGCAGTTTGTGAGGCGCTTCCCAGCGCTGACATTCGAAGATGATAGACTTCCTTCTATGCTACGGAGCAGCATGTCTGTTGTTCACAGGCCTCCCTCCTGTCTTCCCTGAGCACCACAGGCCCCAGCGCTACAGAGGGGCTGGGATGGGCAGACGGACCAGTGCCCGGTCAGGAAGGTGGGCACAGGGGCAGCAGGAGAGGCGAGCAGAGGAGGTGACACCAAGTGCAGGCACCAGCTGGAGGAGGTAAAGCAGCGGGGAGCCTGAGGATGAGTTGGGTGCCCGGGCAAGAAAGGCAGAGGGAGCTCCCGGGCAAGGATGCGGCCCACGCGGAGGCCAGAGAGGGCAGCGGGCTGCGGAGGGGCCGCAGGGTGGGACCCCAATGGTGAAGGGAGTTGGGGGTCTTTCCCGGAGGCCACGGGGAGCTGGGAGGCGCAAAGGCAGAGGGTGCCGCACTCTGGTCTGGTTTTCTTTAGGCAGCGTCATCTGGACACATGGAACGTCTGGGGCGTTCAGGGGCCTCCGGAACCATCACCTCATGTTTTCGGCTGGCTCCAAGATGCTCCCAGGAGGTTTTCCACGGTCATGTGAACAACACACACGGAGGGGCTGGTGGCCTCTCCTTGCCAGCCCCGGGGGAATAATCAGCACTGTTGGGAAAACGGGGTCCAAGGACGGGCCCGTGGCTCCGTAACTGTGGGACCCTCTAGTTTCAGAACCCTGAGCATGGACTCTGGGGTCAAGACTCCCAGGAGGAAGGTCCTGCTGCTCACCAGCTACTTCGTCTTGGACCTGTTACTTAACTTCTCTGAGACTGAGTATTCCCACCTCTAAAATGGGCCCATTACTGACTGTTGACAGGCATTTCACGTGTTAGAAAAACGAGTCAGTAAATGTACTGAGCACAGTGCCTGGCTTAAGACAGAACGCTCCATGCGTATGCACTTCCCTTCCTTCTGTCACAAACCTGGGGCAGGAACTGAGGTAAACTGCCGATGGAGCCGGCAGGAGGTGGAGAGGAGGCCGCACAGAGGAGCAGCTGGGCCTGTGGGTGGGTGGTGGGTGGTGGGTGGTATGATGTGAACGTTAGGGCTTTTGTCAGTGCGTCTATGCAACCGCTACATTTTCCTGCAGCTGGGAGCCTAGAAGCAGGAACACTTATGCCAGCAAACCGGTGTGGGCTTGGGCCGCAGTCTGACGTAAGGAGAGTTGGCCAGGCTGTGGAGTGTTGGCAGCGAAGTTCGGAGCACAGCAGCCTCATCAACAGTGTTGAAGGTACTCCCAAGACTCTGGGTGTTTCTTAGCAACTGCCTATTTGGGGGAACACTGAGAGCCACAGGGAGGAAGGCTGGGAAGCCTTGTAAGACAGGCAGCATCTCGATCAACACACAGTGTCCCTGCCTGCGGCCTGGCCCCCTTGTGCCAGCTGCTCTCTCCCCAGGCCATGGGACCAGACTGGAAGACCTCCATGAGGCCATCGGCTACCCGACGGGTCTCTAGGCAGCTTCCAGGACCAAAAGCTTGCAGAGAGGCCCTGGGTATCTTCTCAGCCCCCAGACAAGGCCCAGTGGCCATCTGTTTCACTTCAAACCATCTGAGCTGCTGTCATGACATGAAGGAGAAAAAGGACACCCAACCAAACGCAGCAGGTCCTCAACACTCAGGCCTGGGGCTGGGCACAGAGGGCGCCCTGGATATACACAGCACCCCCAAAAGGAGTCCAGGATAGATGGGTCTTCTTTGCAACCAACACAGGTGTTCTACAAAGTTCCAGGATACAAATGCTTGCCGGGCCTTGGTTCTTTTTCCACCCTGACAGACAATACGTCATTTTGTCTTTGTGAAATTTATTTTGGGGAACTAAAAAATTCTGCCAGGGTCAGGCTGCTTGGCACAGGCAGTTGACATCAGGTATAAAATAACATAAACAGTTTCCTGTCGTGACTGCACATCCAATATAGAATGAATTATCCCATACAGTTAAGGAGAGGATGCATCCCACTTCCAGGAATATGTTGTCAGTGACTCTGTTTTGACTGTTCTCCCCCTAAACCCCTTCCCAATTAAATCAAGACTGTTCTGTGCACTGTGAGGATGAGCTGGGATGTTGTTGTGGAGACAGGCGGCTTTCCCATCGTATGAATATTTCAATCTCCTAATGAGAGGGGAGCTGGCCACACCTTCTGCCTCCCCATGGGGTGAATGCTCCCAGCAAGGACAGAAGCGCAGCTGGGTGGGAAAGGATGAGGGACGGTGTACGCCTCCAGGTGTCCCTCTGCAGCAACCCGGAGGGCCCGTGGCGTCAGCTGCTGTGAGCGGAAGACAGGTGCTGGGAGCCTGCCAGAGGCAGCTCCCCCGTTCTCCTTCTCCACCCTGGGCAGTTCTGGAGAGGGGCACACGGGCCCCGCAGCTGGAGGTGGGACAGCCCCAGCTCAGCCAGCAGAGAGAAAGCGATTTGTGGGAACTGGCCAAAAAGATCAGGGACATGATCAACGCCAAGAAGAGCCAGCAGAGACAAAGACTTTTATTTCTAAAGTGTTGATCTGATCATGGTGCTCAGTTGCTTACAGCCCTTCATTTGCTCTCTGTTGCCCTCACCATTAAGTTCCAACCCTCTGGCACGATCCAGGACATGCTCCATTCCCGACTCACTCTTCCAAACTCCTGTCTCCCTCGTTCCCTACAAAAATGCCCCATGGTTGATGAGTCAAAAGCCCCCTGCCTGAGCACATGTTGTTCCCTTCTGGGTAGATCCTTTCCCGACTTTTTTCAGCCTGGTCCCGTCATTCTCATTTCTCCAGCTCTGGGTCAGGTGTCTTGAGCCCTTGGTGGCCTTCTCTCCTCCTTCACTCCCTCCCTGCCTCTCCTGGAAGATGCTGGAATCATGGCCCAGCTAGCATTTTACACATTGTGAACTGTTCTAATTGGTCTGCGTGTCTGTCTCCTGACCCACAGCTGAGCCGCTCAGGGGGAGCGGGTATGTCTTATGAGGAGTGGATGAACAATGGAAGAAAAGGCAGAGGTGAAAGAAAGTGGCCGCGGCAACTGGGGATGGACGTGGAACTAACACAAAGCAGAACTTGGGCCCAGGAGGTGTGTGGGCAGCCGCTGGGGCCAGTTACGGGCGTGCTCTGGGCATCGACCCCTCTCTTCTCCACCTAAACACCCTCAGGAAGAGAGGCTGAAACTTCGGGTCCACCTGATGTTAAGGAGTGAAGGAGAGTTGTTAATTTGTTCATAAACAAAATCTCTGAAAGAGATTCTTATCAGGTTATAAAAGTGTCTTCTGGAAGATTTGGTTTAAACCTTAGGAAAAAAATAAACCCTACCTTAAAATTCAGTCAGAACCACAGTGAACAAACCCATTCTCTTGGGCTTGAGGCCAAGAACAGCTGTTCGGCAGGGGGGTGTCTGTGAAGTGCCCGGGCACGAACTACACGTCCCATTTAGGTCTCTACCAGCTCTAGTTTCTGCCCCTCATGGGCTCAGACACAGGCAGCCTCCCAGTTATCTGCATGTTTCCAACCTCAACAGGGCGTTCAGTCCACGCCGGGTATAAAACATGCTGCATCTGGGGTTGGGCATCACTCCTTTGTTGGAATTTATCTGGGTTTCCCCAGCAGCCTCTTCAAAAACTGTAAGTGGAGAAAGCAGGTCCTCAGCAGTGCTCAGTTGCAAACCCCTGACCCCCCAGCCTTCCCTGTGCACGGGTGACGCGCGGTGCACGGGTGATGCGCGGTCCACAGACGCAGAGGCCGGGCCAGGGGCGTCAGAGGCCGATGCCAGATCGCAGCCATCGCTAATGCAGCATGGCAGCCACCAAGGCCAGCTTTTCTCCCCGTCTAAGTCATTTACTGCTGAACTCCCAGAGACTCTGAATCCCTCCAAGACAGATCTTGTCTTCTACACCTCCATTTCCTCCCTGGGGACCCAGTACGGTGCCTGGCACAGGGTAGGCACATTGGGACGTCCCTGTCACAGAACATAGTGTCACACCTGCTGTTGAATCTAGTTTCTATCTCGGTCGTGGGGAGCAGTTTTCCTTTAGGATTTGCTGGCTCAAACCACCATCTCCAAGACTCTCCTTCTGTGTGTAACTTCAAAAAGCTAAACGAGAACCCGGCAGTATGTGAAATACATGTACATGTGATGAGCAGAAGAACGCCCCCCGCAATGAAAATGTTGAAGTCCTAACTCCCAGTACCTATGAATGTGACCGTTCTTGGAAATAGGGTCTTTGCCAATGTAATCAGTTGAAGATGAGGTCATTAGGCAAGGCCCTAATCGAAGAGACTTGGTGTCCTTATTAAGAGGGAAATTTGAAAACAGAGACACACAGGAAGAATGCTACATGAGGACAGAGGCAGAGACTGGAGAGATGCAGCTGCCAGCCAAGGCGGGGCACCAGCTAGGAAAAGAAGGAAGGGCTCTACCCAGAGTCTCAGAGTGCGGCTCCGCCAACACCTGGATTGCAGGCTTTTGGCCTCCAGAACTGAGAGACAGTAAGTTTCTGTTGTTGTAAGCCACACACTTTGTGGTCCTTTGTGACAGCAGCCTTAGGAAATTAATACTGCTCAATAATCAGAAAGCAGTGACATTTTGTTTTTAATTTTAACACTTATTTAGTGTCAACGTTGATGTAAGTGATTTGTTTGGGTGGTATCCACTCCACTGTTATCCATTTGCTCATTCACTCATTAACTAATATGTGCCAGCCCCCATGCACGGTACCAGAGCAACAAGGGTGGGTGAGCCAGGGGCTACGTGAGGACGGTTGTGAGGGAGCGGGCTACATAAACAGCTACACGAATGCAATGCAGTAAGTTTTATAAACACAGATCGTAGACATGAGGGCCACTTAGTGACTGCATGTACCAAGTGCCTGACACTGTGCTGAGCACCGCATCCACGTGGCCACGTTTAATGCTGCACAAACCGGCAGGGGAAGGTGCCATTAAGATGCCCACTTTCTGAAGGGTGACATCTGATTCAGAGACCGAGGGACAGCGGGACGCTAACTGGGACAGTGCCCCTGCTGGCCATCCAGGGAAGATAGAGACTCACGCCAGCTGGGCGCACAGAAAAGTGCGCGCTTCGATTCAGAGGGGTGAGGCAGAATTATTTAAATAGTAAAACACCTTGGCAGTTGAATTTTCAGAACAGCCTATTCAAACAAAAACAGGCAATTGCTTGCGAAAAGAAATTGTGGCCGTCCTTCTCCGGTCATTAACAAGCACAAACAAGTGCTCCTGGGGGCTCACAGGTGAAAAGAGCTGTCATCTCTGTGTGTGCTTGTGCAAGAGGGCAGGACAAAGGTCCTGATTTTCTCCTCTGCACCTGTCTGAACTTTTCAAATTGGCGATAAGGAAAATATCATCTTTATTATTACTCTGGCTGAGACTCTGCAACTTGTAATGTGTGTGGGGCACTGATCTCAGCTAATATGTTAACTCGACTAACCCCAGCATGACCCCATGGTGTGGACTCTTATTAGACCCATTTTTCCAGAAAGGAAGCCGAGATCCAGAGAGATTACGCAAGGCACCCACCGTCGGAGCTGGATTCAAACTCCGACACTCTAGCCCGGAGCCCCTGCCATTAACCACCTCGCTGTGACAGGAGTGGGGGCAATTTTTGGAGGAACAATTATGGAAGTGCCTCAGCCCCAACCTGACAATATTAGCCCATCTGCTACTCTTCTCTGATGCCTTCTGCACACATTTTCCACTTCTTTTCTCTGCCTGTTTCTAGTATTCTGGAATGAGCTAAAAATATAACATATAACATATAAAAATAATGATATGCTCCTGCTCGTCTACTGCGGCAGGAAAACTTCCCTATTAGGACAACCCAAGGGATGTGCGATTTCAGCCAAGAGTGAAGAGATAATAGCTCGCAAATGACAGAAAAAAACAACAGGAAAAAAAGAACACAGCTGTCAAGGTAGGGAGTCACCTAATTTACATCCTGTGCAGAGCAGGTTCCGGATGAGTGTCAATGGGAGGGAGGACAGGGGAGGAGAAGGGAGGGAAAGGGGGAGGAGGGGGGAGGGAAGGGGGGAGGAGGCGGGGAAGGAAGAAGGCAGGAGGGAAGGGGAGAGGAGGGGCCCTGAGGACAGTAAATAGCAGACATCAGAGCACCAGGTGACTGGAAAGCATGAGTGCTGCAGAGTGGCAGCCAAGGGGTGACCCTGTCCAGGGGCTGCACATTCACAAAGACTCTCCTCAAATCTGTCTCTCAGGTGACAGCCTGAGCCATTTAGGATTGCCATTTTGGGGGGTCAAAAATAGTCAGATAGTGGCACTTCCATATGGTTCATTTTATACAGAGAGTAGCAGCATTGGAAAAACTGACAGAAGCATTCATCTAAAATGTAAAATGTAGTATACTTTCTGTCACCTTCTTTTGCCATTTCTCCTCCTGCTCTTCTTCTCCCCTCCAGCTCTCTCTCACCCAAGTCTCTCTTCTCCTTCATCCTCCTCCTCTTCTTCCTCCCTCCTCTTTGCACTTTAAACTACAGCAGGAGTCTAATGATCACTCTCATTTGTCACTTGAGAACATTTCATAAAAAAGATTAAAACTGCCGTGTGTACATACATTACATTGTACATACACATTTGTGTACTGTGTACCCACACACGTGCAGAGAGTACACGTGTCCAAAGAAGGACACAGGGCACCTTCTCCTGGCGTCCAAGCCTGCATGACACACAGGACAAGAGGTGCTCCCGCTCTGTTAGTGCCAGCTGGCTGCTCAAAGGTCACGTGGCCAGACCTCCAGCTCAGCCCCGGAGGGGAAGAAAGGGACAACTTCAGGGAGCAGGCCCCACTGGCCACGGGACCCCAGGCCTTGAACTCAACCTGACACCCAGTACACAAGGCATTTTTCAGTGCTGAAATGCTTGATAATAAACAAAAAATTTCTGAGGTTATAAGACACTCTGTGCTGCCTGACTGCCTACCTGGAACTCAGGTGTTCAGAGGCGAAAGACATGAAAGGCCCAGAAGGCAGGGCGGGTGCCTTCTGGCTCAGAGCGCGGGCATCCTGGCTCTGCGGCTGCTTCCTTCCGGGCTGCAGGAGCCTGGGCGCGGTGCTCGTCCTAGCGCCGCGTCCTCGCCTACGAGGGGCGGCAATGCCGGCGGGACCGTCTCGGGGGCTACGGCAGTTTAAGGAAGACAGGGGCAGGAAGCCCTCAGCACAGTGTCTCAGACACCAAGTACCAGAACGTGCCAGGTGAATGAACCCTCTGAAATTGCTTTCCCTTTAAATCTGCTCAAGGCAGATCAGGTGGAGCCTGAACTACAATGGCTTTGCTGGTCTCCCTTCCTGCTGACAACACACGATCCTTCGCCCCAGCGCCCAAGCTATTAAGAGAGGTGAAACCGAGTCACAGACACTGAGGCAGGACTCCTTTTCTTTGACACCTTAACTGAAAACAATGGGTTGGTTTTTGGGGAGGGTTTGGGGGGTTTTTTGTGGTTTCCTCTTTAGTCTTACAGCCAGGCTTTTTAGGCACCCTGCCAGCAGACAAGATGACTCTTTTCCTTCAGAGGGTCCCAATTCCCATTGTGCAACTTAGAACCTGGGTAAAATGCCAACCAATAAACCATCTGCCAGGCTTTCAGACAGTGCAATTTTCAAGAAGTGCTTTTATACCTTAGTAGGACTCTACATTGAGCCAGGATTAAGTAATTGCCAGATTAAAGAGAAGCACCTTTAACATTTCCATGACATAATCATATGCAATTACAATCATATGAAAGAACACTTTATAATTAATGATGACTCCACTTCCTGAAATGTGTAATCCTTCTGTCTTGAATTCCAAAGAGGCTGGCAGAAGGGAGGCACTAAACCTGTATCGAGAACTAATATTTAAATCAGTTTTTAATTCACCTTTCACAATGAACTGTAAAACCAAAACAGAAGCTTACCTTTATTAGGACTCTAATTCTTTATATCTATGAGGCTAAACATTTAGCAACAACAAAGCCACACAGAAATGGTCAACAACCACCGGCCTGAAGTGACTCCCTCAATAGCAGTCATTTTGCCCCAGTAGGAACATGAACTGCCTTTCCAGAAATGTATTAAAACTCACACCAACTGCTCTGACTTTGGCAACGATGCTATGTTATCGCTTAACAAAGCACTCTGACTTATCTGTGACTTCAAAATGAAAACCGTTTTTCTTTTGATTAGGGAAGTTTCCCACGAAGTTGGAAACCCCACGTACCAGCCATTGTTTTAAGTTGACCACGTAACACTCGTTTAGTCTACACACCAATCCTGAGCCAGGACCGTTAGGATCCCATTTTATAAATGAGGGCATGGGGCACTGAATCGTTACGTACCTTGCCCACGCTGCCATTCCTCCGGGAAAGACCCATTTGCATGAACTACAAACCAGATGAGATAAACAGACTTTCTAGATTTTACCATTCACTCTGTCACTTCAACAACTAACCAGGAGGGAAGCCCCAGAACCTCCTTACACCTAATTTCTGTGGCTAGCAAAGTTTCGCAGCTACCACAGATGAAAACGCAGAGGGAATAAAATCTGACCCGCAGTAACACCCAAAAGGCTTTCAGAAAAAAAATCTCTATGACACAGTTTTTCTAAAAAAAAGAAAAAGAAAAAAGAAAATCATCAATAACCAAAACTGTATAAATTTCCTCTATTTCATTTTCCAACGTGCTTCATAGAACCCGGTGCTCTGCTTTGGTCAATGAAATATAGAGGCGGCGCTCCACCTCCCCAAGACAGCCTCAAGTAAGGCAAGGGTTTACCTTGTCATAATAGTATCGCAGGGCTCTGCTCAGCTTATCATAGTTCATGTTTGTTTTGTTTTTTCGGAGTCCCCACAGTTTGGCCACTTCTTCTGCTTTGAGGAGCTTGAATTCACCATCATTGGAGGTCCAGCAGATCAGATGCTCATGTTTCTGGTCCAGCAGCAACTGCAACAGGAACTGCCACAGCGTGATTGCACTCTCCATACCTGCGGAAGGAGGGGGCCGGTCAGAGTGGCAGTGCTCGCCGTGTCTCGGGGGGGGGGGGGGGGCGCTGCGGGTGAGTGCCTCCGCTCCTCCTCCCCCCCACCCCGTGAACCTAACAAAGTCCTATTCACGTCCATCCTAACAGGCCACGCTGAATCAGGTGCCCTCTGGCTGTATTTTGGGAACAGCCATAATTCACAAGAGCTCCAGGGAAGCCCTGTGATCCTCATATTCACAACACACATCCCGTCACGTAACAGCGTTGCATCGGAAATAAAGGGAAAAAAAATGATAAATGAACTGCCCACGTGTAGAACTCGTCCCCATGCAAATGAGTCTCCGCGTAACACTAGTGTCTGTTTCCAACCTATCCTATTGCTATGAACGCTGAACCCCTTGTGGAGGGCATTTGTATGGGGCCCTCGGGTAATGCGGTTGGGGTGTATCAGTCAGCGTAACTGCAGGATGAGCTCCACAAGGAAGGGACTTGTGGGATTACGCTCTGTGTTCCCAGCACGCTGACAACACTGCACAACGCCCAGAGGCAGCATGCGTGCAGCCCACAGGTGTGTGCTGCTTGAGGCACCCTTCATTGCCTTGTCCGCGCATTCACCAGGCTGCAGATCAAACCCCGCCGTCACAGGCGCAGAAAGGGGAACACTTTCTCCACTACGAGAAGAAAGCCTATAAAGGGTTATCTTTTTCCTCTGACTCTGGTGTGGACTTGTAAATGCTGTTCCCTAGCTTTGGGGGCTGGTGAACTCGTTCATCAGCAAATGGGGCCTTCTCGGGGACATTGTCCCCCACTCCCTCAGGTGGTTTCTCAACTTCAGACATTTGAGGACTTCCATGGCAGTGGGGACTGAGGCTAAAAACAATAATAATAGCAATAATCACAATAATAATCCATTTCTTTTATCGGCATTCGTTAAGTTAGGAGAGAAGAGGTGGTTGGGCTGGACTCAAAAGCCTCACCTCAGACCAACCGTCATGACGGGACATGGGACGCGTGCTGGGTTTTGATGTGGACAGGATGGGGTGACATCCCAGTGCTGGGCAGAGGAAGCCTGGGACCTATAGAGGGCGGGAAACTAGCTTCTGGTACAAAGAGAAGCTTTCCAGGCAAGCTGTGAGTGGGGGACAAGGCCTGAACTGTGATAGCAATGAGGGCGACAATGAAGCCCTCGGAGGCAGCCAGGGGTGACTGGAACAAGGAAACAGTGAAAAAAGTTCATGCCCCTGGGAGACCTGGAAGGCAGAATAATTGCTTCAGGAGAGTTCTCTGTACCAGTCAGTACTTGTGTCTTCTCTACAACGGCTCTCATGCATTCCTCTTGAAGGGGCAGCTTGTAGGCTGACAAATTATGTTTCTCCCTTTCCACATGGGAACAGAAGTGAAAATACTGAGCCATCCAGTAAGTATCCACTTCCTCATTTCCTGTCACATATTTTGCCAAAGGAACGCACTTCCTTGTTTCTCTAAGCAACATGGGTTTCACAGTTAAAGGAAAGCAGATTAGGAATGTTCTCCAAATACCCATACGGCATTTTAATCATGACTCTTTAAAGGAGAAGTCAGCCCTCCCCACCATGGCCACTCAGCCTGTGAGACCATAAATCATTTCGTTGCTGGATCAAAGCTGCCTTTGCCTCTCCCGAGTCTTGTAAGCACGACTGCCATGATACGCAGCGGCTTGCCGGCTCCGGCTCCTACCACGACCCACCCTTCCAGTGACTGGAGGATGAGCCACAAACTGTATTCTCATCACTGGAACGAAGAATCGCTAACAGTTGTCTCAGATTCTCTGGCGTCTTCTTGGCCAAACACTTCAGACTGTAACTTTTAAAATATCTTTGAAACTTCAAAGGGATGTTCAGTGGAACCTGCTCCAGGGGACAGAAGGCTGCCAGGGAGTGTGGGGGTCTGGGTGCAAGGGATCGGTGCAAAGTGGTCAGCCGCCGGCCCCTCCCCCACCTGTAGTGGACAAGACCACTGTGTTCCAGCTGGGACAGGGGGACCGTGGGACATCTCCATGGATTTTACACTCAGGGCTTCTCCCAACCAGGACTCCTCAGAGCTTCTTGTGCTTCCTGGAGCCCTTCTCATGGCGCTCCCACCACGGGTGTGGGAGCCAGGTTCTCCAAACCTAACAGGTCCCGCACGGCACGCTGGGTAACTGCTCTCAAGCGTCCCTCCCCCCATTCACGTAATCGTGCAACAGTGCGCTAGAATGGATGGGGGGCTGTTTTCCCTCATACCCCTGAAACGTGGGCTTGGCCACGTGCTTTGATTTGGCCAATGGAATGCTGACAGAAGTTACAATGTGCTGGTTGTGAGCCCCGGTCTCAGAGGCTTCTCATGCTTGTCTCTCCCGTTAGTACCATGAAGCCACTGCCCCAAAACGTGACACATGGACCCAACCTGAACTCAAACCGAAGCCTGGAGCCAAGTGTCAGGGCCCACAGTCTGAAGTATTGGGTTGCCCAAAAAGTTTTAGTTTTTTCTGTACGATCGCTCTAGTAGAGATTAGTCATCTTTAACTTCATTCAAAACCATTTAGTTAGGTTATATTGCAACAGCTGTCATACTAATGTGTATTTTTTTTTAAAACTTATCAAAAATGGTGAATTTTTGTGCAGCCAATTTAATATTGAAGACAGGAGAAAATATGCAACACTTTCAGTGTATTATGCTTTATGATTTCAAAAAAGGTAAAAGCGCAACTGAAATGCAAAAAACGATTTGTGCAGTGTATGGAGAAGGTGCTGTGCCTGATCAAACATGTCAAAAGTGGTTTGTGAAGTCTCTTGGAACTACTAATAATTAGGTCAAATAATTCTTTGCTGTGGGGCTGTCTCACTGAAGATGTTCAGCAGCACCCCTGGCCTTTACCCACGAGAAGTCAAGAGGGGGAGACAGCCGACATACCAAAATATCCAAATCAATAAAGTTATTGGTGAACATGAAAAATGCATCTTTTATTTGACAGAAAAAAACTAAACGGACTTTTTGGCCAACCCATGAGCAAAATAAACACTGCTGTAAGCCAGCAAGTCTAGGGACAGTTCCATGGCACCATTGCAGCAAAATGCCCAGCGTCCTTGCTTTAAACAACTCTCTCTTCACTGTGGTGCAATGTCCATAGAGCTTCCATTTACAGTCATCAGCACTTTTCAAAAGGCGTTCTATGAGGCACAGCGGGGTGGGCTGGCCGTGTCTTTGCTCAGAGGGCTTCAGTGGGCCAAGCGATGACGACGACGGGTGCAAACGCCTTGGCCCAAGACAAAGGCAGAAGGAAAGCGGGGGAAGAAAACAGAGGCAAAAGTGTGGAAATGAAAAGGCAGAGGAGCAAACGACGGAGGCAGGGACCTCCAGATCAGGGGCCTCCCACACTTTTGGAAGAGAGGCACAGGGCCGAGGGGAGGCACCGGGCTGTGTGAACCAGGAATCACAGAGCTGCCCAGCACACTCTCGGAGGCCAGGAGAGCGTGGTTGGTGGCTGGCGGCCTGGGGAACAAGCCCTTCCTTCCTCCTCAATTCTCCCAGGCCGAGGGGTCACAGCCAGCCTGCCAGGGAGAACAGAGGGTTACACGGAAGGGTTAAGTGTGAGTCACGCCGCTCCCCCAGAGGTGACTGAGGCATCTGGCCATCCCAGCCTAGAGCTGAGGGCCTCGTTCTCCTCCTCCCCAGCTCCCTCCACCCTGGCTGGTCCAGCAGTTTCGATGACGGCACAGCACACAAGACTTCACTGTTGGAAATCCCAGCCACACATTACTCAGAGATGAGTCTCAAAAATATTTCCCGGTGAGCTCATAATGACATCGACAAACATCTGTCACCCTCTTCTACACTTGGCAGAAGTAATCCTGGGGCACGGTGTGCCCCAAAGACAGCTGTGGACACCCCCACACCCTCTGGCCAGAGCCATCTGCAGGACTGAAATGCGTGAGTACCTATTTTGCCATGTATTATTATGTATACTTTTTTGCCCAAATACTTGAAGGAAGAATAAGGATGCTCATTAAACATGAGTGTAATGATTACACACCATGGATATAATAATCCCGTGTATAGCATGCACAAAAACATGGGTGCACATTCTACACAGCAAAATATGGTATGTCGGGGGGAGTGGGGACATGGGGAACAGGAGGGCAGGGGTCACCAGATGACATCACGGCTGGGGTTCTCCCCATTCAAGGGCACTCACTGTGTCTTTGATTTTTAGTTCCAATCTTAATTTATTTAAATTGTGAACAAGTTTCATCATTTGCACAGTTGTTTTTACATACAATCATGCATCACATTCTGTCACACCTCTGCCAGCCACAAATTTTGTTCCCTCTGGGATACTGGACAAGAAAGAATCTAACACGGCTGCGGGGCATGTTCTTCCAACAACTGCCAACGCTGAGCATATTTAGCAAATCCATCCAAATGAGTCTCTCTTACCAGAAAAAAAAAATCTAAGTATTTTTTTTTCTAAATTAATTCCTCAATGAAGACCTAAATCTGAACATGGAGGTATAATAAAATCCAATGTATCTGGCTTCCATTATAAGGAATATGAGTAATTCAGACAGTACTGTGGCTTCATTAAATAAAAAGTTCGAGAAAGTATTGATACTTTATTATGCAAAAAGAGGCCTGCTTTAAGGTAAAATGTTTCATCAGCCTAACCTCATTTAGCTGATTTTAAAACTCTCCCCTTAAAACACATAGAACACATGGAAGAAATGCTATAAATGTTTTATAAATATACCCCCAAATGAAATGTCTGTCGTAGAAAACGCTTCTTGTTCCCCTCCCCTGTCCAGACCTTGTTCTGAAGGCCTGAAAGTCCAGCGGGAATTGCAGGGCCACTGTTGACACAAAACCAAACCCTGCACTTGCATATGCAAGGGGGTCAGTCCACGTTAAGGCATCGCTGCTCTCACGGGAGGATACCGAGCACCTGGCCTCAGCTGTGTCCCCTGCCATGGACAGTCACCAGCTCCACAGGAGCTAATCCACCTCGCAGTCGCGGCGGGTGGCAGAACCACATCCAGGCCTCTCCGGAGAGCAAGGCCACCTGCTCGTTGCCCCAACTGCTTCTCTCCCTTTGTACTGTATGCCCTAGATCTTGCGGCAGTGGAATATGGTTAGATCCCCTAAAACAGGTTGTCCAGTCTGAATAATAACACACACCTCCTTTGAAAGGAGCAGGGGAAAAAAATTAATAGGTTCCCCGTGTTGACAAATTATTTTCATTAACATTTTTTATTATGTTCTCACTTCGATACAAGCTCCTCAAGGTTTGTAATTCTCATAGATCGGTAAGATGAAATTCACAGACAAAACACATTCCTCCCCCCACTCAGCTTAATGATTAATTTTACATATGAGAGATAATGTTCTGTTGAAATGCATCCAGCACTCACCAAAAGGTTCTGGCAATGACCGGGCTAACGTAGGTTCTTTTGAGTAAAACGTGTTGACACTGGTATACTCCCTGAAGACTCAATTATCTCCCCCCTTCCTTCAATTTTTTTTTTTTGAGTGTCCATTTTATGTCAAGACGCTGTCTAGGTATTTGGGACACATCAGTGAACAAAAGAGACTAAGGCCACTGTCCCCGTGGAGCCTACCTTAGAGAGGGAGAAGTCAGGCCATAAACAGCAAACCCATGGCTTTAATGGCACAGTATGATGGAAGAACAGCTCTCTGGAAAAATGCACCCAGAGGGGGTGAAGGGGTGGGAGCTGGGGTGTGCGAGTGGGAGGTCACGGAAGGCCTCTTTGAGAAACTCAGAGTCGAGACATGCCATTGCTAAAAAATAATTTTCAAACTGGGTAAGATCCTGGCTCTCCAACAGCTATAAAAATGAAGACAGGTTCAAGATTTAATTTTACCCATTAATCAAGGAGGGAACCAAGCAGACATTATAACAAGTCAAAAAAAGAATGCAAACAGAGACATTTATAGATCAGCAACATTGAAATGAAGTGCAAAACAGAAAGCCAGGGGCGGACGGGGGAGTCAGCTGAACATTCTGAGATGGAGCAGAATTGGCATATCTATCAACGAGAATTATTTTGCTATCAGTTATCTATGACTGATAGGGTTGTAAAAGAGCTCCCATAAGATGAGTCACATCATCCAGGGGGATTCTTTCTAGAGTGTAGACAATGCAGGTTTTCACTGAGGTTATTTTCTACAACTTGCAGCAGGTGGGAGAGTGAACCACTTCTATTTAGAACGGGGCACAGTGGGTAAGAGCGGATTCGGGAGCCAGGCCCTCTGTGTTCAAATGCATGGACTGGTCCTGTCCAGCTGTGGGACTTCAGGTAAATATTCTCATAAGTAAATTGGAGATGATCATGATAAAATAAAAGGTATATTTCCCGTACAAGGCTCTTGTAAGGATTACATGAGTGACTAATAATGCACTTGAACTGTACCTCATACATAGTGAGTGCCACTGAAATATTTACCATTGCTTTTTATGCAACAGAGAAACCTCTTCATAGAGCCTGTTGTGAGGTCACTTGACCTTTACCTGGCTTGAAGCATCATTTAGATACTGTACCACCTGGGTTCTCTGATCAGTAGGCAGTGCCCCCCTACCCAGGCTCTGAAATCTAAGGAGACTCTTCAGCTATTCAGTGACTGTGATTTATAAGGTGACTTGGATCATGCTTATGTTTATCTTTGTAGACTTTCATCAAAAATGGAAGAACATTTTTTTTAAATTCTTGCAGAGAACTCAGATTCCTGAGCACATATTCTCAGCACATATAAGAAACACCAGTTCCTTCAGTTGCTCACCCTGAGGCCACCAAGTTGCTGCGCCCCCAGCAGAGATGCTCTCGGGTGCCCACATGTCCCCCGGGGTTAGTTCTGCTCAGGTCTCTCTTGTGCCCTGGGAGGGGGGAGGGGAGTCAAATAGATGAAAGCTGCTGGGCAGAAAGAGAAAAGTCTCCTAAAAGAGCAGCCCAAGGGGCAGCTAGGACAGCACTGCTTATGACAACTGAAGATGGGCCCCACGTGGGTGCATGCACCAGGCCGGTCAGGGCAACAGTGGCAGGGGTGACATGCGTGGAGGTGGCCCAAGGGCAAAGGGCACAGAGGGAGAGAGACACTTTGATGGTCTTTTGAGTGGGTCCTTTCCACCCTCATTCTGTTTTCAAATCTTTCTTTTTTTTGTAAAGATTTTTTTTGTTGTTGTTTTTTAGAGAGAGGATAAGGAAGGGAGAAAGAGAGGGAGAGAAACATTGATGTGCGAGAGAAACATCTATCGGTTGCCTCTCACATGCCTCCAACTGGAGACCTGGCCCGCAACCCAGGCATGTTCCCTGACTCGGAATCAAACCCGTGACCTTTTGGTTTACAGGCCAGTGCTCAATCCACTGAGCCACACCAACCAGGACTCTTTCTGTTTTTAAAGAATGCAAAAAAATATCCTTGATGCACTCTTTAACCTGGACAGAGCCTCGGAATGATGCTGCAGGCTGACTATGGATCACCCCCATCACTCCCCACCCCGTGCCCTCCTCTCGGGCCACATGGCACCCTGTCATCGGATGAAGGATACTAACCGCACTAACTCACGCCAGGCCCATCTCCTCGGACCACTGCGGATCTAATAAACAACCTGCTCAAAAGTGAGAGCTGCTTCCTCCCCAGCAGTAGGGAACAGGACCAACACTCATGAAACGGGGTAGAGCTGCAAAGTGCAGGCCCCATTCTAAACCCAAATCAGGTAGCTTGCGTTATAAGCACAAGGGACAGGACAGAGCAGACGAAAAGGCCCCCGCAGATCCTCCCGAATGGAAGTCACCTTACGCACACACACAAACACACTCATGCCAGGGGGCCCTATCATAACCTGCCTCAGTGTTAGTCATTCATTAATTGATCTGTCTTTTCCAATTATAAGAGCCTTATCTTTGTCTTCTCTATACATAATGGGTATTGCATACAAAGTCTTTACATACACCAACCACTTTCCTGAATTGTCTCATTTAATTCCCACAACAGCCCGAAGAGCTAAATACAGTTATTGTGCCCATTTTGCAGATGAGGACATTGAGGCCCAACAGTGGAAAAGCAGGGGTCCCCTAGAATAGCCTATTCAACATGTGGCCAACATACCACTGCGAACTGTTGGTCACCACAGTAAGTGTAGGTGGTGAAATTAAGAGTAAGTGTAGAGACTTCTATTGCAATTAGTCATTATCACCACATCCAAATATGTGATCAGTAGGCTCATCTTGTTGGCACAAGCCAAGGACTAGTCAGTCACAGGCAGCAGGACCATGCTTAAACATGTGCTGTTCAAGGTTAGCTTTGCAACTGTGGCCCAAAAGTGAATAAAAATATGGAATTCACCGATTTCATTAAAAGATCATTTAATGTAACTATAACTTTGTAGGATAAATTGTTGAAACTGGCAACTAATAAAGGGTTGCAGATGAATTTTTAACACAGCAATACTCGTTTCATTTTGGATGAAAGTTAAAAAATTAATATCCTGAGTTTGCTGAAATGTGTTTGAAAATCCCTTCTTCCATTCCTGTCAACACATCTCAGCGAGACTGGCTTCTCTCTGAGTATAATTAAAACAAAATACAGAGGTAGTTTCTGTACATCATCCCCTACAAGTACCACTTTTGTATACAACCTAGATTAAATTTGCTGGTCAGCAAGAAGCTCATTTGACACGTTAAAAGTAAATATTTATAAATATAGTATCTAAGTGTGCTTATGGGTATTTACTGTGGGGAATCTCTATTTCACTTACAATTTTTTGTTGGGTTACAATTACTGAATGACAAAACATTACCAGTCTTAATAGTGATGACCTATATTAACTGCCTTCATAAGCAATTTCAATTAATATGTAGTTTCTGTAATTATTTCCCCCATGTTTATTCTAATTATATTTACTGTAATGTGACTTTCATGCTTGTTATAGCCATAATAAAAATTAGGGCTTGCATTTTAGTATCTTTTTTATTTTCCTAGTAACTGGTTTTTGTTGTATTTCACAAAATTATCACTTCACAATATGTTTGAAATTTTAAAAACTGGTCCTTTTCCAGGGATGGCTTGAAAAGCACTGCTCTCGAGCATGGACCCCGTGAGGACTGACCTGCTTCCACTGGCCGACGGGTCCCCTGCTCTTAGATCAGGGCCAGGTCATGGAATAAATAAAACAGGTTGGAACGCGCCACAGCCTGTGCCGTTCCCCACTCCATAACGCTGCGTGCCACCAAATGCATTAGGAACCTGCCCGGGGGGAGGGGGAGGATTGGGCCAGCTGGAGGCGGCTCACTAGAGGAGGGAGCCTGAGCACAGCCTTCATTGAAAGGGTGGGTAAAATTGGAGACTGTGACAGGAGAGTCAGATGTTCCCCCAGTAGGCAGGGGCGGGAAGAGCAAGGACAAATGCCCCAGGAGGAATCAGCGTGGGGCCTGGAAGGCAATGAACCTGCAATTTCTACAGAGACAATTTCCTGCTGGAGCCTGAAGAACAGAAGTCACAGAGTCGCGGGATCCCTGTGCTCCTTCCAACTCCGCTGAGCCTCCGGAAGCTGCGAGGCTGACAGAGGAGTCAGTTCTACCCCAGGGCCACCGGCATCACCCTGCCGCCTGGAACCTACACCCTGAGGCTGATTCGCAGTGAAGCTATGAATCCTCAGGGACCATCACTTTGCCCAAGTCTAAGAGCCCTAGCGATTTTACATTTCTAATTTGGGGAGTTCTTTGTACAAAGGGGGCTCCCCCAAACTAAGTTTCAAGCCCCTCAAAACCTGGATTTGCCCCTTCTCAAGCTGCCTCCTCTCTCCTAAAAGCTGCTTTCCTCTTCTTGGGGCGGGGGGGCGGGGCTGGGCATTCTTTCTGTCTGCCACAAGGTGGCGCCAGACGTCTTAATGTGAGATGGGCTGCACAGACCCTTTATGCAAAGCATGAGGTTTTTTGCTTCCATTCTTAGAAGTCGAAATACCAACTCATCTGTTCTCCTTTCCATTGATGGCACCTAACACCTCTCTTTGCATGATCCCGAATTGATTTTTAAAGTTATAACTGAGGTGGGAGTTGAGGGGATAGAAAAATTATCTTTGATTTTTCTAAAGCTTTTATCTTGCTAGGAACTAAAGAAATCAAGCAACCTTCAAGCAGATTAGTCAGAAATGAGAAAGGCCAAGGAAAGGAGAAAAACTTCTGTGTAAAAAAATACATAAAAGTAGATACTCACTAAGTACCTGTCCTTTTACTTGTTAACTTGTTAAAACTTGCCTGATTAGAGAAATGAGGATGGCTCCGAACCCTCTATATTGAAAATTCTCTCAAATTCAACCCCTCTGTCCAGAGAGCATCTACTAAGTGTTTCAGTGCCATCACATCAGCAAGGCCCAAGAGAAAGGGCAGCAACCATGTCATCATATTAAACAAACCCCATATTTAAGTCAAGGAATCAGAAAACAACAATTCGTATTTCCTGAGATCTGCAGAAACTCAGCAAAGACTAATTTTAAGGCATTAAGTAAATAATAACATTTGGTAACTATGCAGCTCATATTTGAAATCTTTCTTATCATGTTTGTAGGTAGAACTGAGGTTATTAAAATGTTTTCAAAAGACATTTTAATTACTGTCAACCACTGCATATAAAAAAATGCTAATCTGTGAGTGCGAGTTTGTGTCTGTCAAAGATTTTTATGTATTAACAACTGTTTTGTAGTCTCATTTGTTCTGTGACTATCTACAGACTGCCCATTTTTTAAAAGAGTAAAATGAACAGGAAAAGCCGCCATTGCTCAGCCTACCTATTTACCCTTTACAGTTTGCAATGTTTTACAAACATAGTTTTTTAAATAACACTTCCACCTGAGGGATTTCTCAGGGGAAGTCACTGATAGCCACTGTAATAACAACATAGCTGTTTACTGAGTGAACGATCCGCCCCTCTTTCCTGCTGAAAGTCCATGTTATCTCTGGGCAAAGTAGAAATAACTCAACTGGTTTGTCAGTGACTTTTATATGGCAATTTCCTTTGGAAAAGTAAATGGACGGTTACCTTAACTCCAGCTGGGAATGTGTGTTTGAGCCATGCTACTTCCTCCCACATCCATATATTCATGCCACTTCCCACCCCACCCCACCCACCGCACTATTGCACGATCCAGCCCTCTCTTATCCCATATCAAGATGCAAAAGTGCCTCTTCTCGCTCTAGGCGGACTCCCATGGGTATCTCTTTGATCCCTAATTTGGCAATGTTCCAAAATTTCCTAACATTCCTGGGACAAAGTTTGTTCTTCCAGGGATTGAAGATGAAGAGGTGATCAAGCCACAGCGTAAACAAAGAATTGGTTGTCCCAGAAGCATATACCTATTTCTCTGTGCCTCAAAAAGAAACAAGTCAACGTGAATGACATGGTGTGTGGAAAAAGCTCAGCACAGTGCCCGGTCCATGACAAGGCTTCGACAAGGCTTCTGTGTTGCCTTCGGTTACATCCTGAGGAAGCCTTCAACGTGGCATCCACAAATGGACCTGTTCATTGTTAGCCACCATTTCATTAGCGCCAACCAGGAATTCCAACACAGCACCTGGCCGACAACGGGCGTTCGAGAGAAAGGTGTGCAGTGAATCTCAATTTCTTTGGATATTAATTTCTTTACCACTGACCTTAATTTCTTTCCCATTGAAGTAGGGATTGTAATGTCTGACTTTAGGCACTCTTCTATAAAGTGTCAAAGAGCCCAGACACAAAATAATTTTATTTTTCTCTTTTTTTTCCCCTCAGGAGGACAACGGACTTGTCCACGTTTCTGGTGTCTTCTGACCGCCTGCGCCCTGCATCGCCCCTCCCTGGGTAGCCACACAAACACACAAAGAGAGGGTGCGCGATCTGCAGTCTTCAACATACATGTCTCCATTTAATCTCTTTTCTGAAAGCATCAGACACAATTTTATTGGGCAGTTAAAGGAACACAAGCCTGCTAGATCAAAGCAGCCAACTGGTCACCCAGCCTTCCCAAAGGGAGGCTGTAGTTCATTACAGCCAGTCAGTTAACCACATCCACCTCCCTCGTATATCAACATACCCAGGAAACAGATTTAGAAGTCCTGGGCACTGCAGGGAAAATCTTTCCAGGTAACCAACTGTATTAAAAAGCAGACCATGTCTTGAAAGATGAGGAGGGACGGCTGTAAAAATCAGAGGTTCCTACAACCAGGGACAGCCCCCAGGGTCTCCCCCCAACCAACACAGACACACAGTATCACGTGGACATGAAGGCTCTGCTTGCTGACAGTGCTTTTTCTTGAAAAAGACAGGTTGTTCCTTCCTACACATTTTTGGACTAAAACCCGAACGTTCACTTTCTTTGCTATTGTCTTTGTTGTCGGTGTTGTTTGCGTGCATCTTAATTCTGGCCCAAAGCACGTCGCCCTGCCATTCTCATACTTGGTGACGTTCGGCTTCCTCTTCTGCAGGTTGCAGGCAGGAAACTGGAAAATGGGCCACAGGAAACCTGGCCTCCTACATCTGTCCCACTTTGTAATTGCAGCTCTGGTTTCATTTTGCCTGTGTGTCACCTCGGTCTTAACCCTCAACACGACAGCCAGACCCTGCCTTCTGAAAGAACACATTGCCCAAGAAATCTCACTGAGAATTTCTTCCTCCCCTGAGTAATTAGCCCTATGAATTCACCAGGGAAAAAAAATACTAAGCAACTCTAAGTATTTTTCAATTCTAAGTGTTTTAATTCTTAAAAAAAAAAAAAAAAAACAAAAAAAAAACACTAAGCAAATTCTCCTAACACTAGTCATTTGGATCAAAAGAATTTGGAACTAGAAAAATGACTCATTAGATGTGTCAAAGCTACCAGGAAGTCCCCAGTGAAAATTCATGATTATTTCACAATGCTGTACACAGCAGAAGCTGTTTCACATGAATATGATTACTACCGGTCCAGGGTTACCTGATGACTTTTAACTTGCAAGGCTTTGATAAATAACATGAAAATAAACTAGAGTCATACCTCATTATAATCTCTCTCATAATGATACTGTTTCAAATTATGTTTCTTAACAACATCACCAACTGTTAGGTTGAACTACATATGAAATTGCTGTTTTATGGGTCAGGAATAAACACCAGCCCTCTCACACAGACAACATGAAGCGCGTAACAACAGAGAACAGATCATACACACATGCACACAAACACACACACATGCCGAGGGCAGTGTCTTCTTCCCGTGTTTGGTGCACAGACCCTTTTGAAAACCTAAAATTCTCTAGGGGAAAAAAAGATATAGTCATACAAAATATACATAATTTCTGCAAGGTTTATAAAACCTTCAAAGCAATTTATAAATCTCAAAGAAAGAGCCTTCACCAAAGGAAATGCTAGCTACATTCTCCCCTACCAGCGACACTGAGATTCCCCGGGATTCTCAAAAACAGGACTCATATCACAGGACGCACACCATAAATAAACAAACAAATAAATGAAATAAAACACCCAAACCACTGCTTCTTTAAATACGGGCTTTTCTTTTTAAATGCTACAATTTCGTGAGCATTTACTATGTGCCAGGCATTGTGCTGAGTGCCTTATATGTGCTGTCTAAATTTAATGTTCCGTGGAGAAGTCATGAGTTAAAAAGGTGAAATGAGATGCTCCTGGCCACGGGGGTAACATGGGCAGAGCCTCCTCCCCACGGGCTTCGGGCTCCAAAGTGCAGATTCTTCATCCGCACGCATATCCCCTCTAGCAGAGGCTCATTTCTCCTGTGCACACCTCACTGCTGCTAAGAGGAAAGGCTCGTTTTAACTCAAGAGGGCAATAGGACATTCCCAGTAGGAATCAAGTCAGGGAATTTCCTTACTTCTGGCTTTGCCTCATTGGTGACTCCAGCTGTCCCGATTGGTTTTGTTTTAAGAAATGAACTTTGAACCCAACCCATCATCACTATCTTTAAAGCAATTTTCCTTTTTAAAAGATCTGTAAGTTGGTGGCGGGTGTGGCTCAGTGAATTGAGTGCTGGCCTGGGAACCCAGAGGTTGACGGTTTGAATCCCAGGCAACCCCTGGCCTGGGTTGCAGGCCGGGTCCCCAGTCGGGGGGGGCGCGCAAGAGTCAACCACACATTGATGTTTCTCTCCCTCTCTTTCTCCCTCCCTTCCTCTCTGCCGAAAAATAAATAAAATCTTTAAAAAAAGAAAAAGATCTGTAAGATGGTTTAACGACGCTCCAGGTTCATCCAACACGAAATCATGAAGGCGGGCTCTTGATTAAGATGATGGGACGCGAGAAGCTGTACCTTCAGGAACTTAGCTCCTCCTCGGCAGGAATGACGCATCCCCGCACCCCCACCCGCGCATCCCCGACTCAGCGTGTGCACACAGGACAGTGGAACGAGAGGAGGCAAGTCAGAAGCCATCTAGCCTGGCCCCTCAGAGGGGCCCAATGCCTGTGCACATTTCACGTGACAATGAAATGAATTATGAGAAAGGCTTCACAGATGAACAGGGACAGGCTGGGAACCCCATGGACGCTACACAACAGTGCCTAGTGTGGCCCCGGGCACCCAGTGGGCTCAACGTTTCTCCTTTAAAGACAAGCACCTCTCGGGAACCCCTGTCTCAGGTTGCACGAAAGCATTATTTGGGCTTTCACAGAGGACCACAACACGCACGTGAAAAAAAACAAACGTGATTTTGCATTCAGTAAAACTTACTTAAAATCTTGCTAACTGTCCTGAAATTTAAACTTCAATATAATGAGCTCCCTGATTTCCAGGGGGCATTTTCCCTCCACACTCTCCCTGGTTCTTATATTTCATAGGCCTTTGAATGGAAAATCTCTACCTATTTTTTTTTTTACTATTACTATTAATTAAATTTGGTCCTGTGCACGAGGGAAAGAGGTCAGAACACATAAATCCTCATCTTGCCCAAGGCCTTAAAGAGTTAGTCAATCTCCCTCTACTTCAACTTCTTTATCTGTAAAACAGGGATATGGCCAATCCTACCACATGTATTATCAAATTAAGAGACTTTTTACAGTTAAAAGTATTTTGAAAGCAAAAATCTAAGTTATCCTTCTGATCAATAGGTTGTATAAACGATCTCTAAAATGAGAAGGGAACAATGCCTTCAGCTTCAAGAAAGCCTTGACAGAGACATGTGTAAAATCTGTGCTGTCTTAACATCAGAAAATGTTTATTTGCTTAGGTACTTTGTTAAGATAATTTTCCAAAAATTGAAAATCAAGGAACCCTTACATTCCACTTCCACTACAATGGAATCCTGATCTCTCAGATAAACCTGAAAGCTCTTCTGTGCTCAACAACAAGTTGGTGGAGCCAAAAGTGTAGTAAGAACCCTTTCGCATGACACAAAATGATGGTGGTTTTTCCACATCCAGAAACTGAAACATTTCCTGCCAGAGCATCCTCCAAACTCTTCTATTGTGTTGAAACTGTAAAATCTTTCTAAATCAGGACTTCCTCCTATTATGCTTTAGAAGCGTCTTTCTGGGAAGGGTAGATCCAAGGCAAAAGGTAGGAATTCCTGCAGCACCACCCAGTGGAAACATTAGAAGAAAAAAAAAAGGCAAGATAAAATAATGTTTAAGAAAATTCAGGTCTTAACTCTTCTCATTAAAAATCTAGGCACTGCTCTTTTTCCACCCATGGCAACCAGCCATACGTTTAGCTGAACATCACGCTCTCCCTCCTCAGGCCATTCCTTAATCGCCACCCGAACCAACGACAGCCATCAGCAGGCCCTCCTGCCTCTCACAAGTGTGCACACACATTGGGCCGACACCAGGGTCAGGGAGGAATGAGCCCCAGGTGGGCCAGGTGTGGGCCGGGACACCATCCCTCCCCGCTCAGCAGGATCCCCAAGGGACCCTGGCGACCGGGAAATGTGCAGAGCTGTGGCTGCATCCCAGTCCCTCTGCAGGGACGGGCATTTCCGGACAGAAAGGTAACCATCTGTGCAGCCTCCCCTTTCCCTGGCCCAGCTGCACCTGGTCTGGCCCACCTCCAACATCTGCACGGCAACCCTACCTCCCTCGGTCCACCGGGGGAAGGTACACAGCCTTTCCTCCCCTCGTGGCTGTATCTCCAGTCCCGCCAAACTCCCTCCAGGGTGAGCACTGTTTCTGCTGCCCTGTCAGACCAGAGTCACCAGGTCCCACATCCCCCCTACAGGTCCGTTCAGCTGGTCTCAGCTGCATTCACGGCCTCCGTCGGAACATGTCTCTCAGCACCGGGGCAGCTGCTCACGCATGCGGGACACACCAGGCCGCTCATCTTGGGAACAAGTCGGAGCCATCACAACCCCCAACGCTGTCCTTTCAGTTTTCCTTCACAGAAAGCCCTGGCAGCGGCTGCAGCGGGAGAAGAGCCACAGTCTTCCCAGAGCAACTGCGAACTCTCTTCTCTTCTCTGTAAAACTTAAAACCACACAGTGCCATTTCTTCCATCTTCTGGATGGTTAAGTGATGAAAGAAAACTGTCCCCAACATCAGCATTCTTGGGAAAGTTATCCTTCCTTCTTTATTCTAGAGTAAATCCACTGAAACCATTTTAGGTGTCTTTTTTAAATCGTATATAGAGAGAGAAAATGATACTAGATAGCTGACGTTGGCATTGTTTAGACATATGTGCTGTTTTAAATTTTTACAATATAACATATTTGAACTGCTAATTTACAAATGGCTAATAGCCTTTCAAGCTTTTTTTTTTCTTTTCCCTTTTCCTAAAATTTAACATGTGCCAATGATGTGCTGGTTTCTGGCAATGTCAAGACTTAGCTGAATAATAACAACATCAGCTAATCTTCAGGTCCTACTCTATATACTATACTTGCAAAAACAGTTACGAGGTTCTGGTGTTTGTGACAGCCCCTTTAGGGAGTTTTCAGAGGCACAAAGAGCCAGCTACCTTACATGGATGGCCTCCTAAGCAAGGACCTAGATTCTTCCAGGCTTTTAGAATCTGTGGTCACCTTATCTTCGCTGCTTTTCTTTGGTGCTCTTCTCAGCAAAACTCTTTTATGGTTTAGGATATGCAAAATATAGACATAAACATTTATGCATAAATATGGTATGATAATATACTCACTTTGGGAAGGATCTATAAAAAACAATGACTCTGCAGTCTTCAAAATATCATCACCTGCTCATGTGGTAGACATCTGTGGGTGATTTTAGCTGCATCTAGAGCCATGAAGGTAGTTAACTATCCCTTTTATAGCTTTACTCTCTCCATATGCATGTTTCGCTTACATTTTTGTACATGGATATCAAGTCTAGATACCTAGGATGATTTTGGTGCCAAATGCAGTTTCTTCTGAATTTAAACAACTGCTAACAAAGTCTTTTTTATTTTTTTTTAAAGATTTTATTTATTCACTTTTAGAGAGAGGGGAAAGGAGGAAGAAAGGGAGAGAAACATCAATGTGTGGTTGCCTCCCACGTGGCCCCCCACTGGGGACCTGGCCTGCAATCCAGGCATGTACCCTGACTGGGAATCAAACTGGCGACCTTCTGGTTCGCAGGCCAGCACTCAATCCACTGAGGCAAACCAGCCAGGGCAAAGTGCTTTTTTAACATGATGCAAAATATAAGGGCATTAAGGTAAAATGCCAACCAAAAGGCATCTCATTTTTTCACTGAATGTCTATTTAAAATCAAGCCTGACTTACAATCAAACTTTATTAAGTGGAACCCATGAAAAATACTTGGTGTTCCTGTCAAGAACAGTTATTTCTAAGGAAACTGTTGCAAAAAGAGACAGTACGTGATTTCAAAAGAATCTTCTCCCAAATGCCTTATCCTTAAAACCTATTTTTTTAATTTATCCCAAACTGCATTGAATAGATGAAGAAAGTAACAAACATGTCATTCAGTGGAAGATGAATGGTTCATTCGTTCATGTCACATAGAGAAAGGCTGCTGCTAGCATTAGTACCAAACATCAAATTCAGAGTCCAAAGTGTCCCTAGAGTCCTGAGTTCTCCTGCAGGAATCTGCCATCCGCTCACCTGGCTTGGTCCTTTGTGAAATGTCACATACAACTCGCTCCTCTACTTACTCTTCCGGTAACTGTACAATGTGATTATCTTAACAGCATAAAATAACAGCCAGGTCCTGCTATAAATGATCTTTTTTCCCCTTGCTAAATAAAAATCATCCTGTCTCTAATTTACTCATCAGGTACACGTGTGATCATCTACGTCAAGGTCTTAAATTCTCTCCTTTCCTAAAAACAAATTAGGAGGTCTTAATATGTAGGTTAAAGAGAAGAAAAAAGCAAAGGATGTGGCAAAGCCTGGGGGAGGGTGCCGTTGTCGTGGGTCAGCTCTGATTTGAATGAAAGCAGAGCAACGCTCACATTTGAGAGCAGTGACTATGAGCTTTTGAGAACCCAGGACACTTGGGTCATTTTGTGTGATTCAAGACATCTTCTAACAACATATACTTTTGTAATGTAAGCAACTCACTTTAAGAAGTTGGTAACAGTCTTCGAAATTACTCAATTTATCCACGTATCATAAGTGCAGAATGGAGAATTACTGCTAAAATGTCTAACCAAGTGAATTGAGCAAAGCCAAGGAACGCTGAGTGGCTGACTGTGCGTCACTTCCGGTTCTTGCCTCGATTATCGAAGATGAAGTCAGCCCGTCCTCAGGCATTTCTGCCCTCTGCTACATGCTCAGCACAGATGTGATGATGGCATAGCTCTGTTTGGGGTTTAATCAGTTCCAACCCTGACTCAGAATGTCACTTGGAGAATTTGTTCTAAAAAAAAGATAAAAGAAAAAGAAAACAATGCTATACCATCTAACACCCTCTGGTCTAAATGATTGTTTCCTGGTTCTTGGAAAACAGGTGAGGACATCAGCAGATAGCACTTCCCTTACCAACGCCCATGAACTCTAGATTCCAGAGGATTTCAAACTGCAAGGCCATACAAGAAGACTGGAGAGGCGCATCTCCAGATGGTCTTCCAAATACTACCATGTGGTTTGGTTCCTTCTAGTATGCTCCTAAGAGAGCTTACTGAAATTATCAGGAATCTGAGCTTTCTCTTCTCCTGAAAACCATATAAATGCATCCAAGTTCTCTCCTGAGTCCTCACAGTGCACCAGTGATTCTTTGGAGTGAAGATTAGCAAACATCCTTTTAAGCTCCCACCCTCTGCAGGGAGCTAGGGCTCGAAACCTACCTGCAAGAGGAAGGCCTCTGCATAGAGGAGTAAAAACCAAGTCACATTGTCCCATTCTCTCAGACTCAGACAGCCCCTTGTAGCCTACGTCTATGGAAGTGCACCCAGACCCACACACTCTCTCTCTCACTCACCATCTACCTACGTCTCTCATTTTCAAATAAACCCCAGCAACAAGGGCTTATATTTGAAGCTCAAGAGCATTCCAACTCCAAAAGGAAACTGTAGGGAGGTTACGTCTCCAGTTCACTGAGTATCATATCAACCAGAGAAGTGTTCTTCTTAACAGTTAGCGTTGGGAAATTGTTCTAACACCTATAGCCCTTCTGTCGCTTAAAAGAGCACCCCGATCTTTGGGGGCCCTGTGCCATCCTTCTGAGGATGGTGAGAACTTACAGGCACAGACAGTATGGGAGAACTCCTGCAGTTACCCAGGGGCATATCCTGGAATAAATTCCAGATCTTGTTTTGCTGTTATTGTTGTTTTAAGTTCTCTCTTCTGACAATTAAGCGCAGGGGGGAAAAAAATCTACTTAATCATACATTCTGCTTAATCAAGCCTTGACTATCAACAAACGGCTCCTTGGTAAAACCCAGCTGAAATGAACAGATATAGACCCCCTCTCCCCAAAACAATTTAGGTATTTAATCATTCATCTTTTCATCATCACACAGGCAGAGTCTTCTATTATTTTAAAACTCAATCAGAAACATCATGCATTAATCACAAAAAATGACAGACAAAAAGACAAAAGCTGTATGTTGGTATAAATGAAGAACTTTTAACTGTGGCTTCAGGGTGGGGCAAAAGTATGTGTCTAGTTGTGAGTATATGAAACACAGAGTTTAGTCTTGTATTATTATTTATTAATTATAGTATTATTTTCTATATGAACAACTGTAAAACTACTTTTGCCCCACCCTGTATTATGGACTTCAGCCTAAGGGGACTATGAAAACTTGATCAACTGAAGTCTTGATAAAGGTCTAATGATGGCTGCTATAGAATGATTAATTTTTAAAAAATATTTATTTATTTTTAGACAGAGAGGAAGGGAGGGAGAAGGAAAGGGAGAGAAACATCAGTGTGTGGTTGCCTCTCATGCGCCCCTGACTGGGGACCTGGCCCGCAACTCAGGCATGTGCCCTGACTGGGAATCCAACCGGCGACCCTTTGGTTCGCAGGCCGGGGCTCAATCCACTGAGCCACACCAGCCAGGGCTAGAATGATTAAGTTTAATCCAGAAAGAGCTTTACATTGCAATTCTTTCAAGCTATATTATCCTATGAATTACTTACCTGTTAACCAACCACTCGTTGTGTAACACTGATATCAACAACAGGGCTAACGTTGTCCTCTAGGATGTTTAACAAACTAGTCTGACTTCTGGACATCTCCTTTTCTTGCAAGTCTGGACAAAAACTCTGGGAAATGATAGATTCTCTACAGAGGATCTTCTTGGCTGTCTTTATGGGCTAACCAAGAGCTATGCCTGTTATTAATCCAAGTAATGTACTGTCTAGGGAAGAGTTGGATTTATGCATGTCAACAAAGTGCTTTGTCAAGTCCAGTGGCAAAATGGGGGTGGGGTGGGGGAAAACAGGCTATTCTGGCAAGTTTTCCCCCCTTCAGATTGTTTTTAATTCACTAAGTGCCAGGTTTTGTACAAAGTGCTAGGATAAATACAAGGATGAGAAAAACAGAGGCAGGCCCCAGAGGGAGCTTACAGACTGATGTGCGTGACAGATGTGAAACACACATGACACATACATGCACAGGCACCCCTCACTATCCGAATTTAATTGATTCAAGGGTTTGGACAGTGACCTTAGATAATGAGGGGTATTGTACTATTAAATCTACTTGGTTCCTGAGTTTTAGACAAGGAGTATTAATGAGTAATGAGGGACATCAGCCCTGTGCCCATAAATCTCTATCTGAAACTATTCAGTACCTGTGTTTGGACAGTGAGAATTTGGAAAGGAAGAATTCGGGTAGTGAGGACACATTTAAATACAGCCTGTGACAAGGGCTCCAAAGACCAGGAACATGTGACCATGGGAGATCTAGGCTGGGGACCAGCAAAGGGTTCCTCCACGAAGAGATGGTTGAGCTGAGTCCTGAAGGATGACTTCACATTGGCTAGGCCAAGTGGAGTAAGAAAAATCTATGGGAGTGGGGGGCAAAGCAGGGAATTTCTAGGAAAGAGAAGAGCATTCGGCCTGGTTGGTGTGGCTCAGCGGATTGAGCCGGGCCTGCGAACCAAAGGGTCGCCGGTTTGACTCCCACATGCGTGGGTTGCAGGCCAAGTCCCCAGTAGGGGGCAGGCGAGAAGCAACTACACATTGATGTTTCTCTCCCTCTTTCTCCCTCCCTTCCCCTCTCTAAAAATAAATAAATAAAATCTTAAACAACAACGACCACTAGGGCGCATCTCATATCTGAGGAACTGAGGAAAGGCCAGTGTGGCTGACCCCAGTCACAGCTTGCAGCCCACATTAAGGATTTGGGTCTTTATCCTCACTAAAGCCACTGAGAGATTTTGAGTGGGATGACATGGTCAGGGCTGTGTTTAAACGGTTGCTCTAACTTAGGGGTGGAGAAGGGCTTGGAGTGGGTGAGAGGGAATGTGGGGCCCATCAGACACTGCAGTCCAGGATGGAGATCATTTGCAAAGACTACCTGGTGCTGAAAACCTTACGTGGGCCTACTCAGCACCCAACCCCAGGAATTAGGCAATTGCGGGTCATTAGAGGTAAGTGGTGCAGACCTCCAGACAAGGAGGAAAGGTAAGCACAGCGGCTAATGCGGACCCTCCCTCAGGTGTTCCTTATTCAATAAGGGGCCAAAACGGGATTGAAAGGGGAACCTTTGGGGGATCCCTTGTCCCACCACAAAAGAGCAGTCTGTTTAAATTGCTGTATATGTCTAAAGGTCAGCTGCTTGGGGGTGACAGCAAAATTCACATTACATTTTCACAACTCTTAGAAGAATTCAAGTTGTTTAGTCCAAAAAAGTTGTACAATAGGACTTCTGCCTTGAAAGCTTCTCTAATTCACTTTACCATACAGCCAGGGAAACTGAGGGCTCAGAAGACTAAGCGATAACCTCCTTAACACAATTGGTTTTAAGGGAATCTTCCCTTTCCCACAGCATATATATTAGTTTTGTGACATTAAATAATGTAGAAGGGACTTTTCCTCTTATCATGTAATAAGAAAATCCACATATTCTCATGATTTATTTTTAACGACACAGATACTGCATTTTTTATCAAGATGTTCTGGAGTTTAATAACCTGCATGGTAGAATCATGAAACTACCATGCTTATAATGAAAAAAAAAAAAGCCCAGCCAGGACTATTTTAGAGTAATGGAAATAGTCTCTGTGTAAAGAGAGGGGGCAGGGACTATACAGGTGTATACATTAATGTTTAAAACCTGTGCATTGTCATGTATGTAAAATTACCCCTCAATTAAAAAAAAAAAGAAAGAAACCAAGGGTCTCAGATTCCTTATTCTGTTGCTTATAGGAAAAGACCCCTAACCCCTTACCCGCCAAAGAGAAAGGATCGGGTCATGGCACTACCTCTCCCCTGTGGCTCCCACAGTTCTGCACAGAAAATTAGGTCCTGTTCTCAGATACGGTAGCTTGAAAAATACTTATGATAATCTATGCCTTAAAACTTTTCAGAGCGTGTGTGTGGTGAATAAATTTATTTTCGTCCCATTCAAATTAGACTACATTAGTACCACCATCGCCTTAATTTCTTTAAAAAATATACAGATAAATCTCACAGCCACATTATCAAATAATCCCATTCAGTTCTTACAATAATTTAATAATTACTTTCCAGAAAATGGAATTAAAACACATAAAGTAGTCAATGAGCTAATTCCTACTGGCAATTTAGACCAAATTCCAATGCATTGAAATGACCAACTAAAAGTGTATTTTTAAACTGCTGACATATATGTAAGTTGCCAGTAATGGATGAAAGGCCATTTTTATTTTGGTGTGAATAGGAATCATGTGGAGTCAAATTTCTGCACAGAATATTACTTTGAAGACTACATAATCCACCGTTTTTGAAGGCTAATTTTAGGATTTGTTAGCCGAAGTCACACACACACACACACACACACACAAACACACACACACACACACGCACACTGACAACTCAGCGCACTGAGGACGCATGAGAGGTGGCAAACCCAAGTCTTCATGGCCTCATGGCCATGGTTTCAAACCCAAAGCCAGCTCAACTCAACTCACACTGGCCGAGGGCAATCGTGGTCTTGAGCTAAAACCCACTTTACACACCACTATCCAAGTTTGAAAAGCCTACTGACACAAAGTAAAACACGACCACATAAAAAGTTGTCCAAGTGTGCAAGAGGCACCTTCCTCCCTCCTCTAGTTAGATTAAGTTCAAGGAGTATTTTTGGTTTAGCCTAGTTTCTCTTTTTTCATCACTGAACATTCTATTTTGATGTGTAGTACCCTGGACTTCCTGTTACTACATCTTGATATTCTCTTGCAAATCATGACTCATTCTTAAATCATAGAGAAACTCATCAAAATCCCAAATTTCACACCACACATGAACTCAGTCTTTCAAGACGGCAGCATTCTTAGAACATTACTTGGAGCCACAAAGGCAACAACACTGAACACATCTGTGTCGAAATTATGTCAATCTATTGTTGAGTCAACACATTTATTAGATTAATAAGTACAAGCTCTATGTGTGGTCATTTTGGTCTTCGTACTGGTTATTAAAATGCCACATGCTATGTTAAGTGAAATGAAGTTTCGAAACAGAAAGTATGGTGTGATTCCAATTTAAAATGTTACCTATGCACCTGTGCAGTGTGCATGTGTGTAGGTTTGCACACATGTGCATTTTAACAAACCAGAAAAATACACACCAAATGGCAACAGTGGGATTATGAAACATGTTTACTTTTTTTCTTTGTGGTTCTTCTAAATCTTCCTAAGGTAATTCACATCAATATTTTTATAACAGGAAAAAACCAACTAACCTTTAGAAAATGTTGTTATACTAGTATGATCTCAAATGCATTACAATTCAACCTATGAAGGCAAAGAGAAATTATGGGTAACTGGGACATTAAAAAAAATTAAAATAACTCTTGCCTGAAATATACAGAAAAACCTGACAGGAGTGGGGTCCTTCATTCAAATGACCTGGGCTACACGTGTATGTGTAGGTGGCAGCCCTTAAGACGTGGCAGAAGCCAGCTACCTGCAGCCAGGGCACAGCCAGATGGATAGAGAACCGATTTCTTTTAAAGTTTAATGAGGAACCTCAGGTCTGGGAAACATGGAGATGGCTGGACCCTTCTCTAGGACTGCAAAGGAGCAAAGCTATTAATTAGTAAGCAGTAACTCACCATTAGAGGAAAAGCACTCTACTCCAGGAGGTCACATCCTTGGATTTTTTTTTTAAAGTGTTTTCGGTTTGTCAATAGGTAATGCTTTGCAATCATATTAGTTTTTGAATCGGACAGATATATAAATATAATTGAGTGGCACAGAACACAGAAAACTCGGTATCTGACAGCTAAGAAAGGAATATTTTAAATTTATATGCACTGCCTGGAAGTCCTTTAAAACCAATTTCAGGAAAAGATCCAAGTTCCAAAAAGTTATTACAAATATAAATTTCATTATATGATCTCAGAGTTACCTTTACTGTATACTAGCAGTTTTGAATTATTAAAATTTTTAAGTAAGGGGAAAAGGATGTCTTTAGTAAACGTTTAGGAAATGTCAAAATTCAAACTGGGCTGGAAAAAAAAAATCACTGCTCTCCCCTATCTACCATTCTGGTCCAAAAAGCATTTTTAGTACCAAATGGGTGAGGTTCAGAGATGGTCTAATTCAGCTCACAAAGGAACACCATCATGTCTTCATTTGCATGGCATGCTGTTGCATATTACTGACCAAAAAAGACAGGGCAAGGGAGAGAAAAAAATCCGTGCATACTGTGTTATATAGGTGGCATAAAAGTGCAACTGATGAATTTTAAACGTCCTCTTCATGGAATGGATGCACGTAGAAGACCAGTCATCATTAATGTAAACAAGAGTTGCTCAATTTGGGCTCTGCTGACAATTTGGGCTGGAAAATTCTTTGGGTGGGGCCGGGGTCGGGGCGGGGGGGTCTGTCCTGTACATTGTTGGATGTGTAGCAGCATCCCTGACCTCTACCCAGAAGATGCCAAGAGCACCCTCTCTGGCTATGACAACCAAAATGTCTCCAGACACTGTCAAATGCCCCCTGAGAGGCAAAATTACTCCCAGGTGAGAACCACCTAATAATAACTTATTGCAATGAAGACTCCTAATTACCTCCTTTTTATTTTGAAGGAAGTGGAGTCTTGAGAGAATATTCACAACTTCCATCCTTAAGAAATGCTCATGCAGAATGATGTAAGCTTTGCAAAGCTTTTTTTCTCATCTATTTATTCTGAGTCCTGTTAGCCTACTCACAGCTTTCAATGCCACAATTTACCGAGCACCTACTGTGTGCCAGACACAGTGTTAGGGACATCCTACACTCATGCCCAGTGACTCACGACCTGGTCAGGCTGGTAGGGCTGTTTTTAGGACATGCTTTGCCACCCTAAAAGAAATGCCAACACCTTAGAAGCCCTCAAGACAGCAGCATGTCCTTGCCAATAAAGGAGCCCTACAGTTCCAATCGGGTTCCTGCAAATTCTTTACCCTTTTTAGTAGCTCTATACATTTCCATCATATAATGATTTAAAAAGGGGGAAAAAAAAGCCAGAAGGCCCTTGCTATATTTGGCATAGAAAGACCATCATGGGTTTTTGCAGGCAAGATCATTACTGGAAACTCTAAAAACACTTATGGACAGTCTTCGTAACCGTATGACCCATGTGCCCTCCTAACACAATTTGTATTTTATAATCCCCATAAATTGAAACTCATAACTGACCTTTCCCAAATAAATGTGTCACAGAGAGGGAGAGAAAGGGAGAGAGATCAGAGGGTATTTTGTTTGGCAAGAAGGCAACGAGGCTCAGAAACCGATTTGGGCTCATTAAGAGATGCCTGGAACATGCTTGGTTTCCCATCTCCTCCGCCTCCCCCCCCTCCCCCCCAAAACAAAGACTGAAGCCTAGACGCGAGAGGCTTGGGTGTGTTGAGCTGCTTAGGCAATAGAAACTTCACATACACAACTGGGAAAGAAAAACCTGTAAGTCCGAAATCCAAAGTGACTTCAAAGTTTGCAAAGACGCTACCCTGAAAAGGTTCGGCTGGCGGCTGGCACCTCGAAGTAAAATAAAGCCGTAACTTGTCTCCCTCTCCAGCGCAGGGCTCGCCTGGCTGACGGTGGCTGCACAAAACCCCTCCTGTGCGGAGCAGCGGAAACTCCTAATGAGATTAGTTGGTGTGTGTGCAGACATTACTTAGCAATGACTAAAGGGGCTCTCTCTTCCTGCAGCAGCCAGTGGAAAATTCAGGGAACTTTTTCCCCCTGCAGCAGCAGAATCCCTTTAACCCTCTTCCCAGCCAACTCCAAAAACAACTCAGCCTCCCCCAAGCCCCCCTCTCCAGGCTGGGGTGCTAGGGGGAGTTAAAGACCGGCCAGGGGCTTCCAAAAGCGGGAGGGTGGGAGGGGGCCGGCGGGGAAGGGGCGGGGGACCTCTCCAACACTACAAAGGAAACTGTAAAAGGCACAAATACATAAACCTGAGAAGGAGCAAACCACAGTTTCTTTGTGAGCTCCTCTAGTGAGTCATTTTCAAGATGCTGTCTGCTGCCAGTTTCAAAGCGGAAGCGCATGGCAATTAGTCTTGCAGTTTCCAGACAAGCCAGAAACTCTCCCGACACTCGTTTTATTTTTTTTTTTTGAAAAAGCCCCTTTTGCAGTTTCTGAAATAACATTTCTTGCTCCCACCCCCACCCGCCGCCTTACTGCAGCTTGTCCTCAAGATGATTCAATTTAGAAAGCATAAAACCAAGACCTCCTATTTTTCTTTTTTAATTCTCCAAAATTTTTATTTCCCCCTCTCCAAAAAGTTACAGTAGCACTACAGGCCAACGCTCCGTCGGAAACTGAAGAGCCCCTTTCCTAAAGAGCTGGGGGCGACAAGATCTTATACATCCCTCTCCTGCACGTCAGTGTTTAGTAAAGACTCCGCCGGCTTTTAAAGGTCCGGCTGGGCGTGCGCCCGGGGTGGTGACCCGGCCGGGGGTCACCTGCCGAGCGAGTGGACGCAGCCCCCAGCCTAGCGTCTCAGCGCCGCACGCCCACCGCCGCCCTCCACCCGTCTCCCAGAATCCGAGTGTCGGTGCCCACTGCCACCCCGCGGGGCACCCCAGCTGGCAGGTCAGCGGTGGTCCAGCCTGCAGGCACGCAGCCCGCTCCAGTCACAGTTCCTCCCAAGGTCCCCAAGTCTCACCGTCCCCCTACTCCCTGAGCGCGCCCCTCCTCTGGGCTCTCAGCGCAGCCCCAGGGCCGGGTGCAGCCAGCGCAGGGTCGCCGCAGCCCCCAGCTCGGCGCACGGACCGGCGCGGAGCTCCCGCTGGGTGGGCGGCGGCACGGGCGCAGGAGCATCCCGGCTGTGCCCCCTCTCCGGGACCGCCCCCCCTCAAAACCCGGCCCGCAGCCCACCCCGCGGCGCCCACCGCCCAACCCCCACTAAGCCAAAGCAAAGAAAGAAAAAAACACCCCCAACGAAACTTTGCAACTGTCCCAGCAACAGGCAGAAGCCCTGCTACCTACCCAGATGTGAGGGAGCTTTCAAGATCCTTCTTCAGGGGAATTTCTAGGAGGAACCGGGCGAAAGCCCCCGACTTTCCATGCTGACAGGCGTCTGCAGACGGTCTGTTGCTCTTGTAATGAGATCCTGATTTTTCCCCCCTTTTTTTCTTTCTCTCACTCCTTTTTTTTTTCCCCTCTGGTGTGTGTGAGAGCAGGAAGTTGGAGCAGTCAGGCCGAGCCGGCTCACTTCCTTTACTGCATTATTCCCCAGGCGGTGTGCAGTCTGTGTAAACAGGCTTTTCCGCCCCGCGCCGCGCGCCCCGGCCGCGGCTGTGCGCCGGGGCTGGCCGCCCAGGCCCGCGCATACTCCGCCGCCTCGGCCCCGCGCGCTCGTCCGCACCGCGCCGCGCGTCCCCGCGCCCCCGCCCGCCGCGCGCCCCGCTTCCTGCTCGGCCACCCCAGGGGAGGAGCCACCAGACCCTAAGCGTCTCCTAGCGGCCGCAGCCCCTCCCCACGGGGGGCGGGGGTGCAACTCGGCCAGAAACCCAGGGAAGCTGCCCCCGATGCTCTCGGGGGACGACCCTCGGTTGCGGCGGAATGGGGGATCCCCTTTCTCCCTCAGGGGTCCCTGCGCTAGGGACTGCGCTGGGCACTGGAGTGGGGTCGAGCCTTGCCCAGTTGGCCTAGGTGGGGAGGCCCGAAGTGGGGAGGCCGCTGAACTTGCTGTTTTCTGTCCGCTGGGATGGAAGAGTAGTGCGGCGGGTCGGGGAGAGGGCGGGCATCAGGAGTGGGGTTCAGTGTTTGGTTGCTATGGGAAAAAGGCTACTTTTATCGTGGGTGGGGGCGTGATTGCTTCGGATGAGAAGGTAGTTGTTGGATGTGCAGAAAAGGAGACACGGTTTTTGTCTGGGGATGGCCACAGTTCCTGTCTGGGATTTAAAAAAAAAAAAAAAAAAAAAGCCAGCGTTCAGAGTAGGGGGCCCACTTTGGGGAAAAGGATGAGAAGCCATAGACTGGAAGCCAGAATTTTCCAGGAAGAGACCTTTTTGGCCGTTCACTATGGCCTACCACAGGCCAACCCTTTCCTGCCCGCTCAGGAGCTCCGTAGGGAAATGAGCGGTGACCACGGGGCCGAGTGACTGAGGCTTTGGAGGGAGGTCCTTGTGGTCCCAAAAATGGACACCACTCCGCTGTATCCTTCAGGGACGGCCTACCCCAGAGGGCTCAGACCCAGCTCTGACGGGCGAGCTTGCCCGCTGCCCAGAGGCTGAGAGGAGGAGGAGGGTGCCCGTGAAAGTGTCCCTCACCCCAAGCCCTGTGCCCTAACCCCAACTGCTCACCTTCAGTTCTAAGCTCGGACCAATGGTTCTCCAACTTGAGCGCGCACCAGCATCCCGGGGTGGGGGGTAGGTGGGGGTGGCGGCTGTTTAAAACACCGGTTGCCTAAGCCTCGACTGCCCGAATTCCTGATTCAGTAGGTTTGGGGACCTTTTTCAGCCGGGGCTAACTTCGGGATCACCTGGCGAGTGTTTTGAAAACTACTGATCTCCATACACAACCCAAACCAATTAAGTCGGATTCCCTGGGGGCAGATGTGAGCCCTTTTTAAAGGACCGCTCTCTAAGACTTCCTCCACTTATTTACCTGTTTATCTTGTAATCTTTCAGAAAGAGTATTTGTTTAACCAACTGTGGGCCTTTAAAGGCCGGGGTTGAATCGCACATCTGGTTGTATATAGTTAGTACCAGCCCCCACAACCTCGTTCCTGTCAGAGCACCTGACTCAAGAGGACGGTCCCACGCATGACATTTGCTTCCTGGTTGGTGTGAATAGTTCACTGAGAGGTGTGACTAGGCCCACCAGACCTCTGAGAAGGGTGGGAAGACCTGAGGGTTGTGGGGTGGGACAAGGTGGAGCTGGAGGGGAAGACTTGGGGAAGACGGCTGTTGATCAACCCCTGATTTTCCACAGCTCATTTTCCACTTTAGGGATTATCGTTTTAATACCTAGTAGGCTTCTCCTGTCATTCAGCAGAGCTCACCCCGTGTCCCCCTATCATCCAGCTGGCTGTGAACTGGGACAATGTAAACTTAGCTTATTATTCTTATCCAGGAGAAAAAAATATCTCACACACACACAACACCACATTGTTTTATTTTTAAAAGTACATTACAAAGCCAAACATAAGTATATATGAAACCAGTGGCTTTCGTGCTTTTTATTGTATTTTTTCACAACAAGTCTCTGTACACTACTAATATGTAAGATAGAAGGAGTGTATGTACGTATTTTTTATCAAGCCATCTTATTGTTTTGAGGAAATGCCTCCTTGTCTGAAGCACTTCTGAAACACTTACGGGCAGCCTTAGCATTTCCCAGACCATATGAAGAACTCGCGTTTCTCTGGTGTTTTAGATAAGTGATTTTCAACCAATGTGCCAACAAGAATTTTAAAAAATGCAATACCTGACTATTTAGTCAGGGGCTCTGACCTCTGTTACCCTTAGATTGTCAAATTTTAAAAAGTGTCAGCAGCCAACACTGCAATAACCTTCTGGTGTGAATGCATCAAAATTATACCTATTTTTGCCAGCTTGGCAAAAAACGTATCTTTTGGTGTGCCACAGAATTTTAGTAATTAGTTTCTGTGTTAGATGAAAAAGGTTGAAATCCTCTGTTTCAAATTGTCCAGCCCTTCATATGAGTGAGTAATTCAGAGCTGACTCTTCTCTTCCTGAAGGTATGGGAATAACTTTTAAGTGTCCGCAGCCTCTGTCCTTTGCATTCTAAAGAAAAACTGCTGTCTTAGCTTCGGCTGCTGTAAAAATTCACTGGGTGGCTTAAACAACAGACATTTCTTTCTCACAGTTCTGAAGGCTGGGAAGCCTAAAATCAAGGTACTAACAAATTTGATTCTCAATGAGGACCCTCTTCCTAGCTTGTCGATGGCCACCTCTCACTGTGTCCCCATATAGCCTTTCCTCAGGGTGCACATGTGGTTGGAGAGAGAGAATAAAGTCACTTATTAAGGGCACTAATCTCATTATGAGGGCCCCACCCTCATGACCTCATCAAAAACAAATTATCTTCCAAGGTGGCCATCTCCTAACACCATCATGTTGGGGGTCAGGGCTTCAACGTGAATTTTGGGGAGACACGAACATTCAGCCCATAACACCTGCTATTTGTTTCCCACGCTTTCCTTCCCACTGTCAAAAAGCAGCCAAGAGGTGTGGCATTTGGTATTGTACGATCCACCCTCCTCTTTCTATGCTTTTGTTGTAAAACAGGAGTTAGGACTGCATGGGTTATTAGTAAAATTTCTTTAGGAGCCCTTTATAGCAGGTGACAGGGCCTAGGGTCATTCATTTCTCTTGGCCAAGAGAGAGTGAGTCTCTCTCAGCTTTGATAAGAACGGCAGGGATTTCACCAGAGGTTGAAATTAGTGTGATGTGCTGGACCCAGGCGCTTGGGGCAGGAGGGAGGGCCATCAGCCCAACTAAAGTATGGATGAAGAGTCTAGGAGGGCTGCATCTCCAGAAGGAAATCAAAGCCCTGGTTTCAAAAGAAGGGGCGTATTAGCTTTTGCTGGGATAATGCTGTGTAACAAACAACCCCAACACTCAGTGGCTTCCAACCACAAATGGCTCTGGGTTGGCTGGATTCAGGTCTGCTTCACTTGTTTTCTCATTCAGGGACCCAGACTGAACTTGGGACATGTGGTTCTCCAGGGGGCAGGGGCTCAAAAGAAGTGAGTGGAGGAGATACACGAGGCCTCTTAAAACTTCTGCTTAGGACTAACACACACTCAGTTTGATTCACAATCTACTGGCAACCTAAAGCAAGCCGCATGGCCAAGTCTAAAGACAGTGGGACAGGGAGAGGGACAGGGAGAGGGACAGGGAGAAGAACAGGGAGGGAGGAGAGAATTTTGAACAAATAATACAACCTGCCACAAGGGGACATGGATGCTGAGTACACAAAACAGCACATCTCAGGTCCCTCATAATTTAACATTCCAAACAATGTATAACAGAATGGGTGCTATAAAAGGTAAACAAACAAACAAAAACCAGATGGATGAGAAGGCATGATAAGGTGGGGCAGGGGAAAAAGGAATTTTAAAATTTATCAAACTAAAATATTCTAGAACATAGTAGAACAAGTAATATATGAAACTTATGAATTAATGAGTTTTGGAAGAAATTCAAAAATGGTTTGCCATCATTAATTACTTTGAGGATTGCCTCAGGTTTGAGGGAATATCAGTACGAGCTGGGAATGGATAGCCCAAGCTGGATGGGAAGTACGCATTTGGAAGCAGGAAACTTGGGATCCCGTCCCATACCGACTTGTTCTAGCTATGTGACCTTGACTAAGTCACTCACCCTCTATGAGCCTGAGCGAACATCAGTTTTTACTGATTTTTTACAGTGAATGCCAATTTTACATTGAAACAATATGTTATGGAGTAGGATTCAAAAACTTTGCTGAACTTCTTTTGAGAGAGTATTTAAAAGAAATTTATAGACTTGCGGGCAGATCCTGTGGGAGTCTGTGTTCTCCCTTTTGTGCTGTTAGAGGCCCTTCAGTGGGCACGTTCAAGAAGCATTAATTTGGACCATCTTTTTTGCCCTCAGGCCAATCACCCAGAGGGCAGGGTGGGCAAACTTCGGCCCACAGGGCCGGCCGCCTCTTTCTATGTGACTTTCAATTGAGGAAGAATTGATTTTTCCTTCTTTAAAAAATTTTTTAATTGTGGTAAAAAAAAGTAACATAAAATTTACCATCTTAAATAAGTATAAGGATACATAAGTATATACATGTTAGGTATAGTCACATTGTTTTTCTACAACCAATTTGTACAACTTTCTCATCTTGCAGACCTGAAGTTCTATAATCAAACACAACTCCCAATCCGCACCCCCCGTCCCAACAAGCACCATTCTGCTTTTTGCTTTTGTAAATCTGACAACCTTAGATACCTCATGTAGATGGAATCATACAGTATTGATCTTTTTGGCCTAATTTACTTTGCATAATGTCCCCAAGGTTCATCCATGTTGTAGCGTATGATTTCCTTCCTTTTCAGGGCCGGATAATATTCCATTGCATGTACATACCAGAATTTTTCAAACCATTCATGTGTTGCTGGACATCGGGGTGGCTTCCACATCTTGGTTATTGTAAACAATAAGAATTTACATTTTTAAATGGTTAAAAACAAATCAAGGGAAAAATGATATTTTATAATATGTAAAAAGTATATGAAATTCAAATTTGTGTCCATAAATAAAGCTTTATGGGGACACAGCGATGCGCAGGCCCTTACACGTTGTCTAATGCCCCTTTTGCACGACAAGGGCGTGGTTGAATAGTTATGACAGAGTCCATATGGCCTATAAAACTGAAAATATTTACTTTTTGGCTCTTTACAGAAAAAGTATGTCATCCCTGGCGTAGGCAATCAGAGACAAGTGAGATTCTGTCCTGTTTCTAAGTTTGATTTAAACTGCATCTCCCCCCTTGTTCTAGAGATGGTTCTTCCTGGCCATATTGGGTAAAAACCTCAGTGTCTTTAACAAATATCACATCCAGGGACTTTATCTTCAAAGGAAATCAAATCATCATGCTTTATTTAATTCTTTTTATTTGGTCTCCTGATGAGGTGCAGAATAGCTGGCTTGCATTGTCCCAGTCCCTGAGACAGCCTTTCAATCCTTTCTCTGGTCTCTGAACAGACCCGAGACTTTGTTTCTGATGGTTCCCAGTAGTAGTTACACATCACAACCACACGTACCAGGGCCTCACCCCCGGAAATTCTGAGGTCATGAGCCCAGGAATCAGTATTTCTCCAAAGCTCCACCCAGGCGACCTCTTTCCTCATGAAACGCTTATAAATATCTTACTCATCCTTTAGACTCAGCTCAGCCGCCACCTCCTGCAAGCAGTCTTCCCAGATCCACCAGACAAAGTACATGGCCCATTTCTCCTGCGCCCTCACCTCCTCTGCGCATGTTTTAACCTTACGGCTTAGCAGTATTTGTATGCCCACCACCCCCCACACCCCCCATATCTAAATCCCTAATGCCTGCCCAAAGAGTGGTAACATTTTTTTCATGGAATCAATTTATTGATAATAAAAGGAATGATACAAATTTAAAAATTTTTAAATGATGTTGTATAATACTAACTGAAACATATCACCAGGAGGGAGAATAATCAATGATGTTTGGAAGACATTAAAACTGATTCCAGTGAAGGGGTTAAGAAGTTCAAATTGGCATTTATGAAGTAGTCACAGGGATGTATGTAACGTATGGCATAGGGCACATAGTCAATAATGTTGCAATAACTGTGGTGCCAGGTGGGTGCTAGACTTACCGGGGGGGGGGGGATCAGTTAGTAAGTTACACAAATGTCTAACCACTATGCTCTACACCTGAAACTAATATAATACAGGGGGAGGCAAAGGTAGGTTCACAGTTTTAACACAAATAAACAATACAATAAGAATAAGCTGTGTTTCGTGTACTCACAACTGTAAACCTACTTTTGCCCACTCCTGTATTTATGTCAACTGCAAATGAAAGATTTTTTTTTTAAAAAAACAACCTAATTCCAAGCTTTAGATTTTTTTAATTCAAAATTGATTGAAATTCATTAACACATTTATCCCTACACTCAGCCCAAATCCACATTGTACCATTAGAAAGGAAGAGGGAAGAAGACAAGGTGATAGGGTGTCACAATTCCAAAAACTTGAGTCACTGCTATAATTTCCAGGATGGATACAACTGAGAAACTGTCTTGACCAACTGCTGTCCAAAATCAAAACACGGGACACCTGTGGTCATAGGGCCTCGGGCACCCATAGGCCTATGAGGCTATGGCTGTAACTCAAGGTGGAGAAGAGATCACCGTTCTGCAGCCGCGTTCAGGAACTGTGAGCCATGGTTTGGCCATAAAGGCAGCTGGGGCCCCGTTGTGCCGTTGAACTAGCTCTAAATTCACCAACCTCTGTAGGCTCTGAGGACGGAAGGGGAAAGGTGTCTCCGCCCTGGAAAGTGTCGCGGAGTATTCTTAAGGGGTGGGGGGTGTCACACATGATAACATTACATTCCTTCCCCTTTAACCCCACAACACTATATATTTCTTGACTAAATGTCACGGATACTCAAGAAACAAAAATAATTATTGTTAGAAAGTGTGTGTATAAAGCTTCAGAATCTAAAACATGCCATTAAGTAGGTAAATTCAGTGGTCCTCTAATAGTATGAATCCTGTTTCACATTTGATAACTGAGGCGCAGAGATGTTAAGCCATTTACGGGTTCAAGGTCACACAGTAAGTGACAGAATTGGAACTGAAGTTCAGGTTTTATGATGGAGATCCAAATCCTTTCCACCATTATGTGCTGTGTTGCGATAAAGGATGACAAAAAGTAAAGAGAAAGAACCCAGGAAGTAGAGGCAGAGAAACTGCTGGAAGGGCAGATTCCTTCAGTAACTTGTCCTACTGCTTCTCTTAAATCAGCCCTTCCCCTGTAAAACTGTAGACCAAGGGGGGAGGACTGGAGAGTGTCTAAGACCCTGACATGCTGCGTAGGTCTCGGGTGGTTGTGAGTGTGGCTCACCTCCCACCTGTTATTCATAGCACTTCTGTCTGGGAAGCTCATGGTCCCAGACACTGCTCAGCACAAGCCTGGGCCATTTGAATCTGTCATCTAGAGCAGCAAATTGAAAACTTGGTCCCAACCCACAGTAGGAAATCAAGTTCACATCTAAACCCAATGCATACATATATGGAATTGAAACAGGTTTCACAAAACAATTGTTTTATTTTAACATTTACTGTTTTATTTGTTTGGAAAATGTTGGTTGCAGCCCACCAATTTCAGTTCACGAGCCATGAATGGTTTCAGGTGCACAGACTGGAAAGCTGAAGATGAAGGGCTTGTTGGTGGGAGCAGAGCGTGGACCGACGGGATCACAGAAGCCCGAGGAGGCCACTGGGGGAACTGGCATAAAATCAAAGGGAGAGTATTTGGCTGTATGTGTGCGAGGCACTGTCCTTAACACCCGCTTGCATTTTCACATTGTCCACCATTTCACCAAGCACTTTCCCAGCTCTGTCTTCCCCAAATGTGCTGTTTAAAAGACACGTTTGAATGTCCTGGCTTTGTTTATCACTGGCTTGATTTATCAGCCGGTCAGGAAACAAGGTTCTTGTGGAGCACTCACTGTGTACAGAGCCAGCTGCTCTACTTACCCTGGGGGGACGCGTGCTGTTTCTAAGGCGGGCACATGACACGGTCAGGGTGGCACCAGGGAAAGGCCGATTTGGCTGGTGGTCCGTGGATAGCATCACCTTGGTGATGGCCTGAGCTTGAGCTGACAGGTTTAGACAGTGAACTATATCTCTGAGCACGGCCATTGGCTTTGGGCCTTACCACACAAGGCCTCATACTTAGCTCTGACCGTATCACCTAATGAGCATATTCATACAGTATAGAGACAGCTTGACAAAACTGAAAGTAGAAGGTGGTCATCACATGTCTTTTTTAAAAAATCCTCACCCAAAGATATGTTTATCGATTTCAGAGAGAGAAAGTGGGCGTGGCGGGGAGAGAAACATTGATGAGTTGCAATCTAGGGATGTGCTGTGCCTGGGGATCAAACCCACAACCTTCTGGTGCACAGGATGATGCTCTGACCAACTGAGCCACCTGGCCAGGGCCGTCATGTGTCTTTAAATGTGCATCTCATCCTCTAACCACACACTTTAATGGCACTAAGAACTGATATTTTTTAGGTCCTTAATGATATTGTCACTAGCACAATAATATTGCATTGGGCTTTGTATATTAACAATTAGAATACACTGCAAGGTTTATAATTGTCTTTTGTTTAGTTTTTAATATACCCGGGCCCTCAAAAAACAGCAGTGGAGTATGCCTTTCTCAATTTTGAGAGGCCTGACCCACCAGGAAAGACCAGATTCTTGGTGACACAATTTTCTTGGAACACCTGCGAGTGAATTTACTTCTAATGGAGAACATTCCTTTCTCAGAGTGACTGGCATGCTTGCCTCTCCTGTCCCGAGGACCTCTTAGGTAACCAGGAAGCCAAATTAACGTTTGAGAATTTGTTGCTTTGTAATCAACGATGACAGCACCATGAGGCAAAAGTCGTACCACAGAAGGTCCTCTCTGGAAACCAGAAGGTGCCCATTTCCCACACACACTGTCCCCCATTCTGCTGGATGCTCAAGCCAAGGATGGCCCTCCTGTTTGTGCTCTGTTCCTGACCACACTCAGTTCTCTTCGAACATACTTTCTTTAGACATTAAAGTCCAGTCAGGTAGCTCCTCCAGGGGACCTTGAAGAGGCCTGTTGTTTTTCACCACATGTGAATTTAATTAGTTTAGTTTTCTGAGAGAGAACTTACAAGCCCCAGATTGAACCTCCCTCTAGGCTCCACACTCCCAACATGGCATGGTACAAAAGAGACAGTGTGCTGGCCTTGAGGACTGACCAAACTGAAAAGGTAGGTTAAACTGAGAAACCTGTCATGAACAAACAAATTGCAGACAGCATGGTTTGGTTCAACAGCCTAGGCTGGCATTCCAGCCCTGTCATGTGATTTGGGAAAGACAATCTCCTGTCTTGAAAATGGTAGCCCTGAGGTGTGTAGCCCTCAGTTGGTCGAACCATTGTCCCATAACCGAAAGGTTGTGGGTTCAACTCCCAGCCAGGGCACATACATAGGTTGCAGGTTCGATCCCTGGTCTGGACATGTATGATCCCTGGTCCAGGTGCATACAGGAGGCAACCAACTGCTATTTCTCTTTCTCTAAAAGGAATGAAAAAATGTCCTTGGGTGAGGATAAAAATAAATAAAAATAAATTTAAAATGGTAGTCCTGAGGTGGTGGGTGATTCAAAAAAACCTCTCATGACTGTAGCCCATTCTTTCTTTCATTCATTCATTCATGCACCCTTCAGCTATGTCAGGAACTTTGACACAACTAAATGGAGAGATGAGTAATACATGATTCCCGCCTTCAAGGGACATCTCGTCTCTTAAATTTCACCCTTCCCTATATGATGATAATCAGAAATATTTATTAGCACAGGGGTGGCACAACCATCTTAGCAAGGCAACATGCTATGTGGGAAGAACTCCCACAGTGGAGTTCGATAGGCCGAGGTTCAAATTCAGTTCTGTGACCTTGGGAAGGTTCCTCTATCCTTTCAGTCTCCACACCCATAGAATGGGCATAATAAAATCTAGTTCGAAGGATTGAGAAGACGAGAGCTAAAACACACAAAGCACCCCACACAGCGAGCATTCAGTGGTTATGGGACAATCATCGTTCCAATTTCCCTTTAGACCCTCAGCATCTAGTCTCCATCTAAGCAGCCAGACTGCAGACTGATCTCTTAAAAATATAAGTTGGGCCATATTACTTAGAACATGCCCACTCAAATACGTAGATTCCTGCAAGGCCCTGCATGCTGTCTGGCCTCTGCCTCCCGTCCTGCTCTGCCTCCTTCTCTCCTCACCACTCCCTCCAGGAAGCCTATGCGTCTCACCTGTTTTCTCAGACAAGGTAAATTGGTCCCAAGCACAGGGTCTTTGCTCTCTTCATCTCATGAAGAGTTACTGATTCCTCGCCAAACGGGGATCAGCTCAAATCATGACGTCAAAGAGGCCTTTCCTGACCAAACACCCCCTAGTCCAGTCACATCTATCACATTTTCCTGTTGACTTTTTATAACACCAATCTCTCATTCTCTTATTTGTTTTCTTGTGTATTCTCTGTCCTACCTCCCTCAAGAATGTAAATTCGCCACAGACAGAGTTCTTATTTCTCTTATTCACTATATATCCAAAACTGAGGCAGTATCTGGTACGTAACAGGAGCTCCATGAATACATTTTGAATGTATGTTATTGTTATTATTACCATTATCATTTGGTGGTTGAATTTATCTGAGGAAAGATTCCACAGGTAATGTCAGAATCTTGAGGCAGATGCGAAATCTACTGTGCCTGAAACACAAAGCTGAAGAGGATGACTGAATTCAGGAATCAGGAGGAAGGAAGGTATGGATCCTGGAGGGGACTTTTTTTTTTTTTTTAATCCTCACCTGAGGATACATTTTTATTGTTTTTTATCCCCCCTGAGAGAGAGAGTTAAGGAGAGAGAGAAACGATGCTAGAGAGAAACATCAGTCAGTTGCCTCCCATATGCCACCAGACCAGGGACAGAACCCGAAACCTAGGTATGTGCCCTGACCAGGGACTGAACCTGAGACCCCTTTGGTGCACGGGCTGATGCTCCGGTTGAGCCACACCAACCACAGCTTGAGGTGAACTTTTAATGCAATATAAAGGGCTCTGAATTTGGAACTTAGAGGTCAGAACTCTAGGCCTAAATTTGCCTTAAGCTCCTTCTGTTCCTCAACACCTCAGGTCTTAATTTCTTCATATGTATACGTTTTTAAATGGTTGAACTAAATGGCCTTAAACATCACCCACCCTGACCCCCTACTGCCGCCAGCTCTGACATTGTGTCCTTTAGGACCAGGCCATTTCTGAGGATGCCCAGAAATATGTGCATGAAATGGGAAAGCTGCTAAGAAGTGGGGAGGGGTGAGCGCCTCTCCTGCAGACCCCATGGATCCCCTCACCCACCTGCTCCACAGCCAGACCTACCTGCACCACATCACTTCCCCGGCAAGGTCTGGAGCATGGCAGCTGCTCATAGGGTATTGGCTGAACGATTGACTAAATATCCCCAGGAACCAGCAGAGAGGGGCAACTGACAGCTCAGTGACTCAAAAGGAAAGACCACTGAGTCACCAAGCCACTATTGTCTTATTCAGTGTCCTCCATGCCAAGTCTTAACAAAAGGTGGCAAACAGTTTAACCTCTAGTGAGCCTACAAACAATGGTGCATCAAAGAGAAGGCCTTTGGGGTCAACAAATACAGGAGGAGTGATGGAAATGAAACAGTCATATAACTTTTGCTTGAATTCTCTACAGCACACCCTAACACACAACTGAAAAACCTTATGATCTGATTCCATTTCCAGAGGAATAAAATTGGATTCTACAATGTCAGCTATAATGGGGGCTGTATCAGCTATCTACTCCTATGTAACAAACCACCACTTACTGGGGTAAAAAGCAACATTTACATTTGTTCATGGTTCTGTGGATTAGCAATATTGGCTGGGCTCAGCAGAGTGGTTTCTCTGCTGGATTGCTACTGTGACTATGTTCATTTGGCAACTTAACTGGGGTTGAATGGTTTAAGATGGCTTCATGCACATGTCTGGTGGTTGGTGCTGGCTCCTAGCTGAGCCTCTCTCTCCATGTGATCTTTCCTTCTCAGTGAGGCTGCCTAGCTTGTTCACAAGACCACAGCATCATTCCAAGCTTCAAGACCTCTTAATGCTTCAACAAATGTAATGTTGCTTACTGCATTATGTTAATCAAATAAGTCACAGAGGTGGCTCACATTCCAGGGGAGAGGAAATAGATCTTACCTCTTGACAGGAGAAAAAGCAAAATTATACTGGAAGCATATGGGCAGGGACAGGAGAAATTGTGGTCATCTTTGTAAACATTCTGTTGCAGCGGACTGGAGGCTCATGTAGCCCTCTCATTAGAAACATGAGACTAGATGTACACAAGCTAAGTGACTTGATCAAGTTCAGAGAGGTAGTGGCACATCCAGAATAGGAACCCAGGTCTCCTGCACCTTAGGCCAATGTTTTCACAATTCAAGGACCTCTTCCACCTGCAGCCTCTATCTTCTTTATCCAACCCTGCTGACAGAGCCAGTCTTTGGGGCCACCCCACTTCTCAGGCAGGCTTCCTTCTTTGGATTAGCTGACCCCGGCAAGCACAGCATCAGGGCTCTCTTTCTTGGACGGGCTGCAGTTGCTCTCATTCTATGAGTCTCCTTAATATGAAAAGAGATTCCACTCCACCTTCTGGTCCCTTGGGAACCTTTCAACCTCCCATGCCATTGCTAGATTTGACAGCAAATCTCACTTCACTGGGTTCTCTTACAGCCATTTAATAAATGAGTGCTTTCTTGTCATGGTAGTTTTTAAAGCAATATGTCTCTAGTATACCTTGGAAGGGTAGTAAACCAATCTGTTAGACACAATATGAGTACAAAGAATTATTTCACCAACACAGCTTCTAAAAGGGAAGGCTATAGAGAATAATAATCATCATATAACATTTATTGAGCTTTAATTACATCCAGACACAGGTCCTAGCATTCACATTCATTTAATTCTCATAACTACCACCTATGTAATATAGGTATTATTGCTATCCCCATTTCTAAAAATGTCTTTCAAATGTCACCTTTGTGTCCACTTGCCAAATCCAAGGTCTCATTTACAATCTTTAATCTTTTCAACTCTGCAAAATTTGAAAATGCTTATTCATTCATTCATCCACCCATGCATTCTATTAGGGGACAAAACCTGGCCTAGGAGTAGGTGATAGAGCAGCAAATGAGTCAGAAACATTTCTTGCATTCATGGACCTTCCTGTCTAGAGGGACGGACAGGCATTAAATAAGTAGCAACCAGGAGAGTGGTGTTGTGAAGGCGGAAGCCCTCTGAAAGGTGAGTTTCTCTTCCCTTGGTTCCTGGACATTGAAACTCCAGATTCTAGTTCCTATTTCCCTGACCACTTCTTTGCTGATTCCTTTTCCTCCAATATGCCCTTTAAACTCTGGCATTCACCAATGAGCCGTAGAGCTCTTTTTTTTCACTCTCCTGGTGGTGAAGGCAACAGTCCTCTGTCAACGTAAGAACATCCATAACTGTAGCGAATTTTTATGTTGATTGGAGCCCAAGTGAGCACAGATGCCAGGGAGCAAGATCTCAAATGCTCCTGAAAATAACAGTTTTGCAACTTCTTTTATGCATTTAAAATTCAGGAAGGAACATAAGGAAGATTACATGAAGCTGGGAGGATGCAGGTATTGGGTTACAGGATTGTTAACAAGGTTACATGCTTTCCTGGGGACACACAAACATTCCGTCTATAGGAGTTAGTGATTCATTGAATGATGAATGCAAAGCAGCAGCACCCAATCACACCAAAGTGGAACTCTGAGACCCTATAAAGATGGTGGCTCTGGGTAGTTAGAAAGAAGTGCCTGTTTAGTTAGGAAGAGGAACTCTATTTTTGCCCTTTTTATCCTTTTTTATTGAATTTATTGGGGTGACACTGGTTAACAAAATTATGCAGGTTTCAGGTGCACAATTTCACAACATAACATCTATGCACTGTAGTGTGTGTTCACCACCCCAGGTAAAACCTCAAACCTCAATGTGATGGTATTGGGAGGTGGGGCCTCTGGGGTAATTAGATCATGAGGTTAGAGCCCTCATAAATGGGATTAGTGTCCTTATAAGAGGAGACACCAGAGAGAGAATCTCGTAGCCATGTAAGAATACTACAAGAAGACGGCTGTCTGTTTACCAGGGAGAGGGTTCTCGCTGAAGCCCAGCCACGCAGGCACCCTGATCTTGGACTTCCAGCCTTCAGAACTGTGAGAGAGAAATGTGGCTTAAGCCACTCAGCCCATGAAATCTTATTATAGCAGCCAGAACTAATACACCAATGCCACCAACATATGTTGAAGTCCTAACCCCCAGTAACAAGGATTTGAAGATAGGGTCCTTAAGAAGCAGTTAGGTTAAGTGAAGTCATTAGGTGGGCTTTAATCTAAAGTGACAGGTGCCACATAAGAAGAGGAAATTAGGACACAAACACATACAAAAAGGTGTCCATGTGAAGATACAGAGAGAAGATGGCCATCTATTCAATACAAGCCAAGGAGAAAGGCTCTCAGAAGAAACTAATTCTACTTATACCTTGATCTTGGATGTGTAGCCTCCAGATTGTGAGAAAATAAATGTCAGTTGTTAAAAAACAAAAACAAAAACTATTACGTTATCTCTTAAGTATGTCAATCTAGATGTAATGGACAGGAAGTGCTTGAAAACCTCTCACTAAAGAAGTTACAGGTCTAGGGACTGACTGTCCACCATGACTTTTCCAGTTAGGAATTTATGATCAGGCCACCCTGTGAGGTTCCTTTCCATAGGACCTCTTTTGTTCGTTCACACGTTTTGCTTCAGCCATCAACCCTGGTTTGGATCTTCTTCCCTCTGACTTGATATGCATTACCCGGGAACTCTCCTGCACTCTGCAGCTCCAACACCTGCCAAGGGTTCCCAGACTTGCCCTCCAGTCACCTAACCTTTCCAGCTCTCTAAAAAATATTATCATCAACTTATCCAGAATCATATCTTGGCCATTCATACTGATATTTTGATTTCTGTATTCATCTATCCTAGCCTTTTCAGTCAGCTAAAATCTCATTCCCCTTCAGGGCACAGCTCATGGCCAGCTCCTTTCCTTAAAAGCCACCCCACCCTCTTCAGGTAGAGCCAGTCTCCTCCTCCTCCGAACAGTTCTCAGATTTCCTCCTGGCTACTCCCATGTTTATCAACTTATAGAACAATTAGTTTTGCTCATCTCTGCATGCCCTCTGTTTTGCACAGCAGTAAATGCCCAAATACTGTTTATTGAGCTATTGAAGTCAGCTTGGATCTAGGAAACTTTTGAAATTCGCCAGTCAAAAGCAATGTTTTTTTAATGAGACTACACTTCTTTCGGCATTTCTATTAGGATTAGCTGAGTATGCCTGTCTCCGTCATGAGATCATGGGCACACAATCTCTTTGCATGCAACTATCCCCCACCCCACACATACATTTTGTCTACTGTCCACCAACAGTCTCCAGTACCAATCACATAATGACAATGTTTGTCGTGCAGAGTCATTCCATTACTTAGGTCCTTGCTTGGTCAAAGATTCATTCATTAACTGCATATTTATGTACTTACTTAACAAATACTAATTGAGCATCTCCTTTGGGCCAGGCATTATTCCAGGCAATAAGTCTGCCATCAAGAAATCTAAATTCTAGTGATGGACACGGACAATAAACAAGAGAAGAAATACCAGATTGGTAAGTGCTACGCAAGGAATAAAGAGGGTGATAAGATAGAATGAGGGTAGGAGGGGTGCCATTTTAGACAGAGGCACAAAATGATCCAGAAAAGACTCCAGGGGGAGAATGAGAAGGACAACAGCCCAAATGCAGGAAAAGAACGGGCATATCTGAGAAACCGAAAGGAGCAGAATGTGCGTTGGGTGGCATGAACACGCGGGACAAGATGACATTGGAGAGGTGAACAGGCCTGGAGGGACCCTCGGTTTTATTAAAAGCAAAATGGAGAGCCATTAAAGGATTTCATGCAGAGGAGAGATATGGTCTGATTTATTTTGTACAAGCTGCTCTCTAAAAAGAATGTAGGGAGGGTGGAGGAAGAGCAGAAAGACCAGTTACAAGATTGTTGCAATGGTCTCAGGCCCTTGAACCAGCGCCTTAGAGCAGACGCCGCTGCAGAGAGGAAGATGGCCCCTGCAGGCACCAGGCTCGCTTCTGCCCGCTCTTGCTGTCATTCCGAACCCTCACGCCAGCCAGGAGAGTCCTCGGTGATGCCACTGCACGCCCGGGGCCCCTGAGAGAGCCACCCGGAGTTGGCCGGGAGCCCACATCCTCTCCTCTCTCCCCGTCTCCTTGGCCACTCTTCTTCTGGCTCAGCCCCGCGAGAGGGAGAGCCATGCTCTGCGCCAGCCCTGCAGGCATTTGGGGAGACTGGCAGGGCACAGGAATGCCCAAGGCTGATTTGGCTGCAGGGTTTGGCAGGTGCGGGAGGCAGCGGCGGTGGTCTCAGCTCGCTCCAGCCTCCTTGGCGGCCGGTGCCCGCACCTGCTGCCCCTGATTTGACTTATTTTTCGACCACCTCTAAACACTTTATTGTTTCTCTGACTGTGAAAGTACCATTTGTTAATGTTGTTTCCCCCTTCAAAATACAGGAGCATTTTACATCAGTTAAACCGGGCCGAAGCGCGGTAGACTACTGTTCAAAGGAGCTGAAAGGTGCCCAATGGCACGGACCTCCGCCCACTAGTCCACCTGCTACCACTTCCCCCACCTTCGCGCTCCTCCAGAGGGCCAGCCCCTTTCTCCAGGGACCTGGTGCTCTCCCCTGCTTACCTAACTCCTCCTTCAAGTCTTTGTTGTCTATCACTTCCTCCCAGAGGCTGTCCCTGAGGGCCGCCTGCCAGTCTATGTTAGGTGCCCTGATTAAATGCATTCAAAGCACTAGGGACTTTTTCTTCATAGGACTCACAACAATTATAATTACATACTTGCCCAGCAGGGTGGAAAAGACATGCTAAAGCCCAGGTGTTTTCAACAGTAGTAGTTTAATTTTTTTTTTTTTTAACTCGTTTCATCTCCTCCCTCTTCTGCTGATGGTGGGGGTAAAAACAAAACAAAACAAAAAGCCCTTAAACTTGACATGAAAGGTAACAGCCTCTTCCAGTTTAAAACAGCTTGTTTCCCCCAAATAATCAGTTAATTCAAGGTTGAAACCTCCTACCAGGGTTGCTTCCTTCCCTCTCAAGCACTTTCTGACAGTCCTCCTTCCCAAGTTGAGGTCTGGCTGCAGGGACAGGTGGGTCAGGGGCCCTCGGGGCATTGGGTGGAGCAGATGTGCTGCCCTGGGCTGAGGCGCCTCCCCCCGCCGCCCCCACTTCTGATGCTGGCCTTGCCCAGCCCCTGCTCTAGGGGAGCCTGGGGGTCTCCTCCTGCCTCCACGTCCACCTCCGCTCCTGCTGGCTGCTAAGACCCCCGCCACACCTGGGGCTGCCGCAGGGAGGGTCAGCTCCACCCTCCGGCCCTTGCCCGAGAGGCCGCATCCTCACTTGCTGTGACAAGCTCCCAAGCTGGCATTCTCGGCTGTCTTGGGCATGTGTTTTCAGGAACGTGTCTGTCCTCTGTACGCCCCACACAGGCCGAGAGGATGTGAGGAGCAATCTCGGGTCCCCTTTCCACAGATAATACCCACTGCCGTTTGGACTCCATTGTGGCTGCCCCGTGGTTTATGGGGGGTTCCCGAGAAAGAGAATTTCCTTTAAGTTTCAAGCAGAAAGCAGAGCACCATCTCTGGTGATCTGACCCTCCCTTTGCCACCTGAACTCTTCTCGTCCCTGCCCTGATGTTTGTTTAGGAGAGGGGGACCTTAGCCTTTCTCTCCCTCTTTCCCTCCTCCCAGGGGAGTGGGGCTGTCCCCTTCCCTCTGGTCTTGCCGGCCCCTGGGACTCTGTGGAATGGTCTGGGCACTGGCAGTGTATGGCTCGAGCGGGCTGAAGCCCGTGATCCAGGTTTGTCTTCTACATGTAAACCTAAGCTTGGAAATTAACCTCCCTTCCTCCCCTACCAACGCACATTTTCATTCCCTCACAAATTCTGCCTTTCAGGATGATTTTCTTGTGGATTTAAAAATCGAGTCTGACCCTCAAAGCTGAGCAGTGGCCCCTTTTTGCAAGCTGGCATCTGCCCTCTCTGAATCCATCCACTCATGGCAGGGGCTACATGGTTTAATTATTATACCTGTATTATTACCCTACCAACCACACTCGAGCAGGCATTACTTCTGCCGGACCCTGCACTTTGTTGTGTGATCTAAGTGAACGATTTAACTTAATAATAATCATAAAATGTCAAAATCGTCAGGGACCATAGAAATTATTTAGTCCAATCCCTTTATTTTAGGAACCTAAAGCTAGAATGATTTAACTTGTTCTTCAAAGTTACACAACTAAGGGCAGGTGTGGATCTTGAACTGCTCATTTTTCTACTCCCAATTTATTACTGTTTTCCAATTCACCCAACTGCCTTTACATGAGATTTTGTTTGCCTCTGTTTCCTAAATCAAAGTTCGGTAACTTCATAGAGAACCAGTTACCTCAATAGATCGGTTTATGGAGACAGACTCTCTCTGCTTCTTACTTTCTTCACCTGGCAGAAAAATATACAGAGCTGTCCCTTTCAGAATGGAAATAGTTTTCCTATCATTACAAAAATCAAACATTCTCACTGTAATACAAAACTGTAAAGAAATCTTTTTTTAAAGATTTTATTTATTTATTTTTAGAGGAAGGGAGGGAGAGAAATATCCATGTGTGGTTGCCTCTCAGGTGCCCACCGCTGGGGACCTGTCCCACAAACGAGGCATGTGCCCTGACTAGGAATCAAACTGGCGACCCTTTGGTTTGTAGGCCGGTGCTCAATCCACTGAGCCACATCAGCCAGGGCAAGAAATCTTTTTTTTAATTGTATTTTTTCCTAATGAATTGTATTTAATTGTATTTTTTCTTTACGCTGTGTTCCTAAGATTTAACCTAGTGCTGGTAAGCACTGAATTGTTCTTGGGTGAATATTAATAAGGAAAATAAAAATCATGTGTAGCTGTGCTACATAGAAATAATGGTCATTTACTCAGTGTATATGATTCAGTGCACACACTTTCTATTTGTACCTATATGCAACCATTAAAAAGTAGAATTGGATATTTATTTTTCTCTTATCAGAGTCCTTAAACAAATACATCAAACTATATTTAAAAAAAATAATGGCTGTTGAAGGAGGTCCCCTTGAGAGCCTATGTTCTTATTTCTAAGACATCCCTGTTGCTAATATACTTATGGAATTGCCTTCCAACATTGTTGCTAATTATTTTATTCTCAGTATGAACAAATATTCATCCTTTAATGGATTTTAATTTGGAACAAGAATATGGTAAAAAAATGAATGTTACTGTCTTGGATCAAAAACAGCAAGTGAATATAAAATAATGAGATTGACTTTTACTATCTGGCTCATAAATTTCTTCGAAGATTAGCCCCCACAGCCCCAAAATGTCTCTGGCAGGGGCATCATGGGAAAAGGTGCATATCTTCCAAGAGGACCCCTTAGAAGGTGATGGTTTGCATTTGAATGCGAAAATTCCAGTAGATGAGTTTTAAAAGGTAGTAATTATATTGATTTATAGTGATAGTTTTTATAACATTGGACTTTTATAGAAAACTATTTGTTGTTGTACGGAATTTAACTTAGTAATCAGATTTTTTTTTGGTTTTTAACTAGAAAACTTAGGTCTTACATGATTTGGGTTGAGGGGATCAAGGATTTTCTTCCCAGTTGTTACAAGGCTTCTCCAGCAGTTGCTTTGAATTTGCACATCATTGCTTTGTTTCTCTCCTCACTGTTATCATTTAATTTTCTGCTATTTAGCAACAATTCACAAAAGAAGTGAGCTCCTCACATCCTTCTGTACATCCCAATATATGTGTTAGAGCAAAAGTGCATCTTGTCTTTAGGAAGACTCTAGTGGAGGGTCACAAACGTCTGCAGGGACCAGGCAGGTCACATAAATAAATGAAGAGGGTGGTCTGTAAGAAAACACCAGGGCAAACGGCAAAAGATGTCCGCCTCAGTGTTGGAAGGCAATAGGGAATGGTGGGAACTGGGGAAAGCCGAAGAACACAACCCCACGTAAAGGGGGCAGCCTTTTCCCTTGAGAGATTGCTAGCTTGGGGCTAGTATAACTGCTGAATTTTCATCCTGACAAGCTGTAAATCTGGATTTTTATCTTACCTCTCTTGATCTTCAGATGTCAGCAAATAATCTAAACATACCAGAGAGGCAGAAGAGCATAACGACGAAGAACTTGTGCTCTGGAGTCAGGCTGCTTGGGTTCAAATTCCACCTCTGCCACTTATTAATTAACTGTGCCACTCTAGGCAAGTTACTCGCCCTATTTGTGCCTTAATTTCCTTATCTGTAAAATGGGGATGGTAATAATAGTGCCTACCTTGTCATTTTGATGTAAAGATTAAGAGAGTTAATATATGTAAAGCATATACATGCTTGGTCTATAGTTAGTGCTAAGAAATGTGAGCTACTTAAAGCTATGTGTTATTTAAAGTAAGACCTCACTGTATGGGTTAAATAAAACACACGTGCAGGCTGACTTCTGCCCATAGACTTCCAGTTTGGGCACTGTGGTCGAGAATCAGGAAAGAAAGCTTTTGGTCACCCAAGAGAGTTTGTGTAGAATTATACTCACCATCTCATCATCTTCCCAAGCACACTGAAGCGTTTTTAAAGTCTGTCCAACCCTTAGCAACTCTCCGGTTTGCTGACGAACACAACTGCCCCAGCGGGCACACAGTGGACCCACGGGAGGAGGCTTCTTTCCCTTTCCCCGGTCAGGGCTCTATAAGCACGGCCGTCTGTGTTGTTAACATACTGAAATACCTCCATGCTGGTCTATAAACAGATGCAAGTCTAGCCAAGCCCATCCAGGGCCTGGTGACCCCAGCCGCTCCCGAGGGGCCCCGGGGCTCAGGCCCTGCCTCTGCTCCCCAGCCTGGCATCTGTTCTGATTGCTCAGTGGCCATGCCATACCTGTTAAATACTTTGTTTATCACCTCTGCACTTGGGTGCAGCAAAGCCAAGTCAGTTGCAGATTCAAATGTTAAAAGCATTTCCCCCCCCAAAAGTTGTTATTTAACCTCTGAGTCTTAGTTTTCTTATCTGAGGAATGAGGATAATATTAATAGCTACCTCTTGAGTTGTAGTAAATGAGGGACTCCATGCACAATGCTTAGCACAGGGCCTGAAACCCGGCAACCTTCCCTCCATAAGTGCTACCATTGGATTAATATAGGCCACCCACCACAAGGAGGACGTTGTGTCTTAGATATGTCTTATCTTAGGGAAGACTTAATTCAATTAAGATGGACTTGCTATTCAAGGCCTATGGATTTATAGCTATGTATGTTCAAAAAAATTTAAAAACTAAATAGAAACAAGAATAATAATATGATAAAAAATATTAATAAAATTAGAATATAGCAAGTATATACCATTATAAATAATGTGGACAATAAAAAAAAACATCAAACATCTCAGTCTAGAACACCAGCCTCTAAAATAGCATATTCAAACACGAGTATTTAAGAAGGAATTTTCAAGAACAATTTGATACCTTTCTGTTATTTGGCCGAACTATGGGCCCTTAAAGAGCCAGGTCATGTCCATCTTGGTTATTATTATATCCCCAGCACCTGCAGAGTGCCTGGCCCTGATTAATACTCAATAAATATCTATTGAATGAATCCCTGCATGATGAATGAATAAATGATTGAAGACTGGGGAGAAGTCAGACACAGAACATTAGAAACCACGGGAGACCTGGGCGGGATGTCCGCTAACCAGGAGTTGGCTGGCAGGGACCATTGATTCAGAATCGTTTCTGGGAAGGCAGAGAAGGGAAGAAAGTCAGGAGTCAAGGTCCAGGATGCTACATGGGGACAGACCAAAACAGGACCTCAATGTCTGATGAGAAGCCCCAGCACTGAGTCGGAAGCTTGGAACCTGCGGGGGCGCCTGCTGCTATTGGACTGTGGCAGGCGCCTTTCCACAGGCCGCTACACCGCCGCTGGGCCAGGTGGGGCACCGAGCACCCAGAGCCCAGGCGGTCCCTCGCCTGGTCCCCCACCCTGAACATCACTCCACGGCTTGTCCCAGCCCCATCTCATACGCAGCCTTGGATTAGAAGGGCCCTTCCTGGTTCCTGTTGCTTCCCCTCAGTGGGAATTAAGAACATCCTGGGGTCTCTGTAGGATCTCAAGCTCTGGTCAGCTTGAGATTCAAAGACCCTTACATCGCGTGTCTCTGTGAGGAGCCCCTAATTTAGAGCAACAAACCCGAGTCTGTTGGCTTCTGGAGAGGAGGGACCGTGTTTAGCATATCATTGTATTCAGGGCTGCTATGCAGCAGGGGTGCACCAGCACCTCTGTGGAGGTTATAAAAACATTCAAAAGCACTAAGTGACCAAAGGGTTAACGCCTGGCACAGGAATGGGGCTCTCCACCAGAATGTCCAGCAAGGTCTCCGAGAGCCAATGGCTGGCTGCTGTGAAATGTATCGAGAACCATCTGATTGTCCATAAAACATAACCTGATGTCTGGCACCTTAGTATGCAGGGTGGGCAAAAGCAGGTTTACAGTGGTGAGGACAGGAAACACAGTTTATTATTGTAGTATTTTTTTATTAATTATTATATTATTTTTTTCATATGAACAACTGTAAACCTATCTTTGCCCACTCCGTATGAATACATAAATACATGAGTAAATGAATGGGAGGGTGTAGGCAACTGTTTTTCAATAAATTCGTGTTGCATGAATGGGTTCTCTCATCAATTTCATTCTGGAAATTCGAGTGTCCGTTACATGCAGCAAAGCATTCTGAATACACCTTAATCGGCGTTTGAAACTGGTTTCAGAAGTCAAGGTCACCCCCTTACTTGTTCCTGGGTTTTTATATAACACGCTTCCATCGCTGGGCTGGGGCCACTGGCAGGAGAGCTTTCTGTTGTGAGTAACACGTCTGGAGCACAAGCCGTATTTCGCTTTACGTTCTTAAGTGAAGAACTGGTCCCTGGCTGCACATAATGGAAGTCATTTGTTCTGGAAAAGGCAATTCAGTAAAAGATATCACCTAAAAAGCTCGAGCGGTCCACTCAGAACTCTCTCCTCTGATGGGCTGTGTAAGATTCTTGGGCTTAAGAGCTATTTGGGGGGTGGTGGGAGGGGGTGATTTCATTTCCCATAATGGCATCTTCTAGGAAGTCTGTCTTTGCACCATAATCACTTGCTCCTGCAGAGTGTGATTGGCCCTGTCTGACAAGTAAAGGGTGCTCCTTTCAGCATCTGGCTGCTCCAGTGGGGCCTGTTTGGAAGCGGCTTCCACAATCCCTACCAGGGTGTCCGATTTTTTGGCATCTCTGGGCCTCACTGGAAGAAGAGTTGTCTTGGGCCACACATTAAATACATGGCGACATGTAATCACAAAAATATCTCATAATGTTTTAAGTAAATTTACAGTTCTGTGTTGGGCCACGTTCATAGCCATCCTGAGCGGCATGCGGCCCAAGGGCCACAGATTGGACACCTCTGCACCCAGCCAGAGTTAAAGGTTTCAACTGGAGGGAAAAGTGGAGAGAAGCTTCTTTCATGTCAGAGGTTGCCCTTGAGAAGACCCTTTGCCTGGAGTCCCCAGTCGGGGATCTGGTAACATTTTTCTATTTGTTGTCCATCTCTGCAGTTTGAGGAGAAGGGGAGCCATTTTAGCCTTATGCACGAGGACTAGGAATAAGCAGAGGAAGTCCCCCAAAGCTGCTCTCTTTTTTCAGCTCCTTTCAGATTACTTCTCCCTGTTAGAACTGTGGTTTTCATAACTCAACCCTAAAACCAGAGAGCCGTGTGGCCTCAGGGCGGGTGGCAGAGATTCTTGTGGCAGCTTCTTCTGAGCCTGTGTGGATAGAGAATAGCAAGGAGGTTGGGGGGGGGGGGGGAGCGGGGGTGGAATTCCAGCCCTTACCAGAGCAAGGATACAATTATTCTCACATTCCTTACAAGTGAGGTGCATCTCTGGCCAAAACTGGGGAGCTGAACCCAAACCCCTTGCCTTGCGGTGGGAAGCAGCCATTCAGCCACTTTCAGCTTTTGTTTGAAGCCTCTTAAAAGGGAGCAGCCCTGTCCCACACAGAACTTCAGGGAAGCCATACCCTCCCCAGAAATGACAAATGGAAAAGAGAGAACGAACTTGAGCCAGGCCAGGATACAGTCTCTGGAAAGAGGTTGTTTTTGTCTCCAAAGCCATAGAAAACACATCCTTTTAACTTAATAAGTAGGGAAACAGCACAATCACCCATGCTGGAGGTTACCAAGGTGAACCAAATCCAAGATTAAAATCTGCCAGCCCAGTGGTACGTGGAAGCCTGGAAAGCCCAGAGAGGAAATCTAGTCCACTGTTGGTAAATTTTTTTGGATGCTGTTTATGTTTGAACTTTTCTCTGTTTTCCTGTAGAAACTTCCGTACCCTCTTCCTGTGTCCCTACAAAAGGCCTGGACAATGCAGTCCCAGCACTGCTGTGGGACATGGGCGGGGCCCCACCTTCCTCCTTCCTGCAGGGATATCCTTTCCTATAGAAGAGGTAAGAATGTAAGGTTCATGTGAAAATGTTATTATATTCCTTATCTCAGTCATTTCGTGATTTGCTCTTTGGCGACAATAAGTCAGCCTGGCCACACTCACAATAGAGGTGGCCCCAGTTCCTAGTTTGGACTTGTGCTGTTTTCTCAGCTGAAGAGGGCAAGCGGCCGGTAAAAACGCTGCTTGTTTTCCAGGATCTTATCAAGAGTTCATGTCTAAGGCCAGAAAGAGAAGGCAGGGCTCCATTTTTTTTTTTCTCTCCTCATTGTTTCCAACTGAATTGGCAGGAAACAGGAATCCTCTACCTGTCCCTCTTGGGAGCTAAATTGATTCGATTCCATTTTTCAGATGTATCCGCTACCACCAGAAGTTGGGGACATTTCCGCTCACCCCCAAAATGAATGTGTTTGCATTTATGCACATGACATCTTTCAAAATTAGAAATAAATTAGAAATGAAGAGTTTGGGACTGCCTCCCAGAATTCAGATCTGTTTTATTTTCTCACTCATCCCTTTGTAAAGTACCTTTTCAGGCTGTGGAATCTTGACTTAACTCCAAGTGTGTGTGTGTGTGTGTGTGTGTGTGTGTGTGTACTCTCGACAGCACTGACACTCAGAATTAAAGTCCTTCACACAGAGTTTCATGTAAACTAGAGAAGCCCTCATTAAGAGCTGTCTGAGAGCAAATGTGACAGATGAACAAGGTAGAATCCAGACAGAAGTTAAGTCAGCTTCCCAAGAAGCAGTGTGTTTGTGGTTGACCCAGTAGTTTCCATTTAAGTCAGTTCAGCCTATTTAGTCAACTTGGACAAAAATTAAGGTCTATGTAAATTCTTCACTTTACATGAAATTGATCTTAGATGATTATATTTTGAGGACATTTGTTGTTTTGCTGCCTATGGATAAAGTTTAAACATAGAAATTAGAGAAACCAGAGTATTCCATAAACAGAAGGAGCTTTCCTTTTAACGTCAACTCTTCACCTGAGAGCTCAGACTCAGAACCTCAGTTACTGGATGGAATCATGAAACAACCCATTTTTAACTACCCGCAGGAGCCCAAGAGCCAGGGAAAAGCGCTTTGGTTCTGCTCTAGTGGAGCCGTGGTTTTCGCAGGCCGCATCCTCCTCAACCCAGGGCCCTGTCTCCCTGATCAAAGAGACTCTGCCCCTACCCAGTCTTCATTACGGAACTTCCAGCTCCTTACACCCTCTGCTCACCTGGCAGCTCTCTGTGGCTCCTCAGCTATGTTAGGATATTTGAGGGAGAAACTCTCCAGTGCCCCTCTTCCTGTGGGTCTTTGGTGGCCCCTACGGCGGCTGCTGCTCCCACACCTGCCTGCTCCTCTGCTCCCTTGGCGGTGTCAGCTGAGAGCCATGGCCTCTGTGCTCCTCCGGGGGTACCCAGCTGACGCTTCAGACACAGACGTGTAGCCGATCTGCCAACAGTCACCCCAGATTGCTTTCCAACCCAAGTGAGACAACCAACTTTAGATCGGCCTCTTAACAAATTAGATTTATGAAAGAAAGATATTTCACATCCTTGTATTGTGTTATTAACCAATGCTTTCCCATGATTCCAATATTTCCTTTCTTTACTTGGTGTTTCCCTCATGTTTCTGTTCCGTTTGAAGCAGTGGAGCTCTTCTGTGCAAACTGCCTCAGAGAAAGGATGTTACCGTGGAAAACAGTGCCTGGAAGAATCTCTTCCTGGCCTTTGATTCAAAAGCTTGCCCATTTGGGAAATGGCAAAGACCCACAGAAAGGATAAAACATTTGGCAGAAATACAATGAGTGAGAACAAAATTCCTCACCAGCCCTACCAAATGAGCTTCAAGAGTTCAGAAGAACCAGAGTAGAGAGAATAATTGCTGTGGTCTGGGCCAAGAGGGCCAGATCTGAAGGGGCTAGAGAGCATGCACAGAAAGAGCATCTACAGAATATCCATCATCTACTCACGTGGTGCTATGTATCACCCATGCCCAATGCTACACTAATTAACTTGTCCTCTGGCATCTGGCATCATTGACTATTTAGCAGAAATAACAACTGCCTATGCCGGCAGCATTGGCCATGTTGTCACAGTTGAACCTACCAGATGTGATCAACCCAACATACAATATCTCAGGGTACTTATAAGCCCCCAAGAAGGAAAGTGGGGCCCTTAGGCACTTGACAAGGTAGTACTATGGAAGGAAAAGTCCCTTCTGTCTATAACTAAATAGAACCAGCTCAAGATTTTCCCTGAATAAAAACAGTGGTTAATCTCCACCTCCAGCCAAGCCCTCTCGGCCCTTCTCAAGCGAACCACATTGCTCTTCCATGGTGGAGGACTTTGAACTGTTCCCCGAGAGTTTGTCCAGCGGTCTATTTGGGTTATCCTACCCTGAGTTGCATTTCTAGCCTCAGATATAACCTTGACCTTGACCTCGATCTTATGCAATTGTCTGGTGTTGCAGGCTCTCATCCCCTTTGCCACAGAACCCTGAACTCCCAGCTCCCAAACCAGGGATTTTAGGAACTCTCATCTCTACACTTCACTGGCGTGTCAGTCCCAACACCCCAGCCATCTTCCTTCTCAGGGGGACACATCAGTCACACATCTAGAGGTTTCACAACTTGTATGACCCTCCACCCCCATCCCATATTCCTAAGATAGAGTTAGTTATGGATAAATGGCATCCTCAGGGCCACACTATAAGTACAAGAAAGTGGAGGTTTTGCCTTGGATGAGTCAACATATTGTATTAACAGAACAAGTTTGGTCCAATGGCTGGGCTGGATCCTTTCTCATCAACACGGAATCCCTTCTTCATTCTCTTTCCACCTACATGACTGGTGTTGTCAGAAATCCTGAGGATAAGCCTGCCCTCCTCCTCACTAGGGAAAGGGTAGTAGGGTAGATCCAGACCCCACAGAAAGGCTTCTCCTATAGTCTAGTGGGAAGATCTGGAGGGCCACAGAAGGGGCCTGAGGGGCAAGTGCCATAGCTGAGGTTTTACACTCGAGAAGAAGGGGGCAGGGACGCTAGGGACGTCTTCAATGCAAAAGTTCTCTGATTATGCCCACAGTGAAGAGATAAAAACGGAAAATACAAAGTGGAAGTATCATTTCTGGTTTATGTCACACACTTAGCATACTCATCATTTGCATCTTTGCACTTTCCCCTTGCCTTTTCCTGCTTCACAGAGGTGTTGTGAGGCTTAGCTAATATCTATGAAGTGTTCTCAGATGAAAGTTGCTGTAAAAGTACAAAAACGATCACCATCACTCACCCTAATTAGACTGAAGTCAAGTGAATATTAACTAGATTGAAAGGTATAGAAATGTTAGCGTGTGTTTCAAAGGCTACCACTACCTGGTGGGAAGAAATGCACAATGAAGGCTATTTTTCATGGTGAAGTTATAAAAGTCTTCAGAGAAAAATGAGAAAAGGAAAGAAGCAAACATCAAGGGATTGTGAGCGACCATGGAAGCAGACTAGTTAGCAAAAACAAAGCAGGTCCTCAGCCAGGGTGACAGCATGACTGATTTTTACGTAAGACTTTCAGATCAAGTCTATTACAGGATCTGTCAGCTCCAAGAGACTTTTATTGTGGTGGCATTTCTCTGGATTGAATTCTGGCTGAGTCAATGGAGCATGGGTTGGGGGTAAAAGTTTTTATGAAAGTACAGAGATTTTTGTGGTAGACTATGGTAGCTAAGGATATGCCGTTGGAGGAGGGGAATGTTCTAGAACATGTCTTCTACCAGTTGCCCTAACAATCATTTCCATCTTTGGAGGCTTGGTGACCTAGGGGCAAGTTATTTAACGGTTTCAGGCCTCAGTGTCCTTATTTGTAAAAAGTGGAAAAGCAGCAGCTATGTCTAGGAGATAAGATTCCACTTTTTTACTGTGTTCTAGGCCTCCTACAAGAACCATTTACTACTTTTATTATAACAGTAATAATGGCTGTTGGTCATTGGGCACTTACTGTGTGTGAGGGATGACTCTAAGCTCATATGATAATCCTTACAATATAACACCATGAAGAAAGTATTTTTATTGGGTGACATTCGTTAATAAAATTATATAGGTTTAAAGTATACAATTCTATAATACATCATCTCTATACTATATCATGTTCACCACCCCAAGTCGGCCTCCTTCGTTCACAATTCGTCCCCCCTTAACGCTCTTCTACCTGCTCCACCCCCTTTCCGTGGTATAATCACCATACTGCCGTCTGCGTCTGCGTCTAGGAGTTTTTCTTCTTTGCTTAATCCTGTCACCTTTTCCGCCCAGGCCCCCAACACTCCTCCCCTCTGACAGCTGTCAATCTGTTCTTTTTGAGTCTGTCTCTGTTTTGTTTGGTTGTTTATTTTGTTCATTCGATTCCACATATGAATGAAATCATATGATTCTTGTCTTTTTCGGACTGGCTATTTCACTTAGCATAATGAAGAAAGTATCTTTATTATCCTTATTCAATGGATGAGGTAACTGAGGAGCAGAGATGTGAGGCAATTTGCACAGAGCTAGCGAGTGTTAAAATCAGGATTGGAACCCAGGCAGTGCAGCTACATGATGTATGCTCTTAATCACTGCATGACATTCAAAATAAATACTAACCACTTTTAAAAGCCTGTTCTACCTTCAAGATACAGTTCAACTCTCACTTCTCTGATGCCACCTCTGACCACACCTGGCCATTCATTCATTCAACTAAATACCTATTTACTAAATACCTGTTACAGTCAAAAGGCCTGTTGGAGATATTGTAAAGTATAAAAGTCAAATAAATCATAATCCTTGCCATCTAAGAGCTAACAGTCTAGCAGTGGAGGATAAAGTAACCTCACACACTAGAACAGAAGTGCCATAAGACAGAGAGTTCAAGGAAAAGGATAGATACTTCCATCTCTGGGAAGCAGAGTCAGGTCCGAAGGCAAGAAGAGCATCAAGACATGCAAATTATTCTCTTTGACTGCGAGGAAGGAGAGTAAGAGACAAAGAGGCTGAGGTGCAGAAGGACTTGATGACCCACTATGGGTGTAGCCTTTGATGGCAGGAATGAAACCCAATGAGAAAATTTTGCTTAGGCCAGCAACAGGGTCAGGGAGCAATTTAATGATTGTAACAAATATTTACAAAGTGCCAGACAGGGTGCTGAATATTTTTACTTAACTCATTTAATCCACAAAACAACCCTAAGAGGAAGAAGACACTGATACTTCCCCAATTTTACAGGGAGCCAAAATGACGAGCTAGTTAGGTAGCAGAGGTGGGATCAGAACCCAAGCAGTCTGGATCCAAAGTCCACTTCTTTAATCACCTTATTAAACCTCCATATACATTTTTTTAAAAACTGGAATTATCTTCTGGAGTATGGACCCCTTGTCGTACAGGCTTCCCCCACTAGGTGAGTGTTCTAGGAATCCATCTGCATCCGTGTACTGGCTGGTGTTGTGAGAGACTACATTTGGCTTTAGTGAAATTTTTTTGAAGACTCTCTCAGCGCATTTGCCCTTTTCATGATGGGTGATTTACGAGCTCACCTGCCCACACCGCGCTGAGTGCCCAGCAGTTTTGACCAAAAATGGCATGACCCTCATGCCCCACTCTCGTTCACCCGATCTCGCTCCGAGAGACTTTTTGTTTGTTTGTTTGTTTCCTCAGGTGAAAAAAGTTCTCAAAGGGAAATGTTTTTGCTTAGATGGAAGAGGTGAAACAAAAAATGGCTAAAGCACTAAAAGGCATCAAAATCAACAAGTTCAAAAACAGTTTTGAGTGCCGGAAAAAATGTCTCAATAAGTGCATTGCATCAAATGGAGAGTACTTTGAAGGTGACTGAAGTGTAGACACATAAGAATAAATACACAATTTTTTACAAATAAATTACAGTGTTTTGGGTTCCCCTCCTCGTTCCTATACAATGGAATATTACCTGGCCATCAAAAAGAACAAAATCTTGCCATTTGTGATAGCTTGGATAGGCCTAGAGGGTATTTTGCTAAGTGGAATAAGTCAGTTTGGGACAGAAGAATACCATATGATTTCACTTATATGTGAAATTTAAAGAACAATATAAATGAACAAGCAGAACAGAAACAGACCGAGACACAGAAAGAAGACTGAGGGTTGTCAGAGCAGAGGAGGGCGGGAGGACTGGGTGAAGCAGGGAAGGGACGGAGGAGTGCAGATCAGCAGTTACAAGGGAGCCACGGGGATGTGAAGTGCAGCCCAGGGCACGGAGTCAGTGAATTGTAATAACGGTGTAGGGTGCCCGGTGGGCGCTGGACATACCAGAGGGAGCACTTTGTAAAGTATATGATTGTCTAACCACCATGCTGTGCACCCAAAATTAATACAAAACAATATTAAATAGAAACTGCAATTGAAAAGTATTTTTTAAAAAACAATAAAAATTTAGTACCACCCTTCCCCAAAATAAATAAACTACCTTTTGTTTGAGAAATACCTCTGGGGCTACCACGTGGGTAGGCTGGGGAGGAGAGACTCTTCAGGGGCAGGAAAGCTGGTTAGGAGGCTATTTTGATACTCCCAACACCATACCAAACTTCCGTAGCATTTTGTCCAAAGCTCCCATTTGGTTCTTTATTCTACTGTTGCCTTCCCATATGTTTACTAGTGTTCTCTTCTCAAGTGAGTGGGAAAAAAATCTAAAATATGTTGTTTCTATAGCCCATGCAACATATAAACACATCTGCACACATATATCATATAAAAGGGTTTGAATTAATAATTCCTAACAGTATATCATTCTAGGATGCCGTAGGGAATGGAGCTTGATAATAGTTGTCGTAACAAACTGCAGTGCAGGGCACTCTACAGTGTTAACACTTTCCTACAGAGAACCATTCTTGTTCTGACCTTTAGGACAAACTTCTGAGGTGGATGGAGCAAGCATTACTTTTACAGAGGAGAAAACAGATTAGGTGCGATTACGTGACCTGCCCACAGTCATGTCGCCTAAGCACCAGAACCTGGACTCAAACCTAGGTATTCGACTCCCAGTCTGATGCTCCTTTCAAAGCTGAAGGAAATTCCATGATTCCCTAGACAGCACTCTCCTGAAAGCCCAACCTAACCTTCCCGTTAAGCTTTGCCTCTGAGAAACTCAGTGTTTCAGACATTGATTTCATCTTTCCGTCATCGAAAGGGGCAGGCAGGTAGGACAAAACCTGCTTGTAAGTGGATAAACCTTAGCACTATTTATGGGCACATCAGAGCTGAGTGATGAGGAGCGGGACTGCAGACGCTGGCGGGTGCCTCACTGCGTTACCTTAGGTTGCAGCTTCCTGCGTCTTCTGTTTTAAGGTCGCATTAGCTTAGCTGCCCTTGCATTCATCCATAAATACTTTGATGTGGAGGGTCTTGGGTATGAAGTCACACCCTCTGACTCACTTCTACTTCAAAGAAACTAATTATGAATGAACTCACCCCAGGTATGTCAAAACACTGGAAATCATAGACAATTCCCGGCTAATTTTTGCAAGAAACCCTCCTGGATGTGGTTACACGAACTACTCTTTGTAGACATGTCTAGCCCAGTCCCAGGCCCACGCTAGCCTTTCAATAACCAATTTCTCTCCTGCTTGGGCTAGGCTCTGAGCACTGCGTGGGCCAGGCTCTGTTCTAGGTGCTAAGAATACAGTAGCTATGAAACAGGTGAGGTTCCTGTCCTTGAGGAGCCTAGTTGGGGAAGACAATGAACGAGTAAATGAATAAGAAGGTGTATCAGGTCCTGAAAGTTCAATGAAGAAAACAAAACAGGAGACACGATGGAGAGTGGCAGTGAATGAGTTTAGATGCAGAAGTCAGGGGAGGTCTCCATGACTGGATGTCTTTCTTTTAAGGATCAGCTATCCAGTGGCTGTAGGAACGCCATCTGGGCAGCAGCACACATGGCCTTAGCCTGCGGGGACCGAAAGAAGGTGATGTGGCTGGAATGTGAACAAGAGGGAGAGGGTGGAGACAGTATTCCCGAAAGGAGGTGGCGGCCAGATCATGGCGGGTCTTTGTAGGCGGTGGAAAGGAGCGTGGGTTATACTCAAGTGCAACTGGAAGTCAGCAGGGGTGGTTAAAGCGCAATGGCTTGGTCTGACTTGTACAGCCATACCCGGAGGTATTGTGGTGAAAAGTCTAGACCACCACAATAAAGCAAATATTGCAATAAAGTGAGTCCTAATCTTTTTGCTGGTGGGAGGTCTTGCCTTCAGTTTGTAAAAAAGAAATTTAAAAATTTAAAAACAAAATGCAAATCTGTGCAGTGCAATAAAGCAAAGTGCAATAAAGTGAGGTATGCCTGTATCGAGAGGAGCTGACACTAGGTTCTGAGTGGAGAGTGGGGGATGTGTCTCAGTCAGCTGGGGCTGCTACCACCAAATACCGTAGCCTGCATGGCCTTAAACAACAGACATGTATTTCCCACAGTTCTGGAGGCTGGGAAGTCTAAGACCAAGGTGATATCAGATGCAGTTCTTAGTAAGAACCCTCTTGCTGGCTTGCAGAAGGCCACCTTCTTGCTGTGTCCTCACGTGACAGAGATAAAAAGAGTTACGGTCTCTTTTTCTCTCCTTTTCCTATCAAGAGGGCTCCACCCTCATGACCTCTTCTAAACCTAAGTACCTCCCAAAGGCCCCACCTAATACCACCACCCCGGGGTTAGGGTTTCAACAGTTGGCTCTGGGGGAGACACGGTGTGTGGTCCGCAACAAGGCAGCAGAAACAGAGAAGCTGCCGGGGGCGGGCCCAGGTGAGGCACAGCGGGGCTGGGCCGGGATGGGCATCAGTGGCTGGAGACGCCCAGGCCGATTGGGGCTGTCCTTTGGAATTGCAGCCCTCGGAACAGGCCTGGAATAAATCTTTCCACACAGGTTTCCTTTTCTTCATTTCCTGCCTTCCTCCCTTGCTGGCTCCTTCATTCCATTTGTTGAGCTTTGGCATAAGGTATTTCTTAGGTAATTTGCATCTTTTTCTTTAAATGTGCAGGTGAAAATTGTGTGGATGAGAATCGATTCAACAAAACTCTGTTGAGAAGAGAAAACGTAGTGTGGGAAATACACACCCATCTCTCATCAGATGCTTTTCTTCCACTTGTTTCCTTTCAGTTCAACAATGGGCTGTGATTGGCGGTGATGAGCCAGGCACTACTGCTTCTGGAAGTTCAGGTGAACAAGACACAGACCTACCCTCAATGATCTCACAGTTCAGTAATGGAGAAAGATGAGCAAGGAAACAAAAGACAATAGAGAGAGATGCCTGCAACACAAGAAATAGGTAAACGAAAGAACACCAACGCAGTACAGAGGGAGGGAGTAACCATGAGAGACAGGAAGAGGAAAAGTTCCAAGAGCAGGTGCCTGCTGGCCTGAGTACCAGGGAAGGATGGTTCCCTGACTGGCGAGGAGGGGGATCTGGGTGAGGGGGGAATAGCACAGGCAAATATATGGAGGGAGGAAACAGCAGGGCTGATCTGAAGAACTGCAGGCCGCTCAGCAGCACTGAAGCAAACTCAACAGAGGGAGGTGGAGCTATGAATGCAAGCAGGACCCAGATCATAAAGGGCCTCATTTATTATTATTCACGAGCTTGTACTGTATTCTGTAAGGGATGGGGAGTCAGGGAAGCATTCCCCACAGGGAGAGCCCCTCGGACTCATTCGAGTCTATGCATTTGCCAAGGGTACCTGTAAAACACACACAGACACACACGTTATTTTTGAGAATATTTGCAGAGGTGTGTGAATGAGAGACTTTAAAAAAACATGCGGTTCCAAGGAAATTATATAATTTGGAAAGGACAGAGAATGAGGAGAGGGAAAATTCCAGCAGCCCAAGCAGAGATTCTCGGCCCCTTTCCGGCCTTTGGAGAAAGTCCGGCGTGGGCAGGGCAGTCTGCTAAGTCTGCAGGCGTCTGAGGCCAGCCCTGCTCCTCCACAGAACGGAGCGATTCATGCAGAGTATAATGATAAGAGGCGCCCAATTTCCAGGGGCTCACGTCCAATTACGGTTGCAGTAAGAAGGTGACAGGAGCCTGGAGGCCCGGTTGTGCCAAGGTACACATTTCCAGTGGGCACACCATTAAGGCATCTAGTAAAAATCCTAATTGTGCTCAGAGGACTTTCCTAGAGCTTGGCAGCTGGGACGCGGGTGTGGAATGTGGGGCTCCCGGCCCTGGCTGAGTGGTGCCTCACAACATCTCAGAGGCTCTCCAGAGGTGGCGTGGAGGTCTGTAGCAATACTTGGAAACAAAACTAATTTGAATTCCACTGCATTTCTTAAGATGCCACATAAAGCTTGGGAGAGGGGGTGTTGCAAACGGAAGACGGGAGAGGATGGCATCACTCTGCGGCATTTCTGCTGTGCAGAATGAGCTGGGAACGTCAGGCTTGCGACATGGAAAACTCCCCACCGCGGCTCCCAAATGTTGTTGTAGGCTTTTTGGCTTGCTGGTAGGAACTGTGGGGGTGCAGTCCCGGTCTTTGTCGTGGATAAATAAGCAAAACGGGACTCCAGTGCATGGCTATGAAAATAAAGTGGGAATTGTATTATTATTTGGAATGAAAATGCTCAGACATTGTCTATTGTCAGCTGCTACAAAAATCTTATAAATCTGCCCTGCCTAATATGGTAGCAGCTAGATGCTTTGCTATTTGGACTTTCAGTGGCACCATATCAAGTGTTCAGTAGCCATATGTGGCTGTTGACTACCCTTTTGGACAGTGCAGGTAGAAAACATTCCCATTTTGGCAAAAATTTCTATTGAACAGTGCTGTTTTAGACACCAGTTTCTTGATGTTTTTTCCCTCAGACCATTGACTGTGACTGCTGCTTCATATGTGATTGTGATGAGAGAAATAATTACAGTAATAAAAACCATAATGGTTCACGTTGTTGAGCTCCCTCTCTGCCAGGCATTATGTTAATGTCTTTCTAGATCTGGCAGGTTAATGCATTAAGAAGTTGATTTTTTTTTTTTTCATTGCTTTTTGCCTCTCCCCACCACCACTCCAAGAGAGAAGCGGTTATCGGTTCTTGTGCAAGGAGAGGTTGGTTCTCAGAGCTAAAGGCTGAGGTTGACTGAAGACAACGTAACTGATTATCTTTTACCAACGTAACTGATTATCTTTTCTCAAAAGGCTAATCTCAGGGGGGAGATTGTGCCGAATGTTGCAGAAGGGCAGAGGAGAGAAGGGAGACAAAACAGGGAGAGATGGGGAATGGGGCAAGTCCCCCAGACTGAAAAGAGGACAACGGTCAAAAAGTCCTTTTGGTAGTGAAAACAAAACCCCATTCTCTGGCAGCTGGCCTGCTGGTGGGACTCCCAGAGAGGAATCGTTGGCTATGTCCCTAGGGAGACTGGATGCAGGCCTGGGTTCCCAGCCCTTGCAGAAGATTCTGTGCCCCACGCGTGACACAGCCTGGAACCGCTGAGTTCTGAGGGGCCACCAGCCACCTCTAGTCCCCATGGTGTTCTTATTTAGGCTCATTAGAAAAAGGCACCTTCTACCTCTTACAAAACAGTTTATTGTTAAACTAATACTTTCCTGATATGGGCTGAATTGCGTCCCACGACCCAATTCATATACTGAAGCCCTAACGCCCAGTACCTCAGAATGTGACTGTATTTGGAGATAGGATCTTTAAAGAGGTCATTAAGTTAAAATGAGGCCATAGAGCGGGACTAATCTGATCTAACTGGGGTCCTTATGAGAACAGGAACTTTGGACACACAAAGAGACCACAGGAGCCCACATGTAAGAAAGACCATTTGAAGAAGCAGCAAGCAGTGGGGGCACTTGCAAGCCAAGGACAGAGACTTTAGAGGAAACCAAGCCTGCCAGTGCTTTGATCTTGAACTTCCGGCCTCCAGAAGTGGGAGAAAATAATTTTGTTGTTTAAGCCAGCCAGCCTGTGGTACTTTGTTATGGTAGCCCCATCAAACTAATACAATTAACTGTGTAGTCGAAACCCTCTCCCTGGTTAGTCCCTCCAGAGCCTTTTCTGGGCAGCAGCCTGACCACGTTCTCAGACATTAGGATTCTCCTGTTGTGTGTGCGCTGCACACCTGGAGGGGGCTGCTGGGAGGTGACGAGACCCTGTCAAGTTTACAGGGACAGAGGCATAGGAATGGGGCCCTCAAGGGCTGGACGGGGTGGAAAAGAAACTGCTGGAGTGAGCTGAGTGCGTGCACAGCTGCGTGCACCTCACAGCTCTAGAACTTAGCCGTGAGGCCGGGAATCCCCACATCCACCCCCACATGCCCATAAACCTCAGCCTGGGTCACTGGTTGAACATGGCCCCCACAGAGGAGACGCCGGTGCAGAGCCTGACCTGCATGTGGACTTGGACAGTGAGGAAGCAGCAGCAGCAGCAAGATGCTGGAGCCCCGACAGTGCAGTTCGATAGTCTAGAGAGACCCTGGAAAGAAGAATTGCCGCCATGCATCCTGCCAATGCAGTGGAAGGGGCAACTGGAGGCAAATTTAACTGCATTCAACAAAAACAGATGCCCTGACTCTTCTTGCATATTTAACTTTGTGAAATAATATTTGTGCTTTCTGTGATTTTTTTAAAAATTAGTTTCATTATGTAGTACACCACAGTATGTGGTTTATTATCTGGGTAGTGATATTTTGGATAAATACATTGTTAGAAAAGGCTGCATTGAGATGATACTACAGCAGAAAGATCACTTAGGTCGTTCTTGCTCGTACTGCTTTTGTCCATCTGGTATATTTGTTTGAAATAAACTCTCTGGCTTTCCCTGGGATCTTGAATGCCAATGAATAAATGATATTTTAGTTTCTCCACACATGCACACACACACACACACACACACACACAAAATCCATGCTTCCTGTATGACTCAGGAGCAGGGTTCCAGCAGGGCGCTCCCTGGTGGCTGCTCAAATGGAGTAGCTGGAGAGGGTTGCTGGGATGATTTGGAGTTGTGGGCGGGGAGCACTTTCTGGAAGGGCTGAAGCTGTAGGAGAGGCTGTCATGGTTGGAGCTGTGGCTACTGCTACCAGGAGTCCAGCAGGCAAGGTGCCTGGGGAATAAGTACCCCAATCCCATTTTCCTACCCTCTGATCTCTACCATAAGAGGTCTCATAGCTGAGCCCAATCAGAAGCCCAGAGCAGGGTGAGAAGAATAGACAGTGGAAATGGGGGAATAAACAGGGAAATTCAGCACACCTTCTCAACATGCATCATTTCACCTGCACTTCTGGTGACCCTCCAGTTAGGTCCAATTATTATCCCTGATTTATACATACAGAAGCTTAGGCTTGGGGAGGAGTTGAAGTCATTTGTCTTGTATCCAGTTATAGCCCCTGTGCCTGGGAAAGTACCTGGCATGCTGTAGGTGCTCACTGCATGTTTGTTGAATGACTAAATGAGCGACCTCCTCTGAGATCACACAAGGACTGTGCGGGAATGCAAAACTCTAACTCAGACTGTCTGTGGGCAAGAGGTCACAGCTCTAAGGACCACATCAAGGTTCTTAAACGAAGGATATCTCTGTAGGTCTACTACAAGTTTGCTGAGACAATTCTATAATTTTATGCATTTATTTCAATGAGAGCTTTAAAAAGTTAGTATTAGCATATCCTGGATCATCTAGATGATTGCCTAACCCCAAACAAGTCTGTGTTTGCATTCTCTGTCCTATTGGCACCAAGTGGTGCCACTGTGATTACCTTGGGCTGATAAGAAAGGAACGGGTGTAATGAATTTCTAAGTGATTCATAAGTAATACCTATGACAGTCAAATGATGTCACAGAACACTGTGCAAACAAGAAAAGTTGCGGGGGGGAACGGCACACACCAAAGAACTGGCAGGGGGAGGCCAGAGCCACAGTCTCCCCGTGGTCAGTGATTTAGGGTCATGCAAACACCACCGTTCACATGAACATTTTTATGCTAAATTGCAGTGATTATGCACACACCGGTTTGGGTTTTTCTTAATTTAGTTTGGTTTTGTAGTTGCATAGGAATTTAGCTATAATTTTATGCTTATATAGTTTTGGGTGAAATATATTTAAATCAACTCTTAAATGTTTTTTTTTCTTTACTATATGCCCAGACATTAGTGATGTGCAGGGAATGCTTGTGCTGTTTGCTACAAGCTACAGTATGAACTCCTTGCAGCAGAAGCTTAACAGAGGCAGCCGGGCCCAACGAGGGCTGCCTGAGAAAAGGGGGAAATTCCGATGCCCATCCCCCAAAGCTGGAAATCTATTGAGCACCTATTAGTCACTATATTGAGCTTTTTAACATGTGCTATGAACTGAATGCGACTTCCCAAAAATCATACGTTGAATTTGAAGCCCTAATCCCAGATGTGATTATATTTGGAGATGGGGTCTTTAGACAAGGTAATTCAGTTTAGACAAAATCATGAGGGGGATTGCCCTTAGGGTAGGATTAGTGTCCTTGTAAGAAGAGACACAGCAGAGCACTCTCTCTCTCTATCTCTCTCTCTCTCTCTCTCTGCTAGCCACGTGAGGACATAGCAAGAAGGTGGCCGTCTGTAAGCCAGAAAGAGATTGTTACCAAGAACTGAATCTGCTAACACCTTAATCTGGAACCTCCCAACCTCCAGAAGTGTGAGAAATGCATGTTATTATTTAAGCCACCCAGGTTATGGTATTACTTGTCACAGCAGCTTGAGCAGACTAGAACAATGAGGATTAGCTCAAACCCTCCTAACAGCTTTGCAGTGTAAATATTACTTCCCCATTTCATAGATGAGGAAGCTGAGGCTCAGGGAGGTGTGCAACTTGTCCAAACTAGAAAGAGGAGAACAACGTTAATTTATAAAGGTATGTGAATAAAGGTTTATGGATTTTTAAAATACCTAGTACCTTCAAAGTCCTTTTTAGTAGGTAACAAAGGATATACCTACCATCTCTGGTGAGTATAGTACTGCTGATACTGACAGAAACACTTCCTAGTCCCACGTGGATACTGGCTAAAATTTTCCTCAACTTTGATCTGTGGACCATTTCTTCCATGGGTGTTAACCAGAGTGAAGCTGACAGTTCAACTCTAATTGTTTCAAATTTGAGCATCTTTGAATATAACTTCCCTTCCCCACTGGAAAGTGTTCCTTCTGCAGTTACATGGCTAACACTTAGATGAAGGAGGACTATAGAAGCTCAACTTCACATGGCACGAACCTGGGCTACCTTCACTACCACAGCACCTTGTAATGAGTCTCCAAATCACCAGCAGTGTTTGGGCTGATAGACAGACTTACAGGTCAGTCTTGCAGACAAAAGCAATTAATGGCATAACCCCTTGTAGGTGTACAGTGCTTCAGAGTCCAGAAAGAAAATTCACATACGTAAATGATAGAGACTTCCCATCAGGGGTGTTATTCTTAACATAATAATAATACAACTGAGTCTCAAAAAAGCTAAATGATGTGCTGACATTTTGAGCCCAGATCTTTGGACTCACTTTCAATCTAGTGCCCATTTTTCTCCTATTCTAGCGGTTCTCTCAATGTGTGGAGCGTGGACCCCTCAGAAGCCATTGTGTGCTTGCAAAGGAGTCTATACCAGCATGCGCTTGAATTCCAGGGGACAAGCGTTCTCCAGATGGTTAAGAGGCCCAGCGCTGGACCCAGACTTCTGGATCCAAATCGCAGCTCCCCAACTAGCTAGCTGCGTCACTGGGGCGAGCACCTTAACCTCTCTGTGTCCTTGTCTCCTCATTGCAAAAAATTCAGTATTACTATATAATAGTTTATAATAACATTAATAGGACCTACATTACAGGGTTTTAGGAATAAATTAATGATACCCATATAACCTTCAATATAATGCTTAACACAATGAGTACATAGAAAATACTCAAATATACTAACTATAACTATTATTGTTTACCACTGAATTATTGGGCATCTAGATCAGTGCCAGCTACATAGTGCATCCTTCAAATACGTTTTGGATGAATTAAATAAGTATTTTAACAGAGGATTCTAAAAATAGTATTGTGGAGAGGGAATCCTTAAAACACTTTTACTTTCAGAAGCAAAAAGAAAGTATCTTCCTGTGACAGTGACATCTAACCTTGAATTTACAACATTTCTAGATGTCTTCACATATCCAGACGAAAGTCAGTTTCAAATTGCTTTGACTTTTAAAAACTAATTTCCCATCCGTGGCGAGCCCAACTGGATAGCACACAAAAGGCACTCACTGTATTTATTGCTGATGACGAACACATTGTTTAGTATCTGTTTCACGCAGGAACAAAGGAGAGGAGAGGATCACAGTTTCTGGAAAATAATTTCTGCAGAGACTTGACCAAGGGAACTGGGAGAGCTGGTCTCCACATGACTGATACTGTTTGAATGTTTCTTGTGGAGCAGCAGTCCTTTTATAAGTAGAGGTAAACTCCATCATGAGAATGGAATTTCAAGAGACACTTTGTTTCCGTTTCCTAGATCGAGGACCTCTACTTACTTTGCTGCAGTAATTTGAGAAGTAGAGGTAGTTTTTCACCCAGGCAAGAGGCAGGAGGCTGGGCATGCAGTGTGTCTGCACACCACTGTACTGTCAGTTTACCCCCAAAAGCTCTTAGGCTGCAGCTTTTGTGATTCAGAAAGAGACTTGGACAGCCAGTGATCCCAGGTGCAAATTGCCAGGCAGCCAGCTGAGAGTAGTGAGCAGCTTGTTTCACATCATTGCAGCTCTGGAGGTTGTTCTGTGGAATGCTGTTTCTCTCTTTGCAATCAACGTTGCTTCTCTTAGTAGACATTCCTAACTTTTATCCATTTACTTAAGACAATTACATTCTCAGAGCAATGGTAGTTCCTCCTGCCAGGATGGATTTGACCTTCCTGCCCTGTGCCACTGGGAATTTTCCCTGAGACAGGTTTTCAAAAAAGCACTTGGTCTTTTCAAGGCATGATGCCTATACACAAGACACAATTGTTTGTCTTCAACTCGGAATTCGTCTCCATTGAGCCAGGAACAAAATCAAGGCGACAGAGGCTTTAACATTCAGACAGGAAGCTCTGCACTTTCTGACCAGGGAAATCAAGAAGAAGGTGAGAAAGAAAACAGCAAAGAAATATACCAGGAGGAGGTCTGATATCTGCATCTCTCGTATACCTTCCATGTTTTCCCAGCACACTTTTTAAGGTAAAAGTGGTCTTTATAAAGACTAGTGATGAATACCACTGAACCATGACACATCCCCGGTCCCCATCCAGGCAGGGCCCTGGTCACAAAATCCTTTTCAAGCAGATACAACTAAGGCAAGTAGTTCCAAGAGAAAAGGGGGAAAGAACCTTAGAAAAGAGTTGGTCCTGTAGCCCTTCCAAAAGAGTGCTCTTTCCATACTTTAAAGCTTCCATTTCCCACTCTTTTCTCCCTGTCCACCCGCTCACATCTCCCCCTTCCTTCCTGTGTGCTTGCTCTTGCCCGTGTCTATTTCTGGCTTGCTTCAACCTGTTTCCTCCTGCAATTCTTGTCGCATCCTTCCTCCTCCTTCTGCTCTGTCCCAGGCATCCTCCCTGCCCCCACCCAAAATCAATTCATCTTTATTTAAACCGCTTTGTCCCACGTCTGTCCTCTCTACCATTTGTTTTCAGTAGGACTTCGAAAAACAGCGTCTCCTTCCTCTGTGTGATATCAGAAACTACTTTACAAACTGTGGGTTCACAGGCCCAGGGCTTACACGTCTAAGTAAATGTTCCACTGACAAATGTCCATTGTTGGACATTCCACTGACAAATGCCCCCAGATCGTCCAACTGGGGACAAATGAAACTGAATTCACTGCCTTCATCCCCTTGTTCCTTTCACTCCCACCGCGACTTTTCCGGTCCTTCTTCTCCTCCTCTGTCCGGACACCCCCAAACTAGATCCCTCCCTCTCCTCCTTCCTCCAAACCTATTGATATCACTACAGTGCCTGCCTTTTAAATGTTTTTCTTTCTCTCTGTTCCCATCCCCCTAGTTTGAGACTTCATGATCTCTCGCCCAAACTGTTTGCATACCTACTAATCCTGCTCTGGACTAGAGTCTCTAAAACACATACCAATCAGATCACGTCCCTTCCCTCACAAAATTTCAGTGGCTCCCATTTCTAAGAGCAAATCCACATCCTACAGCAAGACATTCAGGGGCCTTCACCGTCTGGCTCAAATCTGCTTTTCCAGCCCCATCTCCCATCATATGCTAGGTCCTCGGTCACCACGAATTGAATTAAAAAAAAAAAAAAAGAGCTTTAGCTTAGGATGCTTTATTTTGCTTTGGCAGCAGCTGGGGTTCAGTGCCAGGGCTCCTGACCCAGGTAAATGCTGAGGCCTGGCCGTCTTGAGCTGTTAAATCTGGGTCCTGGCCAGGCCCCCAACACTAGCTAGCGGTGCGACCTCTGGCCGGCTCTCACCTCTTCAGACCTAGGTTTCCTCATGAACACCAGGATGACTGTAAAATTACGCCCCAGTTTTAAAGATGGTGGATATGATGAGCAAGCCTCCGAGCCAGACTTCACAGGCTGTGGTCCTTTGCCGAGTTACCCAGGCTCTGGCTCTGGTCTCTCAGTTCTGCCCATCTGATGCCATCGTTTCATTCAGGGATGAGATCAGCCTCTGGGAGAACTGACTCATCCTTCCCAGTCTCACACAGGTTAGATTCGTACCAGAAAGCTCCTTTATGAATATGTAGTAGCAAGATGAGCTCCATCTGCCATCCAGAACAACTTTTCACTCCATTGGTGGTATATATGTATGAATATATTACCTAGATATTTTTTTTCTTAGTAAGTTAAATTAGTTATCAAGAGATTGTTTGGACACATGGATTCAGAGCAAGAAGGGCTCAAGATCCCGAAGCTGGTGTTTCCAGGCGGTGGTGGGGTCTGACGAGTTTTCTTTCTCTCATGTGCCTGTTAGGAGCATCTGAACGCCAGCAGTAGAGGCTGACCCTAATCTCGTGGAGGTTTTCCCAGACCTTCCAGTCAGAAGCAGCCTCCCCAGCTGGTCTCTATCACTCCACGCTTAACTAGTGTATACTTATTTTTTTTAATTTGTCACTAGTCTTCCTCATTAGACAGCTCATTCCATGAGGGCAAGAGCATTGTCATCCTTGTCTGTGGCTCTGTCTCTGGAACCCAGGACAGTGGCCTGCCCACACAGTATGCTCAGAAATATTTTGGGGGTGAATAAGTGAGTAGTAAGGAGGAGCTGAAAAATTAAGCCCTAGGAATGACTGGAGACAAGGATGACCAGTAGCAGGGATTTCTGGATTTCTGTGTAGGCATTGACATGGAATGACTTGACTCTAGTGCCATGTGTCCCTCTGTGTTTCTGCTGCAGGTTCACATGCCCAGGACAGAGAGCTCAACTGGCCCAAATGAGGAGGATCACTCAGCCACCCTAGGTGCCATGATGTTGGTGTCTTAGAATTGGTTGCAGAGCAGAGTCTCACATGCAAAGTAGGGAGGGCATATCCTCAAAGAGATGGCTACCAGGCAGACGCTCACTGCATTCCGCCACGGTGATCACTTCTCTGAGAGACTAGTCGCTTGGACATAGCAATTCTCTTTCCTAGCAATACTGCCATAAAGCTTGTTTGCTATTTGCCACTTTTCTTGTCTCCATGGGTCCCACTGAAGTGGGTCTCATCCATTCAAAATCCTCACCTTCTCAAAGGAGGCAGACTCTCATTCTGCAGACGTGATCTGTGCACTCTCTGCCTGGCATATCCCAGGACATCTTTTTGTACATTTGTTTCTTATTTTCTAGCTCATGAATAAAACATACATCTACTTTACATTTTAAAAAATGTGTGTGCTTTCACTTAACCTACATTCCTTGTTTTCTGTCAACTCACTTTTGCATTACTTTGTTGTGGCTAACGCTGTTGGTTGTCCACCCAAAAGCAACCCAGGGCTGCGAGTCACCCTGCCCCAGAGATGAATCATAATAGAAGCTTCTTTCTCCTTTGCCCGTGATTGGACTAGAGCTGACATGTAACCCACATCTGAGCTATGAGAAATAATGCAATGTCTACTGAAGACTTCTGGAAAAGATTTTCCTCCCTGATGAGAGTCACAAGGAAAAAAGGGTTTTTTGTGTTTTTTTCCTCCATTCTTCCTTCCTTCTTGATGGGGATGCTGTTCTGTAGGGATGTGATAGTTGGAGCAGTGGCAGCCATCTTGCACATATGAGGAGACAAATATAAGGGCAACTTGCAGAAGATGGTTGAAGGGAAGAACGTGAAGGCCTGGGTCCTTGACTGATTTTGTTGTTGAAGCACAGAAATCAATCTTGGATTACTTAAGTAAATAATAGGTGTTGTTATGCCTTAAGCTACTTTTTTGGGCTTGCTGTAACTTGCAGTCAAAAATGTCCCTGCCCAATAGACCTGTGACAGACAACTCCTTCCTGATCTAAGTTCTCACTCTTCAGCTTTATCACACCAGGGACACTTCTGTTCTACTGAGCATTAGTGTAAGAGCAAATCTGAGAAACAGCCTAAAAATTTACTGTGTTCCATTGTAAACATTCTTTATTATTTATGTCTACTTCTTATAAAGTGACCATTATGAATATCTACTTGAATGAATACTATGACTATTCATACAGATCTCTCATATGCATATTTTAGATAAATATGTATTATCTAAATTTTTTGTTCAGTTTCACATTGCAATTTAATAGACTCTGGTGCAATTTTAGAATTTCTATTCAGAAGGGACTTAAAAGTAGCAATTAGATGGAAAGCGGGTGTGGCATCTTGAATCTGTATTTCTATTGCACTGTTAAGATTAAGGAGCATGGAACTGTCCACATCATGAATGGGAGGGGCAGAGGCAGCCTTGCTTCTTCCCTCCAAACCAACTGCCTCAAGATTTTAACCTCCCACCTGGAAGCCAGGGTATCCGTCTTGAAGGTTTTCCAGCACAGGTCTCCAAAGTTGGAAGCCTGGTGGAGTAAGCCTGGTGGATAGCACACCTGTGCTACAACTGATGCTGCCGAAGCCACTTTAGTGTATGGATTATCACTGGCATTTCACAGAAAAAGAAATTCAGGCTCAAAGGGTGTACATGACTGCTCAAAACACACAGCTAACCCACAGAACCACTTCTACAGCGTTGGCCTCCTGATCATCTCTCTTCCTACTGCATCAGCTCGGGGCGGGGGGGTCTTTCAGATCTAGAACAGCGTGGCTAAGAAAAGATGTTCTTGGTCCATTAAAAGAAGCCTCAAGAGCATACCTTTTCCTGCCAAAGAAGAACAGAAAACCAGAGAATTAGGGGGAAATAATGGGTTGTCCAATCACTCTGGCTCTGGAAGGTGGTTGGCTACCCACTAAATAAGCAGCTCCACGTTACCACCATCTATTTCTCCAGAATATTAACGGTCTGCTGGGCTGTAATTGCCTAAACAATACTGACCAGCCTTAACTAGAACAAGTGCACCAGGAGGCACTTTAGATCTTTGAGCAGGAAGGGTAAGGAGTGGGCATGCCCCATACAGCTCCCTGCATCAGTGGTTGGGAAGAACATGCTTCCAATTCCTCCACAGCAGTCTGACCTGAGAAGGGTGCTGTGTCCCATAGAAAGGGAAGAGCGTCTTCAGGAGCAGGCTGTTGGACCAAGTGAGCCGGGGGGTGGGGGTGGGGGTTCTGGTCAAAGTCAGCCCTGGGCTTTCCTAGACCAAAGGGAAACCAAGCTCCAGAAGAGACGCGGAAAGTTAGAACAGGGCCAGAACGCAAGTGAATGGGAAATAAAGCAAAAGGAAAACTTATGTTGACAGACTGACTGACTGAAAAGGTTTATACATAAATGTGAAGAGAAGGAGTTTCTGACTTAGTTCAGGACCAGGGTAGTGAGGTAATCAGCAAAGTGAGACATAGTGGCTTGGCAAACATGCCAAGAATGTGGGCCAGAGGGCCCAGAGGGGCCTGGGTTATTCCAGGTTGCCATGGTTTTTAGCCAAATGTAATAGTGCCAGGCGGGGAGGGCAGACGGCCTTATGCCTCAAGGATGTCCATGCGTACTCTGAGGTCCAGGACAAAGGAGTCTTGTTCATTCCCTTACAATATTGGCCAATGAATAGAGCGAGCAGGAGAGTGTAACCTCTAAAGGCATAAAATCTGGAATCAGACAGAAAGGAGTTCAAAGCCCGGATCCACCATTTACTTGCTGTGTGGCTTTGGCCAAATGACATAACTTCTCCGTGCCTCATAGTCCTCATCTGTAGGCTAATCAGAGCACCTAATTAAGAGGTAATATGAGTCTAGTCCCTGACACATAGTAAGAATTCAACATTAACTTATTCTTTTTCATAATAAAGTGCATATTGAGGTAAATACTGATATGATAAATACTGATTTTATACACATAATAAAAATGCATCCAGTGAATGGATGGGAAAGAAGTAAAGACTAAGAATAGGGCCTGGATCATCAGTGACTGAGAAGAAAACAGAAAGTATCATCTCACACAATTTCACCAAGGAAACTTTTGGTTTGGATTAGGTTAGGAGAGGTGAGAAATTTTGAATCCCCAAACTATCACCTGGGGAAAAAAATACTGCATCACACAGATTTTCAAATATGTACTCACACATGGAGATAATATCTTTCTTTATGGAAACAATTGTAACATTTTTAATCCTACTCCATTTACTCTACCATTTACTAGGTGTATGACCCAGGGCAAGCTATTAGATTTCCTCACACCTTCTTTTCCTCATCGATAATAAAATGGGGATGATAATAGCCCCAACTTCAAAAGGTTGCAGCGAGGATCAGGTCAGTTAAACATGTAAAGCTCTTCGAAAAGAAGTAGCAGATGCCGAATGTTAACCCCACTGATACAATACTACACCCCCCCCCAAACCTCCTGGGTATTGAGAAAACATTACCAACTCACCCGCTATCCTACTATCTAATAATGGCCACATTTAGTATTTTGTACATATTTTTCCGAACTTTCCCATGCACATAGAGTCATATAAATTGTTATTAGTTTTTCATGAAAGGGATCGTTCTATAATGTTTTCTTGTGGTCTGCTTTTCCACCCAGCAACACATGGTGATGATCACCCCACTCCTCAGCCTGCACCAGCTTCAGGGTCCATGGTCATCCTCTCTGGTGATTTAGTGCGGGCCTCCGCAGGGTCAGTCCCCATTCCAGCTGTTTCTTGCTGCTTCTTGCCCCTCCCCCTCTCCCGGCTGTGCCTGGCACCTGCTGCTCCCTGCCTGATTCTCCCCGCCCAGTGTCGTGGGGCTCCCCCGTGGAGGGCTCTGTCAGGGCAGCTTTACTTCCTCTTATTGCTTACCTCTCAATTTTCCAAAAACATACCACCCAAGCCTGTGTGTGTTTAACCAACTTTTTCAAAGCCTTAAAAGTAAGAAATAAAATGTTGAGAGAAAAAAATAACTTAAAATTTGTCATCAGCTCTGTTTCTGGAGTCCAAGTGGGGAAAAGGGAAAAGCAATGCATCCTTCCCAGGCAACCCCTCCACTGGCTCACCCCAGCCCCCTCCTGCCCGCCCCCCACCATGTCCGCACCGGCACTCAGACAAACTGGTAACTCGCAGGCGAAATTCAACCATCAGAGGTCATGTGGCCAACAGGTGCTGAACATTGTCTTTTGAATGAGTTGTCACTATTTGAAAAACAGATTTGATTTCTAAACTTAAATTTCTGGCTTCTCTTGAACGATGAAAAGCTCCGGCAAGGCTAAGCCCACAGCCCTGCATTGCAGCAACAATTGTGGAGTTGAGTCCTCTTGTTCCACATAGATTGACGGTGTGACCGAAAGGCAGCTTTGGGCCCCACAAGTTTCTATCATAGACACTGAGTGGCGTCACTTGTTTATTTACCTGTCTGGTTGCTATAGAAATTTGAGTCCAGTTGGGGAAAAAATATCGTAAGCTATCAGTGCCCCACATTCAGGAAGAAGCTGCCTTAGAGCCTTTCTAGATGGCTGGGCAATTTCAATGCCCTGAGCCCAGTCCACAACCCACCTGAGGCCAAGGTCAGCTGGGTGAAAGCTGTCTACCCCGGGGTGGTGTCCCCGGAGGAGGGTATGCCTGGGGGTGTAGGAACACATGGATGGAAAGGCGGGATCTTCGTTGGGAACAGTTACGTCCATTTGGGAAAGTGGAGTAAAAAACAGGCAACATGTCTGAGGAGAGAGGCAAAGACCGAGGGGGAGCTGGAGGGCTGGCGGAGAAGGATCGGGGTGAGGTGCAGCTCATATCATTCAGGACTATTCCTAGGACACGCCCATATGGTTTTCCCCATTTTGTGTGACACCAGCAAGGCCATGGAAGGAAAAGCACGTCCGCGCAGCCGTGTGGGGGGCCCCACCTCTGTTGTCCTCAGACAGCCCACCCATAGCACCATATCCTGGACTGTGTCACCTCTGAGAAGTGTTCTCTGTTAGAAACCTCCAACTCTAGTCTCAAGGCTGGACCACAGATATTCTAACCTTTCAGCTTTCTTGTTAGGACTCAATCCCAGTCTATTGGCCCTCTTTGCTTCACTTCCTCCCTGTCCAGCCCAGATTCCATTACTATCTGTTTGAACTTGGGTGCCCTGCTCCGCTCCTCCATAACTTTCTCTTCCAACTCCTGTCCTCCAACCACCAACCTTCACTCCACCGATTGCCCCTCTCACCCTACACTGGGTCGCTGAGCTCCGCTGAGCCAACCAGTGCTTTGACTAACACCCAGCTTCACTGAGTTCCAACCACATTAAGATTAGGGCCTTGAAATGCATCCTCCCCTCATCTCCAACTAGTCCACATCCACACCCGTCATATTTCCGTTCCCCACCCCTCTCTCAGAGTCCTTGCTCCTATTCTTGGGACCCCACTTATCTCCTCCTTTCAATAATCCTTTTTGTCTCCAATATAGTAAACTGCTCCCTCTCTCCCGAGTCTTGCCTAGCCCCTAAACATATCCACGTTTGTCCCATCTTTGAAGCAGAGTTCCTGGGAACTTCGGTGGAAATGACTACCAAATGATAACATTCATGGTTCTAAGGAAGGAAGGAGAGAAATCAGCGAGATAAAAGCTAACAGGCTGCAGGAAGGTGCATTTCTTCAAGCTCAGGGTTTTGGCAAGAAAAAGCCAATGGGAACGAAATCCGCGGAACAAAGGGTCTGCACGAACAGGATGCCCTTTTCACATCATAGACTAAATTTGTCGTAATGCCCTTCTTGTGTGGGGGGCCTTGTAGCTGACGTGCAGTGTTTCGCTTGACTCTTACTGCAGCCCACTGAGGCAGGCGCGGGGAGACCCAGGGAGTACGGAGTGGCTGTGGGGGTCAGGGAGGGAAACAGTGAAACAAAAGGCGCCGTGAACCTCTGTAAGAGCAGATTTTATAAAAAGAACACCACTGCCACATGGACCAAAACAGGTGCCCCCTTGAACTAGCTCTGGAGGAGAGGCCAGGAGGCTTACCCCGGCTTATGGGCCCCGCCCCCGCGCCGCCAGCAACCATTTACTGGCTGGGTGACCTAGGGCCTTCCCGGGCTTCCGTTTCTCATCTTCATAATCCTACCACCCAGGAATCAGATGAGACAGCACATGGGAAAGTGCTTTGGGAATTACGAAATCTTATGCCAGTGTAAGCCAACACCGCTGACTCTGGTGAAAACTGGTGAAGAAGACTTACAGAGCCACTGCCCTCAAGTGACAGGGCCACGCGGCTGTAGATATGAGGATGGTGTGAGTAGAGACAATACCCAGGGGAAGTGACACCCTGAAGACAAGGGGAAAAAGAAGAGCTTCTTAAGGCTCACGAGGGAACTGCTATCTCCACCAATAAAATACACCCCGATCTTTCAGGGTCGAAGCTGGCTCGGGGTTCTCCATGGGGACTCCCTTCTCAGCCACCTCAGAGGACCAGCGTTGATTTTCTTTAAAGAAAACGACAGAATTCTTGCGAGATGAAATCCCCATCTTGGACAAGGGGAAAAAGATGACGTCGGTAATTACACATCGCCCGCCCATCTAGAGAAGATGCTGTATGAGACCATCGAAAGAGTAGGGGGTTTTGGGTCCTGGCTGATCCGAGTTCACATAGGCCCCTTCGTAGCTTTGTGGTACCACATCCACAACTCAGCCACTCCATATCTATAAAATGCAAGTGATAATGTTAACCTCAAAGGATGCAATTAGATATTATGGAAAACCTCCTCAGTGTTATGATGAGTGCTCAGCCCAACAGTTCCTGGGATGCTGGGTAGTAAAGTGTGAGATCCTGTTGTGAGCTAATTTACTTGAACCAATTTACTTTCTGTCTGGAAATGGAAGTCATACATCTGGAACAGTAGTTTTCAACTTGGGGTTCATTTGCATCCCAGAGGATATTTAGCAATGTGTGGAGATACTCTTGATCGTCATAATGTGGGGGGTGTTATTGCTACTGGAATCTGGTGGGTAAAGTCCATGGATACTGCCCAACAGCCTGCAGTGCACAGGACAGCCTCTTGGAATAAAGAATTCTTTGGCTCCAAATATCAATACTCTAAGGTTGAGAAACCCTGGTCTGGCCCAAAGCTGGGTCTTTATTGTTCCTTCTATGGTATCCAGGCAATAAACCAGTGAACCCAAATGTGTATGTGGAATTGTTTGAGCCCCAAAGCAGCCAGTGAGTGGAGATCATCGTTGGTGATTCAAATGCATTAGTTTGGGCTGTGAATCTGTGTCTGGGGCTGGAGTCATTCACTTAGAATGTGTTTATTGGTCACAGAGGACACTAGGTTTGGTGGTTACATTAACATTTTGGAGGAGGAAAATCATGTCCTAAGTCACCTTGACAAATAAGAGAAGTAGTTTTCTAAGAGCAGAACAGAATCCTCATTGGAGAAAAAAGAGTGAGGCTTCCAGGTGACAGATGACCTGAGGGCCACTGGGAGTTCAGAGTTAAACATGGCCTGTGGTTGAGGATGTGAGATACCGAGACTGAGGCAGGATCCTTCAGGGTCCCTCAGACAGAGCAAGGCCTTTTAAGACTCTACAGTGTAGAGCTTTACGGTTTATTTTTTATCCTCACCTGAGGACGTGCTTATTGATTTTAGAACAAGGGGAAGGGACGGAGAGAAATATCCATGTGAGAGAGAACATTGCTAGGTTGCCTCTCAAATGTGCCCCAACCTGAGCCACACTGACCAGGGGGGCTTTACACTTTAAAAGAGACATGGAGCCCTGACTTGTATGGCTCAGCAGGTTGGGCATCACCGTGCAGATCGAAAGGTCGCCGGTTCAATTCCCTGTCTGGGCTCATGCCTGAGTTGCCAGCCAGGCCCCTGGTTAAGGCATGCAAGAGGCAACCGGTTGATGTTTCTCTTGTACATCAATGTTTCTCTCCCTCTCTTTCTTCCTCCCTTTCCCTCTCTCTAAAAATAAATAAAAATTTTAAAAAGATATGGAGAAATTCATAGAAAAGCCACAACAATATCTGGAAAATAAAGAGTGTTCTGAAAACAGGCTCAAGGAGTTTGGGTTTTTTTAACATGGAAAAGAGGACTGAGTGTGCTTTGAACAAAAAAGATTATCACAAGGAGAAAAATGGCCAGCTGTTTTCCATCTCCATGGAGGAGCAAATTATAGGAAATGGGCTTAGATTGCAGCACAATGGTGGTTATGAATACGAAAGCATTTCTTAATTGGACCCTGGAACAAACTTCAGAGGAAGACAGTTCAATTCCCGTTACTCAAGTTTACTAAAAATAGATTAAGTCTCAACCTGACCACAGACAGGGTGCTGGACACGATGACTTGTTGAGCCCCTGGTTTGGTCATTCTTTCTGCCTGCGTCTTCACAAGACACAGTTTCTTCAATGATGAGAGAAAAATTCAGTTGTTTCACTGTAGGGCTTATATATGATAGTTTCCTAAAGAGCTCATTTGATGAATTTTCATTGATTGATTATATTATGAAATTAACTGGTGGTTTTAGTCATTTTGACTTAGTCTGTAATTTTGTAATATTTGTTTTACTCATGCAACTTGGACATGAACTTGTGAGTTATATTATGCTTGCGGGTCATCGAGTCAGCCGTGTATTGACCAGAACGTTTAGAGCTCTGTGTTATGAGTTGCTGGGATCTTTAGTGTTGATACCAAACACACACTTTAATGTAACCCCATCCGGCCATTCAGACCAGAGTAAACAAGGTGGGAAAATGGTTCCAGGCTTTCAATTTGCTCCAAGGGGATGCTATTTGTAGCTAGAGTATATTACTGCATTAATGTCAAAGTTGACATCTACGTTTGAATGTGGCAGGTGGGGAATGGAAAAGATGTGATCTTGCTATTTCTAGAATTGACCAGAAATGATCCCTTCCATCTCCAAGTGAATTTACTAAATTGCGGATAGAAAAGGACTCAATCCATTGAAGCCTCATGTGATACACTGTGGGAGTCAAGTTTGTGTGTTTTCTTGGGCTCTCGTACATAGACATTAACTCTTTTATGTTTATACACGATGTGGGATCAAGACTGTAGATTGATTTTGTCATCCATTGAGTTTTTAGCTTCTCTGCTAAAATATATTCCTCTGTAAATATTCACATTAGAGGCCAGGAACCAGTAAATCCTTTGTGTTCTTAAAAGTTACAGAAAATTAGTAAAATCATTGATGTGAATACAAAATGGTGTGCATCAATGAGAAATAGGCCTTGCAAAGGCAGAGTTCTGCACAAGGTCCTACTAACCTGGTTTGGTCCCTGTGACAGGATTGCTGGCTGTACCCTAATAGCCAGTTCTCCCTTCTTCCTTTGGTAATATAGCTTCTCAGTTTTAGCCAAACCCATGACTGTTTCACTAGACTACATTTTCCAGCATCTTGTGCACTTAGGTGAGGTAAGGAATAAGTTTTGACTGATGGGATGTGGGCAAAAGTGATTTGGGCAGAAACAATGTGTGCTTTTTCTGGTCCATGTCTTCCTTCTTCCTGGGATGCATACATGATGGCAGGACCTGAGCAGGCATATTTTAATCATGAGGTAGAAGTCTTCTGTTGAGGATAATGGAGAATCAAGATGGAAGAAACTTGGATTTCCAATATCATGAAGTCACCACATTAGCCTTGAACTATTTATGCTTTACCTGTTACAGGATGGGAAAATGAACTTGTTTAAGCTACTGTAGCTGAGCAAACCAGGATCTGTCCACGTGTTGCCTTGATGTATTACTCAACAGTTAGTGTTGAAGGAAACAGGTTTTATTTATAGGATTCCAGCCTCCAGGGAGGCTGGGAGCACTCTTGCTCGGAGCCCTGTTCTCCTACAAGACCGAGCACTTCCCTTTCTCCCCACCAGGCTATAATCCAAAAACATGCCCAAAAGTTCCCCCTATCCTTATCTGTTCTTGAGCCAGCTACGCGTACAGTTCTCCATCCCCTCTGGAAGGTACACTTGTAAGTTTCAGAGTTGCCATCCTCTCACAGCAGCTCTCTCCTTCAGGATCTGGGGTACGTTGTCCTCAGCCTCTGAATAGAAGTCCAGAAAAGCACACGTCATGTTACACTGGATCATGATGGAGTTCAGGGAAGCACACGCCCCAAGAGAGTGGCCTCTTTGTATGTCCTTCAGAGGAGCAGCAGTCTGCGTTCCTGGTCACACTTCAGTTCAGCTCCAGGCGCCTCTTACGAATCTGTGCTTGGCACAGCCGCTTCCCACATAGCTCCTTCAGCTTCTCTGGATCCCCCCACAGCTCCATCAGCTCGCTCCTTACACCATTTCCTCAGCCTTCATGGCTGCCTTCCTTACTACCCCAGGCTGCATGGTGGAATCCTAACTCCCAATCAGCATGGCTTCTACCTTACACACCAGCCCGCGTGGTGGACCACTTCACTACCAACTGCATAGCTGCTTGCTGCTTCCTCTCTCAGACCTCATGGCTGAAAATCCCCTGGCTCCTTCCTCACCGTTGCCTGCTTCTTTCTCAGACCTCATGGCCAAAAATCCCCTGGCTCCTTCCTCATGGCTGCCGGCTTCTCTCCCAGCCTGCCCTCATTTTAAATGTTGACCCAAAACTTCCTGTGTCACCTTATATCTGGCCCCTCCTATAATGTGCTACTTTTGCCAGTTCCTGTGTATCTTTTACCTTTTTTCAGCTGCCATCTTTAGTCAGGGCAAGAGTTCTCAGTGACACAGAGACATCACACCTTCCTTCCTCTCATGTAGGTGCTGTATATGCTCCCCCTGCTATGTCATGAATCACTACATTTTGAAAGTCACATATGCCTTTTGCCCTGGACAGCAGCACAGCTGTTAACTTGCCTTTTGTTGTGCAAAGTATCTTAAGCTGTATCATCCTCTCCTCTTCTCCCAGTTGTGGGTTGTGGGGAATTTCTCCTATATTCTGGGGACCCTCACTGTGCACCCCATCACATTACTACACTTTTGACTTTTTTTTGTAACAGTAGACAAACAGTTAATCCTAACTAATATTCTAACCATTTGAGCACCACAACCATACCTTTAGTAATTTAAGTATTTTTCATTGAGTAGAAAATATCTTTATGTATCATCTAAGATAGATAGATAGCCAGGTGGGTGGATAAACAGATACACACATACAAACAAATAATACGTGAGATTTATTAAATAGGAACTTAGTGAAGATCACCAAAGCATTGATCGTGAAGAACTCACCCCACACCCTGAAGTGGAAAGAAATATTTTTAACCCACCAACATTAAGAAAAAAACAACCGTGCAAAAGGAAAGACAGGATTATCTTCCTATTTTCTATAGATAACCACTTTATAACACTGTTGTCGTATAGAGAAGTAAAAGAGTGTGCAATCAAAACAGTATAGAAAAATGGTATCATCAAGTTTTCTACCCATAGATACAGACAACAGTGCGGTGATTGATCACCAGAGGGAAAGAGGGTGGGGTAGGTGGAGGCAGGCAAAGTCGGACAGAATGAGGACAGAAAGGGACTTTGCTTGGGGCGATGGGCACATGGCACAGTGTGCAAATGATGTCTTTTTGAGTTGTACATTTGAAACCTGAATGGTTTTGTGGGCCAATGTTACCCCCAATAAATTCAATAAAAAATATATTAAATACAAAAAATTTGTCTCAGGTAATTAATTAATAAATAAAGAAAATGTTATTTTAATGGATTTTATGCTGTCTGTGGTATGTCAACATTTTAAATTTTGTAAATACTCATTTCATACCTAAGTTTGTACTTGTAATTTTGTTCTCTTTTCCTTAAAAATGTTCTCCAAAACTGGGTAAGCCTCAGAACCCACAACCCCTGGATCTTCTCCTAGAAGGGAGTTTATATGTACTTTGGTGAAAAGAGTACCTCTTGGCTGGTGTTTTAGATGAAAACAGAATGACCATGTCACATGACACTTTCTAGGCAACACCATTAATCAACCCCTCAGAAGCGAGAAGTCAGGTGCTCCTGGAGAACCAGTCGGTGCTCACGGTGGGGTGTGTTATGTGAGTGTTAGTGATTAATCTCTAGATAAATCTAGAGGTGATGAGAATGAGCTGTGTGTTTCCTTTTGATCCCTTGCAGTCTGCTTCCTAAACATCATGAATGTGCTCTGTTACTTCCTGTCTGTCTAAAACTCAAAAATCAAGAAAAGTATTTTTTTCTTATTTTTGGCCTTTCTCATCCCAAAACCTCAGTTGGCCACATTCTAGTTGCCTTGAGCACCATGACAATGAGCGTTCTTCTGCTGTTGTCTGGGAAAAGCCACAATTCCATTCTCCACATGCTCTTCTTGCTCCTGCCTCAAAAAAAGTTCTTAAATGGAGTAGACTATTTCCATTTCTAAATCAAGCATACCGCATAGGCTGAATATCTGGTGATGATCTTGGCTAATCTTATTAAATTCTCTGCTGAAGCAGCAGTAGGAAGAAGTGAGGGTGGGTCAAAGACAGAACGAAAATGAAGTCTACTTGTTGTAGATGGGCCACTACGATGACCCAGTCCATAACACAGAACCTCTCACTTGAGCCTTCTCTTCACTTCAGTTCCCGCCTCCAGGTTTGCCACCCATCCCCAAGCAACAGCCAGAGTTATTTTTTATCATCTGATCATATCAACCTTTTGCTTAAAATTCTCCAGGGGCTGCCCACAGCAATGAAAATAAAAGCCAAACTGAATTATGGCCTAGAAGTCCTTCCATAATGTGATGACTGCTTTGGCTTCTGCTCCTGCTCCTACCTACCCTCTGCCATAATCACCTCATCCCCTATGATGCCCATCTCCAGGCGTGCCTTGCTTTAGCCTGTCTTCCTTTCCTCCTTTGTTCCTTCCTTCTTTTTCCCCACCTCTCTCCTCTCTTTCTACGTAACAGCTTTATTGAGGTATGATTCACATACCATACAATTCACCTATGTAAAGTGTGTACTTTAATGGTTTTTAGTATATTCAGAGTTGTGCCATCAGCACCACAATCAATTTGAGAACATTTCATCCCTCTGAAAAGAAAACTGTCCCTGTTAGCAGTCACTTGCTATCCGCCCTGCAGTCCTAACAATGACTAATCTATTTTCTGTCTTTATAGATTTGCGTATTTTTGGACATTTCATGTAAACAGAATCATACACTATCTGATCTTTTATGTCTGGCTTATCTCACTTAGAGTGATGTTTTCAAGGTTCTTTCATGTTGTAGCATATATCAGTACTTTATTCCTTTTTATAGCTAAATGATATTCTATTATAGGGATATACCACATTTTGCCCATCTGTTCAATTGTTGGGCATTTTTGGTTGTTTCCACTTTTTTGGCTATTATGAATAATGTTACTGTGACTATTTGCATGTACATTTTTTGCGTCAACTCATGTCTTTAGTCCTCTGGAGTGAACACCAAGGGCTAGCATTTATGGATTGCGCAATAACTCTGGGTTTAACATATCGAGGACCTGCCAGACTCTCTTCCAAAGTGGCTGCACCATTTCACATTCCCACCAACAACAAACTCATGAGGGTTCCAATCTCTTCATATCTTGTCAATGCTTATTTGTATCAATTTTTTAAAATTATAGTCATCTTTGTGTGACATCATTATGGTTCTGATTTTAAGTTCCACAATGACTAGCAATGTTGTGCCATCCTCTCTTGTGCTTATTGGCCATTTGCTTAACTTCTTTGGAAAAATGTCTATCCAGATTAATTTTGTGATTGGGTTGTTTGTCTCTATGTTGTTCCATTGTCAGAGTTCTTTATATATTATAGATACTAGATCCATATGAGGTATGATTTGTAAATATCTTTTGTTATTCTGTGGATTATCTTCTTATTTCATGATGGTATCCAATTTATCTACTTTTTCTTTTGTTGCTTGTAAGTTTGGTGTCATATCTCAAAAAGGCTTTGCTTAACTTAAGGTCATAGAAATTGACTCCTATGTCTTCTTCTAAGAGTTTTATAATATTGGCTCTTACATTTAGGTCTATGATTTCTTTTGAGTTAATTTTTTTAATATGGTATGAGATGGGTTCCAATTTTACTCTTTTACATGTGGATATCCAGTTGTCCAGCTCCATTTGTTGAAAAGACTGTTATTTCTCCTACTGAATCATCTCAGCATCCTTAGGCACACTGCTTTTTATCCCTCAGACAAGCAGATTCCTGCCTGAGGGCCTTTGTAGTTTCCTTGGTATGGAACCCTCTTTCCTTGATTGTCATTGGTCTTCTCCTTTTCACGCTGTAGGTCTCAGCTCAGAGAGGCTAAGCCCGAACACAGCATCTTAAGCAGCGTCCATCCTCCACCCACCCAGCCCTACTCCCTTCTTATCTTATTTTCTTCATAGTACTTAATTGCCTGAACATATTTAATTTTTCAATAATGTAGAGTTATTTAAGTCTTTTAAGGGGATAGGTAGATTTTCAAATCAAGATAGTTCACAATACTGAATTCAGAAATGGAGGATCCATATAACTGGGTGTGTGTGTGTGTGTGTGTGTGTGTGTGTGTGTGTTTGGGGGTGGGTGGAGTGGTACTCAGAGAAGGGTCTGTGAGTAAGAGTGGAAACAGGTGGGTGAGTTTTCTGGATGGACATCAGAATTAATAAACTATTTTTGGACACTGGTTTTGGCAATGATTTTTTTGGATTTGACATTGAAAACAGGAAAAATAAGTAAAAGTAAACAAGTGGGACTGTATCAAACTAAAAAGTTCCTGTATAGCAAAGGAACAACCAATAGGAAAAGCCAACCTATGAAATGGGAGAAAATATTTGCAAACCATAGAGCCTATAAAAGGTTCATAGCCAAAATATATAAGGAACTCATACAACTCAATAGCAAAAAAAAAACAAATAAACCACCCCCCTCAAACAAAATTAAAAATGGGCAAAGAACGTGAATAGACCTTTTTCCAAAGAAGACAAACAAATGGCCAACAGGTATACAAAAAGATGCCCAACATCACTAATCATCATAAAATACAATCAAAACCACAATAAAGATACCACCTTACAACTGTTAGGATAGCTATTATCAAAAAGTAAAAAAATAAAATAACAAGTGCTGGTGATGTATAAAACAAGGATGTAAAGAAAAGTGAGCCCTATACACTGTGTAAATATAAATTGGTACAGTCATCATGGAGAGCAGTATGGGGGTTCCTCAAAAAAATTAAAAAAATAAAAATACCCTATCATCCAGCAATCCTGTGCGCGCACACACACACACACACACACACTCACACACAGAGGAATATTATTTAGCCTTAAAACAGAAGGAAAGCCTGTCATTTTCAACAACATGAGTGACCCTGGAGGACATTATGCTAGGTGAAATAAGCCAGGCACACAAAGACAAATATGGCATGATCTCACTTATTTGTGACATCTAAAGAAAAAAAAGAAGAAAAGAAAAAAAGTTTAATTCATAGTAATAGAGAGTAGAATAGTGGTTATTGGTGGCTGGGTTTTGGAATAGGGGACTGATGTTGATTGAAGGGTACAAATTTTCAGTTATAAGATGAATGAATAAGTTCTGGAGACCTAATGTGTAGCATGGTTACTATATTTAATAATAATGTATTATATATGTGCTAAAAGAGTAGTTAAATATGCTAATCAGCTTAATGTTGCTAACCATTTCACAATGTATACGTGAATCAAAAGATCAAATTGGACACTGTAAATATATGTAATTTTTATTTGTCAATCCTATCTCAATAAAGCTGAAAAAAGAAAATCATCATTTGGCAACTGTCATAGTTATAATTGATTCAGAAAGAATCATCAATTGGATTCTAAAACTAGTACAAGTTTGATGAGAAGGTGTCTATGAGAAATTACTTAGTAATTACAAAGAGAAAAATAATTATTTAATAATAGCGAAACCTGGCAGTCTCCATCTTCATGATCAAAATTAATAACACAAGGAATGGAAAAGATTGACATCATGTGTCTCATCACAGGACGCACTACAAAGAGACAGTATCTCTTCTGTGGCAACCCTGCCAAACATCCATTACCTGACTCTCACCATGGGGAAACCTCAGGCAATCCAAGTCAGGGAGCGGTCTACTGGATAGCTACTCCGTACTCTTAGAAAGAGTCATCATGAAACAGAATCTGAGGAACACTTACAAATTACAAGAGACTGAAGAAAAATGATAACTAAACACGATTTGTGGTTCTAGACTGGATCCTGGACCAGAAAAATCCATTGTTTTTGCTACAAAGGAAATTATTGGGACAACTCACAAAATTCAAATGAGAACTGTAAATTAGAAAATAATATGCTGGCAATTTCAATTTCCTAATGTGAAAATAGGACTATAATCGCACAATGGGAGATGTCCTCATTCTCAGGAAATACACTCTGAAGTTTTTAGGAGTAAAGGGGCATCATGTCTGAATTTACTCTCCAATGGTTCAGAAAAAAATAATGCACACACACAGTGATAGAATGAAAATATAATTAGGTGATTGTTAGTAACTGGGGGATCTGGATGAAGAGCATAAAGGGGCTCTTTGTATTCTTCTTGTAACTTTTCTATAAGTTTGAAATAGCTTCAAAATAAAAATTTCCAAAACTAAAAAAGAAGACGGGCATCTCATGCGAGTCTTTCAAATCCCATTCAGGGATCTCCATTCTGGTGTCTTCCTCAGTGGAATGAAGATGTATGATTACTTGGTAAAAATGGATTGATGATTGATTGATGGGCACTCAGAGTGCTTTTACACGTTCTCTTCTGAGTCTTATGGGAGTTTTTAAAAAGCATCTACAATATAAATTTTAATTTATAGAGTTAGATCCTGGGACAAAGATTGTCCAAGGAACAACAAGGAAACAAATATTTGTCAACAGCTGACTGTAGGCTGGAACTGAAAGATCCCCACCCATAGTCCAGTCCTTCCTCTTAGAGTTTATTGCAATTGGTATAAAACAGAATCATGGCCCAGAGGTTGCTGTAAAGGGGGATGAAAAGGCAGCTGAAGATATGAAACATCATGAGACCCTGAAATTCAATACCATAAATTAAAGACTCTGGGTATGGTTAATATTAAAAATGAATAGGTGCTGTTTTTCATTAAAAACTTTTTTAAAAAGAAAATACAGTTTCAATACAAACAAAGTCCCATTGTTTTTTTTAAAGTAAAAAAGAGGAAGGGAGGCTTTTGTCAATTTCTTGACTATAGAAAGATTTTAATCTACCACTTTAAAGGATCCCTGAAAAAAAAAAAACACTTGTGAGGTGAGAGACAGTGGGGGCAGTTTTACTTAAAATTTTTACTTTTACTTAAAATATTTAGATTACATGAGAAATTTTGAAAGATTATTACATAAAACACCTTCTCTACATACTTTCAGTTGCCTTAATTTAACTTCTCCCCCACCACTAAACCAGTGTTCTCTGATATTAATTTTGAGTTGAGGCTCACATGTAAATATGAACATCATATTTCTATTTCCTTTTCACATAAGACTTGTAATCATATATCACATAAATGTTTTTTTCTTATGGGTAGACCTTGAGGGCATTACACTAAGTGAAATAAGTCAAATACTGTATGATCTCACTTATATGTGGAAAATAAAAAAGCCCCACCAAACTCATAAAAAAAAAGAGATCGGATTTGTGGCTACGAAAGGGTAAGGATTAGGGATTAAAGAGAGAGAAGGAAGGTGGTCAAGAAGTACAAAATTTCAGTTATAAGATTAATAATTACTGGGGATGTATAACACAATGACTATAGTTAACACTATTGTAGGATATATAGAAAAGTTATCAAAGGAGTAGATCCTAAGAGTTCTCTCTACAAGGAGAAAATATTTTTCTTTTCTTTTATCTATATGAGATGGTGGATGTTAACTAGACCTATTATGGTGATCATTTCACAGTATGTATATGTTGAATCACCATGCTGTATTCCTTAAATTTACACAGTGAGGCATATCAATTATTTCTCAATAAAACTGGAAAAACACTTTTTCTTTTTAAGTTTTTGTTTAGAGATTTGAAAGAGAGAGAAACATTGATTTCTTGTTCCACTTATTTTTGCATTTATTGATTGATTCTTGTATGAGCCCTGACTGTGGATTGAAGCCGCAAACTTGGTGTATCGGGACGACACTCTAGACTGAGATACTTGGCCAGGGTGAAAAATACTTTTTCTATTGTGGTGAAAAAAAAAAAAAAATCCAGGAGCCGTTCTGCAGCCCAAGGCTGTCCTTTTATATACTTTCCACAATGGATTGAGAAGTATAACTGGTTCCATCTCCATCTCAAATTTGTGATTCTACAATTTTAGCTTCTATTTCAATCAAGTTCTAATACTGTCACAGGTTTTCTCCCTTACCTGACACAGTGGATGGTCTGGACCCCTCTGAAACTCCTGTGCTGGGATCAGACTTTTATCCTTCTGTCTAGACTCAAGTTCTTCTCTGCGAGGCCAAAGCTCAAATTGCCCCAGAGGGCACTAGGAGGCAGCCATTGCTTTCCCTGAAATGCTGGTGACAATCATTCTTTTTCGTCAGGAAGTTGTGAATTCCTGTTGACTCTGCGGCACCTGGGAGTTGGGGGGAAGTGGGTGAGTGAGGGGGAGAGAACGTCTGGCCTGTGTTATTCTATCTGCCCAGCTCCTCACCACGGAGGCACAAAGGAGCACATTCAGAGGGCTTTTTCTTGGGGCTCAGGGCGAAGACAACGATGACAAGCTCTGGGAACACACTCCAATGAGGGAAATTCGGTCTTTAAGATTCTTGAGCGGTACTTTGGCTTTTAGCTCTTGCTTTCAAAGAATAACTGCTTGGAGGAGGTTCTTAAAATCATAAGGTCATGAAATCACTTTAGTGGGTTGCAGCCATTCATTTTTTTAAAAAATGTAATAGGTTCTATTAGAATAGACAATATCAAAGTATAGTCAACCATAGAGCCCAGAGCCAGATCTGCTAAATTTGAATCTCTGCTCTGTGACCACTTACTAGCCATGTGGCCCGGGGGAAAAAAATTACTTAATTTAATTACTTAAATTACTTAACACCTCAGTTTCCTTACCTGAATACATACATACTTCATAGACTTACTCTATGGATTAAATGAGTTAATATATGCAAAGCACTCACTCACTCACTCACTCACCTGTGAGTCAGTGGGGGCTTGGCTAATCCCGCCTGGCTCCTCACCACTGGTCCCAGGCCTGCCCCGCACGTGCTCAGTGTGGGGCCTGGGTGTATTTCTTCTCATCATAATGTTACAGGCACAAGAGGGCAAGCCTAACCCCATAAGTGCATTTCAATCCCCTGCTTGCCTTGTGTCTCCTCACATCCCATTGGCCGAAAGGCAAGCTGCAGGAAAGTACATTTCCACAATCTCATTGACCAAAACCAGCCACAGGGCGGAGTCCAACAGCAATTAGGCAGGGAACAATCATCTAGTGAACTAAACCACTGAGCAATAATCTGGTAGTCACAATCAAAAGAGTTTGCAAAGCATTGCTCTGATGCAGGGAGTTGGCAAACAACTGCCTGCAGGCCAGAACTCCCTGGCCATCTGCTTTATAAGTAAAGTTTTATTGAAACACTTAGGTCCATTTATTTAACATGGCTGCTTTTGTGAAACCACTGGCAGAACTCAGTTGACCATGGTAACTGGAGAGACAGGCAAGCAAAAGGACACAGATGCCGGGAGATGGGGTAGAATCAGGGGACATTTCTTTCAGTTGCTCATTTTCTCAGGGAAGTAGGAAGTGAGGCCATCTGTGCAGAATGATGGGGAAAGGGATGTTGGTGTCTCGAGGAGAAGGGTGTGGAGTGGTCCTCCGGGCAAGCAGCAGAGTCCAAGGACCAGGGAAATGCCGTGGCACTGCCGTTACCCAACAGAGCCCTGGCACGTGGAGCGGATTGCTGCTGTGGGCCCGGAGGAGAGCCCTAGGGGATGAGAGCGGACGGAAGAGGATGGGGTGGGGGGCTGAGCCTGGGGGGCGGCGCTTCCTGTGGGGAGAGGCAAGAGCCTCCCGTCTGTGGGAGACCATATTGATCCAGAGAGCAAGTAAGATCAGAGAGTCTTCCTCACTCTTCCCAACTGAGTTAAAAATTAACCACTCTCTTACTAAGAGGATCAAGTTCAATGACCTACCACTTGGACAGAAAAATGTTTTAGGTGCTACCCACCAAAATGGGTGTCTGGTGCCTGCTCCCTTCCTAACCTGTTTCCTTTGAAAGTCAAAGCCACAAGGGACTTCAAATAAACACAGCTGCTAACTATTCACGCTCGTAGCCTTTCGGAACCAATGAGTACAGCAGGTTTCACTAGAAACCAGACAAGTGGTGACTTCTAGTGGCAAATTTTTGGTTGACTAATTATCATTAGGGGCAATATACTGAAATTGTAGTATCTCCATAGGGGAACTAATTAAAAACAGGCAAACTGCATTTGCTCATAAAAAGTGGTATTAAAAGATTCTAGTTTTCTCTCTGATGGCAAATCCCTCTCAGAACATTTCCTCCCAGTGGATCTTTTCCTCAGGTCAGTCAACCCACCCCATCCCTGTCCTTTCTACACAGACACTGACTCAGTTCCATGCCATTTCCTTCCTTGGTCAGAGGTTTCGGTCTAACCCAGGATTTCTCAACCTCTGCCCTACTGACATTTCGGGCTGGATACATTTTGAGGTGGGGGCTCTCCGGTAGGATGTTTAGCAGCATCTTTGGCCTCCTCCCACCAAATGTCAGTAGACCACCTACCTCCGCCCAGGTTGTGACTACCAGAAATGTCTCTGGACATTGTCAAATGTCCCTTGAGGGCAAAGTGGTCCCCAGCTGAACACCATTGGTCTCTTAGGATTGGGGACAGCGGGACCCAGAGCTAAGTCAAATTATCATGTGGACTCTCCCATGGCAACCCCAACCGTATAAATTAGGTCTCTGGTAGAACAAGATGAGATTGGACAATCTCAGAGGTGAGAAAATAGACACTTTCCCTTCTGTACAGAATGTACAATAAACTGGCTAATCCTCCTTTAAAAAGAAAAAAAAAAAAGAACTTGTCACATTTCCAACTTTCTCACCAATTGATGTGATGATTCCCAGGACATCGTAATTAGTTCCAAACTATGTGAAAGATACCATGCACAGAACTTTAGAATCGGGGGAATGCGGGGAGAGAAAGGAGACAGAGGGGAGTTGGGAAGAGAGGAGGGAGGATGGGAGGAAAAGACACAGAACCCAAGGGCAACATAGGAGTTCAGCTTGAACTTTGTGTCTTTGACTTTATAGGAGTCCAGTTAAGTACCAAGTCTTTCTTTACCTATGATAGCAAAATAAGGTCTGTGTTAAAATTCAAATCACCCAATTCCCCATTGCCTGTAGGACAAAGTTCAAACTGCCTCGCCGGGCAGTCAAGGCCCACGGAGCGTGACGCCTGCTCCCGCTGCCTGCAGGAATGCCGCTCTCTGTTCCACCCGGTCCACTCACGCTTCTGCAGACACCTTGCTAATTCCTACTCCTGGGCCTTTGAACATGCACTTGGCCCATCCAGCCTCTCAAATATTTCACCTTCAAGGCTCCAGCAATCTCCGCATCATTCATTTACTCGCTCACTCTAGCACACCCAAGAGCTGGGTTAGAGTCAAGAACAACAGCTAGCAGCTCTCTAGCAGTTCCCACCAACCAGGACCAGATGCTGTTCTGAGCAATCTTTGCTTTAGATGCTGAAAAGAAATTCCTGCTTCCAGGGCTACCCACTGCTACCCCCATGGGCCTATTGGGGGACAGCCAGTGTCTGCCCTTGTGATAGTGGCATTTGGTTGCTTTTATCTTTGAGAGCAGAAGTACAAAGATGAGAGAGCCAGTCAAGAGAGATGTTGGAACAGTGGCCTGTCTGATTCAGCTGGAGGGACGGTGAGCCCGGGGTGGGGTGAGGGAGCTGAACTCATGCCACAGGGTGTGGGGGAAGTGCTGAAGGGCTGGTCAGCCCACACTGACCTTCAGGGTTGGAGAGAAGGGAAGAGGAAGCACATTTTTGCTGCTCCTGCTTAAGGCTTCCTGAAGGCGTGGCTCCCTGTTCCTCGCTGAATGCCCAGCCTTCCTCTGGGCACACGCTTGCCACGGCTCTCACATACCCACATGCGGACGATGTCCAAAGCTTGCAGCACACGAGACTATGCTAGTGACTCTGTCCCCAGATTCTTCTGGATGCTGAAAAAGAGTCCTTGGTTCATAGGTTGAGATTTTGGCTTCACTGTAGCTTCATTTCCCTGACTCGGAACCAAGCTCCCTGAAGAGCTGGACCCAAACCGTGGCCATGTGAACTTGTCGAGAGCTTCTGGCTTCACCAGCAGGATTCCCTTTACATCTAAATGGCCTTTTTAAATACAGAACCGTCTCTCTTCAGCCTCCTTTCCTCTCCCCTCATTTCCTGTTTCCTCTTCTCCCTGTCTCCTTAGTGTCTGCTCAGCTATCAAAGAACTGCTGTGCTACTTTCAGGACTGTTCTCGGGCCAGGCCAGCAGAACGAGCCACAGGCCTGAGCGGTCCGGTGGGCCTGCAGCCAGGTCTCAGTTCTCCCCCTTCGCTGAGCCCCAGGACCCGAAACTAGCATCTCTGGTGGAAATAATAGCCTTTGATGGACCCAGTTTCTGACTCTGTTCACCTTCCCGGCTCTCTCTCCCAGGCCACCCCTCCCCTTCCTTTCCCTTCTCCAGATCCAATCCGAGTGGTGTTGATTGGAAAGCAGAATCAAGAATGGCTGAGAAAGGAGATTTTGTATTCAGAGCATTCTGCAATTAACTCTCGACACCATCACTTGGACTAGCTACTCAGCTTCCTCATCTGGAGAGTGGGGACAACGACAGCTATTCTGGAGGCACGCTAGGAGGATCCAACGAGACAATATATGTGTAAAGAGAATGCATTATTCATCAGAATTTCTTTTAGGAAGGTAGAGCTGTCTTTGTTGAGAAAATACTTTGCTAAGTAGAAACCAAGATCCTTAGGGCCAGAAGGGGACACTCCCAGCAAGACAAAGGGAGGATTTTGTTTGCCACTCCCGGAGGAAGTGGGGGGCCAGGAGAGGGCGGAAATCCTGCGCTCCAGGGGTGACCCCTCCCCATGACATGCCCTCCTTACACCAAAACTTTGGGTCAGGTTTACTAAACGCATGAAATACTTGAAGTAAGTAATGAGGAAAACAGAGAAGGGGTTGAGTCATGTCTCCAAGGAGCTGTGGGCCAAAACTCTGACAGGAGTTCAGGATGAGAGATGTGGAAGTAGGAGCATCCAAGGAGAGAAGACACGAGACCCTTCTGGGAAGGGGGTTGGACCATCAAAGGCCACAGAGCTCAGAACCAGATTTCTCAGAGGTTGGAGGTGCCAGCTGACAAAATGGTTAGCAGGCAAGAAATTGGAGCTTGGTATTATTATTCCATTTCATGCTTGCCTGGGTATTTGCCTGTGTACCTTTATTTTCAGCTTAGACATTGCTTCCTTCAGGAAGCCTTCTCTGCTTCTTCAGGTGTGGATTAGAACCTTCAACTCTGAACCCATCCATGTGTTCTCATCATAGGAGTTTTCACCCTGAGCTACAATTGCTTAGTTGCCTGGTCTTCTACTGGACTTTACACTTCACTTGGTCAAAGCTAAATTTTTTATACCTTTGTGTTACCAGGCCTAGCTCAGCACCTTGCACTACATAGCTTCTCAACAAATATGTATTCAATGCATGATGATATAGTAGGAAAAGCATGGTCTCTGGTGTTCTACAAAAACCAGGTTCAAATCCTGACTCTAACATTTAAAAGCTGTGCAACTCAGCACACGTTACTTAACCTCTGTGAACCTCCTTCATCTCCTTTGTAAATAGGAAGGTGCAGGGTTAGTGTGAAGATGGAATGGAAAGATACGCAGACAATGGTGCCTGGCCAGTCGGTGCAGCAGATTCTGGTTCCTCAACTCGGTCTCTCATATTTGGCCCGTCTCTTCCATCCACACCTCTCCAGCATGTCAAAGCCCTCACTAAGCACCTTATAAATTCCTGCTTTGTCTCCTTACTTTCCATTGTTTCTCTTGGATTTGTTAAGCTCTTCCACTGTGCCTGACAGTAGTCCAAAGTAGGAATCAGCAAACTGCAGCCCACGGGCCGCATAGAGCCCAGCACCTATTTTTGTACTGTCCACAAGCTAAGAAAGCTTTCTATATTTTAATTTTTTTTTAAAGATTTTATTTATTTATTTTTTTAGAGAGGGGGAGGGAGGGAGAAAGAAAGGGAGAGAAACTTCAGTGTGCGGTTGCCTTTCATGCGCCCCCTACTGGGGACCTGGCCCACAACCCAGGCATGCGCCCTGACTAGGAATCGACTCAGCGACCCTTCTGTTCACAGGCTGGCACTCAATCTGCTGAGCCACACCAGCCAAGACTTTCTATATTTTTAAATGGTTGGGGGGAAAAATAAAGAGGAATATGTCATGACACATGAAGATTATTTGAAATTCAAATTTCAGTGTCCATAAGAAGGTTGAATTGGCACACAGCCACCTTCCTTCTCTTCCCTGTGGTCTGTGACTGCTTTCACACTATAGCGACAGAGCCAAGTAGTTGTGACAGAGACCATATGGCCCATGAAGCCAAAAATATTAAGCATCTGGCCCTTTATAGAAAAAGTTACCATTCCTTGCTCTAAGTTTCTAAGCAGTCGCTTGGTCGAGGACTACTGAGTCCTCTGAGTGCCGTGTGAGGTTAGTACTGTTACTACCCTCCTTTTACAGGTCAGGTGCATAAGTAGGAGAGAGGTTAAGTGACATCCCTAGGGCAAGGTGAATGGGGACAACTGTAGGCAGCTTTGTATGCCACGCCATGATGGGTGGTCTGGCCTTGAAAGTTCTTAATCAGGGGAGTGACGTGATAAAGTGAAACCTTAAGGTGATCGCTATGACAATTGAATTGAAGGAGAGAGAAGGGTTGGGGTGGTGGTGGATGGGGGCGGGGGACGAGCAGCACCGAGTAGGGATTAAGAATTTAAACTCTGGAGCTCAGCTTCCTGGATTTGATTGCAACCAGCCACTTATCTGTATGACCTTGGGAAAGTTACTCAACCTCTCTCTGCCTTATTTCCTCAGCTCTACAATGGGGTGGGTGGGGGACTTGGTGGGATCGTAGAATCTAGACTCGCCCTTATGGGGTTGTTGTGAAGATGGGAAGGGAAACTTTTGTCTTATTAGTCTGTCTTTGAGGAGCCGAGCAGCCCCTTGGAGTTAGCTATGGTTATACCTATTATTCGTACCAACAAGAAGCTGCTCTCTCTGTTCCAGGAGCCATTCCAGGCAATCAAGACACAAGGAGGAAGAAAGACAAAATAATCAGACCTGCTTCCTGCCCTTAAAGAGCTCTGGGCCCGCTGAGTGGGCAGGGAGAGTAAGTCAGCACCAGGGAGTGTCACAGGGGCGGTGAGGGGCCCTTACAGGGAGCAGAGACAGGAAGTACCTGGCCCTGGCTCTCCCTTCCTTGGCTCCGGTTCTGGGTCCTTCCTGAACACACCAGGCATCCTGGTGGGTTTGCCCCAGGCGTCCTGAATGGGGAATGATGTGAGCACAGGCAGTTGTCCAGCGCCCTGGCACGGGGCTGTGTCTGGAAGACTGTAAATCACAAATCAGCCCAGACACAAGGCCCCTGGGAGAACCTGGGCAGGAGAAGAACTTGGCCACTTCCACCTGCCAAGTCGCAAAACAACAAATTGACAAGAAGGGCTATTGATGCTGAAAAAGCCTATCAGGTTCCAACCTGGAAACCGGTATTCGCCTTACTAGCGTGCCTTTGAGGCACAAACAGCAGGAATCCGGAGGAGTTAGGAATTTGATCATACTATGTGCCGGCATCTCCTGCTTGCTGTGCTTTTATTTTTTTTCTTACTGTCATTTATTGATTTTTGATTTGTCATTTTTAACTATATACTTATATGCATGCATATGCAGTTATGCATAGAAAAAAGATTGGAAAGATACACTAGTGGCTTTCAACTGAGATGGGGCGGGGTCATTGGAACACAGAAGGAGGAAGGGGAGGCTTTTTATTAGTGTCACCTAAATCCTTTTTTCCAAAATCCTCCTGCTTGGGTAGGATACCGCAAGCATTATGTGTATTTGAAAAGCTGCCCCAATAATTCTGACACTCGCCCCTCCCTTCTACCCTCATCGCCTGCCTGATCTGTGACCGCTAATGGACACCAAATGTTAACAGTAGTTATATCTGAGTGCTGGAATTATAATTGTAAATCTTTTTCGTCTTTTTGCTTTGCTATTATAATTAAATTCTACCATGAACATGTAGACTAACATCGTAGTTAAATGTGTTGGCCCTAGAACCAAGCTACCTGAGTTGAAACCTAATCGTAGCATATCACCGTGCCTCAGCGATGTTATCTGTACAAGGAGAAGAATAATAGCTGTCTAACTGGGTTGTTGTAAACAGCATAATACACGCAAAGTTCTTAATACAGTGCCTGGCACAAGTAGTGCTCCGTTGGAGTTATCCATTATTATTCAAACATAAGAGAAATGTAGCAATGCATTCTTTAATTTTAGAAAATATTAAAATTAAAAATCTAAAGAAGGGAAGAAAAAGAATCCATGATGTTTGTCTGTTTTTTGGAGACCGTGGAAGTTGCAGCTCTGTTCTCCCTGTCTGTGAGCTGGGAGGGCGAATAAAGAGAGATGTGAACAGGCTCGTGAAGTTAAAAAGTGCGGGACGGTGGTTACTACGAGGAGCAGGATTAGTGCAGCAGAAAGGAAAAACTACCCTGGCCGCCAGCCACGAGGCTGCAACAGGAAGGAGGTGGCTGGGCTTCCCCTTCCTCCTCGTGGGTTCCAGCCCAGAAACCCCACCCTGGCTGGAGAGAGAAGATTGGGCCCTACTGAAGGGGACCGCAACCATTCTCTGTTTTTGTCAGACACCACATGGCACTCTCTGCTTTGTGTATGCATTCTTCCCTCCCAACTCATTTTGCCTTTCGTGTCTCCATATATTGCTCTTTAGCACGTTACAGACAGCCTAACAGCTAATCTTCCCTGCTGCCAGGCACTGTTCTAAGACTGTCTGTAGTGACTCATTTATCCTCTAAGCAACTCCAGGAGATAGATACTTTTTTTTAATCATCTCCATTTCACAGAGGAGGACACTGAGGCACAGAGAAGTTTAGTAACTTGCACAGTCTGAAGATAGTGGCTCTAGGATTCAAACTCCAATCTGGCTGTGGACTGCAGATCTTCTTGGTCACCAGACTAGACTTCCTTTCAAACTCGATGACAGTCAAGACAATTAGGGGAGAACAGGCCCCAGGAAGCCCACCGTACAGTAGTCCTCTAAGATCTCAAATGATTATCTCGCACGGAGGATTTGCTGAGACTGGGAGGCTGGGTCCATACCTGCCAGCTGACCTCGGCCCTAAGGCTCCTTTGCGTTCACCAGCTGCTGGAGAGCCCCGAGGGAAGCTCAGGCAATCTGGCTCCACAGCCCAGCCTGCTTACCACAAACTCCAATTGTGTCGGAAGGAACACAGATCGCCAAAGCGTTTTCAGAAACAAATGTCGAAGCAGGATGTTGGTATTTGTGAAGACTCTGCATTCAGAATCAGTTTCCACCCGATGCTTCCAGCAAGTGGTGACTACAACCACAAACACTTCGGTGTCTAGAAGCAAGTTGCCAAAGCCCCTCCGCTTCAGGAAGAAAGCCCGGCCCTCCCTGCTGGGGGAGCAGCTGAGATCCTGTGATGCCAGGTGACGCCTGCTGCCCTGACAGCTCCTGGGATCCTCCTCCCCAGGATTTTGGACAGCACACACTCTGAAAGTGGCCTTTCCTCTCCCAGAACATGATGCAACCCCTCCCCCCCATCCTCAGTCTCAAATGGTTTGCAGATTGTCTGGGGTGACTATTTCCTGTGTTCTGAGATCCCAGGTGGTGAGAGCATTCTGCCTGCGGTCTGTGGACAGCATTTACTTGGAAAGCTGCTTTTATCAGTCAGGATGTGCTTGGTGGCAAGTAACAGAAAACACAGTCCAAACTGGCATAAACAATAAAGCGGAGTTTATTGGCTTGTGGAACTGAACAGTCTCTGGATAGATTTCAGGTGAGGATGGATATATGCAGTGACTCAGCCATGTCACAAAAGGCCCGGCTTGCTTTTTATCTCTTTTCTCTGCTTTCCATGTCAAGTTCATCTTAAGGCTAGTTCTCCTCAAAAGAGCAAGAGGACTTCTAGAAGCCTCAGAGAGCATGCTTCCTTGTTCATTTCTAGCAGAAAAAGGAAACGGTGTTTCAAATGATCATATAAAAGCCCTGGACCTCTGACTGGATCATCTAAGGTCATGTGCCCATCTCCGAACCAATCACTGTGGTCCTGCACAGCAAGCCAACCATCATTGGTTTTTATAAAATTGTTGTGTGTTTTTTAATTGAAGGTCCCTCACTGATCCTGCTTTCAGGGGTGGCTGAAACCAGGGAAAAATAGAAGAGAAACCAGTCAGAGTGGGAAGGAGTCCTTTCCCCAATATTTCCTTTCTACACAGATCAAAACAGATGAGCACAGAGTCACGATTGTGGTTAGAAGTTGGCAACGTGGGAAGGGGAGAAACAAGTGGCAGGTAGGGGTGTCAGGGAAAAAAGTACAGACTCTCCCTAACCAGTGTGTGGGGGCACTTGGTGCGCTTCAACCCAAGAGCAATTAGAAGGTCGCAAGTGGTTTAGAAAGGCCTGAACCATCAGAGAGAGGAGGGACGTCCATGAAGTGCCGAGCCAACTAAGGTAAAGGGATTGCCCTCCCCCAGCTGGAAACCCCTCAGGTCTGGCAGGGAGGGGGCAGCCTGAGCTCTGAGGGCAGGTCTGGGGCTGCCAGGCACAGCAGGCAGGGGGCTGGGGGGGTGTTCCTGCAGGTGTGCCCTGCAGAGAGGACTGATGCTGTTCCCCAGCTTCTCCGTCAAGGTGCACCAGTCCTGGACCTCTTCCGGGCAGTTTGCTTATAATTCATGCTTGATCCCCCTCAGCTTCTGCTTGATGGCATCCTGGGAGCTGGCACGGATCAGTCTGATCTTCAGGGGTGCTGACTCAGGGTCCAGGAGATGAGCACCAGGCCCCCCTGCTTGCTCTCCTCTGTCTCCTAGGTTGGGCCACAGAAGGCATAGTGGCAGTCCTCGTCAGGCAGTGCCTTGACAAAGGTGGCATGGGGTCATGGCCAGCCTGTCCCACGTCACCTGCCAGGATCTCCTGGCCCTCTTCCCAGAGGATCTTCTCGTACTCATTCAGGAGGAAGAGCGCCACCTTCCTGTGCTTCTTTACCTCCTCTGGCTTCCACATCTTGCACACCTGCATACCACTCAGTACCTTGGTGATGCCAACAGAGACAGCCATGCCAGAGCCCATGCTTCCGGAAGTGAAAGGGACATGACAAGAAGAGCCAGGGAAGACACCGAAAGCTGCTTCGCTGCTGCTGGGGTCCCACTCGGACCATGGGTGCTCCCAGGCAATCAGTCCCTCCCTGAATCTGGAAAGAAGCACTATGTCCACTCCAGTGTGTTGTTCCTTCCATTTCTGATGTGGTTTTTCCTAGAGTCATTAAAAACACCAGATATAATTCAATAAAGCAATAAAGTAAATGGTAACTACATTCTTCCAGTTGCTCAAGTCAAAAACCTTGGAAACATTCTTGATCCTTCATTTCTCTCACCTGTTCCCATATCCCGTTTATCATCAAACCCTATTAGTTCTATGACAAAATAGACCTAGAATCCGACCCTTTCTCACTTCATCCACAGTGTCACCCTCGTCTAATGTATCATCGTCTGCCATCAGAATATTGCAATAACCTCTGACTTGGTCCCCTCCTACTTGCTCCCCTATCTTCTCCTCTACAGAGAAGCCAGAGTAATCCTTTTAGGTAGTAAGTCACATCACGTCGCTCCTCAGCTCCAAAGCCGCTAGTGGCTCCCATGTCACTCCAAAGAAAAGTCAAAGACGTAATAATGGCCTAGGAGGTCCTGCATGTTCTAGCCTTTTACATCTTCAATCTCATCTCCTACTCCTCTCTCCTTACTCTGCTTCAGCCAGACTTCGCTGTATCCCCCAAATATCAAGGATGTCCCTGCCTTTAGGCCTTTGTATGTGCCGACCCTCAGCTACAACATCCTTTTTCCCAATACATTCTAGGCTCATTTCCTTTGTTCAAAAGTGATGTTATCAGAAAGATGCCGTGTGACCAGCGTATGCTGAACACACCCAGTCTATCTTTAAGCCACTGACCTTGCTTTATTTTTCGTAGCACTTACCATTACCTAAAATATTTAAGCATTGAAATGCCACTTTTCTTCCCTCCTAGAATAGAAGTCCTATAATAGCAAGGTTATTTACCACTACAGCCCTCAAATCTAGAACAGTGAAGGCATTCAATAGTTATTGAGAATGAGTGAAAGATTTTGAACAAATAATACACACGCAAAAAAGAAATAATTAATGACAGATGAAAGACTGTTCAACCTTACCAATAAAGCAAAGAAACTGGCCAATTTTTTGTTGGCCAAGACAATATTTTTGCCCATTAAATTGGCAAGAACAATCAAATAATAAACCTATCATTGTTAATACAGCAATAAAATTTGTACTTTCTTGTATTATTGGCAACCAGTCCCATTAATTCATTTCATAGATATTTATTGGGTAACTACTATATACCAGCCATTGTGCAATTATCCAATATATACTTAAATCCACAATAAGGTTCAAAGTCTATGTATCAGTCAGGATAGATTAGGTTAGTTGTGGTACAAATTAAGTCTGGAATCCTAGTAATATACCTAAAAAAAAAGGTTCACTTCTTGCTCACTCAACATACCTACCTCAGAGTGGTGGAGAGGTAGGGTTTACATGTCACTTCCCCTCGCATTATATTGGACAGAACTAGTCACATGGCCCTGCCAATGGAAAGAAGACTAAGAAATGAAGTTTTCTGCATGCCCCAAAGGAGTAGAGATAGAGGTTGGTAAATATTAATAATGCCTACCACAATCCTTGGTCAAGAAATCTTACCACCTTACTGGGAGAAACTAAACTCTAAAAGAAAGGTACTGGAGAAAATGTTCATTAATGTCTTACTTATTATTCTGATAAATTGAAAGAATCTTAAATGTTGAATAATGAGGAAATAGATAATGGAGTTGTAGTTTATCCATACACAAAAGATTACTTCACAGGCACAAAAATGATAATTAACAAAAAATATGTGCATAATAATTAATAAATAATAAAATATTAAGTAAAAATTAGGGAACATGAAATGGATTCTGTGATTACAATGCTATAAAAATATACCAAATAAAAATTCTTTAAAAATACAAAAAAATGTATTCATTCAACAAATATCCATTTCAGAGATAAAACACACTGTGCTTGGACTGGAGGTGCTGCAGTCTTATATGTACATTTAGAATGAGCTGAAAGAAACCTTTGTCTAAAATCAAAACAGGTATAGTAATAATTTTATGGTTGCACATAAGGGTGGACTTTTATTCCATTTTGATTTGAATCACCCAGGGAATTAGAAAGAGTGAACCCTCTTCACTGTGCAGGTATTTACCAGACATGCACTAAGTGGGTGACTAAGATGATCAAGATGCCAGACCGTGCCCCCTGACCTCAGAGGGCTTCCACTCTTGCTGGAATCCTGCATGTCGTAGAAGCCTGGGCCTGGCTGGTGTCAGCTTTGGTGGACCTCCTTTACAGAATGTTCAACATCAGACCCGTGAAAGTTCCTGGTGCCTACAATAGTGTCTGGCACAGAGTTGGTGTCCTCTAACTTCTGGTGTTTCCCCAAAATCTACTCATAGGATTCCCTTCTCAGTTGATGACATTGATATCTTTCATTGCTTGGGTGAAAAGTGTAAGGTCAATTTTGACTCTTGTGTCTCACTCCACATCAAATCGGTCAGAAAATCCTACAGGTCCCAGCTTTAAAATGCAATCCAGAATATAATCCAATAAAATATAATCCACTTCTCACTCCCCGCAACTGCTACCATCCTAATTCAGCCACCATCATCTCCGCCCCGTTCCCACAGACCGCATCTGAATGTTTGTGTCCTCCCCAAATTCCTACTTTGAAACAAAACGTCCAGTGTGACTGTATTAGGAGGTGGGGACTTTGGGAGGTAATTTTGTAGAGAGATCAATGCTCCCTACAAACGAGGCCCCATCAAGCTCTATAACACCTTCCACCAAGTGAAGTTACAGCCAAAAGAGCTGTCTGGACACTCCACAGACACTGAATCTACCAGCGCCATGATCTTGGACTTCCCAGCCTTTGGAACTGTAAAAAATAAATGTCTGTTATTAATAAGTTGTCCAGGTTATGACTTTTTGTTCTAGCAGCCCAGAAAGACTAAGGCACTGTAGGAACTGCCGTTAACCAGTCTCCCAGCTTCTCCTCTCGTCTCCTACAGTCTATTGTCTGCAGGGCAGCAGGTGAGACTGTTTAAATTCTACATCTGATCATGGCATTCCTCTGTTCCATTCTGCTCAAACCATCCTGCTGTGGATTCAAATCCCCAATCCTTACAATAGCTTTTGTGGCCCTTCTCCAGAAGCTCTCAACCCTGTCAGACTCAAAGCCTCCTCGTAGTAGCAAATATTGTATAACATCTCCTTCATAATCCAGAAATGGATTTCATAGATCATATAACCTCCCTCCACACTCAATTAATAAAAAGAACAATATGATGCCTTATCTAAAATATAAAGCAGAAATAGAGACCATAATCCATAACAAAATGTGTATTTTAACATGTAAATATTCAGGCAAAAACATTTCCATGAATTTCAGAAACTCCCACTGTCAGATGACGCCACCCCTTTGGAAACCACTGAACTTCCCCGTCTGGTCTGCCTTCCTCTCTCTGACCTCCACACCAATCACGCACTTCGCTCACTCTGCCCCAGCCTCTCCTGAGCTCCCCACGCTTTCCATGCAAGGCACCTTCCTGCCAGGGCCTTGGCAATTGCCCTGCTCTTTCAGGGAGCCATGTGCTCCCTCCTGCTCTTTGGCTCTTAGCAGAGGCTATCCCTGTCCACCCTCTTTAAAATTCTTATCTCTCACCCTGGCCGGTGGCTCAGCTGGTTGGAGCGCATCCCATGCCCCCAAAAAGGTCGCAGACTCCATGCCCTTTCAGGGCACATACCTAGGCTGCGGGTTCCATCCCCAGTTGAGGTACATCAGGAAGGCAACAAATCAATGTTTCTCTCTCTTCCCCTCTCTCTCTTTCCCTTCCTCTCTCTCTAAGGTTGGTGAACACATCCTCTGGTGAGGATTTAAAAAAAAAATACCAACCTCTCTCCCCAGATAGCACTTCCAGCCCACAACCCCGCCCTCCCCCAATCCCCAGTTGCTTAGTCTTCGTGCCACTTATCATTTGATATATGAGGTACTTTATCTATATGATATTGTCTGTGTTTCCCCCATGAAGCCACAGATTTTTACTCCACTGTGCCTCCACTGTATAAGTGGGTGCCCTAGAACCTAGCATTTAATAAATAGTTGTTGAGTGCACAAAAGCAAGGAGGGGTATGTATTGAGTGACTGAATGGATTACTGCAGACATCTGGCAATCATGGCATTATTTCTGAGTCACTTGCGTCCATCCCTCGCCCCTCCCAAAAACTTGTCCTCTCCCACACGCTTGGTGCTTCACCTGGATACATTCTCCATTCCCCCATTTTATGCTTGACCTGGCTTCCTCTACCTTTGGTGCCGCAACTAGATTGCAAATTTGTCTCACTACTGGGTTATGATCACGTTGTGACAGCTTCTGGGAAATGCCCATTTTATCCTCCTACTTGCCCTGGACCCTGTCTCCCACCCTCCACCTTCCCAGACTCTCCATCTCTTTGTCCACAAACGTACCTCCCCTGATGCGCCCCTCCAGGGTAGCGTCCAGTGCCTCCTCCTTCCTCAGGGATGCCTGACTCACCTCCCAGAAGTCAGCTTCACATCCCAGAGCCCTGACAATTACTCGAAACTCTCCGGCCCCCATCCCATTCTTTGCTATGTAAAATCTTCATGTCCATCTTATCCCTCCTGCCAGAGTTTAATGTGTTTAAAGGCAGGAAGTGAGTGTTATTCATCTCTTGCTTCTCCCAAGGTGCCTGGTAGATGGCCAGTGAATATGAAATGGGATAATTTATGTCAAGCCCTTAGTACAGTGCCAGGCAGAGTGAATGTTCTGTCCATGCTGGCTGCTGATACCAGCTCACACGCAAGGGAGGTGGAGTTCAGCTCCACGCAGAGGAGAGCTACAACCTGCAAGGGCAGCGAGGTGGGTTTCAAGAGCCTGTGATTTGTCTCTTGCTGCCTGTGCCCTTCCATCTGTAGCAGGTCCCCCGTGGGCCCTGGCCCATTTGAGTTCTTCTGCAGCTGTGAAGAGCTCCTGCCCCGGGCTGACAGCTTCCCATCCCACGGGGCTCCAGACGTCTTCCTCCGCGCCTGTGATAGGAGCTTACTAGGCTGCTTGTCAACACATCCTGCAGTTGGAGGAGAGGGTACTTCATGCCCCTGGGGCCAATCCTTAGCTAACATGCATGGGAGCTGTTGGAAAAATGCCCCAGCTTCCTTGGATTCCAGGGGACAATCCTGAGGCGCCTTCCTCGTGGTTCCTCTGAAGGTCCTTTGTGGGACCGAGTCCCTATTGCCCCAACCTGCTTTTGGGTTTTCTCTCTTTCTTGATTTATTTTCCCATTTCTGTAATTGTGCTTTCTGGAATCACTCCCCCAAATGACATGCACTCAAGTCCTATTTGTGGGGGAACCATTATTGCCCAACATTCTTGAAGAAATGGCTGGTTAGCCCCTTAGACTGAAGAAAAGCCCTATATGCACCCCACTATGATACATCTTCCCTGTGGTCTGCCAGTGCCCGCTCCGTGGCATCAGCTGTGTCAATAACAGAGGCAGATGAGGAACACTTGGTTATCTGCAGAGACAGAAATTAGAGGCAAGGTACACATCAAGTTTATCCTAGGTTTCCCTCTACCCTGGAGAAATAGCCCCCAGGAGATGGTTGCAGTGACCCATTATTTAAAAACAAAGGCCTATCCTGGCCAGTATAGATCAGTTGGTTAGAGCATTGTCCCCAAGACCAAAAGGTCCCAGGTTTGATTCCCGGTGAGGGCACATACCCAGGTTGTAAGTTTGATCCCTGGCTGTGGCATGTACAAGAAGGCAATCTATTGATGTCTCCCTCTCTCTCTCTCTCCCCTTCTCCTCTCTCTAAAAGCAATGAAAAGGAATGTCCTTAAGTGGGATAAAAAACAAAACAAAACAAAGGCCTTCCTCTCACCCTGGGATGTGACCAAGCAAGCCCTGACCACTATAAGGGAACGTCCCTACCTTATAGAGACCATCGTGCTGTGAAGGCACAACGGACTCGCTTGTCTCAGTGACTCAGCATGAATGGTGCTGTATCCGGTCATCCCGAGGTTTCGTGTGCTCGCCAGGGCCTGGCGCCTCTTCTCCCTGACACATGACTGGATTATAGTCCTCGGCCTCCTTTGCCTTAGGTGTGGACGTGGCTGAGCTTGGGCCACTGGAATGTGACCGGAACTGCCGTACGCCACTTTCAGGCCTGGCCATCGAAACCCTCTGTGGATCATCCTCTGTGTGTCTACAGATCCACTGCTAGAAGCAAAGGACTCCATGGTCCCAGGATGTGGCAGAACTCAAGGTGGCAGTAGCCTGAGGCCCTGGGTCACCATAAGGAATGTGACTACGTCATCTTGACTGACAAGAAATAGCTTTCATTGGATTAAGCAATTGAAATTTTAGGGTTTGTTACAGTATCTAATGTCACCCCAACCAATACAGAAATTGGACCCCAGAGGTGGAATGGTGCCATAACAAGAGCCTAAAATAATATGGCATTGGCTTAGCAGCCGAGTAGCAATTGGTTAGGAAAGTGATATAAAGAGTTAGAAAAAAAGGAAATGTGTTTTATAAAGTGGCAAAATATCTGTCTTCTTCAATGGCAGTAAGCATGCCTGCTAAGCCTATAGTTCTAGCGGAAGTGGTTAAGAGTCAGAGTAATAGGATATTGATCTTCCCCAGGGCAGGGCCTGGGGTGAGGCGAGTGAGGCACCTAGGGTACAAAACTGAGGAGTCAGTCACTTGCACAGTCTGCTCTTAGCAAGGTCAAGATGAGTTCAGGAAAGATGGGCTGGTTTGCAAAGAGAAACGAAAGAGGCTAGGGCGAGTCCAGAAACACAGGGTCTCAGGTTATAAAAGCCTATTACTTCTGGATCCAAATAGTAAAACTATATTGTTTGAGAGACAAATGCCCTTTCTGACTCAGGCCTACTAACGAAGATCTGATTAAGGATGTGACCTTCTCATCCATGCCTATTATTTCAGACAGTCTCGAGACACCTGCTATTAATGAGGGAGAGAAAGGGGTTGGGGAGGGGGGAGAGAGAGAGAGAGAGACTGAGAGATGAATGAGGAAGCATATAAACAAATGAAGCTTGAAAAGTAACTATGGGAAAAAGCTTAGGGTATGAACTTTTGCTCATGATATTGTTGGGAAGTCAAGGTTAGAGCTTTCTAGGTTTTTAGGGAATTGTATGACCAAATTAAAAATAAGCCTGATTTGAAAGATCTTTGCCAGTTAGAACCTTGAGCCAACCCTCGAGTCTCTAAACTCATGCAAGCGGGAAGTGGACTTCCAAAGCTGTGCCATCCTCAGAGAGAACAGGCTTCCTAACGCCCACAGCATAGGCTCACAGGCGGCCACACAGAGGGTAACAATCAAGGAGGAACCTTCTGGAGAGCGGAGGGGGACCAGAGAGCAAAGAACAGGAAACTCTTCCCAGAGAGGCAAATGGGGGAAAAATAAAAAGGGTGCAGCCGCGAACTTATTCCTACTGCAAGAGAGGTCACTGTACAACACCTCCCGCAGGAACCTCGTCATCACCAGTGCTGTCTGCCCGTGTCTCCCACTCTTCCTTTTCCAAACGGGCATGTTTATCACGTTATCCCATCCCTGCTCACCCTTCACATTGCATATGAAAGGGGCAGGGAAGGCGGCTTGTCCTTTCAGTTCAGAGGTCAATGGACAATGAAGCAAACACTCCATCCTGATGGCAAAGGCCCAAAGGTCCTGCATTTTTTGCTGAATGCAGTAGCTGTAAGGGACGTTGGGTTGTCTCTTTTGGGGAGGGAACAAGTGTGTTGTCTGTGTGGGAAGAAGGGTTAGGTGAGTGAAGTAATTTGAAGGGTGGACACTGACGGAATCTAACGTGTTACCAAAACCACTTCCTCTCTTACCTGTAAATACAGTTAGACTATATTTCCTCTTCTTTTTTAATCCTCACCCAATGATATACTTACTGATTTTTTTAGAGAGAATGGAAAGGGGTGGTTGAGGGGGAGGAAGAGAGAGAAACATCGATGGGTTGCCTCTAGCACATGCCCTGACTGGGGACCAAACCCGAAACCTAGGTATGTACTGTATTTTCCCATGTATAATGTGCACTTTTTTTCCCCTCATTTTTGAGGGCAAAATAAGGATGTGCATTATACATCGGCAGTACTAATTTCATATCTATATAAATGTTTTTACTTCTTTTATCTATGCTTATGTGTTAAAAGTACAACCCAAGAAAGCAATAACAATATCCATATGCGAAATACTACCCTGGAACACAATAATCGGTTTTGTTTCTAAATATAAATAAAAAATTGAATTAAAAAATTAAAATGAAAGATTTTTTTTCCTGAAAGTTTGGGTCAAAAACATCGGTGCCCATTATCCATGGCAAAATACGGTAAGTCTGCAATCTCTCAGTGCACAGGATGTCGCTCCAAATAACCAAGCCACATGGGCCAGGGCTAGACTATATTTCTTAACAACACTTGCAGTTAGATGAAGCCATGAGTCTGAGTTCTGGCAAATGGCACGGGCAAAAGATGTGCACAGCTCTTGGGCCCCACCCATTAAAAACCTCAATGGAAAATCCTCCATGTTTGTTTTCATTGGCTGGCTGGAAGAGAAGGATTCGGGGTTTTAGGGTGCAGGAAAGCCACAAGATGAAAGGAGTTTGGGACCCTGAACCTCCTCCCTGACACTTGTCAATGAGCTGTATGTAGTGAGAAATAACCCTCTATTGGACTAAGCCAATCCAATTTCAGGGTTTCTTTGCTACAATGCCTATCATGACCCTCATACAGCCTACGTAAGAGGTTTGTTGTCAGGATTGAACGAGTTAATATGAAAAATGGTGCCTGGTGCCCAAAACATGAAAAACAGTATTATAGAAACGTTGGCTACTCTTATTTGCTTGAGAACAGGCAAAAATATGTCATAAACTACGCTTGGCAGAAAGCGGTAGCAGCTATGAAAAGCAACTTACACTCAGGATAGTGTTCCCAACTTTAATTGGAAAGTCTTGGAGTATGAGAGCCAGACCCTAATCCTAGGGCACACTCAGGTATTAATAAATACCCAGTCTGATCCGTCTCCTGGCCAACCCTAAATTCCATTCCTTTGGTGCCATGTATGTTTGAAAGCCAAAAAACTTATTTGCTTTAGAATCCCTCAAACAAACCCAGGACAATGTGTGGTATACACATATCCCCCTAACTTTAAGAGTTTAGCTTCCTAGAATTAAATGAAAGGTGGAGACTCTCAATACTTGCCTGCCACTGGAAAAGAAAATGGAGATGCATTTTTAACTCAGCCAAGAGCATAGCTGCAGAATTAGCTGAGTCTGGTGTCCTATCAACCTAAGAAGAAGGAAGGAAGGAATGCAGGAAGGAAGGAAGAGGAGGGGAGGGAGCAGAGGGGAAGGGAGAGCAGGGGAGGAGGCAGGAGGGGAAGCATGCCATAACTTTTTTGACCACATTCTAAAAGGAACGGTCAATTATTGACACATTTTGCTTACATTCTAAACAAATTTTTAAAACTAAAGCTTACTGTTTTATATCAGAATTCATACCTTTGTGATATTCTGAGAAGTTTTGTTTCATTCAACTCAACAAATACTTATTAAGGTCCTAGTGTGTGCTTGGCCACTTCAAGTATATTTGGCCCTGCAAAATATCACAATTTCAGAATGCATTGCTTTTAATATATGAGATGCTTCCTAGCGTCACAAGAAATGCTGCACCATGTGAATAAGAAGACAGGGAACAATTACAGAAGGGAGGCATTACTGACATGAGAAACAAGAAACCCACCCTCCTCCAGTGTGACATCGGCTTAACTAATTACATCAGCAACTCCTGTATTTCCAAGTAAGGTCACATTTTGAGGTTCACACTGGGGTTAGAACATTAACATATCTTTCTTCAGGGTGAGGGGACACAAATCAATCCATAACACTACTCTTATGGAGCTTATAGCTTAAGAAGGTGCTATATGGTAAATGCATCATCACATACTTAAACATGAAAATGTCATTGGGGTAAATACTCTACTAGAGGTAACAAGAACAGGAAGACATTATAACAGGAGAAGCGAAGCAAAGGTTGACAGTAGTCAGGACAAGTTTCTCTGAGCGAGGGACTCTTACACTGAGGCCTGCAGGAGACTGTCAGGCCTGGAACTTTCCTGAGCAGAGGAATGACCAGGCTAAGGAGAAATTTGACAAGTGGCACATAAAAGACACTCCACAAAGGGTCGCAGCGAGGGAAAAACCTGAGACGAAATAGCCTCTCTTGTGTCACTTAAGTAATCTGATGGCCTCAAACAGTGTGTGTGAGCAGGAAATTCAGTTGCTCCGCTGAGTCCATGAAAGAAGGAAGGTCTGTCTTATCATCAGGTTCTCCTACTATTTAAGTGTTTGTTTTGTTTGGTCTTTTCAAGGACCACGTTGAGTGAGCCAAATTTCGTTTGCAGTCTTTTCCCTTTGGGATCTGGCGGAGGCCGCCAGGTGTTGTGTCTGACTAGGCAAATGTGATAGAGTCACTTCCAGTGTGAACTGTTTGAGAAAAACATGTCATACTTACGAGATTTCTGGATTAGTGAAAATCAGTTTGAGGGTACAATTTCAGTTCATGCTGCTGGAATCATCGTGAGTTTTCAGCACGGCACTGGTGAGTGAGCAAACCTCTGAAAGTATGCTTTTATACTTTCCCCACACCCCCTCCCCTGAAAAGTCTCCAAAACCCAGCTATTCTAAAGGGAGCTAAGACTTCCTGAAGCAGTAGACAAAGAATTGAGTGTTATAGCTCCTCGGCCAGGTTCGGGTTACCTCCGACGGCAACTGGGCCACAGTACATGGCGTATATTTTCAGGGCTACGTGGGGAGAAGGGGAGGACCCGGTACCCCTGAAAAGGCTGTGCCATTGCTGGGTGTGGTGGGAAGTCACCCTTCCTCTTTGGGGACAACGTGTCCCACCCTAAGCTGGATAGTGGCATATCACAGCTCGGCCTCCCAATTTCACCCACTGGCCTCCGTTTCCCATATCATCTCAGGTCAGAGAGACCCAAGCCAACAGAGGTGACTCCATAGCCTCACAGGAAGCTAAAGCTGTGAGAATAAGGATGTGCTGCCCAACGCACGTCCCGGAGGAGCTGCCTGTGCACGGAGCCAGGCTGCTTTCGGGCCAGCGGCCAGGTCTGCTGCGGAGGGCCAGGTGGTGTTGGAGTTGGCCCACTACCTCTCCTCCATCACATTTTCCAGGAAGGGGTGGGTAGGGACGGGTGGTAAGTGGGGACATTGTCAGCAATGAATGTCGGTGTTTTTGAGAGGGAGCCAGAGCATTGTGTATTTCAGGGGGTCTGGCAGACTGCCTCCGCCAAGGGAGACATGCATGACAAGACTGCCACCCCAGCCTACAGCTGATTGTTTGAACTTTGCAGGGTAGGATGAGTATGGGTGTGAGTCCCACCACAAGGGCCAAGCCTTTTTTTTTTTCCTATTCCTTCAATCTTTAAGCAAATGAAGCAAAGATGCTGAATGGTGGGCTTGAGGAAGTGGAGGTGAGCTTCTATTACCAGTCTTGCCAATCATTTCCAGGGGTTAGAAGTCAACCTTTGCTCTCTGTTGTTCAACATTGAGTCTAGGTCTTAGCTGAGGCAAGTGGGCATTGATAATGGTTGTCCATGCACAAAAAAAAAAAAAAAGGAAGAAAAGAAAGAAAAGAGCCTAGAAATAAGTTTAACAAAGGAGGTGAAAGACCTATACACTGAAAACCATAAAACATTAATGAAATAAATAGAAGACACAAATGAATGAAAGGGTATTCTGTGCTCATAGATCGATAGAATCAATATTGTTAAGATGCCCACACTACTCAAAGCAACCTACAGATTCCATTCAATCCCTATCAAAATTCCTATGGCATTTTTCACAGAAATGGAACAGAAAAATCCTAAAATTTGTACAGAACCACAAAAGACCCCAAATTGCCAAAACAATCTTGGCAAAGATAAGCAAAACTGAAGGCATCATGCTCCCTGATTTCAAAATATATTACAAAGCTGTAGTAATCAAAACAATATGGTACTGGCATAAAAACAGACACAGACCAAGGGATCAGAAAACAGAGCCCAGAAATAAACCCACACATGTATAATCAGTTAATTCATGACAAAGGAGCTAAGCATATTCAATGGGGGGAAAAAACAGTCTCTTCAATAAATGGTGTTGGGAAAATTGGATCACTTTCTTACACCATACACAAACTCACAATGGATGAAAAACTTTAATGTAAGACATGAAACCATAAAACTCCTAGAAGAAAACATAAGCAAGCTCCTAGACAACAGCCTTGATGAGAATCTTTTGGATTTGACACCAAAAGCAAAGGCAATTGAAGAAAAAAATAATCAAGTGGGACTACATCAACCTAGAAACTTCTGCACAGCAAAGAAAACCATCAACAAAATGAAAAGGCAATCTATTAAATGGGAGATGATATATGCAAACCATATAGCTGATAAGGTATTAATATCTAAAATAGTATATAAAGAACTCATAGAACTTAATAGCAAAAAACCAAACAATCTGATTTTTAAAATGAGCAGAGGATCTGAATAGACATTTTTCCAAAGTAGACATAGAGATGGCCAACAGGTACATGAAATGATGTTTAACATCACTAATAATCAGGGAAATGCAAATCAAAATCACAATAAGATATCACCTCACACCCGTTAGAATTGCTATTAGCAAAAAAGACAACTGATAAGAATTTGTGAGGATGTGGAGAAAAGGGAACCTTCATGCACTGTTGGTGGGAATGCAGGTTGATGTAGCCACTATGGAAAACAGTATGGAGGTTCCTCAAAAAATTAAAAATAGAACTGCCATATGATCCAGCAATCTCACTTCTGGGTATTTATCAAAAGAAAATTAAAAAACTAGCTCAAAAAAATAAACACACACACACAGACACACACACACACACACACACGCCCATGTTCCTTGCAACATTTTTTACAGTAGCCAAGATATGGAAACAACCTAATTGTCCATCAATGCGTGAATGGATAAAGAAAATATGGTATACAAAGTGTTCCCAGTTTGATTCCAGGTCCTGGCACATGACTGGGTTGCGGGCTGGGACCCCGGTGGAGGGCGCATGGGAGGCAGCCACACATTAATATTTCTCTCCCTCCCTTCCCCTCTTTCTGAATATAAATAAATAGAATATTTTAAATATATATATATTAAAAAAAGAAAATGGAATATATATACAATGGAATATTATCCCGTTTTAAAAAAAGAACAAGATCTTGTCATTTGTGACAAATGCATTGACCTATTTTCACTTATAATAAGTGAAATAAGCCGAATAGAAAGACAAATATTGTATGATCTCACTTACATGTGGAATCTCAAAAACAAACAAATAAACTGAGCTCATAAATACAGAAAACACGTCGGTGGTTGCTGGGGTGAGAGTGGAGAGGGAAAATGGGTGAAGGAGGTCAAAAGGTATAAACTTCCAGTTATAAAATAAGTAAGTCGTGGGGATGCAATGCACAGCATGGTGACTATAGGTGATAATACTCGATTGCATATTTGAAAGTTGCTAAGGGAGTAAATCTTAAAAGTTCTCATCATCAGAAAACAATAATTTTTGTAACTCTGTACAGTGATGGATGTTAACTAGCCTTATGGTGAGGATCATTCACAGTATATACAACTATTGAACTATTATGTGATACACCTGAAACTAATATAGTGTGATATATCAGTTTTACTTCAATTTTTGAAAAGAAATTAAAGAAAAATAATAGCTGTCTAGTTTGCAGCCAGGGGAGCAAAATCAGGTATATGAGTTAACTATTTATAAAAGTCTACTTTCCACTGTGGTTAGACTCCTTCCTCATAGAACTCTCATTGCCCTAAAATAGCCCAGAAGAACACAATCAGCAGAAGAATGTCCAAGTCCAGAATGACCAACTTCTAGCCACTCTTGGAAAAGTTTCTACCAGAACTGGGTTCTGCCGGCACAGAGCTCCCCTTAAGGAGCCAGGAGCTCAGGAGGCTGAGTTTGGCCCCTTTCACGCTCCATCAGCTCACACTTGTTTCCATTTGGAAGGTTCGATGTTGTAGGCTGTTTCCCACCTGGTCTAAGTCATAGGGGCTACCTTTGCCACCATCAGGGATCAACAAACCAGATCCAGGGCCCCTTGTTAGGAAAAAAACAAGCTTGTGGTGTTTGAGGCTGCACAATCATTTGGGAGACCGGGTATCTGCAGGGATAAGGCTGATGGGATAGTCACATGACTCAAAGGAGACCACCTATTATCTGAACTCACAACCTGTCGGTTGTCTGTAACCCTATCAGCCAGAATTTCAGAGATCACATCATAGTGTCACCAGATTTAGCAAATAAAAATACAACATGTCCAGTTAAATTTCAAATAAACAGTGAACACCTTTTAGTATAATTATGTCCCAAATATTACATGGGATATACTTGTGCTTAAAAAGTATTTGTCCTTTTCCTGACATTCAAATCTAACAAGGCACCCTGTACTTTCTGACAACTCTAACCCAGGTGCAGGAGGCCTCCAGATGCTCCTGCTGAAGGCAGAAGTGAAAGGAAACCAGCCCTCCTTAAATGCTGGCTTCTTTATTTGGTAATTAGCCTTTAAACCCTTATACGGGCTGGTTGTCAGGGTGAGCAATGTTTGCTTACGGGATGAACAATTTAACGCAGGGAACCCGAATGGCTAGTTGTCATCAACCCAGCCAAAGAAACTTTTTACAAAAAAGAAATGCGTCCTTCAATAAAAATTACACCTTCAGGTAACTCTCTCCATGGCAAGCTGATGCCTTAGTGATGAGCCACCCACCTCTGCCCCGCCCTTCCTGGACCATCAGAGCAGGTACACCCAGTGTGCAGCTGGGCGTGTGCTCCTTCTGCTTTGCCCTCGTAGCCTGAGAATTGCAGGAGAGAGGACAGCGGGCCTCACAGGCTCCCCTGGCTATCTATCTCCCCATTCCAGCACTTACAGTATTCCCTCGACCCTATTTGCCTGAGAATCTGGCCCAACATTTAATTTTTCTATTGGGGTGAAATTCACATAACATATAATTAACCATTTTAAAGCATACTATTCAGTAGCATTTAATACCTTTGCAGTCTTGCGCAATCACCACCTCAATTCAGTTCCAAAACGTTTTGTATGACCCCTGAAGGAAACCCCCATAACCATGAAGTGGTCAGTTCCCAGCAACTCATTTTTGGTTTCTTCAAAAATGGAGGGCTTCGAACTACTGGGCTGTACACCTGGAACGATTATAAAATAATACTGAATGTAAACTGTCACTGAAAAGTAACAGAAAAAAAAATGGAGGGCTTCCCTCCGTGAGGTTGGAGCCCACAGACCGGACTGGTTTACAAGCCCAACTGCACATCTTTAACTGGGTTGTAAAAGGACAGGTTTCTCAATGAAAGGGTCCTGGAAAGACGGGTGTGGAAATGGAAGGAATCTTTGGTCCTCAGAAGAGGGTGCACTTCAGGGCAGGGCTTACCAGGGAGAACTGGCCAAAGCTGCCAGGCTGTGAAACAACAGGGAAGGAGGTCATCGGCCTGGCATGAAAGACTGTCTTGTGAAATTATTGGGGTAGAGGGGAAGGGAAGGGACACCAAAAAGGTGCCCAAATGGGCTTGAGCTTCCGGGTTCAGAGGGAGCAAATGAATCACGGCGGGGAGGGGCCGACTTCCCCTTGGCCACTGAGTCCTTTGAGGTTTCCTGATTTACAGAAAAAGTTAGTTCCTTCTCAAAGGATCCCTTGACTCTCTCCTCTCTACTGGGACCAACCCTCCTTATTGTACATAAAATCCGGTGCAACTGCATTTTTGGAGACAGCTGCTACTTCCTGCAGTGAATTGTAGCACTTTTATTATCCAGCTGGGCCCAGCCTCCTTTATTCTTGTGCTGCCGACAGGGGTTTGCAGCTCACCACAAAACTGAAGCTTCCTCACGTTAAACAGAGTTGCAAGAGTAGTCCCCTTTGTTCAAGGCTATTGAGCTAATACCGCCTTTTCGTAAAGGCTGTAAGAAAAAGAACGAACCAAGAGGAAGATCCTCCTGAGACAGCCTGAGTTGCCAGGGTGACACAGAGTTTAACAGTCATCTACTTAGCAGACACCTATGGAGGGCATGTTTTTGCAAGGCACTGGATTAGAAGATGCAAATGAGAACCGCTGACCTTTAGGTATTGCGGTCTACACACCAGGCTGCATTCTAAGTGCCTCCCTTATATTAACTCACTGAAGTACAACAGTCCTGCAGTTATGTAGGTGAAAACGAGCTTCTCTCAGGGTGGAGTTGTCCACCATGAGGTTTGCCCTGTGCCCAGGCCTTACCCACCACCCCAATTATCAAGAGCAAGTCAACCTTTCCCCTCCCCTCTCCCCCTGTACACAGGATGCAGCGAAGTTGCTGCGGTAACAGCAACGGAGACGTGGAGGACACAGATGCCCTCACACTCCAGACAGCTCTCCATTACTGCCATGGCCCAAGGAGCTGAAACAGCCAGCCACTCTGTCCAGCCTCTGGACACTTCGCTCAGGGATCAGAGAAGTAACAGTAGTCAAATGGATGCCCTGAACAAATACGTGTGCTTTGGGCAACAGGCAAACATGCTGAAAGGTGAAAAACCCTAGTACCGGTCACAAGGCTGATGTTTCTATGAACAGAACTAAAAAAATCTCTGTGGCCTGGCCTGGAAGGTAACCATTCACCCTGGGTTTGGGGGACAAAGGACTCTGCCAATGTAATTGTACCCTTTCCTAATAAGAATAACTTGTGAAATGTCTAACTTAACACAATTTTATTTCATACTGTTAGATGATTTCTTTCATCTTAACAAATTCATGAATTAGGAAAAAATCTTTATTGTGTCCTGCAGTGGAGATCAGAAAATACAGTCTCTGGGTTTTTCCTTTCATACTGTACTTAAATAATGAGACCATTAAACTACGCTCCATCTGAAACTATGCCTCACTTTTAAACTATCCTTGAATGTTTTAAACTATTCTTGAATGCCACATACTTTCATCTTGTTTCCTATTCTGGATCAAGTTGTTGATCGGGGGTGTGTGTGTGTGATTGAAGTCTTTCAACGAAGGGTTAAAGAGTCATGTGTACATTAGCTCCTCTCCAACTGAGGGCGCTTAGAAGCACAGTGCTTAGAAGAAGTGGGATAATGAGGGGTTGCTGGTGGGGATGTTGCTTCCTGGGAAGCTTCAGGAAGGGCGAGGAGACTAATTGGCTGGTCTGGCAAACAATTCAAGATGAGTCCAAAAGCAGGGGCCAGATGCTGGCAGGAAGTGAATGGAAATTCACCTTTGCACTGGCCCTTCAGCGGTAGGTGCACAGATGGTGAAAAGCAGAACCCTTAGGGTGAAAGCAAAGGCCCTTTTCTATATCACCTGCCAAGAAGGGAACAAAGAGCGTTTACAGGTGCTCCAGCGGACGACAGCCTTCGCTCTCATTTCAATTTCATCTAAGGAGTTTGCCCACGTTGCAACCCTGTTAGTATGAGTTTAGTGGCTTCAGGGAGTGTCTGGACAGTATGACTAGGAAAGGGCTATGAGTGAGGCTCTAGTGGCAGCAAAATATATGGAAATAATTGGCTTACATAACATGGGCACCCTCTAATCGGCGATGACCTCGACTCATGAAGGTGTGCACTATCAAACGCTAGGGGGCACCATTGACATGTGAATGGCATCCCTTAGGCCTCTGCAGATACCAGGCTGCACAATTCTCTGCAGTCCTGACTTCTTGGAAGCTGAGCTTCCCATTCAACTTCATTTTACCTGCTCAATGGGTCTCCTATAAGCAGAAAGCATTACAGGGGCCAGTAGCTGCTGCCCTTCACCCTCATTTCCACAAGGGACTGATAGTATTTGTTTTCCCAACATACTTTGGTGACTTCAGGTATAGAAACCTCATAGATTCCAATGAACATGATAGAAGGAAGTAGGAAGGAAGGCAATGTAAATTAGTAAAAAAAAAAAAGTCTGAGCATACTTATAACAACATGATATCTGTATGTTTGAGTACATAAAGGAAATCAGAATAGAGCTACAATTTAAAAAAAACTCTAAATGGCTTAAATGAAATGGAAAATTTAGTATTTGCTTAACAAGTCCTGAAACAGGGGAGAAGCAAAGTTAGCTAATTCAATGCTTCAACAATGTCAAGAAAGATTCAGGTTTCTTACAACCATCTCAAGCCATTCTCACTTAGCATGTCTGCTTTCACCCTGGGGCTACCCCGTCTCATGGTTACAAGATGGCAGCCATGGCTCCAGATATTCCACACAAACCACATAGCATCCTTTGGACAAGCAGTCCTTTCCTGCGTGTGTGTGCAGGTATGTGTGTGTGTTTTATCTGAGAAGAAAACTATAGTCAGAAGTATTCCATATTAGAATATAAATTAAGCTGCTAAAACAAAGAACTTAAAAATATGATAGTTCAAACAAGAAATAAATTTGTTTACCTCTCCTGTACCAGTCCCAATGTAAAGCTTTCTCTCTTGTTTCTCTGCCATTTCCTGGAGTCATGCTCTTTCTTCAAGTTGGATCACCAACGCCACCTTCATTCTACAGAAAGGGGGGAAGAGGGAAAGTAAAGAATAGCAAACACCTTATTAAAAACATGATCTGGAAATTAGACTCATTTTTTTCTCACATCTCATTGGCCAAAACTCAGTCACATGGTCACACCTTGCAGCAAGGGCAGCTGCAAAGTATAGTCTATACAGTTGGGCACATGCCTGGCCAACAGAGGAGGAATGCTGCTATAGAAAAAAGAAAGGGAAATGAGTAAGCGGGGAGTAAAAGGGAAATAATTAACCTTTTCTGCCACACTCCCCTAGTAGATTTCTGCTTTTGTCTCATTGGCCAGAGTTACTTCACATGATCAGACCCAAACCACTCACTACTTGAGAAGTGAGACCAGCGTGGTTGGCTTAGGCCCAGGCTTCTCATCCTCAGCACCACTGGCATTTGACTGGGTCGTTCTGGGGGGTGCAGGGGGTGGGGGTTGGCCCTGTGCATTGTAGAATGTTTAGCAGCATCCCTGAGCTCTCCCCACTAGATGTCAGTAGCATAATCCTCTCCCTTATCGTGACAACCAAAAATGTCTCCAGACATGCCAAACTACTTTTACTTGGGAATCCCTGGTTTAGATCAACCAAGATTTTACTCTGGAACAAGAATAGGATGCCTGTTCTTTGATTCCTATTTGAAAAAGATGAACACAAATCAGAGGTACCCTAACAGGAGTGATGGAGGAAATAGTCTAACAGTGAACAGTCATGGGACAAACGTCAAACAACATGTTACCAAATGGAGGTTCTATCAAAGCATTTTTAGTAAATAATTTGTTTATTTACTTAGGACATATGTATGTTTTAAGAGTATACCTGATACCAAAGTGTTCCAAGTAGTCTAGGCTCTGTAACAAAGCCAAATACACCATCTCTGCCTTTGTAGACCTTGTATTTTAGCACATGGCTGGTCGATGGTTATGTCTGCTATGGAGGTGGTGTAGGGTAGTAGTGAAGGATCGGAATCAGAATTAAACACTCCTGGGCCCAAATTTAGGTTCTGCCTCTTATTAGGTATGTGACCCTGGACAAGCTACTTTTAACCCTCTGAGTTTCATTTTTCTTATCTCTTAAATGATGATAATAGTACTATCCACCTCTTCAGTTTTCTTCTGAGGATTAAATAATACACACTCCTTAGCTCAGCAATTGTCTGAAATAAGTGTTAGCTGTGTTGTAGCCAAAGCTCACTGAGCTGGGAGTCAGAAGTTTTTCATTCAACAAATATTTGTTGAGCATATATTATGTGCCACACTCAGTTCTAGATACTGGGTATCCTGGAGAGTTGGAGAATTAAGACATACACATTGTCCTTAAAAAGTCCTCCAACTTCAATATCTAGAAGGGTGGCACTGGGGTGGGGTAGGGGTGAGAAAATGAACACAACCTGGGTATAGGTCCTGGTTTAAGCTTACAGTTTTCTTTCCAGCATTTGAATTAGCCTCGCACATAATAGGTGCCCAATGAAATACTTGTTGATTGAAAGGTCTCTATACAGTGAGAACAAAAATTCTGACTAGCAAAAATATTTTGTAAAGTACGAAATCCTATGTAAATGTCAGTGAAGTCAAGAACACTGATAATCATTTGTCAAAAGAATTATATGCAAATTAAAATTCTCAAAGCTTTTTCAAATACTTGAAAGTTATTTGATTTCTTAAAAAGATTGAAATTTTGCTTATATTATTTTCCTAATAAACCTTTTCCCCTATGGATTAGAAAGGTAAACTTTAAACCAACTCATATCAAATCATGGCAAATATGGGCCGGATCCAAATGAACAGAATTTCGCTATGTAATTTATCTGGGTTTTATATATATTCTAGGCTATCATGTTAAATTCATTGACTTCATCTATAAAAATAGATTCAAATTTGCTTAAAACTAGTTTTGGCTGAAGAAGTGGAAACAGAATAATAACAAATGACAATCTGACAAATTCTGAAAATTATTGGTGACAAAATTGAGTCTGTTCTTCCAATTTGCTGGTAATTATTTTATTCTGACTTCTATTATTTTTTCTAGCGAATCAAGCTGTTTCCACTTAGATTACTTCTAAATCTTCAAATGTAACTGTATTTAATATAAATCAGGAGGCAACTGAAAAGTCTGAGAGAAAGCAGAGGCCCAAATTAATGCCCTGCTGTCGGGAAGGCTGCGCGGACTGTTATCACATGCCTCATGCCTCTAAAATGTTTCATTTAAATCTGGGAAAATAAAAAGGTAAAGTGTTTGTTGAACGCCTGAGGGCAGAGGTGGAAAAAGCAAAGGTAAACTTTCCAGAGAACTGAATTTGGCAGGAAATTGCAAAATGGGATTTGGCTTGAAAACACAAGTTTATTTACCAAGAAGGAAACTATGAAAAGATCAAAGCACCCATTCCCCCTTGCACGTTCTCCCAGTTGATTCTAGGTATGACCTGTGAGATTAGGGTAAGCAGCACTATATTAAAACTAGAGGAACTTTTAATGTTCCCCTTGCTACTTCGCCTGAAATACAGGCCACTGCCCCGAAGTGCGCGTGGCGGTGCTCAGCTTATGGCTTTGGCCCATTAGGTAGGCTTTGCACACATGGGTGACTGCGTTGCTTTTTATACCCTGTGATCCATTTATATATGTTTTTCCACTAAAAATATCTGTTGAAATAAGCATAAGCCATAATCACTGAAAGCATTTTCACCTATTCAAAGTGAAGTAAAAGTTATAACAAGAGTTAAAGACACAGAAACAAGAAGGTCTAATGGAGTTCCTTCCTCGCTAAGACAGCTGTGAATATTATCTGGTTTGATCTCAGAGGCTGAGTAAAAAATTCACTGTGAATCTTTTCTTACTACCGAAAGTCTTTTGTAAAGAAGTTGTTTTTTGTTTTGTTTTTTGTTTTTAATTTTTTAACCATCGGAGCTCATTGTACATAACAGACACATTCAGGGGATCTTCCCGACCCACAGTCCGGCTATCGTGGCCAGAGCGTCTGTCGGGTGGCCTCTTCATACTCCAGCTCTCCCTGGTCCCTAGTGACACCATTCTTTTTCCTGTGCACTTCAGGCCTCAGGAAGATCCTGGCTTCCTGCTGTTGTTAACCTCTTGGTGCTTCCTCCTAACTTTTTTTTTTTTTTTTTTTTTTAGTGCCCTTAACCCTACCCATACCTCCTTAAAACATAGTTTCTCTATTAAATTCTCTGTCACTTAAGCCTGTACATGTGCCACTTGTTTCCTGCAGGACCCTGACAACCACATTCCCTGCAGTATTTCCTATTTCTACCCTAACAAATTACCACAAAGTTGATGGCTTTAAAAAAAAACAACACATATTTATTTTCTTATAGTTCTGGAGGTTGGAAGTCCAAAATAGGTCTGACTTGGCTACAATCGAGATGTCGGCAGGGCTCCATTCCTCTGGAGGCTCCAGGAGAGAATCCATTTCCTCGCCCTTTCTGGCTTCTCGACACTGCCCACATTCCTTGGCTCATGGCGCCTTCCTCCGTCCTCAAAGCCTGTGATGTAGCGCCTTCAAATCTCTCTCTCTCCCTTTCTCTCTCTGACCTCTGCTCCCCTCATCATCTTGCCGTCTCTGACTCTCACTCTCCTGCCTCCCTGTAAGGCCCCCTGGCATTAGATTGGGTCTGCGCAAACAATCCAGGACAATCACCCCATCTCAAGGTCCTTAATACACAAGTCCCTTTTGTCATGTAACGTGATTTATTCACAGTTCGCGGCATTAGGACATGGACATCTCTGGAGGAGGGGGGTTTTAATCTGTCTACCACACCTTTCTCCAAAGCAAGAGATCCTTCTGTTTTCTTTCCAATACTCTGCACCCTCCATACTCTATTTCACCAATCTTCCCAACAACATTCCATCAAATTTTATCTATCCCATGACCCACTCTATTTCAACCCTGATGGGTTGGGAAGCAAAAGAAAACTTGTACCAAGAAGTCCATGCGTAATAACGGCCTTTCTGTGCTGCCCCTCCCAAATTGTGTTTACATTTCAACCAGATCTCTAAGCCCCAGAGAAGGGACTGGTAAGAGGACTTTCAGGTACTGAGTGATGAGATGGTGCAATTGATGTTTTAGGGCCCCCTTGACTGTCCATCAAAGCCTGGAGATTATGAATGTTTGGAGGAACAAGACCCTATCACACAGTTAGTAGTTAGGAGTTGGGCTCTGGTTTCAGATCTTGCTGAGTTTAAAGCCTTTTGCTGTCACGTATGAACTGTGTGATCTTGGGCATGTGACTCTACATCTCCATATTAGTTAAAATACAGGCCAACGTGCTGTAACAAAGGCACCCCAAAATATAGTGACTCAGAGACAGATGTTTCTTATTTACATGATACTCTAAAGATAGGTTTAGGGCAGGCGTGTGGCTTTGTCCCAGAAGCTAATCTAAGGACCGTGTTCCTTCTACTTTGCATTCTGCTCTGCCCCAGCTTATCGTCCTTGCTGTCATGGAAAGTGGGCTCACTACTGTGCTGCCCTTGCCTGAGCAGGGCGACAAGGAACAGAGGATACAGTGGGCAAGCAGGTTCCTTTGAAGAATAGAACCCTGAAATTGCAGACGTCATTTTTATTTTCTACTCACATCCAATGGGCCAAAGTGTTGTCACATGGCCACATTAAACCACAAGGCAGCCAGGAACTCAGTCAAAATTAACGGGCTTCTATTAGTTAAAGAAAGGAAGAAAAAACTGGGTGTTAGGGAACAATTAGGAGTTTCTGCCACATTCTCTGCAGCTTAGTTTTGTTATCTACAAAATAAGAATGTAGTGGATTTGGTGATTAAATGTAATACATAGAGAGGGATTAGAATTATTTGCCAAACATAGTAAGTATTCAACAAATTGCTAGTTTATATTATAGTAATATATGAGGGGGGACTCCCCCAGACTGGAATTATCTTCTGAAGGGCAGGCCCCTTGTGAAGTAGGCAAGTGTTCTAGGAACCCGTCTGTACCAGTGCCCCAGTGTACAAGCATTGCTGTAAGAGGCTATGTGCTGCTTTAGTGAATCTTTTTTGAAGACTCAACATGTTTGCCCATTTCATGACGGGTGATTCACAAGCTCACCTGCCCACACTGTGCTGAGTATTTAGCAGTTTTTGACCAAAAATGGCATGACCCCCGTGCCCCACCCTCCTTATTCACCTGACCTCGCCCCAAGAAACTATTTTCTGTTTCCCCAGATGAAAAAAGTCCTTAAAAGGAAACGTTTTGCCAGTGTGGAAGACGTGAAACAAAAAATGGCAGAAGCTCTAAAAGGCATCAAAATCAACCAGTTCAAAAACTCATGTGAGTGGAGGAAAAAACGTTTCGATAGGTGTATGCATGAAATGGAGAGTACTTTGAAGGTGAGTGAAGTTGAAACATTTGAGAATAAATACACAATTTTTATACATAAGGTCCGTTTTTTTGGGGGGGGGTCCCCCTTCATAGGCCTCTCCCTCTTCCCCTCCATGCTTGGGTCCTAGGTCTGCCCCAAGGTAAATAAATGTACAGCATGAGTGATCCAAGGATGTTGGAGTCTCATTCCATTAGGTATTTGCCTCCTGGGTGTGGATGGACTGACTGGTTTAAAGGTGCAAGGTTAGGGTACACCATCTGGCACCCATGCAGAGCCTGGCTCACCCAAAGCACCGAACGAACGTGCGACGTGATGAATTAAGTAATGTCTTTATGAACATGAAGTAGGTTCATCCTGAACAGGAGAATGAGGAAGGAGAGAAGCCAAAGAAATGATGGGGAGGAGGAAAGGAAGACAATGGAGGGAAAAGAGGGGATTTTGTGTGAATTAGAGAAAGACTTCCCTTTCTCAAGACACGTTCCTCTCACCTGTCTCAATATTGTCAATATATACAAATGTACGCCGACTGATGTGATATGAATGGCGCTCCCTACAGGTGTTCAGTTTACAGCCTGTACAGCCAGTCCTAGAAAAGCCATACAGAGGTTAAGGGATGGGGAATATTAGGGAATAAGAAAGCAAAGCCACATTGGTACAAAGTGTAAGACTGGAGATTAGAAATAAAGGTGATGTTGGGACAGAATTGTATTCCCTCAACCCCAAAATTCAGATGTGGCAGTCCTAACCCCCAACGAGACTGTGTTGGAAGGTAGGGTCTTTAAGGAGTTAGCCATGGTTACATGAGGTCATGGGAGGGGGGCTAATCTAACCTGACTGGTGACTGCATAAGAAGAGGAAGAAATATCAAGAGCTTTCTCACCCTGTGCACGGCAGAGAGCAGGCCATACGAGGACCCAGTGAGAAGACAGTCATCTACAAGCCTGGAGAGAGGCTCCGCAAGAAACCACCCCTGCAGGCACCTTGATCTTGAACTTCTAGCCTTTAGATCTGTAAGAAAACAGATGCCTGTTGTTTAAGCCACCCAGTCTGCTGTTATGGCAGCCTGAGCAGACTAATACAGTGCGAAAAGAGAAAAGGTTCACTACAGTACAGAGAGGGCAGAAATGAGAGGAAAAGGAGGAGCAGAAGAGAGCAGAGTTTCCGTTCCATTCTTCATACTGCTCATCTGGGACTTCAAGAAAGACTTTTAATGACTCTGATAGTCCCAGTTATAGCGGTTCAGTCCTTATAAATGAGGCACTACTGCCACCTGGTGGCAACATACTTAACCCACTAAGGCATTCATTCAACAAACATCTATTGAGTGCCCTCTGTGTGCCAGGAAGGGTGCTAAGCTATTATTAGTGAACAATTGATGAATGCTTACCGTTTGCCAAGCTTTATCCAATGTGCTTTACATAGAAAAATGACTTAAGGTTCACCACAATCCTTTGGGCATTATTATCTCTTTTTACAGAGGAGGAAACAAACAGAGATACTGAAAAATTCAATAACTTACCCAAAAGTCTACAGCTACTAAAAGAGAGAGTCAGCTCATGATCCAGGGAGCCTGGATCCTGAACTTTTCACAGATGCATTTCCTGTCCTTACAGTTTCTTTCTAATAAGAGGTAAGTAACCAGTTTAAAGAAATTGTGTAAAATAGTAATAATTTGAAATGGCTGCATATGATGGGATGAATTAGAGTGTTTGGGAGGGGATTGAACCTAGAGCAGGGACGCTTTTAGGGAGGCCAACGAACTTGGTGCAGGGTATGATCAAGAGACTCAACCAGGTTGAAGAGTGGGATTGAAAGAGAAGGGACAGACACCAAAGGATTAACAAGGCAGTGGTACGAGTGGGGCCAACCCGCACTCAGCTTGGGTGCTACCTCCTTCTGTGTGCCTGTGTCCGTGGGTTATTCCTTACAGATTCTGTTTCTGATTTATCATCACAAACTTTCCTCTTCCACTAAAAGGGGCCACATTCACCCGACTCATTAGGGGGCTGGCCCACCCTGGGAGGGTTTTCAAAAACAGGAAGTCCACGCTTCACAGGAGCTATTTCAGCAAGAGGGAGAAGGGTGGGTGGGAAAATGAGGGGAAGGCAGAGCGGACAAGGAGAGAGAAAAACTGTAGAGCGGTGCTATCCCGTATGCAGCCACTAGTCACTGTTTCAATTTTAATTTTAATGAATTAAATTAAATTGAAAATTTATTCCCCTCAGTTGCACTAGGCGCATCTCAAGCGCTCAGTAGCCTGAGATGGCTGGTGCTGATGCTACCATAATGAACTGCATGGATATAGAACATTTCCAATATCACAGAAAGCTCCATTGGACAGTACTGCTCTAGAACCCTTATCCTGGGCAATGGGGTCTCCCCAAGATGGAGCCAAGCATAGGCCGCCCAGAGGCCGTCTCATAGCTGGAAGTCTGCAGGCCAGCGACCATCAGAGAGCAGAACTGAAACACACGGCTCCTCTCCTTCCTGCTGACCTGTCCCCCGGCAGGCTAAGATGTTAAGTCGCAATAGGATTGGCTCCTTTTTTGGGTGAGGTGATGAAAGTGGAAGGGGGCCTTGTTCCCCACCTCGGCTGGGTTCTGGAGCTGGTTGTAGGGTGCTCATACCTGCCAAGGGTCTCCTTCTTGGTGTCCACACGGCTGGTGGTTAGAAAAGGCACGAACCGCTTCACCTACCAATCTCCTTTTTGCTCAGGGCCTTTTCTCATAATTGATGTTCCATTAAATTGTCCCAAAGCTGCCCGTCCCTGCACACTGACTCATGTGGGCCTCTGGACTCCTGGCTCTGCCCCTATGAAGGTCTGAAGGTGCTTAATAAAAGTTTGGGGTTTTTTTAAAGATTTTATTTATTTATTTTTAGAGAGAAGGAAAGAGAAGGAGAAAGAGAGGGAGAGAAACATGAATGTGTGGTTGCCTCTCACACACGCCCTACTGGAGAGCTGGCCCGCAACGCAGGCCTGTGTCCTGACTGGGAACTGGACCTGTGACCTTTTGGTTTGCAGGCCAGTGCTCAGTCCAATGAGCCACACCATCCAGGGCAAGAGCTCTTCTTATGTGTGTGACAGTCATGCTTATTTGCTCGTATGTGAGCCTCTGATTCTCTAACATTAATTTTTCTACTTGTGATAAACTGGAAGAGATGGGTTATTTAGATAGGCAATAATCAGCTGGTAAAATTAAATTTTAATTTAGGCTGGCTGCTAAAGAGAAGCTTGCTAAAACCTACAGACACAAACACACAGACCGAGGTAGCACCCAAGCAAATACCATTTGGCTCCACTCGTACCACTGCCTTATTAATTCTTTGTCTGATGTCTGTCCCTTCCCTTTCAACCCCACACTTCAGCGTGGTTGGGCCCCTTGCTCATCTCTTCCACCAAGTTCATGAGCCTCCCTAAAAGCATCCTTGCTCAAGGCTCAGTCCCCTCCAAAACACTTTTCAACTAAATTCAGTCAACAAATATTCATTGAGCATCTACTGGCCTCAAATTATTATAATCAACTAGGGAGACACACTGGTATAATGAAATAGATATAAACATGTAGGCATATAGTGGGATATATCTATTGGTTAATATTCTTTTGGTCACACATAAGAGAAAAATCCAACTGGCGTAAGCTGCAAACAGGAATGTGTTAGCTCCTGAAGGCCAAGGGTGTATATTTTGAATTTAGGAGGGGCGTGATCCAGAAGCTCAAACAAGACAGCAGCAGTGATATTCGACACTGTCTCGTTCCTTTCTGGCTCTCTGCATTTTGGCTCCCTTCTTGGGATCAACATGAAGATAAGAAGGCTGCAGGCACTTCAGGCCTGCCATGAGCACGGGTATGTTTCTCTCCAGGAGTCCCTGCCATGTTCCAGGGCTCCCTCTGACTAGACAGACCTGGCTCACAGCATTGCTTCTGAACTGGGGCTCCTTGGTGCTCTGATCGGTGAGACTTGGGTTCCCGCGGCTACTCCTGAAATGAAGTGGATCACAGAACTGCAGCCGGAGACGAAAGACTACAAGCTAAGAAGATAAAAAAAAAAACAAACAGCAAATGTCTCAATAGTATGCACAAGACATAATTGAGAACATGAAGAAATAGGTGTCCGAATCTGCATGCAAGCCACAGTAGATGAAATAGCAGAGCGTCAGCCTGAGCTGACTCTCGAAAAGAGAGCAGGAGTTTGCTGGACAGACGGGAGAAGGCGTGAAGAGGGCCCAAGCAGTCACAAAAGAGCGTAAACTGTGTATCCATATTTTTGTAGCAGGCAAAATCTTGATAAAAGCCAGGCTCTAGGGCCATAGTGACTGACTTTAATTCCAATTCTGAAACTGACTAGTTGCATACTGTCGGCTGGTTATTTAACCTTAGGTTACTTAGCAACTTAACTAACTTGGTTACCAAACCAGGGCAGGGCTCATGCCTCAGTTTTCCCATTTATAAAATGGGAAAAGTAATAGGACCTACATCGCAGGGTTGTTATCAGGATTAATTAAAATGTGTCTAACTGCCTAAAGCACTTAGAATAGGGCCTAATACATAGAAAGTGCTAAAAATATATTGAATAACATAAAATGTCTTTATTGATTAATGCTTGCTACAACCTAGTTTAAAATAATGGCCTATAATTATTTTGGGTAATGCAGTACAAATTTGGTTTTAAAAAATCACAACAAAAGAAAAATAAAACTTGACCTTTCACCTGGCCATTTATAGTGACATTATATGTCATATAGAATCCCAATCCTTCTCCTATATAAGTTGCCTGCTATCCAGGCATACTGTTGGAAACTGTTATCCCACAGTTACACATTTTATACAAAGTATAGCTTCTCTTTCCGTCTTTTGTTTCCTAAGGTCTAATCTTACAGACTTATTTTTGCAAAAACAGTTGCTTAATTTAGCTCACCCAGCCTCATGGGACAACCACCTGATGCAAAGACTCACAAAGGAAAAGAATTTAATGGAATGTGCACACGTTGCCTTGTGTTCATTTTGTCAAGACTGGGCTCTGAAATCGGGTCCATAGTCTTGTTATTCATAGTCTGCGAGTTATATTTTCTTTATTGATTAATTTATTAGTGTGTACATATTAGGGGCTTTGAACAGATGTTCTCATTATATTTCATTCTTTGGAAACCCTCCAATCTTCACCCTTAAGAAACAATGACTTTCAAAATGGTCTAAGCCAAAGGAAATATATCTCATTCGCAATGTTTTGTGCAGCAGGGGGAAGAAAGGAAGTTAGAACAAGGCCTGTGGGGAGGCCAGGGTACAGGGCAGAGCTCAGAAAGGATGTGCTCGACAGGGCCGCTGCCTGCGTCTGATTCCCTGCTAAGTGACTTGAGCAAATGACTCATCAGAGCCTCGGTGTCCTCCTCCATAAAACGGGGGTGGTGATAATGCCTATCTCACGGTAGTAGCCAGTCCGCAAGGAAGCCCCCAATGACCCCCACCGCCTGGTGTTCATAGATTGGCACGCTCCTTCCTGCTGGCTGAGGGTTGGTCTGTGTGACCAACGGACGATGACAGGAGTCAGGGTATGTCGCTTTCAAGGCTCGGTGATGCTTGTTGAAAGCCGGAAAGACAGCTTTCCAGGGGCTGCTAGTTCCTCCACTTCTAGGGGACAGGAACCTCAGTGAATCCGGCCCTGAGCACCAGGCCAGGGTGCAGTGGACAACCCCAGCGCCCATCGGCGTCTTGTGTAAAACGGGAAGATTCATTTTCTTCGGAAATACATCTGAGGGTTCTAAAGGAGTGTGGGTTATTTTCTGAATTTGCCTTTGGTATCTGAGTTTGCTCTTAAGCCTCACTGGAAGTACTTTCTTTTTTCAATTATCCATCCAAATTTGACACATTTATTCAGGAGGGATTTCCAGAGACGGATGGTCATGGGCACACAGCAATCATTTGCGTGCAGGCAGAAAACATTAAATCTCTGATTTTATGTATGTATCTGGTCGGTTTCACAGGCATGACTTGTGACGTATGATCATGAACAACTCTCTTTTGCTCTTCTGTTGTTCCTTTAACTTTTCTCAGTGGGCTAGTGTTTTCTCTGCCTATGGCTAAAACCTTCTTCAGGCTCATGACTTTTCTGAACACTCAGACAACTCAAAGCTCCAGCGCCCCATTTCACAGACGGCAGTTTCAACGCAGAAGGCGGAATGGGAGCGTAAGTGAGCAACTGGAAAATCACGGAGCTAAGGACCTCCTACCCCGAGATAAAGTGGGCGTGTTGATTTAACAAACAAAACAAAACAAAACAGTGGTCATCAAATCCTATCTGACAAGGTAGTCCCCCCCCAACCGCCCCCAACCATTAAAATAAAAATTATTAAGACGGTTACTTAAAATAACAATGTATAATTCATTATCATTGACAATGAACCTTGCCTTTAGTGTATTTTGTGCCTTGAGATATTTGTTAATTATGTTAACACTTGTAGAGGATTTATTAATAAGCAAATATTTATGGACGGTGTGTCCCCCAATTTTTACTAATATTGGTGAGCAAAACAGAAGAATTAGGGACCCCCGTGTTATGTTTCCACGCGAGGCTCCCTGCTTCCAGGAAGATGCCCAGTGGCCTCTCCACTGAACTCCTACAGCCCGTGGTGAATGGTCCACCTAAATACGCTTTAACTATTCGGTCTCCCACACTGCTCTTTAGTGGTTTCATTTTGTGGTCTCCATTTCCCCAGTAAGCTTATGAACTTCCCAGGGACAAGGGGGCATCCATGCTGCCGGCACCCGTGAGAGGTGTCAGGGGACACCCCGGGAGGTAGTAGTGCCTGCCAGGAGGGCCCACCGTAGGCCTAAGATTAGGAGTCCCGCAGGTGCCCCCGGCCAAGCGTCGGGGTGGGTGCGGGGGCAGGGAGCGGGCGGGAAGATGGAAAAGCTCAGAAGGTTCTGGCAGGTTTGCTGTCGCGTTTCTTACAGAGAGGAAATAAAAGCCAAATCGATCACCAAAGATCACTGGATTTCCAATTTTACATTATTCTAGCCAAGGACTGCTCTCAGAAATACCGAGGACGCCTTTGAGGAGTGGGAGACGGAGACATCCTGGGACCCACACCCTCTTCCACGAGCACCCACCTCAGCATCCGCGGTGCGCCTTTCCTCTCAGCCCCGTCCCTCCTTCGTTCCTTCCACCCGCTCCTCCCTTCTTTGATGTCTTTCAATCGGATTGTTTGTTTGGGGGGTTTTGTTTTGTTTTTGTTGTTTTTTGTTTTTTTGTGTTGAGCTGTATGAATTCTTCATAAATTTTGGATGTTAACTGCTTACCAGGTGTATTATTGGCAAATATGGTCTCCCATTCAGTGGGTTGTCTTTTCATTTCGTCTTTGATTCCTTCCTATCAACTAAGGACCTACCATGTCTTTGCACTGAGCTGGGTGCTGTGATAGAGTTAAAGAGACTGCTGCAATATATGCCTGGGAGAAGCCTGCTACCTGAACTCTTTGGGAACAGAGGGAGGTTGGAAGAAACATAGAAACTAACTGGAAGCTTAAGAAATACATGCAGATGATTCTCCGGATTTGCAGTGACTATGTTCTATGAAGTAGCTGCGAACACCAAATTAGCAAGTCCTGAACTACTCCTCCCGGGAAAAATACAGTAGGTCCTGAGAACCCCTGGCACCGATATTTTCATTAACCAGCCAATGCATAACCTTGTTTTATGTGTGTCTCTGTCCAAAGACACCTCCTTCAATACACAGTTGACTCATTAACATTAAGGACACGGCCAACAGCACTGTGACTGACTCATGCCTGAAGAAAACTTACCTAACGCCTATGTTACCTCCATAGTCACTTCATAGCACTCTTGTGCTTGGGATTGCTACGCAGCACTTCACCATTTGCTTGGAGGACATTTTAAACAGCAAAATCACCAACAACAAGCACCAAAAAATATGAAAAGCAAGACTGCAGAAAGGACATTTATTTACATTATAAAAAGCAGAAACAAGAAAACTGAGCCACTGGGACTGCGAACCTCAGGCAACTCAAATTTTTCACAGCTCTGCCTATATTCACGAATGACCATGAAGGGCAGCAAGTATTGGTTTTAGGGTAACAAATAAATTTTAGCAAGTAGAAAAATTCACAAATATGAAATCTGCAAGTCATGAGGGTTGACTGTATGTGTATGTATACACCTACGTATATGTATATGTGTGTATATATATGTATATGTAGTTCCCACTAAGAAAAGTTAAGGACCGTAAGAGGAAGGAACATACACTGGGAATATGTGTATGGAGAAAGGAGGCAGTGAACGGAGGGGAGAGTGGCGAGCAGGGACAGCCTTCCTGCATCGGGACCTGGAGGAACAAAGTTGGGCAGTGAGGGGTGTCTGTGAGAAAGGACCGTGTGGCTGGAGAAGGGGCTGCGCTGGGAGCACAGAGGCAGCAGCTTGGAAGGGAGGAAGAAGCCAGGTTAGGAGGCATGCGGAAGTGTGTGGCTCGGCTTAAGAAGTACCTAGATACAATCTGCAAAAAAAACAGTAGAGGAAGTCAACTATATGAGTCTTATGCAAGTTTGCTCAACTCCAAATCCAAGTGAAGAGAATCCTTTTATAAGAAATGACAAAATAGTAGGTAGTTCTTCAAACGTGAATTTGTAGATGAGAAGAATGTTTAAGAGGAAAGCCTGTTAGGTTGGTCTTTGCTGAAAATATATTTCACAAGTAAGCAGCAATAACCTGCTCTGTTGGCAAAACAAGAAAAATTGGGTCCAAAGCCAATCGACATGAGATGGGAATATTGCTTTTGAGAATGAAATCCTGTAGATACTTGTCAAATTCCACTCATGCTTGAGATAATCAGAACAAAAAGTATAAATACCTGCAGTGATAAAATACTACTGGCTACTTGGTAGGAAAAATAAATGTAGAGCTGGAAACTCTGAGTCAGAAAAAACCCTGTATGGCCAAGACTTGCAAACAGGCACGCCTAGAAAAGAAACAGAGTGGCTAAAACAAACAAGTATGATCTAGACCAGCAGTTGTGAAGAAGTTTTTTTCTGGTAACTTGGAAACAGCTTCCCTCCTTGCATGAGCTATACCTTTCCCCAACTCAAACGGGTGGATCGTTGGGTTTCTGTCCATGACCACAGAGCCTGCGTTGTTGCAATCAGTGAACTTTGGTTTGGTGCAGGGGCCTCAAGCAATGGGTTTGGGGTTTGGGCAAGCTGTCCAAACTTCAAAGTGGCAGCTGGCTGCAATGTGTTCACCAAAAGACGTGACCTAGAAGGCCGTTAGCAGCACCGTTCATAATAACCCGGAAGTAAAAGATACCCCGCTGTCCCTCCACAGTAGCATGGGTAAGGGAAGGGCGGCATACCCACACATGTACCACGCAGCAATGAGGCTGCACAATCCGGAACCACACACGACAACTTGGAGGCATCTCGCAAACATAGCGAGTCAAAGATGTCAGGCATGAGAGTACCTACTGTATGTTTCCTTTCGTGGAAAGGCAATACAAATAGCAAAACGGGTAGAAGTCCAATGAATGCTCTGTATCTAATCTCAGTGCTCATTGAGTTACTGGTCCAAAGTCTGTGTTCCTGAAGTGTCAAAAGGTCAAAATGCAAAGTGTCCAAGTTTGGAGTCAGGAAAGATTTATTGATTGAAAAGGTGCCAACCAAGAAGATGGGAGCCTTCATCGTTCCTCAAATCCGTCTTTCAAAAATACAGAGGTTAGGCTTCTTTTATGGCCTGGGAAGGGAAGCTGGGGAGGAGCTGTTTTTGGAAAACCCAAGCTCCAGCAGACTTCCTCTAAGGATTAGCCTGTCGGTGTGCAAGACAAGGCAGGAGTTAGTCTTCCCCGAAAGCCATGGAAGCAGCGCAGGCTTGAACAGGGTGGAGTCAGAGGCTGAGCGTTTCACTGTTAGAATTGCGCTGCATGTTCACCTTATGAAGTTCGGTGAGCTATACACATATGATATGTACATGTTTACGAATGGATAGCATGCATCAAATAAAAATGTTTTTGAAGTATTTACCATTAGCAACAAGGTAGTAGAGCATTCTCTGTCACAAGCAAACATATTGTCTGGTGACACTGGAGGACAAGGAAGGACTCACTCAGGAGGTGGCTTACTCTGTGCCCCAAAGTCAACACAGAGTAAAGCACTGAGTAAAAGGATGCCTGGAACCTCATACGAAATCTCATTCATTCATTTACACATTTGTTCATGCATACAACACGCTCAGAGAGGGAAAATATGCCATCTGGGAATTAAGAACGCTCCTACTGGTGGGGGAGACTGAACGGGAAACTGACAATTACGCAGTGTGGTAGGTGCTGTGTTGGGAAGGCACCAGGGTATGTATTAAGACAGAATTGATTTGGGGCTCTCAAGCTGTGGGCTCTGGGAGAAGTTGCCCTGACATGCTCGATTAACTCCTGCACTGAATTTCCTCCAACCCCCAAGGTACCCTTTGAGCACACAGATCACCTGGGGATATCGTTAAAATGCAGATTCCAAACCAGTTGCAGGGTGGGGCGTCAGATCTATCTGTGTTTCTGATGGGGCTTTTTGGAGACACTGAAACTGCTGGTCCTGTAGCCACTCTCTGTGGGTAAGACAGAAGGTCATGTGACCAGCAGTGATTTCTTGGGCTGAATCCAACCCTGCACAGCTTGACAATCTCTCTTGTTCAGGCTAGTCCCTCCCAAAGGTACAAGCAGAGAAACAAAAGACAGACCCATGTGGAAGGAGCCACAGAGCCTGGCAACGCTCTCCACCAGCCGCTGCCTGCTGTTAACCATGGTGGGGACGGAGAGAGAGAGAAAGGAAGTGGAAGGAGAGGGGCGGCGGGGTGGGGGTGTCCCATACACTGTTCTACAAAATTGGAAGAACTTTGATTTGTACTCCTTTCATTTCTGGCCTGCCCAACTGTCCAAACATTTTCTTGACTTGAATAATAGACTAAGATGTAAATACAAACATGGAAGTCTCACACAAGCAAAAACAGATTTAATGGAAAAATAAAGAAGTGGGTCAGGATTGCCTCCACCATTTTGTGAGCCAAATGGAAGAAAAAGGTGGCTGAAATCATTTCTGACTCATTGGAAGAAGACATGAAGGATGTCATATACACCTCGTTCTGTCAGGGACAGAACTTCTACTAGACTCCAGCCCAGACTGCAGGGAAGGAAGGCAGAGGCTTGAGAGGGAAGAGAAGAAACCTACCAAGGAGCACAGGGAGCTTGCAGCTGAAGGAGGAGCAGCAGGAAGCAGATAAGTTGAGGTCTGTTGGACAAGTTTCGCTTAGCAGGGCCAGGGGAGCCAGCAGGAGAGAACTTAATGTCAATGGGGAGTTTTTGTTTTGAAACTGAAGCTGTTTTTGTTTTCAGATTTTGGTTCTGGTAACCTTTATTTTTAAAACTATCAATCAATACTTTTTTTTTTTTTTGAATAGGTAATATATTCACATGCATCAAAATTCCAAAGGCTGTATGGGTCACTCAGTTGAAATACCACTTCTCACCTGTTTCTAGGCCACCCTGCTTATCTTCCCCATAGATAAACCATGCCATGAGTTTCTTGAGAATTTTTCCAGAGAGATTTTACATAGATATGAGCAACTTGTATGTATATTCTCCTCTGCCTTTTACACAAAAATAGTCACCCATAATCTTACTCTGTCAAACTCTGTGCCTACGTTGCTCCTTACCTTTTCAGACATGCACCCTGACTTCCAACATCCTTTGGCCCCGCTGGGGTTCCCATCCATTGACTCCAGCCCTTCACAGTTTCTAACGCCCTGGGTGTCTTCTCCTTATCCATCTTGTCCCTGTTCTTGGCTAAACCACCCCCAGGCAGCACATCTTCTCATAAAAGTAGAGAATATCCACTGCAGATAGACGTTGAAGGATTTAAACTGGATAGTGATGTGATTAAATGAGAAAGAGTGCTCTAGCTGAAAATACAAGATACAGGGAAGAAAGGCCTACCTAATAAATAACATTTTTAAAACTTATGTAATAGTCCATAGTAAAGTGGTGCCAAATTGAGAGACAAGGGTCAGCACCTGGGTCCACATTGATAAAACCATCAACTGAGACCGGGTGTCTAAGTGAAGACTGAGTTTCCTGTGAATGACAGGATGCCCAAAACAACACTGTCTTAAACAAAGCAGAAGTTTATTTCTCTCTCAAGAAAAAGAAATCCAGGAGTAGGACGTCTCTGGGGGAGTTCCGGGGTCACAAGAGATCCGGCTACTTCCAGCTCATAGCTCCTCACATGTTGCTGCTACACTACCCTCAGCACATGGTTCCAACCTCAAGATACAGCGTGGCAGTTAGAGTGCTAGCCATCAACTCTGCACTCCAGGTAGCAGAACAGAGAAAGGGTTAAAAAGAAGTTCCTGTTAAGGACACTTCTGGAAGTCATAACTGACAACTCTTCTTACCTTGGCCAGAACTTAGTTATACAGTCATGACTGCAAAAAGGCTGGGAAAGGCAGTTTTCAGGGAGGCCATGTGTCCAGCTAAACATCAGGAGTTTTACTACTAAGAATAAAAAGAAAGAGATTTTGGGGAGACAACTAATGGTCGCGGCCACAGCGGATGTATGACCTGCAGCACACAGAAGAAAGGCAGATTGCTATGGAGTATGTGAAGCACTGGATTAATTTGTGGGGTTCTATACCCCCAGAATTGCTCTTTCCCACACACATCTCTGCTTCTGGCCCCTTTCCTGCATTCCCGCTACTATGTCTACCTGGAAAGCTGCCCACCTCACATTCCCATGTTCAATTCTGCAGCCCCTATCATTTTTCCTATTAAAATCTGCTTATTCTTCAAGCCCTATCTCAAATGCTGTATCATTATTTCCAATGTCCTGTTGAGGGTTAGAACGTGTCTCCCTAAAACTTCACTTATGGTTCTCTTTGGGCCTTTGCCTTCATCTTAACATTTTGCTGTCTTAGGTCGTTGGTGCAGCTGTGTGCTGGAGTGTAAATTATCCAGCTGGTAGGACAGAGCCTGCGCCAACTCTACTCTAGGTAACAGCAGTGAGGTAGAACACACTTAGTAAGTATCTGCAAATTGCATTGACTTCTTAAAGAAAGGATAGGTCCATGTGAGCTAAGGGGAAAAAACAATTAGAGGTCTGTATACCTCTTTAAAGAAAGTGTTAATATACCAACTGCAGCTTCCTGAATTTCCTAAATGTAAATGTATTTCAAAAACAGGATCATTGCCAAAGTGTAAACTCTTTAGAGGCCCACTTCAGTGTGACCTGTATCTCATTTCCCACGTTTGGTTGCTGCTCACTTTCTAGGTCTTCCTGAAAACTCTTGCTAACAAACAAGAAAAAATAAGTATTAAAATTATTCCAAATAAACAAAAGAAAAGCCAATCAAAATAATAACACTAGCTAACACATGACAAATGCTGACTCTTTCCCAAGCTTATTGCTAAGCATTTTGCCTACATTATCCCATTTCATCCTTTCAACAACCTCATGAGGCAGAGGCATCTCATTTGTCTTGAGGAGACTGAAGTCTAGAGGGATTAAGTAACTTTTCCAGGTGAGCTGTAGAGCTGGAATACTTCCTGTTCACATAGTCCTGTAACTATATCTACTAGTGCCTTTCATAAAACTTAACATAAATCATTTTTTCATCCTTGATAAAGTCTCTTTTCACACATACACTCTGATATCATGCTCATTTTATAGGAGCAATGGGAGCTTCATTTTTTAAAAACTGTTCTCAAGCATCCATTGCATATGAATAACACTCCTATTGTTTGTGAATTGCTCATTTTGTACACTATATTTGGGAATCAGTGGTATCAATTCTATTGCATCATATCTGTTACTCTATATTTATTTGGTAGTGCCCAGAATACTTTTAGGCCTCAAAAAATGTTTACAAATATCAATCATGTTATGACTTAGGCTCTATGAAATAAAGATGTAAACAGATGTAAGGTATTGGGTTTCATAGTTGGAAATGTTTTTGTTTTATTTTCTTTTGTCTCAACATTTGGGTATAAGGATATCCTCCTTACACCCAAAAATTATATTCTCCTTATACCCAAATGTACAGCATCTTTCTCTGTTGCTGGAACCAAAGTTAATTGTTAGGCCGTTTTGAGACAGAATGGAGCAATGTGACACTCCAAAGCTCAATTTCTCAATTATCCCCTATGCTTTTAAAAAATCTTCTAGTTCCTCTTCTCTAGAAATCCTTTCACTTTTGCATCCCAATGTGTTAAAGTTTTCTTTCCTTAAAAACAAAACAAAACAACAGTCTCAGTGTCACATTCCCTTCTATCCCCCTTCTATCTTCCCTTCCCACATTGGCAGAGCACCCCGACAGAGTGGCCTGTGCTCTATTTTCCCTCTTCTCTTTCATTGCTCAACCCACTGCTTGCTGGCGCATACCTTCAACTAAGCCACAAAAGTCAACAAAACCACCATCCTCCCCACTTCCAATCCTTTGCCAAATCCAAATGAGATTTTCTACTCTTTATTTTAATGGCCCTCTAGGCTGCACTTGATGTTGCTGGTTGACTCTTTCTAGTTTATTTCATAAGTTCCTCTTACTCTAATCCCCTCCCCTCAACCTTAAAAAATTCCACTTTATTGAAGTATAATTGACAAATAAAATCGAAGGTGATTTTGATTGTGAAAGGACTCCGCCAACCCTCCCGCCCCTTTTTATTAAAGGTTGGTGTTCTCCCAATTTCCAATCTCTTTTCACTGCTCTTTACACACTCTCCTTACTCACTGTCATAGTTGCAGCCTCCAATTATGTGATGCTTTCATGTCAACTCCAAACCTCCCCAGAGCTATGGACTCATGGGCACACCAAGTGACTCATAGACATCTCCACTTTGATCCCCATGTATTATCAAACTCCATATGTCCAAAATTAAACTTAGATCTTTCCTACCTAAATTTGTCCTCTTCCTTTGCCCAGCCACTGACACCAAAAATCTGTGAATCCCTTGAGTTTCCTTCTCAAGCTGAGAGTCCATTTACTTAAATATACCTTCCAATCCTTCCTTTCTCTCTATCCTTACTACCAGTACAAATTTCCTTTGTCAGGCCCCCAGCATCTTCTTCCTGGACTATTTTAATAGTTTCTTAACTGTTCTGCCTTTGACTTTCACATCCATTCTCTGAATATTACCAGTGTTCTCCTGATAACATAAATCTGACCACGTCACTCCTCTGCTTGAATTTCTTCAATGGGCACCCCATTTAGGCTCTCAGGATTAAAGGCCCAGCTGCTTAAAGTCCTTAGAGACCTGTACTCTTCCAGTTTTTCCACTCTCAACTCTGAGGCTCCATGGTAAAGGCAACGCCATCCATCAATCCTTCCACACCTTTTCCTGGAGCTGAGCTAGATGTCCCGGCTCTGCACTCTCCCTGTGGCCAGTGCACACGCATATCACAGAAGTCTCTTATTACAGCATATTGAAATAATCTTTCCAAATTTCTAAGATGGCAATATTGATTTATTCTGCTTTAGATCTCCAGAGCCTGGAAATGTACATAATAAACACTTAAAAACAAAACAAAACAAATCTTACAGCTACCTTAATGTGGATTATGTCTTTTTATATTAGCTTTTGCAACGTATGTGAACATTTTCACTTGCAACTGTATTAAAAAATCTTTTTAAAAAGTACTCTTGTCTCCCCGTCGGGGAATCGAACCCCGGTCTCCCGCGTGACAGGCGGGGATACTCACCACTATACTAACGAGGAAATACACGAAAGCCGGCTTTTCTGACACACTACTTAATCTGTTTTATCCTCCGGCTCTTACTGTCTACGCCCACAAGTGGGTTTTATGCTTTTTTGTTGCCATTACGCCTTCTACTCAGGTCAAATAGAACTAAAATAAGGCGTTCGGCTTCATACTATTCCCGTTCCATTTATCATTTCCGTCAGCTCCCACTCCCCTCCTTTCCTGCCTCCCCCCATTCAGGAGCAACCTGGAGCGCTCCAGCACAGCCGATACACACACTCCCAAGGTGCAAAGAGAACGCCTCGCCGCGCTGCATCACGGAACTTGTAGTTCCATCCACGCCATCCCCTACTCTTCCCTGACTTCAGGAAACGTCCTTTCCCGGCAGGCGCAGCGAGTTCTTCCTCCTCCTCCTGTTCTTAACCTCCCCGCTTTTGCCTCTTGCCCTCAGTTGAGGTGTCTGGCGGCTAAGTGTTGGGGCGCCGATCGATTGCTGCCGAACACCCCAGAGCCATGCCAGAGGTAGTGGATTCGTGCTCCTTGGCCTCTCCGGCGTTCGTCTGCCGGACCAAGCATCTGCACCTGCGCTGCAGCGTTGACTTTACTCGACGGGCACTGATTGGGACCGCCGCGCTCACGGTCCAGTCTCAGAAAGACAATCTGCACAGCCTGGTACGGTGGGTCGCGCGCCCAGTGCCCGCCTCTCCTCGGCCACCCCGCCTCTCCTCACTCACCCGTCTGCGGCCTCTTCCCAGCCCCGCGCCCGCGCCCTCGCGCATTCCGCGCATCCCTGGTGCTCCTCCGCAGCCCTCACTCCTTATTCTGCACCTCCTCCCTAGCCCCCTCTCATTCCTCAGCGTCCTCTTCTTCAGCCCCCCTCCTCCATTGCGTCTCCTCCCACCCCTATGTCCGTGCCTGCATCCCTTCCGTCACCCCCTTCGTGTACTCTAGGGTCTTCTCCCTCCAGCCCCTGGGCACATCCTGGTGTCGCATCCCCGCCGCGCTCCTCACCCAGCGCTCGGGTTTCATTTTAGCACGAATCCCCTCACCCCCGTAATACTAGTTCCCAGCCCTGATTTCCCCTGTGGCCTCCCCATTTCCTCGGCCTGGAGCCCAGAACTCCCTCCTCAGGCCCCAGAGTTCTTCCAGTCCCCAGGGCACCTTTCTCAGTCCACACTCTCATCTGAGTGTCGGACTCACATCCTGCCTTTGCCTGATCCCACTCCTCCTTCCCAGGCACCTTTATTTCACCCCTTAGGTCTGCAGGATACTTCCCTAGGTCTCACTGCCAGGCGTTCCCAAACTCCTTAGGATTCCCAGCACCAGACAGACCCCACTCTCTGCCCTCCTTTGATACTTTCAGTCTCTGCTAACTCTAAAATTATCTCTTTTTCTCCAGGGTCATGGTCCTTACTACCTTTGATTCTTGCCACTGTTCTCTTCTAAGAATTTAAGAACGTCTGGGCCATTCAAGATTTTTAAGGATGTCTTAATTTAATATATTAGTTGTAGGTTCCAAAGAGCAAGTAATGACTGTACTTCTTAGAAAAGATGTGCTTCTACAAGCTCTCCAGCTACTTGAATGATGAAAAACTTGTTTAGATTTATGGAATTTTATTAAATTATTTTATCTGTACATAACCTGTTTTCAGTGTTCTCACTCAAATTGTCTAATAGTATTTGCATTGCACCTGTCACCTGGAGAATTTCATAGGTGAGAATTTTAGAAATACAAGGGACAAGAAAAACAGTGTATTTTGCATAAGGTAGCGTGGTGATATCTGGCAGGGGTGTCTAACCCACCGCCCAGTCACCTGTGGCCCTGGATGGCTGTGAATGTGGTCCAACACAAAATTATAAATTTACTTAAAACCTTTTTTTTTCTGCTCATCAGTTTTCATTAGTGTTGTGTATGTAATGTGTGGCCCAAGACAACTCTTCTTCTTTCAGTGTGGCTCAGACACTCCAAAAGTTTGGACATCCTTGTAAGTTTAGGTAAGAATGTGGTTTTCATGCCTCTTTCCTGCTTGTGTAATAGACCTGTATTTTGAGTTCATTAATATGAACTAATATAGCACATAACTTCTTTACCCTTTGTCTGTTAACATTTTGCTACACTAATTCTGATTTGAAAAATAGGTCAACCTCTCTATGTATAGATATGTAGTCACCAAAAGTACAATATGAAGAAAATAAAAGTATTCTAAGCAGGAAGGTGGCTACTGTCTTACAGGTTGTACTTTGGTCTTCTTGAAGTACCGTATTATCTTTTAATTGCAAGCAGCTTATCCCAGAAAGGATTGGCAGGACTAAAGTCCTGTTTCAATGCAATCTCTCCTTTTATTAAAAAAAGTGAATTTAGATATCTTATCACTGCTTACTATGACCTTGCATCTACCTGTTACGTAAAAAATAAAACTTTACCTCTCTTCCATGAATAAGCAATAGCCAGGAAGACTCAACTTTGAAAAGAATACCAATCTAAAAATCTTCCCATTGTTTTTACATACCTCAAATCCAGAAAAAAGATTTTTAAATTATGATTTCTGGTTGGCATGTCTGTTTAGTAAATCAGAGCCTGGAATTATAATTTAGATTTTATACAAGGAAGGCTAGTTGTAAGGTGACATCTGTTTATAATTGTTTGCTTATTTATAACAATAACCTAGACCAAGAGTTTGGTTTTACCAATTTGCAGTTAGGTTGTTTCTTCCACTGGATTATGGACTCTCTTAAAGGTGGGAATGGTGTTTCTTGTCTCTGTGTATATAAAGAACACTCAAAAGTGTGATGAATTGATGGATGAATTCAATTAGAAAATGGTACCTAAGCTTAATATGGCTGCACTGATCATAATGCTGACTGTATCTTGGAGGTGAGGTGGCCTCATGCCTCACCGTCAGTCACCATTGCCCTAGAGTGGACCGAGGGCCAGTGCTGGGTGAGGACCGCATGTGTTCTTTTCGTTCCCCCTTCTCGGGTCTGCGATGCGGAGGAGTGCTGGCGAAGCTCTAACAGGACCCATTCCCGGCTTTCCTAAAACTCTTTTTCAAATGTTTTGTTATTTGCACTGAAGTTTAGTGCTTATTTGTGATCATTGGAATTTCTGATTTTTAGGTATTCTTTCAGTTGGTGGCTCAAAAGAGGTTTTAACGTCTCAGCCAAGATCATATACTAGTTAAAAGGCAGAAGACAGGAAAGGAACACAGGTCTTTCTGACTGAAAACCCTCTAGTCTTCACTAAGTGAATGGCTGAGCTGGGAGTCAAATCAAGGTGGCTTTGGTTTTGCTTTGAACACATAACCCCTTGGGTTTTTTGTTTGTTTGTGTTTGTTTTTTAATTACAACACCCTGCAAACAACAAGTAGAAATGAAAATAAAGGCATAATAAGGCATAACACTTTTTTATTTAAGCCCTGCTTTGTTGCAGAAAGAATTTGAGACTGCTTAAGACAGCATATATAGTATAATAAGATTAGAGATAAAGGATTTAGGCCCTGGCTGGTTAGCTTTGTTGGTTGGTTAGAGCATCGTCCCTATATGCCAAGGTTGCAGGTTCGAAAGCATGAGGACACTATGAAAGAAAAACTTGTGAATTGGCTACGTGGGATTGGGAAGTGGGATCAACTATGGGTTATTTGAATGTTTCGTGTTAGGTACCTTGAGGAGTTCCATTAACAGAACAGAGAAGTCAGGGAAGAGAGCTGACTTAGGGGATATAATCATGGCTTCGTTTTTAGGAGCTTCTTGAATATGAGGCGGTATTTCCCATGGAGATGTTAAGCAAACAATTAGAGACATCCAGCTGAGGTCCTGGGGGAGGGTACAGCTGTGGAAACAGATTGGTGGTCATCAATCGGCACAGTGATATTAGTCGATGATATGTGCATAACTGAGGTGGGGAGTGAAGAATATGGTAAAAAAAATCTAAGGACTGAGACTGGAACGTTGGGACATTCATATTTAGGGGTTAGGAATGAGGGGGAGGAAAAAGCATTCGACAAGTAGGAGAACCGTTTATGGGTAAAATCAGTGAAGCCAAGGAAAGGACTTACAACAGCTTCTGTGGTCCATAAGGACCAAGTGGACAGAGGTCAAGGTTATTGAACAGAAAAGACCTACCAGTCAGGACTGCCCTTTCACCAGTGAGCAGAGGAGCCAGAAGCCAGGTGAGGAAGGGGAAGGGAGAAGAGACTGATGAGCAAGTGGACATGGCAGCCATAGATTGCCCTTGGAGTTTAAGAAAGGAATGAGAGAAATGAATAGGTACCAAAGTGAGCAGAAGGATCAAGGGAAGTTTTAAAAATAACATGGGTGGCTTGCTTGGGTTATTTGGAAACAGTCTTGTGACATAGAAAGATTAAAGATTCTAGGACAAGAAATGATTTGAGAGACAGTGAAAGAGTATGGAGTCCAGGGCTCCGAAAAGGGATTATTGGGATGGAAAATACTTAATATGTGCTGCCATTTCCTTCCTGCCCAAAGCAGTTGTCCTTAGTCAGCCATGGAAAGTAGCTGTGCTCTCCCAGTCGTCAAGGTCATTGGTCAGAGTTGCAGTACCCAGTTGGGCTTTTTCTAGATAGACAACAGCAGCAATTATAGTTTGTTTATTTGCATAACAAGTGCCAAGATTTGTTTTAATTTTTGGGTATATGAAAGTGCATAGGAGCTGGACTATATACTAGGAAGAAACGTAAGATATATTGAGTCATGATGAAAGAAACAAGTTATTCAGGGGTTTCCAACCTTTTGACGTCTCTGGGCCACACTGGAAGAAGAAGAGTTGCCTTGGACCACACATTAAATACGAAAATGCTAATGAAAACTGATGAGCAAAAAAAAAAGGTGTTAAGTAAACTTACAGTTTTGTGTTGGGCCTCATTCATAGCCATCCTGGGCTACATGTGGTCCGCGGGCTGTGGGTTAATTTTTTCATAGCAGAGAAGTTTTAGGACATAGGAGCAAAGGCATTTTAATTTAAGTTTAACTTCTACTAAAATCCCAAAAGTTGTGTGGCTATCCCAAACTTCCTTATCATTATATATGCAATTCATGGAACCCAGAAACTTTCAGGAAGTTTGGGTCCCGAACGATGAGGGCCTGTACTAACATTTTGACTCTTCATTCCTGAAATTTCACTCTGGGCCTTACTTTCCTTAAGTAGCTAGTTCTACTCTGTAATCACTGCATTGAACCTTTGGCTAACAGTTTTCTCTGATGTATAAAGCTATTTTCTTATCATTTAAAAATATTGATTTAATTCTAGATTTTGGATACAAAGGACCTCGCAATAGAAAAAGTGGTCATCAATGGACAGGAAGTGAAATACACTCTTGGAGAAAGACAGAGTTACAAAGGCTCACCGCTGGAAATCTCTCTTCCTATCGCTCTGAGCAAGTACGAGTGTTGTCCTCTTTAATAGCTAAATATTGGGGGGAATATATTTTTAGTTAGACATTTTTTGTTTTCTCTTTTTAGTTTGTGTGTATGTAGTAATTGGCACACTACGTCTACTGATCTGCTATTCAGATTGAAGCTTATAGTGAAAATTATGTCCTTAAGACACTAAAGAAATTCATTGTATGAAATAGTCAAGGCTAGGACTTTTCATATCTGTTACTTTTTTACTTACCATTGTACTAATATCTAGTGAAATGTGGTAGTGGGAGCATGCTATCTTAAGGAGGCATTTCAGGATCACCTGGGAAGCTTTTGCAAGCTGCACATTTTTTTAAGAATGCAACTGTCAGAATTGTCATGTTGAGAATATATTCCACTTCTTGGTATATCGGAGAAGGGAAAAAGGTAGGAAACCATTGGAGGAGGAGAAGGATGATCTACCTCACCTTTCAGTGGTCAATGTTTTCATGCCTTCTCCTTCCATTTAAGAAAAAGAAAGGAAATCCCCACACATAATGCTTGAGGGGGATATAATTAACCCCGTCCTACAGATGCAGAGACTATGGCCGAGGGAGGTCAAATAATTTGCCCAAGTTCACAGCACCAGTAGGTGGCAGAGTCAGGACGCAGACACGAGCTCAGCTGTGGTCGCCAGCAGAACCTTGCTGTTTCCGCATCGCTCGCGAACGATCGCGGGGCGGGGCGGGGCAGGGCAGGGCAGGGCAGGGCCTGCGGCCAGTGTTTGTTATTTCCAATCCATCACAGACTGATACGTTTGCAAAAGGCAGTAAAAATGAAATACAAGGAAGAAAAGATTAAATACAAGCACATATTTTTTATTAGTAGATTCAACAAACAAAAATCACTCTTAAAAGTTTCTAAAAGCGTATTCTCAGTGTCTTGACTTACCTTGTCCAGTGAGAGTTTGCACACCAGCACTGTTCCACGGCATACCCTGGCACCCACTGCTATATGGCAGTTGAAGTTCCAAAATTATTTCTTCCGCTTTCCCACTATCATAAAAGATGACATGGTATCACACACACGAAAAAGCATACGACACACGGTGGGGTATTTAACTAGTATTAGTTTCTGTTATATGTTTATGAGCAGTTAGCATGACAGAATGTAAAGGACCACCGTCGGGCGTCAGATAGGAATGTGAGAGGCAAACTTACCCATTTAGGGTGTGACATTTCTAGAGCTTGATCTCAATCAATACCAAGACCTTGTGAAATATTATGTCTTATTATTCAATGTTTGTCTTATGAATTCAAATTTTAGATTGTTATACTGTACTAATATACTTGTTTGCTTCATTTAGAGATCAAGAAGTTGTTGTAGAAATTTCTTTTGAGACATCTCCAAAATCCTCTGCTCTTCAGTGGCTCACTCCTGAACAAACTTCTGGGAAAACACACCCGTACCTCTTCAGTCAGTGTCAGGTAAAAGGGATTCAGAATTATTTGTTACTCCCAGCTCATGAAGTTGAAGGAAGCAAAGTGGACAGTGGTCTCATAGATAGATACATGGACCTTACCTAAGATAGCATTTTAATTTCTCTTATATTGTAAAAATAACATTTTTATTTATATCTCTCACTGTTAATACATTTACATATTACTTTTAAAAAGAAACTTCCTTTAACTTGAAAACATATTTACTTAGATTAGACTGTATAGGTCATATTTATAGTTATATCCCCAGCACCTAGCATAGAACTTGTCATAGAGTGTGCACCTAATAAATGGTCATAAAATGAAAGGAAAACAGTAATAAAACAAAATATGTATTGATTACAAACATTGCTGACAATAAAGAAGTACAAAGTGAAAGATCAGATTTCCTAATTCTGCCTAGACATCATTACCCAGATGTAGCCACCATGGAGTTTCATGTATAGCCTTCCCTGGGTTTTCTTACACATTTACAAATGTATGTATTAAATGTACCTTTAAAATAATATGGCTTAAACTACTTCTGATTAAAATCTAAGAATAAAGAACCATTCAATAGAGACAATCTATTACAAAGATAATAAGTATCAAACTCTCTTCTGAAAGAAAAGAAACTAATTCCATTAGTAGTTAAATAGTTGACAATTAAAGGAACTCAGTTAATTAACCATTTACTATATTTCTAAGCATTGTTAGATATTTTACATAATTAAATCCTCTCAATATACCTTTGTGACAGGTATAATGACAGGCTCAAATTTGAATGCAGGTCTATAAAAAAGGAAGCAATGTTGGCACATGAATTAGACATGTTTATTTTCTATTGACAACTGAAATATATTTTTAATCTAAGAAATCCTTAGTTCAATAATCTGGCAGAGACAGAATGCTCTAGGCAAGAATGTACAAGTTGTGTACTCTCTCTTAGTGATATCAGATTCTCCGTAATTCTTTCTCATAGAATGTCCATAAACTAAGGTTGGCAAGAAATGCAAGATTTGTGAGCCACAAGAATGTGAATTTTGAGTACCGGCAAGAGTTTTTGAAATAGAGGAAAGAAATTTTAGTTAAATTCAGAAATTATGGCGGTTGATAAACATGTAGACCTGATTTTGTCTGATAAATTTGCTTACAGTTGGTCTCTGTGCATATTTGCCTAGGTTTGGCCTAATCTAGTGAAATACAGATAAAAACCCCTTGGCATTGCCCAGTCACCTAGCCAGAGACCATGAAGGAGCTCTAAAGGCACAGTCTTGGAACCTCATTTTGGGAGAGAGAAAGGTGGCCATTCTAGTTCTAGTTAATCCACCCAGAGGTCAGTTGGGATCTCGTATCTCTGGAGGATCAACTGTATCTGAAGTGAACAGGGCTGAAGTGTAGGGGTTTTAAGGGAGTTTGAGGTACCATGCAGTCTGCCTAAGAATTATAATAACTTCAGAGACAGATGTTAGTATCAGTATTCCTTTAGGCTCAGTAGACACTAGATGAGGCTGGAGTTCCTTTGCTCACCAGCAGTAGATACAGACTTACTTGTAAACAGGCCAAGATATAAAATTGTAGCTGCTCTGGCCATCTCCTCAGTGGAACCAGTGTGCTTATGACAGATCGATGTGGAAGCCGAGAAACACTTTACGTGTTGCGTGAATGAATTTGTCTGCATGGTCTGGAGAGTATTCGTTCTCCCTCCTTTTCTTCCTAGGTTTTGCTTTCAAAGTCTGTTGCGAGATGGAAACATCAAGACGCTAGCAACATTTCCCAAGCCGTGTTTCTAAGAACACTGGCTTCCCATTAGATATTAATAACTAACCAGAGAAAAATGGGTTTCATGTTACAATAAGTATGAGAACCTGAACAGGTTTCTTTATTGTAGGTCTTTCCAGAGACTTCAGGAGGCTAATGTTTCTAGGGACTCTCCAAGGCAAGGACGTTGTATGCCAGCCACAGTTTCCAAATTTATTTCACCAAATAGCCCGTTTTCCCTTGGGTTTTTCCTTGGGGACCCTACCAGCTTCTCACTGGGCACCACTGTTACTCAGAGCTCAGTGTAAGAAACACGGGTTAACAAGGCTTCATCTTTCAGCTGAAAAGTGAGCACTGACCGTGCGTTAAAGTGGAAAGTCAGATATTTTAAATCTACAAATTGATTTTTGCTACTTTAAAAGATCCCAAGAAATGTGAAATGTATTCTTTTTTTTTTTAAAGTGTCTAAGAACAATGCTGCAATTTTCATGATTTTTTAGTGACTTGGTTTATAAGAAAGGGAAAAAGCTGTTTCTTTTTCTTCCTCCGCGTCCCAGGCCATCCACTGCCGAGCCGTTCTCCCCTGCCAGGACACCCCATCTGTGAAACTGACCTACAGTGCGGAGGCAAGTACCCCGAACACGTGCTGCACTCAGTGGTCCAGAGAAGGGAATGGGGATAAATGATAAGCAGCGATCATAATTGAATTTTTACAGCTGGAGATATTTCACTAATTAAATTCTACCTAAAATATGTAAAAAAGAAGCTGTGGACCTCATTTTGAATCTCTCCTTTGAAGGCAATTTTGAACACAAGTGTAAAGAAAAAAAAAAAAAGAAAGAAATGAGTGGCATTCTGAATTTAAAAGAAATTCAGAATCCTGGACCTAAAAATAAGATTTTGGGAACAATTTTTTTAACTTTAAGAAGTTGACATTTGCAGGATTAAAAGTTCTACAAGGACAAGGATATGGGGATTGACTTAGGGAGGGGAGAGAGTGCGGCTGCGTGGCGCGGGGAAGGGGAGAGAAGGCCAGAACAACTGTAATTGCACAAGCAATAAAAAAGATAAACAAAAAGTTCTGTAAATCTACTCTATACCCATGTAAGCATCTAACAGGCATATATTACAAATTTGTCTGTATACATTTCAAACATATTCTTGTCATAGGTACTGCTAATCCTTTTAGGAAAAGGTGGATTATAATTAATAAATACCATTTTTAGAGGCCAGACCTACTTAGACCAAGCAGATAGAATTGAGGACCAAGCTACCGTTACTGAGCCTTCTAGAACAGTGCTATAGAAAACTACACTTGGAAGCAAAGAATCTCACATTCTGGACTCTTCTCTACTACTTAACAACTGTATGACCTTGGACACATCTTACGACCTCACCACCTCAGTTGTCTCATCACTGTAACATGTCAGTGTGTAAATGAAGGGAAGAAGTAAACCAGATTATTTCCTGAATGCTTTTAGTTCTAGGATCCATGGTTGTAGCCGCATTTGGTTTTAGGACTCCAGACTCCGTGTCTGCCACAGGAAAAGCTTTACATGCTAGGCCAGGCAAGAACAACAGGAGAATCCGCTCTTACTAGAACGGGTGCTTGCTAGATCATTAATATTCAGAGGATAGTCCTGATTCTGGCATTCACTAGAAATAAAACTTTCAGAATCATGGAGCTGAGGTGCACATTTAAGTGACCACATGATTTGCACCAGAAGGATTTTTTCCATACAAATTTCCAGACAAAAATATTTCACAGTTCTTGGCAATAACTTTTAGTTTCTTATATCATGGCCCTTAAAGCGTTCTTCTGCTTGTAACTCCAAGTTTATCTTTTAAATATAAAATTGTTCAAAACTGTATTCTCTGTCCTAAAGGTGAACGTAGGATCCTTTTGAACCTGTTTTAAGGGTGTAGGGGGGTGGCTTTCGTTGCCAGGCATAGCGCTGGGCTCTTCATGTATATTTTTTATTCCTTGCAGCAATCCTATAAAGCATTATCCTCATTTGATGGAGAGACTGAGGCTCAGGGACGTTATATGCCCAGGTCCAGTCAGTGGAAGAGCTGGGATTTTAATTTAGTTTCTACCAAATGTTCTAAATATGGATAGATGAATGGTTAGATAGTTCTTATTTACTTTTAAAGATGCCAGTTTTACATTTTACTAATTCTATTTACAAAACTGATAACATATGAACTTACTGGATTCACAATCAGTTAGTCACGAAGGGGAAGAAAGGGTTATTTTATATAAGTAGTTCAAGAAACATAGAACCTTTTACTTATAACTTGAAATGACCTCTCCATTAGGTGTCTGTCCCTAAAGAACTGGTAGCACTTATGAGTGCCATTCGTGATGGGGAGGCACCTGACCCAGAAGACCCAAGCAGGAAAATATACAGATTCAGCCAAAAAGTAAGTTCTTAGGGTCCAGATTTTCATATTAGTTGGTAGTTTAACTACAAATAGCTTTTACCCATCCAGAGAGCAAATTTGCTTTTGAAATATTTTCACTTGTTTTTTTTCTTCTTTTTTCTTTGTGCTTTTAAAATATTTCATTCTATGTACAGTGTTATATTGAAGAAGGAGGTTGCTGGATAGGCACAGTAGAAAGCATGCTGCATCCTGTTTTCCCTCATCCTAGACAATAGGAGGTCTCCTGTTCCTTTTTTGTTCCTTTAATTTTAAAAAATATTTTATTTATTTATTTTTAGAAAGAGAGGGAGAGAAACATCAATGTGTGGTTGCCTCTTGGGTGCCCCCTCCTGGGGATCTGGCCCACAACCCAGGCCTGTGCCCTGACTGGGAATTGATCCAGCGACTCTTTGGTTCACAGGCCGGCACTCAATCCACTGAGCCCCACCAGCCAGGGCTGCTCCTTTAAGTTACACTTTCTTCTGCCCATGTGCTGCAGTGTGACATGTGGTTGTTTAGTGTTTCCAAGTAGAAGAGCTGTTGTAGGCCAAAAAGCACTCTGTTATAGTTATTTAAGTTAAAATTTTATGTAGCTGGTAATTTTACTTATATCTTTCATCTCTAATGAATTGTGTATGTGTGTGTGAATCCCCTTAACATAATATGTATTTGAGCCACAGTAGACAATTTGGTTCCCACGCCAGCTTCTGAGAGTCCGAGCTCCCAAACCTTCAGCATCCTCTAATTGCTGGACTATTTTGTATGTTTTTTAAATACACTAGGGGTAGTTGAGAAAAAGAAATTTAAAAAAAATTTTTTTCAGTCAAGATAAGAAATCCCAAAAGACTTATGAGAAAGGTATGGTTGCCTTCTTAGAGGTTGATTTTTGAGAAATGCTTAAAATGTACCTTGTAATACTATGTGCAGTCATGTTTTTCGCATTTCAGAAGCTTTCCTTCCTAATGGAAAAAGGGAAATAGATGTTTTGAAATGTTTCACATCACTGTTTTGAACTACTTTTTCCCTTAAAAATGAGAACTATTCGAGAAGTACAAAAGGATAGATAGTAACCCATATTACTATTTGGATCTTTGAAAGAGAATTCACCTACTTTTAAATATGAATTGCCTTACTCTAACATTTTCGAACACTAATTTGAGCATGTGGTATGTTTTGCTTGCCCCCTTTAGGTTCCGATCCCCTGCTACTTGATTGCTTTGGTTGTTGGAGCTTTAGAAAGCAGGTGAGCTTTTGGACACATCTGGAGGTTTATGGAAAGATCAGACCTTAGGCATGTTGAACATTTGGGATTAATGGGTAGATCATTTGTGTGTCTTTCAAGATATCAAGCTGACAGTTCTAGAAAAATTCAAATCTAATTATAACATATAACAAATTAATTTTAAATTAAAAAATCTTTACCAGTTACTGACTGCCTAAGTTTTCCACACAGTGTAGAATCAGCATGCTCTTACCTTTCATTAGAAATCTGGATTCTAATGCGGGCTTGAACCAGTCACTTCTCACAGCCTCCTTGTCATGACCGAGAAACTCTCTCTCTCCTTCCTGCCCCATAAGGTAGACATGTGAAACAAATGAGATAAAATATACGAAAGCACTTGGAAACCTATAAATATTAGAGAAATATAAGATATTTTACCAATATACAGAGTGCCCTTCTAAATTTTTTTTGTTCTTGTTTCTAAACAACTAAAATAAGCATATCTGTAGTAATCACATTCTCTAAATTGCCAGAAACATAGATGTGATAGAGAAGTCAGGCCAACACAGGCTCTGATCCCAGCTCTGCAGTTACTACCTACAGCCTTTGGTCACTCACCTCCTTGAATTTCGTTTTTTTTTCCACCTAAAAGTTAAAAATAATAATATGGATTTCAAAGGATGTTTGTGAGGATTAACAGACCTAACATATATAAAGCTCCTGGCCTATAGGAGGCACTGACTAAATGCTAATTATAATAATTGTCACAGCAGCTAGCAGTTAAAAAGATCTTACTATGTACCAACTCCAAAGCATTATCCCATTGAATTCTCACATCTCTATACAGTAGATATGATTATGTTTTTCCCCTTTTACTAATGAAGAAAGCAGTGGTTGGTGAGTTGTCGTAACTAGAGTCCTGTAGCCAGGAAATATCAGAGCCAAGACCCAAACAAACCCAGGTCCTGTGAGCTCACACAGCGCAGGCCTGCGCTCTCTAGTACAGCTGCCGTGTGGCAGCTGCTATCCACGTGAGGCTGGAGAGGTACTGTAAACGTGAAGTACACACGGACTTTCTAAAGGCCTAGGATGAAAGAAATGTAAAATACTTAATCATTTTTTTATGTTGACTACAGGTTGCAATAACATTTTGGATATTTTGGCTTAAAATATATTAAAATTAATTTTATGTTTTATTTTGCTTTTTGAAAAAAAATGTGGCCACTAGACAATTTGAAATTACACATGTAGCTCTCATTTGTGGCTTTCATTACATTTATGTTGGACAGCGCTGGTTAATGTTGCTACTCCGTATGGTCTGCAGACCAACAGCTTTGGCCTCACCTGAGTGTTGGTTAGAAAAGCAAATTCTTGGGCCCTATCCCAGACCTACAAAATCAAAATTTGTATTTTAATGAGCTCCCCAGGTTATTTGTTAGCACATTAAAGTTTGAGAAGCACTGCTATGGAGTTTACTGCCTCTCTGGGGCAGGACACCGAGGCAAGTCTTGTTGCTTGGGGTTTTGTGGTGTATATATATTTTAGTTTAAGATCTGTATAAGTGATATAGTTGTATTTGTTACTTCCTTTTTTATTGTGGTTTTAAAAAATGATATGTTCCATCTTAACCATTTTTAAGCGTATGGTTTGGTAGTATTAACTATATTCACATTGTTGTGAATCAAATCTCCAGATCATCTTCATCTTGCAAAACTGAAGCTCTCTACTCTTTAAATAATTCCCCACTTCTGGCTCCCCCCGGTCCCTAGTAATCACCATTCTACTTTGTGTTTCTATGAATTTGACAACTTAAAGTATCTCATAAGTGGAATCATAGAATGCCTGTCCTTTGGAACTGGCTTATTTCACTTAGCATAATGTCCTCAAAGTTCATCCATGTTGTAGCACATGACAGGGCTTTCTTCCTTTTCTATTTGTTTATTTTATATAAGAGCATTTAGCCTTTAAGCACATAACCAAGTTTATATCCACCCTGTTGTGGAGTAACCTCTGAGCTATGACTGGGCTTCTACAGCTGTGAGACTGAGGGAGGAAACTAGGTCCCACATGTCTGACCAGAGCCTGTAAACTAACCTTTGAGGGTGCTGTGTCTCAGCTTTCATTTGGCCCAGACTGTATCTCAGAAAGCTGCGTGTCAGTTGCAGCACACACTGTATCTTGTATCTTGTATCTTATAAAAGCAGGCTTGTATCTCAGAGAGGACATTGAACCTCAGCCCTGCTCCTAGGCGCGTGGTAAATCACACTCCTCCTGTAAGGATTTGTGTGCAGTACTTTAAATATCTTTCTTAGAACCAGGTGCGTAATTTGCCTGGAATTTCTGTTTTACTAGGCTGTTTAATTTTGCAGGCAAATTGGCCCAAGAACATTGGTATGGTCTGAGAAAGAGCAGGTGGAAAAGTCAGCTTCCGAATTTTCTGAGGTTGGTCACATAGTCGCCCTTCTTAATAATTGTGGTAGACAACCATTTTAAACATTTAAAATGTGATGGGGTTAAGTGATGTGGTAAAAGAATCAAATACGTCTTATTTTATGTGACTTTATGTGACTGTGCATCTACTGCATTTTTTGCATTGTTTTCACTTAAAATAAGCATCGTTAACTCATAACTTTCATAGGAAGCTGTGTGTACTTTTAAGAATCTGTTATGGTAATGATGACGACATACAAATGTGTATGCATTAATTTTCCAGACTGAGTCTATGCTTAAAATTGCAGAAGATCTGGGAGGCCCATATGTTTGGGGGCAGTATGACCTGCTGGTCCTGCCGCCATCCTTCCCTTACGGCGGCATGGAAAATCCTTGCCTCACTTTTGTAACTCCTACTCTGCTGGTAAGTATAAATATTTTTTCTTGTGAAATTGCGTTCTCAAATATAAACCTAGGTATGAAGAACCTTAGACTCCTAATAGTTTTTTTAAATCTTTTATTTATATAATCCTTGTTTCTAATTTTATTGTTTATTGTGGTTACTATCATCTCATTATTAATTTGGCCATTTGGAAGGAAAGAATATTTTGTGTAAGCTGTTTGGGGAAATTAGGGGTTGGGAGGCTGTGTAACAATGATCCATTGGTGAATTATATGTATCCAGACAAAGAAACGACACCGTTTACACTTGGCATCATATCGGCACTGGTTAAAAAAAAAAACAAAAACAAACCTTACTTTGCCATGGTTAGGAAAAGATTAGGCCACAGTATATGCCTATATTTTAAAAGGATTAGGCCACAGAATATGGGATATTTTATATGCCTGCAAGGTGCCTCAAATCCTTCCTAGAGCCAAGTGAGTAAGATCAGCAATTAAATAAGTAAAATAAAATATATCATAGGAGACACTATAAACTTAAAATATATATATTGTGGGTAATAGAGAGAATAAAGTTAAGTAAAAGTAAATAAGAGCAGATACAAAAAAGGGAAGCAGAAGTGTTTTCTAGGAGTTAGAGACAAGTATACCTGCCCTGCAGGGGTTGGGAAAATTCTCTATGATTATTAGGAGAGAAAGAATTACGCTGCTCTTTAGTTGTGCATTGTTTGTTTTATTTCTTAATACATGTTTCCTTTGAACTCTTTGGAGTGCCATGCAGAGGTACAGTGAACAATTAATATTGGAATACATCTTGATATAGGTGGTCTTTTAGATATACTTTGATTTGTCCATAATTTGTCCATAATTTGATTACTGAAATACTAAGGTAATTTTCTTCTTTTTCAGGCAGGTGACAAGTCACTCTCCAATGTAAGTTGAACATTTATTACTGTGGTCTTACCTCATGAAGTAGTAAGTCAACCAAATTTAAAATACCGATTGCATTGTTATATTGAAGATAGGGTTATAAAAGAAAACTTCAGATTTCTTGTTGTAAGACATTATTACATTAACCATTAGAGTTTAACAGATTTAAGAACATTTTATGGTTTTATTTCTTCAGATGTTTATTAAATATTTCTAATGAACTGATGTACCCATTTAATATTTTTTAAATGAGCTAAATTATTTTTTGCTGAACTGAGTAACCATGTGAACCTCTCAGCTAAATGTTAAAAAAAAATGAACAACTGGAATGGAAAGAACTAGAATGCTTATATAATGAGTTCCTTTAGAATAAGGTAATCAGTTTTACTACTGATTTCGTTCACTATTTCCTTTAGGTTATTGCACACGAAATATCTCACAGTTGGACAGGAAATCTAGTGACCAACAAAACTTGGGATCACTTTTGGTAAAATTTATTATTCTTATTTATTGGTTCTTGTTTTTATTTACTTATCTCCCTGCTTCCCACCACTCCTAACTGTTTTGTGTGTATATCTTGCTTTTCCTTGATATCGTCTCTGGTAGATTTTCTTTGTTTTAATTCTGTAACACTGTCAAAGTGTTAGGTTGAATGGAGGCATTCAGTTTATGCTTGTTATTTAGATTCTGGGATAGTCACATTTCAGTTCGTGGACACCTAAATCCAGAACCATCGCTTAATTTTCCCTGCTGCCCTCTGCTTGGCTGGGCTTCCCATTGTTCTGAATTGAATGCAGGGAAGCCACCGAGGCAGCCTGCCTGGGCCGGAGTGGTCATGCTTTGCGATTGCTTTACACTGAAGAAAAGCCAAAAAGAAAATGCCTCATTGATTAGGATTCCTTTTCCTCTCAGCTATGACACTGTTTTTATTTTAATTTTTTTTTTCAGGTTAAATGAAGGACATACTGTATACTTGGAACGCCACATTTGTGGACGGTTGTTTGGTGAAAAGTTCAGACATTTTCATGCCCTGGGAGGATGGGGAGAACTGCAGAATTCGGTAAATGAGTCATACTTTTAAAAGCAATCATCCAAAGTTGTGTAGGTGTTCAAAAATTGAGGTTGGAAAAGCATCTGTCCTAAGTAACAACAAGAGAATCCTTTTTATAGGTGTGGAAAATCAAGAAGGTGCTGGTGAAGTATTCTGTTGAACCCTACCATAAATGTATTCATGACTAGTACAACCTCATTGGTCTTCACAATTAAAAGAGTTAGTTACTCTGTTTCAGTTTCATTTGGTATATTTGTCATTTTTAAGTGTGATTTCTGAAAGCTGAATTTGTTGACCAGGCATTGAAACATTTTTCTGGTCTTTTACAAGAATAAAGCTTATTATTGGGCAAGAAATACCATTAATAGACTCCCAGAAATTTATGCTAACGTATCCTGCAGTGTCCAGTCTCTAAGCTGTGTATGTTCTAGACTTCCCTAAAGTTATGCCCCTGAGGGAAGCTAGCCCTCCCCCTTAGCGCGTTTGCATGGTGGTAACTAGTCTTCCTGTTTGAACATTCATCTCATTTTGTGTTGTGCAGATAAAGACTTTTGGGGATACACATCCTTTCACCAAACTTGTGGTTGATCTGACGAACGTAGACCCGGATGTAGCATATTCTTCAGTTCCCTATGAGAAGGGCTTTGCTTTGCTCTTCTACCTTGAGCAGCTTCTTGGAGGACCAGGTAAGTCATTGGCATTTTCAGATTTTTTTTTTTTTTTTTTAAGAATAATGTGAAGAATAAGGAAGAATGTTTAACTGTTGTTTTTGCTCCATTTTATTCTTCCAGTTCCTTCTGTATGTAGCTACTGAAGAAATCTATATCATTACCTCCCTACTTAAAACCTTGACTAACCACTGAGTTCAGAACTGTGCTGCTTGAATGAAAAAACACTCATCAGTTTTTTAAAAATTAGGAAAGTAGTATACATTCACTGAAAAAAATGTGCGTGGTATAGTCTATGAATAACAAGGAAGAGCCCCTCAGCCCCTTCCCACTCGGCAGAGGCAACCGCTGTTTGCAGTGTGGCGTGCGTGGCTCCAGATCTTTTTCGAAGGGTGCATGAACACAGAGACAAATACATGTGTGTGATTATTTTAATTACAAAAAAGGAAGCATACTATATAGTCTACATTTCTTCAATTCAATATTTCACATATATCCTTCCATGTCAGAACATGCAAACCTGTCTTATACTTTCTGATGCCACCATAGTATTCCATCGTATGGAGGTGCTGAGTCTGTGTAACCTTCCCCCTTGCTGGACGCTTAAGTGCTCTCTGTTCATCGTTTCTGGCCATACTAGGGTCATTGCTTTTAGAACTTGTGATGTGTATTCTTTTTTCTGTGTCTTCATTGTGTGATTCCTTACCTGTAATTTCTCTTCTCCCTTCCACCAAAGTACATATATTCTTCAAGTCCCAACGTAAGTCCCACCTCCTTTTTTGAACATTCTTTCACTCTAAACAGTCCTCATTGACTTCCCTCTTCTCTGAAAGTTATGGTTAACAGTACAATGCTAAACACCAGAAAAAAAAAAAAAAAAGTTAAATAATTACCTTTCCATTAATAGACTTTTTTTTTTTTACTTCTTAGAGGTTTTCCTAGGATTCTTAAAGGCCTATGTTGAGAAATTTTCCTACAAGAGCATAACCACTGATGACTGGAAGGATTTCCTGTATTTTCACTTTAAAGATAAGGTTGGCTTTTAAGAGTTCTTTTATTTTTCATGCCCAATATATCTTTAATAGCTATTTGTTAGGCTGATCTGAATTACTTAATACTAGTACTGGTCTAGAATTTAAGACTCAATCTTGCATTCTATTTTTTCCCTATTTAAAATATCTCAACAACATGAGCTAGTGTGTGGAGTTACACTGTTTCAGAGAGATCTGCAATAGTGTTTTACAAATTTATTTTTGTATGCACTTTACATATTTTAATTATTTAACAGAACACTATTAATATAAATTTATTTTAGAAATGAGACTTAGAGATTATCTGGAGATGCCACTATTGACAAAGACATTATCTGGACATGCCAGTATAGACAAGATTATAGATTTAAGGACCTAAAAGTCAGTTTTAGATTTTTTTTTCTAAGAGAAAAGATTGTTCTGTAGAAAACCGGATGTTCTCACTGCTGACAGGTTGACATCCTCAATCAAGTTGATTGGAATACCTGGCTCTACTCTCCGGGACCACCTCCTGTGAAACCCAAGTCAGTACCCCCGCCCACTCCCTGGCTAATGGCCTCCTTCTCATCCTCCCAAGCCCCGGCGCTCCTCAGAATGTCTGAAAGGGTGGCCTGCCTTCCTGAAGCTGTTACTACTAGTTAGTGATGAGAGTGGAGTTCTTAGGTGTTAGAACCTCATACCTGAGGTCCAAAGAACAGGGTATTTAAATACAAGTCAGCTTAATTCATTGCAAGTAATTATTTAGAGCCTCCTTTTTGTACAAGGATGGTGAGAGATAGAAGAGTAAGATACTGCCCTTTCCTTGAAAACATTTGCAGTAAGAAAAATAACCTGCGTACTCTGTTAATCAGCATAACAGTGTTAGAAGTTACCATTCTTGTTTCCAGAGGAGGCAGCTGAGGCTTATCTACAAAAAGCGTCTTGCCCAAGGTTACACAGCAAGTAAGAAATAGGAGTTGAGATTCAAACGTTTGCTGTCTTAACCCCTCCAATATAGAGCCTTTTAAACTAAGCACCTTCCTCAGTCAGGCACCCGAACCCCGGTTTTCTGCAAGTCACTTGAGGATGCAAACTCCTGCGTGTCCTGACCAGGAATGCCACCCCTTTCATGTGGAGTATTCTTTACCCAGGCCACTCCAATCTCAGCACAAGAAGTACTCCATCATGGAAGCATTGCTTGACCTCTCTGCCCAGGCCAAGTCTCCCATTTTGGGGTTTCTTGGTGCCCTATATTGCCTCTTCACAGCGGTTGCCACAGTAGCAATTTTATATTTATTGGTGTGATTATTAGCCTCTTTCTCCTTCACTACATTGAAGCACCGTGAGAGTATCTGGGTTTGCTCATTACCTTTCTTCGGACCTTGCCACAAAAAGGGTTGCTTCCCTCCTTGGGCTAAGCCCTACCTAGTTCTTTTCATCACAACAGAAGGAAATTTCAGGCCACCAAGAAACAGACCAGCCAAAGGCTTTTTACTCTCCTATCTAGCGTTCCTTTTGAAATAAGTAAAGTTTAGTTGAAGGGGATTTATTTGCTGCCTGAGTAATCCAGGATCTGTGGTCCTTTTCGGTCTGGAGGACCCTGTTGTCCCGAGTGCCCAGAGCTGCCCCTGCTGTACAGGGGACCCTTGCCGTGCTCAGTGGAGGCCCAGCTCCTTCGGCAGCTACTACTGAAGCCCGTGACCTCCTTGGCTGAGCTGTTTGGCATTCTCTCCAGAGACTATTCAGGAGTTTCATTCATTGGGTATACAGTTAGATTTCCAAGTTCTTGGATGATGCCGGTAATATTTAAGTCAGGCAGAAGATTTCCTATTCCGAGCACCCTGGAGTTCTTGACCTTTATTTAAAAATAACTTTGACGTTTAAGTATGTTCTGTAACTTCAAAATCGCATTTATACAAAAGCATTTTTATCAATTTAATCTAATATTTTTTTCATCTTTGCAGTTATGACATGACTCTGACAAATGCTTGCATTGCCTTAAGTCAAAGATGGATTACTGTGAGTAATAATTGGTGACTTTTGACTCCTATTTGAATTGTACAAATATGTCTCTGTGCGTGAAGGTGGTGGGGCCAGGGGTGATGGGTACTTTACTCATGGGCTCACGTATTTGGAAAGGCTCTTTGTAAGTCATTTGTCCAAAGAGATGGGATACTATATCAGCCCCCAATGTGTGAAGTTGAAGGGGGAAAACAAGTAGATGTTGACAACATTGGTTCTGACTTTTCTTGCTTTTTTTCAACTCTTAAAAAAAGTATGCAAAAATATTTGCATCTTCTCCTTTCCTCACAAATCATTTGTAAGCTACTATTTCAAATACAGCTGCTGCACATACCATATAAATCTCAAATGATCTTGAGTGGCTGCTAATGCTAACTGCTAGGGAAGGGCTGAGGCACTTTTGCTGTGTCGGGATTATTGTCCATCTCTTGGAGACTTCATAAAGAGCAGCATCTTCGTGCACACACTGAAACGTAACCCTTAGGGAAGCCAGAGTGAGTATAAACCTTGGATAATTCTTTAATGGAAAAATTTAGGACTAATTCTTGTAGAGGAGGAAAAATAGTTTTTCTGTACCCTCTGAGTTGTTAGCTGAGATCCCTGTAATAAAAAAACAGATGAGCGTGAATGATATAAAGGATGTCAAAAGTTTCCTCCACTCTTACGATTAACAGTTTAATTTTTTTTAAGTAATATAGATACTAGGAATTATAGATACAGTGACAATCTCAGAAATATTAAAGTAGCTAAAGCTTAAATTTATTTTTTATAATTTCATATATTCTTGTATTTCTGCCTTTTTTCTTAATTTTTACTTTTATGTCAAATAAACCAATAAATACTGAATTGTACATGAACAGAAATAACCAGGTAACATTTATTTTAGGCCAAAGAAGAGGATTTAAATTCATTCAGCTCAGCAGACCTGAAAGATCTCTCCTCTCACCAGTTGATTGAATTTTTAGCACAGTTGCTTCAGAAAGTAAGTACTAGCTCAAAACCCTGGAAGTTAGAATGGGCATAAGGCACAGCATTTATGTTGAACCCAGCTTGGTTCCACATTAAATGTGGAAACCAAATGTGGAACCCAAATGTGGGTTCCAATATTAATGTGGAAACTAATAGAAAAAAAGTTATAACATTCATTCATTTACTTAAAAACATTTGTTGAATGCCTGCCATGCTTAGTATTGTGCTGAATATAAAAATATACATAAGAAATATATAGTCTAGAAAGAAAGGTCACACATGCAAAATTTAGCAATAAAAGGAGGTATATTTTAGTTGTCACTTGAGAAAAACTTAATTCGGAAGAAGGACCCCCAACTGGCATAATCAAGGAGGGATTTCGGAGGAGCAGGGCTTGCCTTGAGCAGAGCGGTTTCAGCAGGGAGGGAGAAATGCAAGTCAGAGGGAGCAGCAAGGGACAGAGCGGGCCCAGTGTTGCAGGCTAAGTCGTATCTCTGGTGAAGAAGTTAATGAAGATGACACTGGTAGGGTCAGATGGGGTAAGTCTTAAATGCTAAGCATTTTAGATTTTATTCTAGTCTCTAGGAAAGGATTTAACATTTTTTTTTTCATTTTTTTTGAAAGAGCTTTATTTATTTTTTATTATTATTTTTAATTCTTACTGGAGGACCTGCTTTTTAGAGAGCAGGGAAGGGAGGGATAGAAACAGTGATGTGAGAAGGAAACATCGATTGGCTGCCTCTTGCACACACCCTGACTGGGGACCGAACCCACAACCCAGGCATGTATGTGCCTTGACCAGGAATTGAACCCATGACCTCTCAGTTTACAACACTCCAGCCAACTGAGCCACACTTGCCAGGGCAAGGATTTAACATTTTTCACAAGCGAGTCATTTGATGAAATGGCAGTTATGAAAACTGCTGTGCTGGTGACGTGAAGGCTGGATTGACACGGGGAACGCTGGTGGTGACGTCAGGTCGGAGGGGGGGCTTGTGGGAGGCTAGGACATGAGGGCGGAGCTGGTGGGAAGGGAAAGAACAGGACAGATGAGAGGGACATCGCGCAGGATGAAAGCACAGGGTTTTGTGACTGACTGGATTTGGAGGTTAACAGGAAAGAGCTCAAGCAGATTTTAAGGTTTCAGGCCCAGGTAATTAAAAGAAGATGTGACACCAAAAGGAGATGCTGCATTTTGAGAGGAAGATGGTGACTGGGTCTCTGCTGTTACCTGACAGGGAGCTCTCAGGTCTAAGGACCTTGAGAGGGGAGACTTTGAACAGAACTTCCGGGGGAATCGATGCAAAATGAGGAATAGGATTGTAAGGCAAGAGGGACCTTAGAGAATCAATTATAGCACCTCAAGTCACCACGGCCTCACAGATGTCTGTAGCACCACTGAGTGGCCTGGGACCAGAAAGAAGGAATGTGACCGGAGGACTTGGAAATGGGGATGGCAAACCTGGGAGGAGCAAGGGGGCCTAGAAGGGACCTAACCAGCTGACCTCGCAGGTTGGGCTTGCAGTTTAGTTAAAACAAAGTCATTTGGGAAGGGTGTAGCTATCAGTAAGAGCAGAGATGCTTCGTGAGTTTTCTCAGGTGAGGTGGAGGCTGGAGAACACAGTTACCATTGACCTGGTGGCACTTCAGCCTGCACTTCACGGGTGCCTCGGACTCTTGTCCAAAGTGAACTCGCCTTGCTTTTCTTCACCCAAAGGTGTTCTCCTTGTTAGCGTGGGTTAAGATGGGCACAGGAGGTTTATGAACCTCCTGAAATTGTATTTATACAATTCAAGTTTGTGTTTATATGGTAAATGTTTTTTTTTCCCCTTAAAAAAGGGTCCATATTATTCAGATTCTGACAGGGGTCTGTAATGTAAAAGTTTAAACACTACTGTCTTGTAGAACTATAGTTAATAGTAAAGGGATTTCAGAGGAAGTATGCAGAGATAATGCTGGGAGGGAATTAGTGAGGACAAAATTAAGAAACTATGATTTAATCTGGAAAATGGAATAAATTTAAAATATATAAGGTATAAAGAGGAACTTGAAAGACTGTGGAAAGAATCTCAACGTTGATATTCATACATACTAAAAAGCCCAAAGAGCATAATTCTCTTTAAATTCTCTATGTACCTCACAAATTAAATTATCCTTCTGCTCCCAGTAGAACATCTTTATCCAGAATAAGTTTGCACAAAACTTATTTTAGGGTGCATTTGTTTCTTTTATTTTTATCTAACTTTTATATTATAAAATATTTAGGATTTTAATCTGGCTAAGAATTTCTCTCTAGCTCCTTTCTTCCAAGGAATCCTGTTGAAATGATACGTTACACTTTTTTATTTTGCTCTTAGGCACCTCTTCCATTGGGGCACATAAAGCGAATGCAAGAGGTGTACAACTTCAATGCCATTAACAATTCTGAAATACGATTCAGGTACATCATTTTAACTTGTCTCTGTGGAAGAAAGTAGAAAACTAGTTTCAAGGGTGGATTAAGGGAAAGCAGAGTATAAGTCTTGAGAAATCCTCGTCAAATTTATTGCTTCTATATAAATAATTAGTGTTTTTTAAGGAATAGTTGCAATACCTATAAGATGATAGTATTAATCTTTTTATTAGCATCTGTTTTAAGCTCTCACCTTTAAAAAAGTTTAGGCTTAAGGATTCAATGGTAAATAGGCATTCTTCCACAACTAGCCAAATTGACTCTGAAATAGGAATAGTTAAAAAAAAATCTCTGATTCTGTTATGTGGTTAATCTTTCTTAATTCAAATTGGTAGTGTGAGACTTAAACCAAACTCTTAATTCCTTCAGATTGCATATATAAGGTACATGAGCACCTCCTTACTCCAACCTTTTAAAATGTATGATCTTTTTAAGGAACAAATTCCTCTTCCTTCTCTTCTCTAATTATTAAATTGTATGTGTCAGTATTTGAGATTCTCAGAATAAAGACATAACATAGAGTGGTGTGCAGTGTCCCCATAAGGGGGTGACTCCTCATTACAGGAATTGTGTTCATGTGTACCTGTCACATCCTGCTCTTCCTTCTCCTTTCCTACCTCATATCCGCTAAAAATCCTCCTTTCAGATGGTTGCGGCTCTGCATTCAATCGAAATGGGAGGAAGCAATTCCTTTGGCTCTAAAAATGGTGACTGAACAAGGAAGAATGAAGTTTACACGACCCTTATACAAGTAAGAACCAAATCAAACTATGTTTTGAATTTATGTAAGGATGGGGAAGAAAAAAATTCTTAAGCAAATGTTTTTGTTGTTGCTAAAATGCTTTGTAAAATGCAATCTAAAAATAATACATATTTTTTAAGTTTTTTAAAGATTATAGATGGGATTTTTGCATAGGAATTAAGACTTACAAATATTTAAAATTTGAGATAATTTCATTTGCTTTTTTATGGTGTACCTCTTTGGGACCAAATAGGGTTGGACACTAATGAAAAGTAAATAAATCAAAGGCAACCTTATAGACACAGGAAGATCTTTAAAAGCAGTACAGGACAATTGGTGAGTAGGCAAGGACAAGAAAAATGTCTGAAGAAGAACTGAGCAGGTAAAACCAATGTTTTTTCTGATTCAGGTGTTGCAGTGAGGTGAAAGAGTAGGTTGCTGAACATAAAGGAATGCTTGGTAAAGGAAAAAAGTTGCATTTTGCCTTCAGGAGACATTAAAAACTCATCTCAGTGAAGTTATTTTGACTATGGATTTGGCAGGAATTCTGAAAAAAAAAATAGTCATGACATACATATCCATGATTAATCTGTTTGCTTTTCGTTTACTTTGCAAGTATAATAAAATTTTCCAAAGCAACGAAACAAATCGATATCCCTCCTTCTTCTTTTTCTGCAGGGACCTGGCTGCCTTTGGCAAGTCCCGTGACCGAGCCCTCCGCACCTACCAGGAGCACAAAGCCAGGATGCACCCGGTGACTGCCATGCTGGTGGGGAAAGATTTAAAGGTGGAATAAGGACCTGCTCGCTGCTCCTTTCAGACATTTCTCTTTTTTAAATTGAATTCATAAAGACATATAAAACTGCAGCTCCTGTTACAACTAGAAATGTCTTTTTACTTTTGGCTTTGTATTGTTTTGTCGGGGATTTTCATAAATAAAGCTGAGCTGCCTTACCCCCCACCAACCACCCGCTCCTCGGGCATGTTCTTTATAAAGTCAATTTTATAAAAGTTTAGTCTTTTGATTTATAAATGTAAAATTTTCGGTTTCATATTTTATTTTGTCCCAGTATGGTCACAGAATATGTCAGCATATTTACCTGTTATTTTAAGTTCTGTAATTTGAATCTGCTGCACACCAAGAATTCAGCACAATTAGGGTTTTGCCTTTTAGGTAGCAATAAACAGGAACACTCAGTTGGAGTTGCTCATCAGACCAGCTGGTGGATATAGGATGAACTTCCTTTATCAAAACATGGAAACTCTGGTGGGGACACTGTCCCTCATGCCTGGATCCACCTGCCAATCCACTGGGCGTGTCCTCTCCTGGCCATTAGGGCCTGGTGACGCCCCTAAACACCAGTGCTTCCCATCAGCCTGCTGAGGGTCTGTTCCACCCGCTTCATCTCTTTAGTGGTCGGCAAACATTCTTCCCCCACACAGCCTACAGCACGTAGGAAGGTTGGAAACAATACAACCACCTGATTCAAGTAAGAGAGCAGCAAAGTACGCCTGCGAATGCCAGGCGGTGCCTCGGCACACAGTTTGGGAACCACTGTTCAATTAGGCTTTGTCACTGACAGCGACCCAAATGACTAGAAGTCAGAAAGGGAATAGGGTTATTTTAAGGATACAGGGCAGAGGGAGGTTATTAGAACCTGTGACAGACGGAAGGGGATTGCCTGCAGAGCCATCGACACCCTGGTCCATTTCTGTTTCTCTGGCTGCCCAGCCTTGACTGTTGCAAATAATTCTTTCCATGTGGAGAAACTCTTAATTCCAAATTTGCAGAGGTGAGACTGACCCAGGTTGAGTCCACGCCTGGCCAAATAAACTCTAGCAAAGAGGAATGGTGTTTTGAGTATAAATGTGTGTGGGGGTGGGGAGGGGGTTATATCATTATTAAATACCCCCCAAAAGTGCCGATGCAGTGACAGAAGCCTCAAAACAGGAGCAAACACCCAAAAGGGGAGGCAGATGTCAAAGAGGCAGCTCCCTGTCCATCCCTCTTAATCCTGAGACCGCTGCTCTCGCTCTCCCGTGGGCGCGTGTCCACTGCACTGTGACTCTCTTCCTCAAGGTTCTGTTCTCACCTATCTTCCGTGCCAGAAACACCAGAGGCGAGAGTTCAGTTCAAATCCCTGGCCTATAATCACATTCTAAGTGGTCGGGTGTCAGCACATCCCTGAGCGCATGTGATACTTCTGAAGGTGACTCTGGCGCTCTAGGCTTACCCCACATTCTAAGCTAAAGCCATTTTTCAGTATCACCGATCAGTGCTACTGAAGGTGAATTGAAGGAAGGGACTCTGGAAGGGTGGTGTGGAAGGTGCTATGAGGGAGGTAGAGGGCGCTAAAGACAAACACCCAAGCAGGTTTACCTGGGGCTGGCTTACCGGAGTCTCCATTTATTCCCTTCAGCTAATAATCTGTTGAGCATCTTCGTGCCAGACTGGATGTACACATAATTTATAGGTGAACAAAGATAAGTAATTTCTATAAAATGCTAAAGAAGAGGTATGCTGAAACAGCCCCGAGAAAGGGGTTTAGGGAATGCTTTCTGAAGAGAAGGCATAAACTTGAGTCTTAAGGAATAAAAAAGATCTAACCAAGCAAAGAAAGCTGGAAGTGTGTTCCAGGTGGGAAAAGAATAACACAAGTAAAGGAATAGATTTATGGGGTTTTGGGTCGTGAATTTGGGCAGAGCCAATGGAAATAGTTTATCTCTGTTCTGCCTTATCTAGAGCCTGTGCCTGAGATCCTCAAGTGTCGGGGCATGTTTCAAATTGCTGGCGCTGGTATTGCCCCTCAGATATCCTGTGTCTGGCCTGGGATTCCTCAAAAGCGGGGCTCAGTTTGGGTTTTCTCACAGTGCAGGGGATAGTTGGACTGATAGTCGTCCTTATATGTCTGCATCCATCACCAGAGAGAAAGCACCATGAAGGCAGAGAATGTGTGTGATTTATTTCATCCCCAGCACCTAACATAATGCTGGTGACCCTGCGACAGAACAGGCGTTCAAAAAATATTCCTGGAATGAGTGAATGGAAGAGAGCAGAGAGTTAAGGTGCTCTGTGTCAAAAGGCCTCCGTTTTCTCCGAGATGTAGGAGGTAAGGTCTTCCTCTGAGAAGTGGGGGAGGTGGATATTGACCAGTCCTTGAGGAGTGGGTGAATGTTTTGGAAAATGGCGGGGCGGGGGGCGAGACTCAGAGAGGCAAGAAGAAGGCCAATACCACGGTCCACACTGTCACGGGGCTTTCGGGAGCAGAGCCTTGCACCTGGGTGAACACAGATGGCAGTTCGTGTGGTGACCCAGGAGCCGGGTTTTACTCCGAGCGGAGGCATAGGTTTAGTGTTATATAAAGGAATCGCAAAGTGCTCAAGAAAGTGGTCCGGGCGGCAGGGTGGGGGGCGGGGGAGGCAGCTACAGGACCAGTCTCCTAGGAAAGCAGTGAGGAAGCAGGTGGAGGTGGAGGGAAGAGAGAACTAACCAGCGGTGAGGTCCTAAGGGCAGAGATGACTGAAGCAATGGGGCGAGCTGAAGGCTATAAGGTCACGGTTAGAAGGTGCATACTGGAATTTAAGATTTACGCGTATCAAATTCAGGTGATGACAAATTCCAGGGTGTGGTCAGGATTCAGGGGGGCTCAAGTGCAAGTTTCCATAAGGCTCAAAGTGTGGTAGCTCTTTATTTGTACCCATCCTGGGACCCTATCAGAGAAAGCAAGGCTGGAAATGGGTGTTTTCTGTGAACCACTGTGTCTCTAGTCCCAGCAGAAATCTGTTTTAATAGGAACAGACCTTTTAGGATCTTTCTGTTGTGTTAATCAAATCTCTGGATACTCGCTTTCTACTAAAATGCTGCTAAACCATGTGCCTGCTACTAGACTAGTGCCCACATCCCAATGTTCTTCACACTCTTCAGACTTTCTTAATACTAGTGGTAATGAATTTGATGTAGGGAGCAGTTATCTGTGTTGAAGAAGCTTAACTGGATTAGGGATATTCACGCACAAAGATGAAAGAACATATATAAAGCAATACAGGTATATAGAGTATTAAAGTCCAAATAATAATCACAAACATTTCTGTAGCATTTCCAGTGTACCAGCTGCTGCTTCACAGGCTTTACATCTCTGAACTCAATCTTTTCAACAGCCCTTTGCAATAGGTACTATCATTATCTCCATTTTATAGGTGAAGAAACTGAGGCCCAGAGAGGTCAAATAACTCGCCAGAGGTCACTCAGCTAGAAAAGGCAGAGCCAGGGTTTGACCCCGGGCAGATACGGAAAGTACTGCAGCGAGGCATTTGTTACTTTTCCCTTCTGAGGAGGAAACAGGAGCTATTTAAGAATTTACTGGCTGGAGGCTAGTAAGCAGTAGAATCCCACCCACAGCTGTCTGAGCTGTTAACCTTTAAGCCCGTGTGGCTCTTCTGTCCAGACAATGACCTTTGGTCGTGAAAATGATCTCTGGCCTTTGCAGCCTCCTTCCGTGGAGGGGCAGCCTCAGAAAACCTTGGCAGTGGCAGAGTAGTTGCTCAACACACGTTTGTGGAATAAACAGGTAAGTGAGGATTGCCACACTCCCTGGTGTCACAGTTGGCCAGAAGGGTATATTTCAGTTGAGTAATTCCAGATAAAGACAGGAACATGGTGTTTGTAAGGTGCCTGTAATAGCAGACACTGCAGACAGGAGTGGGGAAGGGAAAAACCAGGAGCCCTGAGAAAAAGGGCCAGCAGCTGGTACCCGCGGCCGCCAGGACCCCCAGGCCGTTCTGCCAACAGGGCTGCATGGCAGGTGCACCAATGGCTGGCCTGCCTGCGGCCCCCTCTCCGGCCTCTAGCTCAGCTGCAAAAACCCAAAGGGACACCATGGGCCCTTAATAAATATTTGTCCAACGCCTGAATGAGTGAAGGCAAGGGCGGTGGCATATTTTGAAAGCCCATCCTCGCCTTCCCCACCCACCACACCTCGGTAGTCACTGCTAGATAAAACTCTCCACCCCTGCTGTCACCTGTAACTGTCGCCTGCAGAGGAGCAGGTGCAGACTGGTTGCGGCGGCCTCGCTGGGCCGCAGGAGCGACCAGAGCCATGCCCAGGTACACGGTGCATGTGCGCGGGGAATGGCTGGCTGTGCCCTGCCGGGACGCGCAACTCACCGTGGGCTGGCTGGGACGCGAGGCCGTGCGACGGTACATGAAGAACAAGCCGGACAACGGTGGCTTCACCTCGGTGGACGATGTGCGCTTTCTCGTGCGCCGCTGCAAGGGCCTGGGCCTGCTGGACAATGAGGACCCACTGGAGGTGGCCCTGGAGGACAATGAGTTCGTGGAAGTGGGTGAGTGGCTGGAGGGGAGAGACGCAAACTGATGCCGCATGACGTGGCTTAGTGCTCGTGTCCCTGGGAGGGAGGTCCCATTGTCATCCCCAGTGCTGGGGAAAGGCACGCTGCGGGGTGGGGGTGGGGGGATGGGCGAGGTGCTGCAGCTAGGCCTCCTTGTGCCTCAGATTCTCACACACCACTGCGAGAAAGGTGGCATTCGAATCCCCCTTTTAAAACAGGGCAACAGATTCCCGAAGGAGATCAGTCAGGCCGTTGGTTAGAAGTAAAGATCAGATTTGAACTCAGGACTGCGGGTTTTTGCAGTTATTGAATTACTTTGTCTTATATAATTTTTTTTTTTTAAAGATTTAGTTATTTATTTCTTTTTAGAGAGGGAAAGGGAAGGACTAAGAGAGGAAGAGAAACATCAATGTGTGGTTGACTCTTGCTCGCCCCCTACTGGGAACCTGGCCCTCAACCCAGACATTTGCCCTGACTGGGAATGGAATCAGCAACCCTTTAGTTCGCAAGCAAGAGCTCAGTCCACTGAGTCACACCAGCCAGGGCTTATGCAAGTATTTTTATACACTTAAAGAAGATTCTTTTGCCCTTCAAAACACCCTCACCAGGTGAAGAGGCCAGTGGCAGAGAGGAGTTCAGATTTGTAAAACAAAATAGAGCTGGGATGGGGATAGAGGTGGGGGTTAGATCTTGACCTTTCATTTAAACCTGGGTCCACCTACATCCCTGCTGTTTGTCCTTCCTTGTAAAGATGCTAAGAGGACTTAAGTGTCTGAAGTCATTTTTAAAGCAGCCATTTCGATAGACTTTGAAGGCAATTGAAGAGACATTCCTTGGTTTACCAGCAAGACCCAAAGTGGCTCTCCATTGTGATCACTAAGGGGTCGTTCTCACATTCTTGTTTCAGTCATTGAAGGAGATGCCATGTCTCCTGACTTCATTCCATCACAGCCAGAAGGAGTTTACCTGTATCCTTTTGTGCAGGCTCCCTGGCCTGCTTGGCAGGCTCCCGCCAGTGGTGGGGCTGGGCCTCTTCCACACTCCCCAGTATTTTCCTTTACCTGGCTTCAGATACAGCAAATACCGGGAGCCTGAAAAGGTAAGCTGCAAGCCACTTGCTCTTTGTTAAAGAAATTAAGTCCCCGTCGTTTCCGGAGCGTTAACAAAACTTATGAGTAAACACTATCCAATGGGACAGAACTTTGTCTGGCCCTGGGTAGTAGGGAAAGGCGTTATGTCTTTCCATTTCCAACATTCCTTGCTCAGCCTCCTCTTCAGGAGGCTGTCTTTTAAATTAGCCCATTAATTAGTAGAAACAAAATCTCTGAAGTGTCAGAGCTTGGTTCTGCTTGAGGCTTCCCTACTTTCTTGTTCAAGCAAATAAGCTGTTCAGATTCATGAAGACCCCTTCCTTTGTGCAGTACCTCGCCCTAGATGGGGAGAGCCTGACCACAGAGGACCTGGTCAACCTGGGCAAGGGGCACTACAAAATAAAGGTATGGAGGAGGGAAGGTTGTCCTCTGACCCTTTTTGCTACATGTGGAAATATTCAATGTGCTCAACTCCAACCAATGTTTTCCTAGCTCACCCCAACTGCTGAAAAGAAGGTGCAAAGATCCAGGGAAGTCATAGATAGCATCATAAAAGAACAAACTGGTATCTTTTCCCCTTTGTGTCATACAATTATTTTTATAGACTTAAAAAATATGGCCTGCACTAAGTGGATAACATCTGTTTGGTTTTTCTTTTTTTAATTGCAGTTGTTTATGGCATTACTACAGGTTTTGGGAAATTTGCCAGAACTGTAATTCCTATCAAAAAACTGGAGTAAGTTTGATTCCTGCTCTCCTGCCAAATGCATGCACATTCAAATGCCACCAACCCCCATTTTTCAGATTTCTTTCAACAAAGGAAATAATATCTGCCCCAATTTACATAGGAGGGGCGTAGTCTTGGGTTAACTTGCGCATGAGTTAGTATTGAAAACACAGGCTTGCTGGTTTCTTCCATTGCTGCATGCTGCCTCACTCTGTCCTTGCAATGACGGAACTGCCCGTCCCCTCACTTCACCAGATGAGGGCACATTTTCACCAGGAGGTGTCTAAGAGAGGTTTGTTCTTTTTCTCTTTCAGGGAGCTCCAGTTCAACCTAGTACGTTCACATTCTTCAGGTAAATCATTGCAAACGTTGGGTGCCTCCTAGGTTTTGTTTGATTGGCCCAATGAAGTGCGATGCTTCCTGTTAGAGCCATGAAGAGCTTGTGTATTCCAAGGATGGGTGTTTCAGGAGAGGAAGAAAGCAGAAAACATCAGACAAGACCACCTTCTGGCTGAATCTCAGAAAAAGGAATGGGCTCCGCAGGGAGAGAGGATTGGGAACAAAGATAAAGCTGAAAGTCAGGACGTGAGTTGTGCAGGACAAGTTAAAATCGGCCAGTCTGTCGAGAATCAGCTCCCGTCAGAATGTGAGGCAACATGTGCTGAGGAGCCTGGACGCTGTGCTAAGGGTGTTGGGTGGAGACTGGGGACTCACTGGAGTGTTCCAAGAAGGGAAACTGAGAAGGCAAAACTGGAGTTTCACGTTTGTCTGGAAGATAAGATTTTAAGAAGCAAGGCAGTCAGTAGGGAGAGCAGTCCAACTACCTGAGTCAAGGAGCGAAGAAAAAATGGTCATTACCAAGGCTTTTAGGATGCAGTTTCTCATTTGCCGTGGACATGACCACAAAACATTTGCCCACCAGGTTTTCTTTCTGCTCCATTGCTAGCGTTCAGCCTATTGGGAACATTTTCTTAACCCTTACTTATTTTCATTGCCTAGATCAGCACTGTCCAATATAAACATAACACAAACTTTATGTGGTCTTGTAATACCCATTAGTGATCAGTCAGATTTTCCAATAGCTGTCTCAGGGGGAAAAAAAAAAGAAGTGAAGAAAGATTTGAGAGATGAAGGCAGCCAGGAGGTGGAAAAGATTTTGTTTTTCAATTGTCTTGCAGGTGTTGGGAAACCACTAGTTCCTGAGAGATGTCGGATGCTCTTGGCTTTAAGGATCAATGTCTTAGCCAAAGGATACAGTGGCATTTCCCTGGAGACCCTCAAACAAGTTATCGAAGTATTTAATGGTAACGCAATGGATCCCCGACTGGCCCTCCATTGAGGCTGGGCATATCCCATAAGGTAGACTTGATTGATGGGCTGGTGGGAAATTGGATGAGACAAGAACACAAAGGATAATGGAGGTGAGTGGAAAATGGGCTTTGCAAGAAGGAGGATAGCTGGACGGGGGAGGTGTGGCAGAGACACTTACTCCTGTGTACTTTAACCCGTTCTCCATCATTCATCACTTTCTATTTGGCATTTTTAGGACTGGAACCAGCTCCCTGAGTCTGGTCTTAAGTTCAGGGTGGGGAGAACTTTGATTCGGTGGTGCCCAAAGGTGGTTATAGATGTAGCATCAAATCACTGGGAAACGTAATGATTCCCGGATGTCCATCCCAAAGATTGACTTAGTTCTGGTTGGTGCCTGGGAATCTTCAATCTTAATGCTCCTCAAGTGCATTAGTTAGTGCATGCCATCATCAGACTTCAATAACTGAAATCCAAAAAAATAGAACTGAAAAGAAATAAAAGAGATTAAAGACTTGCTTGCAGCTCAACTCTTTGGAGCTTACTTTCTGGGATAGGAAAATTCAAATACGGAGACAAGATTTGAAATGCTTGAGAGGCCATGGTCCGTTTTCACAGATAAGGATAAACATTCTAGGTCAGCAGATTCCTGGGGACTCTTTGGGGTGAAGGAATGGGAGGAAAAGCAGGGCTGGGCAGTCACACAGACAGGAACAACACTAGGGCTCCCACGCTATGGACAGAACTGGTCCTATACATGATATGCCGACCAGTGAAAGCAGTTTGAATGAACAATCCATAGTATATAAGGCTGTGATATCAATATCTACTTCTACCCCCTTTCTGGCCTGCCCTACCATCCCAGCTGTTACAAATTTGGCCACGAACCCACCTATGCACGCTTTATGGACCAGTCTAAGTATTTCTGGGGCCCTAGAGCTCTGAGAATTCCCCAGGGTGCACTCTGACCTGGAAGCTAGCCAGTGGGTGGTACTGCTTTATCCTATTGATATTATTTAACAGTTCACAGAAGCACTGCTATTAGGAGTCTGAATTTACTTAGAAAAATGAAGCCTCTTTTTTGGGTAACTTACTAGGAATTTCCTACAGAACAGTACATGTTCGTTCATAAGCGGTGGTGAGGTGGCAGACCAGGGATCCAGCAAAAGAAGAGACTGAGTTGCATGTGACTTCACGTCCCCAGAAAACCCTCTCAGCACTTAGGTGAAACTTATCCTTCTGGAACATTTTATATTACTTTTCTAATGCCAATATTTACGTGTTTCCAAACATTCTCCTATAGGTTTTAATGGCCACATACAACTTCCGGGCATAGGAAAATCCCTTAATTCCTTATTTAGATCATTTCTAATTTTTTGTTCTTAGAAACAAAGCTATAATGAACCTTGTTTCTGATTACGTCTTTCAGATACATTGCTAGAACCCTAGAAATTTCTAGGTCAGATTAGAACAGGCACAATAACAATAAGTGAAGGAGCAGAGGACTAAGGAGGAGGAAGAAGTTAACGGGTAATCTTTATGGGGATGCGGGCTCCACACCACCTTTCTCCCCTGCAGCCTACCTTGACTGTTTCTCTGTGTGGAGTTTTCCCCTAGCCACCTTCCCACCGCAAATCTGAGCATGGCCTGGCCAAAACCTGCAATGCTTCCTACCGTCCCTGGGAGAAAGTCTGAACATAAAGCAGCCTGCAAGAGAAGGCTTTGTTCCTAGGAGGAGCCTCTTTCCTTCCTGCTCTCCCTTGTTCCCTTCCCTCCCTTTTTTCCTTCCTTCCTCTTGCCTCTTTCTGTAGCACCTCAGCCAGGTCCCTGTAGCTGTACTTGAGCAATGGTCTTTTCCCAGGTATTTGTACCAGGAGGGGATACTAGATCCTATAGGGGGAGCCGGATCTCGCTGAGGAAGCGAGGTTTGCCAGAATGAGGTTCATCTGGAGTAACTGGTGTCTGCTTCCCTTCCAGCCTCCTGCCTGCCCTACGTTCCAGAGAAAGGAACCGTTGGTGCCAGTGGCGACCTGGCTCCACTCTCTCATCTTGCTCTTGGGCTAATTGGAGAAGGGAAGATGTGGTCTCCAAAGAGCGGCTGGGCTGACGCTAAATACGTAAGACTTGAACAACAACGTCCACCTGTAGGATTTTCCCTGGGCTGGACACCGGGTGCATGGCACGCTCTGTATCACTTAACCCTTCCGACAGCCCAGGGAGGGGGCCACAGCGATCCCTAATCTATAAATGAGAAAACCGGAGCTTAGAAGCCAAACTAGGCAGGCTTCCTAGCTTCCATATCCGACTGCCAGCCTCTGGACTTGGTGAAGGTCCTTGGGGAAGGTCCAGGTGCTGGTGTTGATCCCAGGAATTTCTGTGCGTAAAACACTTCCAGTGCCTCTCTGAGAGGTCACTCATTGCCACAATTTTACTGAGTTTCTGGTCTCACAGGTACTGAGCTGTGAGCATAGCACTTACCGTGTGACCTCTGGAAATGAGGTTCTGTTTTCCTCCAAGCTCCTACCCCGGTGGCCAATTAAAAAGGCTTGTTTTTGATAAAGCTTTGATGATTTCTTCTTCATTCATCCCCAAATCCCATCAGAGCAGCCTGAAGAATGATTTGAAGTGCCTTCTCTGATCTATTGTTGGGTGGTCCCCTAACATTAAGCAAAGGACCAAGGGGGAGGGAGAAGTTCAGGAAACAAATAATCCTTATGGGGATACGGGCTCCAGACCACCTTCCTTCCACGCAGAATCACCTTGATTATTTCTCTGCGTGCAGCGTTCCCCAAAACACCTTCACACACCAAATCCGAGCATGTCCTGGCTGAAACCTACAATGCTTCCCATTTCCTTAGGAGAAATTCTAAACTTATCTTGGCTACAAGAGTCTTGTCTGTCAGGTTACCCATCATCCCCTCCCCTCCAGGGTTCTCCATCACAGAAGCCGGAGGGTCCTCGCGGCTGGAGCGTGCTGCGTCCCGGGCAGAGAGGGCAGCAGGGGTCCCGCTTCTCTTCCCCACTCACTCCTGTTCCTCCTTCTGACAAGTCCTCTGGGAAACTCCCCTCTCTGCACCTCTGGTTCTTTTCCCTACCCCCAAGTCACCTTGGCTCCTCCTGTGTGTCCTCCTAGCATCTTGTACCCACTTCCCGCCTCCTGGAACACTTCACATTCTGCCACTGTCGTTACCCTTGAGTTTGTCTCCGGTTTTCCCACCCTAGCCCCGGCCCAACACTCCGAGCAGAGCTAGGTGTGGAATAAGTTCCTAATAAACCTGGGACATTGACACAGTAAATGGTGCTGGTTCTGTCTTCCTTCCTCCCTAGAGGGACCTTCACTTATTGACAGTTGTTACTTCTTTTATTTCAGAGACAGACTATTCAGCCCATTTCCCCTCAGGATTCTCTTTCCATCTGTTAGGCCAACAATCTTCCTTTCATGGGGACTCACACATATGCCACACAAGTGAGAAGCTCTGCTCTGAGGTACTGCCAGTGTTTAGATATGTAGGAGGACTCTTGAGGTCAAGCTCCAGAGGCAGGGAGCATGGACAGACAGTCAAAAGCCCAGCCCTCCCACAGTACAGGTGTGCGCATGTGCCCAGGAGGCCGCAGGAGAAAGCTGAACCACTGAAGTAAACACTTAACACAAAGGGCTTAGAAACCAAAATTCAGGGTTGATTCTGTAGACACTAGAGCCCTTAATTTAAGTATAAAAATCATTTGAAAGCTACGTCTGCTTTCAGACTAAAGAACAGAACTAGAGAATAGATCAGAGATGATAAGTAGAGCTAATCCATATAGGTCTAATCTTTTATAAGACAGACTTTGGGCTTAAAGATCTTTTATTGGGTTCCTCATGAAATTATTAATAGGTTGGTATTTCCTTTGTTACCCATTCTAATTTTTTTAAACCATTCTTTAGGTCCTGGAAGCCCATGGATTGAAACCAATTGTTTTGAAACCAAAGGAGGTAAGGAGATTCAAGAATAATTTGTTCATGTCAGCAAGTCTCTATGCACTATTTTCAGTCTTAGTATCAGTCTCACTGATTTCTTAAAATAAACATGGCTTATGCATTTGTTGAAAGTTGTTCGCTGAAGAAACAACTCTGTAAGTATGTAAAGGATTCTTCATGCCATAAATGCCTAGGGGTTCTGTTTAAGTTAAGAACTTAAATTTAAATCAGAATTTCTAGGGATCCCTAAGAGATGCTCTAAGCCAGCATCCATTAGGAAGCTCTAAGTCTTGGACCAGAAACGTTTTAGGGTATCTTGTCTATAATGACAAGTTAAAGAAGAAATGTGGCATAATTAAGAGCTAAAGATTTTATATGCCTTCTACATTGGAGCTACTCTGCTGCCTTGAGAATGGGGATACTTAAAAGCTGTTCTATATAGAGTAATTTTATAGATTTATAGTAATGATTTCACATAGGATGGCACTTATTCCTCAAGTGCTTGAATAAGCATTACTATTCTACACCTCGGAAAACATGAAAAAACATCGTTTAGCTGACTGACTGGCCAACGCCCCTCCTACAAAAGGAAAAGGTACTAAATCAAACTGTACATAGGCTTGTTACAAAAAAAAAGACCCCAGCAGGAACCTTCTCTCCCCTGCCCCAAAGGGTCTGGCGCTCATCAACGGGACACAGATGATCACCTCCCTGGGCTGTGAAGCTGTGGAGAGAGCCAGTGCTATAGCGCGGCAGGCTGACATCGTGGCGGCCTTGACCCTTGAGGTGCTGAAGGGCACCACCAAAGCCTTCGATACTGGTCAGCATGGTTCTTCTGTTTGCTTGCTGTTCATTCAGCCAGAGCAGGTGGGGTGGGCTGGTCAAGGTCTTTAGACACGGGGGAGGTGGGGCGGGTGCTAGGGAAGAAGGAGGAAACCCAAGAGCCTGTGGACTACGCAGTACCGCTACAGCTTTATCTAAATTCTGCCACACTAGACCCCTGAAATGACCACGTTTTACAGACAGATTCTGACCCTGAGAGCTAAGTGACCTGCCCCCGATCACCTAGGTCTGACTCTCTCTAAACCATGTGCTGTTTTAGGAACCTATTTGCAGGGTTTTAGAACTCTAGTATAATCCGAGTCAGTTGCCATTAGACAATTAGGGGAGCGGGGAGCTTTAGAAGGGATACCTTACCTAGAAAGTAGTGAGTTTGGAAGACTCTCTACTACTGCATAGGACAGAAAAACTGTCTAAAAATGATTTAGTAAATCAGACCACTATAGAGCTCCCTTCTGTTATGAGCCTAAACCTTTTTAGGGTAGCCCGGTGTCTTGAGTTGAATTCCCAGTAGCTGAATTCTCAACACAGAATTGGCGCTTGGATATTTAAAGTAGAAAGAATAAAGACAATCAGGAATATCTTGTTTCTGGAATTAAGTTTCTAATCCTGAGTGGTCCTGGGACTTTTGAGGGCTGTGTCAGTACCGTCAATGGTTCTGAGCCATCCCTGGTAGTTTGTTCTAATGTGAGTTACGCAGACTTTTTCTTCTTCATCAATTCTAGACATTCATGCTCTTCGCCCTCATCCTGGGCAAATTGAAGTTGCTTTTCGGTTTCGGTCACTCTTGGACTCGGATCACCACCCATCAGAAATAGCAGGTCTGCGCATTTTTACGTGAGTGACCTTATTTGGGTTTGTGTTTTGTGGAAAAGGATTGGTAACGTGTTTCCTGCCATCCCCTCCGCCTCTTCCACAGAAAGTCACAGGTTCTGCGACCGTGTACAGGATGCATACACCCTGCGCTGCTGTCCACAGGTACATCAACAAACAAAAGGTTTTCTTTCTCCCAATGTGGGAGTGGGGGAGGGGAGGAATAAAAAAAGAGGAAGGTGTTAGAAAATCGTGTAATGTCGATTAGAATCCAAATTTCTTTACTGCCTCTATTAAAAAGTATGTAGATCACACTTCTACTTGTCCAATTATTGTCAAGTTTCTATTCCACGTGAAAAGCAGGCTGTTTCCTTTTGAATTGCTTTGCTCAACCTTGTAGAGAATTCCAACAGACAACTTGCTGTGTTGGCTTAATGTCCTCACTTTTTAAAATTCTGAGTAATAATATCATCTTAATCAGTTAGTGGAGTTTTATTCACTCTTACTCTTAGGTGGAACTAGGACCAGCCAGGACTGTTCACAGGAAGGCCTAATCAAAATTCAAGCACCCACCCATAGTATACCTTATTTGCATTTAATAGGGAGATATAAATCATTATAAATGAATCTGTGAGGCTTAACTTTAAAAAACAAATGCAGATGACTCAGGTTAGCATGAAGCACCTTGCATTGCAGATGTTACAACTTGTTTGCACATGGTCATTAGTTGATGGAAAGATTAACATGCTCTTCAAGAACAAAACAATTCAGGGAGGGGGCAAAATGGGCTTACAGTTGTTCTTATGGGAAAGAATACAATAATTAATAAATAATACTACAAGAATAGACTCTGTGTTTTGCCTACTCACAATTGTAAACCTTCTGTTACCCACCCACTTTTTCAGCTTGTACCAAATTCCAGTCTACAGTGTAATAAATGGTCCTCCCTAGAGTAAATACCCTCGCGTCCTTGTACTCAGCAAGTCCCATTCTAGCTAGCTAGATTAAAAGTGTCTACGGGGAGGAACTGCCAAATCAGCTCGGGTGGAAGAATAAATCCCACTTTCAAACATTCTTTCTATTCTAATAAGAATCTCCGACTTTATGTGACAGGCACCGTTGTCAGTGTCTCCCACATACTAACTCATTTCATCTTCTATTTTAGGTGCACGGTGTGGTGAATGACACCATAACATTTGTGAAGAACGTGATTACCACAGAGCTAAACAGTGCGACAGATAATCCTGTATCTTTTGACTGTTTACTAAACTGCAATTATAGAACTTCTGCGGCTGATTCTAAGATCTGAAGTGATCGTTTTGTGTAGCTCCTCTGTTCTGTCTCTCCATTTCATAAACTGAGTGTCTGAGGCTCAGAAGGCAGGTGACTCTCTAGATCAGAGCTGGGGACTGACAGGGGCAGGTCGGCGAACCTGCTCTCAGGCTCGGGGTCTAACATGCTGTGCTTTCAAAATAAACCCATTAAAGATTAAAGGAGGGATTTTGGCATTGGCTGAGACATTTCATGAAGATGTTTGCCCTAAAACCAACTGTTGAGTTTGTTGGTAGAAGGATGAAGGCCTACATCACAGGTATGATTGCAGAGACCTGGGGTAGGTGGCATTTATAGAAGGCTTCCTGGTTCTAGTAATGCCATAATTCATTAAATAGAAAGCCACTTTTTAGCACTTACCAAAGCGTTGATCAAAGAGTTATAGCTTTCCACATCTTGAGTTTTTAATTCTGACGTGGACTTTATGCAAAACAGTGTTTCTTCATGTTTGTACAACAAAGAGTAAGAAGACTTCCATTTCTCAAGGATGGGGCTCAACTTTCTTTCCTGGTGTGGGCACCTCAGAGCCCTCTTCTCTCTGCTAGGGGATGTTCTGTGATGGTTTCGCTCCCCCAGAAGCTGATGTGATCAGTCATGGGTCACACTGGTAGTCTTCACACAGACAATACTGACTATGAAGACCACCAAGCCCCTTAGGAGTCTATTTTTCCTATCCCATCTTCTTAACACTGGAGACAGTGCTGAGCGAGCAGCAGACGGGGCCCCAGCAGTGGCGTGAGGTTTCTCACAAGACCTTTCCTGTGTGGTTTCTCTGATGAGCTTCCTTCAGGATGTGGGCTCTATCTCCTCACAGATTGTTTCATAGTTCAGTCAAACCCTCACTAAATAATCCTCAACTCACTAACCCACCTCTACACCATCCCACCTTCCAAATATAGTAGTTTTCCTGAACTCTGTGTAGTTGTATCACATCTATCTGCCCTGTAAAGCAGAAGTATCCATTCTATACTTACTTAATTTAGGCTTGAAAGGGTATCTTAGAAAGTTAAAAAAAAATTAAATGATTGGAAATCGGGGGCGGGGGGGAGAGTAATTCCCTACTAAATTCTTCCCCCCACCACTTGTCTCAGCAAAAATTTCAGCCAAAAGTCCTTTTCTTTATCAATTAAAGATTTTTAATTGTTGGTGAATTTCCAATAGATCAATTTGGGAGTCCTCCTACAATACTGGTATTATCTGAAAGAATATTTGTCTAACTTTTCTATTGCAAATAATTAGCCCCTATTACCTAGTTGCTGGATATAATCTAATAGCCAACAAACAAATTTGGAGCTAGGGAACAATAGAACATGCTGAAGTTCTAAACTGATGCAGAGATCACTTGCTATATATAAGGATTCGGAGAACAGAGAGAAGACCAAGGCCTGTGGCTGGGGTGGGTCCACGAAGAAGAGCGAGAGTGAGGCCCACTGTGCTTGCGGTTACAACGTACAGAAAAGGGTAACTGCAAACTTGACTAAGATAATGTAACAAATGCATCTCCAGCTCTTTGGAAGTCAGAACCTTTCTCACACAGAGTGGGTTCCTAGTTAATAGGTAGTGAACATTCTTTAAAACTTTTTTATTCATTTACTTTTTTATTTTTATTTTTTCGAGAGGAGAAGGGAGGGAGAAAGAGAGGGAGAGGAACATCGATGTGAGAGAGAGACTTCGATCGATTGCCTCTTGTATGTGCCCTGAGTAGGGACCTCACCCACAACCCAGGCATGTGCCCTGACTGGGAATCGAACTGTTGACCTTTTGCTTTGCAGGATGATGCCCAACCAACTGAGCTACACTGGTCAGAGTGGTAGTGAAAATTCTTTAGTTCAATAGGTAAAAACTAGCTCTTTGGAACCTAGAAGAAGGGTCTGTCGCTGCCCGTGTCTGCTGGTTTAAGTAAAGTGTATGACGGGATGAAATGAGCCCTGAGAATACTAATATTCAGTGAGTCCAAAGCTGCCTCTGACGTAAACGGGTTTACGACAACCTACTGGCTGCCATTTGCTGTGAACGCTGGCACAGGATCACTGAGTAGACAGCTTATCTGAAAGTTTTCCCCGAATTGATTATTCCAGACAGTTTGGTGGCTGACCATGAGCAAAGTCTTCCATTCAGCAGCTTCTCCTGCGGAGCACAAGCTCACAGTGCCCATTGAAGAAATATAATTTGCTTTCAAACTGGTGTCCTGGTCTCTGCTCTTAGTTTCCACTTATAAACATTTTGAGGGCAAGTAGTAACCACCTGATTGGTACAGTTACAGTGTCTGAGAATCTCAAATATCAGGAGAAAACAGCATTTCATGTCTTGTGTTTCTTTGGCACCAAACTGGGTATATATGATTCTTAAGGTTAGGTTTGTTTGTTTTGTGTGTTTGTCCCTTTATGCCAATAGCTGCTTGTGGAGAAACTCTTCTTCTCTCCACCTCACATTTTAAAAGGGCTGCCACCTCAATGTTAAAAATAGGCAGATTGGGGAAAGCATCATACTTGGAGTAATCGGCAAGTGTTTTATTCAAGCCTTAACCTATTTTGAAAGATGGTCTTTGCCAGCAGGGGAGAGACTATCTCTGGAGGAAACTTCCATGGTGAATACCCAGCCAAAGTAAGCTTTTTAGAATTGCTGCTGCCTCTGAAAGCATATTCCTAATACAGGCCAACTAAACCGAGACACTCTTTCAGGCCCTGGACTATTTGGCCATTGGCATCCACGAACTTGCTGCGATTAGCGAAAGAAGAATTGAAAGGCTCTGTAACCCTTCCCTCAGTGAGCTGCCTGCCTTCCTGGTGGCTGAAGGTGGTCTGAACTCTGGATTCATGATCGCCCACTGCACAGCAGCAGCCCTCGGTAAGGACACTGCCCTCTTCCCGGAACGCAAGCCTGCCCAGCAATGGGCCTCTCCGTTTTACCTGAAAATAGCAAATTTGTCTTTGAATGAGATCTAACTTCTTCAACACCTCCATTTGCACCCTGCCTCTTTAAATGCAAATGCAACAGGTTGTCGCCAACATTTTATAGAGAAAAATTTAAAACAGAACCTAAACAATATTATACTGAAACATAACAGTACACTAGTGTGATTGTAAACCATGAGACTGCCATAATTTCTCTGTAGGAAACAATTCGACATCCCATAGGAACTTGATCTGTGTCGCTTTTCCCCAGTCTCAGTTTGAAGATGATCAGACGGGCCATTTGGAACTTGAGCTGACCCGAATGATTAAACTCTGGATACGTTTCATTAGCTATGCCAACCACTAAAAACGTGGTCACAACATGCAACAATACTTACAACAAGGAGGAGGCCCTCTATGAACACTGAGCTCCAATATACTGATTTCTGACCCAGCACTGTAAGGGACAGATCAGTAACTTGTCAGAATGGGGTCTGGCACAAAGGAAGTGCTAAGGGCTTCACCTATATTCATTCACTCACTCAGTCATCCCAACAATATCACGAGGCACGTACTATTATTACCTTCATTTTACAGGTGAATACCTGAAGATCCAAGAGGTTAAGTGTCATACCCAATATTGCACAGCTAGTACAAAGCACAGAATTCAAGCCCAGGCTTTTTGGCACCCAAATCTGTGTTTTCATTTCAATTAATGAGGATCTCATTTTAATGAATACTTAATCCTAAAATACGGTAGCCAAATTTAACAAGTAGAAATGTAGGATATCGGGAAAAAAAAACCAAACCTGTTTTTTTTCCTCCCACCAACTTTGGACCATCTCGTATTGGATAACCACCAGGAGCTCCCAGAGGGGGTACTCCATGCCATGGGGCACTTTGGGACATGTGTCCCTTTGGCAGTTTATCGTGTTGAAACGTACGTAACGTGCACTGACCTCTTGCAGTTTCTGAGAACAAGGCTCTGTGCCACCCCTCGTCTGTGGACTCCCTCTCCACCAGCGCTGCCACGGAGGACCACGTCTCCATGGGCGGCTGGGCCGCGAGGAAGGCCCTCAGGGTCGTCGAGCACGTGGAGCAAGGTAACCCCAGCCAGCGCGGGATGGCGGGCCTCACGGGTCAAAGACGTGACCGGTGGTCCTCACGGGGGGATCCTCACAGGCAGCATCAGCATCAACTGGGCTCTTGTTCAAGAGGCCGATTCTCAAGCCCCTCCCCAGAGCCGCGAATGAGAAACTCTAGGGAGAGGGCAGAGAAGATGGGCTTAACAAGCCCCCCAGCTGCTTCTCTAGCTGGAGATTAAGAACCACCCTCGCTGGCTACGCTGGTGCATCTGCCGCCAATTTTTTGTTTGTTTGTTTGTTTGTTTGTTTGTTTGTTTTTTAAACAAGACTTTCAAAATTTCCAAAAATAGGGAGATTGGTACCATGAATCTCATTTACATTGTGACTCAACAGTTAGCATGTGCTTCATTTTTTCTTATATTTTTCTCAAATTATTTCCAAACAAATCGCTGGTGTATTATTTTCTGCCTGCATGCGTTCGCTCTTAAATGTCAATGCTTCCTCACCCACCAGAAAGCCGTCACCATGTCCAGCAACAAGTCTTGGTATCACCGTTGAGTATATATTTAAATTCTCCCGATTAACTCAGTGTCTTTCCAGTAGGTTTGTTCAAATCAGGTTTTAAGGCGCACAGTTTAAATTTGGCAGTCAAGGTTTTAAGCTTCTCTTCCTCTAGAACAGTCCCATCTCCCTCCTTTTTCCCCCCTTCATTCCACTGACTAGTTAAAACCTAGGTCAGTTTTCTGATAGAGACCGGCATTCTGGACTGACGTGCTCGCTTCCTTGCGGTGCTCCTTTTAACTTGTTCTCTGTCCCATGCATTTGCGGTATGCTGCAGTTGGCTCTTCAGGTTCAACAAGCTTTAGATCCAGCCTTTTTGGCAAAGATACTTCCTACTGGAGCCTGGGTTAGGGCCACGTCTCCCTACCTTCTTAATTACTGCCTGTTTTGTTTTTTAAAAAGCAATTGCCTTCCTTTAGGACTTATTTTCTAACTTCCTAAGTTTTTGCAGCTGTATAAAAGGCAGTTGGCTGACAAAAGACTATCACTATTTTAAGAAAAATGTGAGTTAAGTATTCTCTTTTTTTTTGGTAACAGTTGTATTGAGATATAATTAACACACCATGCAATTTGCCCACTTAAAAAGTATATTCAGGGGCTTTTAGTGTATTCACAGAGTTGTAAATCCACTACAGTCAATTTTAGGACATTTTCATCATCCCAAAAGGAACCTTGTACCCTTTAGCTGTCACTTTCCCATTTTCCCTATCCCACCCTCTTCCTCCCAGGCTTAGACAAATTAATATACTTTCTCTCTCTATTAATTTGCCCATTCTGGGCTTTTCATGTAAGTGGAGTCATATAGTATGTGTGGGGCGTTTTTTGTGATTGGCTTCGCTTAGCATAATGTTCAAGCTTCATACATGTTGTAGTATGTGTCAGAACTTCATTCATTTTTCTGGCCAAATAGTACTCCATTGTATAGATATATCACATTTTGTTTATCCATTTGCAGTGGAGGGGTGTTTGGGTTCTGTCCACCTTTTGTTGATATGAATAACCCTGCTAGGGACATTTAGGTAAAAGTTTTTGTGCAGACATATGTTTTTGTTTGCTTAGAGGGGAATTGCTGGGTCATATGGTAACTTTATGTCTATCTTTTTGAGGACCGCCTCAAAAGTGGCTGTACCACGTTGTATTCCTACCAGTAATGTTTGAGAGTTCTGATTTCTCCACATCCTCACCAACACTTGTTGTTATCTGTCAACCATAGCGTCTTCTTAATGTTCATTCTTAAGATGATATCCCCACTGCACATGTTGCTCTCGTCCAAAATCACTCTTATCAATTCTCAGGTCTTCTATCCAGTTCTTCAGCAAATCGACCTTACCTTCAACAGACACCAATTCAAGCCTGTCATCTCCTTTTGCTTGGTCTCCTTGTTCTCACTCCTGTTCTTCTACAGTCACCATATACAATAACCAGGGTGAGCTCCTCACAGCATAATTTGACCACACCATGCCCCTGCTGAACACTTGCCAATTTCTGCTCAAAACAAGATCTAACCCCTTCCTGTCGCCTGCAAGGATCATGCAGGGCACGATCCAGCTTCCGGCTCTCACTGCCACCTCTCTCCATCCCGTTCTCTACCCTGGAACCACGGCGTTATTCTGGTACCTGCCAAGGACCCATCCCTTCCTCAGCACTTGCGTCCCCTCTAGTCCCTGTGCCTGCAGCACTATTCCCCAGGGGCCTCCTGCGGTTCACTTCCTCACTCCGGATTTCACCGCAGATGCCTCCCTGTTCACCCCAGCTAACACAGCCCCGCCCTTCTGTACCCCTCTTGGTTTCCTAATAGCACTTAGTACTCCTTACATACTTAGGCTAGTTTGTCTTTCCAGTAGACTGTAAACTCCGCGAGGGCAGGGATCTTGGCAGCCTCAATCACATCCCTAGATGAACCTCAACTACGTAGAACAGTGTCTGGCACAGACTTGGTGTTCAAATGTTCACAAGACATTAAAGTTGGTACTACAGGTCCAAATTATAGGTCCAAAGTATACACCTAGCTCATCTGATGTATTTCTATATGTTGATATCACATGCAATTGAAAAAAACAAGACTGGCAGTTTGTATTTCAAGCTTGGTCATTGTTACTGAAGTTTGCTTTGGTTCAGATACTATGCACATATCTACAAATCTTGGAATCCAGTGGTGTTGGTAACAAGATGAGTACCTGCTTAGTACAGCTCCTGGTGATTCTTCATGGCATAAGGGGCACAGAAAGAGAATAATTCCGCCTGGATTAAACAGTGAATGAGACAGTCTTTCTCTCTACCTGCTTGGAAATTAGAGCCTAGCCACAGCTTAGTGACTCTTAGTAGCACTTACGAAAATTCTGACTGAAAAATAGAGTTCCAGGAGGACTTGACTGAGTCTGAAGGATTAGGGTCTGAACAACAAGTGTGGCAAGTTAATTGGGAGGTGAGGTGCAAGATTAGTTTTGTAAAGGAAGGGATGTGTGCACAAAATAAATTGTTCTGAGATGCATCGAGATGAAGATACAAGACATTCAAGTGCCACTTTCTAGAATTTCAGTTTTAGTGCACGTGGGAGCCTTTGAGTTTGAAGGCTCGAAAGGGACATTATACAAGGTGGGGTAAACATAGGTTTACAGTTGTGAGTATGCGAAATGTAGAGCTTATTCTTCATTATTAATTATTAATTATTGCATTATTTCCCATGCGAACAGCTGTGAACCAACGTTTGCCCCACCCTGTGGATTCAGCCCCAGGGTAACCAAAGACTCATCTGCTCATTCCCCTGCATCTTCGATCCTTTGATGAAATTCTGTGTGCAGGTACTTCAGTCTAAAGGGAACAGCAAGAATAAAAACAAATGGAAATCTACAGATTCTTCCATCTCAGTTGGATGAGGTGAGAAGAGGAAAAGCAAGACATTCACCTGGATTGTGCCCTGCTCCTCACCATCAGCTTCCGTGTGGTTCGTAGCCCTCCGGCCGATGCCAGACCGTAACCAGGCGCCCCTCCCCCGTCTTGTTTCAGTGCTGGCCATCGAGCTCCTGGCAGCCTGCCAGGGCATCGAGTTCCTGCGGCCCCTGAAGACCACCACTCCCCTGGAGAAGGTCTACGACCTGGTCCGCTCTGTCGTAAGGTAAGATCAGGTCCCCGGAAGCGACGCCAGTCAGAGCGGTGAACCCTGGCAGTGTTAATGCTTGGCTGACGGTTTGATTTGCTTTCTCTGCAGGCCCTGGATAAAAGATCGTTTCATGGCTCCGGACATCGAGGCAGTGCACAGGCTGCTTGTAGAGCAAAAGGCAAGGGGCCTATTTGACTTATTTCTTAGTTTCGGGGCATATGGGAAAGCAAAGAAGGGTGGGTCATGGAGAAAGAGCGCCTTATTCTTTTGTTTTCTGGTTATTTCTTGGAAATGAACAAAAAGGTACTTAGGTAATTTGCAAGGCCACCGCCAAGAAGCTATGTGATAAACTCTTAGGCATCCAATGTTGCACCCAAACATTAAATACCTAAGGATTGGAAGCTGAAATAAATTTTAAATGGAATTTTGGAACAAGTATTCATAGGGAGAAAATGAAAGTTTTGTGGATCCCCTTCACCAACACTGTTCTTTTTCATTCAAAAGTACTTTTTCTATAATGCCGTCACCCCCACCCCTACCACCTGGTCCGCATAGATCTGAAGAGAAAACAAAGTCCCAGGTTTTTGCATAAAGGGCTGCGAAGCTGTCTGGTGCCCTGGTGTGTCCTGCCCATCACCCTGGGTGACATATGGTTCCCTTTACAACTGATTTCCTCTGGCTACGTTGACTATAGACTTGTCTGATAGAGACAATTGCCTAGCCTGCTGACTCATTTTTTAAATCTGTATTTTAAAGTTATTTACATCTTTTGTAGTGGTTTATGGGTATCATGCTCCCCAGAATTGCTTGATTTCCCCTGAAATCATTGCTCTGCTCTTGGGGAACAGTTTTTCCCTTTGATCTTCATACCTGTCATTATCAAACGTGCCCTGTACCCTTTGAGTTGAACCCCTTGCTTGCTGCCAACTTTGGTGCTAATAAAGAAGTGTGTGAGAGGTTAGCCTTTTTTTCCCATTGAAATACAATTGGCACAAAACACTATATTCGTTTCAGGTGGACAACATGATTATTCAGTATTTGTATATATTCCAAAATGATCATGGTAAATCTAGTTAACATTCATCACCACACATTGTTACAAATTAGTTTTTCTTATGATGAGAACTTTTAAGATCTACTCTTTTAGCAACTTTCAAATATACCGTGCAGCATTAATAACTATGGTCACCACGCCATACATCGCATCCCATGACTCACTTATCTTTTAACTGGAAGTTTGTACCTCTTCACCACGTTACCCCCTACTTCCCACCTTTAGCAACCATCAATCTGTTGTTCTCTGTGTCTGTGGGTTTGGTGTTATTTTATTTTATTTTAGATTCACATGTAAGTGAGATAAGGCAGTATTTTTCTTTGACTTAGCATAATGCTTTCAATGTCCATCTATGTGTTCACAAATGACAAGATTTCCTTTTTTTTAAGAGCCGAATAATATTTATATATATATATGTGTATATCACATTTGCTTGTTTTCTCTCCATTCATTCATCAATGGACACTTAGCTTGCTTCATTGTTGTGGCTATTGTAAATAATTGCAGGGGACTTGGGGGTGCAGATATCTTTTCGAGGAGGCTAGCCTTTGAAAGGATACATCATCTAAGGTGATTCAAAAGAATAGGAAAAGAAGGCTCCTTGGCTGCCAGTGGCCATCAGATAGAAAGCAGCTGTGAATGAAGAACAGGGTCTTAATATGAGATGTTATGCTTGAACGAGGATAGATTGGCAGGTGGAGGTAAAAACTCAACAAGGGTCTGAGGCAGTGTTTCTCAAACTGAACCGCGCCTGTGGGTCTCCCGCAGGTTTTGTTAAAATGATGCCTGGATTCAGTAGGTCTGGAGTGGGGCTGACATGCCGACTTGCCCCAGGTGGTGTTGGCCTGAGGGCCACTTTGAGTAACAAGGCTCTGAGGGGCAGAGCCCATGTGGCAGGGAAATGAGGACCTCCCCCACTTTGTATCATTCAAGCCTCGCTTTCGAAAACACACGGTCAGGCCCTTGGGCAACTTTCCATAATTCTGTCCCTGCTGAATTCTCTGGGTTTTGTTTGTTTATTGGCTTGTTTGGCTTTAGAAGAATAAGCAGCCGAAAACCTTCATGGTGACTTTAGAAAAGTTTTCAACTGTGTATTTTAAAAGCTTTGAATGCAACCAAAGACTAATTGGCACTGATTACGTGTTAGATGCCTTACAATAAAGGCAAGCAAACAGATGCTATGTGTCTAGTTGGGTATAGATAATGTTTTGACTTCAGGTGAAGTTGATGTTTAACGGCACGTGAAAACAACATTGTCAACATTTCGGTTTTGTCCTTGTTTCTCAGGTTTGGGAAGTAGCTTCACCATACATCGAAAAATACAGAATGGAGCATATTCCTGAATCAAGACCTGTTTCTCCCACGGCCTTTTCACTGGAATCCTTCCGCAGGAAATCCAGCACCATCCCAGAGTCTGGGGATCTCTAAAGGGCTCTGTCCTCCAATTGTAGATCAGTTGGGACTTAGTTTAACAGCAAGCAGTGTTATGCTGAAGAAGAGACCTGAGAACTTTTTTTAGGTAGATCAATTCATTATATAATTTAGTTCTTCTACAAGCTACGCGGGTTAGACTGGTGGCAGCATTACAGTTGCTGAGTCTAGCGCTGTGTCCTTATTGAGCTGGTCCGAGACGCAGCAGGTGTTTTTAGATTATAGGAGTTTTCTTTCTTTAATGCTGTCAAAAGGCCACTCACTCTTAATGGTGAGAAGAGTGACCACACTGCGTGGGTCTTTTACTCTTAACATTAGATTCACTCAAATCTGGAAACAGACTGATGACATTCTTTTTCCCCCAAAGTTAGACTTCGGTAAATCTTTTTTTTTTTTTCTTTCTTTCTTTCTTTCTTTTTTTTCTTTCTTTTTCTTTTTTTTTTTTTTGCTTTTACAAGCTCTTCAGCAGTTAAGTTTGGCTGATTGTACTAGGATAATGTACTATGACAAATGTTCCTTAAATGTCTTCACAAATAACCCTTTTAAAAATCATTATTTGTCCTTAAGTTGCTCCTTCTTCTATTAATTGAATCATAGTAAAGAGTCAATAGGTCAACAAGAGGTTTGTGTAAAGGAATTAAGGAAGGAATATAAAGATTGCTATCAGAGTGGCTCTTATTGAACTGTGCATTTCATATTTATCAATTATCACTACACATATCAAAACAAGGACTCGGCTGCTTAAACTAGAGTTGGAGGTTAGTATTATCACTTCCTTACTGTGTGTCAGTACATGATTCACATTTTTTATTTTTTATTGAATTTATTGGGGTGACATTGGTTAATAAAATTATACTGGTTTCAGGTGTATAATTCTGTAATATATCATCTGTATATTGCACTGTGTGCTCGCCATCGCGCGTCAAATCTCCTTCTCGATTCACATTCTTGTAATAAATTCTGCGTTAAGCCTCCTCGTTTCACAGACAAGGAATCTGATGATCAGATCCAACCCCTTGTGGACTTGGTAACCATTAAAAGAAGGTCCATTGACAAAGATCAGATGGGGTCCTAGGGTCTATTACCCGATCTGTTTTCCCCCCCCAAAATGGAAGTTTTACAGGGCCCTCTGGGAAGGCTTCAGTGTAATTTTCCAGATGAAAGCTGGGTCAGATGACCTCTGGGCTTCCATAACCTGTGACTTCTCACCCATCTGCGCGAATGGGTGCAAGGCTTGCCTAGTGCAGGAGTCTGAAACCCTATGACTAAACCCTGCAGGTGGTTAAGGAAAGGACAGGCACACTTGCCAGATTGCCTCCCTGATTACAGCCAAACTGGGTCAAACAGCACACTGCGCAAGAGAGTCCTCACTCTAGACCGCAATCTGTCTTCTGGAAAGGTCGGGGCAGGAGTCGAAACTACAGATATTCAGTGAACAAAAAAGGTGCTGAGCAAATTGTTTGCCAAAAGGTTGTTCTCGATGCTGTCCTTTGCTGACAGGCAAACCCACACCCACACACAAATGAAGTTGATTCATTCTTACCTGCGGGCTGCAGCTGAGCCAGTAAGCCCAGCTGTCGGATGGCTGTTTTCCACTCCAGTTTGGGGAGTGCTGGATCCCACAGGCCCCTGTGCTCCTCAGAGGCTCTTTGTTTTGAGGTTTGTTTTAAAAATACAACTCTCTTGGTAACATCACATGCCTTCAAGAGAGTGTCAATGTAAATATGGACTAAACTCAACTGTCTTATGTTGTCTCTGTATTCTCAGATTTTTAAAACAAAGTTTAACACCTTTTTAGGGAAAGGCTATTCTAGCTACGGTTAATCAGGTTTCTCAGAGATGTAGTCAATGAATGTTCACCTGCAAAAAAGAAAATGTGATTGACTCAGTCTCTCTCTCTCCCTTTCCCATTGAGAAGCAGCAAAAGAGTTGGAGGCACCATGACCACCTCCCTAGCAGGCTCACCTGGCTTCTCCTGCTGTCTCGTGGCAGCCAGAGGGGAAGCCCCAAAGTGCCAGGGTTTTCCGAGCTTCTGCTGTTTCTGTTGGCCAAAGCAGGTCAAGGTGAATTGGGGAGAGCAATACTCAAGGGCATGGGCATATGATTTGGGGACCGTTACTCTAATGATCTGCCACACACATAAAATCTCATACATACCCTGAACATTTTGAAAAAAGATACTTTTCATACTATAAACTTGTGTCTCATTTCTGGATCTGGTTGCTGGATTATTATATTTTTGTTAAACCTAATTATTTCATGAAGAGCATGATCACTTTGCATGTGGGGGGTTGCTTCTGCTGAAGGTATTTACTAAATTTAAACATTGACAATATACCAAAACACAAAACCAAGAAAAAAAAAGAAGAGAGAGATAGAGAGTTGATGGAGCCTGGCTGGGTGGATGAATTGGTTGCAGTGCCGTCCCATACACCACCAGGTTGCAGGTTCAGTTCCCAGTCAGGATACATGCCTATGTTGTGGGTTCAATCCTTGGTTGGGGTGTTCGCAGCAGGCAAGCGATTGATGTTTCTCTCTCACATTGGTGTCTCTCTCTCTCTCTCTCTCTCTCTCTGCCCCACCCCACTAAAATCAATAAATAGATCTTTTGGTGAGGATTTAAAAAAAGAAAAAAAGTTGGTGGACATTCATTTCAGCTCAGGGAGAAGGCCTGGTTAGTCTCAAGGTATTCCTATTCTCCTTGCTTAGTGATTAGTTAAGGAAGGGCTGAGGTTGCAATGCGGGCCAATGAGAGAGAAGAGTTTTACTGTAGACTTTGAGAACCTGTTCTCTCTGCAGAACCGTGGCAGCCAGCCTTTCTCACCCTCCTGCTTGATGTGAATGAGGCCATGGAGCAACCAAGCTTACAGATAGCCAGCCCAGCCCAAGGCTGGAAAGCGGGCTCGGGGCAGCACCAGCACCCGCCGGCAGAGCAGAGGGAAGGGAGGAATCTGTGTCTTCAGCGTTATTGAACTTCTAAATAAACCAGTCCTGGCACCTCCTCTTCCTGTGAAATTTCCATGGGAGAGCCAATAAACTCCCTCATTGCTTAAGCCAGGTTAGGTCAGGTTCTGATACTTGTAGCTGTGAGCATTCTGCCTAACACGTTCACTGTCTGTGAGGTACTGTCCCAGGGTTGTGGTGCATCAGTACAGCATGTGGTCCTGTCATCGAAGACTTTCCATCTAGTTGGGGGCATGAAACGACAATTACTTACCGAGCATGTGTCCTGAGGAAGGCACAGTAACTGCAGTGCCTTCAGGTCATCAGGGAGGCATCCCAGAAGAGGGGACTAAGCTGGGCTTTAAGTGATGGGAGTCGGAGAGAGGAGAGAAGAAATGTAAGCTAAACTTGAGTCTCAGCAGACATCGACGCCAAGAAACCAATTCTATGTCCTGTCCATTTCTATCACTAAACAAATGGTGACCAACATAATGCTGGTCCCTGCCCTGAAGCCTAGGCAGTGGGCTGGAGGATGAACCAGTGGTAGCAACATGTAGCAGTAAGATGAGAAGTCTGGGAAGTAAGCAGAGGCCAGGTCATCGAGAGCATGAGAATCCATGCAAATGGGACAGTAGGGGAAGCGAAGCTCCACCAGGACAGACTCCCTCTGAGAGCTCACCGGTGTGTTGAGCAAGGACAGCTTGCTCTGGCTCGTTGGTGGGCTCTACCGTCTGGGTGCCAGGTTCCCCATACCTGAAGTAGCTTCAGTAGAACCTACTGGAAATCACGTGCCTTCCGATATTGGAATAACTTCCCATCAGAAAAATATCTTTCCAAGAGGCTGGCATTGCCTCTATCCCTCTACTTACCAAGATGCTCATGCATGGGGGCCAAGGGGAATCTGGAAAAACTAATTTAAATTTAAAAATCACTGTGTTTAACCTTTTAAGATAACCAGCTCTTAGTACTGTCTGCCTTTGTTCTACTCTTTAATGTCCGTCTTACTGCCGTAATTGGATCGTAATTCCCTGAAGGCAAGTCCAACCTTCAAAGCAGAATTTCAGAGTTGGAGGGAATCCAACCTCTACAGATAAAGAGTTAGAAAGAAAAGCAAAGCCCAGATATCAAGTCCCAGGTTTGTGTTCCTTTCGGTGTACCATGTCGCCTCACCTGTCTGCTCATGTCTGGCGCATGCATCCTCAACGGGGCTGATGTTGCCACCAAGGGGGCAACATTGGTTTGGGGGAGGCAAAAAAACCCTTACACGTCACAATGGTTTGTGGTCTTCCAAAACTCAACCCTGCCTGACAAAATCTTACTTCTTAGAAAGAAATTTAATTTTTCTCCTGGGAGGGTGGCCCAATAATTTTAAGAGGTTGAGAGAATAAATATTAATCTAGCCCAACGTGGAGCACAGATTAGAGTGTTCACATCTCACTGTCTGCCTGGACATCTAGCCCCTGAGGTTTCCCACTGTCTCCGCTGAAGGACTTGTTCAAAGTACCTTGCCAGAGTCCACTCACACAGCAAATATTTGAGCGCCTGCTATGTACACTGAAACCAGATTAATATTTCTACAACAACACTCTCATCCTGGGTCTAACCTATTCAGAAACATCTAGTGGCTTTCCCTGACTTTATTTTTTTTTTTTTTTGAAGATTTTATTTATTTATTTTTAGAGAGAAGGAAAGGGGGAGAAAGAGGGAGAGAAATATCACCGTGTGAGAGGAACACTGATCGGTTGCCTCTCACACATGCCCCAAACAGAGACCAGACCGCAACTGGGGACCAGGCTGCAACCTGGGCATATGCCCACACCAGGAATCGAACCGGCAACATTTTGTTTTGTGGGACAATGCCCAACTAACTAAGTCCTGACCAGTGAGCCTGACATTCAAAGCCCTGTGAAAACTGACCTCACCTTGTAGCCTTAGCTCCCACTGAACACTCTGCTCTAGAAAGACTCATCATCCGTCTTCATTTCGTGATGTTCCATCTTGGAGCCTTTCTGTCTCGGCACTGTCCTCCCACCCAGCCTTGAAACTGTTTCTTTGGTTTTATTTTAACACTTGGCTCCCCCATGAGCATCATCCTTGCACATTGTATTAAGGAACTCATATGCTCTTTCCAGTCCACAGAATAACCGCATCTCCACGTCGGCCTGCTTAGTGTATTTTGATAATTAATTTTTACTGTGACAATCTGTGTGTCTGTGCAGCCATTCATTAATTCATTTATTGATCACCTGCTATGAACCAGTCCCCCATACTAGATCCTGGGGACACGACGAGGCCCCTGCCCTCTACTAACTCACACTATAAATTACAATGGTATAAAAACTGTATTTGAGGTAAGGGGGCATGTTGGGTGGAGAGTGACTAGCGCTGATTTCCACCTAGAAAAGAGAGGAGCAACATTCTAGGCAATGGGAACAGCACTGTGAGGCCCGAATAGCACACACAGATGGGTATTTCTGAGGAACAGAGTGGAAATTTGGCTGGGGTCTTAGGCTGCAGCATTTCTCAGACTTTAATGGGCATACAAATCAATGGGGAACTTCTTAAGATGCAGACTCTAATTCAGCAGGTTTGGGGGCGGGCTGATGTTTGGAGTTTGGAGCAAGCTCCCTCGAGTTGCAGGAGCTCACTACTAGACACTGGCCTGGCGGCGCTAAGGCGGCTCCTGGGGGGCATCCTCTTCTGCTTTCCTTCAAAAAAAAGACATGAGTGCCGTTTGTTTTGACTGACTATCTCCTAGAGGGAAATAGGATGCACTTCGCCTTCTTATTCCATCCGCACAAGGATAAACTTCTGCGTGGCTTGGGTTCCAGGATAGTCCTAATCCCTAGTGTTGGCCTCTGTATCTATCTTGTAATCCCAAATTCCCACCGTTGACTAGGTGATCCCACACCCCCTCAAGACTCCTTTGCCAAGCCTATGAGGAAGAGAGCCAGAGCCCCCCGTGCTAAATTGGTGGTGACAGCAACATGCCATGTTACCCTTAACATTCCAACAGGGGTATCTCAATTTGATTTATACTGACTATGGTAAAGCCTCATTGATTCAGCCTCTATTAACCTGAAATGGGTGATAATTTGCATCATTATCATTTACTCTTCAAATTGTTTCTTCATAAATAGGACAAAGTTTGATAATAAAGTGGTGATCATAAAGATGATTAAAACATTTTAAAAGATTTCAAGTAAACTCTCATGGCTTCTGAAACAACTATTTATATATGTAAATAATCATCCACTCTGTACAAGTAATTCCATGATTTGTTTATTTCCTAAAAAGCTCTAATAGGCAAGGCCACTGCTCTACCTCCAGCGCCGTAAGGAAACAACCACAATAGTAGTGACAGCACATTCTTATTAAGAGTTATAACATGTTTTCTAAACATTGGTAATGTGAAGAATCAAAAACTGAAAAACAATTTTAAAAGTTACATGATTGGATTTGGTCAACATGCATTCATCACAGGAAGTCCTGAGCTGTGCTGTGAAGTCTGCTTCGAGCTAAAGTTGAAAAGAAATTCGAAATGGAAGGACCCTGATGTATTCAAAAAGCATCTAGAAAGACAGACTGGGTGGGGACAGGAAAAGCTATTCGCTTGTTTCAGAAAGCCTGCGTCTTAGCTTAACCTGGAACATAGCCCTTGGATTTCCCTGCATCCCCCAATCTTCACTGGAGAGTGCTGAACTGAAATTTGAAAAGCAGAAACAAAATGGGAATTTCAAGCCACATCTACCTGCCAATCTGCTTTTTCCCCACAAACATGTTCTTTTACTAATTCATCATATTAACCCTCAGAATATTTATGACAAATCTTTGTGAGATAGTTTAATGTTTTGAGAGGATCATCACAGTTGGTTTACCTGTGTCTATGTCCCCATGCACATTAAATGGAAATAAATGAATCCTTTGGGTTTTATGAGTGGATTAACAAAACACTGAAATACATTTACATTTAAGTGACATCATTTTGGTAAACTACTAAGGTATTTTATATTTTTATATAACTGTATTGATGTATTTTATGCAATTGAAGAGTCTTCTCTTTCCTTTAAGATCTGTCATTTTTTATAGATGACTTTTCCTTTAGCTATAACATATTCAATTAATTCGTTATGGCCTCCAAACTGGTAAATCAAATGCTCCCATCTAGAAAGAAATCAAACATTGCTTCAATACATACAAGTCAAAATTATTACTGTCATTAAATGCTAACTTAAAAATATATTTTCTAAATATTTCTTTATACCTAGTCATTGATACTTGAGATTTAAAAAAATAGCATATTTCTAATTAGCCTATGATAAATCAAGTAATGTTTAACAATATCATTTAAGTATTTGATCTTAAAATATTTGCTTCAATTAAGTAATGCACAAATGGTAACATCAGTATTATTTTCAGTGTAGGTAGAGGTCATTGAAAATGACCCCGGAGAATAGAAGTTATAGAGCCACTCTCTTCTGTTGAACATGAGATCTGAGAGCTATGATAGGTTCACTAGAGTCAAGGATTGAAGATTTAGAACAATATGACTCAACCTGGCATGTGGGAGACCCAGACGGCAGCAGGAGGGGGGTAAGTAATAGGAAACCAGGGCAGAAAGACTGAAGCAAAGATTTTGGGGTCTCCTAAGAGAAAGAAGTTACAGCAGTAATGAATCAGAACGAGGGGACAAGCTGAAGTTGAGACATATGAGCCCCAGCATAGCCAGAAGGTCAAAAGTCAGGTGGGAAAACAAAAACACATGCCAGAGGGCACAACAAGTCCAGAGTCCAGGGAGACAGGGAGAAGCCTGGAGACCTATGAAAGGTGTGAGATGGACGAAAAGACCGGAAACTTAGTGTGCCCTGTAGTTTAGGGCCTGTAGGGGGACTTTGTTATAAAAGGATGAAGATAGAGGGAACCAAGTAGCTCCTGCGCCTACACGGAGCCTGGCACTAGTAATTAGTAAAAAGGGGATTTAAACAGGTCTGTATACTACAATGGGCATAGAATAGCTTAGTTGAGGGAGCACTTACCTGGATGAATTGATGATAATGAGATCTCCCTGTTTGCCAACTTCCAAAGATCCATGGGTGTGAGATTTTCCCAGCGCATACGCTGCATTGATGGTGGCGGCGGCCAAGGCCTCCGGCATGGACATCCGCATGTTTACACAGGCCAGGTGCATGACCATTGGCTGAGGAGGGAGAGGAAGCGTTGGAGGAAAGTAACAAAATGGCAACTGCTACATGGGACATTTCTCCGCACAGCACAGCAAATGATGGAGGTAAAATGTGTAGGTGGAAAAAACTAGACTGCTATGGGAAGATTTAAACTTACACATAAAGGTTCTTGTGCTTTAGAAAAGATTCCTCTACTATAGAGATTGTCCCCATGTGTATTTAATATTTATGTACAACCTTTCAAGACCACCTACTGTATACAATGAAGTTCCACTCCACGCTTCCTTACTAAAACTTCCTTGAGCTTATCCTGCTCTCCCAGGGGGAAAATGGGTTAGTGCTAAACCACAACACCCAAGGCTAAATCAGAAAATAATTCTCCTTTCTTTATGACTGGAGGCATTCACATGTGCAGAAAAATTCAATTATACTACTGTTTATATCTTTGTTTCTTGTTTCATGGGAAAATAGTTTTTGATGTTTGAATACATTTTAACAGAAATAGTTCTAAATTATTTATATGCTTGGTAGAAGTTCAATATTCTGCTCAGAAAGGCATATTAAAAATAATTACCATTGAGAAGCAATAGGCATTAGGGTTGAAGTCACTGCCCAAAGCAACTATTACTCCTTCCTCTAGCATCTTCCTAGCGCGAGGTTGCTTCAGTCTAAGGGAGGAAAAGAGTTGTCAGTATCCAGAATTGGAGGTTTTGCAGAACAGATGTTCAGAATGGAAGAAGACTTAAGATATCCAACCCCTCTGTCAAACAGAAACTCAAAGTGAAGCGACTAGCTCTTGATTGATATTTCCTGGTTGTAATCTACATTAATGTATGTGTATAAAATAATGTTTCAGGAAAGCACTGAAATAGTTCTTTCTTTTCCCTTATAACAGTTACTCAAAGCCTTGCTTTTCAATCCCTAAGGCAGAGTTTTTCAACCTTGGCAAAAAGCATTTCTTGGGCTGGATAATTCTTTGTTCTTGGGGTTGTTCTGTGCCTTGTAGAATGTTTAGCAGCATCTCTGGCTTTTATCTACTAGTTGTCAGTAGCACCACTTAGTTGTGACAAACAAAAATGTCTCCAGACATTGACCAATGTCCCCTTAGGGGCAAAATCACTTGAGATTGATAACCACTGTTCTAAGGCCATAACTGCAGAATCACCCCTGTGAAAACCATGTGTCCCAGCCTCACAGAAAGCACCTGGTCTTTAGAGAATAAAAAATCTGAATGCTGGCCTGCCTGCCCACAAACTCAGTGGCTGGCATGGACGTGGAACAATGGAAAGAGTCAAATCTCAGGTCTCAGATTTGGTAGAATTAGAGCAATGGCAATTATAGGAGGTGGACTAAATGCATTCAGTCCACAGAGAGCACAGAGCAAAGTTCCTGGGGAGGCTTTACAACATATACATCTTCTCTCTCCTCTCACCCCCAGGATTTATGAGGATTCTGGTACATAATTTTGACACCAACAATCATCTTCTCAGAACACAGCTATGCAGATTCTGAATACTGTTAAATATCCCAAATATCTTATGCATGCTTTTAAAAGTATGAAACCTATTTCATTTTTTGTAATTATAAAAGAAATACATACTGATTTTTCTTTAAATTAGAAAATCCAAAAGTTGGTAAAAAAAAAAAAAAAGAAAAGAAAAGAAAGAAAGAAAGAAAAAGGAAGAGCCACCCTCCCCAGTAATCCAACCACTCAGAGTCACTTTAGTTCTGAGCTCAGTCCTCGGGGTAATTCATTTCTGAACATCATTCCAGAACTGGCATCTTCCATGAGCTACGTTTTCTTGATCTGCATTTTTAAGGGACTTGTAAGGGCAATGAAATAATAGCTGGGCATCTTGGAAGGCTCTGTCTTCACAACTTGTACTTGCAGCTCATGTGTCGGGGAGAGGAGGACCTCACCTCAGCATGTAGGCCGTGGTGGGCAGCAGGACAGCGGAGCACCCGGCCGTTGCCATGGCAGCAATGCCTTCATCACTCACTTCTTCCAGGTGACTGATTGCCCGAGCTCCCAGTTCAGCCCCAAGCTAAGTAGAATGAGCAGAGAGAAAAAGATTTAACCAACAGCAACTACAAATCAATAAAGTGCCATAAAACTGTTTTTCCTGCAAAAATAAATAGCACTCTATGATTAAAATTTCTTGCCGACTACCTCTGGCAAGGACAAGCCCCAAAATGGATAAAGGGTTTGTGATGGACATTCATTTGAAGATTGTCTAGAGTGCTACTTCAAAAAACATTCTTAGACATAAGTGTTTACTGACAGTATTCATAGCTAAAAAAATTTATGAATCTGATGAATCAGATAAATAATAAAATCTATCACAGCATCATAAAAATCACAATAAAAAGGTATCTTGGAATGTCATTGCTCTCTGTGAAAACAGATCAGTTAAGAAAACAAACTTTTAAAATGTGGAATCAGATGTATAATTTGAGAATAGTACTTGAGCTTGATTTCTCTCCAGATGAAAAGTTTGGACTAGATTGTTACGAGACAACCAAGATGGGGCAATGCCGTGATGATCATGGAACCATGCATTACAGTGGATTTCTTCTCATTGTGCCAATTGTACACACACAGACACACACACAATATGCCCCAGGATGAAAGGTGGTATGTTTAGAAAACATCCCAAGGAAAGGAGAGCAGACAATGTTGGACATTACACTGTGGCCCAGGCCATGGAGGCTACGGTCCCCCCACACCAGGGCAGGAAAGAGCTGGCCCACATCAGCAGCTGGCTCTGGTCTGACAGCATTTTGGACCACAGGACAGACTGCACTCCACCAAGAGAGTTCTTTATTGACTTTGGAATCACCTTCACTTTTCCAATCTTGATTTGCTCATCCTGGGTATTGACCTCAATTGATTTAATTCACCAGTCACTCTCTACAACTAAAAGTGTCTTATTGACCACCCAGTCCACATTCACTTAACAAATGTTCGACAGCTAATTATTTGCTTAGGAAAGGCCGTCTGTATGCCAGGCACTGTGCTAACTTTCAGGCACAGGGCTATGTAAGACAGGGGTGCGCTCTGTCTTCGTTCTGGAGTCCAGAAGGGTTGCAGAGGCAATTTTTACACAATGGGATAAGCACAGGGAGGATCTATAACCCACCGTTGGAGAGGTTTGGGGACGACCCCGGAGAAGCTGCGGTTAACATGAAACATGGAAGGCAGCTAGAATTAGCGAGACAAGGTGGAGTTCAGACTAGAGAAGCCATCCGTGCAGAGGCATGAGGTATTCAGTGTACTCAAAGTAGTTTATTGTGGCTGGTCTGTGGGAGACGGGGTGAAGGAGGTGAAAAAGCAGAGGAGAGAGAAAAGAAGATAGAGAAGTAAACAAGGGCTGGATCCTGGCAAGTAGGGAATTTGAAATTCGCCCTATGAGCAGTGGTAAGCCTTTAGGTGGTTTTAAGCAATGGAGAGGAGGGACAGATGAACTTAGGGGATGGGGTAAAGAAACACGTTAAAGTGGACGCAAGTTTGGAGGCAGGAACAGCTGTTACAACAATCCAGGTGAGAGCTGGTGGTGGTTGGACCTAGGCCGTGAGGCGAAGAGAAATGCACCGAGAGATACTCAGGAGGAAACGTGGCAGGACTTGCTGGGCTGTTGAAATGTGGTTAGGTGAAGCGGAGAGAGGAGTCAAATGACATCAGGTTTTTGACCTAGGCAATAGATGATGTTTTCATTCACTGGGGCAGGAAACACAGGGCATGATTGGGAAGTGACATTAAGAGATCAAGTAGGACATGTTGTGGGTGAGACACCTGTGAGGTATCTACATCTGTACTAATACCGCAAGGACAGTTGTTCGTTTGGCTCCTCGCCCCGACACAAGAGCTGTCTTTACTCACTGACGAATTCTCAGCACTTACAACAGTTCCTGGCACACACGACACAGTCAAGTATTTGCTGACAGTGTGAATAAATGAATCTGGGCAAGACATATAGATTTGAAAATCATGTTGTGGCTATGAATGGTGGGCTTCACTAAAATTCATCTGGATGATGCCTCAGAAAGACCCTAGAAGCTGCATGTGAAATTAGTAGACTCTGTTGGTATGACCTTCTTTACCAACGAAAATAGGCTGTGAATTTAGTAAAAGATATCACGAAGGTACTTCTTTTTCTACTAACACCTCCAGCAGGTGTTAATAAAAGTAAATGAGTGCAAAAAAAGTAAATTTCTAACAGAAGCCAGGGATTCCTAGGCTCAACCAGTTAGATTCTGCACACTCCTCACACAAATGTTTCCACTTTCTTTTCAAAAGACTGCTCCTGTCTTTGAACAAACTAGGTAAGTTTTCCATAATGTGAGTATTGACAAAGGAAAAACAAAAGGTCAGCTGTACCTCTGCAGCCTTCATCGGGTGGAGTTCATCCCCATGGAAGTTAATCTGTAACCCTATATCTTTTCCACCTTGAAGAATCCTTCTGGTAGAATCAAGGTCAAAGACACCCTTCTCACAGAACACATCTATATTGTCGACGTGAATTTGCCCATTTCTGCTAAGTTCCTTCAGCTTTGGGAGGTGGTTATTGATGATGTCATCAGCAGCTTCAGTAGCAGTTTTTCCTCTGAGAGAAGAAAAAAAGATTTCCATGAGTCAAAAAAAAAATTTTTAATGGAGAAAGTTTTATTGTGTGTTTTTGTTTTGTTCTGTTTTGTTTTGTCTTTGGAGAACCTGAGAAACTGGGTAAATGCCTCAGAGTGGTACAGAAAGAATCAAAGCTATAACTGGGGACTCCACAGTTGTGACATGCCTACATAGCAGAGGTATTGACTAGACTTCTGTGTGCACTGACCCTGTACACAGGGTCTCAGATGGCTCATCCATTCTGGCACACCAGCGCTGCCTTTGGGAATGTCAGCAAGGCCATCTGGCTGGGAAAGAAATGAATCTACCCATCAAGGGCACCTGGAAGGCATCCTGTAGGCTTCCCTGACAAGCCAGCTGAGGCCTCTTCCTCAGGCTCTGGCTATCCCCTGGCCCTGAAACTCTCACTGAGATCCTGGGGTAGTTAGAGATTAGGAAGGGCTGGGCTTTTGAAGTCAAATATACACAGAGCTCGACTGCTTGCTGGCCGCATAACTTCGGACACGTTATTGACGTATCATTTGGCATGCTCTGAGCCTCGGGCTTTATCATTGGGGATCCCAATGCAGACCTCAGAGGCTCATTGGCAGTTGGAGAAATTTTCTGTAAAACCTTAGCCCTGTATTTGGCACATAGAAGCCTCTTGTTCAGTGAAAACCATTAGGGTGGGTAGACAGAGGTGGGCCACAAGGAGACAGGCACTTACATATAATTCTTAAGACAATTGTATAGAATAGCGTGCTATATAGCTATTTTACAGATAAATAATTCATGTTCAAAAAAGTTAAAAGATGCCCTCAAAATCACCCAGCTGGAAGTATCACTCCAACACCTGGGACTTTTCTACCACATCACAATGTCCTTCCTTCTGAAGAAACCAGACGATCACACACCTCATATTCTATTTGAAAAAAAAAAAAAATCTTTTTTCTACAGACAGGCTCTCCCAAAATACCTTAGGGCAATTTCAAGCTTTAATAATTTCAGAAGTATAAATGCTAAAAACTTGCAACAAACACCATTGGGAATATTAAGTTTTTGTGTTTCTTTTCTACTTAATTCATTTTGTGAATTTTTAATAATAAGTGTTAATGTTAATTTTTTAGTTCCTCTGAAGATGGTAAACACAAAATTACCGTTAAAATTTTATCTTTAAAGTTCACAAAGTGAAATACATTTATGAAATATATAAATTCTTTTTTCAAATAATTTGTGTAAGCCTGTAGCATTTATATATCTAAGTCGTGAAAACTTAAAACTGCACTATTGGAGGAGCCCTGTGATTTTGAGTTTTCTGGTTTTCCTCTGGCTCTCTTAGTTCCAGAACTGCGGGTCTTCCAGCCTAGCAATTACAGGACAGGCGGGACGCACGCGTAGAAGGAGATAGCCGTTCTCTGCAGTAAAGCCGTATAGATAAAGGGGAAAGCGAAAAAACATCTACAACAATAAAATAAAAATGTTTGTTGTCTGCTAAGCAAGCAAACAGGAGCAACATAAAAACTGTTTTGAGTCACTTCAAGATTAGATGTAACTCCTACAGCGTGTTACTGTCAATTTCTAAAGTGCTTTTATGCTGTCATGAGAAACTATTTAGATTGATATCTGCCGTTTTAAAGAATCACAAGGGACTTTTCTCTCTGTTAATCGAAAGAGTTTTCAGCATCTCCCCTTCCTTCATCACTAAGGGACTCGCAAAGTGACAGGTCTAGTGGAGGTCTCCTTCCTAAAACCACGTGTGAGATGACTGCCCATTAGAATTCGAACAACTTTCCAAAGCCTTCTCCTGGTGTCTCTGCAAGAGCTAAACTGCTGAGCCACTGGGGGAGAAAGCGGCCCCCTCCACCCCCGAGTTAAACCCGGCCGCCCGGCGCCTGAGGTTACTTCGGCACTGAGTGAGCCCCGCAGTAAGTGGCCGAGATGCCGAGGTCCATCTGCCGCCGGGCGCGCTCAATCACGCGGAGCATCTTGAGCTCCGTCTCCAGGTTGAGGCCGTATCCGCTCTTGCACTCCACCAGCGTGGTCCCCGCCCGCATCATGCACTGCAGCCGCTGCTGGAAGGAGCTGAACAGCTCCTCCTCCGAGGCTTGGCGTGTGCGCTCCACCGTGAAGTTGATCCCTCCTCCAGCCTGGTGGATATCCATGTATGTGGCTCCTGCCAACTGAACACACGGCTCACCGTTAGGCCGAACAAACACAGGGAGGTTACAGGCAGGTCTACAGAACCTACCTGCAGGGGTGATATTCAAAGTGATTCACAATCGATATGCACAAAGCAGTCATTCAAATCTCCACCAAAGACATCCAGGGGTGTTTGCTCTCCTCAGTATTTGGCCACAAGGGTTTGGGGCCTCACCTCTGTGGCTCAAGCAAATGAAGAGGCTCTTTGTGGGACCCCAGTGGGCTCTGCTACTCCGGGCAGCAAGGAGTGTGGTGCAAACGCAATGCGCCTGTGCGGGGGACAGGACGGGGAGGGGCGAGGGGTCTCTCCCCCAGAGAGTTTTTATCTGAGTTCTGCCATGGGGAGCTAGTGAACTCAGTGGGCACCCTTCCCTCTACCGACCTCCCTTTCGGCATCTACACAGTGAGAGAACTGGACTGCAAATCTCTAAGGGTACTTAGAGATTTATTAACTCTGAAATTCTGTGATGTAATAAAGAAGTCTTAAAAGCAGCTCTAGTTTGTTGAAGAAGGTACACAATATCTGAAGAAATTTTTTCTTTTTCTGAAATACTGCAATTTAGCTGTTAGGCTACATACATTTTTAGGAACAATGTGAAGAAAAGGTATGAAGAAAACTCAAGCGCATATTGCTAAATGAAGAGCCCCTCTGGAAAGTTTACATACCATGTGATTCCAACTATATGACATTCTGGAAAAAGCAAAACTAAGGAGACAGTAAAAAGATCAGTGGTTGCTAGAGGTTGGGGGAAGAGAGGGGCGAATAGGCAGATCACAGAAGATTTTTAGGGCAAGGAAACTACCCTGTATGCTCCTACAATGGTGAGTTCATGTCATTATACATTTGTTAATGATATGTCAATGTAGGTTCATCCATTGTAACAAATGTACCACTGGCTGGAGGACGCTGAAAATGGGGAAGCCTGGGGCGGAATATGGTGTATGGGACATGCTTGTAGCTTTCACTCAGTTTTGCTGTGAATCTAAAACTGCTCTAAAAGAATAAAGTTTACTAAAAACAATGTAAAATGGCTTCAACTAGGGGTTTGAGGGTTGGCTACAGCTAATTATTCACTGACAGACTTCTTTTTATATTTCTTAATAAATCTCATTTTTTTCCTGGAAAAAAATGAGAACAATATAAAACATTTTATTTTTGTTATCAGTAATATATTTTTCCTGGTTTGACCTTAATGAATGGTAATTTTCAAGCTGCTTCCTGGAGTCTTTTCAGAGACCATGAGGACTGGTAGAATGGAAGGGGGGAGAAGGAAAAGGGAGGAGAAATTAGTGAGCAGGGCAGCTCAACTCTGTTAAAATGAAGATTCTACAGCTAAAAAATTTTTTTTGAAAATTTTTATATTTAAAATGATTGCTAGCTCTGTGCATATTATAAAGATTTGAGACAGTTATAAACTAGTTAAGTTTTATTATAATTTATCTGCCATAGTCCAGGCTGGTAAAAATACCCATTAAAAAGAGGTGTAGGCATATGCTGAAAAGCCTGACAGCCTACAGACTCTTTAGAAAAAGATTTTTCTCTGTTTGTTTATGCTTCATTTTGATTCACCATCATTCACTGCAGTTACCTTCATTGCGAATTCGTGAACTCTTTCACCAGCCCATACTGGATGTGTGTGTGCATCCACCAAACCTGTAATCAATAAATCAAATCATTTTTAAAGTTAAGAACTAGAAAGCCCTAGCTAGCAGGACGACTATACCATCCTGCTCTTTGGAAAACATGACGGTGGTCAGCCATCTTGGGTGAGGGTTGAAGAAGGAAGAATTTGTCTCTGTTTTCCTCCACATAGAGGAAACAAGAGGTCTCTCTGCATAGTTGTTCTAGAAGGCTCTAAGAGAGGAGGGTGACTCAGAATGATGAAAATATTCTTTTAAAAAGTACAGTTCCTTTTGCCCATTAAGCCCATGCTCACCAAAATCAGGATGTCAAGTCTATTAGTTGAGTCAAGTCTATTAGTCTATTAGCTGAGTGTGAAAACAGACTCATCCAATCCCTATCCTCAACCTTGAGAGGGAAAAATATGAAATCAGGAAGATAAATATTTCTTCAAGAAAGAACTATATTTTATATATTTATATAGAAAGAGAAGCTCTAAAGCAATTACTTGAAGCTTTTATTTACCCAAGTACAGTTCAGAAAAGTGCATCTTTCCAGAACATTCAAAATACCTAACAGATGGAATGGCTGATTAGTGGGTTCTGATTTGGAGTAAAATCAAAAGTCAAAAATCAAAAGTTCAGATCATTTTGTATTATATTCTGCTTTCTCATAAGGTTTCACCCTGACTTTGTCTTCTACCTTCCAAGAGCCAGAAGGTAGATGCTCTGTCAGATGTATATCATGCACACTTTAAATATACAAATCTTAAGCTTTATGTTTGCATAGAACTCAAAATTTATGAAACTCATTTCAGGTCATTACATGAAGCCATAAAACATAGACCATTTAGGAGATGATGGTAAATAAACATGATTCTGTTGTCAATCACTAAAGATAGTAATGAACTTCAGTGAAATTTCTAATATTTTTTTTTCCATCTAAAGATGGGTCCTTTGTTTCACACTCTACTAATTTAAAGTATATTCTGGTAGTAGAGATAGTTTTCCCTGTTTGCCTTCCCTACACAATGCATTAATAAAATTCTTCCAACAGTTTTGCACCTAAACACAACACAGCTGGTCTTTCTTCACCATGTGAGAGGGAATAAGTAGAATGAATGCATGGCTTTAAGTCTCATCCTGCCCTTTACCTGTTTAGTGATTTCAGGTGAGATACTTCGCCCCTAAATTCCATGTAACATGCAAATAATGTACCTTTCGGTGCAGTTATAAGAATTCAACATGAAAACATGTTTGCAAAGCAGCTAGACATTTATTAGAAATTTAATAAATTGTAGTTATGATTATATTTTAATATCATTGTGAGACTCTTTAAAATAAGTTACTACTCTTCCTCTTTACATTCCTAAAACGGTATTCAGAGTTTTACTGAAAAGACGTTAATACCCGGCAAGATGCATTTCCCAGAGCAGTCAATTCTTTCTTCAAACGTTTCTTCAGAAAACTGTTTTTGGATAACATCAGCAGGACCAATGGCTTTTATAAACCCATCCCTGAAGAAACATCAAGAGACAATTACTAAAGTTTTGGGAAATATTGTGAGAAATCTGACCAACAATTTAAAATGTTATCTGTGTCTCAACATTTATTGTATTTCCTTTCTGGAGTTGTGTCTTTGGAAAAAGGACTATAGCCTCCTATCAGGCAAAAGTTTAATCATACGTAACAGAGAATGGTAACTGTTTTCTGAGATCCATGTTCCCTTTCCCCACAGTGCTAGATTCCTAAACTTTAGCAGGACAGGTCAGGACCGCCCAGCATAAAGATACATTTCCCAGTCTCCCATCAGCCTACTGCGGCCATGTGACTAAGTTTTAGCCAATAGGATTGTTTTCCTCTTTCCTACTGGCAGGAATGCAGACACCCGGAGAGACAGAGCAGCCATGCTGGATGATGGGGGGACTGGGGAAGGGTTTGCACGACAGAGCAAGACAGCGGGGGGGCCTGAATCCTCAGAATCCTTACTTTTGTGCAATTCCATTAACTGATTTTAAGAAATTTTTGACAGTAACACTGGAAATGTTTTTATCCCTTTGCTGATTGAAAACACACAGGGTCCCTAAAAGCTGGACTCTTACACAACCCTAAGCAGCCTCAGCTTTGGGTGCGACTGATTGCTCTTGCACAACTGTCCTGCCACGCTGCTCCCCCAATTGGCATCCAACCCCCATTCCCACCCCAGGCCCGCCCTCCCGAACTGGCCGTTCTTTTATTCACTTCTAGCAGGAAGCACAGAAGGTTTAATGAAAATAATTGTGCAAGCCCTCCTTTCCTGATGCCTGAAGCTGAATACTCTACAAGGGCAAACCATCACCATCCAGGAGCGTCCAGCCTTTTGGCGTCTGGGGGCCCATTGGAAGAAGAGTTGTCTTGGGCCACACGTTAAATACACAAACACTAATGAAAACTAATGAGCAAAAAAAAAAGGTTTTAAGTAAATTTACGATTTTGTGTTGGGCCGCATTCATAGCCGTCCCGGGCCGCAGGTTGGACACCCCTGATTGCCATGGTTCTCAAAGCTTCACTGCACAGAGGAAGCGGGTGGGAGAGGCATTTGTAAAAATTCTGGTCTCCGAACTCCACCCACGGAGGTGCTGATTTAAAAGATCTGGGGACGGCGGGTGAGGGTGGGAGTGGGCAGGTGAGTGGTCTGAAATCTGCGGTAAAACAAAACAAAACTCTTAGGCCATCTACGCAGGTGGTCTCTTGGCCGCACTTCAGGAAGCACTGGAAAGAACCCCGATCCCTTTTGATTGTTGATCAATGATATTCTGTCAGCAGAGGCGGGATCCTGATGCATCCCGGGGCCCCGTGCAGCTTGAGTGCGTCCCTCCACGGAATGACACCCTGAAGCACTCAAGCACGTTAGCAGCTGGTTCCTAAAGGCAGCCCTGCCAACGTCTTCCTGGGTTCGAAAAAGCTTTCACCCGGTTTCCCTCCCACAGCGCACAAGTGAGAGAAAAAGCGCCAAGCTGGGACTTGTCTGGCGGGTCGCTCCATCCCGCAGCCACTTACGTGCCCACCACTAGGCTGGCGTCCTCCAGCACCGCCAGGCTGCGCAGCGCGTCGCGCACCAGGAAGCGCTCCCCGCGGGCGCACACCAGCACCACTTGCCGCGCGTTCTCCAGCAGGAGGCGGTGGTCGCCTGCCATGTCGCCGCGCGCCGCGGGCCGCGAGGCAGTCGCCGGGTTGGGGCCGCGTAAGAGACGCCGGAGGAGGGTGCAGGTCCGCAGGCGGTGCGGCCCGGGGTCGGGAGGGTGGAGCAGGGGCGGGCGCTCGCAGCCTCGGCGCTTCCAAACCCGCGAGGAATGCACGCCTCCCCTCCAACCTGGGCAATGACAATATCAGAATGTTGGTTAATAAAAAGTGTTATAATGAATCTCCACTTTTTCGGTCGCCTTGTCACTTTCTGGGTAAATGTGGTAGAGATCCCTACTTTACAGATAAACTGAATTCGGTCACCGGGAGAGAGAAAGATGGGTTGCGACGACCATCACTTGGGCCAAGGGGAAGGGAGTCACCGTAGGCAAGGGCACCCCGAGTGGGTAAAGTGGGTAGAAACCTGATAGAGACAGGTGCGGGAAGCTGGGACAGAGCCCCGGGAAAGGGGCAGAAGGCGGGAAACCTCTGCCCGGCCTGGGGGGCGGGGCGGGGGGAAGGGGTGCTGGGTGCAGCCTGCGACCCGGAGGGCCGCCTGCAGCGGCCCTGCGGGTAGAGAGGAGGGGGATGAGGTGGGGAAGCTGCGCCCGCGTCCGCGCTGCTGCGAAGCAGGGTGGCGGGAGCCGCGCGCTCTTCGGTTGGCCAGCTCCGCTCCGGGATGCCCTACCAGACGGTCCCCGAGATGAAGGGGACCTGGGGTGGAGGAGGCTAGAGCCGAGACTGGAGAATCGATTGGTGCCTCCATCCCTCTTCCTCTATCGCCTTCCTCGAAGGATTGGTTGAAACGTCTCCTGTATCCAAACTCGTTGAGGTAAAAGTGGTTTCAGCTCGGTGTCCCCCTCACCCCCGACTGTATCGGGCCGACCCTCCCCTCGATTTGCATCCAAGGTTGGAGACAAAATCAGGTTTGTTTAAGGGAGATGGTCTGTAATTCTCACCTGCAGCTCCTCCTGACTATCAGTTGCTGTGAAAACACTGTCAGGCCTGGGTTTTGTTTGGAGTTTCTTGACTACTGTATTCAGTTTATATTCTTTTAGTAGGAGCTTTGTGTTTTTAGGCCTGTGGAACATATAAAGACAGGAAGGTCTCTTTCCCTGCCCAGCAGAGACTGCAGTCAAAAGGAAGGCACTTATGGATACAATAATATACCATAAAAGCAGGTGTGAGGCCTGTAAAACCACACAATATAACAGTAAGTCAGTTTAGTGTCATCTTAAAGCCATTTAAAAACAAAGAACAGAAAGCAAAAATTCCCTTAGGTGACAATAAATAAGAATATACTTTGGCTTCATATTGTGTCCACAGAGGAGAGAGCCCAGTCAGGTAGAAAGGAGAAGGCAAAGAAAAAAAACTAGAAAAGAATTCAGTAGACAGTGTTAGTAAAAGAGACACAAAAGGGAGGGGAAAAAATCCATAGAGTATTTATAACAGCACAGACACACAATCACGAACAGATGGGTGTGTCTACACATGGATTCTAAAAGAAGGATATAATATAGAGAGAGAAATAGGGAAAAGTAGAAATAGTGGAAAATAGAAACATGGAATCACTAATTCATAGAAAAATATTAAAATTTTATATTATAAAATTTATGCTAAAGACTTGAATGTAACATTTTGCATTTATAAGTATATCTGCAGATTTATGCAATTATAAGGATGAAGTGAAATTATAGGAAAATAGAAGATTTTGGGTTTCCATAAACTTGTCTTAATCCCATTTCTGTTACTTATGAGCTATTTGTCTTTGGGAAATTAATTTCCCGGAGCCTCAGTTTTCTCATCCATGTCATGAAGATAATTGTTTCTACTTTATGGACTTGTTTGAGCAGTAAATAAGATGAAATGTAAATCACTTAGCCAACTGCCTATCTCTAAATAAGTCATAGTAATTATTATTAATAGTAGTTTATTTTAATCCTGTCCTTTGTCTTGCTGATCAATTAAGTTAAAGATTAGATTTAACAGCCCTAGGTCTCCTCTTGACTTCACAGAATGCACCATGTAATTAAAGTTTACAAGTCCTGGGCAAATCTAAAAGAAATTGTACTTTTTAAAACGGGGATTTATGTCTGAGGGTGCAATGAGTATACCTGATCACAGTCCACATAAACAGCTTTGCCTCAAAAGCCCCTGCAAACGAGAGGTTTGCAGAAGCAAGAAGGATGAGAGTAGATTTCCCTCCTCCCTGGTCACTGTTAAATAATTACAGAGAGGAAAGATGATGCTTTTCCCTAATGGCCACCAACATCCCTCTAATAGTGGCTCTTAGTTATAGAGTTATTGTCACATCATCTGACTCACATTGGATATCTTTTCCCAAATCTTTCTTCCACTTGACCTTCAGTTATTTTTTTCAATTTGCAAAAAGGACAGTCAGAAACGTCAACAGAAAAGTCCACACAAAATAGCTAGGTTGACGCTAGCAGGGCCTTAAAGGTCAAGCCAGAGGTAATTTCCTGATCATTCCCCTCTGCTTCTGACCTAATCAAAAAAAGGCAGTCCTTGGTCAGGCCAAGGACCTAGAGGCTCCTGACTCTCAGGTAAACAAAAAATTGCTAGCTCTGGTCTAGAGAGGACACAGTCCACAACCCTTCCTCTAGTATTTGTCTAAGTGGGTGGGAAGGAGATGGGAAAAAATGGAAAGTCATTGGGTCTGAGAGAATCTGTCTAAATCTTCATTTGCATATGGGAGATAAAGTTTTTTATGTCATATTGAGAGAATCTGGATATCCATTTTCATTGAGTTTGTAGAGCTGTTGAAAAATTTAAACAGAAACTTCTTTGAATAATATCTGGTAGATACTGTTATGGTTAATTTCATTCCAAGTTGGTCCAGGACTTAAGTTTGGATGCTATAAAACCCCATTCCTCTATCTCCACTTCCACGAAGCTGGGAGTGATAAGAATCTGCACTAAGGGGGGTCAGAGTCCCCAAATTTGCATTGACATTGCTGGCAGGTTCCTCTCAAATGACCTGATTTCAAGAACTTTAATTCAGTGTTTCTCGTGAAAGCTAGTTGTCAGTTATCCCTCCTATTCTTTTCAAATGCTGGTAGTTATTCACAAGACAGAGAACTAGAGAAAGGATACATCTGGGTATCTACTCCGAAGACAGTGTGAGCAATCATTTCCCTATCAGCCTCCTGTGCATAAGCACTTCGTGTACATTATCTGTGTTTGAAAATTGCAACAAGCCAGTCCAAAAGGTGGCAGTATCCACACTTGACAGAGGAGCTTAAGGCACACTGAATTCAACTGGACACGCCTTAAAAAAAAAGAACTGATGAGAATCAGAAGCGGGATTTAAACCTGCTTTTCCGCAAAGGCCAGGGTCTTTCTGCAGCGCCTTCATGTTGCCCATGTTATGATACGTGTCAAAGAAGCTGACTCAGTGACTACATATAATGGCAAAATGTTAGAGGAAGACAAAATTTAAATAAATCAACTAGCATAGTGCTCTCTTGGAAAAACAGCATATTTTATATCCACATCCCCTAGGTATCTAATAAATATGTCAAATTTAGTGTGTTCCAAACTGAAGCTTTGATCTTCCCCACTGCCCCCTCCCCGACAGCCTTCTCTGTCTCTAGCCACCAACGCAACTGCACCCTTTTTTTCCTGGGTTCTCTACCTCATACCCCACATCCAAACCCTCAGCCAATTCTGTAGGCCGGTTTTCCAAGTTTATCTAGAATCTGACCACCTCTCACCATTTCCACCATTGCCCAGGGAGCCTGTTGTCTCTTGTCTTCCAACAGGCCTCCCTGTGGGACCTTCACTTCCTTCTACAGTTTCTTCTCAGCTCAGCTGCCAAAGTGATTCATTTCATGATTCTCATTTCACTGAGTAAATAATCCTCAAGGCCTTTGTTATCCCTTTGACCTCATTTATGGGGGAGGCAAAAACTCTGTAATCAAACATTTTAATTCACTATTAAAAAAATAAAATTTGATGCAGCAGTCCATAATGAACAAACTCTCAAAGTGTGAAGTAAGGACGAGATCTGTGGGCTGGGACAGGGCGTGGCCATTGAGACACTCACTCCCAGGGCCATGTAAATGCAGTCAGATCCTATCTACACTTAAATGTTTGATATTTTGTTTATCTTTAATTATTTACTGCATTAATTTTCAATTTTTTAAGAATTGCATTAACATGTTATTTATGTCAATAACTGAGTTTTTGGGGGCATTTCCTTAAATTTTGCAGCTAAAGGCATGTGCCTCACTCAACTGACCCTAATCCCAAACCTGATAAAAACAAAAGGAGAGATTGTTCCAATTCAGAGATGACCATTATTAATGTTTGGTGAACATTTCAAACACCTCCTTGATTTGGCATGTGTTTTTTATCCATAATATTCCTGTCCTTTTGCAAAATATATATTTTTTAATAATAGAGTAAATTGAATAGTAACTACAGCATAGTTTTAAGGGGCCACATGACAATCCATTTTAAGTATATACCATAGCCCTTCCTACCAGTCCTGATGTGGTTTCCTCTTTAATTCTGTCAGTAGGACTTCCATTCAGCTCCATTTCTGACAGTTCTGAATGATGGTTGTTCTATAGTTTAGTTGTAATTTTGATGTGGTTGTACAAGAAAGCAAGCCATGTTACCTATGCCGCCATCTTGACCAGACGTCCCTACACTACTTTAAAAGCAACAAAGCCTATTTGGGAGTTACTGGCAGTTGAACTTAGTGACTTTATGCAAGGTTTATAGAATTTTTTTAATGTGTTTTATTTTCTTTGGACAGGGCCAGGAGACAAAATGTCATCACATTTTTTGCCCAAAACACTGACTTCTAGAGGTAAGGAAGAAACCAATCCCTGAGTTCTTGCTTTGTGCCTAGTACTGTTAGTGTCTATACGGGTTGGGTGAGTAAGAATGGGAGAATGCTACACAATGAGCATCAGGCATGGTCTCGCCACGTGGAGAACTTATAAACTACTTGCTGAGACAGTTCTTTTCTTTTTAATTCTCAAAAGAAAAATCTTTAAATTCTGTTGTATTTAGCAAGATTACCAGTCTTTCATGACAAAAGGATTAACTCAATTATTTGTCATAATAAATGACACGAATAACTACATTTTATGAAAATCTGTCCTCTTCTTTCCATTACCACCCTTTCTTCCTCTTTTTATCCTTCCACTTTTTTTTACAATTAAATAATTGGTATTTATCAGTATAACTTTTTTCCCATGTATAAGTTTGATAAATATTTAAAAATTAGAGAATACCAAGAACTTTTTATGGGTAACAGGCACACTATAGGAATTCTCTTTGAAAGAAATCTGACCCTCTCTGTATTTAGAATTAAAAGATTTGGCTGCAACTGACAGATCATATAAACACAATGGGGGCTTAAACATGATAGAAGTTTATTTCTCTCTTAGGTAACAAAGTCTGCACATGAGCATTCTGGGGTCCAACCATTGAGAGGCTCACATCAGGGGCCTTGGCTGCTTCTAGCTGTCGCTGGCCTATATTCTTGATCCCAGGGTCTGCCTCTGTACAGTGACCACATCCATCCATACTCCTGCCAGCAAGAAGGAGAAAAGGGGTAGAGAGGAACATGCCCCTTCTTTTTAGGACACTTCCTAGAAGTTGTACTCACCACCTCTCCTGACTTCCCCTTTGCTCAGAACTTAGTCATATGGCTATATTCGGCTCCAAGGGAGGTCGAAAAATATAGTGTCTACTTTGGGTATGTGCCAAGCTAGAATTAAGGGCTCTATTCTTATAGAATAGTTGGTCAATATTTTATATCATAGCATGCATAAACTAATTTCCAAAATTCTGTGGCTCATTAAAAAATATATTTTTTTGCCGATCTGACAAGAAAAAAGTATAATTTTGATTCATTCACACAGACCAGCTATTGTTGTATTGGCTGTTGTCAATTTTTTATTTGACAATCTACAGGAAAAGAGGTCAGTGCCCCTGATTAGTCAGGTATCTATGCTTTAAAAATTCTTATGGCACGCCGGTTGAAAATTGTTGCTATAGAAGAAGGGAGAATGGGTACTGAGGGACCACCAAATTATTTGAAGAACATTTAAATTGGGTGTTGAGAAAATTTCCCAAAGCATATTGGAATTGATCCCCCAAGGAGGATAGGCCAAGAGATTAAAAAAAAAAAAAAAAAAAAGATGCTGACAACTCTGGAATTAAACAGAAATTAACTCTGGAATTAAACTCTGGAATTGCACACAAAAGGAGATGAGGGCTTGATATGTGTAGTCTCCAGGAACACAGGTGGTTTGTGGCTAAATGACGTGCTTGTTAAGAGCTGTACATTCTAAAGCATTAAACAATTTAATGGGCCTACTTACCTTTATAAGAATATTCCCTTCAAGTGTGTGGGCAAACTCCTCCCAGGGCGAACTATTGGTCTCTGAGAGCAACTTGCTTCTTAAGATGGTCTTGGTCATGGCAAGCACCAGAAACCATTTTGCCTAATATAAAGCCATGGTAGCAATTTCTTCTGCAGATATGTTTGCACCAGTGATTAAAGATGTGTGTGAGAATAGTCAACGCAGCATTGTTTATAAGAGCAGAAGACTGGGCTCAGCCACAATGTCCATTGGTATGGGGTCGGTTATATAAAGGATGATGCATCCAAGGAATAGGACACTAGGTAGCTATTCTTTTTTGATGAAATAAGTGTGTATATATATACACTTATGCTGAGGTAAAAAGAACTCCCAAATATATTACTAACTAAGCAAAAGCAAGATTCAGAACAGTAAAATAGTATGTATTGAACAATTTTGATTTTATTAAAGGATTTATATTTCTTTGTCAAGAACTGTGGGGGATCTATGCTTAGTTAGTGTTGTAAACATTCGTGTATAAGTTTTTGTGCGGACAAATGTTTTCATTTCTCTTGGGTATGTATCCAAGCATGGAATGATTAGGTCATATGGAAGCTCTGTGTTCAACTTGTTGAGGAACTGCCAGACTGTTTTCCAAAGTGACCGCATGATTTTACATTCCCACCAGCAGCGTATGAGGGTCCAATTCCTCCACATCCTTGCCCACAGTTGTTATTATCTTTGACTTTTAAGACTCTCCAGTTTAGACTGAGGATCTCTGTGAGGGTATTGTATGTGTCTGTGGTGGCGGAAATGGTGGTGTAATGGTAATTGTGGATATATTTGTAGGGGTGGGAAAAATCCACATGTTGTTATCTCAAAATCTGATCCTGCTTTCCTGTAATAGGCCCCTTATCTAAATACTTACACAACAAATATAGACTCATTCCCTGGGCATCACTAAGCACTGTGCTCAGTGCCGTGGGAAACAGAGAGGTGAGCTGTGGCCCCTGCCCCCTGGGTCCAGGCCCCACATCCCGCTGGGGAGGCGGGGCTGACTGCATCCTCCTCGTCAGAGACCCACAGATGCCCCTCACCTCTCCCCTGGCTGGTGGGAGCCTCACATCCTGGTCAACAGAGGAGAGATGACAGTTCTTCCTTTTCTTTTTCTTAACAGATAAAATAAAGGATGAGTCAATCAAAAAGGAGGGGCCATATAAGATCTTTTTCAAAGATCTCTTTCTTTTCAAAGAAAGTGAAATGGCAGAAAGGAAAAAGGTATGGTTTTATTAAAATCCCAATCCTAATTAATGTTAGAAACATGTCCTTTTATCAGTTACTTTTATGAACTTTTCTGGGGTAAGACATGCAGTCAGTTGTCAATGCAAGTGCTGCACACCGTGCTGGATGATGGCATGTACACACACACACACACACACACACACACACACACACACCCCAAAACAGCATCTAGCGCGTGGTAGGGACCCAATGATCCCCACCTACCGGAGGAAGACAGACACACACTATAGTCCACTACGACAAGTACAGGTATACCCTTACTTCATTGATTTTAATGGCCACATTCTTTCACATTTTCTCATTCCTAAAAAATTCAGATCCAGCTTATATAGATGGGATGGAATACACTATTGGCAGTGCATAAAATATTAGTGCATCTTACACTAAGTGGCATCTTATTTTAAGATAATATTATTTTTGGTATATTGGAAATTCTTTTAAACTTTCCCACTTGGGCAGGAAAAATTCTTGAAGCGCAGCATGAAAGTCCACCAAAAGTCTACTTTTTCATCGCGGATGAAGAGTCGTTCACACCTGAGCCAGATAGTATTCCATACTGACACGGCTCTTAACTCATTTGAAAAGTTTATGCTAGATCCTGCTCTCATTCTCAGATTAACAGAAGGTAAGTCTAAATGACCATTTGTTTAAAAACATTGTTTGAATATTTACTGTTAATACTGGTGGTTTTTCTGGAGGTGAGGAACACAAAGTATGCTATCTCATAGTATGGTTGGGGTGGTCTTTGTAAGTGGGGGTTGAGAGTCGGGAGAAAAATCTATTTCAGGTAGATTCTATTTCAGATAGATTTCTATTTACCAAGAAATAGACTGTTACTCATTTTCGTGGCTCTAGGGAAGGAAGTCACTGCCAAAATGCCACAGTATTAAAGGTAATGGCTCTGGCCTTTTAAATTCAGTTCTAGGTATAGTTCTATATCTAGATTCAGTTCTATATCTAGAAACTGAATTCAGTTCTATATCTAGCTGAATTTAAAAGAAGCCTTTCTAAAGAGAAGTCTTGATCGTCCAAGCCATACAACTCCTATACCCAGAATCAGGAAGCTAATAGAATTAAATTGTTTGCCTGTGGTTGCAAGAACACAACCTATTTTAATGACCTATGGAGGCAACATGCTAAAATACTGCAAGCAATTAAATACCACTCTGTGAAAGAGGGCAGCCTGGGTTAGAACATGATGGCCATTTCCTACTTATCAGATCAAGAAGGGCCTTCACATGAGATAGAAAGCAGTTTGAAGCTAGCGAGGTTCAAGTGATTAATACCAGGATGATGGACTGATTAAATCTTTCTCCAAAATGAGTCTTATTCAAAATTTTAAATTAAAAATTAAAATAGAAAGATGGAAGGAAGGGAGGGAGGAAGGAAGGAAGACCATGTGTCCAGGATTTGCTATGGTAACTTAAAAACATTTCTCTGGCTCCCGAAGTCCAGGCACTTTCCCAAATATGGAAAAAATATTTTTACAGAACAAAAAAACCACTTAGGAAGGAACTTTGGATTCAATAATTATTGTAGAAAAGGGAAGTCTTGTCAACTTATTTAGAAGATCTTGACAGTGCATATTCTGCCTCTGGTATGAAAAAGCGGCACATGATAGATGGCACATTGATGGCAGCGACTGGCCCGCTGAGAGGGCGGGTCTATGTTTAGTCTTGTGTCTCATGTCTACCATTCACCTCTGTCACATGGTGAACCCTATGTCATCAAGTGCATTTTACGTTACACACGATATGTTTTAGAAAGAGTTCTGCACAAAGTGGCTAACTTCTAACTAAAATCCTTGCCACTCCAACAGTTCTGAGATAGCTAGGAGGTATGGCATTGCAGATGACCCAGTTCGACATCATCGGTGGTTAACAGAGAGGTTACCGGTCACTTAGGGGTAAATGATGTCCAGCAGACTTTTAAAAAGGAAACAGTAAAATTGTCTGGTATTATCCAAGGCAACCTGGACTGTGTCTGCAATGGGAGTCAGGTTGTCAGTTTCCGCTGATTACACAGATATTTGGACATTTTCATTTAAAATAATAAAGTTCCCCTCAGACTCTTTCCAACCAAGAATTGATTTGGGCGAAACCTTCATTCCCAAGCCTTGCACTTCCTGCTTGTATTCAGATGAAAGACACACCTACATGATAGTCCAAGGAGCAAGTGACCCCTACTTTGGGATCCTAGGTTATTTTATTTTTGTGTAGGCAGCAGCGGCAAACTACTGCATCACCATCAAAGAAACTAGACGGGCAACAGCCGTAGACCAATCTGTTAGGGACGTGACAGAAGTCCCACTTCCACCTCCCTGCACCCAGCAGCTTGACTTAAAGGGCAGTGCCTCTGGATCACATCTCTGGGAGTGGCGGGGGTCTCTGGTGCCGAGGCACTCTAGAGTTTTGTGGGGGGCTCTATCACACATGATCTCTGGGTCGAAAGAGCTGCCAGGTCTGCTTGATAGCTAGGAACACACTACGGCCAGTCTATTTAGAGCTGAGAAAAATCACATCCACTCAGCCAGACAGTACCATGTTAAAGTGGCCTGGAATTGTGAGCATAGCTATATTTAAAAAATTGACAGACAGTATAGGATTACTTTTGGATATTGAAATTTATCTTCAATTCATCTGACCCACTATAACTAACCAAATGAAAGCCATGGCAAGACCTTTCATTCTTTTTTTTTCTGTTAAAAATCTTTAAATAAATTAAACCTGAATCTAATCAAGTAAATATGGGAATTTGAGAACCATGTTAAACACCATCATCCTGGGCTGGTATGGCTCAGTTGGTTGGAGTGTTGTCCCATAAACCAAAAGGTTGTGGGTTCAATTCCTGGTCATGGCACATGCACAGGTTTTGGGTTCCAATTGTTGTTTTTCTCCCTCTCCCTCCCTTCCCCTCTCTCTAAAATCAATTAAAAATTTAAGAAAACAATGCCATGAGAATGCAATCTGCCAGATCTATTATGCGTGAAATTCTACAGGAACATTGACCTGGTTTCTTAAACAAGCAAAAGGCATGGAAGAAAGAGTGGTGTGTGGAGAGAGGGGGGTGGCTGTTAGAGATTTAAAAAACAGATTTCAGGAGTCATACCAACCAAATTGATCTTTGTTTAAATTTTATTGTTTTTTTTAATTCTAAATAGGTTTGGGGTTTTTTTTTTGAGACAGCTGGAAAAATTTGAACCCAGACTTGGAATATGATACTAAGAAATTGTTAATTTTGTTTGGGATGCTAGTAGTATGGTTATGTTTGAAAAATTTTTATATATTAGAGTTACATACTGAATCATTTATGAATGAAATAATGTCTTGGATTTGCTTTAAAAAATTACAGTGAGGAGAAAAAAATTGGGGTGGCAACCAATGAAACAAGACTGGTAAAATGTTGATAGCTTTGACGTTGGTGATAAACACATGGTGGTTCATTAGATGACTCTGCTTTTATGACTGTTGATGATTTCTATAGCAAAAAGTCTTTTTAAGATATTTGAAAAGAAACTGTGCTAACTAGCTCTTTGTTACCTTCACGTACGTTATTTTCTTTAATCCTCAACAAAATGCTGTTAGGTGTTTTTGTCTCCTCTTTATCTGAGGAAAATGGCTTAGTCACACTGAGTTTCTTATTCAAAGCCAGAAGTGCATACAGAATTTAAACCAATGCCTGTGTGATTGCAAAGCTGCTTGTTTGTTCCCCATCCTCACAGAACTATTTATTAATGATGATGATAATCATTATTATCATTATTATTGAAAAATAAGTGATTATTCATTCCAATTGTATTTTTGAAATAATGATAGCTAACAATCATTAAGAAATGACTCTGTGTTCTATAATATGTTCCCTGGCTTCCTTTTGCCAGGCCACTGTAAGGCAGAGAGTAATGGTAATATATCCACTTAGAGTACATTATGGTGTGGTAATAAACCAGCCCTAAATTTCAGTGGCTTACAACAGAGCTTTATTCCTCACTCACTTTTTAACTTTGGTGCTTTTCACTGAGTCCTGTACTGAAGGAGCAGCTGCTGTCTGGACGTTGCTTGAGTCAGGGCAAGAGGGAGACGCTTCCGCTTGGGAGAAACATAGGTCAAGTCTACTCCCATCCCATGGGCTACACCAAGTTAGTGGGCAAGCCTGGCACCGATGGAGTGGGGGCAGGGGTGGGGGGAAGGAGGTGATCTCAAAGAGAGAGGCAGCGAATATTTTTGAACCATAATATAACCTATCACAATTAGCATCCTATTTTACTGAGGCTTGAAGGGGGGGAAGTCATTAACTCACGATCCCACAGCGAGTGCGACGTGGAGGCAGAGCACACGCCCAGGGAGACTGTGGACTTCCTCCTGCAGCCAGGCTCACTGGTTATCTGGGAAATGCTATCTTCGCTCTACTTCTATTTACATTTTTATAAAAGATTTAATTTATTTACTTATTTTTAGAGACAGGGGAGGGAGGGAGAAAGAGAGGGAGAAAAACATCAATGTGTGGTTGCCTCTTGTGCACTCCCCACCAGGGACCTGGCCTGGAACCCAGGCATGTGTCCTGACTGGGAATTGAACCCACAGCCCTTTGGTTCACAGGCCTGCACTCAGTCCATGGAGCTACACCAGCCAGGGCTCAACATTTTTATTAAAAGATTTTATTTGATATCACATTCTGCTGGTTTTTCATGAGGCAAACATTATTGAAATATAGCCTACACATTGTATAATTTTTCAAGAACAAAGAAAGCTTGAAAGGTAACTTTGGTATTTTCTGTTGCTAAATGATAATCTGGTTATCATCTTTCCCTTTCCTGCCATAAACTTGGTTTGTAATCCCTAAACATATTTTACCTAAAGACTTCAGTTTTATGTCTGGAATGGCCAAAAGGTTAAGACTTAAAACAGCTGAGTAGTATTTAGCACACGCTTGGGGGTCCCATGCCTCCTCCTTCCACGGGTCAGCTGTGCAACCTTGGAGGAGCATCTTGACATCTCTGAGCTTCAGACCTTCACACACAGGAGGGGGATAGTAATAAGTACCCCACTGGGGTTACTGGTTAGGCTTAAATAAAACAATGTTTTCAAGTGTCTAATAAAATTCCTGGAATATTATGGACACAAAATAAATGGTAGTTACTCTAATTAAATTAGTTTTTAAGTCCAGACACATACTGAATGCAATACTTTAATTACATAGTTTTTATTTTATACATCTTTGAGGGATAATGAACTAAACCAAAGTCAATGTCAATTTTCCTTGAAGGTGCAGATGCAAAAAGAACTGTCCATGAATTTATTAGTGACCAGAGAGACAGGTTCCGGCTCGAGGTAGTAAAAATCATTTTTCTCCCATTAGTCAAATATAAGACTTCTAGCATAGCATTGCCAAATTTTCACCTTGACATTTTATTTTTCCATTATGTGCCCAAATCTATCATCTTCCCTATTCTCTTCTAAATCCACTTCAACCAGGCTTTGGTCCTCATCATTCCACCAGAACTACTTTTGCTGAATTAGGATGGTCACTTCACAGGCTTCCTTTTACTCATCTTCCAGCAGCAGCTGGTCTGTTGGCTCACTTCCTCTTTCTGGAAATGCTTTGTTCAGCTGGTTTCCGGGACCCACTCTCTCCTAGTTCTTCCACATCACTGGCTGCTCACTCCCTTACACTTTTCTCTTCTTGTTCCTCTCCTCCTTGATCTCCAAATGCTGGAATGCCCCAGGGCTCACTCCTCTCCCACCCTCCATCTGTGCCCCTCCAGGCCCATGGATTTATTCTACTTCCATATTAACAATTTCCCAATTTACTTCTCTAGCCTGACCTTCTTCCCTGAACTCCAGACTCACACATGCAACTGTAGTTCTTAATATCTCCCCTTAGAGGCTCAACAGGCATCTTGGGCGTCACATTTCTAAAACTTGGCCCCTGTTACACTCTCCCCGACCCCTGAGAATCTGCATGTCATGGAGTGCTCCCTATCTCAGTTAACCGCAATTCCGTTTTTCCAGTTGTTTAGGCCAACAATATTGGGGTTATCCTCCACTCCGCCTCCTTACAACCAATATCCAAATATACTTTCACATATTTTTTCCAAATATATCCATAATCACACTACTTTTCATGACTGCCACTGCTGCCACTCAAAGTCCATGTCACCGACAGCTCCATCTGTTCTCCACACAGCATTGGGAGTCTATTCCCACCCGTGCCCCCCTCTGCTGAAGACCATCGGTGACTTACCTGGTGCCCGCTCGCTCTCTCTCACGTTCCTACCACTCTTCCCTTTGCTCCATCTGCTCCAGACACACTGGCCACCCTGCCGTTCCTGGGACTGTCCACTGTGCCGTTGCCTCGGAGACTGTGCACAGAGGCTCTCCCTTCTGGGAGGAATATTCCTTCCTCAGATTTGCCCCCTACTTCCTCCAACCAGTCTCTGTTTCATCTGCACCACAGCAGGGAGGCTTTCCTTGGCTGTATGTAATGGCAACCCTTGTCCTTACCCACTGGACTCAGCCCCCTTTATAAGACCCCTCCCTCTACCAGAATGTATACCTCATAAAAACGATTTTGCTTATTTCCTTCGCTTTACTAACACCACTTAAAACAGTTCTGGCACTCAATAGTCACTGGATAAATTCTTGGTGAGTAAGGTGATCGACGAAATACGGTTTTTGTTATAAACTTAGAGTATCTAATTATTGGCTGTGTTTCTTTAAAGTTATCTCATTGACGTAGTTTTACTTAATGTGTATTTTAATGTATGTGGCTTTATTTATAGCTTATTTTCCATGCATGGCATTAAAACCCCATGTGGCTTCTCGTCTTCTGTACTAAAAAAATAGAAGCTGACGTCCAGGTTGGATTTGGGGCTCTCCGAGGCCACGTGCCGCCGCCGGGCTGCCTGCAGCCAGCCTCTCCCTCTGTGCTTCCTGCGGCAGGGCCTCCGAGGCTGCAGGCAGCCGCGTTTCCCAGCGCTCAGAAAGCACGGGAGGGACGCCGAGGGCGGCCGCAGGTGGGCCTGCTCTTCGGAGCAACATGCGGCTATTTTTCATTTGTGGGCCCAGCCATTTTGGAAGGCTATTGAGCCTCTTCATAAAAGTGAAAGAGAGGAATTGATCTCCCTTCTAATTGTCTCCCAAATAAAAATCCTTCAGGAAATAACGGCCATAGCCCCCAGATTTGGGCATACCATTCTTTCTGATACATAGAGTGTAAGTGTAAATGACCACTTACAACGCAAGTTATTTTCCCCTTTATTATGCAACTGTTGAAATGTGCTAGACATGTGGAATAATGTTCTTGAGCTACTTCTGTTTTCAATGTTCCTAGTATGCTCTGTCAACCAAAAGGAATACAATCACAAAGTTTGATAAACACATGGAGACAGAGGAACAGCAGGTCCTAAAAGCAGAAACAAAGCTCCAGGAAGATGCGGTGGCCTTCGAAGAGTTCCTGCGAGAAAATGACCAGCGATCTGTAGATGCCCTTAAAATGTTCGTTTTTTTCCTCTGTAGCCAAATCGCTTTTTACCTCCGTCTTCCTTCTTTTTATTTTCTCGGAACACAACACAACACAACACAAAACAAACAAATCTCTGTTACTTTTCAGTGCAGCACAAGAGACTATAAACAAGCTCCAAATGACGGCTGAGCTGAAGAAAGCGAGTATGGAGGTGCAGGCAGTGAAAAGGTGAGTCTGGGCCGCTGTCCTTGTCTCATCAAGTGCCCACGCCCCATTAAGTCCTGTTTGTGCTTAGCAAGACCTAAGTGGGAAAAATCCGCATCAGGGGACGATTTCATAAGTATGACCACATTTTTAAAATGAGTAACCTGTTGCTCAAGTGTCGTCTCTGACTGGGCATCAGGGCAGTACAGTGATCTCTGGGCTGAAACGTTTCTCTAACTTGTCACTATAGAAACCAAGAAATTTAGTTGAAAAGAAGAGAACCAATATTAGGAGTAAACACATTGTTTTCTCAGTGTCCTTTTTCTTTCACTCTAAGGCACACTTCTTCCCACATTTTAACATCTCTGCAGTAGGGATTCCTTTTACAATTATCTTGCAATTATAATTGGCAGTATTTTTTATATTTATCCTTACATTTAGATGAGCCTAGCATTAATATTAAAAATGGATCTATAATGACAAAAATAAAGAAACAGGCGTTGAGATAAAATTTTTGTACCACTTGCCACTTTTTTTTCCTCCCCAAACCTGGACATTTTCTTCTACGGTCAAATGTATCTCACTTGATCTCATTTTAAATATCTAAAACTTAAATATCTAAAACTGCTGTCCTCGTCCTTGGACAGCGATTTTATGATCCAGGAGACTCTGGTTTTGGTATCAAAGCATGCTAAAACTTATTCTTTCTTTTTGAGGACTCAATGTTTAGTGTTGCTCTAAAACCAAGTCCTAGACTTAGACTTACCCCCTTGACTTTTGGGGGAAGAGGACAAGGGCTTGTCTACAATGCAACAAATGAACTGGAGGGCGGTTTCTCTGAAACCAGTTGTTACAAACAAAATGTGTGTTTCAAGGCCGTTCTGGCTATGGCAGGCTCTCCTATGTTAGGAGCCATGTCGAAGGCGCTCCACGGTGGAGCATTCCCTTCCCTCCTTCACTCCACAATGTAACGAGAAGTTTCTGTCTCCTTATGGAACTAGGGCAGCAGCCTCTGTGTTTGAATAAAGTGTTGCATTTATGCACAGTGGCCACCCAGTTAAACGCTCCAGACAGCCTTCCTGAAGAGAACTCGCAGATTGTTTTTGTGTCTCATATTCTCAGCAAGGTGCAGGAGGTCATGGAAAAGCAAGCTGGAAACAGAGCAAGGGATGCAGGCGCCCGTCTCCATTGCCTTCCTTCCTCTTTACGGCCTCCCTGGTCCTCCGCTGCAGGGAGGGCTGGAAACCTGTGTACGAGGGAAAGGGGGCGGGTTCTGACGCTTTTGCTTGGAAGCTGCGCAATTCTAGCCATTTTAACCCCGTTCTCAGTAGCACACCTGGGAAGCTTTCCATCTAAAAAAGTAAGTGATGGTTCAATGAGGGGCTCCCAACATCTCGCAACTGGTGATCTGTGAGCTCCTTTAGATATTTAAAGTTAGATCAGGTGAGGTACACTGGACCGTGGAAGAAAACATGTCGTTTGACTCTTCAATATCGCTCACACACGGGGGCTTCAGGAAGGCTCTGGCTGGAAGCAGTACTGAAGCTGAAGATATTGATACAGGAGGAATGTTGATAAGGCTATCGAAGAAGGTGTGTTTAAGGAAGACTTTGAAGGATAAGGGTGAAGTTTGCTTTCGTGAGGGCCTTCGTTGTTATTTTCAACAATCCTTTTGGGTCTGCTTTGAAATATGATTATGGGAAATCCAAGTGAGGCAGGGGGAGGCGCTTTCAGTCCAGGTTTGAGTGGGGCTCTGCCATTTGTCAGACAGATGGCTTTGCAAGTCATTCTTCTTCCAAAAGATAGGAATAATAATGCCTATTTTATTTTGATTTTTTTAAAATTTAATATATCTTTAAAGGATTTTATTTATTTATTTTTAGAGAGAGAGGAAGGGAGGGAAAAAGAGAGGGAGAGAAACATAGATGCATTGCCTCTCACATGCCCCCAACCAGGGACCTGGCCGGCAACCCAGGACTGTGCCCTGACTGGGAATTGAACCAGCAACCTTTTAGTTTGCAGGCCAGCACTCAATCCACTAAGCCACGCCAGCCAGAATGATAATACTTACTTTAATGTGGTGTGCTGAAGATGAAATTATATCTGTAGCATGTCCTGCATATTTCCCAGTATATAGTAGGTGCTATTGAATGTTAGTTTCCTTTCTTCTCAAACAAGTACCATCTTTTGCTACCTTCTAACTTCTCCCTGTGTCTCACACTTAATACAATATTTTCCTCAGAAATAAATAAGTAGAGTCAACTGTCATCAGTCTATCTTAATTGTGCATATCTGGGGCATGTTTATTCCAACAGATTTCCTAGAGGTTATTTCTTTTCATCTCATACCTTATTGATGCCCATATTTTTATGGCCACACTTAGAATTTTTGTTAAATAAATACATAATCAAAAGAATGAATTTTGGAAAACTTTTTTGAAAACAATGAATATGCTTTCACACGGATATATCTAATCATATCTTCATTTCCTTTGAGTAGTGAAATATCAAAAACAGAATTCCTCCTTAGAGAGTACAGGAAATATGGACTTTTTCTGCTGAAATTGTCTCCAAAACATTGGCAAGTCCAGCAAGCACTGAAAAGGGTGCAGGTGTCAAAGAGTAAAGAAAATATGGATGGCACTCTTCCAAAAATATTAACAAGTGAGTCACACATTCTTAATTTCAATTAAGTAAATATCCCTAGTTCTAAACTGTTTGACTTCAATGTTTGTTATATATTAAGTAGTTAATATTTCAAGCAAAACCTGAACAAGGGTTCTCACTGTCTCTGATATTATATATTATTAATTTGGAAACTCAGGTTAATTTCAGTTATAAAGCAATAAAAATATATACATGGGAGCATAGAAAATATATTATTTACAGATGATATGATAGCATACCTAGAACCACCCACCCATAAAGACCTGAAAAATGATTTGAGTAAATGACTACAAAGTGAATTATATTTATTAGCTTAACATATTAACCTAAATAAGCTAACTTTATTAGTTAAAAAACATTCAAGGAAATTAAACCCAAGTAAGCAACAATAACCTTAATTGTGTGACCTGGAGATTTGACAAATAGAGAAAAGCGTCATGTTTTTAGATAGAAAAGGTGACAGTGTGGTGGTCTCTGCCTGAGCAAGATGGCTGTTGCCGCATGGGGATGGGTCAGCACCAGGATCCCGCCGGCTGCTCTCTCAGTTCTCTCACCAGGGCCTCCTTCCCAGTCTCTCTGGCGTCTCTAGCCCACTCTGCCCCTGCCTTTGCCGGAGACCAGAATCAGCATTTTCATGACCCATCTGTCCAACTACGGGAACGACCGCCTGGGGTCTTACACATTCGTGCACCTGGCCAACTTCGTACAGAGCTGGACCAACCTGCGCCTGCAGACTCTGCCCCCAGCGCAGCTGGCTCACAAATATTTTGAACTCTTTCTGGATCAAAAAGACCCTCTCTGGCATAATCCCCGTGATGACAAGCGCCACAGAGACATTTGGTCGAAGGAGAAAACCTGTGATCGCTTACTGAAGTTCTTGGTGATAGGGCCCCAGAAAACTGGTGAGAACGCTTTGTGTTCTGATAAACCAACCGGTGTACCCACCTGGTGAATAAAAAACCAGTCCCTGTCAAAAAAAAAAAAAAAAGAGAGAAGAAAAGGTGACATTGTAAAGCTGCCAATTATTCTGAAATTAATGTATAAGTTTTATGGAATTATAATAAAAATGTGACCAAAAATGTGTCAGGGATTTAGGCGTTGGTGTGGGGCAAACTTCACACGATGATTCTGAGGTTCATCTAGAGAAAGAAATACTTTTGAAGGAAGGAGGTAATGACGGGCTACTGTTGCTAACCCTGCAACCAAACCCAGGTTTGGCCGCCTGCTGCAACCGAAGCCAAACTCAAGAGGCGCTGGTGAAAAGGAAAGTGGTTTATTCAAATGCCAGCCACCTCAGAAGATGGGGAACTCTCATCCCAAAGCTGATCTTAACACCTCAGGGCAGGCAGAAGTGTTTATAAGGAGGGAGAGAGAAAGCAGAACAAAGAGATCCCCGGACTGGGGGCTGTGGACCTGCGGGCAGTGTCCTTGCTGGCCCCGGCATGGGTTTTCATGGTCAGCAGCCTTGAGCTGGCCATCGGGTTTTCCCCAGCTGCCTTCCTGTGTCCGAGCCGTTGGTGTTAGCCGGGGCCTCGAGGTGAGACCGCTCCTTGGGTTCTCACAGGAACTGAAACTGCTGAACACTAAAAAGTTCACTAATGAAGTACACTAAAAACTTTTAATATGCAAGCTCTAGTTTTGAGAGAAAAATCATGTTAGAGTAACAAGCTGAGTTTAACGTTGACTAAGATCCGTATGGGTAGATTTATATAGTATAGTGCATTCATTCCTTGTTACAATCCTTTAAGATAGAGAACATACTATCACAGAGTCTCAGGAATTGAAACAGTATGGTAATGGTGTTCGGAAGTCGACTCATTGAACTGGAAATAGATCCTATTATATTTAAGAATTTAGTAAGTGATCAAAGTGGGGTCACAAGGGAAGACTTCTGCTTCTAGTAACTTTGGGGTAACAAGAACCAGACACCTTCCTACCTGAAAAATCTGAAAAACATGAAGCAACAGTTTTCAGACGCTGGGCACGAGGAGTGATGCAAAGTAACTCCTCGGAGAGGAAACACAGGGGGATGAGCCCCACGATGGCCTCTGCGTCCCACCGGGGGAGAGTTTCCCGGATGCAGCTGAGGAAGCGGGAGCCCAGGGGGGCCCAGCAGCCCCCGTGAATTGAAAAGAGAGAGCAGGTGCAGAGAGGGCACAGTGGCTGGAGCTCCTAGAGCAGAGCGCTGAAGAGGAGAGGGCTTTTCAGAAACTTCTGCAGACCTGCAAAGTCGTCGCCTGAGAGCTGGTTCTGAGACTCTGGGGTAAGAACATTCACCTCACAGAAATCAGTCAACTACAAATCAGGGAGAATTTTCTTCCAGAGAGCTGGTCGTTAAACACTTACTCGCACACCACAGATGGCTGCCCTGCCCAGTTCCCCTGTGTCTTTCACTGTGCTGAGTGGGGTTCAATTGGATCAATGTGTATGAAATATGGAGCGAGCAGAGTGCTGATGTCTGACAAAAGAAAAAACAAATGGAAAGGAAAAGTGAGAAGTATTCACCTCTAACAGCTTAAGATTCAGCGCTCCCAGACTGGCCATCTAACTGGAGGACGCTCAGAAAGCAACGAGTCGCTCATCCCAGAGGAGTGAGTGGAACACTGGGCACAAGGGGTCTCTATTTCCCACATCTGGCTGTCGTACCCTCTAAAATCCCAGTGACCCGATGGCCAGCTCAAGGCTGCTGACCATGAAAACCCATGCCGGGACCAGCAAGGACACTGGGATTTTAGAGGTTACGACAGCCAGATGTGGGAAATAGAGACCCCTCGTGCCCTGGAGATCAGTCCTAATCCATTCCGCCTGCTCCAGAGACCAGCCCTTGCCTTCTATTTCTCACATTTGCTGGTCATGATGGTCCCATCTTATATTTCTGTTCTGGGAAGTTTTTACAGTAACTGCCTCTTCACTCAGACAATGCTCTCCTTCTCAGAAGTGTTCTCTTCCCACTCTCTTTATTTTCCATTTCCAGAATTAAATGCAAGGAAAGAAGAAACCAGTACTGAGGACCTCAGGAAGCTGTCATTTTCAGATGACTATTCTGTGGCCACAAGTAACCAAGGTAGCACAAGAGATTTGTGACTTCACTCACAGGAGTAAAACCAGAGCAGGCGCCCTTCTCAACGTGCAGGTGGTGGACCTGTCAGCTAATGTGGGAAAGAGGGCGGGAGAGTAAGGCCTGCTGTGGTTTCAAGGCAGAGTAGCAGGAAGAGTGACTGGAAGTGACGACAGCGCGGGTGTGAGGAAAGGATCTGGGGACACCTGGGAGCCAGGGGACCATTTTCACCCCCAGCTCAGTGTCAGGTCAGGATCAGGCACAGACATTGCTGGGTGGAGACCACGTGCGTGGAGGTGTGGGAGGACCAAGCACATGGGCAACTTGCATGTGGCAACAGGAGGCTTCCCCATAAGATGGCAGTGTTCATCGTTTTTCTCCAATTAAAAAAAAATAAATCTGTGATTAGGAATATATATGATTTCATAAATCATATATATCATAAAAGTTATGGCTTTTATTTCACAGTTTATGTCCCTGATTTGTGACATGTATCTTTTTTAACAAATGCTCCCCGCAACACCAGTGTGCCTTTGATTTTATTCTTAGGCTTGTAACCCAACTTAAGTAGAATAAAAGAGCCCCATTTTCTATATGATTATAATTCTAATACTTTTTTTAAAGCAATGGGTGTATCTATGCAGAACAATGAATATCTTGCACCAAATAACAAGGATTAATTTCTAATTATATGTTATTTCTTTTCACCTCCACCATGACCAATGGCATGGACTTCGCCTGGACCTTTTGAACAGGAAAGCCACGCAAGAAGTCCACTCGCACCTTAGAGAATAACAAGTCTTCCTTATCAAAGTAGAGTACATACTTGAACTCTCTTGGAAACAATGTTTTTGAGCAAATATCTCTTTTAGGCTTTCTTCAACATACAGACCACGTAGCCACACCCACTGTAAGATACTGGAGGTAGTAGTTGCCATTTCTGTGTGCTCTCGAGCGGACTGAGCTTTTGCAGGCTTTCCTGCAGTCTTTGAGAAGTGCCTACAACTGGTATTTGCAGAAACTTCCTGCCCCTTGCTTCTTGGGTCTTTGCCTCTCAGGGTCTACTGCTCAATTGTTTATTAAGTTACTCTGCTGGTCGGTGTATTTGCAACTCACTTTGTCATTCAAAAATTGCCTCAGTAGGACCATAAAGCATTATTGTTTGTTTTAACCCTTCCTATCCCTAGGGAGTTTTAAGAAAATATATTGATGCCCAGGTTGGGTACACTGGCCACAAGGAAAGGCTCTGGGCCAGCACCACAGAACACATGACAATTATACGTAACAAAAGTCAACGCAGACAGACACTGTGCTCTGAATTCCAGGGGCACTGCGGCAGTTAGCAGTCACTGGCTTTGTTTTGTTTTGAATTAAATGTTTATTTTGAAGTAATTGTAGATTCACATGGATTTGTAAGAATTAACACAGAGAGATCCCATGTACCCTTTACCCAGATTCCCCCAATGGCAACATCTTGCCATTGTAATGGTGTTGAACATCTTTTCATGTGCTTGTTCACATCTTTAGAGCCTCTTAGGTAAAATATATATTCATGCCTTCTGCTTATTTTCTAACTGGACTGTAATGCAATACCCCAGCCGGGATATTGGCATTCCCACAGTCAACGTACAGTCAAATACAGAACATGCTCCAAGGATTCTTCGTGTTGCCCTTTATAGTCATATCCACTTCACTCTCTCCACCCTGAGCCCCTGACAACCACTAAACTGTTCTCCATTTCTGATATTTATCATTTCAAGAATGTTCTATAAATGGAATCACACAGTATGTAACTTTTGGGGACTGGATGTTTTACTACACATAATTCTCTGAGTATTGATCCAAGCTGTTGGATTCATCAATAGTTTGTTCCTTTTTATCGCTGAGTAGTATTCTATGGTATGGATGCACTATAATTTAATTGTTCACTCATTGAAAAACATCCAAATTGTTTCCAATTTGGCACTATAGTGAATAAAATTGCTATACAACCTTTTGTGTGACATAATTTTTTCTTTCTCTGGGATAAAATACCTAGAATGCAACTGCTGAGCCAGCTTAGTTTTTAAAGAAACTGCCAGATTGTTTCCCAGAGTGGCTATACCATTTTACATTCCCACCAGCACTCTATGAGGGACCCATTTCTTTACTTCCTCACCAATATTTGGTATTTTCACTACTTTGCTATTTTAGATATTTTGATAGATGTGTATATCTATCTTATTCTGCTTTTAATTTGCATTTCTGTAGTAGCTAATGGTGTTGAACATCTTTTCGTGTGCTTGCTCACATCTTTATAGCCTCTTAGGTAAAATATATATTCATGTCTTTTGCTTATTTTCTAACTGGACTGTTTAACTGTTGGATTTTGAGAGTTCTTTATATATTTAGATACTAGTACTTCGTGACTTTGTGGTTTGCAAATATGTTCTCTCAGTCTGTAGACCGTCCTTTCATCCTTTTAAGAGGGTCTTTCATAGAGCAAAACTTTTAAATTTGGATGAAGTCCAATTTGTCAATTTTTTCTTTTATAAATCATGCGCTATATGTCAGGCCTAAAACTCTGCCTAGCCCTAGATTCCAAAGATTTTTTTCAGGTTTTTTTATAAAACTTTTATATCTAAGTCTGTGATCCATTTTGCGTTATTTTTTGTACAAGGTATGAAGTTTCGATTGAGTTGGTTTTTTGTTGTTGTTGTTGCTTGTGGATGTCAATTGCCCTGTCACCTTTGTTGAAATGGCTTCTCCACTGAATTGCTTTGGCACCTATGTCAAAAATCAGCTAGGCATATTTGTTTGGGTTTATTTCTGTATTTTCTATTCTGTTTCATTGACCTCTACTGATACCACATGGTCCTGACTACTATAGCTATTACTCTTGATATTAGGTAGACTGATTTTTCTTTCTTTGTTTCTCAGAGAGGAAGGGAGGAACAGAGGGAGAGGAACATCAATGTGTAGTTGCGTCTCATGCGCCCTCTACTGGGGACCTAGCCTGCAAACCAGGCATGTGCCCTAGACAGGGAATCAAACTGGGACCCTTTGGTTCGCATGCCAGCACTCAATCCACTGAACCACACCAGCCAGGGCTGACTCTTCTTACTTTATTTCCCTTTTTCAAAATTATGTTAACTATTCTAGTTCCTTTGTCTTTCCATATGCATTTTAGAATAATCTTGTCTATACCTACAAAAAAATCCTGCTGGAATTATGATAGGAATTACGTTAAATCTCATTATAGGTTGAATTATGTCTCCCCAAAAGATATGTTACTGTCTTAACCCATGGGATCTATGAATGTGACCTGGTTTGGAAACAAGACCTTTATAAACATTCAAGTTAAGATGAGGTCATTAAAGTGGACCCTTAACCCAATATGACTCTTGTTCTTATATGAGGAGAAGAGACACAGTGACACAGGAAGAACACCACGTGGATACAGTTTGGAATGAGTCTTCTACAAGCCAAGTAATGCCAAGGATGACTGGCAACACAAGAAGCTAAGAGAAAGGCTGGAACACATTCTTTCCTGGAGTTTTCAGAGAGAGCAAGGCCTTGCTGACACCTTGACTTTTGACTTCTAGCACCCAGAACTATGAAAGAATATATTTCTGTTGTTTTATGCCACCTCCTTTGTGGTGCTTTGTTACAGCAGCCCTAGGAAACTAATACAACCCTCTAATCGACTTGGAGAGAACTGATGTTTTCACTATTACCTTTTCAACCATGAACATATGTTTGCCTCTCCATGTACTTACATCTTTTCAATTCTTTCATCAACTTCGCAGTTTTCATTGTATATGTCTTCTGTGTATTTTGTTTAATTTACACTTAATATTTCTCTATTTTTTATTTTGGAGCAATTGTAAATGATACTGTTTTTTATTTCAATGTCTTTATGTTCATTGCTAGTATATAGAAATACAATTGTTGAATTTTTATCTGTTATACTCTCACCTTGCTGAACTCAATTATTAGTTTTAGAAATTTTGTTTTCGTTCTTTTGGGTTTTTTTGTTTTTTGGGGTTTTTTTGTTTTTTTTTTAAATTTCCTTTGGATTTTCTATGTAGACCGCCATGCTACCTGCAAAGTTTTATTTCTTCCGTTATGATCTGTATGCATTTATTTCCTTTTCTTGCCTTATTGTATGGGTAGAACTTCTGTGTTGAATAAGAGTAGTGGAAGCAAGCACCCCTGCCTATTCCCAGTCTTCAGATGATTCAGGTTATCATCATTCAGTGGAAAGTTAGATGTAGGATTTTTGTAGATTCAGATTATCAGGTTGAAGAAGGCTTCTCTATACTGATTTTTCTGAATGTTGAATTTTGCCAAATGCCTTTTCTGCACCCTATTGATACACATGGTAATATGCAAACACTACATTCACTTCCTCACAAAGCTCATCACTTTCAAGGTTCCTTTTATTCACTCAACAAATACATATTGAGAAGAGAAGGGAAGACAGTAGTATCATATACTTTCTCAGAGGATGTTTCCCAAATATTCATGTCTTCCTATGGCCTATTCTTTGTCCACACCTTACTTCCCATTGCTTAAAAGGCAGCTCCAGTTAAGTATTTTGTCCCCTCAAACTCAACATGAACAAAACAACTATTAATCTTCTTATTACATCCTTAAACTGTTTCCCCTCCTGTTAGCGCCACCTCCACTATTTCAGGCTCACAGATTATGAATGTCGGAGTCATCCTTGTCTCTTCTCTTCTGTACCCAGTAGCTCTTTCTATGCTTGGTTTCCAGGATTCCATTCTTTCATGTAACTCTAACTGTCCTCCCTCGCCACACCCACTTACTCACTTTTCCCATCATCACTACCCTCTACTTTAAATAAAGCCCCTGCTTCTTTGTGTTCCAATCATTTTCAATATATCCTTCATAAAGAATTTTCCCAGAGCCTCTTTGCAAGCCACATAATTACTCTTTAAGGATGTATCTTATCACCCATCCCCTGGCTAACATTTACTCATTGGAAAATATTTTAAAAAATAAAATGTGCTCTTACAAGAAACAAGTATTGTATTACTCCAGGTACAAGCTTTGTTTTGAGCACTAGGGCACATGCGGTTTTTCAAGAAGACTGCATTAAAACAGACAAAATGGATGTGGCTATATAGGCTGCCATGTGTTTCTTTTTAGAAAATTATCTTATTCTATTGATGCTCCTAAAATAATGGGAATGGCGTGGTATAGCCCTACCCATACTGGGTCTCATTGTTTGCATATGTCTCATTGTTTGCATATGTCACCCTCATCTGGGTGAGTCTAATTTTCTTTTACATATTCATGGAATCCATTGATTCCTGAAATACGCAGTTCCTTAAAAGGCTAAAGAGGCTATTGAAAAAAACTATGTTATAGTTAGTGTCCAAAGAAAATTTAGAAGTGAAAGCAAATATAGAAGTTTCAGAAGTTTAGAAGTTTCAGAAATCAGGCATTTTCTTTTTCTTTTCTCTTTTACAGCCGATCGGAAAGTTTAAGTTCACAAGACAGTTTAGATGATGAAATGGGCTATGATCTGGTAATCATGTTATATTTCTCGATTGAAATACTCATTTTTTCTTTTAATATTAAAATTTCCTACTCCAAACATTCCACAACTTTTTAGAAGAAAATATGATTTTGATGTTGTTCTCCAGTTGTATATATAGTTCATCTTTGTCATCAGATATTTTATCAAAAATAAATGTCTATAAGTAGATAATAATTTAGGGGATATATATTATCTACAGTCTTCCTGTAGACAATAGAGTCACTCCCTGACCTGACTGCTTATCATTTTATTGAGGCTTGAGATATATTGAGTAGCTGAACTGTAAGATAAATTTACCTTCAACAGAACAGCCCTTCCTGGCTACAAGAGTGTCTTTGAGCTAACCCCAGCCTAAACACAACTATAGAAGCTCAAAATGAACAAAAAAAGTAAAACACTTTAAAACAACATCCATTATTATATACACTTTTTTTTTTATTGTGGTAAAAAAAACCCATAAAATTTACCATCTTATCCATTTTTAAGTGTCTGGCACAGTAGTGTTACTACATGTGCATTGCTGTGCAACAGATCTCTGTAACTTTTCATCTTGTAAAACGGAAACTCTGTGCTCACTAAACAACTCCCCTACTCCCTACCCTTCCCTCTAGACCCTGGCAACCACTGTTCTGTCTTCTAAAAGTTTGATTACTTTAGATACCTCAGAAAAGTAGAATCATGCACTAATTGTCTTTCCGTGACTGATTTCACTTAGCATACCTTCCAGGTTCATCTGTGTTGTAGCATCTGACAGGATTTCCTCCTTTTTAAGGTTAATATTCCATTGTACAAATATACCACATTTTCTTTATCCATTTATCCCCAGACAGACATTGAGGTATTTCCATCCCTTGGCTATAGGAAATATGACAAATATGGGTGTATAAATACCCAAATAATCTTCTTAAAAATTAAATTTACTTAAAACAACACATTTATTCTTAAAATTTTGGAAAATATAAAATAATTAAAGATCAGATGACCTTCATTTAGCCCCATCTTTATCTATTTCTTCTCCCTTGCCTCTTCTGTCCATCCTTGCTTCTTTCTCTTTCCCTCACCCTCTTCTTTTTGCCCAATACCTTTCATCTCCCCATATCTCAAATGTCCTCTCCTGAGGGCCAGCTCTTACGTGGAAATAGGTTCGTTTGCCATTCTCTACCTCTCCCTCATAAACAGAATTATATTCCAGAACATAGTTTTCTAGATAAGTCAAATGTCCTTATACATATTTCTAAGTGAACTATAGTCTTCGTTATTGATTGATTAGGAGCCAGAGCTTTATTTCAAAGAACCAGAAGAGTTGCTTCAAGTCCTCACAGAGCTGGAAGAGCAGAATCTTACTTTGGTACAATATTCTCAAGATGTAGATGAAAATCTTGAAGATGTGAATAAAAGAGAAAAACTTATACAGGATAAAATGTAAGTAATTAAAACAAGGTTTATTCTATTAAGCAATTTCTAATCAGAGACAAAAATCCAATGTACTCATGTGTGGTCTTTCCTTGTGGTCTCTCTGGATTTAGGGTGAAAGTTTTATGAATAGTTTACATTGTAGGGTATAAAGAGTTGAAGTTATATTTACACAGAGTAGACTGGTTTTAGTTTAATTTTAGTCCCTACTTTCCTTAATTTGTCAAAATATTTTTCTACCTAGCTATAAAAAAAGATTTAAAAAAAAACTGATGTGTCCCCTACTGCCTTAATTTTTGTTCACTATAATTTTTACCCTATCATCTGTCTTATCAAATCATGTTTTGGGAGATAATGCTAACAAATGCATTTTCCTCAGCTGTGACTCTCCTCAGCAAAACTGCTTTTTGTGTGTGTGTGACTTAAATATTGTTATCATTTTATAATGTACATGTCAGTATGTTAGGGCAACGATAGAAGGGATTTCTGTCAGGGGAAGGACGCTGTGTTTGATGACTCTCAAAATTCCTTCCTATTGTAAAATTTTATATCATTATAATTTTGGTAAACAGCTTCAAGTCACAGAGAACAGATCTTTATATCTACCCATCATAAAAATGCGTAGAACCTTTTTCAGAATGGTTGGCTGGGCCAGACTTTGGCAATCTTTTCAAATAGTAGGTCAAATGATGTTAAACTTCAGAACAAACTAACTTGTTTAAAAGTTACGAACCTAAAAATCATGGCCTCACAGCCTCCTGTTATCACTAATGTATCCTTTTAACCCGTCTCCTCTCCCAATCCTCACAGATACGGTGCCCCTACCCCTGACAATATGATTTTGGGGGACAGGGTGGGTTTGGTTGGGCAGGAAAAGGGGATCCATGTCAAAATCCATCTCTAGATCCCTATCTGAACCTCCAGGGGAGGGAGCCAGGAGTCTGTTTAACCCTGGGCTCCTCAGGTGTTCGTGTTTGAAAACACAGACATACTAGATCTCACACCGTGAGCTCCCAGCACCTCAGGTTTGCCGCCCTCCATGGGGGGGAATCGAGGACCACGAAAGTACGATAGTAGAAGGGAAGAAAGTGCTTCCTCATGGCCATTAAAACCAGACTCTGTGCATTTTTCTCACTTTAACCTGAAAAGGTGCATGTACTTTGGCTATGTCTTAAAATATGAACTTGGATTTGGCTTGCTAGACATAGGATGCTAATGCACGATCTGGAAGGAGTGCTGAAGCTCCTGACGGTTTATTTCACTGAACCACACATTACAGACAAGGGTTTCTTTCTTCTTTTGCCATAGAAACAGCAACATAGAGTTTCTTTTAGAGCACAAGGAAATGCTTAAGGCTAACTGTGTAAGAGAAGAGGAAAAAGCAGCAGAACTGGAATTGAGGTCCAGGCTATTTAGTTTTGGAGAATTTAATTCAGATGCCCAGGTAAGCCTTCTCTGCCTGTGGTGATTTTATTTTGGCTCATGATAATAATTTGCACTCCGTGTGTACTAAGCATTGGAATGGGAGAATGAAAGTGAACCACAAGTCCCAGGCTGATGACAAGGGCAGAAAACCAGTTTGGAATGATCCTGTCAGTACATAACAGTCAATTTACATCGTAGATAGAAAGCATTCAAATTGGCACCAGGGTTCTCTTAAAATGTTGCTCTAATTATTACAAAGTAGGATGTTGAAATTTTCCCTCTCATGATACATTTCTTTTAGTGAGAGTGTATACATATTGCAGTAGCTCATTGCCTGTGATCATTTTAGTAGTAACTTGGGGAGCAAATAATTAAGAGAGGAAGCACTGAATCAACACTGAATGGAATATCTGACCAACTCTGGGCTTGTAATAGATTTTGGTTTCTTTGGGCCTGCATAGATAGATTCATTATAGGAGCGCCTGGAACACACAGTAATGTACTCATTTATTTACACATTAGTCTCTTCCAGTTGCATGCAAACCCCTTGAGGGTGGGGATTTCTTACCCTTCTTAGCTAAGTTTAGTGTCCCTAAAGTAGGCGCTCAATAAATGTTTGTTGAATGAATGATTAGGTTAATTGCTAGACCCACAACTCCAGCAAACATTGGTTTTCTTGTAAAAATCTCAAAATAAAAATTCGTGCTAATATGTGAGGTTAATATTACATTTATGGTTATGAGCTTGATCTTCAAGCAGAAGTACACTTGGGGGAACTGTATCAGAGGACTGTGCTTCCCTACCCATAGGTAACCGGGGTTACAAAACGCACCCCTTCCCACCTGCACCTCTCCTGGGGTGGTACACACCCTGAGTTAGGAGGGGGTGGTGTCGCGTGCTGCTAGAGCAAGAGGTGTGATGACAGCTATCTTTCAATTCTTCAATGCTGTTTTTTTTAACCACTGTTTCTATTGTGGTAAAATATGCATAACATAAAATTTACCATTTAACCATTTTAAGTGTACAATTCAGTGGTGTTAAATATGCAATATTGTGTAATCATCATTACTATTTACAGAATTGTTCCCATTCCCATATAGAAACTCTGTATCCATTAAACAGTATTTCCCCATCCCTCTATCTTCCCAGCCTCTGGTAAATCTCTATTCTGCTTTCTTTCGGTATAAACTTGCCTGTTTTAGGTACCACATATAAGTGAAATCATATTTGTCCTTTTGTGTCTGGCTTATTTCACTTAGCATGTTTTCAAGGTTCATCCATGTTGTAACATGTATCAGAATGCCTTTTATGACTGAAAAATATTCTACTGCACTTATTTACCACATTTTATTTATCCATTCATCTGTTGGTGGACACCTGGCTTGTTTCCACCCTTCATTCTGTTTAAGTAATTCTGAAGCTGATTGACATGAAAAATGCAAGATTAATGTGCTATCGCCCCCTTTTTCCCACCATGCCCCTTTCCTCCAAGTTCAGGGCAGCTACTTTAAAAAGTCACATTTTCAATACTCTTAAACTAGAGGCAACCAGATCCCTAAACAAAGAAGGTGCAGTTTATCTGAAAATCGGTTCTAAAAGGCTATCTGTGAGATTTTTGGTCACAGGTGTAGCTTTGGCATTCATGTATTATACTCTGGGAAAATGCACACTTTCCTAGAAATGTAAAATACTGGGATGGAAAAGGGAAGGAGGGCAAAAAAACTGTCAGGGGAAAAGTATTATTTTCTTAGAATTTTCTTGCTTGCCAACTCCCATTCATTCAGATCTCAATATGTGCAAAACATAATACTTAACGAGTAAATAAACATAGTTGCACCTAATTTTGATATTCACAAAATTATCAATTACTTTGGAACTATAACGATAAATTTTATTCTTTCAAAACTTCCGCATTCCTAACTGTACCTCATCCCATAAAATACTTTTCACTGACTTAATGCTACGTGTATAATAAAAATTTAAATTCAGGTACAATGTAATATTGAAAAGTGCACAAATCATAAATGTATCTCGCGATTTCCTCAGGGAAGAAACCATTACCAGCACTCCCAGAAGCCTCTGGTTACCCTCTCCTGAAGGTGACCACTATCCTCACCTCTCCCACCACCAATCAGATGTTATGCTTCTGAACTTCATATAAACGGAACTGTGTAATACATCTGGTTTATCTGGCTTCTTTCTCTCGACATTGTTTGAGATCCACCCATGCTTGTGTAGCAGTTGTTTGTTCATTTCCACTGGATGTGAAATGGAATGTAAATTATTCCATTGTTCAATTTGCAGAATGCATTCCTCTTTAGTTTAGCCTTCCTTTCAATCCAGTTCAGCTCAGGGAGTTGTTTATATTAAGCACACAGTATAGAATGTGACATGGATTAGACATAGAATCCTTGAGTTGGAACTTTAAATGACATCTAAGCATCTCCCCATTCCTAGCCAATTTTGGTAACAATTATTCCTTATAAACATTGCTCTGGTCAGATCACTTCCCATCCTGTTGGAAGGTACCCAAATTTCTTTTCCTGGTATTTATTTAGTCTTCCACAATCCTGCCCCACGGTACCTCAAGAAGCAGGTACTTATTCTCATCCCTCCCAGCCCTTACCCGGGGTGCTCTGGGCTGGGCCTGCCCTCTGGTGGCAGACCTAGGGATTGGACTGACACTTGGCTTCTCCGTCCTCAGTAGGTGTGTATCTTCAATCTTGTCTTTGCCCTTCTGCTAGGATGATCCAGGCCCTCAATCTCTTTTTCCTGAGTACTTTCTTTAACCTCATTCCCTAATCCTATTTCTCATGCTGTTCTTACCTTAAGAAAACACCTCTCCTTGTCTTTTCCTCTCTTGCTTGACAGGAGGGACTTAAAGGAAAAGACATCCTGAAAAGCTACTGCCCATCCATCTCTAAAACGCTTAAGTGTTCCAGAGGTCTCCTTTAGAAATTTGTCAAGTAACCATTCCCATATTAAAGTTGCTTTTTTTCTTAGAACCAGTGCTCAATGTATTTTTTAAAATGACTCGTATTGCAGCAATATTTTTTCTTGTCTAATGTACATTTCAGCCCCTTGATGGGTTACTTTTTTCCTTTTGTATTTCTCTGTATTTCTAAAGATTTCTGTAGGAATGTGTTGTTAATATAAATGGGAAATATCATAAATGTTCTTTAGAAAGGGTGAGAAAAAAAGGAGCTTTAAGACTTTTGCATTTTTTTTTACTTTTATATTATTTCATACTTCTCCAAGTTTTCTTAAAAAGCCTATTTTTAGTATAAATAGAAAATACAGTTAAGTGTTAATGTAGAAAGGAAAAGGTGGGCTTTATGGTAAATAGGACCATCAAAAAGGTGGTTAAAGTAGGAAGTGGGAGAGACAAGTTGTTGGAAGTAAATACTTGGTAACAGATCTTGTAATTGTTGGTGGCTCTGTAAGGAGTCCCATGACTCCGGGAGTCACATCTGTCTTGAGTATTATCCATCCTTGGCTTCATGGTGATTCTCATCTTCTTGAGCAGAAGCAGGCATTGGGGCAGAGTGCTGTTTCCTCGAGAGCGATTAAATGGGCCGAGCAGTTTATTGAGATCCTCTTAAATATGAATGCCGAGTGCACAATGGAGGAAAAGGATGAGACTTTTCTTTTGATCCCGAAACACGGTCTCTGCAAGCTCAAGAATATCTACCAACTGTTAAAATGGAACAGTAGCCAGGTACAGGGATCAGCAGGTTTGGCCTAAGCCTCTGTTTAGACTAGAACGCTGCAATGGGTTCCCAATGGAGAGATTGAAACTTAAGCTTCTCCACACGCTTTTGTACGTCAGCCTGGAATCTGTGCTTGTAATTCTTTTCCTCTGAGAGAATGCATTCATTTATTCAGCAAACATTTATTAAGTGTATAGTTGTGTGCAAGGTGCTGTTTGAGATATAAGTGTCAACCTAAGAAATAGCTTCTGCGCTCCAGGTGCTTACAGTCTAGAGAAGGAGATAAGACATGCATGCAAAAACTATCATACAAAATGGTTAGTTTTAGCAATTAGACTAATAAGTGCAAAAAATAAAAATAAAAAGAACTCACATTTGTGCTGCAAGGATGCAGTGGAGTGACAAAATAAGATTTAAAACGTGTATGTTGTCTCTACTTAAATACTCAGGGAATCAGATACACACTCAAGCAAAAAGATTACAATAATAATTACTTTTTAGGCCTAGGTTGAAATGTTTTTAAAGAAAATAATCCGAAGTGTTACTATAGCAATGATCTGACTATAAATTACGTCGTAAATATCATCGCTGAATTTTCTCCCTCTTCTATGTAGCATTAACGTTCTTCTTTTAAACAAGAAACATTTGGTAGCATATAAAAACCTTTTCATTATAATATAGTAAAACAGAACTTTACATTTATTAAACAAGCGAATAGTGATGAGAGGTTGTTCTCTGTTCTTCTTTTCTTCTCACTCTCAGGAAAAACTGATAGATTCTCTTAGTAAAAAAATTAATCAAGTATACAAAGTCTGCATCGGAGATGGTGAGGTTGGCAGCCTCAACCCAGTCCAAAAGCTGGTAAAAATAGAGTCGCGCCTGGTAGAACTGAGCGATCTCATTGAAACCATTCCCAAAGAAAATGTGGAGGCAATTGAGAGGATAAAACAGAAAGAACGACGACAAAAGTACAGTATCTTAAATAAGTGTAGTGAGTGACTTAACGAGTAGCTGTTTTTCACTTGGATTCCACATTTAGCAAGTCTCTCTGACATGGCAAGGACGGCCACACAGACACAGTGGGGGGAACCCAACCCAGCCCTGCCCTCCTCAGAGAGCTAACATTTAGTGGAGAGACACATTCATCAAATATTCTTATGAAACAAATTTGCCATGACCCATGGAACATGAGCACTGTGAAGGAGTGGAGCCAGGGGGCCAGGAAGTTCACCAACTAACCTACCCTGGGATGGATAAGGGGTCCTTTTAGCCTGGAAAAGTGAGTTTTCGGGGTGAATATTCACTACTTTCATAAACATTTCTGAAAAGCTCTCATGTGGAATAATGACACTTGTGATGAAAATCCCATGGCACAGATTAGAAGCCCTTCATTGGAAAACTGCAGGGAGACTGAATCTACGAAGTTGTTTGAAAGAGCCATGCAACGGGGTTTTTCTCTGTGCCAACACTTCCATACATCGCACTTGCATCCCTGAAACGTACCCCACCCTCACAAACCCACACTGTCCCTTAGCTTGGGGCCTTTCAGAAGAACGCACCAATCTACAAATAATTTCCATACCAGGTTATATACTACCTTTCAGGCAATGAATATTATAAATATATAACCCCTAGTATAATGTGGCATGTAGGGAAAGTTCATAGGTGCAATAATGTTCATGTTATAGCAAAAAAAAGAAAACAAAGTGTTGGGAGGCAGACTAGTACTATGGCTAGGAGCATGGATGGGCACGAGAGCTAACCCACTTGGGCTCAATTGAGGTTCCATCTTGACAACTTTTGTGACCTTAAGGCAAGCCAAATAATCCCTTATATTTCAGTTTTCTGTAAAATGGTAGTAATAATGGCAGGAATGACTTGCAGTGCTCGTTGTGAGGATCAAATTAAATGATCTATGTAAGAATGATACAGTATGTTTGGCACATGGTAAATAATTAACCACTAATATTAGATATTTTGTTATTGTTTACTGTATTACTGATGTGTGGGGCATATTGCTTCCCCCATATAAAAATGAAGTCCAGAATATATTAAGGTGATCCTGATGGAATTACATAAAATATAAAGCAATTTTTTTTTTATTATAAATGAAAGATGACTTCTTCTATAACATGACCTGTGATTAATTACACTAATAACACTTGTATCTTTTTTATAAGAAGAAATAAATTGTCATCCAAGGGTAATTACAACTTACTTTCTGTAGTGATACATGAATCTAATTCCAATTGTTTATTGTTCTTATCAAGACAATTTTAGTTGATTTTTCCTATGGTTTGGAGGCACCTAACTTTATACTAACCTTGCATAAAAAACATTTGATAAATTGAATGTCCATAAAATAGCTATCACTTATTGAATGCCTATTCTCCACCGGGCATTGGAGTAGACAGATTGGCTAGGTCATCTCATCTAATTTCATCCTCACAACAACCTGAAAGAAAACAAAACCAAATGCCATTTGTTGGTCTTAATTTGAGAATACCATTCAAAAAGATTAACTGAAAAATGCACTTCTGAGGTAATTCATTGAACAATTCACATGATCTTTCCTGTGTATTTCAGAAAAAAATGTTTGAGGTGGAGATAACCGGAAGTTGATTCAAGTGGCCATTATACAGGTTACTGTGAAGTGCTAAAATCTCAGTGATGAGAAGGCTTTGCTGAGGTGTTTGTTTAGACCAAGATAGTGTAGATTTTTACTTCTTCCAAAATGGTGACAAGCAATTTCTTCCCATTTCAACACAAACAGGATGTGTTGCTGAGATTTCACCCAAATACTCAAAAGCCATAGTTATGGGTGAAGATGATTTATTCATTTAACCTTAATGGAAATCTTACAATATTTTTATAGTTCATGATCAAATAGTAATGATATAGGTCTTTTTTACTTTCTGTGATTTAGAGTTAGAACACTTTCCCCCTCTTGACAGGTTACGTGAAGAGAAAATGAAAGAAAAACAAAGACACCAAGAAGAAAGGCTAAAAGCTGCTCTGGAAAGAGCAGTAGCACAACCAAAGAAAAAGGTTTGTGTTTTATGATTAGGCCCAGCTACATGTGAGTCCTTCTGTGGTATAAAAACAAAGTATCTAATTTGTCTAATTTATTCATGTTAAACCAGTGAAATCTCTTGCTCACAGCTTCAACTGGTTTCTCTCCTGTTCCTTGTTATTTTTAGAATAATTCAAATTACTGGTTAACAGTCTATCTAACCAGTAATTTGTCTTTTTAGTAAAAGAAACTTGCCCTCTCCTCTTTCTTTAGTTCCAGGTTCACTAAACCAGAGGATTTCTAAGGACTAACTTGTTGAATAGGTAGTACAAGCATAGGTTTCAAAGTTCAAAAGATATGAGAGTATTAAGTGAAAATTTGGTTATTCTCAGTTTCCCTCCCTGAAAGCAACTGCTAACAGTTTCATCTTCCTGGAAATAACCTACGTATTTGTATATATTCTTCTTACAAATGATAGCTATGAACTTTGCTTCTTTTACTTAACAATGGAGATAGCAAACCCTGAGAATTACATGTAACTGGAAGGGTCTTCTAATGCTCACATTGTAAAAATAACGAGACTGATAGTTTAAGTTAAAATGATATACTCAGTGTCACTTCAGATTTAGAAGACGAATCAGGACCAGAAGCCAAAGTTCTCTGCGTTGCAAGATTACTTGTGAGAAGAAGTTTGGGACTGGGTAGTCACTGAGAGGGCATGGTTCAACCCGTGCCTCCGCGCTGGGTGTGGATGGACGTGGGTCCCCATGACACTCTCCATTCTCTAGGTTAGGGTCTGACAGATATTCCAGGAACCCAATTTCACGGGTATCTACAAAGCTAACATGGACATTGATTCTTAACATAGTCACAGCAAACCCATAGCAAATGTTTACTGTGCACCTCACTACCTACCTGTTGCGGTAAGTACTTGAAAAAAGTTCCGAAGTACGGTAATTATACATATGTATGTCATAAAGTAATGATTACCTTAAATTCTTTTATTTAAATCAGCATTTCATTTTAAGAAGTGAAAATCTTAAGAACTTCTTCTCTAGTTCAACTCTTCCCATGAACCCCTGACTTGTCCTCTTCTTCCCAAGGGAGAATTAACCCCCCACATGTATATACGCTTCACTAAACCCACAAAATTGAAATGATTACTCTTAAATATATCTTTCCTCCTAGACCATGAATGAATTTTATGACCTTTGTGTCTCCAGTGCCTGGCACATAGTGGATACTCGACAAATGCTTATTGAATTAATAGACTAAAAATGAAAATGAAAAACTCAAAGAGAATTCAAAGTAAAAATGGTGCTCTGATTAAGTTGACAATGTATAAAAACCTGGGATAGGAATTCCTACCCAGCTGGGACACTTCATCACTTCAATATTCTTAGTTTTTTTCCTTTTTATTGAATTTATTGGGGTGACATTGGTTAACAGAATTATGTAGGTCCCAGGTGTCTAACTCTACAACACATCACCTGTACACTGTGTCGTGTGTTCACCACCCCAGGTCGTCTCCTTCCATCAACACTTCAGACAGTATTAATAACAAAAGTTTCCGAAGGAGATCACCGACAGTGAAAAAACACTGACTTTAGAAAAGGAATTCCGGGATTAACAGTCCCCTAAGGACATTTTTGTTAGTATAATTACGGGGAGGAGCACTATTGGTATTTAGTTCACTGAGGCCAGGAACGCCGAATGTTCTGCAATGCAAGGGACGGTCTCACATAGGGGTAACGCCCCTGGTTGGGACACAATGGTGATGTCCCATCAAATCTCACCTCCAACAGAATACATAATAATAGGGTTTTCGCTTATTGACACAAACTCAGATGTAAAAGCAAAACAAAACAAAGATTACAGAGAAAAGACTAAAAGACAAATATAATTAGTATGATAATATTTGAGTGTATGCTCGAGAGAGAATGAAGAGGTGTGAAACCATGGGTTTCCCTAAGCCTGTTCTGGTGACAACACACAGAATTACTGGTGTCTAAGATAGTACATGGTTTTCTCAAGTTTTTGTTCAAAAATGAGTAGGATTTCTAAATGCTGTTCAACTGCTACTCAGCAGAACAAAGTGATCTCCTCTAACCAATGGAAGAAAAACTAGCTATGACACTTACTGAAAAATGAATTGTGGCCTCAAACATGGTTCTTCCTGACCACGTCTGAAACAACTTTACCTTAAACCTCCCCCACTTCCCACAAAACCTAACTGCCTTGCCTTCTGCATACTATGGCCCTCCATATGTTACTTTACTTTGTCTAACATGTTGCACATCCATTAAATTACAAATCCCTTTGTAACAGACTATTTACTATTTCAAACCATATTTTTCCTTGGAAAAAAATCAAGTTAATATTAGTATTTTCCTTATTCTTCAATAGAAAAAGTTTATGCTAAATATTTATTTTTTCTTTTGTTTCAGCTGGGAAGACGACTTGTCTATCGCTCAAAACCTCCATCTGGTAACAAACATGAACTGCTTTTAGTCAAGGCTACAAGAACAAAATCAATAGAGGATGAGTATTTTTTCACTTGAATAGGAGCAGTAAGACATTAGCACAATGTTTAGGCATATTTTATAGATTCTGGTTTACAGTAATGGCAACATTCTGCCCCATATGCTGGGCTAACCAATTTGAGGAAGACATGCCACTGTTCTAATGGTTATAGGAAATGGAAGTTATTTTCTTTTGTTGAAGGCTTTTATCACCCATAGCCTAAATATTATTCTAAACATTTTATATCTATACTTTGAGTTGTCCCAGATGGGAATACAGATCCAAAGTTATGCTGAATGACCACTACACCGCAATAGCGGCATTCTCTGACAACATGAGACTTTAAATGATTTTTTCCCCAACCAGTCCACAGGAAAGTTCATAGTACACATTTTATCACTGTGGAATATGTGGCGTATTCATTTTAATAATGTACAACTCTAAAACATGTGAAGAGTTTTCAAGAGTTTAAAACGTAAATGAAAGCCACTAGGTTACATTCTCAGAATATAACTCTGAGAACAGTTTTTAATTCAAGTTAAGAAATACTGTTCAGAAACGTAATGAACAAACAGTGTCTTCAGCCTACATTTCAGTTCACAATTTCTGTTGTGCTCTATATCCACAATCAATTTTCAGCTGATGTTTAATTTTAGCTATAATACGTGTATGTTACTAAGGTTACACTGTAATTTGTCAACTACAAAGAAAAATAATATATGTTAATTCTAAGAAAATATTTATCTTTATAAATGTCAAAAATGGCTCAAAAATAACTTAAAAAAAGTTGCTTTTAAAAGGTCTCAGTTAACATACAATTACAAGAAAAGGGCTGAAATTCACCTTCATAAACATTTATAAGCATGTAACCTTCCTTTATATACAAAAACAGGCGTTTTGGGCTTACAAAAGAAAATGAAATTGAATGAAGCTGGGTTGCTTTTAGGGCATTACTTCTGTGAATAGTCTTTCAACTGTTTCAATATTTGAGTTTTGCATGTAAATATCAGAATATGAATAGTTCACAAGTCAAGTTGAAACACACATAAATTTTATTGTCTAGAAATATATATAAAAAAAATTCCCCACAAAAGATGCTATTCTCTCATCTCCCCATCTTCTTCCTCTTCTTCAACACCCCTGATATAAAGGACATTATTACACCTGTAAATAGAAAAACAGTCCATTTTGTTGTTCCAACAGGAAACCATATTTCTGATTTATGATTACTAGATTATTTTCACTACAAAAATACAGAATGCTAAATTTACAATATAGCATTTTTTTCTTTTAAAAAAATGTTTTTACTACTGATTTGTTAAAAAGCACATGACACTTATTTTTGTACCACATGGTGATTATAAATGGTATCTTTATGATCTTCCAAAGGGAATAATGACCTCAATTTGGAAGTAAAGTTAGTTCTAGGAAATGAGCATTAACAAAAGTCCCTAACAGCAGACAGATCCAACTAAAATTCAAAACCAAGCTCCTAATAATTAAAACCACTAAAAAAAAGTTAAAGCTAAGATCTAGAAAGTTTAATACTAATACAAGAAAAATCTTAAGGATGAATAGCTACAAAATACCTAAATCTTTAACAAGTTTAACAATTTCAAAGACTCCTGAAGTGCAGTTTTAGAATATTATGTTAAATTAATAGTGATATTAGAAAATAATTCTGAAATTGAGGCACTAAGCTAGTTCATTTACATGGGTAATTCTGATGCTCACTAGTAACTCCTTACGTATAATGCTATTGTTTTCTTACCTTATTAAAACTTCACCCAGGTGTCCAGACAATGCTCCATCTATGTATTCTTCTGTGTTTGCAAGCTTTAAATAAAAAGAAAATATATTAATAATACAAAAGAAAAACAGTAAAACACACTAAATACTGGTGAGAGAACTTAACTGAGACCTTTCTATCCCAATGACTTGTATTTTTCTGTAATTAATATTAAGATTAGGTTTCTGTTACTACTGCAGTATTTTTGGTTTCATATAAATATCTGGTAAAGCTAACACTGATGGCTGTAGAGCTACTATATAATAAAGCTTGTTTCAACATAATTTTAAAAATCTCAGTTGTGTAGTATTTCTTTCTAGTAGACTTTAAAACAATGTGTCAAGGAAGGCAGCCTTCCAATTTATGTATAAACTGATTAAAAAGTTTTCCAAAAATTCAGTTTTACAGAAGCAGACATTAACTTTTCTTAGAATAATAACTTTACACTACAGTATCATATTGAGGAACCTAATGGGTGCACAAAAGTTGTAACTAAAATACTTTATATTAGTCAACCAACCAAACCAAAGAGCTGAATGAGAGTTTTTTTTAGCCCTGACTGATGTGGGTCAGTGGGTTGCACATCATCCTGCAAACTGAAAGGTGGCTGGTTTGACTCCCAGTCAGGGCAACTGATTGCTGTTTCTCTGCCTCTTTCTCCCTTCCTTCACCTCTCTCTAAATAAATAAAATCTTTAAAATTTTTAAAAAATTATATGCTAATAAGCAAGGAAAGACAAGTTCTGAAAAGGAGGTTAAACAATGTAGAGTAACCTTACACACTTCTGGTTACAAAATAAATCACAGGGATATAACGTACAACATGAGGAATATAGGCAATAATATCACAATAACTGTACAGTGACAGTTGTTTACAGAACTGTGTGGTGATCACTCTGCAAGATCTATATAGAGAAAACTGCTATGTTGTACACCTAAGACCAAATAATTATGTCAATTATACTTTAATTAAAAGTAGAACTCAAAAAATTTTGACCCAGAACACCTTAGGAATGAGGATTTGAAATTCATTCATAAATATTTAAACTCAACATTTTCCTTACTGAATTGTGGCTGGTGGGTTACATGCCTATTATGTGATAAACACTTGTTTACAAAGGGATCTTTTAGGGACTTAAAAGTTTGATGAAAGCCTTCATGTTTCAACTGTCAAGTGTGAAACATTTAAAAGTTTTTAAAAAGTAACCTTTATAGTTAGGGAACTATATTACTTCTAATTTTACATCAAAATGTTTAGCTTTCCTTCTACAAACAGGCAATAAACTATAATTTCAACTTTTTAAAGATTATAATACATGCTATCTGGGACTCACAAAAGACATGAGCAGGAAAGAAAGGAGAGGGAAGTTTATTAGCTGGGGAAGTGGCAAAGTGGAAGAAAAATAAGTCATATAGAGGATGTGAGATAAGGTATGTAAAACTTGTTAATGAATTAACACCGCTACTGGATATTATTCCCTCTCCCAAAAAGAAAAGTAACCTACTGTATCAGAGAGGTTTTGTCTGAAATACATGTGTTTATTGAGACAGTTAGTTTTGTATGTAACAACTCTCGGAAACAACGTGTTACTGTCAACGAATTTTTTTTAAAGTGACTTTTTGGTAGTTAACATTTAATTGTTTTCTATATTACACAATGCTCCAAAGCATTCTATCATATTTGAAATAAAATCCAAAGTCCTTACCATCACTTAAAAGGCCCTCTTTGACTCCCATTCCAACCTTTCTATCATCATTCCCCTAATTCATTCTGTTATGGCTTTCTTGCGGTGCCTGGAACATACCAACCAAGTTCCTACCACGAAACCTTTGCTCTCGCCATTCCTCTCAAAATGGGATGTTCTCCTGCAGCTGCTCTCACTTCAGCCACTCTCTTTAGTTACTCGTGCAACTCTGGTCTCTGCTTAAACTTACGTCCTCAGAGAGGCTGTCCTCGGTTAGCCTATCTCACACTGCACGCTCTTCTCACTCTACTCCATTTCTGCTTTCTTTCTCTCCATGGCACCTATCATTACCTGACACCACATCATATTGTGTTTCCATCACCACCTCCCACCACTAACACACACTGCAGACACAGACTTTGTTTTGTTCACTGGGTATTCACAGGGCCAGGCACACAACGGGCACTCAGTAAACGCGCGCTGAGTGAACAAACTCAAAGACGTCATCAGTGTAGATGCTCGGGTACATCTCAAAACTGGGAAGCTCACTAGGAAGTTACATGACTTTTAAAACCAAATATTCGGTGGGTAGTCTTCATTCCTTTCCTTTATTGATGTAATTCCCATAACATAAAATTCACTTTTAAAGTATACAAGTCAGTGCTTTTAAAGTTGTATAATCATCACCACTAAGTCTGGGACATTTTTAGTATATGGGATATGCTCTTTCAGATTTTTCTATGGCCTTGGTAAATGACTGCTGCTTGGGGAATTTTCCAGGTGACAACCACGCAGTATAAGAATTTTGGGGACTTGAGAGCACCATCTGTTTAGGTGGAAAACAGTATGGCAGTTCCTCAAAAAATTTACAATTACTGTATGATCCAGCAATTCTTTTACCAGATATATATCCAAAACACCTGGAAGCAGAGGCTCTAGCAGATACATTTGTACAGCCATGTTTGCTGCATTATTCACAGTAGTCAAAAGGTGGAAACAATTCAAATGTCCAACAATTCAAATGTAGGTCAAAACGCAGACTATACCTACAATGGTGTATTACTGCAACCCTAAAAAGAAATTAAATTCTGATACATGCTACACAATGAATGAGCTTTGAAAATTAAGTTAAATTAGCCAAAAGGATAAATTATGTAGGATTCCATTTATATAAGGTGCCCAGAATAGAGAGACAGAAAGATTAGTGTTTCCCATGGCTGGAAGCGGGAGAAAATGGCAAGTTATTTTTTAATAAGTAGAGAGTTTCACTTTGGGGTGATAAAAAAAAACTTGGGGAATTGATAAGGGAGATGGCTGCACAACAATGTGAATATACTTAATGCCACTGAGTTGCACACTTGAAAATGGTTAGTGGTAAAATTTATGTTATATAAAAAATTTATCACAATTTTTAAAAAACTTGGCTGAAACATTTACAGAAGTATACAAAAGTAAAACAAACATGCAGGCAGTTGATCAATTCACCTGGCTGATACATCTTTTCCCTCAAGAAATGTTTTTATGGAATTATGATGTCGTGCCTTTGGCATTCATTAAAAGACTGCAGAATTTCACTTGAAAAATTTCTTTCAGAGCTACATGCTGTGAAAGGTTTTTCTTTTTCTGCAAACCAGTCTTTTTCTTTCCCTTCTAGCATTATGAATCAAATGTCTGAGCTCTTCTTACTTTAAGACTAGGAGTCAAATCTATGGCTGTATTTTAGTTTAACACTCATTTCTAGTTTATTATAGTTGTAACATCCTCCCTGACTTTGACTTTTTTGCTGAATTTTTGCACTGATTGTTCCTCCCAAGTCACATTAAACCTTAGAGGATTAAGATGCAGAAAAGTAAATACAATTTAATCATTTTTATAATTCTTTAGCTTACCTGCATATTCATATAGCCATCTACAGATACCAGATAGCCTTTGTACTCCATTCCCCACTTAAGTTTCACCATTACTGGCTTTCCTGTTAATCCATTGAGGAAAGGTTTGGGATTGAGGGGCAAACTCTGCACAAAACACAGAACAAAACAAAAAAAGAACTCAATTATTTTCCAGAGGTCAGCACCCACCACCTACTCTCTGCTACGAAATCACCAATGTTTTATGGTATCCAAAAGAAGCAAACTCTTGACTGCCTCCCACATAATTTCCACTTTTATTTGTTGAAAAGCATCAGAGAAATTTAAATACCCAGTTAGCCAATTTCATTTTCAAACCATCAAAACTTATAAAAGTATTCATTATTCCTTTAAGAAACACTGAATAGTTATTCCAGGTTATAAAGAACAAAGGTAAAGACAGTGAAAAAAGAAATGCAGGTGACAGTCCTAGTCCTCAAGAGGCGCACAGTAGGAGGGGGAGGGGCAGAACACACGCAAATAGACAATTTGATTGCAATGTAGCAAAAGGAGATGAGCTATGTAAAAGGGTGCCGAGATGAATTCAGCACTCAGACAAAAGGAAAAGTTGCTTGAAATGAGTAATGCTTCCATTTTAAAGGGCAAGAGATATTTTCGGGGGGAAAAACAGCTCTTCTAGGCAGAGACTACACATGTAACAGGAGGGAAGAAGGAAGCAACAAGGTGATGTCTGGGACACAAACAATACAGTGCTGTCAGAGACCCAAATATGAGGCTACAGAATGAAGGGGCGGCAGGTGCTTGAATTCTAGAAGCCAGGATTGGGACTTACCTGACATAGCAGTGCCTCTTACAGATGAATTAATCACTTAACGTTTGTTTATTCAGCAAAGCAGTAGTATCCCCAGTAATTCTCACTTTTCCTTCGTTCCTCTGCTCACCCATCAGCCCAAAGAAAAGAACCAAGACACTTAGCTACTAAACCCTTTTAAGCTAAACATATCAGAGCGATCTCAAAGGGCACGGAAACTACGGCAATAACTTCCTAATGAAGTGTCCAGTTTTTATCCCTGCATTTCTCCAACTTAGTATCTACACGAACAGTTATTTTTATCATGTCATATCTCTGCTTAAAATGCTTCAGTGGCTTCCAATTGCAGGTGGAGTTGAATCCAGACCTCCCAATGTGGCCTGAGAGGGCTTGCTCGACCGACCCTATCTCATAACCACTGTTCTTGCAAGAGGCTGTGGGTTTCCGTTAATTCCTCCCAGTGGTGGAGCCTTATTTCTAGCCTTAGGACCAATGATCATGTTCCCCGAGCCTAGTACACTCTTCCTGCTGTTCTTTAAGGGGTGGCATGTCCTATCACTTAGGCCAGGTTAAATAAATCCCTCCCCTTCCAAGGATGCCACCCCTGACCACTCTTCTAATGTACTGACGCGCCCCCTGACAGCATCCTGTGTGCTTCCTTTTCCTGTGTGCGTCCTTCTTAGCACCTAATATTATTTGCAATTATATACTTCTGTTATTATTTGATTAATGTCTCCCAAGCCTCACAGAATTAACCTAGGCCAGGGTCCGCATCAGTACTTTTCACCTCATATTCCTACGGCCTCGCATAGTATCTGGCAGGTAGCATGCGCTCACTAAATACTTGCTAAACGAAATCAATGCTCCAAAGCCTGGGCTCTGTGGTCCACAGTGCTACGGGGCTGGGAGTCCCAAAGCCGTGGAATGAAAACACACTTTCATTGCAGAGTGGAACGTGAAAAACATCTTCATCTTTACCTGATCCTACGGCCCCGCCCCGCAGGGATACCTCAGGCTCAGATTCAAAACGAAGCAGCAGGGGAAACGGGCAGGGGCACTCCTGGGGAGCGGAAAGCAGCGGAAGGAACGCGGGACTCAGACCCCCGGGGCAGCGAGAAAAGGGCTGCCAAGCGGCTGCGCAGCGCCTCGCCTCGCGCGTATGAATGGGAAACGCGCGAACCAACCAGCAGGCCCGGCGATACTATTCACGCGCTCTCCCTCGCTCCCTTGGTGACTCCTTACCATTGCGAGGACGAACAAATGCTGCAGGTTACTGGCCACCGACCTAGCTCTCGTCAGTCTCTCGTGACTGAAGAACCTAGAGCTGAGCCCGGATCGCGGGGCTTCAAGAGAAATGGCCGCCAAAAAGCAGCGTGACCCTTAACCTCCGACTACAGCTCTTCTGCTTCTATGATTGGACGCAAAGAGATATGTGCTGATTGGAGGAGGTGGTCAGGGTCTCCTGGCAACCAGAGACGCTGCGGGCGACCGTTTCTTCCCAGAGGCTGGAGGGCCTACGGGATGCCTTCCGCCTGTTGACTCGGTACGGTCCTTGAGAGAGTGCGAAAGTAGTAAGGTCGGCCGGGTTTCCGGTGGGCTCACCGCCTGCTTCTAGGGTTTGGCGAAGGGATGCCGTGTACCCTGTACACTGTAGAGCGTATGTGATTTGTCGCTAACTTGGCTAATGGGGTTTTCCTTTGTCCTTTTACACGTGGAGAACGAGTTCGGTGCTCACGAGTTTCTTCCTGACTTTCCCTCAGATTCTGTGATTTGGGGGCTCCTCTGTCACCGTCCCCTTCTACCTGGCTGTTCTCTATTCTGTAATGGTCATTTCTTTTTCTTTCTTTTTTTTTTTTAGATTTTATTTATTTATTTTTAGACAGAGAAATGGAGCGAAACCTCAGTGTGTGGTTGTTTCTCCGGCGCCCCGGACCGGGGCTGCCAGCAACCCAGGCACGTGCCCTGACTGGGAATCCACCCGGCGACCGTTTGGGCTGGTGCTCAGTCCACTGAGCCCCGCCAGCCAGGGCTGTAATGCTCCCTTACGCCTACTTTAAAGGATGTGGGAGAAGCAAGACTAGACCACGGGAAGAGAAACGCACAGAATAAAGTCAAGTACAGAATGCATTAAAAAGGAAGTCAAATTGAGCCTGCAATGTGGTGTGGTGGGCTCCCTGTCCATCTGTTTCTTTTGCATTGCCAGCAGAGATCAGTACAGTCTTCGTACGTTTATTTATAATTGAGGGGGTGCGGGATGTTACGACCATCCTGGACTAATCCTTGACAGAGTAGTATTGATTAGAATCTCTCTTGTTTTTACCCTGTACAGGCTTTCAGCTTGCTCAGATATGAAACGTTAAATATAAATGTAAATGCCCTTGGAGAATACTCACTGTGAGCAGTACTGTTTTTCGGTTTTACTATTGCAGCCCTAAGGAGTTGAATCTGGAATTTAGGTTGAAATGCTGTATATTGAGACATTATGGAGAAGTGAGTAAGACTTTGGAGGCAGCCTGCATTCAGAACCTCCATCCATCACGTTGGATGGTGTTGGACAGTATCTTAATCTCCTAAAGCCTTTGTTTCCTCAGCTGTACATGGCTTTAAATGGTATCCACAACATTGTGAGGATTAAATAATTAATGTGGAGAACGCTGACAAAATGCAGCAATTTTTAGTATAGTGTATATCAAACAGTTGGAATTATTTACCCCAAAGTTCAGTTGGTGTTTCCCTTAGTTCCTGGATCTTTAATGGATATTTAGCCTTGGTACAGACTTTGAGTTCCAGCTTTGTGCCAGGTTCCTTCACAGTTGTTATAATGGAAATCTCTCTACACAGACGGATTTAGTAGTTATGGCCCCATTTGGGGGATGGAAGCAGGTTCAGCAGGTAGCTTGTACAGGGCCACACAACTAACTAGGTTACAACCTGAAAACTCTTTGCTTTTTCTACTTCATAAAGCTAACTTTCAAAAGCTCAATATATACTTTAGAAGTCTTCTTTATTAAATTTATCGGGATGGCTTTGGTTAATAAAATTATGTAGGTTTCCACTGTGCAGTTCTATGATCATCAGTATATCGTGTGTTTAAAACCCGAAGGCAGTTCTTCCATCACCATTTATCCCCCCTTTACCCTCTCCTACCTCCCCTACCCCTCCTTCCCTCTGGTAGTCCCCATACTGTTGAGTCTATGAGGTTGTCGTCCTTCCTGTCACTGCCCTGTTCTCATCCTCCGCTTCCCCCCTTCTCCTCCTTGTTTTCTTTGCTTAATCCCTTCACCTTTTTCACCCAACCCCCAACCACCCTCCCCTCTGACAGTTGTCAGTCTGTTCTCTGTATCTATGAGTTTGTTTCTATTTTTTTTTGTTTATTTTGTTCATTAAATTCCACATATAAGTGAAATCATATGGTATTTGTAGAAGTCATTTTTTTATATATACTTTAGGAGATTTTTTTTAGTTATCTCAGTGAAGGATAACAAAATTGCTGTATTCTATATAAAGATGATTGTAAAGTCGGTTTTTCTCCTCATGTGAAATATTAATCTTATCTGGATCCTAAAGCAAAGTGAGTCTTAAACATCACTGGAAACAAAAATGACAAAACTGAAGCTGTCCTACTTCGGCCGCATCCTGAGAAGTCAGGGGTTCCTTGGAAAATAAAATAATGTTAGATTTTAAACCTTTCAGGTTTCCATGTATGTCTAGAATGCTAGTCAGTAAAATATTATTTTAAAACTGTACACTGTAAAATGAGATTTTGCAGTTATGGTGACACTTGTATCTTGATTCTCAGAGTACAACAGAGCAATTATAAGTGTAATAAATTAAGGGAAACTAAAACAGGATCTGCTTCTGTCAATAATAGGTAACAGTGAAAAAGAAAATTTATCAGCAGAAAATATTTTTATTCATAGTATAATTCATCTCTTTATAATTATTTAGACTCAACAAAAATTTTCTTCTCCCTATAGTACGTATTTTGTTTGGGGAAAAGTCTAGACTGTTCTTGGATATAAATAATAATAATAATATTAAGAAGAAAGCCAGCAGCAGCAGCACTGTTATGGCTCTCATTTATTGAGCACTTATGTGCCAGTACTTTACATAAAGTATCATTTTTAATCCTTACAGCAGTTTTGTGAAGTAAGTATTATTAGCTAGAGTTGCTAGGTAACTTGTTCAAAGTCCCATAAAGAGTAAGCCTTGGAGCCAGAATTTGTCATTCTCCAAACTTTGTTCCTTTAGCTCTTCTAATCCAAACTGAAGGATCCTCAGGGAAAACAAGCAAAGCATCTTAATTCTTAATTCCACACATAGTTCATAGCCTGAGTGAGGCAGTGAAATTCCTATGCTGCAGACTGAGTGTTAACTATTTTGAGGTATGTGACTGTCGACTTAATTACCCATACACATGACCTTCTGTATAGTATCAGATTCATTTGTCAGTCTCTGAATCAGGTTTTGGTGAGTGGTCAAAATTAAGGTCACTCATATCAGAATGTCTGCTTTGCTTTTATTTCATTCTCTGTCTATAAGCAGAGGAGACATAGAGAGCTCCTGAGAGTTTAAATTAGGGGAATACCTCTTAGCTTCTTACAAACCTGCCTCTTCTTTTGAGTGCTAGTCCTTCATAGTCTTGCATAAATAGGCATTTTCCCATGGCTCCCTGCTGATTCTGAATGAACGGATTCTCAGCCCCCTGCTGACTTCGTGAATATATTGCTTACCCTTGTCTTTACTCTTTACTGACAGCCTTCATAATAACTTGCTTGGAAGACAAATGGCATAGCAGAATCTCTGACAACTGATTAAGGAAGAATACAGTAAATTTCTGCCAAATATCGCTACCATTTTAATGTGAACTAACAGCAGTTTTTGTCATGGTGAAAGAAGGAAAGAATGATACTCAGAACTATTGCCTTCTATCAAAATCAGCTTACTGTCTATTTGCACTGTTTTTAGAGAGGATTTAATGAAATCAACATACAGATTATGCATAGCATTTTACCTTTGCACATGCTGTTCCCTTTGCATGGAATACCTTTCTCTTCCTTCTCTGCCTGCCTTCCCAGAGCCAGCCCAAACGATATGTTCAGTTTGAGCCTTTCCCAGACTCCCTGGGCTCTTGCAATACTTTTTTTCTGCCTCTGGCATAGCAATTAACATGTTGCAGTATAGCCTATATAACTACGTGTCTGTCTTGACTCAACTAGAACCTTCTTGAACACAGGGACCATAGTGTGCTTATTCATTTTTGTATCCCCGGCACCCAGGACAGTGCCCAGGGCAGAGTAGGCACTGGTTTAATGATTGTTAAATGACTTCCCTGCCATAGTATGAGAATTTTCTTTTTGGGGTCCAGACCTACGTAGAGTATGGTTATTGCAATCACGGAAACTATTGACAAGTCCCATCTCTGCTAATTCCTTGACATGCAGCCTTTCAAGTTTCCCCATTCTGTAAAATGGGGATTGTAATGATACCTACCTCGTGGAAATAAGTTTCTGCAAATGTTCTGTGTTGTTTTTCTTTTTATAATTATAGATCTATTCAGGTTTTCTGCTGTTTATTCTGGAGTCAGTTAATGTAATTTGTATTTTCATAAGAATCATTCATACCTTGTTTTAGTTTATTTTCATAAAGTAATATTTGTTGACTTTTCTCTGTACATCCAGGTATATCACATTCCTAATTTGTACATATATACATGTTCTCCTGTCTTTCTCTTTTCCCTTTTCTAGAGAGAAATATGTTAAAATTTTTTTTACTTTAATCTTTATTGTATTTTTTCCATTACCGTTTAGTCTCCTTGTACTCCCCTACCCCCGTAATGTTAATAGTGGCTCTCTCTGGGTGATACAATTATGGGTTATTTTTATACTTTTCTGTTTCATTCCAGATTTTCAGAAATCAGTGTATATATTACTTATGTATTCACAAAAAATACTTAAAGAAAGATATCGTTCTTTATTTCCAAGTAAGGAAACTGAGGCCAGGAACATTACATAGGTAGATCATGGCCTTAGACTGGAACCAGGAAACCTGTACTGGCTCAGCCACTTTTTGTGATAAGATAAGAACCATGAAAACCATCATGATTTCTCTAGTTCTCATCTGATATAAAGAAATCAAGCCACTAGACCATCACACTTCCTCTCGTTGTCATATAAAGGTAAAGATCGTTAGAGCTGGGTAAGAGATCACTAAGAATTAATCTTTGGGGCCTAACTCACCTTGTGTGGTAAATGGAATTTTTTTGGTAACTCAGCATATAGTTGATGATGAAAGATACTGTGTAGTAGAGTAATAATGGACAACTTAGTTAATATGTGAGGATAATATATTTGGCAAGGAGTGAAACATTTGAATATGTAATTGGAAGGTGGATGCTATATATTTGATGTTTTAAAATTTCCTGTGATCCTATAGTATTATTTTTAAAGGAAACTTTTTAAAAAACTACCTGAAAGAAGGCTCCTTATGATTTTTCAACAATGAATAAGAAAGAAGAGATATGCAATCCAGATTGATTCAACAAATATTTTTGGATTACTTACTTGGAATCTTTTACTAGGCCACGAATAGAAATGTTTCAATTATCTTGTTAAGGACATAAACTACTTTCAAAGAGACTTTATACAATTAGATTTTAACTGTTAGATAACTAGTTTACTATACTATAAATCACTCAAGGCCAGGCAAGTCATCTTAATTCATCTTTGAACTCTAAGTGACTTGTCTGGAGCTGACCACGTTGTAAATGCAAAAATAATTGTGTCCTTTTCTATGAGGTTATAAGTTTTATGAAAGCAAAACATTCTCCTTATTTAATTGTTCTAAGATTGTCATTACCAAACCTTAGAATACTATGACTCAGTGGAGGTGTTGAACATATTTTTAAATTAATAATGATAATAGTAGATGACATTTATCAATGTATCAAGCATTATGCTATCCCTTAAATTAATTATTACATTTAATCCTCACAATAGCTCTATGAGATATTGTTAATATCTCTATTTTACTGAGATTTGGAGAGATCATATATCTTTTTAAAGGTCACATAGTTTAAACATGATTTAGTCATAATTTGACCTAGGTCCATCAGATTCCAGAGTTGGATTTCTTCTCTGTGTTGATCACCAAACTCAATAAATATTTGGTGGTTAAATAAGTTTCATTGCAGAAATTTGTATTTATTTCATCACTTTTCTTAAAAAAGAAAAATATTTCTAATTTTACAAACACCTTCCTATATGAAGGAATAACTACAAGTTCCTATTGTTGGGAACCATCCTGCCTGGTTTCAGGAGCTGTAGCCCTTCTGACAGGCGAGAGGGCCCCAAGGCTGGAGCTAAGCAAGGAAGCCTTGGGAAAATAGGCCACTGAGGAGACAAAACTTGTCCCCCTGGCAGGGTACAGCCCCTGCCTCCCTCACATCACCCTGCTTGTCTCTAAAGGATAGCTGGTTAGTCAATGATGGGTAAGATCCCTTGATGGCAGGGGCAACCTAAGACAGGCACAGCCTCATGAACATCAGGAAAGAACTTGGGGGACACAGAGAAAGGACAAAAAGACCCTCACCCCTCAGCTTTGATATAGCTGGAGTCCTCATTCCATCTGAAAAAGTCTCCTTATCTCTTGGCGGCTCTGCCATGCCCGCCTGGCCTAGGCTTGAAACAATACTAAGAGCAGGTACAGCCCTAAACTGGATCGGGCAGTTCCCCTGGGGAGATCAGGCCTAGAAGTAAGTTCCTTGAAGGATGATGTTTTGTTCTTCCCTCAAAAGCTATGATAACCAGCTCCTGCTGGGAAGGAAATTTACATTATTCACAGACCCTGAACTGAGTCAAATCTCGTGTTTTTCAACTGTTATCTATGATCTCTATTTGTTTTCTGTAAACATAGTCTTTTGACATTGATTGATAAGCTTTGCTGTATGCCTCTGCACATATGGTTTTCAATAAAAGCTTTGGGCTCGGGACCTTCTCCTCGAGAAGGAAGAGCCACTCCCTCTCCTGGCAGACAGAGAAGTGTCTGGGACGACTCATTTTATTTCCCTCCATCCATGACGACCCTGGGATGGGCTCTGCGGGTTTCAGAGTCCACATTCTCTCCTTCAGCCTATGAGAATTATTCTACTGTTTCAAAGATGCACCACTGTTTTTTGCACTGATTTTGTGTCAATTATAATTACAGTTATCATGTATGTATCAGTTTATATGTCAATCATAATTGTAGACCCCATTGATTCTTCCAGTTTTAGAGAGATTAAAATTTAGAATAGGTAATATACAAGATCTGTCGAGAAAAAGTCCAGCCATTGTTAATATAATGAGAATGGTTTGTGGGACATCCATGTAGCCTGGCAGCCAAGGAGAGTGGACAGGAACACGCATGTGTAAACAATAACAACTTCACTATACTAGTCAGTGGGGTGGTAGACACCATTGAGTGAGCATGTGTACTATGTGGGCATCGCATTCAAAATGACTGAGCGAGTAGAGCAACAATTCTGCATCAAATTTTGTGTTAAGCTTGGCCATTCCCCCATGGAAACTATTCAGATGATTGAGAAGGCTTTCAGGAATGATGTGATGAGTGCAGTGCAAATAAAAGTGTGTCACAAACGCTTCAAAGATGGTAGAGAATCTGTTGAAAATGATCCATGTTCTCGAAGACCTGCAACAAGCAGAACACCTGAGAATGTCGAACACGTATGGGCTGCAATCAACAAGAATTGGCAACTGACAGTGCAAGAACTAGAAGTTGATATGGGGATTCCAAGAACTATTGTGCCTGAGATTTTGATGCAGGGTCTTGACATGAAACGTACCATGGCAAAATTCATTCTGTGGCTTCTGCTCTCAGGGCAGAAGGAACATTGTGCTGCAGTTGCTAATGACCTCATTCAAACCACTACCAATGAACCAGATATCCTCAAGAAGGTCATAATCAGAGATGAATCATGGGTCTATGGCTATGATCCAGAAAGGAAGGCCCAGTCGTCCCAATGGAAGTCGCCTGGTTCTCCACACCCAAAGAAGGAGTGGCAAAGTTGCAGCAAGGTCAAGACCATGTCAACCATTTTTATTTTTTATTGGAAAGCTCTTGTCCATCACGAATATGCCCCTCCAAGCTAAACAATTAATAAGGATACTACCTCAGTGTTCTCCATTAGTTGAGAGATGCAGTATGATAAAAATGGCTGTATCTATGGCCAATTGGTGATTGGCAGCTTCATAATGACAACATGCATGCTCATGCATCACGTCTCATGCAGAGTTTTTTGGCAAAACATCAAATCACCCAGGTGACTCAGCTCCCCTACAGCCCAGATTTGGTGCCCTGAGACTTCTGGCTTTTCCCAAAACTAAAATAGTCTTTGAAAGAGATTTTGGACCATTGATGAGATTCAGGAAAATATAAGGAAGCTGATGGGGATTCCAAAAAAGACTTTGCAGAGTCTTTTGAACAGTGGAAGAGATGCTGGGAGAACTGTGTGAGGCCTCAAGGTGCCTACTTTGAAGGAGACTGAGGTGTCATTGTCCTTTGTACAATGTTTCTTGTATCTTATATTTTCTTCAATAAATGTCTCTATTTTTCATAGTGCATGGCTGGATACTCTCTGGACACACCTTGTAGGTATCTAATTTAAATTCTATTTTTCACTCATTATTTTTAAAAAATTTTACTGTATTTTTTCCATTAACATTTAGCTGGACCCGACTCCTGAGCTGCAGCAGGAGTGTCTCTGGAGGTGTCACTACAACTGAAGGTGGGCACCCCTCTAGATTGCAATGGCCTCCTTATCTGCCCCAGCAGCCTCCTGGGCTCCTGCTAAAGTTATGAAATGAAAAATAATAAGCCAAGTACCTGCATTTCCAGTGGTTCCCCAACAGACGAAACAGAGCCAGAGTTTTCCAGAGAAGCCTCAGCTCAGGACACAACTCAGGATGGCCTCCTGATGGACAGCCAAGCAGATGGGTGGCATGAGGCCTGTCTGTGCTTCTGACCAGCATCTGAGGGTTCTTCCTGTGTATCTGACATGGAGATGTCTCAATAAGATCATGGGCAACTCCTATCCCTCCCACCATCATCTCCCATAACTGCTAACCCTTTGGCCCTGACTCCTTGGTTCGTATGTCATTGGGTCCAGTTCCATTAAGTCAGCACCGTGCTCTATGTTGGCCACAGGAATCTTCATCCTCCTGTGGCGCTTTGGAGGCTTCAAGAGTGGTGTCATTTGCTGGGAAGGCAAGGGACATGCTTCCCGAGATGGCTTACCATCAACAGTGATATCTGACTTGTTTTTGCCCTCGGTGGCTTGGCCAACCTGCCCCTCACGGCTTGTGACAGGGCTGGGATCTTCATTGATCAGTGTTCCATCTGGCAGGTGCTGGACTGGGGAGAGGAGAAAATATCACCCACATTCCTACATTTCCAGTGGCCCCACACTGACAGAACACAGCCAGAACCTTCAAGAGACACTGCAGATAAGGTCCCACCCCAGGATGCTGTCCCTGCAGACAGTCCAGCACATTTGGTGGTCTGCGGTCTATCTTGGCTCCTGCCCAGCTGCTGCAGAAGCTCCCTGTGTGTCTGACACCTACTCTTGCTGACAAGCTCACCAGCAACTCCTCTGCCATTCTGCCACAACCTCCCCCAACTTCTAACCCTTTGGCCCTGAATCCTTAATCTGTATGTCGTCAGGTCCCATTTCTTTAAGGGCAGCACAGAGCTCCATGTTGGCCACAGGAAGCTTCCTCTTTCTGTTGTGCCTCAGAGGCTTGGAGGATGGTGTCATTTTCTGGGAAGGCAAGGGACTGTTCTCCAAGTCACCTCTCTGTTGACAGTGATATCTGATTTGTTTTTGTCCTCAGTGACTTGGCCAACCTGCCCCTCACGGCTTGTGACAGAGCTGGGGTCTTCACTGATCAGTGTTCCATCTGGCAGGTGCTGGAGTTGGGATAGGAGAAGATATCACCCACATGCCTACATTTCCAATGGCCTGGCACAGACAGAACACAGCCAGAGCCTTCCAGGGATGCTTCAGATAAGGTCCCACCCCAGGATTTCCTTTCCATGGAGAGCCCGGTAGATGGCTGGTTTGAGGCAGGTCTTGCTTTTTGGTAGCCATTTTTGATGTATGTCTGACAACCCCTCCTGTCCACTCCCATCCCTCCCCCCCACACACACACCTTCTCACCCTTGGTGTCTGCCTCCTTAGGCTTCAGGTCACCTGGCCTTGTTTGTTTAACATGGTCACCATGTTCCAAATAGGAGTGAAAAATTAGGTTTGTGTTGAGCCTGGGCATCTTTGGGGTAGGAGGCCTTCTCCATTTTTATTGTGCACTTGTTCCCTAGGCCCCTGGTTGGTCAAAATTGCTTCAGGCCTGCCCTGGTCCTGGGCGGTATGATGAGTCTTCACGTCGCTGTTGGAGACAGGGCAAGGTTCTTTGTCAACCAGGTGCTCCTCCTGGGCTTGTGCTGGAGTTGCAAGGGGAGAAAAGATCTCTCACGTGCCTCATGCCTACATTTCCATGTGCTCCTGACCAGCCACTGCAGCTACTCCCTGTGTGTTTGGCATGACCTCTCCCCCCAAGCTTTCTTGCACCTTCACTTCCACTCCCACACCTACCTCCCCCACCTTCTTACCTTTGGACTCCTTCTTTTTGGTTTCCAGATCATCTGGTCCCATTTGTTAAACGTGGGCAACTTGCTCCATGTCGGTTTTGGAAATCTTTAGAGCCTGGGCAGCTTCAGGAGAGATGTTCTTTTCCGTCCATGAAAGGGCCCTGGTTCCCCAGGTTCCTGGGTGGCAACAGTGATTTCAGGGTTCCTCTTGGTCTCAATGTTGTGGTGCTCCCTCAGGGTTCCTCTTGGTCTCAGTGGTGTGGTTCTCCCTCAGGGTTCCTCTTGGTCTCAGTGGTGGGATGCACCCCTCCTTCAACAGTGGAGATGGGCCCTGGGTCGTCATCGACTACCTGTTGTTCCTCCAAGACCTGGGTTGAATTCTGCAATGACAGTGACCGGTAGCCAGTTCGGAGTCCGCAAGCCCTACTTGGCCCTAGTTGCTGCTGATTCTGCCCACTGGACTTTCTGCTTCAGGATCAGGCCCAGCCCTGTGTTTGCACAGACCTCCAGGAAAATTGGATTCACCTCCAGGGCTTGAGATAAACCTCATGCAGTGACCCCATCCATACTCCACATCCTCCCAGCCAGGCTTGACTTGGTGTGTGAGCATGTGCGGCCCACCAGGCTTCTCACCTGCTCCTGCCTGGGGCTGGCCTTCCCATGTGAGCCCCCTGATACACACACATACACACGCATGCGCGAGCGTGCGCGCGCGCACACACACACACACGTGACTCAGGGCTGCTCAGGTGTGATCTGAGTGGTGGCCTGGCCTGAATCAAACCACCCGGGGCCTCCCTCTCTCTGTATTATGCCATAAAAAGGGCCACAAGTATCTAGGCTGAGACCTAACCCAATGGCATCCCCCCTGTAAAATATTGCCATTGCTGCCTCGTGAGGCCATGGCCTCTGGACCTAGGCAGGCAGTAACAGAACATCCTTCCTGTTCAAATGTCCCTGACCAAGTGAGCAGGGCAGGGGCAGTTTTAGAATGTGGCTGCCTGGTTACCAGGGTTCCAAGTTCTGTTGGGCTCTATTGTCAGAAAGCAAGGTCACTGACTGGGTCCCTTACCCAAGTATCTCCTCAGACAAGAGCAGTGACTTCACTGCCTGATGATCAGTGACCTCACTACACTGAAGAGTAACATCCTAATACTACCCTTACCCAAGCTCACTTGGCTGGAGACATTTGCACCAGAAGATGTCTTCTGGTTGCCCGTCTCCAAAGGCTGCTGGAGGGGCAGCAGCTGGTCCACAAAGACCCCAGCCTGGTATCCACCAGTAAGGGGCAGGTGTACCACACCACCAAGGGCCAGGGCAAGCCAGAAGTGACTGTGGCCACCTGAGTTGTCATTAAGCTGTATATATAGTTTTGTGTCTTGCTGTTTTTCACTTAATAGTCATGTAACTATTTTTTTCCATGGGCTATGTTTAACTGTATTTTATAATATCTAGGGAGTGAGTTAAGTCACAGACATTACCCCTGGCTGCCTGCAGTGGTAAAGAAACTGAAAGTATAGTGCTCTAATTAAATTTGTTATGCATGATGAAAGGAAGGGCGAGCCGTGTGTAAATCCAACATGCTTCTCAGGGAAGCTCCTTAGAACATATTAAGAAAAGCAACTTCATATGCCGCTTCGAACTTGCTTGCTTTTTATAAACAAGCTACAAGATAGAAAAAAAGCATTCCCTAAATATGCGGGAAAAAAAAAAAAAAGGCAGAGGAAACAACTCAGGGAAGTCCCTTGAGTCAACTGGGAGGCCTCCTCCACATGTATGGATGTCATTTCCGGTCCATCATACTGGAATTTGCCTATCATTTGTGAACCCACTAAGTTATCGGTGAAATTCTGTTCAAAATCTGTTAGCTACTCTGAACAATGACTCGCTTGTCAAGTAAATAATAATTCCATCAAGGATGTGAGCTCCAATATGAAATGCGTTAACCCTGTCTATCCCGCTTCACATGACAGTGTGACAGCCCCTGGCTCCCTCCTCTTTTGGAATCTCACTCACATTCCAGCAGATTGTCTTTCCAGTTTCCTGGGATTGCTTATCCAAATAATTCCATTTCGTCCATTGAGCTCCCTGGGGATAACAGAGGAACTGAATGACTTAAAAATCTCAGACTGTTGATGAAATTCAGGAGAATACGACGGGGCAGCTGATGGCTACTGGAGAACTGTGTGAGGTCCCGAGGTGCCTACTTTGAAGGGGACTGAGGCACCATTGTCCAATGTACAATGTTTCTTGTAACAGGCAATGCATGGCTGGATACTTTCTGGACATACCTCATATGTAATGTGTTCATACATATATTTCCTGTATTTCAGTGTGAGCTTTTTCATCTGTAAGTTCTGAAGCAATACAGTTGTAGTAGTTAAGCATGCAGACTTTGATGGCAGTCCACCTACTTTCAAATCCCAGTCTGCTTTTATTTGCGTGGAGCCCTGCGAAAATTACTTAATTTCTCTGATTTTAGATACGTTATCTATAAAATGGGGATAATAATAATAATCCTCCCTAGATCACTCAAAGTGCATTTTATTAGACCTAGCTAGGCATTTTTAGTTTAGTTTTTAGATGTCCAATCTTTTGCAAGATATATCTGATTCTTTGCTTAAAATACTCATCAGCTTTCAGAGGAAGAGAATGTGTATTTTATAATCAAAGACTATCTTTTAGTTCAAAGACTTTTGTCCTCAGGAGGTCTCCAGTCCTAAACACAGCTGTCCTATCAGGTTATTGACACTAAAAGCTCACAAGATGAACATGATCTTAATGAGACCCCTTTCCATGCATTGATTTCCTGCTATGTCAGCTAACTTTACAGAAAGGAAACCTTTAATTTATAATTGTAGCCTTTACTCCTCACCCCAACCATCAAGGCAAGTGCTTTTTTCCCATACCTCTTTGCAACTGGAAGATATATATTCATTAATATTTCTTGATCTCTCACTCTTTCCTCCTTTGCCTCACCAGTTAGTCTTTGTACAAATAAATCTGATTCAGGTAGTACATGAACAGAATTCATTTTTGTCAGATGAGGCACATGGGCCCAGGGGATCAATTTGGAATGTGTTAGGCTACTTGTTAACTAAGGTGAGCTACAGTGAATTTTTGGAGGCAATAGAGGCATCTTTTGCTCTAAGACTAGGAAATGTTTTCTGAAGTTAAGATTAGGAACTGTAAGATGTGAGATTTTTTATTTTGTTGTATACAATCCTGATGGCTAAGAAAGAATTAAGATGTTAACAAATGCTAATTTTGGACAAAAAAATGTAAGAATTATTATTTTCTTACTGTATGCTTCTACATTTAAAACATTTCCCCTTGAAAAAGAAGCCCAAATTTCTCCTCTTTGAAAATGGCAGAAACCATTTACCTAAAAATACTATTTTATCACCTTTGTACAGTGGTTATCAACCCTGGCTGCTCATTAGAGAATTTTTTTTTTAGTCCCATGCTTGAAACCAAATACAGACTCAAATATAATTGTTTTGAGTTGGGACCTAGGCATTATTAGTGTTTAAAAGTGTCCCATGTGATTCTAATTTGCAATCAGGTGTGAAAGTTAGTGTGGTAATTAATGTGCTGCCTTGTCTAAGTATCTTCCCAATCTCTTAGTAAGCTCCTAGGGAAGGAAACTGATTCCAACATTTCATTTTATTCCTTATGTAACATTTGGTTTTATTGTTTGATTTGAAGGTAAAAAAGAAGAAGGAAAAGACATGATCTGTGATCTGAACTTTACAATTTAATGATATAATTGTGACCAGAGACTCAATTGGTTTATTTTTGAGTCTCGGTGCCACACAATTACATTGCATTACATTATTATCAGCCTTAAGCTAAATCTCAATGCCTGTCTTTGCTACAGTAACTAGAAATTTTACATCCATGACCAGAATAATAACAGGTGTTCCAAGATCTTTGTCAGCCTGGTCAATGAACGCGCGATTGGCTATGCGCAAAGGGGATCTGCTGCCCTCTGGAGGGTATTGTGTTATTACAGGTTTTCTCTATAAATTCCAAAGCACCTGAGTGAGCTAGAAGTCTTGAAGCAAAAAGTTTCATGGTCAAATCACTCAGAAAATGCTACATTATCTCTGTGTAAAGAAGTCACAATTCAAATTAGCAAAATAAAGACTAAGAAATTTTATAATCAATTTGTTTTCCAAACTTATTACACCATTCTCTCTCCCAGCTAAACACTGTTAATAGTATTTAACAGAAACTAATTAGGAGACTAATATTACACAAATAACATTTTGTATTATTAAATCTACAAATAACATTCTGGACTTGGATAAAAATTTAATGAAAATTTCTTAAGTAAACTAGAAAAAGGGAAATATTTATAAAGTAGATGCATTAAAATGAAAAGATCCCATGTCTGCACAGTGACATTTTGACTGGAGATACATGATTGTAGTGTGTGACATACCATGCAATAATATTCATGTTTATCTTTCTTCCTAGTTTTTATCCTAATGAAACATTTGAGACGGTTGTGTTGTTGCGTAACAAATGGAATTGTGACTTGTGCTTGGTAACATGAAGCTGATTTCATGTACTATCAAATGCATCAGGAATCATATTGGACCAAAAATGTATCGATAGCAAGCGGCCAGGCATAATGGTGTTCCACCCAGAAGTTCAGTTAGTGCAGGTGTAGACCCCTTTTGTGCAATTCACAGATGTGTTTTTCCTCAGGCAAGGAAGAAGCAAATTGAGTAGAAATAAATACTTTCAGTCAAGAGGCTTCTGTGTCCATCTTTTGTGTCATTAATTCTGTGGCCCTTGCCAATTGAATATAATTTCCTTCATATGTAGAAGGAAGACAGGGCCACTATGTGTGAAAATGCTTTACACAGCCTCTGACATATAGTAGGTGCTCAAAAAATAGAAATTCAATGTAAAGATGACTGCTGAGCACAGAGATAACAACAGACTAAAGAGTCATGGGGTCAGCATGGGAGGAGGCTGAAACTGGAGGGAAGAACTAAAGAGACCAACTATCCCATCCTGATTTGCCAGGGACTGTCTCAGTTTTAGCACGTGAAGTCCTGCACTGGGGAAACTGCTCAGTCCTGGGCAAACTGGGATGGTTGGTCTCCCTAAGTCAGAACCCAGAATATCAAGTAAAAGCTAGTGGTCAGAACACGGACACAGAGGCTGGGAACATCAGGATGAATGCTCCTGAGACTGACCTATATTCCTCAGGCAGATGGCAAACCCATCTCAGAGTTTGGGTTGGGATAAGCCCACAAGTAGAGGTCAATAGACACACTTACCTGAGGAAAACTCAAGGTGCTATGCAAGAGAAATTTTACAACTAATTTCTTGAGTGACCATGATGATAAGACTAAAGTAAACAACGAGAAAGGGGTAGTCTCTTCAATGAATAATGCCAGGACAATCGTTAACCATAGGAAAAAAAAATTCCCTACCTCACACAATACACAAAAGTTAGCAACATAGAAGGCTAAATATGGAGATCAAAACTTTAAACATTTTAGAAGAAAATAAAGGAGAAAAGCTTAGTAATTTCTTAAATAAGCTATAAAAATGGGAAGACTGATAAAGCTGATTGCATGAAAATGAAAAGACCCCATGAACACAGTGAAGAGCCAAGTCATAAACTGGGGGACAAAATTTGCAATGCATCAAACCTATATGTTTCAACAATATGTTAAAAAAAAACCCCAACAATTCACTAAGGAAAGTGCTAGCAATCCAATAGATATTTGAGAGGAACAGGCAATTCACAGATGAAATTTGAGTGGAAAAAACTTTTTTTAAGAAGCTCAGTTTTACTACTAATCAGAGAAATGTGAATTGAATAGCAATGAGATAATATTTACACCAAGCAGATTGTCAGAAATTCAAAAGCTTGACAACACCAGCTGTTGTTAAGAATGTGAAGCAACAGAAATGCTCTTATACTGCCGGTGAGGGTGCAAATTGGTACAATCACTTTGGAGAGCAAGTTCTCAACATTATAAATGTTTTAAAAACAAACCAAGCAAACAAGAAGAACAGAGACAAATCATGGACATGGGAGCATTTTGATGGTGGCCAGTTGGGAGGGGAGTATAGAGAGTGGGTAAAGAGGTGAGGAAATTAAGAAGTACAAATAGGTAGTTACAGAATAGCCATGAGGATGTAAGGTACATATAGGAAATGGAGTGGCCAAAGAACCTATACACATGACACATGGACATGAACCATGGTGGGGGGGGATTGCCTGAGGGAGTGGGGGGTTGCTGGGTGGCAGGGGCAGAGGGGGGAAATTGGGACAACTGTAATAACATAATCAATAAAATGTAATTTCAGAAAAATAAAAATAAGAAAGTAAAACAACACAGGCTTAAAAAAATAAAAGTATATACCTGAGCACTACTATCTAGGTGTAAGGTCTAGAGAAACTCTCAAACCTGTGCACAGGGGTCGCGTGCAAGAGAGTTCACTGTACCATGGTTCACAAGAGCAAGAGAGGAAAACAACCCAAATGTCCATCAGCTGTAAGGCAAATTCTGGTGTAATTCAGCCAGAGGATGACTGCCACACAGCAGTCAAAATAAATGAGAGCTGATGACCAATACGAATACATCTGCAAAGCATAATACTGAACAGGAAAAAGCAATTTGTAAAAGCATTTTTATAGTATGGAATCTATATCAAGAGTAAAAAGTAAAATGTTTTGAATTTTATAGATATACAAATAGGTAATAAAAATATAAAAACAGTCACAGAGATAATAAACCATATAGTGGTTGGTTCTGAGGAGAGAAAGATGGAAATGAAATCAGGAAAAAGTCCACAGGGCAGCAAATCGTGCTTATCAGGTTTTTCTTTAAACAACCTGAGGCAAATGTAGCAAAATGTTAAGATTTGTGGAAACTAGGTGATAGATACATGAGTGTTACTTTGTTCCCTATGCTTGGAGTGTTCTATTTTTATTTATTTATTTTTATTGCTGTTCAAGTCCAGTTGTTTCCATTTCCTTCCCCTCCTCTCCCCCCCACTCCCACCTCCCACCCTCAATCCTACCCCACTTTGGATTTGTCCACTGGTCCTTTACACATGTTCCTTGACGACCCTTCCCCTTCTTTCTCCCGTTATCCCCTTCCCCTCTCCCTCTGGTTACTGTCAGTTTGTTCTTTATTTCATTTTATTTTTTAAAGACAATAAAAACAATGTTATTAACATTTAAATGCAGATTATTTCAAATCACTATAAAATATTTAATGAAGCAAAAACTATGCTAGTAAAAGTTGGTCAAACCAAGTTTAACATCATTTCCAAAGAATAAGTTAAAGCCACCCAGTGTCCTGACACATATTTCACTGCCATGTAACCAACACTAGATGTCACTTTACTACATGCATTTAGTTTAATACATGTACTTTCTAGTTGAAATTAGATGAACTTGATTATGCTTTATAATTTTTTCCCCCAGGGGATATAGAGAATGAGGAAAAATGAAAGACAAGTCTGTTTTGGTTCATCGTTTTATCCACAACATCCACTGTACATAATAATAGGGTTGCGAAAATATTAGCTGAACAAAGGATACAAGAAATGAACAAAAGGAATGTTTAATGTCACCAAAATGTATAAAATTACATTTGGAACAGGTTTTTCTTTCTTTTTACTGTATTCTTTTTCAATTACAGTTGTCCCCAATTCCCCCGCCCCCCCCCTTACTCTCCCCTGCACCATCCCCCTCAGCTCCCCGCAGACAATCCCCACCCCATTGTCCTTGTCCATGGGTCCTTTGTATATGGTCCTTGACTTGACCCTTCCCCTTCTTTCCCCCCTCTGGCCACTGTCACTTTGTTCTTTATTTCCATGTCTCTGAATCAGTTTTTCTTTTAAAGGCACCTAGGTATTTGAAGGGTTTTCTAGGGAAGGGTTGTGACTCTAATCTAAAAACTCAATTTGTGGTCAATGGGAAGGGAACAACGTTTTAGATTCTAATCCAAAATTGTATCTCAGTTTATTGGGGCGCTGGGTCTTCCACAAACAAGGACTCCTTAAATCAATAATTATTACTCTTTCAGGGGGATAAGCGCCTTTGATAATCATGAAAACCATAGACTCTCTAAACGCTTCTATATAAACACATAAAAATTGTTTCACACAGTCTCTGCAGATTTGCAGGCCTCTTTAAAGCTCATGCGTGGACCCCCAGATCTGGATCCCCTGCCTGAGACAGGCAGGAACGCCTGCGTAGGTGCTTTCCCCAAGCTTCTTAAACTCTGCTTTCACCCTAGAGGAAACCAGAATGTGCGGCTGAGGCCTGTGCACCTGACTCAGCTGAGCAATTTAATCATGTGAATGAATGGTATGGAAATCAACCTTGTAAAGTCAGGTGTTGACCAAATGTGGGCAACATCCACTTTGGAAATATGTGGTTTATAGATGCCAAGAAAGTATTTACATATTTTTCTATTAGAATATTTAAGAGAAGGAAAATGTAATAACATATTTCTTTGCTAAAATATTTGTTTGGAAGCTTGTACTTCCCTGGGGAGCAAACTAAACCCAAGAAATTGCTCCGTAAATTAAAAATATTTCCTTCTGCCTGTTTGTCTGTCTTCATTTTACATATCTTAACTGGAAAGAACTTTTAAGTTTTTATTATTGATTTTCTTGTCTCATAAATATTTGAAAATTAATCTTTAGCCCAAACTAGGTGACAGTTGATTTTACAAATGCAATTAATGAAAGTTTACTACATAGCGTAAAGATACTCAAAATCAAGTAAGCTTGAAACTCCTTTATCTTTTTAGTTCCAGATGTTTTCATTATTCAGAAGGCCTGCTCTTTTCAGGGACTCTCAGTCCTGCTAGTCACAATATTAATCTACCAAAATCAGGTGGTGAACGACAAAATTCTTCTTCATCATGATAACCCCTTTATTTAAACTACTTAGGCATAGTTAAAGTGGGTAAATTGGGTTAATTTTTTAAATTGTGGTTTTGTTCAGTAGAGATTAGGTTAATGCCATGAGAATGGTACCAAATGGCACCAGAGCTTATTTTTCCCCTATTGTACTATGCACCTCTCCTTTATGTGCTAGGCCACAGTAAAGGAAACCAAGAGTATTTTAGCATCTTATTTGGTGCAATAACCATGTACAGACCTAGCCAGTTGTAGAACCCATTGTGAAAGTACATGTGAAAAATGGAACATGATGTCAGAGGACAGAATCTATTTTGAGTTCTGATTATTTGACCACTAAAAACTTGTACAACCCTTTCTTATAAATACAGAAGAACATATGGACTCGATCAGAGATTTAAAAGACTCCATGTAGCTGTTTTATTGGGACAATTAAAGAAAAAACCTGTTTTATTTCCTTAAAGCAAAGGTCCTGAGTAATGGTCCTTCTTTGTAATTGACAATGTCCCTAGGATGTTTTCTCAAACAAAATGATCAGTGTAAACATTTTAACTCTATGGAGAAAAAAATTTTGTTTCACAACTAAATATGTAACCATTTAAACAACATATTTAAATTATCATTTACTGATTTAATTATTTCTCTTTGGCCTTATGAGAACAGGAACAACTGACTTCTCTTTATACAAAACTTTATAAGTGCTTAATTGAATGACCAACTTTCTCCTTGGAGAAAATCATCCTCTATGAGTCACGGCAGGCTTAATCAATAGACACATATTTCCAGTTCTGTAGCCAAGATCTTATAATAACATTTGATCATTGTCAGTTTATGGTTGTGTGATAAAATATTTTGTTTTTATATGCTAATACCATAGGCTGAATTTAAGTGTTTATTTTACCTTAATTCATGACATGTTAAAAATTACTAGCCTTTTTCAAAGCATAGAATTTCTCAGCTTGGGGAGGAGTTCGGTGAGGACTGCTGGGAGTTAGTATTGGACCCTGCGGGTTCCTGAAAGCTGGCTCCATTCCCTTATGCTTCTCCTGGAGAAATAGACTTTATACTTCAAGTTATCTTCTTTTTATTAAGCTGTAAGCATATTTCAAGTGCTTGCAGTCTTTTCTCCTTCTTTGTAACAAGGTAAGGTAACTGGGGACATATAGGAATCCAATATGATATAATTTTGGCAAAACAAAAAATATGTTAAACTCTTCCTGATTAAATCCCATCTGTGCCACTCATCCCCCCGAGGATGTTAGGTGTCATTAGAGGAGGAACCCACGGAATCCCAGTTCCTGAAATAACGCCTGGCACAGAGAGGGGCCTCAGTCAATAGTGACTGAATGAATGAGGGAGAACAGCCAATATTTAGGATTGCAGTCTCCATTCCTCAAGTAGCATCATGATTTTTAAAGATTATCAAGAAGAATCCTTAATTATAAATATTCCCCAAATTCACAGAGAAAATTCTACTTCTGAAGTGATCCCATGGTCTTTAGTATTTAGTATATTTCAATATTTTACAGTATCCTGAACCACTAGGTTGTTTAAGGACTTCCACAAGTGAATAGATCAACTGCATTAATTTTTACATGGAGTAACACTAAATTTGTCAAATTAGATTAACTTTATATATTTTAAGATAATTTTTGAAAACTTACAGACCTCGCTAGTTTTAGTATTAAGCAAGTACTATATAACTATACTTTCTGACTGTTTAACTCACTGTACTCAAATCTTTAGAGTGCCACAGTGTTCTTTGCTTGAAACCTGAATTTTTATGAGGCATATCTACACCACAAATAATGCTGAAATGTAAGAAAAATTTTAGAAGGTTTTCAACCTCATCTATTGACATTTGAGCTGGCCAACGGTGGGAGGGCCGTTTATCCTGGGAAAGGGTGAATACCTAGTCAGGGCGTGGACTTTGCAGCAGACCATTGTGTGAGGATCTTGGGTCGGCAACTCAACAGCTCTGTGATCTGAGGCAAAATAACTTATCATCTCCTTACTTCATTCTCTCATCTCTAAAGTGGGGATGATGACCATACCTTGGTCATAGGGCTCTTGTGAGACCACCTGAGTTAATATCTGTGAAATCTTTAGAATAGTATCTGAATCATATTTCGTGTTTTGCTAAACAAATAATCAAGAAACATAATAGCAGATGTTAAATGGCTACCATCCAGAGATGTTGTAAAAGAGATTTTTGCAATTCAGAAAGATGACCCCTAAGGTCCTTTTCATTGTTAAGTTCTATTATTCTACTTTACCTCTGTGTGCTCTGCTCCAATACAATACATGTACCCAGTGTGTCCCAAACACTCCTTATTCACTTTAAAATTATATCTTATTGATAATCCTCTTACAGTTGACCCAATTTTTCTTTCTTTGTTCCTCTCCACCCAGCAACCCCACTCCCTCAGCCAATCCCCACACACTTGTTCTTGTCCATGGGTCATGCATATAAGTTTTTTGGCTACTCTATTTCCTATACTGTAGTTTACATCCCGATGGCTGTTCTGTAACTACCAATTTGTACTTCTTAAGCCCTCACCTCTTCACCCTTTTCCCTATACCCCCCATCCCATCCGGCAACCATAAAAACGCTCTCTATATCAATGATTCTGTCTCTATTCTTCTTGTTTACTTAGTTTAGTTTTTAGATTCAATTGCTGACAGATATGTATTTATTGCCATTTTATTGTTCATAGTTTTGATCTTTTTCTTTAAAAGTCCCTTTAACAATTCATATAATAATGTTTTGGTGTTGATAAACTCCTTTAGTTTTTTCTTGTCTGGGAAGCTCTTCATCTGTCCTTTGATTCTAAATAATAGCTTTTCTGGATAGAATGATCTTAGCTGTAGGTTCCTGCATTTCATGACTTTGAATGTTTCTTGCCAATCCCTTCTAGCCTGCAATGCTTCTTCTGAGAAATCAGCTGACAGTCTTATGGGTACTCCTCTGTAGGTAACTAACTGTTTTTCTCTTACTGCTTTTAAGATTTTCTCTTTATCTTTAACCATTAGAATTTTAATTATGATGTGTCTTTGAGCGAGCCTATTTGCATCCATCTTGTTTGGGATTCTGTGCTTCTTGGACTTGAATGCCTATTTCCTTCAACAAATTAAGGTAGTTTTCTTTCATTATTTTTTCAGCTAGATTTCCAAAATCTTGCTCTTTCTCTTCTCCTTCTGGCACACCTATGATGCAAATGTTGGAATGCTTGAAGTTGCCCCAGAGGCTGCTTACACTATTCTCACCTTTCTGGATTCTTTTTTCTTCTTGTTGTTCTGATTGGTTGTTTTTTGCTTCCTTATGTTCCAAATCATTGATCTGATTCTTGGCTTCATCCACTCTACTGTTGCTTCCCTATAAATTATTCTTTATTTCAATTGGTATATCCTTTGTTTCTGACTAGATATTTTTTATGCTGTTGAGGTCCTCAATAAGTTCCTTGAGCATCCTTATAACCAGTGTTTTGAACTCTGAATCTAATAGATTGCTTATCTCCATTGTTTAGTTCTTTTTCTGGAGTTTTGATCTGTTCTTTCATTTGGGCCATGTTTCTTTGTCTCCTTATTTTGGCAGTCTCTCTGTGTTTGTTTCTATGTATTAGGTAGAGCTGCTATGACTCCCTATCTTGGTAGCATGGCCTAATATAGTAGGTGTCCTTTTAGGGACCAATGGCACAGCCTCCCTTATCACTCAAGCTGGGTAGTTGAGGTGCACCCTTTGCATGGGCTGAGTTCATCCTCCCTTTGTAGTTGAACCTTGATTGCTGTTGGCAGATCAATGGGAGGGATTTACCATTGGCCATTAGAGGCCAGTCAGTTCTAAAGATTGGCTGTGACCAATGACCACCAACCTCCACCCTCTATGAAGGATCAGCTGTGTAGGGGTAGGGTGGTGGTGCTTCAACATGGTCTGTAGCTGCCCACTGGGTACACAGGCTCTGGCATTTCCTGGATGGTGCAGGCCAAGGTTAGACTCCACCTCTGTTTTGACTGGGGCCACCCTGCCTGAACTATAAAGCTGTCTGAGATGGTTGCTACTTGTGCTGGGCTTGGAGATTCCTGGGAGAAGCCAAGCTGTGAATCTAGGATGGCTGCTGTTAGTGCCAGGCCTGGGGCCACTTAGTAAGAGAGATGGGGGCTGGAGGCTCACTGAGGCAGGCTGTTTCTTGTTTGAGAGGATTTAGGAAGTTGTGAAGCATGAACCAAGACTAGCCATTCATATGGAAAAACAGCTTGGGGGTGAGGGGTCCTTAAGTTGAGTGGGATGGAGTCTCTGGAGATTTCCAGAACAGGCCAAACAGTGTTAGCCAGGATGATGGAGTCTCAGATATGGCACCAGCCTGCTGGCTCTGTGGCTTTGCGGGAGGAGGGTTCAGAAAAGGGACAGTGGTCTCTGCCTGCCTTTCTGTCTGGGAGAAAGCTGTTCCCCAGCTCTCACCTTGATGCCAGACATTTCAGTTCCTCCCTGTATGCCACTGTTGCCTTTTGATCTGCTACTGCAGTGCTGGCACTCAAAGGGAATGAGTCTGAGTAAGTCTGCATATGGGTTCTTTAAGAGGAACTGCTTGGGACTCCAGAAGTTTATTCTACTGAGTCAATCCAACTGATTTTTGCAGCCAGAAGTTATGGGGAATTATCTTCTTGGCCTGGAATCCTGGTGTGGGGCTGGGACTCCTTGCTTCTGAGATATCCCTTCCAAATTTTTATCCACCACACATGGATGTGGGAGCAGCCCATTCTGAGTCTCTGTCCCTCCTACTAGTCAGGATAGATGTGGTTTCTTTAATCTATAGTTGCCAGACTTCCATTCAACTCAATTTCTGATGGTTCTGAGTGATGGTTGTTCTATATTTTAGTTGTAATTTTGATGTGGTTGTGTGAGGAGGTGAGCCATGTTTACCTGTGCCGCCATCTTGACCAGCAGTCCCACTCTTTATTCACTTTGAGCCTTCACTTATGTCTTTGGAGGATGTCCTCCCTGCCCTGATTTAGGTTATCCAAATCTTACCATTAACTCCATCCAGCTCTTTCTTCCTTCTCCTCCTCGTCTTTCTTCTTTTTCTTGACATCCCTGTCTCTACTCTGTTTTACCTTTTATATTATTCTTTCATTGTTTTATGAGCAATTATTGTATTTCCAATCAGATTGTAAGCCTCTTGAGAACAGCCTTATGCTTCCCTTAAGTTTTCCAGCACATAAGTAAATACTTATTGAATAAATAAACAGTAAGGGGGAAAGTAAGTTGGGAATCAGCTCTTTAGTGATAATTAAAAGAAGGTAAAATGGATTACATACTCAATGTTTAGACTATTGATGAGCAATTTCTAAAGAAATTTTGGTTCATACTTTCTCTGGCCCCCCTCACTTTTTTTTGGTCTGATCTACTGTTGGTGAAATATTTGTAGATTAGCTGGTTCCCCTTCATTCCTTCTCTTCTGAAATGTGTGGTAAAGTAGAAATGCCTGGAGCAATAATTTGTGGATAAAAAACAGCTGCACATGAAAAATAATTGATGTGGTTTTAAAATTACTCTGAGGTAGAAATTAAAATGCCTTTTCAACCTCTGCTCTAAAGAGAGTGCTAAAGCTAATTCTTTGTAAATCATGAAATGGAAACAGAGGAAGACACAAGTTTTTGGACAGTCAATTAATTTTAAGTAAGTAGGGTTTTAAAAAGTTTTGTATATTATTAAAAATACTCAGTTTTCTGAGAGCACTTAGCTGTAGTTAAATAAAGTCTTATCTATATCCTTAGTAATGCGAGTGTAATATTTTCCATAATTATAGATAAGAAAACTGATCCCTTTGACTTCTTTATAAGTTAATTTTTAATGGCTTTATAGACTCAGTTCTTTTTTTCTATTGTGCTTCTAATATTTTCCAAGGAATGTGAGCCAGGTGGCAAACATAGGTTATTCATCTTATTTTTCAAGGGGAGATTATCACAGTCATGTTGCCCTAATGCCACTTATAGGTATCTTGTATGCAGGTATGTAAATGATGTCAGACATTGAGCAAAGATCAGAAGATTCACAAAATAGTATTCTATCAACACAACACAGACAATATTTGATTGATTTTTAAGTCTAGATCTGCATAGACTCATCATTTCCAAACTTATAAAAATATTTATAATCCATTCACTTATTTCTTCATGTAAAAATTCTTAGCTCTAGAAGATGTGTTTGTAAGACAATTCTAATTCCGTGGTTTTCTTTATATAGAGAATGTTTAAGTAATGTTAAAAATCCAATACTTTTCTTTAGAAGAAACTAAACCAGGAAATAAAAAAGATTTAGTCATTATTCCTTAAATTGCAGTATCTCTTAGCTTATTCATACAGGAAGCAGAAATATTAAGCAGCATTAAAATGTCTGCTTGATTTGAATGTATTGTTAATTTCAATACTTCATAAACAGTAGTTAAGCATAAAGATGAAAAATATGTACTAGTGTTTTATTTAATCTTTGAACTCTAAGACTTGTGATGTTTAGCAATGTCTGTATAAAAGGATAAAGTATTCTAAGTATTTATTACATTTAGTATATTCTAACAGCTTACTTTTTCAGGGACTTTCCTATAAAATATATAAATATTATAATTTAAACCTATGCATGGGTTTTGGAAAAAGTAACAGATTGAGACAATATAAGGCAACTAAGTATCTGAGGATTAAAATAGAATTAAAGCTGTAATTACAATGTACTAAAATTAGGCAGAAAGGCTTGAATTTCAACCATATATTAAACATATTTTAGGTACTTAGAGTGGATAAAATTGAATGTTCTCTTATGAACATTTTACTAATAAGTTTTTAAAAAATCAGTGGCAACATATGCCTTTTCAACTATATAAATAAATATAAAATAAATAACTCATGCAAGTGCACACTGTGTGCAAGTCACTATTCCTAGAGCTTTTTATGTAGTGACTAATTCAATCCCCGTAACAAATCTATGAAGTAGATACTATCACTACCCCAACTTATAAATGGGGAAACTGAGGCATGCAGAGGGTAGATAATTTGCCCCAAATCACTCTGCTAGTGAGTAAAAGATCTGGGATTCTAAACTAGAGTTAGAATGACAGAATCTGAGCTCTTAACCATTTTACCATTCTGCCTCTGCAGCATGATCAGTGACCTTTGAACTCATTTTCATTAAAATATGAATGGTTAAAATAGTAAGTTATAATATTTCATATCTAATTACAAAAGGAAATACACAAGTTGTATAGAGTTTTTGAATATAGGAGTACATGCCAGAAATCATATTTTTTGGGCTACAGAAACTGAAGACATGTCATGATATTGAAATTTTCTTTGAGCTAATTAGCAAAAGGAAAAAAAAACCCACTGCATCTGATACAAAAAAGATAAATAATACTTTTTATTAGGTGCCTATATGCTAAACATTATTCTAAGTGCTTTAACTTACTTAATTCTACTGAAGTTTTTAGATTGCATCTTATTACTGTCCTCACTGTACAAATGAGGTTAATTGGGAGGTAACGCTCACCATGTCCCCTCTCACCTGTATTCTTTGTCTCTGGAGACTTATGGATTTCTGGTGTTTTCTTGTTTTACACGGGCGAGTAATTTAGAAACATTTAGGTGGCTTTTTCTGGTAAGGAAGGTTAGGACCTTTGATTGAATTAAGAGATAATTGCTGCTTAATGACAGAATACAGGGAAGACTTTAAGGCCTTTTGCTTTCTACCCACTGTTTTGCTAACTACTGCATAATCTAGTTTAGCAGAATGGTAATGGCCAGGAGCTCTGGAGTCCAATATTTCAAATCCTGGTTCTGTCTCTTCTCAGGAGATTCTGGGCAAGTTACTTAATCTCCAAAGACAGTGCTCTTGAACAGGTTATAGAGAAACATCCTTGCCCTGTAAGGTATGGGTGGAGGGCAGTGAGGGGGAAGGGAGGAAAGAACTACATAAAAAGTAAGAAAGAGGCAGGAGGGTATAATAAGAAGGCTAAAAATATTTTCTCCTATCCTCTTTCAACATTTTCTATTACCTATTTGATGTTTTCTATTTGTTTAATGATGAAATTTGTCCGATTTCTGTTAGCTTCTTCTTAGTCATATGAGAACTTTCTAGAATGAATGTGCTCATTAGAGAACTGACCTACCAGGCCCACCCATGCTGTTACAGTGAGATCACTTTACAGCACTTGTTCTCAGTCTGTGTGCCAAATTCCCTGATGTGTCACTAATACTGTCTGTGACCACACCCACATAAACAACTCAGGAACAGATTTTCTTTAACCACTTGTGACATTGGTGAATTGGGATATTTGTAAAATAGGTCACATAGCTGTCTAATTGATCATCCTTCCTCCATTTACTTTCCCAGAAAACTTTAACAGGTTTATTTATAATTGTTACAAAGTTAAACTGCTGAAACACATTCACCGAAACATTTTGACTTGCATTCATGCTTTATGTCCTGGCATTATATTAAAATTCACACACAAATGCAAATGGAAGAACTGCCAATACCTGATTTCTGTCCCCTATTTTCAATTTGTAATCATATACTTAGTTACCTTTTGACCCCATGGGGAAAAAATCTAACATTTAGAACTATCAATAAGAAGAGAAAAAATAATTTAAAGAATGTTTCTCCTCATAGTGGATTTAAAAAACAATAATATATTTATTTAGTTTTAGAGGGGCAGGGAGGGAGAAAGAGAGGGAGAGAAACATCAGTGTGTGGTTGCCTCTGACATACCCCTTACTGGGGACCTGGCCTGAAACCCAGGTATGTGCCCTGACTGGGAATCAAACCAGTGACCCCTTGCTTTGCAGGCCAGCACTCAAGCCACTGAGCCACACCAGCCAGGGCCCATCATAGTGGGTTCTTAAGCATGTTCTTCACATATGCAGAATGCTAGCTGGATGTCATTTGGCATAATTGTTACTGTTTGGCATGGATAGCACACAAGTTGGTATCTTCAAAAAGGCCAGTCAGATGAATCTCACTTGCCTCTTGCAAAGCACCAATAGCTGCACTCTGGAAGTGCAAATCTGTTTTGAAGTCCTGAGCAATTTCTTACACCAGATGCTATAAGGGAAGTTTGTGAATAAATTCAAAGGACTTCTGATAACTTCTGAAGTGCGACAGTTACCAGGCCTGTAGCAATGAGGTTTCCTTACCCTTTCAGTAGAGGGCGCACTCTTGTGCGTGGCTTTGGTAGGCAATTGCTTCCTAAGTGCTTTACCCCTGGCTCATTTGTAGTCAGCTTTGTGTGCCACAGCATAGAAGTCCTCCTTATGTGCCCTCTTTCTTCTTCAGCTGGAGCTCGGCAAGCTAGAGGAGATGCGATGGCAGATGCAAACACATCCTGCATTTTCAACAAATGTTTATTGAGAAATTATTCTTGCCTGGCACTGGTGATATAAAGATGAATTGATCACAGTTGCAGTCCCTGGCCACCTCATAGTCACAACAAACCTAATATGCCTTAAACATTGTCAGTGCAGGCTGCTTTTGCTTTTGAAGTTCATGTTGCTTTCCAACATTTAACTATTCATAACTTTTTTTAATAACCCGTGGTTTCTATTTTTGCCTTCTGTTTAGCTCCTATGCTAGCATTATTATTTGCAAATATGTCACAGCATCTAAACTTTTTCCTTTTCTATCACTTTTTCCTTTTCACTCCTCTTTTGGCTCCATCCAGTGGTTTTTTCCTGATAGTGCAAGCTAGTTGCATGTACTTTGTACCCAGCAGATATTATTTCCTTTGTGGTGTTACTTCCTGTGAGGACTTACTGAATGAATGACTGTGTAAAATATTTCCACAAACATATATATTTGCAGCTACATATATTTACAAAAGATATATATATGCAGCTACAAAGATGAATTGCCTATAGTCTTTGCCCTTTTTAGTCTATAAAGACCTGCCTTTCTTAAAAAAAATTAAAAGAAAAACAAAGACCTATATGGTTTCAATCAGGTAAAATTAATCTGATTGAAATTGGCTTTGTGCGGGCATGAGATGAGAATCCAGACACTTACAGTTGAAAAATCTGGTGTCACTACACATTTGGCATTCATCATTAACATGGACTTTTCTTAGTGAAAAAGTAGCAGCTATGCTCTGTAACTCTCTCTCTCTTTTTTCAAATAATTTTCTTATGGTGGAAACTAAGCCATAATGTAGCTTAAATTTGGCACTGAGCCAAACAACTAGAATTTATTATTACCATTATCACCTTACCATTATCATTATCTCCTCATTAATATTATTATTACTATTAATGATATTTACAACTGTATTAGTTTTATGTTGATTCTTTCCCTCATGAATTCCTCCCAACTCTACCCATTTTTTAAACCTCACCCTAACTGTGTTTATATAAACAGAAATGACAATTTATTTAATTACATAATGCTAAAGAACACTGAATTGAGATTGATTTGAGGTAGAAAAACATTACCCTGCTGAAGTGATATTATAATAACATATCTCCTAGACATAATTTTTTTTTTGTTTTTGTAGCCAAAGAGTCTTTCTGAAACACAGGGTTATTTTTGGAGTCAGACACTTGAAGATTATCACTATTTGCTTGAGAGAGACCCCATGGTCCTAATTAGACAGAAAAGGGAAATAGATAGGCAAGCAAGTTGTGAACTGCACAATTCTAGTGCATGGCATTTGCAAAAACAGTGATGTGAATTGTGCCTCTGATGCTGTGCAAAAAAACCCAACCTGCATGTTTGGAAGTACTGGAAACACTGTGGGAAGAAATAAGAATACTTCATTGAAGTATTAGGTAGACCCATAGTCATCTCATTGCCTTTGAAAGTTACTTTATTTTTTAATTACATTTTTTTCCTGTATGTCATGAGTATTAAGAAATAATCTGAATGAAAAGGGAAATACAACTTTTCAGTAGGGAACTGACTTCACAATCAATATTTAATTTCACAAAAATATACCATTGGAATTGAAAAAAGTGTATAAAGAACAATTCAACTAAGAGAAAACGTAAAGCAATGGGAAATGATTAAAGATAGGCTATGACTCTAGTAATAGCTTAGATTGTTCAGATAGCACAAAACACTTAGTGCTGAGTAAAAATAAAAATCTTTTTAAACACTTAGCTTACATCAAGAGATAATAAAAGAAATCACCAGTCTTCCAATACTGTGACTATTCAAATTGTACTAAATGTTCTAGCTAGTATAATTGGCAGTGAAAAACAAATAAAAGTTGTAAGAATTAGAAAAGAAACAAACTGTATTTATATGTATATAATGTTGTTGTTTACACAGAAAGCTTCAAGACTAAAATTATTAAAACTAAGAATTTAGTAAGGTTACTAGATATAAGATCAATATACAAAAATTAATTATATTCTAATATAGCAACAAAGACTTAGAAATATTTTTAAAAATATATCATTTCTAAAAACAAAAAAATAGTGTCTAGGAATAAGTCTAATAAAATATTGGCAAGATTTTTATGAAGAAAGCTATAAAATTATTAAAATGTCTTTAAAAGCACCTAAAAACATGGAGTTATACCATGTTCATAAAAATGCAAGGTCAACTCCCTAAAAACATAGATACTCCTAAAGTCAATCATAAATGTAATATAGTTCAGTCTGACCCAACCCAAAAGATGTGAATAGTGGAATAGAACTGAGTTGCTGGTGTTTGAGGTGAATATGGAATTTTGGGGGAAGCCTAGTATAATTAACAATACCTCTGATAGAGAAAATAATCCCTGTGAATTCTGTTATCAAAGGATGAATATTCATACATATACTGCAATTAGAAAAGCTGTTTTATTTACCAAGAACTGGAATATTTATGTCCATATTAGGAGACTAAGAATGTGATTTCTTGGCAAAGGAACTGCTGTCTCAGTTGCAAGATGGCATTTTTCATCTGTGACTCAGAAGGGAGATCTGGAATACCGGCCCATTGCCTAAGATACAGACTCTAGGTTTCCAGATCTAGAGAGGAGAATGTTTTAGCAAATGCACCCTGCCACACATGAGAGCATCCAAAGCATTCAGAGGTATCTGAATGACTATACCTCACCCAAAGGCTACTTGTTAAACTATAACAGAGATGCCACCTGTTCCCTTGGAGGCCAATAAGTGATCTTTGAACAGGGCTGGAGTTAAAAAGTAAGCCTATGCTTCACGTTTTTGCATTGTTACAACTAAAACAAAACAACTGACTTACTGTAAGTATGCAGTCAATATTTGCTTCTCAGATTGGCTCGGTGTTTACATTTTAAAGGAAGAACACAGTTATTATGAAAAAGGTTTTCCATATAGTATGATTTGCTTTGAAGAAGCTCTTAAAACTCTAACTCTATGTAATCAGCTAAACTTTCTGTATTATAGTTACCTTTCCAACTCTGTAACTATGAGTTTGTGGTATTTTACAGTGAAAAGAGTGTCAGTTCAAAACACAAGAATATAGATGTTCTTCTTAAGAGTTATTTTTTTCATTAAAAATTATGAATTCTTGAGATAGATAAATATTAAATCCTTGGTCAACAAACTTTTCTTCTGTTTTCTTCAATAAATGTGAAAGCATCGTTTAGAATATGGAAAAATCTCAGACTACTGACGTGATTGGTGTTTCCTTTCAACATTTTCTTCTGTGTTTCTGGCTCACCTTCTCACCCAGCTTTTCCTCTCATACATCCTCTTCATTGTTAGAAAGAGTACTAGACAAAGACTAAACACTTCATGGAAAGCATGCATGGAAAACCTGTTTCCTATAATATAAGCTTTAAGCGTAATTTAGTTTGTATATACTATTTTGTTGTTTTTTCACTAGTTGCTAAAAGTGAATACAGTGTGAAAAGACTGAAATCAGTAATGATAAGAGATGAACTTGAACAGATCATTCAATTTAATCGAGTTGACATTTACAGAACATGCCATCCAACAATAGAAGAATACACATCCTTCTCAAACTCACATGAAATACATACCAAGAAAGACCATATTCTGAGCCAGAAAACATATCTTAACAAGTTTAAAAGAACAGGAATTATAAGAATTATGTTCTCAGACCACAATGAATAAAACTAAAAATAAAAGCAGAAAGATGGTTATTTCTCCAAATATCTGGAAATAAACAACATACGTCTGAATAAGCCATGTACCAAAGAATACATTGCAAGAGAAATTTTAAAATATTTTGAATTAAAGAAAAATAAAAGTGCAACATAACAAAATTTGTTGGATAGGGAAAAATTAACTTGCTTAGAGGGAAATTTATAACATTAAATGCAAATGTTAGAAAAGAACAAAGGTTGAAAACCTAAGCTTCCATATTAGGAAACTAGTGAAAAATTTCAATTTTACATATAATCCAAAAAAAAGAAATGCAAATAAATATATCACTTTTCACATATTGAAGTCAGACATTTGTATTTCTAAAGTATAATATCCAATGCTGATATGGGTAAAGTGAAATAGGAACCATATATTAGTGGTAGTTGTACAAATTGATATAACCCTTTTGGAAAAGAAATTTGGCAGTGTGGCCTTAAATCTGCCTTTCCACTGACCTGTTATTTTCATTTTAATGATAATAAAGAAATAATCCCAGATTAAGAAAACATTTCACATAGAAAGCTATAAAAGTATTATTTATAATAGCAAAAATCTGAAAATAGCCCAAGTATCCAAATAAGTCTGGTACTCACTGGAAAAGTTGATGGCCATGAAATTTGGTATTTTGGGAGAATTTCTTATAACTTAATAATAAGTGAAAGAGTATGAAACAAAAATCGTATGGATAAAAATAAGATCAGAAAGAAACATAGCAAAACTAAAACAGTTTCTCGGGACGATGGGTTTGCCCTTTTCTATGTTTCTTAAAGACCCATAATGGACTGATCATGGTTTTGCTCATGGGCTTCGGAAACCAGCGGCTTGGGTTCCAGTCTCATCTCTGCCATGTCTTGGTTCTCATTTGTAAAGTGAAGAGGATGATTAAAGGTCTCTTCCTAGGGTTACTATAAGGACTGATGGTGATAAGGTATTTAGAGTGTTCAGCACTAGGGACTGCCATGCATTAAGTCTTCAATAAACTCCAGCTATTACTATGGGTTATAATAGGGAGAAAAATATTCTCAAGAGTAAGTACTTTAGGGCACGTTCATTCAGATTTGCATAGGGGAGTTTTTATTTCTATATAGAACTCTACTTACCTTTCAGATTATATACATATTCAAGATATTTGTTTACTGATTGCTGAGTCTTTTTAGTCCATAATGGGACAATGAAATATCCTTTTACATAGCAAAAAAAAAAAAAAGGGGGGGGCATACTAAGAAACCGTAAGTGTATTTGACTCTCCTTGTATATTTAAAAGTGTCATATCTAGGCCCACCCCAGTGAGACTGAGAAAAGAATTCAAAGCTACTGGCTTTAGCTACTTATTACCTCAAGTCTGTAGGGGTTTTTTTTTTTTTTTCCTTCAGAGTAAGAAATAGTATCTGTACCTCCTTCTTTTCCCCTGTTGGGTGGGCATAAAGTCAGAGAACATGACAATTCCACAGAACAAACTTCCTATAGAGTCATTAACAGACTGAGAAATCTCTTGCTGTTTCAGAATTCTTTTTTAATAAACATGTTAATATTGCTGTAAAAGTGTTAATATAGTTCTATATACTTTCATAGCCAAAAGAGTTCTGTCGACAATAAGAAAATCATGTATTCTAATAATAATCATTTTTAAAAATATTTTATTTATTTATTTTTAGAGAGAGAGGAAGGGAGGGAGAAAGAGAGAGAGAGAAACATCAATGTGTGGTTGCCTCTCACACATCCTCTACTGGAGACCTGGCCCACAACCCTGGCATGTGCCCTGGCTGGGAATCGAACTGGTGATCCTTTGATTCACAGCCTGGCGCTTAAACCACTGAGCCACACCAACCAGGGCTAATTAATCATTTAAAAAAAAAGATTCGTTTTCTCAGTTTGCAATAAAACTTGCATTCATTTAAAAATTCCTGAAGGAAGGAAGTGGGAATGATGTACTATTCCTTTACGACGAGGAATTTTCTGTAGTTATGTTAAAGAGACTAAATGCATGCATGGAAAGTGCTTAGACTTCACCAAAAGTTTAGACTTTTTTACATTCATTTTGTATTAACTTTGCCTTTAAGGTTTTTATTCCTCAAGTTTAATATGCAGGGGATAGTTCTGTGAGCAAATAGTATTTATAAGTAGAGAAGGTTTAAGGTAGGACATTGGAGGTATTATTTTGAGTATTGCAGGAACATAAATGAATTTATTTTTATTTTAACCTTGTATGGCTATGGCTCCCAATTTCTTTTACCACTCATTTACAGGTTTTCAAAATGTATTAATACTCTGAAGCTGTTACATTGAGCTCTGAGGATGGTGTTATGGTTCAACATTGCTTAATGGGGTTCTTCTGATGTTCCTGGTAACTGAATCTCTTCAACAATGAGTTTCACTTTACGGAATTTAGGGTTAAAACAAATTGTGTCATAGACTTGTCCTCTAAATTGCATGGCAATCTTGTGAGATTTTAAATAAAAATGTTAAGGAAAGATCTTATCCTTGAAATTGCAGTATAAGTTTAGGATTAGAAAACATCCAGTGGAATTAAGACCTATAGGTAAGGCCAAAATAGAAGCATATCTAGCTTAATTAACAGCTCAAATATATTGTCCTACATTATTAATCTTGAAATCACATGTATAAGCAAAAGGTTGTTTTTTTTTTTAATCAAATTCCTGTTTTAGGAGATTATGGGCTTTTTAAAATTGGTTTTATAGTTTTTGGACAATAGTTTCTTTATTTTAAGCTAAAGAGCTAAAAAAAGTTTAGCAGCACCTTAGTTCTCTTGATTGCTGACATATGAGTGTTTACTGGGCACAGAGAAGGCTGGCTCCCAACTCAGTCACTAAACCTAACTAGCTGTAGAACCTTGACCAGACTGGGGCCTATGGGATAATAGATTTTAAATGTATAATCTCAATGAACCTCAGTCTTTTCATGTTAAAAAAAGGAAGTTGGCTTAACTAACTTTCAAAGTTTTTTTTCCTCTGTGTAATAAATATAATTTATCATGATCATTGCAAATTAGATAAAGATATAAGATTGATGGTAAATGTTCTTAAAATACTCACTTCTCTTGGAGATTACATTTCTGCTTATTGTTTCAACTTTACCTTTATGTAAATGATTCCTAAACCCGCATCTGGAGACTTGACTGCTCTGCTAAGCTCTAAAGCCGGGTTAGCTAACTGTCTTGCTACACGTGACTGGCCTCCCATTTTCTCTAAACCAATCTGTTGAAAATAGAACAGTCCTTCTCCTATTATCCCACCTCCCAAACCAAAAATTTCCTGATTTTCCTATTCTTTAAAAAATAAACAGTTATTTTTTTTATTTCAAGTTTAAAAAAGTTATTTGTTGATTTTATAAAGAGAAAGAGAGGGCAAGAGAAATTTGTTGTTCCACTTATTTATGCACTCATTGATTGATTATTGTATGTGCCCTAACCAGGGATGGAACCCACAACTTTGGCACATCAGGGCAATGCTCTAACTAAGTGAGCCTACCCAGCTAGGGCAAAACTATTATATTTTTCAATTAACAAAATGCAGAGCTACCAAGTCATTCCTAACTTCTTCCTACCTTCTGCCAATTCCTGTCAGTTCCTTGGGTTTTGTTTTTTCATCAATCCATTTTTCTGTTTCCATTTTTCTATTATCACCTTGGTTTAGACCCAGATCTTCTTATAGAGCAGCTCTGAACCCTCCTTCTAGTCCCTCTCCTTTCTAATCTATTTTATGCTATTTCTAGGTAGTGGTGGTCATAATCATGTAATTGCCCAACACAAATCAGCCGGACTTGCAACAGCCTATAACTTTTTGACCCTAATCTACTTTTTACTCTCCATTTCCTATTGATCCCATAAACTCCCTCTCCTGGAGGCACTTTATATATTCACAGCTGAGCACTTCTGTGACCATTACCAGCAAGGCTCACCTGCACCAACCACAACATCCACCCACACCAATCCCATAGTTAGGACCCAGCTAAGTCCACATCCTCTAGGCCGCAATTTTAACCTCCTGAGCCCACAGTGTTCCACTTGTCACTTATCACCTACTCCAGGTACTGCTTTATCATATTCTACCTTAAGTTGTTATATTTTAAAAATAAAAACATAATCATAATAATTATATAGTATTGCTAGAAGTTCAGAAGACAGAAAAACAATCATCTTTAATATTTTGATATAGTCCATACATTTTCAAATGTATGTTTCCCACAGTTATAATCAAAGCATAAATATAATTTTGCTTTTCTCCTCTTAATATGTAAGGGGAAAAAAAGCTATAATTGAGTATAATGAAGTAATCCATGGAAGAAGCATAGAGGGGAACCAACTCTGTTGGTAGAGGAGAAAGAAAGAAAGGTGTAACAGCAGTTACGGTCTAACTAAATTTCCAAGGACCTGTCGAAGTTAGCCAGAAGGAGGAGAGAAGAGGAGGCAAAAGAACAGAGTGTGCAGAAGCAACAGGCACAGAGCCTGTTGTCCATCTCAGAGACTGCAGATCTCAGCGACGTGGGTGGAGCTATAAAGCCTGTGGCAGGAACTGGTGCATCACAGATGGTTTGGGTGCCAAGCCAAGCAGAATGACTTCCATCAGTCAATGACGAGGAACAGCGGAATATGTTAATAGGTGCCAGACACATTGCTAACTTTGGATGACATAGACAGCCAGTGGTCTATTTGACATTACTCTCCTTTTCTTTCTAATAGAAACCTGGTTGTTAGAGGGTGGTAATGGGCCCAGTTAAAATAGTCACCTCCTTAGACTTCCTCATGGTCTGGAGAGGCCACATAACCCAGTTCTGGACAATTAAATATAAGCATGTGGATAAGGCGACTGGAAAAGCTTTATAAGGCTTAGCTGGCATGTATCTTCTTTCCTTCTCTCTTTTTCCATTTCTCTTGCCTAGAATGGGGACACAAGACCTGGAGGTGGAACAAGTATCTGTGACGGTGAGGAAGAAAACCACACGAGCCATGATGACTTCACTGAGAAGCTGCAGTTGTAGTGGACTGTCTACTTCCTGACTTCCTGTCATACGGAGAAAATTAGTCTCAATTCATTAACCTACTAAGTTGGGTTCATGCAACTGAATGCAATTCCAGCTAATATAATGTTATGTCCATTTCTTAGAGGAACTTTTAAAGAAAAAGGTTATTAAAGATTCCAAGAAATTCTGTTTAACTTCATTTAACCAAATGTTAAGGTTATTTGACTACAGAACACTTTTCTCTCAGAAGACTTAATATAGATATATTATCTCACTGTGCATGAGTGTTTTGCAGAAGTTTGGAAAATGCTACCCTCTTTGTGTTGATCCAGTAAATAGATGGTTTTGATATTCTACAAGGATAGGTGATACAGGAGGAGTAATGTATTAGGAGAGAAGGATAATGAGTTTAGTTTTGAATGTATTGAATTTGAAGTGTCCACTGACAATTGAATATGCAGTCCTGAAGTTCATGAGTGAGATTTGTAGGTAAGCAAGGTAGGTGGTAGTTAAACCCATGGCTCTATGGGTTAAAATTAAACTGTGATTGTTATAAAAATTATTCTAGGAGTGTTTTTACCAATGAGGAAACTGGCAGTTTAGTTCTGAACCCTTCCTTTAACTGCCTTGCTATGTCACCTCTCTGGGAAAAGGAAATGGAAAGAATACTCCACTTAAAATCAGACACACCAGAGTTCAAATCCTGAGTTGTCCCTTTGTTTAGCTGTGTGAACTTGGCTCAGATATTTAACTTCTCTTATCTCAGTTTTCTCATCAAGGGGGTGACAACCTAACCTTAAAGAGTTGTTATGAGAATTATAAAGTATTCAACATTGTGCCTGGTAGAGTATAGATGGTCCACCAGTGCCAATCCCCCTCTCCCTCCCACTAGAGACTTGTTGCCTCTCTTCATACTTTCATCTTCTGTGTAGTGCCTTTTGTAGATGTATGACAGCATTTAAAATTAAGCTAGGACAACAATTTAGCTTCTATCTTGCTCTTTTCTACCACTTCATAAATATTAACTCATTTATATTCACAATAACATTATTAATTAGGTACTATTATTATTCCTATATGACAAATGAGAAAATGGCTGCACCAAGAGGCTAAAAAACTTGCCCACCATCACACAGCTCAGAGGTGGCAGATCCAGATTCAAACCTGGGGGTCGGACTTCATAGTCCATGCTCTTAACCACTACACTACCATATAAAAGATATAAATAAACAAAAGGAATCACACATATTGCTTACTGTTCTTTCATCCTCTTGAGGTCTCTGGTAATTGTTTCTTTATCTATTTCCCTACATTTTTAGAGAAGTGGTTGTTTGATTCCAAGCATCTTTTCATCAAAGTCAGAAATAGCAATATGTATAGAAAGTTTTCACTAAGAGCTCTTTAGAGGAGAGAGTGTTTAAAATTTGTGCCAATACAGTGCTGTCCACAGTAGCTATCTCTGTAATAACAACAGAACTGTTCTTGTTTGTTTGAACTTTCTAGGCTCCATATAATTAATCTAAACATGAGAGAGTATGTGTGCAGTTTTTTTGTTTTGTTTTGTTTTGTTTTTTAAAAAAGTACTGTTTACCTTCTTGGAAGGGCACATGTACTTTCAAAACCTCTCACTCCCTTCCTAGGAATGAGCAGCTGTAGCCAGGAAGCACATGAAGTAAGAAACAGTGCCAGTGGCAGAGGGCTTAGATTAAAGCTTAAGGAAATTCCCAAGATGATGTTTTCTAAATGGTATTTGAAGGACATAGACTAGGTAGAAAACAAAATATGGGATTATGTCAATGGAAACAATTCTCCATTTCTTTCTCTCCCAATAGTCTCCTAGTTCAGAGAGGTAAGATTCTATTCACAGAAAATTGATGGATAAGCAATGATTTAAAAAAATTAAAACCCACATCCTATCTTCAGTGGTTTCTTATTGGATGATCTGTTTGGCACTTACATCTTTCTTTCTCTTTAAATAAGCACATATATTCCTATTTCTTCCCACACATTGATGCTTTGATAATAAATGAGATAATGTTTATAGCTCCATGGAGGAAAGATACTGGGTATACTAAAAATCACTATTTCAAAGTCCTTCCTTTCCTTGGAAATGCATAGTGATACCATGTGTATACAGTGTTGTTGATGAGTCAAATTTTCCATAAAAGTGATTTTTTCCCCAGAAAAATAGACTCTTATCCAACTCTAGACTAACAATTTGTTGTAAAAATTTAACATTTTTCAAATTTTACAATTTTATTTTGCTTATTTTTGTTCTGTAAACTTATATTTATCAAATGCATACTACCTGAAATGTATTTGAGTAGAACTTTTTCCTCCTGGTTAAGCAAAATATATTTTGGCTTTTACTAATTATCTTTAAGATACCAAAATATGAGAAGGGGATTTTCATTTGCTTTAAGCCTAATATCAGCCAACATCACAAAACTGCTAATGCAGTTTCAGGCTACAGCAATATAAGTCCTAGACCTAAGTTAAGGGAACTACTGTTCCTGTGTTATTCTATACCAACCCAGACAAACCTGAAGTTGAGTGTTCTAGATACACAATATAAAAGCAGCAGTGACAAACTGTAGTATATCTGAAAAAGGATGATTAAGATGGTGAAAAGTTTGGAAATCATACCACGTGGACAATTAAATAAACATTTGGAGAAGAGACTAGTTAAAAGAAGCAATAAAACTTGACTTCAAATCTTCAAATATATGCAGCACTATACATGGTAACCAAGACATGAAAACAATCTCAGCTGTCTTTCAGTGGATAATTGGATGAAGAAGACATGGGGGGGGGGTGTGGGGGGGTGTGGGGTGTGTGTATGTGTGTGTGTGTGTGTGTGTGTGTATTACCCATAAGAAAGGATGAAAAGCTGCCATTTGTGACAACATGGATGGATTTTCAGAGTATCAAGCTAAGTGAAATAAGCCAGATGGAAAAGGATGAGAATCTTACATGAGATATAAAACAGAAAGCAACAAATGAACAAGCAAAACAAACTCAAAGACACAGACAATGGAAGGATGGTTACCAGGGGGCAGGAGGGTCATGGGGGGATAAAGAGGGTAAAGGGGGTCAGATATATTGGTAACGGAGGAGACTAGGCTTTGGATGGCTAGCCCACCATGAGTGATATATTAGAGAATTGTACATTTGAAACTTATGTACTGTTATTAACCAATGTTACCCCAATAAATTTAATTTTAAAACAATCTTTGAATACCTATCAGGAAAGAAATTAGACCTCTTCTGTAAATATAGGTAGAATTTTAAGAAGAGAGATGTCACAGTTGAATAAAACAGTACTGAAAATGAAAATGGCTGTTTTTGAGGTTTTCGTTGACTGAAATTTCTAGAACAGAAACAGGATGACCACTGGACACAGATTTTGTGGTGAGGGTTCCTCATAGGGAGAGAAGTTGGGCCTGAGGATCCCTAAGGTCACTGCTGATGCTGCATATCCTATGGCCCATTAGGAACCTCACACATTGTACTACTATGTTATAATAGAGCAACACCTTTACAGCCTACTGCGCTTTGCCTCTGCAGTAGAAGGCGTCAGGCTGCTGAGGGATTTTTTTGTCCTTATGGCTATTTTTTACAGTTCTCCCATCCTCCTTATTACCAGGTTGTCTCAAACTCATTCCTTGTTTTAATGGCATTCTAATTGTTACTTCTAACCTGCTGTGGCCTAGAAAAACAGCCCAAACTGACTAACACTGCAAGAATAATTTAAGTGAAGACCCAAAGAGCTCTTCCATGAATAAGATTTTTGGTACACCAACATTTTGCCATCTTTTTAAGTTCTTAAAGGCCCTTTTGGCTTTCTTCTAACTTCTCAGGAGTATTCTAGATTTAATTTGTCAATTGTGCAGCTTCTGGAAACTTGTTATTGAACTTCCATAGGTTTGCTAAGCTTTTAAAAAATGGATCAATGAAATTTTCAAAAACACTTAATCATAGGCACTGATATACTTATCAAAGTCTCTCCTTATGTAAGTAAAATTTTCCTGAATGGCTTCTTCAAAATGAAAAGAACTTCTATCTAAATTAGAATTAAATTAAATTTGAATTTAGAACTAAATTAGACTACTTAACCAAATAAAATGGATTAGAAATTGATTAGAATGCTAATTAGTTTTCTCTCCTGAGCTGCTTCATATATAAAGTATTGTTGTAAAGGTACAGTTTCGTTTGGAATATAGAGGGTAATTTTGATTTCACTTTTCTTAATCCTTGTTCTTAGTATACAGCAATAAGTTTAATGTAATTCAGCCTAAAACATTTAATGAAAATTTACTATATACCTAGCAGATGTTCTCAATTGAGAACAATTAAGAACATAAGAAAAGCATAAAAAATGTTTTGTATAGACCAAGTATAAAAGGCTAGTTTATCTTTAAGGAACTTACTGTCATGTTAAAGGAAACAAGAACCAAGGACATAGACGGGGTGGGCAAAAGTAGGTTTACAGTTGTGACTCTGCAAGACAGCTTATTCTTGTATTATTTCTTAAATATTGTATTATTTATTTGCATTATTTGTCTTATTGTTATCTCATATCCTTAATCATAACCTGCTTACCTTTTTCCATATGAACAACTGTAAACACGTGCAATGTGAAATGGAACAGTTTTGCTTCAATATGCTGCTATATATTATTATATCAGAAGTTAACAATAAATGTGCACTTTTCTCCCATTTTTAAAATAAGCTTTGGCCATTCGGTTAATATTGTTGCTAAGAGCTTTCGGCTGTTATAATTTCCTATCATTTATTTGATAAAAAAAAAATTGAAGAGGTGTTCCAGTGACTCCACTGGGACCATATCTATAAGGTATGAAGAAAGTCCCAGCATTGCCAATATTTGAAAACTCAAAGGTTGTCTTTTCTAAAGTGTTATATGAATGGCTGTCCCATACTGTTTGCCACTTTCCTGTGTTGAACAGAAGAATAATTTTAATGTCTCCCACATGGATGATGCTGATCTCACTTCAGTTCCTCGTAAGAGATTTAAACTCCTTATATCTCCCCAGCTGAGTCATTATAAATAATATCTACAAAGCTCTGACTTGTCCTCATCAGTAACACACAGAACTAAATGGTATCTGCAAAGTGGTTAATTTTCTGGAAAATATTCAAAGACATAAAATGCAATAAAATTGCTTTCTACTTAACTTTGTCAATTTCCCTAGAAGTGTACATAGAACAATGTTTTCACAGAACGTGCAAAAACCCTAGACTCAAGTGCTATTTAATCTCCTTCCATAAGCAGCAGCCTTGAGCAATTCTATCCACAATTAGTTACTTGCGGTTGCTACTGAATTGCTCCCCACAACATTCCACAACATTATTGTTTCACAGCACAACGCACTCTATAGGGTGAAAGTGCTTGAAAGGACCAAGGACGTGCTCTTTGTCTCGTCTCTGTCAGTGGACAACGATGTCCTTAAACTGCCTACTCGCTAGTCCTGTGATCCTTTGCTTTAAGCACCTCGAGTTTGAATTAGGGACTACCTTCTACGTCAAAAACGGATACACCTCGCATAAAGTATTGGTTGTTTAGCCGAGAGGTCCTCCCTGCCACTTAGCAGGTTGTGCGCCCTCGGATGCCCGTGACCCCGGCCTGAGTTGAGGCGGGGGTTCTTCCAGGGGTCGTGAGACTTCCCGAGAAGCGGCGGCGGGGGAGCGGGGAGAGAGGGAAGGCTTGTTTTCCCCGGGGATGTGGGAAGTAGGCGCTAGACTGTTTCGCGGTTTTCTAAGCCCCTTGGCATGCCCTGACCTGATCAAGAGAGTCAACTGCTCTCTGGAATGTTCCGGGAGAAGGTGGGAGACTGCTTCCCAGAGGAGGCCGTGGGTGCAGGAGGGCACCAGGGGGGTCACGCAGGGAGATGCAGGGCAAGCGCCAGGAGGGATTGGAGAGAAGCTGGGGGCCGAGGTGACGGGCACGCGTGGGGGCTAAGGCGCGCGGGACACGCCGGCAGCGAGGCACCGGGGGTGGCCGGTCGGGCGCAGGGATCCCTCCCGGGGCGGCGGTGGCGACCCGGCCACGCGGGCTGCACCGCCCCGGCTGTCAAGCGAACGCAGAGGGGCGGGAGGAGGAAGGGGTGGAGGTGCGAGGGGAGGAGGGCTGGCACCGGAGCGCCGCGGTGTCGGTGCAATAAAAATGCATCCCATGGAACTGCCCATGGAGAAGGACGGGACCGAGACGCCGCAGCCAGAGGAGGTGGTAAAAGCCGAGGAGGACGCCCAGGAGACGGCAGCGGCGGCGGCCGGGAAGTGAAAGGTCTCGCAAAGTTCAGCAGCTACTGCTGCTGCGAGCGCCGAGCCCCGGGCTAGCGGCGGAGGAGCCGCAGGACCGCTCAGCCGGGCCGCGCGGCCCGGCCGGCTATGGTCCCGGGGCCCCCGCCGCTCCCGAGGTGCCCGGGCCCCTCCAGGCCAGTGCGCAGGGGTAACCCCACCGCCCCGCGCGACCCCGGCCCGCGGCTCCCAGCCGCCGGCGACCACTGACTAAGCCTGGTGCCCCAGGAGGAGGAAGAAATAAAGAGCCTCGGTTCCTCCCGAGGACGGTTGGCGCTTCATCCCACAGCCGAGAGGGCTCGGCTCCCTCCCGCACCCGCCCGGCCCCGGTCCTCCCGGCTCTTCCCGAACATGGGGAGCTGCGCGCGGCTGCTGCTGCTGCTGCTGCTCTGGGGCTGCTCCGCGGTGGCCGCAGGTGGGTGGTGACGCTGCCGGCCCCCCACCCTTCTTCCCTCGCTCCTTCGGTTCCCCACATCAGGACTCGGGGGTGCTGGGGAGTGCGGTTTGGGAGCGCCGAGCTCGGCTCCCGAGGATGAAATGAGTGGCCATGTTCCGCCTCTTTTCCCGGCTCTCCGCAGTTTAAAATATTGATACTGTTGCTTTTTCTTTTTTTGCCACTGCGGTGCACATGCCCTTGGATAACTAGATATCCTGGGTGCGCCCTGCCGGAGATACGGCGACCTTGGTTTCTTTCTCGGTTTGGGCTAGTAAAAAACTGTCTTTCCACTTTGTGAGGGAACAAAGGACCAAGCTCGCCATCCCCCGGCACTTCATGGCCTGAGGAACGATGGGGAGGGGTGGCCCAGCAACCCTGGGCGCGCGTGGGCCAGGGCCGCTCTCCGGTTGAAAGCGGTCGCCGCCGTTCCCGACCTCATGCTGGGTACGGACAGAGCCAGGTAGGGACACCTGGGGCGGGGTGAGTGCCCTCTCGCCGGGGCAGTGGCTAGTGCGTAGTGAGACCCGGGGCTGGGACGGTAGGTGGTGATCACTCTGGGTTGCAAGAAGCTGGCTGGCCGCCCCGGGGCATTGGTACCCTCGCCGAGGCTCCGCGGGAGGTCGGAGGCGGGTCTGCGCCCTGTCTCGGTAACTGGACGACCGGCAGAGGCGTCGTCAGATGCGCTTTCCCTCCCACTCCCATCCAGGCTTTCTTGGGCTGCCCGTGGCCACACGTTCCTAGCTCGCCCTTTCTAAATTAGGGAGTATCTTCTGCTCCTCTGCCTCCCTCGTGAGGCTCGTCTGGTTTCCAGTTAAACAGAAGTGCAGCTCAGTGTGAGAGAAGGAAAGAAAGTGGGGGACTGTTTGGCCCTCGGGGCTTTCCACCTTCACCGGCTCGTTCCAGGAAGGGGAGTGTAGGGACGGGCTGCTGGATAGAGAGCATCACTTCCCCCCTTCCCTTCGGTTTCTTCCACGTTGTCCCCAGAGCCGCTGGCAGTTAGTAAAAGCCAAGCTCTAGAATCTGCATCCCAAACCAGTCAGACTCATAGGAGCATCCTTGCTATACTTGGCTGATCATTTATTCAGAGATCTCCAAGTGTTTCGTCCACCCATTATTTATCTGGTTCCGACCTTTTCTGGGCTTACTAGTTTAGAGGCACTGAAAGTTATTCAATACTTTCCTCAAGGAGCCTTGAAGGTCTAAGATTTTTATTTCTTACTACTTATGCACCCCTGCATGGATATATGTATGCTCCCCTAAACACAAAGTGAACTTTAATAAACCTTTCCCTTTCCAAACCATGTTATGGCAAAAACATGCAAGCAATCAAGCGGTTGTAAATAAATATCACAAGCCAAGTGTTTCAAGTCAAAAATACTTGTACGGGCAGTATATGATTTTCTCTGAAATGCTTTACAGGTGAGTCATAGCACATTGTGTGTTTGGGTGATCCTGGCCACAAGCAACTGTTGCCCCAGCTAACCAGAACAGTAGCGAGGAGAGTACAGGCATAGAGCACACTTGAATGTGACATTTAAAGAATATGCCTAAGAATCCCTTACTCTTGGTTGCCAAGGCCACGTGGGGCTGGTGATCCTCAGTGTGTGAGATGTCCCTGTTTTCCCTTAAGCTGTCATTTGGATCTCCAACAGCAGTTCCGTGATAGCAGTTCAGAGGTGCTCCCTGTTAAGAAGCACAAACGTTCAATTAACTGGAATTTGGGGGTTGACTTCCTTTTCTTTCTTTCCCTGTCTGTTTTAACGTTTAAAATAGATGATTTTGCTTACAATATTCATAATTAAAGCAAGAAACCCAAATTAAAGGATCACAATATGTAGTCAGGATGTTAATAAGTGGATAATGTTTATCATTTTCGGTAATTTTGAAACATTAAAGTCTGTTGGACCTTTGTTTGGCTGGAAGCACATGTTTCTTTAAGAAGGTGTTTTAGTTCAGATAATGTTTAAAGGTGCTGTTGGTGGCAGCCAGTCTGTAAACATTCTCCTGTTAAGCAAACAGGTAACTACTATATAACCTGTCATAGGTAGAAGCACTCAAGAGGCAAAGAGCATGTCAAGTAAACTTTTCTGCCATTTGGCAGTTTAGAGGGTTTTTTCTTAGTTGTATTTACTTAATATTAAAAATAGCTATTGTGCATCTGAGTACCAGTGGTCTCTAGCTTTGCCTCCCAAATGAGATCCCATTGTACATTGATGAAATATCTTATATTGCTTTTCCTGGGGAATTTGTCCCTTCATACTTTTGGCTTAAAAATATAATGAATTCTACATGTCCTCCTTAATGCATTCTCATAGTATATGAGATAATGCGAAGGACTCAAATTACATTTGAAAGACTAAGTTGGATGATCTCGAAAACATTATTGTTTTGGGCATTATTTAAGTCATGGCATCAAAAACAAATAATTATCTTTCAAATATGGGGAATGTTTTGGAAGCAAAGTACTTGAAAACATTTAGGCCCATTATCTTTGCCCCTGTGTTTCCATTTTTCTTCCTCTTGCCCTCTCCGTAAAATGTTTTTATTTTCTTTCATGTGAATTTTACATCTGAACATAAAATGCACATGCACACTTACATACACAAATGCGGTGTAAGTACAGAGTATTTATTCATGCTCAAATTTGGTAGAATTTCCTCTTTATTGAAAGTCTGAAGCTCTTTAGGGATAAGTTGACTGTTGAAGATGAACTAGGTGGACAAAAGAGCTTTCCAGATGGGTCTGTCTTGAATAACATATGCTTTCCCTTCGCTAGGACCGAATGGAGTAGCTGGAACGAGTTCCCGCTGTGAAAAAGCCTGTAACCCTCAGATGGGAAACTTGGCTTTAGGGAGAAAACTCTGGTCAGACACCACCTGCGGCCAGAACACCACTGAACTGTTCTGCTTCTACAGTGAGAACACTGATCTGACCTGTCGGCAGCCCAAATGTGACAAATGCAATGCTGCTCAGCCTCACCTGGCTCACCTGCCAGCTGCTATGGCAGACTCGTCCTTCAGGTTTCCTCGCACGTGGTGGCAGTCTGCTGAGGACGTGCACAGAGAAAAGATCCAGTTAGACCTGGAAGCTGAATTCTACTTCACTCATCTAATTATTGTGTTCAAGTCCCCCAGGCCGGCAGCCATGGTGCTGGACCGGTCCCAAGACTTTGGGAAGACATGGAAGCCTTACAAGTACTTTGCAATTAACTGCTCAGCTACTTTTGGCCTGGAAGATGATGTTGTCAAGAAGGGAGCTCTTTGCACTTCTAGATACTCCAGCCCTTTCCCGTGCACTGGAGGAGAGGTAAGGGCACACATTTAACTCTACACTGTAAGGTAGAAAAATGTTACCAGCCCACATTTTTTTTAAAGCATGAAGGTATACTTGTAGCAACATGAATGAAATTAGAATTTTTCATGAGCTTTATTTGTCATAAATTATTTCTCACCTTTAGACATGGATGTGCAGTCATTTTCAAGCAGGTTGCCCACCAGCTGGGTTTAAGTCAGAATTCTAAGACTTTCATTTTTCTTTTTCTTTTTTTTTTTCCACTATCATCACTCTACCTTAGAAGTTTCAAAAACTAATGATTTCAGTAGTTAGCAGGACTACTTACTGTACTTCTGAAGGGGCAAGAGTTACTGAGACAGCGTGTTCCTGGAGGCCATGCTGACATCCTCCTGAAACCGTTAACATAAATAGGAAGTAAATAAAAGTAAAGCCAAGGGAGAAAAAAAATCTGTTTGTCAGAAGGATACTTTGTATAATATTGGAGTTTTATTGTTAAGATTACATGAGTGCATAGCAAACAAATGAAGGTAGGTTGGGTTTTTTTAAGCTACAAAAGTTATTTTTGTACTCAGAGACACAGTAACAGGATTGAGGGTCTTGGTTCTATCCTGGGCCCCAGACATGTCAATTTCAGTCTGCAAAACAGCCTCCATAGCTACTAGTATATTTTCTCTATAGAATGATTCCTCTTTGTTTCATATATCCCTTCCTCTGAGGGGGAAGCAGGTGTTTTTAACTTATTTGGATGTACCTAATGTACCTCCAGATAAATGAAAACCTTCCAAGAAAATTGGGTGAAAGCAGATTAAGAGAATAAAATACCTTCATCATATAGCTTAAAAAATATTGATTAAAAAAAAAGAGAAGGGAGAACATATTTCTAATTCTCGTATCATGAACACACAGATTAAATGAGTGGTTATCCATTAAGGGCAATTTTGCCACCACCCCCCCTCCAAGAGGACCTTTGGCAATGTCTGGAGACACTTTTGCTAGGGGAAGGACACTACTGGCATCTAGAGGGAGGAAGCCAGGGATTCTGCTAAACCCACAGCACACAAAAGAGCACCCCCTCCCATTCCCAGCAAAAAATTATTAGCCAAAGATGTCAATAGCACCAAGGTTAAGAAAGCCTAGGCTAGTTGTTAGACATACCTCTAATGCATATAATACAATGGCTACAGAGACTAAGATAAGTACTCTTTTAGAAGCTATTTACATTACTATTTGCAAGCTTCCTAGATGATAGCATTTAGCAAACATTTATTGAGCCCTTACTATGCGTCAAGCACTGTGCTCAGTGCTACTAATTCTGCCTTTGGTTTTGGGGGAAGGGGTATTTGTCAGGGGTCTGATGAAAAGGTTGGTTTGGGAACCTCTTCCCCCCACTGCCATAGGCACATATGGACTTTGCTATATGATCCAGCTATTTCTTCGGTGTGCACTTTGAAGATAAGGAATAGTGCCACTGACACCAGAACCGAAAGATGAGTCACAAACAGCACATAGACAGTTTTCCATTTTTCTTTGTGGTCCCTAAAGTTGGCTTAATATTGTAAACCCATATGCTCCCTGTTATGATGGGACATTTTTAAAGATACCAGGACAGGAAAGAGACAGGTAAGTTAGACTCATTGTTTTCTTATGTGGAGAACACTTTGTGTTGCAAAGGAACGGCTTGAACTCTCAAATTGCTTTGGAAGTGATCCAGTAGGGAGCTGATATCAGCTCCCTACATCTCAGGGCTCTTGGGCTATGTGTATCTATGAAGTAGCAAAAATACAGTTTCAGTAACCAGATGGCAGGCATGCTTGCTTAGCAAACATCACACCGAATGTATTACAGTGGCCCAGCAATAACTTAGAGATGACGAAGGTAAACTTTAGTTAGCCTATAGTGAAAAAAGAATCTTGTCTTTTTAAAAGCTAAACTACTTACTGTCATCAATGCTAACATCAAATTTCAAACAGGTAGAGACTAAAATTTGTTAGTTATTTCAATGTACAGTCACCTTTTCTATCCAGTGTAAAAATTTTTTTCATTGTAGTTGTTATTTCAACAGACATATTTCAATGGCAAGACAAACATCAAATGCCACCTACTTCCCTCTAGCGCAATATTTGAAAATGTACATTAAACTATCACAGAATTTCTTCCCTTTAGAGGGCAGGTTTGGGAATGAATCTTTCCCTCCTGAGTTAGAGTAGAAAAAATCTTCCTCAAAGATAAAGACCAGACCAAGCCTTCCTGGAAATGATTATTACCTACCTCGCCTGTGTTTTGGAATATCAATTAGCTCTGAGCTATGAGTTAATTTCACAGTATACCTCCTTATCACCAATATCTATCTTTGGAAATTGAGTGATCAGAAAACTAAGCCAATCAATCTAGTGTCAAATAAGTAGTTTCAAATTTCATTTATTGCTCATTTGTAGAAGTACAGACCTGTGTCTTCCTCCATTCTCTATAAATCTTCTTAGGACTTCTCTAGGTATTACCCTACTATTCAGGCTAAGATAAATATATCCCAGACTTAATTTGTTTCCATTGTTTATTCCAAAATAGTTCTTTGGGCTTTTAAGGCCTTAGAGAGCCTGTAGCTTCATGTCTAAGAAATCAGATACCTACATTTACAAAATCAAAGGCACCAGTCATCCAAAAAAGGCCAGCTAGCTCAGTTGGTTAGAACAACATCCTGATAGGCCAAGGTTGAGGGTTAGATCCCTGGTCAGGACACATCCCAGAATTAACCAACGGATGCATAAGTAAGTGAAACAACAAATCTCTCTCCCCGCCTTTCCTCTCTCTCTCTAAAAAAATCAATTTAAATAATATAGGCCTAAAAATCCACCCAGAACAATACTTTTTAAATCAAAGTAAGTCTGCTATATAGAAACTTCCTAAACTGACCAGCAGTTTCAAAAAATGTGGTAGGGTTATTCTAAAATATGTCCCCTTCCTAGGGGCAGATTGAGACTCAGAGGTAAAAGTGATTTGCCCAAAGACATAGTTAGCTATATCATAGAGGTAGAACCAAATCACAAGTCTTCTGATTTTAAGTCTACACTTTGTTTCATAAAACCATGTTCATTCTTCTTTATTGACCCCTAAGAACTGCTAGCAGAGAGACCAGATGCATCTCTCTCTCTCTGTGTGCACTCTCATTTGTTATTCATTTGGATACAACACGAAGGTGAGAAGAATTTGCCAAACAACATTCCTCAGGGCAGGAATGTCCGCTGAGATATCTATGGTGTTCTGGGAATAAAGGTTCCATGGTCAAAGCAGGTTGGGGAATACTGACTGGGTTTAACGCAATTAAACATTTATAAATATATAAATACTCACATTATTTATCCTGTATCCCCACGTGGGAGATACAGAATGAACACTCACAAACTCATTTCTCCATGGACCCTCTTTTTGTGGAACCCCAGTTACTAGGTCTCAGAACTCCAGAGACCTCCAGAACACAACTAGGGAAATGCTGTCGTGGGGGTGTAAAGTGCTCTCAAAAATTCTGGTAAAAGGCACAGCCCAGAGAGATGCTGTTCAAAGGATACACAATTTCAGTTATGCAAGATGAATAAATTCTGGAGATCTAATGAACAGCAAATGTGACTACCATCAGTAAGACTTTACTGTAAACTTGAAATTTGCTAAGAGGGTAGATCTTGGTGTTCTCACTACACACACGCAAAAAGTAGTAACCATTTGAGGTGATGGGTATGTTAATTAGCTTAAAAGCAGTAATTATTTCACAATGTGTGTGAGTGTGTGTGTGTGTGTGTGTGTATCTCAAATGATCAAATTATACACTTCAAATAAATACAATTCTTAATTTTTAAATATACCTCAATAATTTTTTAAAAAGGAACAGACAGGCTTGGTACTTGGCATGGTTAGACATCAAGGCCCTCTGTCATTTGGGGCCTTAGTCTCCTATTTAGTTGGAGCAATAGATAATAATCACCTTGAAGCTAAAGATGATAGGTTAATTAGGCTTTTTCAGGATGCAAAGAAGCACCTAGGATTACTGCTGGGTACAGAAAACAGAAGGAAGAGAGGAGATGCAGCAAGCCACACAGTCAGTCCTCATGGAACTAAAAGTTTGATTATCGCTGTTTAGGAAACAACATCGTTCCAGTGACTCCAATACAACTGCCAAGTGATGGCGTTACCATGTCCTCAGAAGTTAGCATCACTTGCTCCCTGCTGTACTAACTCATTATTAAAAGAACTCTATTCAGATTTGGTTAGCAACCAACCAAACTGTACAGACTTTTTTCTACAGGACGATATGAATATATAATATTCGAATAGAGGCAGCAGCACAGAGAAGCCAAGAACAGGGGGAGACTGGGTCTCAAGTGAAGCACCAGGCAAAGATTGTTAAAGAGGGTAAGGACTGCATCAGCTTTATTTAGCTCTGTATTCCCAGCATTTAGCACATTGCTTGGACCACAGCATTTAGTAAATCTATAACTGAATGAACGAACAAAGGAATGGTACAGCAAGCAGGGGTAGGGCAGGAGAATATCCTTAAGTGAGACAGATGAAGGAATGTAGGACTGGGGCAGAGGATAAGAGTCAGAAACTCTGATGTATGTGGAGAAGCTGAGTTGGTAATAATATGGGATAAGCTGTGGTTGAGGAAAGGTGATTAATGATCTTTTTTTAATTTTCATTTTTAGATTTTATTTACTTATTTGCAGAGAGAGGGGAAGAGATGGAGAAAGAAAGGCAGAAAAACATCAAGGTGTGAGAAAAACGATCACTTTGTTGCCTCTCACACACCCTCAACTGGGAACCCAGCCTGCAACCCAGGCATGTGCCCTGACAGGGAATCAAACCAGCAGCCTTTTGCTTCATAGGCCAGGGCTCAATCCACTGAGCCACACCAGCCAGGGCTGAAAGATCTTTAAAAACTGTTTATTTATCCATTTATTCACTGAATAATTTTTGAGTTACTATGTGTCTGATCCCATTCCAGATGCTGGGGACATAGCAGTGAATCAAAGAGATAAAAGTACCTGTCTGCATGAAGTTACAGTTCTAGGGGAGGGAAAGAGGAAATAGAGAACAAATAATTAAGTAAAATGTACAGTATGTCAGAGTGTGATAGCAAACAAGAACTAAGGAGAAAACAAAACAGAGTAAGGGATGAGGAATGCTGGCAGGGAAGGGCTTGCTGTCTCTAAAACAGACTGAAAGATTTATATTTGATGGAATAGACCATGACAAGAACTCTGAGTTCCTGACAAGTTTTCAGGAGAGAACAAAATCTGTAATCAAGGGTTCCATTTCTTTCCATCTGTAGATATGGGAAAATGAAATTGGGTGTTAAAATGACAAACATTGTTAAAAATCCCCCTGGCTAGTGTTTCTTAGAATGAGAGCTTTGGAAAAGGAACCTAAATGTCATCAATGGAAAAGAACATGACTGATGAGTAATCTGAAACCTGAAGAAAGTTAAGTGACTTGTCTACAATTACTCAGCTGAAATCTGTATTTCCTGACGTCAAGCCTAGTGCTATTTGCACTAGGTTAAAGTTTCTTTGTGCCACGCCAGGTAGTGTGAAAGATACAAAAACTATATGCATTCTTTTCCTTCACTGTCCTGACAGTTGGCTGGGTAAGAGATTAAATGTGATAATTTATGGAATGATTAATTAAATAATATGAGATAGTACATGTTTAATTTTCCCCAATATGCTGTACAGGTAATATGCCTTTCAAGATCTGAGTATTTGGTAGTTTCTTTAGGCCATTGGAAGGATTATGTTTCAATACCTTGTGATAAAGTTAGTATAACTCAAGTGTGCAGAAAATGATAAATTACATAATCAGGTTTCTATAGGTATTTACCTTTATAATGTGCTAAGCGATATTTAGCATTTTTAAACTTAAAAGCTGAAGCAAATGCAACACAGAAGTAGGGCTGTTTTCTAAGCACTATTCTTTGGTTAGCTGCTTGTTTCCTCAGTCACTGAAATCTGTTCATGCCTATTTCTGCAGCAGCAGCAGCAGCGGTCGTGAGTCACAGTGGCAGCTAAAATCAGTTGAAGTCTTCCCGCACGCCAGGCATGCTGTACAGCACATTGCATCCCTTAGTCTCACAAGAACCCTGTTAGCTGGGTAGCTGTGTCAGACCCATTTTACAGGCAAAGACACTGAGACTCAGTGAGTCTAAGTAACTCAGTCAAAATCAGATAAATAATAGCTAACCTGTGCCAAAGCTGGGATTATTAGAGTGTCTTGAAATTGTTTATATGATTAAGCTTTATTATCACTCTAAAATGTCACACAAAAAAGCTAAACCCTAAGCTAAACTAAATTGCTGTAGCAATAACTAGGTATTATCTACAACTTACTGTTTAACTAATAATTTGTATATAGTTGCATGAACTTTGCATTAAAAAATGGATAGTGTTTTTTTTTACATTGATAGGAAAATTATATATAACAAGTACATATTGTTTGTACTTAACATTGCCCAAGATCATTTAAAATGAGCTAAATGTGAATGAGTATCACAGTTCTTCAATACCATTGAGCATACTTTTAATTGCTTGGTTTGTTTTAGGGGGAAAGGGAGTACTTTTTATCTAGCTAGTAACTCTTTAAGCAATTTTTCCAAGTTAGTTATCCAATGTATTAATGTTTTGCATATTCTCTGATACAATTTGTTTAACTTCCTTGAAAATAAAACATTGTATATGTTTGTTAAGAGTGCTTCAATTATCCATACCCTGGGCCATACCATTCGTATGGGGGTGTGGCTAAAGATTTATAACAGCACGTTTTCAAAAAAAAGAAATGCCTTTACTTAAAAAAAAAAAAAAACCCCACAGGGTGGTTATCAATTAAAATTATTTAAAGAAGTGACATAAAAATTAGAATAAACCCAGAGATAAAATCAATAAACTTTGATTTATTAATTTCAAAGGAGGATTTTTCCTCCAAAAAAAACTATAGTTATTTTTTTTTAAATCTGTTTAGCATCTGTTTGCTTTGTATTTTGTTTGATTCAATGGCTTGATTTTGCCAATATTTGGTTAAAATATTCTGAAAATGTTGAGATAGCAGATTGTAAGTGCTGAGTTTGTAATGAATGATTTACATTGAAAAGCTAAGGCTGGACAATGAAGAACAGATAAGGAGCAGGCACCTGGAGGGCAGGTGTATCTGGGCACACACAGCAGCTTCCTGTGAAGCAGTGGAGAACCTTACTGATCAGAATGGGGGCACTTGAAGTTTGGGGGCTCTGGAGGATGAGGAAAATGAATCAAGCCAGAGAATATGGAAGTTATTGCTCCTGATCAGTATTCAGAAGTGTCTGAAAAGTTGGTGAATATAATCTCCCCCTCTCTGCACAGCCATGCACTTTGTGTCACTCACGTGTAACTATAACATCATGTCCCCATCCTTTCTACTCCTGTAGTGTTTGCTTCTGGAGGGACTTTGTCCCTTCTCTCACTGTATATGCTTTGGGGCTGTCAGCCCTTGAACCTCTGCACCCAGCCCACACCCCTACCAGGCATAAATGTCCAAAATACATTTGTTGGATTGAATTTTACGAAAATAGCTATAATTGTTTATTAACTGTGTTGGATGTTACACATCTACTAAGTATTGATCCTTTAAAAGTAGTCATGATTGAATCATTCTGTCTACAAATATTTATAAAGTGCCTCCTATGTGCCAGCCGCTATTTCAGGAGTTGGGGACAAAGAGCAAAAATTTAAAAATTCCTGCCATCGAGCTTACATTCTAAGTGTAAGGTGCTGAACAAGGTAAAATATATAGAAGGTTAGCCATTGATAAGTGTAAGTAAAAGAAATAAATAAAGCAGGGCAGGGGGCTAGGAATGGGGAGAGTTTTCTTTTTTGTACTGTTTAGACAGTTTCAGGGAAACTTCACTAAGACTTTTGAATAAGGACCTGTAGGAAAGAGAAGCAAGCCGTGAGGCATTTTCGAAAGAGGAAGTACATGAGGAAGCCTGCCTTGTGCCCTCGGGATAGTGAGGAGGCTGGCACAAAGGCCGTAGTCAGGGTACAGTACAGCAGGTTAGGTCAGGGGTCAGAGATCATGGGGAGGTGTGGGAGATGGGTCCTTGTAAGTAGGCGCCCACAATGGCCCAAATTTACACCTACATCAATCAGTTAAAGCCTATTCATTATTTATCATCCCCTTTTATTTTTAAGTAGGTTCCAATTTGGACCATAAGTTATTATAAGTTATTATTATAAGGTCATTGCTTTTAATCTGAATGATATTTGGAAGCCATTTGGGGTTTTAAGCAGAGGGGTGATATGATCAATTTATTTTGAATAGGATCACTCTGGCTTGTGTGTTAAGAAAAGACCAAAGTGGGAAGAAGGGAGACTAGCTAACATGCTACTGAAACATTTCAGGTTAGATATCGTGGTGCATGGACAGAGGGTAGCGGTGGAAATTGAAAAGTGGTTGTGTTCTGGATCTATTTGATGGAGAGAACCAATAGTATTTACTGAAAGACTGGATGTAGAGTATGAGAGGAAAACAGTAGGAAGGATAGTTTTAGCCTGAGCACCTGGAAGAATAGAGTAGCCATTTACTGAGATGGAGAAGGCTCCTGGGGGAGCAATTTGGAGACAGATGCCAAGAGCTCATGTTTGGACACATTAAGTATGAGTTGCCTGTGAGCTATCCAAGTAGAGACTCTCAGGAAGTAGTTGGATCTGTGAGTTCAGAGTTCAGAGGAGAGGTTTGGATTAAATATATACATTTTGGAGTCATCAGTTTAGAGATGATACTTAAAGCTGTGAAACTGGATGAGATCATCAGGGAAGGGGTGTGGATAGGAAAGAGGAAGGTCCAAGCCCTGAACCCAGGGCAGGATCAAACTGCCATTACAAAAACACTTGAAATTTCCAAGGCTTTTATGTAAACCAGTTTCACTAATCCATAGGTCCAGCAGTTGTTTAAACAACAACATGGATTGAATAACATTGACGGACCACAGTCAGAACAGTGGGTGTGAATTCTAGAATGACAAGTGAGAGAGAAGGTATGAGACCTGCAACTTGAGGTTTTCAAAAGATGAACCAAAACAAATAGGGGAAAAGGAAAACACTGGATAACAAATGATGATGGAAAAGAGGGAAGAAACAGTACAGAATGAGAAAGATATCTTTGAAAAGATCATGCTGAAAGACAAATACTGAGCTTAGGGACCTTCAGGTTTTAAGGGCCTCATATTCACTTTCTCTTGACTCATCCAACTTTTCATTCTTTTTAGACTCAGAATTCCAGCTATAAAAGCAATATGTTTTTGGAGTGCCCCTGGGCCATCAAGGTATTGGAAATCAATTAAAATACAGCATTGTACACATTTTAGTATGTTGTAAAATTTGACTTGTGCAATGTGATGTAGAGCATCTTAATGTTTTAATTAATGTTTACTGTATTGATGTTTAATTGTTCCATTAAGAGGGAGAAGAGAAAACCAACATGTAGAGATCACAGTAGAGCATGCAGTTACTCTACTGGGCATTTTGCACACATCTCGCTTTATCTCTACCAAACACTCTTCCTGGATAGTCTGACTTGTTAATGAACAACAAAACAAAATACCAAGCTCTTTCTATATCATATTTCTCATCCTTTCCTAACTTTCCTGCAGCTGACAGAGGGACAGAAGTCCCTCCAGGTGTCAGTTATGTTTGCTGATGTACACTTTATAATCACAGCTCCTGAAACAAACAAAATGACAAATATTCAGATGTTTTCTGCATACCACCATGCTTATTTGAGCTAACACGGTATCTTTCAGCTGCTACTGAAAAAGACTTTGTTTTAAAATCAGAGAGAGAAAATATTATCGTTTCCTTATGCTTCTGCGGTGTTTCCAGCTGACCTTCTTTTCACAATGTGGTGTTGGGTGCAAGGGTGGTTGTTTTGTGATGTTGAAAAACAACTGCCTCATGACATTGTCTCTGGACAAACTTGTGCGATTATTTGGTTCGCTTGGATAAACCACCAAGCTTGTTACTACCTCTCCGTAAGTAAGAACTGTTATTTCAGGTAAGTCAAATCCAATTTACCTGCATTTCTAGAGTTGGGAGGAGAAACTAACTTTGAAGAATGAGGTTTCAATATTACTTTCTTTGAAAAAAAACAAACTAAAAACTTTTTAAAAAGCCCCCAAATTTGCAAGCTATGTCCCTTTTCTGTTACCTGAACTTCATTGTAGTATAATCCTTCTTTCAGGGAGTTCACAGTCTGATTGAGACTTTTAAATTGTTGTCTCTTAATGGATGAATAATAATTGAAAGGTAGGAAAGGGAATTCTATGAAAAAGTGCATATGTATAAGGAAAGTAAATTCTTAGAATGGTTGGCGAGTATAGAAGTGGGGGTAGAGGGAAAGAGAGAGGGATGTGAGGAATGACGCTGGCCCTGGAGGCTCAGGTGAGGTTATCCAAGGTCAAGTGAGCCAAGAATTCTGGACTTGATCCGATGGGTAGTGGAGATCATTCAACAGTTCTCCTGAGCAGGCATAACATAATCAGAGCCGTTTTAGAAAGACTACCCAGGGAGCAGACAAAAAATTCTTGAGCAAAACTTAGGAGGTTAAATTTAATAGTGTTAAACATAAATTCCTTTTCAAAAAAATCGCTGTACTGTCACTAGAAATGTGTGACTTAGCAGTTGTTCATGTGAAAAAGACCCAAGGATTTCAGTTGACTGTAATCTCAATGCGAGTCAACAATATGTTGTGACTACCAAAAAAGCTAATGTGACTTTAGGCTACATTGATAGAAGAGTAATGTCCCAGACAAAGGAGAGAATAGTCGTTCTGTTGTGTTCTCTAGCTGAAGCATAGCTAGAATATTATGTTCAAGCCAAGATATTCCTATTTAGAGAAAGCTGAACAGAGCTGGTGAGATCAATTAGAAACCTCATTACATAATGAAAAGTTAACGGGATATTTCACCAATGAGAGAGGATTTATGGATGTTGAGGCATTGCTAGCATTCCTCAGATATTTGGAGAGGGATTAAATGGACTCCGATGCTTTTAGAAGACAAGAATATGACCAAAGAAAGACTTTCCTAAAAACTGCATATTTCCAAGAGACAAAGTGAGCTCCCTTGAGTTTTTCATCCATGAAATGTTTCAGCAAGGGCCAAGTGATCTCCAGGGAGGGATATTACAGAGAGGACCCTGTAATGATGTACAGATTTAAAGGTTTGTGTCAGGATTCTCTCATGTCTCACCCACCTCTGAATGCATAGATTATACCATAGAGTGAGTAAATAACAGAAGAAAACCCTTTCCATCCAAAGTACTTAGCTAGCCATGGCAGTCTTCCTGCTAGGCAGACAGAAGCCGTCAATGTTGGTATAATCTTTTTTAGGACATATCATTTCTTGCGAGGCGAGTGGTCCCTTTTCATAACTATTGAACATTAAGAACATAAGGAAGTCAATTAACTGACAAAGAAAGTGGAGGCAGGGGAAAAATAAATAGGTCCCTATTCTCCGAGTCTCTGACTTGTATTAATAAATGATGTTTTGTCTATAGCGTATAATATCACTAGGTAGCACAACGCAGGAGTTGGAGTCCCACATCTAGTCTACACCAGGCACTGGTGGTCTGTCTCTCAGCTGGTTCCCACCTCCACTGCCGCCATTCCTGTTCAAGCTCCCTCATCTCACACTTGAACCTCTCAAGTAGCCCAAGTGACTCTCTCTTTAACTTAGGGGTCTTCGATTCTTCATTTGTAAGTTGAATCAATGTCAAAAAGAATAAGATTAGGCATACATGTGTTTTTATAAATGGCTACTATATAAATGCACATTGTCATTAATAATATAATTCCATTACATTATTAGCGAAGTTGACTTTTGGGCCAGTTCATCCAGTCATTCAGCAAATATTTGGTTTCATACTATGTATCTAGCACTACCCCAAGCTCTGAGAATACGGTAGTTAACAAAAGCAGACATAAAATGCACACCCAAGTCCAGGCAACTGATCTACAAATAAATTTTTAGAACAGAAACTGTTTTTAAGTTAGCGGCTTCTCATGCTAACACTGGTCAACTGTCAGTGTTTATATTACTAGGCATTACTATATAATGCAATGCATTATTATGCAGGGACATGAAAGCTGGACAGTGAAGAAGGCTGATGGGGAAAAAATCAATTCATTTCAAATATAGTTTTGGAGGAGAGATCTATGGATACCCTGGACCACCAGGAAGATGAACAAGTAGGGTGTAGAGCAAATTTAGCCTCAAATATCTTTGGACGCAAAAATGACAAAACTAAAGCTGTCCTACTTCAGGCACATCCTGAGAAGACAGTGGTCTTTGGAGAAGACAATAATGCTAGGGAAAGTAGAAGGCAGCAGGAAAAGAGGAGACCAAGTATGAGATGGACTGACTCCTTAACAGAAGGCCTAGGCATGAGCCTGCAGGAGCTGAGGAGGGCTGTTGAGGACAGAACAGCATGGACATCTAGGTCTCCAGGAGTCGGAGCTGAAGATGGCATGTAACACACACACACACACACACACACACACACACACACACACACACACACACACATGTTTCCAAGAGCATCAAGGATCTACGTTTTTGCTTAGCTCTTTTGGATAGACATTTAGTTAGAGCACATTAGTCTTAGTCATTTAATAGTTGATAAAGTTAATATAAGGGATTACATACTTTTTTATGAAAGCAGTAGCGCAGTCACCTTCATAGATAGGCAAAAATAAACTGGAAGGAGTTAGATTTAAAGAGAATACTTATATCATATATACAAAGGACAAGTCATGTCTCTTTATTCCATATTTAGCCCTATGCATCTATTTGTGACTCTACAAATTTTTTTTAAACTATACTATAAATATTAAGTACTAGATAAGGAACTTAGTTTTTAAAGGCATTTTTAGATGGCAATGTTATGATAAGATTCAAGTATGAGCTTAAAGCAAAATTTCTTATCAAAACTGAAAAAAAAATGTAGCCACCTACATCTTCTTGTTGGTATTTCAGACACAAGGAGGAATTCCCAAGTGATTCAAGTAGGAGGTTACTCTGTAGTGAACCTAGAGTGAGCAAGCAGAGTTTGGATCCTGGCCCTCGTCTGTATTCTCTATTCTTACGATACTCCTTGTGATTTGTATGGCAGGTTTGTTGTTAAGATTAATGGTCTTTTAAAATAATATGCTTGAAAAAGTCTCTTTGAGGTCCTGTTCAAGTTAGTAAGATTATTAGTTTGAAACACTGTAACTATAACTCTCCAGCACCTGTTTATCAAAGAACTTGCACCAGGCACATACAGGAATTCATGGCTGGGACTTCCACGATGTGTTATTTCTGCTCCCTTTTAGCTTCCTTTCTTTAAAAGCCCCCTTAAAGCATTTAACTACTTCTGTATAGTCTAGCAGGTGCTGTGAGTATAACCAGAAAAATATGTTCCCTAAGAAGCTGTCCCTGGTACTGCTGTCCTCAAAGGCCATTTTAAATCTCCTGGTCAATTTCTAGCCAGTTATTTCAATCACTTCATTGGTAGGAAAGGGAAACTGATTTGTATCACAGGTAGCTACTGAATATTTAGACTGCTGCCACCTCCCCACTTTGCCCCTCCCTTTTGTTACCTCAGCCTTTCCTGTCAGTTTGCCTGTCAGTGTAGTTGGCATGTAACCAGAAATATTATTTTCTCATGAACTAAATAATACAATGACAGATGTTATGGAAATATGCAGATAATATCTCAACATTCTATTCAGATATAGAAGTAACTCTTTCATTCCCTTCTCCACTTCTGAAAATAATGGTATTAGAACTGCAATCATTCCTTCCTGTTTTATCATGATTGGAGATGAGTGCCCAAGAGGCTATGTAACTGGTATTCTCATAGAGAACTAACTTTTTCCTCTTAGTTCCCTGTCTCCACTTCTCCATTTCTTCCTAACCCGCTTCATGGAAAATACTGTAGGTCTTTTAAAATCGGAATATTTCTTATATTACAGAAAAAACTTTGAAATACATTTGGATTAAAAAAACCAAATTAGCCCTAGCCCATGTGGCTCAGCTGATTGGAGCATTGTCCCACACACCAAAAGATCGTGGGTTTGATTCCTGGTTGGTTGCAGGTTTCGTCCCTCATTGGGGGTGTATATGTATATGGAAGGCAACCGATCGGGGTTTCTCTCTCACATCGATGTTTCTCTCTCTCTCTCTCCTCCCTCCCTCTCTCTCTCCAACCAATTAATATATCCTTGGGTGAGGATTAAAAGAAAGGGACATGTTTACTTTGTGTCATCCATATACTAAGTATTGCATCAAATACAGTATAGAGACCCATTACAATAAAATTCTTTAAAACAAATAAATAAATTTAGGAAAAGAGATGTTCAGAAATAGAGGTTAGAGTTTGTTTGACATCTTAGAGAGGAAAATGTCTGGAAAATATTGTCATCAGTAACTTGTGCATAGAAATGAAACAGGTCATTTGCCACTCAGCCAGAGTGGTAGATGGTCTAGAAATTATGTGAAGTGATACAGAGTAGATATTTTACCTGAAGAATGAAAGTTAAGTTAATGGCTGCCCTTAAATGTTTGAAGGACTTCCTTATTTAGGATAAAATAAACTTATTTTGTATAGCTCTCATACCAGTTATAGAAGCTGCAGAGGACAGGTCCTAGTTTAGCATAGACGAGCTTTTTGACAATTAGAATCATCATGAACTGAAACATGCTGCCTGATGAAGGTGTGGAATCTAGTACAGAATGAATGGATATCAGCTAGTCCAGTGGAACTTCCTGCGTTGAGAAATTTGGGTTAAGTAGCCTTATGTTCTCTTCTGATTTTTAAGAATATTTTGGGCTGTTTTCTAACCTCACTTTTATAGAGCTTAATTTTCAAGTGTTAGGGGACAACTGAAATCGGTGCATATTATTGATTTTTTAAATTCAGTTTTGTATCCAGAGTACCTACCATGGTGTGTGATATGAAGTAATGATTGAGTTAATAAATAAATGATATAAGGATTCCATTATTAAAAAGTTAATGTCACATAGACCTGGAATTTTATCTTATTTAATCACAGCTTTGTCATCATTTAGAAGCAAAAATGACACTGATGATAAGAGAAATAATTAGATTTTATATTAGCTAAGTTTGCAGTCCATCCAGGTTGGAAATGTTTTTTTCTCATCTAAAGTTTAAGAAAGAAACACTTTTAGAAACTGAAAAGAGATTTAATTTTTTTCTCTTTGGAGGTCAGGATTTCCAGTGTGGGCTTTCTTGCTTTGTTAAGACCAGTGACTTAAACATCCTAAAATTCTGTACTTCCAGCTCATCCCTATATAACCTGTACTCTGGAACAGAAGAAAGCATAAACAAATTTTAGAGTATTTACTGTTTTCTGTCTTTATAAATTCTATAAATTAGGCTAGTAGTCTTTCAGTTGAACTGATTGTAGTTCACTAAATGTAAGTCAAAGTAAAAAAAAAAAAATAGTATCTACTTTTTAGTTTTTAAGCCAGATACTGGCTTTTATTTCTACAAGCCTTTTCTTTTAATTCAGCTTTAGCTTCTCTTCCCTAATTCACCTCTTGCAACTAATCTTTGTATCTCAGCCTGGAAGTTAATGGGAAAATTAACTTTAGAGAAATCCATCTCTACCAGGAAAATTTTTCATGATGGTGATTAAATCATCTTCAAGGTCTCCTACAAATGAATGACAAAGTGGCCCTATGCTACCTAGTACTACAGCAACAGCAAATATTTGTCTGTGGTTTAGGGAAAGTTGGGAGGTCCCTTTGAAGTCTATTTGTTTGGTAGCCAGGATGTCCTCACCAGGGTAACAGTGTTTAAGGTTTGATATTTTTAAAAAACTTTAATCAGGACATTTTGGTTGCTCCTGATTAAGTCTCCTGAATGAAAAGATGAAAGCATATTCCAGTCTAGGTTTGCATTATGGAAATCCCTCAATAGGGACACACATGTTCAACAAGAAAGCTGGCTTTAAAGTCAAACTGCAGTAGTTCCCCCTTATTTCCAGGGATATGTTGTTCTAAGACCCACAGTGCAGCCTGAAGCTGCAGATGGTATGGAAATATATATATGCATACACACTATCATTTTCCTTCTACATCCATACCTAGAATAAAGTTTAAATTAAACTACCCTTGCACTTCGGGACCATTATTAGATAACATAATGGTTACTTGCACACAAATACTGTAATATCAAGATAATTGATCTGATAACCCAGATGGCTACTGAGTGACTAAGGGGCAGGGAACAGATGCAGGGTAGCTACGTTGCATCCCCGGGAGGAACCCGGAGGGATGGAGCAAGATTTCATCATGCCACTCAGCATACCATGCAATTTAAAACTTATAAGTTGTTTATTTCTGGAATGTTGCATTTTCACACTACGTTTGACCATGGGTGAGTTAAACTGAGGAAAAAGAAACCATGGACTAGAGGGGCGCTGCTATAATTGCCAACTATGGTTTTCTATGGCACCCAGTCAGGGAAACTTTTAATGTATATATACATTTTTATAAGGGAGAATTAGGGGATAAATAGAGGTGCATAAAACCATTTTAAAGCCTTTCCTGTGAAGAAATGGCTGAGGCTTTAGCCACAGTGGATAATTTTACTGGCATTTGGTCTTGTTAGATTTAAACCCTTCTTGTTAAGAAGGGTTTAAAAAAACCTCTATGTTTATAGAAATGAAGATATATTAGGCAGACTTAGAGAATTCTTTTGGATGTTAACAACTGAGTATTCATGATTTATCTTTTTTTCTAATGTGACTAGGTTTTGTAGGTCAATAGGTGGTCCAAGGGTGGCTCTTTCAGTACATTTTATTTAAAGCAATATCTCTATTGTCCTGCTGCAGGAAAATTCACTTTTACTATATGCATAATTTTATATTCTGCATTAAAATACCTGGATATTACAGTTAAGTGCCTGAGGCAGAGAAGAGTGTAAATAGCTCTGTCCTGATCATGTTGAATGATAACAGGACCAAAGTGAAATTCTAGGACCTTCTAATTCAGTAAGGGAAATAACCACCCAGAGCTGTTGTAATTTCATCTACTTTGTAAAAGGCGACAGATTTATTTGTTCTGAAGAAAAACCAGAGTACAGTTTCATCTGCTTTGAAAAAAAAGTATATCTGCCACACTATAGTACTTAAATATGGAGTACGCCTCCAAATAAAACAAATTATATAGACAGCAACTTTATTTACAAGTTTTATTTGCTCAAGGGAAAAATCTCGAGTAGAATCCTCTGCCCTTTAGGGAGGAAAGGGAGATGGGTAGAGAAGGAATCAGAAAGAAAGAATAATTACATTTCATATTCAAACTGATCTTAAAATCAGATAGGTTTTCCTTTTGTCTCATTTCTGACACTCCATAAGTTACAACATGTTATCAATTTAAAATGGGATTTCTCTTTCTGCTAGTGAAGGATTAACTGCTATAGTAATTACCTTCCCACATTAAAAAACTATAAAACCAGAAAACCAGAAAAAAATATGTGATACAATTGTTTCAGACATTAGACAACAGGCAGCCCAAGACTGATTTCTGGGAGGGGAAACAGACACAGTGAGCCCCCTGACAGCCCTGCTTACTGACCGGGCATTGCTAAACCACAGACTAGGGAGGGAAACCCAGAGCCCAGTGATTCACTGACTTGAAGGAACAACATGTGGCCTTTTGTGTCTGGCTTCATCCACTTAGTATAATGTTTTCAAGATTCATTCACATCTTAGAGTGTATCAGTACTTTATTCCTTTTTATGGTTGGACAATATCTCATTGTATGGATGTACCGCATTTTGTTCATTCATTCGTCCGTTGATGGGCATTGAATTGTTACACTTTGGGGCTACTGTGAATAATGCTACTATGCACATTCATGTTCAACATTTTGTGAGGACATATGTTTTTAATTCACTTGGGTACGTACTGAGGAGAATTGCTGGTTCATGTGATAACTGTATTAAACTTTTTTTTAGAAACTGCCAGACTGTTTTCCACAGCAGCAGCACCATTTTTCATTCCCACCAGCAATATATCAAGGTTCTGATTTCTCCACATGCTGGCCAGCAATTGTTATTACATCTTTCTTATTACAGTCATCATTGTGGACATGAAGTGGTACCTCACTGGGGTTTTGATTTGCATTTCCCTAATGACTAAAGATGTCAAGTATCTTTTCATGTGCTTATTGGCCATTTGCAAAACTTCTTTGGAGAAATGTCCATTCAAGCCTTTGCCCATTTTTAAATTGGGTTCTTTTCTTAGCGTTATATGGATAAATGTGACATAAAGATAATGAATTTTGGAATTAGATACATGAGGTTTCTAATCCCAGGTCTCAATAATCTTGGATAAATTCCTTAATAACAAGGTATATTTTCCTACCTTTAAAATAAAGATAATAATACTGGCCCCATGTGTTTATTTAAGGATTAAAACAGAAAATGTATGTAGATGTGTAACAAGTCAATCAAGAAAAATTGCCTTTCATGTTATTAACACTATTATCTGACATGAATCTCTTATTTTTAAAATACCATCAATTAATTCATTCATATATTGACCCAGGATTTCTTTTTTTGTTTTTTTCACCATTGTGGGAGATGTAAAAAAATTTAAAAAATATTTCCAATTACAGCTGACATACATTATTACATTTAAGTTACAACATAGTGATTAGACATTTATATAGCTTATGAAGTGATCACCTTGATAAGTCTAGTACCCATCTAACATCATATATAGTTATTACAATATTACTGACTGTTTTCCTTATGCTGTACTTTACATTGCCATGATTGTTTTTGTTTCCGGTAATTTGTACATCATAATCCCATCCCCTTTTCCACCCAACTCCCTCTCATCTTGCAACCATCAGTTTGTTCTCTGTATCTATGAGTTTGTTTCTGGGTTTTTTTGTTATTGTTGTTTATTTTGTTTTTTAGATTCCACGTATAAGTGAAATCATATATTATTTCTCTTTCTCTGTCTGACTTTTTTCACTTAACATAATATCCTCTAGCTCCATCCATGTTGTCACAAATGGCAAGATTTCATTCTTTTTTATGGCTGAGTAATATTTCATTATATAAGCACCACATCTTTATCTATGTGTCTATTGATAGATACTTAGGTTGCCTCCATATCTTGGCTATTATAAATAATGCTGCAATAAACTTAGGGGTGCATCTGTCTTTTCAAGTGAATTTTCTAGATTTCTTCAGATAAATATCCAGAAATAGAATCACTGGCTCATATGATAGTTCTAATTTTAACTTTCTGCGGTAACTCCATACTGTTTTTCACAGTGGCTGCACCAATTTACAATCCCACCAACTGTGCAAAGAGTTCCCTTTTCACCACATCCTCACCAACACTTGTTGCTTGTTGATTTATTGATGATAGCCATTCTGACAAGTGTGAGGTGACATCTCATTGTGGTTTTAATTTGCATTTTTCTGATGATTAGGGGCATCGAACATGTTTTCATATGCCTGTTGGTCATCTGTATGTTCTCTTTAGAGAATGTCTCTCCTCAAGTCCTCTGCCCATTTTTTAATCGGATTGTTTGATTGTTTGTTGTTGTTGTTGTTGTTGTTGTTAAGTTGCATGAATTCCATGTATATGTGTGTGTGTGTATATTCAAATATATATATCCTTTTTGGATGTATTATTGGTAAATACCTTCTGCCATTCAGTAGGCTGTCTTTTCAGTTTGTTGACTGTTTCTTTTGCTGTGCAAAAATTCTTTAGTTTTTTGAACAAATACTTCCCCAAAGAAGATGTATGTCAAATAAACATATGAAAAAGTGATAAACAAGAGTAGTCAACAGGAAAATGCACATTAAAACCACAGTGAGATACTGCTCACATTCCACTATCAAGGCTAAAATTAAGAAGACTGGCAATACCAAGTATAGATAAATATGTGTAATAACTAAAATTTTCATCATACATTCCTAGTAGAAATGCAAAATAGTACAGTCACCTTAGGAAATAGTCATGCATCCAGTTCTTTGTAAAGTTAAACATGCTCTTGCCATACCACCTGGCAATTCTTCTCCTAAGTACCCATGAGAAATAGCTTATGTTCTCACAATGACTTCTATCTGAATGTCCATAATACTTTTATTCATAATAGCTGAAATTTGTAAATGACCTAAATGTCTATCAACTGATGAATGAATAAACAAATTGCCAAAATTCTTTGATCACTTATTTCTTGCTTTCATTTATTTGTTCTCTATTTTTTCTTGAAACTTGTATAAATTGTCCCTTATTCCATATAGAGTCTCAAAAGTCTTCTGTGAGCCAGCCAAACCCCCAAACATTTTCTTTTCTTTCTTGTCTCCTGAACTGCATTTGCCATTATTAGTTATATTTCCTTTCTTTGCATTCTTACTTCCTTTGGCTTCTATGATAATGAATTTTTATTGTATTTCTACATTGCCTACTGATCCTTTTTTGTATTATTTCTGGCTCATTTTATTCCTTCTGACCTCTAACTATGAATGGGCCCCAAAACTTAGCCCTTTGTTCCTAGGTTTTGTTCTGATATTCATTTTTTTGCCTCTTACAAATAGCTGTTCTGCCCACCCTGCCCCACTGCCTATAGCACAGTTTAGGCTTTTGTCTTCGCCAGATTTATTCTCCTAAAAGGGAGTTATTTAACTCCCATGAAGACCTGCATAGGACATTCAATTAGTCTATAATTAAACAAAGTTAGCTGTGATGTAATGGCAATAATACTGAACTTGGATATAATAACCCAGGTTTAAATATTAGCTCTGCCAGTTACTAGCTAGGTAACCCTACACAAGTCAATTAACATCTTTTCAGAAATTCTGTATCTGAAAAATGTGAATGAATAATAACATCATATGTTTATTGTAAGGATGAAATTAAATAAGAATAAAAGCAATTTGTAAAATGCAAATCATTAAGCATGAGTATAATCTTTCAACAAATACATGTTTATTCTTATATCGGCCAAGCATTGGCTCTACACCAGTGGACAGACAGACCAGGCCCTCTGCCCTCAGGGAGCTCACAGTCTAGAGGGGAATATGAGCAATTAAAATAGACATGGGAAGTTCTAAGTCTGGAGGAAATAACAAGTGCTTGACATAGCACATAGGCAGAACATCTCATCTAAGCTAATCATGGAGCGGAATGGCGAGGAAAGCTTTCTGAATAAAGTGGCATCTAAGATGACACCTAAACAATAGGTTGAGTTGGCCAAATAAAGGGGTGGAAAAGTGGGTGGCAATGACAAAGAGGTGTGAAAAGTGTTCCAGGCAGTGGGAATAGCATGGGCAAAGGCCAGGAAATGGAGACAGACCATGGAGCTTTCTAGGAACAGAGAGGAGTTCAGTATGACTGCAGTACACAGAGAGGGAACACGAGTCGGAAGGGGTGGGGGTGATAACAGAGAGACAGTGCATGTACTTTCCGGCACAGATCAAGTAAACAGAAGGTATCAGTGATTCAAACTGTGCACCAAGCATGGTGATAAGAAACAGGTGATCAATATTGGGCAGCTGTCCAGGTAGATGATCAACATCTGTCTCCTAGACACTGTGTTACATTCATGGACAGCGCTCAGTCCCAAAGATGGGAGAGTGGCAAAAACAAGGCAGGACCCAAGTAAAAACTATTCACAAACCCAATTTTATTTATGAAGAGCATTGATTTTTAAGGCACTTCTACATTTGATACTTTTTAAAAAATCTTCATTGCATCTTGTGAGCCAAAGATGTAGGTATCATTACTTTTATCAAGGGTACAATTAGCCATATCCATTAACAGAATAAAGGCGGCATGGTTAGTCCCATCCATTATTAGGGTGACAAGTAGAGGTGGAAAAAATTATATATAGTATTTTCTTAAATCATACATTTTAAATTTAACTTTAATCCAGGAATGCCTAGCTATCAAACAAATATAATATGGGATATAGTGGAAAAATCATTAGACTGGAGATCAGGAAACAAAGATTTTAGTCTTAGCTGTCACAAAACTATTGGTTGACCTTGGGCAGGTCACTTTAAGCATTTTGGGCCTCAGTTTTCTCTAGCCAGACAAGATCATTGATTGCTAAGGACTCTTCTGATATTCAAATCCTATGACAGACAGTAAGTACTGAAGGCAAAGGAAAGCTAGGATTCCAAATGTATTGGAGGATTTAAAAAATTTATTTTTAGCCCCAATCTTAATTTTTATTTTGGTCTTCTGTCTGGTTTTCATTCCTCCTTACAGTTCTGTCATTTCTCTTGCTACTGAAGATATTTAAGAAGCTGCCTTTTCATCACTTCAAAACTCTAAATATGCCCTTGAAACATGCAAAGAGGCTTTTGTGTACTTACAAATCGAGGTTATTATCGTACAAGTAAGTCACTTGAGTGCACTGCATTCCTCAGCTTGCTCCATTGAGAGCTTTATTAGGTTATATTGCCCTATCTTAGAAGGGCTAGTCGAGCAGATAAGACTTTCCCACTTTAAAAAGTGAACTATCTGATGACACAGGGTGCCTAATGCTCTAGCGTGTAAGCAAAAGGATTTTGGTGCTGCCCAAAAGACAGACATGCTTCTCTAAGACAAGAGGTCCTCCACTTAAAGTGACACAGTCAAGGACGAATGTTCTAAAATTAAACCAACCAGCTGCTTTCGCACAGATGCCCACCTGTCACTCGTACTGTCTTCTCCTGTCTAGTGTTCTCTCTTCGTGAGACCAGAACTCCCACTCAGTGAAACCCTTTAAAAGCCTGAAACTTCACACACTTTCCAAGGCTTTTTATCCTATCCAGGAAAGCAGAAAGCCTGTTGCAAGAACACATTCATATGGGGGTACCTGGACTCACTTAAGGAATCTATGCTCTTTGAGCTTTTTTCATCTCAAATGCCTAAAATTTTAACTCAAATGGCTCCAGTCCTGGCTTCGGAAGTAAACCAGTCCCTGACATAAAACCGTACCTGTTAGTAAAGGGACAATATAAAACTAGAGTGTGAATCCCAGTAAGATTTGGGAACTTAAAAAAATGAGAGTTTTCCGTTTGGGGATAGCTTGATAAACAGTAAAACGGAGACAAATATAACTGTTTCTATGGTTAGGTCTAAGGTATGTCATCAACCTAACAATAAACAGATCGGTTGTCAATGTATAGTAACAAGTTTTAGCTGAATCCACCAGGTGCTATTTGTAAACAACTAGTAAACAACCATATAAAACAAAAGATGGTTTTATAATACAATCGGAAATATTTCTTGATATGGATGTTATTCTAACCAGGCTTAAAGAGAGTAGGGAAGAAATGTAATTTTTTTCTTATATAGAAGTAGTTTTACCATGAGGTGGTTTGTCTTTTTTATCAGATTATGTTAATTATTAAATACCAGGAATTCCTTTCTAAATGTGTTGTCATTCTTGCAGTTGGTGTAAATTTATTATACTCTATAACTACTCAAATTGGGTACTCAAATAGCATTTTAATATTAACTAATAATAAGTCCATTTTTTCTAAAAAGTAAAATTTTATTAGTTATGTGGGGTGTAGTATATGATTAGCATACAACTAAGGTATTTTGCAAAATGATAAGGTACCTAGTGTATTCTCTTAAGAACAAAATGCACATTATATAAATAAAATTATATTTATATTGTTCCTGTATCATAAAATTAAAATAAACCTGTCTTACCATGATTATATATTGATTCACTCATTTAATATGTACTATTGAGAATCTATAAGATGAGGTATTAGATAGGAATACAAAGATGTATCAAAGCATAAAATAAATAAAATTATTATAGGTATCATAAATTATAAAGAAAGTTAACGTGAGGGCTTACCTATCTTTTAAAAGATGCAAATTACTGAAGAATCATTGAATAAACTTATAAAATTTAAAAGTTTATATTTTAAATTATTTTTCGTGTTTCTTAGTTTGATATGCCCAATAAGAAAACTCATTTGTTTTTCAAAACTTTTTTTCCTGCTAAATGTAGCCACACATCTAAATTTATTATAAAACTTCCAATATGTCACTTCTATGATATTTTCATACAAAAATAAGGATTTGGTCCAGTTGTAGTTTTATAAATGGTTTAAGTTAAGCTAACTCGGTTTTTTAGACTTCAGCTGTCAGCCAAGATGTAGTAACAAGAACCAGACTAACCCTGCTGCCTGAAACAACTAAAAAAATTGGACAAAATATATGAAACAATTGTTTTCAGGTATTGGGCATTAGACAACAGAGGACAATGATCCCTGAGAGAGCAGATATAAATAAAGTGAGCCCTATGATTGCCTCAGCTTACTTCCTAGAGGGAGTTTCCAGGCTGGAGTGCAGGGAGTAGGAACCAAGGAGAAGCTTAACGTGTTTCCTGAAATAATGAACTGAAAGTCTGGGAAGGCCAAGGAGGCTGCAGTTCGCAGGGCACAGTACCAGAGAGGAGCGAGTTGCACTGGGAGAGCCTGCCAGAGATCTACAGATGGTCTCCTTCAGGTCTTGAGTTGAGTACTGATCTATACATGCATGTGAGAAAACTACCTGAGACCAGAGGAAAAACAAAGGGACAAATTTTCAGAGCTCACTTAGGACCAGGACTATAGTAAGCCAGAGTGGAAAACTTCATAGTTTAACTTTGTAATGAATCAGTAGATTAGTTAGCCCTATACTAAAGGATGCATTGGTCCTACCTAGCAATACTTAAAAGCAAGCCTCAAAAGGATCAAGCTATTTCCAAGTAACTTAACTGTGTCTCAGAACAAAGCTCAAGAACAAAAATATCCAGCATCAACAAGGTAAAATTCACAATATCTTGAAGTCAATCGAGCTATGCAAAAATGCAGGAAAATACAACCCATAATGCTTAGAAAAATAAATCAATAGAAACATATCCAGAAATGACACAAGTGATAAAATTAGTAGTTAAGGACATTAACACAGTTATTATAACAGTTCCTATGTTCAAAAAAAAAAGAGGAAAGATTGACCACATCAAGCAGAGCATGGAAAATATGGCAAAAATCCAAATTGTATCTACTGTTGAAAGACACAATTTACAAGATGAAAAACACACTGAACGATGTTAGTAGGTTAGACACTACAGAAGATTTGTGAAGTTCAATACAGAGCAATAGAAATGATCCAATATGAAATGGGAAAAAAGAGAAAATAAATCAATTTTTAAATCAATCAATCAATCAGTGAGCTGTGGAATAATGTCAAGCAATCTGATATATGTGTAGTTGGAGTCTACAAATGAGAGAAGTGAGAAGAGTGGAACAAAAAAAATTAAGAAATAGTGTTGAAAATATTCCTAAATTTGATTATAACTCTTAATCCACAGATCCAAGAAGTTCAACAAATCTTAAACACAATAAACAAGAAGAAAACTACCCCAAGGCACATTATAATCAGGTTGTTTAACAACCAATGAATGGTAAGGAGAAAATCTCAAAAGCAGCCAGAGGGGAAAAAAAATAACACGTTATGTATAGAAGAACAAATAAAAGGCTGACAGCTTTATGACAGGAACAATGCAAGTGATCAGACAGTGGGGCAGAGTCCTGGAAGTACAGACAGGAAAAAAAAAGGTCAACCTGAAATTTTTTCCCAGCAAAAATATTTTTCAAAAATGAAGATGACATAAAGACTTTTGTAGTCATTGGGGAAAATACACATCGGCAGCCGCCCTGCAATATAAGAAACATTAAAAGAAGTCTTCCAGGTGGAAGAAAAATGATACCAGATGGATATCTCAACTTACAGAAGGAATAAGGATCATCAAAAAGGGGAAATGTGTGGAGACATCTAAATGCTTTATTTTTTTATTTTTAAAATCTCTCTAAAAGATAATTGACTTTTCAGAGCAAAAATATTAACAATGTGTTATGGAGTTTATACTATATGTGGAAGTCAAGTGCATGACAACAGGTTGAGAGGAGGAAATGGGAGAATAGAGTTGTGTTTCTTATACTATATGTGAAAGATAGACTGTGTTAAGTTAAAGATGTATGTTATAAACCCTATAGCAACTGCTGTTTTAAAAAAAAATTAAACTAATAAACAAAAAAGGAAATAAAAGGCAATCCTAAGATATTCAGTCCAACAGAATACACAAAAATATACTTATAATAGATATAAAACAAAAAACCAGATGGTAGGTTTAAATACAACCATATTAGCAAACATATTAAATGTAAAAGGTCTAAACATTCCAATTAAAGGCATAGCTTATCAGCTTGGATAAAATCTTTTAAAAGACATAACTATGCTGCGTATAAGAAATCCACTTTAAATATAAAGACATATCTAAGTTAAAAGAATAGAAAAAGATATACCATGAAAGTCTTTTGATAGTGGCTATATTATTATCAGACAAAATAGATTTCAAATCAAGGAATATTACCAGGGATAAAGAGAGACATTTCACACTGATAAAAGAGCCAATTCATAAAGAGGATATAACAGTCCTAAATGTTTATGTACCTAATAACAAGGCTTCAAAATACATGAAACAGAAACTGCAAGAAGAAATAGGTAAGTTGATAATTATAGTTGGAGGTTTCAATGCCTTTCTATAATTGATAATTACAGAAAATGAGTAAGGATACAGAAGATTTGAACAACATTGTCAACTTGATTTAATATTTATATAATGTTCTACCAACAACAGTAGGATACACAATCTTTTTAAGTGTACCAGGAGCATTTATCAAAATAGTCCATATCCTGGGCCATGAAACTAGTACTGATAAGTATTTTTAAAAAATCAAATCATACAAAGAATGTTCTCTGACCACAAAGCAATTAAATTAGAAAACAATAACAGGAAGGTATTTGGGAAAGCCCCAAATATTTTGACATTAAATAACATACGTATGAATAACCCATGTGTCAAAGAAGAAATCAAAATAGAAATTAGAAATTATTTTTAACTGAATTAAAAGTGAAAACACAATATATCAAAATTTATGGGAGGCAACTAAACAAGCACTTAGGGGGAAAAAATGGTCTCAAACCAATCAACTAGTTTCATTTTAAGAAACTAGTAAAAGAAGAGAAAATTGAACCTAAAAGAAATGGAAAAGCATAAATAATAAAGATAAAATAAAAAATAATATTAAAAAATAGAGAAAACCATTAAAATAAAAAGCTGGCTTTTTTGAGAATGTGAAGATGGATTTCAAAAACCATTAAAGAACAACTGCAATTATGATCTTGAACCTTCCATTTTTGGTACATAGGGAAACTAGACCAGAAACCATAGAAAAGATCTAGTATTTGTATGAGTTTGGATGCTTGCTCTTGCCTGCCTGACCTGTTTTCTTAAGAATATGAAAGATCTTATGTGCTACCAAAGAAAAAGAATCTATAAGCCATTTGAAATTACATATTTTTACATAGGTATTTATACTGTGTGTGTTCACATACTTCTCATCAAGAGTGTGGTAAGAACATCTTGCTTTCTTTATTTTTCTAAACCCTATTCCATATTTGGCTTCTCCTTTTAAAAAATGCTATTTGGAAAGATAATTCATTCATTTCTTGTGGGACATGCCTCGGGACACAGCTGTTAACCAGACAAACAAGATCACTGCCCACTGAGCAGAGTCTAATGTGAGATACAGACAGCGAATAGGCAGTAACAATGTAGTCTTATAAAAGTGCTATCCTGGGAAGAACAAGTGCCAAGGGAGTCCACAGGGTGGATAATCAACTTGGACCTGAAATATTCCTCAAACTGGTGCCTAAAGATTTTTTTTTAATGTGACAACTAAGTTTCTTAAGTTATTATGATTTAATAAAATTTTAGGCATGGAGCCCTGGCTGGGTAGCTCAGTTGGTTAGAGCATCATCACAATATGCCAAGATTGTGGGTTCGATCTCTGGTCAGGACACATACTAGAGTCAACCAATGAATGCATAAGTAAGTGCAGCAACAAATCAGTCTCTGTCCCTGTCTCTCTCTCTCATTAATAAATTTAAAAAATTAAAAAAATTTAGGTATGGAATAATATATAAGGTATGAGTTTGATACTGAAAAGATTCCTTGACTTTTATGTAGCTAATAATTACTTAAATATGTTCACAGTGTGAATACTCCATTGAAATTTTCATCTCAGGGTATAAATAAGACATATAGAATCCTTGGTTTTTTTCCCACTAATTTTCAGTACGATATAGAGTTTTTGTAAGTACTCTAGAAAAGATAGAACATACAAGTGATTCTAACCTGTTCAGAACTTTTTAAGGATCTCTTTGTTATACTAGGGCATAAGAAATAGCAAAACATAAGCCAAGAATCTAAACTTTTAGGCAAAGGTTGATGAAATTCCAGGTTTAGAGAAGTGAGGCAAGATCAGAGAAATGTGGAGATTCCAAAGATTAGGTAGGAGAAGGTCCATGAGTCATTCAGAAGCTCAGATATATGTCAAAAGTATGCATATCCTTTAACTCATTGATTTCACATTTGGAAATGTACTTCAGGATATTATGAATTTCCATATTTTAACTACAAGATTGTCATTGGTTACACTGAGAAGTTGGAAACAACCTAATGCCTAACAATAGCAGCCTGGCTAAATAAGTTACGTCATAGCCATACAATGAAATTCTAACCAGATTTTTAAATAATGTAGCAGTGTTTCTCAAACTTTATTTGGCATCAGAATCACTTGGAAAGCCCGTTGAAAACACAGATTGCTGGGCCCCGCCTCTAGAGTTTCTGATTCATCAGCTTGGTATGGGGCCCAAGAACTTGTGTTTCTAACAAGTTCCTAGGTTGATACTGATGCTGTTGGTCTGGGGCGCCAGACACTCTTTGAGAACCACTGATGTTGAGTTATTTTTATTGACTAGGAGAAATATCCACAAGGTATCATTAACCTGAAACAAAGCTGTGTGCATTATATTTTTTGTGTATTCATACAGAGGTTAGGTGGAAAAATATAATCCTTTTGATCCCCTGGTTGTCTTTCTTACACTGTAGATTCTTACTGTCTTCTACATTTTTCAGTGACAGGCTTTTTCTGTAATGAACATAGTATCAATCACTAAAACATAATCAAATTTGTAAATTAATAAGATCATGAAGTCCTGGCCAATAACGCTAACGCACTAGAAACATCAACGTAGACCTGACCCCCGTCCCTCCTCTGACTTTTTAACTATGTCTCGTTAGAAGCGTATCCTCAGAAGCAATCACGGAGGAACAGTGATGGGCCCATAGATACAGCCTGTTCCTGATGGGAACAAATATAGAAGAGGCTGGCATTCTATGAAATGCTTCTACATTTTTTTTTTCTTACTTCATTTTAGTAGTGCCATACAGGCTTCTTCTGGTGATATTTGAAGAAAAACTGGGTGGGACCCAAAGGGCGACCTGCCAGAAGTTCGAAGCATCTGGATTGGCGCACTCTTTGTTTCCTGATGCAGGGTAGATCCATTTCCCAGGGTATCAGATTAAGGCGTCTCCTTTCTGGAAAAAAGATTTCATGGTTTAAATTCCCGTTCACTTTTGTGTCTGTAGCACTCTGCTGTCTCCTTTCCAACATGCAGCCTCAGGGGTCATGATGTCCCTTCCCTGCTGATATCGGCGTGCCAACTGTGGTGTCATGCTCACCAAGTACAGAGCTGCCATTCAGCTTCCAGTCTGGGTTCAGGAAGCAAAAGAGCTTCTAAGTTCCTACAAACCTTGACAGATCTTTCTCAAGCCTTGCATGACAACAGTTTTCAGGGAGAGGCGGGTGAGGGCAAGGGAGCTAGAGAGAACAGAGTAAATGTCAAGGGTGAATATGTAACAGGAACAGAGAGAGCAAACAGTTTTGTCGCCAATGTTCAGAAAAAGGAAGGGTGGGTGACAACGTAGAGAAATACTCCACAGGCTTTTCAATGGAAGACTTATTTGGTTAGTACTGGCCACCCTCTTTCCTGTCCTTGCATCACTGTGGTTGGTAAACTAGGAGGTAGTCACATCATTTATCTTATTTAGAGCAAGGGTTCTCCACGAATGTTTAACAGAATGTCAGTATTGGGGATGTCATAGTGAAAACAAATCCCATGTAAAACTCGCAACATGTTTCTAATTTTTACAGTGATTCAAAATACAAAATCATATTCTGATTTAGGCTATTATTAAAAGAAAGAGACATTGTTTCTTTATTGACATTCAAGTAAGTGACATATTATTTGTTGGAAAATTTTATTCCATATTATGTTGCTTTCCACCACTCTACATGTGAATAAATGGGGTAGAATATTGTTTCAGTTTAAGATATAATTACTAGCTTTTGCAAGTTTGAAAATAGCTAGAAATGTAGATACTGGTTAATTACATAATTATTTATAACTGTTTTTAATACAACTTCTTATCTCTCACCTTCTGGTGCTATGACATGAAATGAATATGTAAATCTGTTTAGGACCCTATAAAAGGAAGTTAAGTTATTTGAAATTCTCACCTGTTACTTGAATGCCAAGAACAATGTTATAATTAATCAATTAATTTACCAAAAATGTATTGACTACCTACTCTGTGCCAGACACTGTTCTGGGGTACATCCATGACACCTCTCTGGAAGTTTATATCCAAGACTGGGAAGACAATAAATTATTAAACAACTATGAATCTCACATGTCAGCTAGTGATGAGCACTAAGAACAAAAATAAGTCAGGGCCATTATGAGGACTTCGTATTTTGAGAAAAATGGGAACTCTTTGGTGGGGGATGGAGAGAATCACTCGGGCTGCTGGGTGGAGAATTGGCTCTAGGAGGCCAAGTATCCACTGAACGATTGCCCCTCCCCCATAGTTATACTTCACCGAGGACCGTTCTGTACCAGTAGACCTAGAGATGTGATCCTACGCAGTTGATTCTTACCTTTTCACGCTCTGGGTGTAAAACTGGTTTCTAAATGAAATTTTTATGTCCAGAGTATTCCTTAAAGAATTTTCTTTCTGGAAAGTTACTTTTGGAGACATTCTCTCTAAATGGGAGTTTGTCTAAAGCCTATATTTTTTAATGACTTTACTTTTATACTGCAGTTGATGAACAACATGGATCTGAACTGCACAGGTCCACTTATACGCAGATTTTTCCAATAAATACTATAAATGTATTTTCCTGAAGATTTTCTTAATAACATTTTCTTCTCTAGCCAACTTTATAGTAAGAATATACTACATAGTACATGTAACATACAAAGTATGTGTTAATTGACTGATTATGTTATCAGTAAGGATTCAAGTGAACTGTAGGCTATTAGTAGTTGAATTTGGGGAGAGTCAAAATTTATATGTAGATTTTCGACTGTGCAGGAGATTGGTGCCCCTAAATCCTACCTTGTTCAAGGGTCAACTGTGTTTGGTTTTCAAAATATTTCTGTATATGTCAAGTATAATTCAATTGAAAAGAAAAAATATTTCTGGGTGTGTGTGTGTGTGTGTGTGTGTGTGTGTGTGTGTGTGTGTAGAGTTTTAACGTATTTTTAAAAAGCCAAGAGATACTTAAGAACTTTTCAGGGGAAACTTGTGTCTCTTATTACATAAATTAATGAGATTGCTTGAGGTTTTTTTCTGTTTTCTTTTTTAATTTGCATAATAAGGTATAGCTTAGTGTTGGCCTCCTTATAATACTGATTCATGTTATAATATATTTTGGAATTCCTTTCTTAAATTCTTAAGTTTCCACTGGCAGTGATTTCGTCTCCCATCAACCTCTACTTCCTCAAAGAAACTCTAGAGAATTTTGCACCACCCCACCCAGGGGCTCCCTTTATTTCCCCCATTTAATGTACCTGACACACATGCCCAAAGCCTGACCCTTCTGAGCCTTCCTCCCTCTGGTTTTCTTTTCAGAACTAAAGTTTTAAATTGCCTTTAGAGTCCGTCTAAAACCTACACAGTAAAGATAGTCTCATTACTTAATTATGCTTTGCATTTAACCAAAAGGCCATGAACTGATTTAATCAGTCACTTTACTCACCACATCTGGTTTGTGCAACTTTTGATTAATTTAAAAAACCAAATGTACTCTTAAATGATTGCATGTTTACTACCAGTAAGGACATTCCAAAAACAGTTCCACAAGCTTTGAAGGCAGATACAGAGAAGGAGAACCAAGAATATTGGTAGCAACAGGGACCCCAGTGAATAATGGACTAGTCTTTGAAAGGGTGACACCTTATTTAGAAATATAAGCACCTTGATCTTGATTTTGCAATCACTACCTGTCTTCCTGCTTCTGTTCTTCACCCTTTATAACCCATGACCCATTCTCCTCACAGAAGCAAGAGTTATCTTTTTTAAAAATGTAAATCAAATCATATCACCTCTATGCCTATAGGCTTGTAGTGACTTCCACTTAGAGTAGCTCTATGTTGGCCTTTGGAGGGCTGCATTCAGAATCTGTCCTGCACCGTCTCTGTCCTACTCTCTGAACACAGTCCCCTGTTCCCCTGGACTCCAGGCACACTAGCTTTGTTGTCCCTTCTTGAATAAGCCAAGTTTGATTCCACTGCAAGGCCTTTAAACTTGCTCTTCCTTCTGCTCTTCCCCCGAGATCTTTGTGTGGCAACCTTCACCTCAAGAGTCAGTTCTCTGCCGGTGACTCAATTTATACATCTGCATCCAAACAGGCAGCATATCTGTTCCCTGGAATAATGGGGCAGTTCTTTCCCAGGTGTGACAAGGAGCCAAAAACCTCTTGTGATTGTGTCACTTACAGATAACAAGAGGTATGAATCAAATCAGAATGATGTGGCGCAAACAACCCGTGGTTTCCACAGAGTCCTATACACTCATGGTATTCTCTTTTTCTTTATAGGTTATTTTCAGAGCTTTGTCGCCACCGTATGATATGGAGAACCCTTACAGTGCCAAAGCACAGGAGCAGCTGAAGATCACCAACCTTCGTGTGCAGCTGCTAAAACAGCAGTCTTGTCCCTGTCAGAGGAATGACCTGAACGCAAAGCCTCAACACTTTACGCACTACGCAATCTATGATTTCATCGTCAAGGGCAGCTGCTTCTGTAATGGCCATGCTGATCAGTGTGTACCTGTTGATGGCTTCAGGCCTGTCAAGGGCCCAGGAACATTCCATGTGGTATGTAAAACAAGTTCTCATCAATGAAAACCAAGTCACGTTACCTCCAGCTTTGGGTACCAGTAGTCTATATTCCCTTAGGGTTGGTCTGTGTTTGCATAGTGCTTCTTGTTTCTTCTGCTGATTCACTTCTCCGACTCCATGCCCATCCTATAAAGTACTTATTGACTTGTTTTTTAATCTTCAATTTTAGAATTATAAATAGTCAAGTGTGATAACAAGATTCCTTGGAAAGCATCCATGCCAGTTTTTAGTACTGTGACCTTCAGATATGAAGTGTAAGGTGAGCAGTAGGAGAGGTTGGCATAATCATATTAGTGGCATTATCACACAAAAGCCAGCTTTGACAATAAATGGGGACCATTGTTGAGTAGGTTTTATAGTGGAAAAAATAAGAACCTCAGTTTAATGCCTGGTATATCTTTTGCTGTTCAGTCAATAGAATGAATAATAATTTTCCTCTGTGGAGAGTGGACTGACCCTGTCTCTCCCTAAGGCAGGGTTAGGCTCCCTTTCCTATAGGTTCATACATCTCCTTGTGCTTTCTTCTGAACTTTTACCTCTGTACATCTTCTAGGAGATCACAAACTCCCTCTTTGTAACCTCAGAACCCCAGGCATTACCTGAGCCAGAAGTAGGCCTTCTGTAGGGTTTTGACTGAATGATGGCAACATAGGCATATAGAAATGATAAAAAATTACTGTCGTTTTTTGATCTCACCTCACCTTCTTCCATCCTACTAGTTTCTAGACACTAATGCATCTTTGAACTAATATTATTTCAAATAAAAGATGAGATGATTTGTTATATCTAAGTTAATTGATTTTGTATATGATTCAAATAGGAAATAACCCATATGTTCTAGAGATATGTCAACCTCCTGGACTGTAGTTTGTGTGAGGTAGAGTGCTAGAAATTTCTGCGATTATATGTAAGCAAATTAGTGAAAGGAGAGCCATAGGCTACAATGGACTGAATGTTTGTATCACCCCCAAAATTCATATCTTAAAACCCTAATCCCAATGTGATGGTAGGTGGAGGTGAGGCCTTTGGGAGATAATTAGGTCATGAAAGTGGGATCCTCATAAATAGGGTTAGTGTCCTTATAAGAAGAGGCCAGATAGCTAGCTAGCTGGCTCTCTCTTTGCCATGTAAGGACACAGTGAAAAGCTGGCAGTTGCTACCTGGAAGAGATCTGCACCGGAACCTGACCATGCTGGCACCCTGACCTTAGGCTTTCAGCCTCCAGAACTGTGAGAAGTAAATTTCTGTTCTTTATAAGCCACTCAGTCTATAGTATAGCAGCCTGAACTAAGATGCTGGCCTTTGTTTTTTCAATGGTCTCCTATAATCCAAGCTTTATAGGATCATTTCAGGATAGAGTCCTGAGCAAAAGGGCAAACACAAGCAGGCCCCTATAACATGGTCTGGAGTTGGCCACCTGTGGAGTGAATGACCTATGAGACAACCTGTATGGCTCTGATCAACCAAGCTAGATTACCATTCTCATGGTCTTACAAAACTTTCATGTGTATGCATTTAAAAGCAATCGTTTCTTTCTTATTTTTTTAAAAAGTCCTCTGATGTAAACTTTCAACAGGATAGAAACACTTTCAAAGGCTAAAGAGAAAATTCTAGATGTTTCTATTATGTTCTCTGGGTATGTGCAACTACACTGTCCAGGATGAGAACCACTCGCCGTCGGTATCTTGCATCTGCATCTCATCCAACAACAGCAATCCCATTATCGTCTCCTGAGGCTGAGAAAAGCAGGGCAAAGTATGGAACCTGTCAAAACTGCAAGCTGAAGACAAACCACATCAGCCAGCTGGGCTACCTAAACACTGTGAATGTCTCTCCACATGGATCCCTCTATGCTTCTGGAGGCAAAATGGCCAGGCCATGTTGTGGGACCTCAACAAAGGCAAGCACCTTTATATGCTAGATAATGGGAACTAATTATCACCCTGTGCTTCAGCCCCAACCACTACTGGCTCTGTGGTGCCATGGGCCCCAGCATTAAGATCTGGGATTTGAAGGGCACAATCACTGTAGATGAACTGAAGCAAGACATTATCAGGCCCAGCAGCAAGGCAGGACCACCCTAGTGCACCTCTTTGGCCTGGTCTGCTGATAGCCAGAGTCTGCTAGCTATAGCAACAACCTGGTATAGGTGTGGCAAGTGACCATCAGCACCCAATATATTCTAGAGCTTTAGAAATAAAAAAAAAGCTGGATTTCTGACTTAAAAAGAAAATAAATTCTATTAATTCTGCTAAATCAACAAGGAATAGTTACACAGACTTTCTGGAGATTTTTGCAAAAGTCTTCCAATACAACTATTTTATACAATCTTCTACCAGCAAGAAAGCTGGCAACCATGTGCCCACCTATGCCTGCTGGCCTTCTGCCCCATCCTACCATCACCCCCTGCTCCCTTACTGCCCCCATCGCTCTGAAACCCTCTATTTGCATCCTGTCTGGGGCCACTGCTACCTTCAACCCAGGCCTTTCTGCCTTGGTTTCTGCCATGCCCTTGGTGAGGTCATGTGGAGATCCCATCCCAGGAGTTGCAAGAACATATACGAGAGACACCAGCATCTAGAAGATGAATCAGGAAGGTGGTGCCTATGAGGATGATAATGGAAAGCCTTATATGCATCCTACTGTCCAGGTTGCTGCAAAAAATCTGGACAACAAACACTTGCCCATTGCTGAAATGGCTGAATTTTGCAAGACATCTACAGAATTAGCCCTGGATGAGAATAGCAAAATGTTGAAAAATGACCAATATGTCACTTTGTATGTTATTTCTGGAATTGAGGCCTTAAGTATTAGAGTCAGATATCTGCAAGGAGTTTTTAAGTTCAGGTGAGATGTCTTTCTACCCAAACCATCCTGGAGAAATTACATACGCACATCAGGGACACTGGCATGCAGCTACATGATTATATATGCTATGTCCCCAAGACTTGTGGCTTTGGCTTCCCAGGCACTAAGAAGGGCATTTCAGAAATGTCAAAAAAAATGTGTTCTGCACACCTCTGCCTGCAGTATCATAAGAGTGGACACCTTGTCTTGAGCAGTGGAAGAAAACAACAGTAGTGAGGGTAAAGAATCTCTCTGCATTCTTTGACATGAACTACCAAGGCTTCACCAGTTGTGATGGTAACAAGGATGCCTGGGCTATGTGCCACTTCATCAAAGAGGGCATCAATGTTTTTCTCTGCCAATCCTATACCAAGAACATGTGATTTTATGGTGAGCATGTGAGAACCTTCACTGTAGTCTGCAAAGATGCTGATGAAGCCAAAAGAGTGAAATTACAGTTAAAAATCTTGGTCCATCCAATGTGATCCATCCCTCCTCTCAATGGGACCAAGATTGCCTCAACTATTCTGACAATTACGGATTTTCAAAAATAGTGGTTTCAAGAACGTCATAGCCATCCTCATCATTAGCATGTGGACTCAGCTGGTCCCCAACCTCAAGGAGGACTTCTCCCACAATTGGTAGCACATCCCTACCAGATTGGCTTGTTTTTCTTCATAGGGCTAAAGCCTGAACAGATGGAGTGGCTGACCAAGGAGTTCTCCATCTACATGGCAAAGGTCAGCCACATCTCTGTGGCAGAGGTCCCCTCAGACAGTGGGGCTAACTTGCTCATTGACCTGGACACCAAGTGATTTCCCTGGTGAGAGAGACCAGAGACAACTTTCCTGTCTTCGGCCTCTGCTATTGTGAGATTCACATAGAGGATGAGGCAGGGTGGATGGTGATGGGTGGATCATTTCTTTTAACCACAGTGCCTAACACTCAGTGACTGAACATGTTTCACAGAAAAGAACATGTAGAGAAATGGGGCGGAGGCATCCGTGTCTGATGTCTGGAACTTTTTGGCTCTAAATCGAACTCTTCCCCATCCTTTTATCTCCAGCTTTTCCAAAAGAGCTTACACGTGCAAAAAATCACAGCCCCCATGAACCTGTCAATCACACCATTGCAATATTTCAAGAGCTTTAACTAAGGCACCTTATGGTATTGAGCGTTTCCTCTGTGGATCCATAGTGAGAAATAGCCCACAGTAGAGGCTTTCTGAGAAGACCTAGCTCTAATACTAACATCTGTTATAAATGATGCCCTCCCATAATTGAGCAATCTTATCAACAGACAATATTATAGAAGCCGTGTTTTATGAAATCCAGCAAATCTGCTGCCACTGCAACAAGGAAAACACAAGATGCTGTTTCCTGTCTTATTTGAGAAAAAAAGAAAAAAGACTCTCCTTTTTAATAATTACAGGCACTTTAATGTTCCTCTCTCTTCCCTTAGGTACAAAGGTTTATATAACTAGCCTAGATTTTCATCCTGTTCTACTGCTTGACTAACCATCAACCCCATTTTCTCAAGATTCACTTATTTGAAGACTGAAGAACATAACTTACCACTCATCCCATACCCTCACCTTTCTTGGCAAAGAATAGTGGAGAGTGGGCAACTGCGCTTTATTTTAGCACCCTCTCCAGTGGTCAGTTGTTTCCTGTGGGGTTTTTGCCTCTGTCCAGTTGGACCTCATATTTTGATTCAGCGTGGTTGTGCAATCACTCACTCTCATCCTGAGTCAGGCCCTGCAGGGCAGTATCAGGAAAGAGGTTATTCTGGGCTTTGGTTTTAACCTGTGTGTGTTGCCAGCTGGGCTCAGGCTTCACCCTTTGGAAAGGTGATCACCATCTATTCTAGACTTACTGTAGCCTGGTTTGTCAGTACAATGAAATTATTGTAGGAACCCCCTCCCTTAAAAGGAGAGGTGGGGAGAGGGAGAGAGAGAGAGAAGACTATCAATCTATAAAGGAGGTCTGGATAACCAAGCAAAGGGGATTATAGAGTAAGGGTTTTTCCGTTTCAAAAGGATGTTAGAATGAGAAGTCTCTATTCAAGAAGACCCTATGGGATGGGGGGTAGGGGACCTCTTTTCTTTATTAATCACAGGCTGCTTTGAAATCAGATGCAATTTCCTTTTAAAATAATACTAGCTTTGTGACTTCCTGCTCCCCAGATTTCATAGTTATTTCAGCTTCTGCAGCAGTAGCAGCAGTCCCTACTGCTGTAACTATAGCGCGTGCTGAAACCAGGCAAGACCAAGACCAAGTCAAACCTGGAGCTTGAGCCTGGTAGGGGTAAGAAGCAGGCTATGTGGTCAAGGCTATGTTGGCTTCCAGGGATCCAGTTCCCTGACTCCTTGCTGTCTCTGTTTTAAAAAGAGAGAGAGAGAGAAAGGGAGGGAGGAAGGCAGGGAGGGAGGGAGGGATGGAGGAGGGGGGAGGGAAGAAGTAACGAAGACAGCCATAAGCAATTGGACTAGCAGAGGCTTATGGCTGGAAATATGAATGGTTCTGACTTCAGATTTTTCCCATCCCTAAACTTAGGTGCATTTTATTTTTATGTATTTTTTCCCTGGATTATAAAGAGCTGGGTTAAATTTGGGTGTGGTTGCCTCTTTTGAATGTGATATTCTTATTCCTATGATTGCTTAGCTGAGCAAATTGCACATTAAAAGCATAGTCTTCTGCCTCATGAAAAACCTGGTCATGAGGTCAGTTGTCCTCCCACATTTGTGTATCTGAAAACACCACTCATTATACTTACGTGGAAATAAATAGCTGGATTTATAAATTGTGCCTGCAAAATGGAAGGGAGCCTCTTCAGAAATGCTATTCTTTCATTAGTGTGCCCTAGGTATGTGTGTATAAATTTAACTTTCTTCAGCACAGTTTTTCTCTATAGCAATCATTCTCAAAGAGTTGGTCCCTGAGCCAGCAACATCAGCATTACCTGGGACCTTGTTAGAATTACAAATTCTCAGGCCCTACCCCAGAACTACTAAATCAGAAACTCCAGTGATGGGGCCCAGGTATCTGTGTTTCACAGACCCTCTTGGTGATTGCAATGCTTGCTAAAGTTTGAAAGCTGTTGCTTTATAGACAGCTACACCTAATATTATTATGATGGTGACTAATTAAAATCTGATTTTATGTGCTATAATTTTTTATGGCTGGATAGACAATTAAGGAAGTTAATAGAAATGATACTTTGTTTCTTAAGCTATATAAGATTTTAGGATCATGTTCTTTTTGGGGGAGAAGGAAATAGGAAAGGTACAAAGTGGGATCCAAGTCAGTAGCTTCATTTACCTTAAAACACTCCCATGCTTCCTTTTTATTTTTTTATTCTTGCCCAAGGATACATTTAAAAAAATTGCTTTTAGAGAGAGAACAAGAGTGAGAAACATCAGTCAGTTGCCTCTTGTACATGCCCCAACCAGGGACCACACCTGCAACCCAGGCATGTGCCCTGACCAGGGATCGAACCCGCAACCTTTTGGTGCAAGGAATGGCATTCCAACCAACTGAGCCATACCAGCCATGGCAGAATCCTGGATATTTTAAAGCAATATCACCTTCTCCATGTTTGTCCTTCTCAGATCTATTTCATTTATAAATTGAACTTTTGCTAGTTCAATTTTTGTTCGTTTTACTGAAAGGCAGAACAGTGATTGACACACTAACACTGGAGTCAAATAGACCTGGATTTGACTCAGCACACCATTTATTCAGTTAGTCTCACTGAACCTCAGTTTCCTAAGAAAATGAGGATACTATCTATTGATCTTATATAGTAATTGTGAAAATTAAAAAATATGATAGCCAGTGCCCAGGATATGATAGGTGCTACTTAAGGTTACTTGCTGTTATTAAATTGTGTTATATCAGCCACTTCCACATCTTCTCCCACATACTCTTCTACCCCAGTAACAACAAAAATAAATTATGGCTTCTGTGCTATTTGACATGTATACAGGGGTAGGGGATTTGTGGGAAGAAAAACTATCCTTCGATTCCAGCCTTCTGGGATCCCAGAAATTATGAGAAGAGGAGATCTCAAGCTTTTTTACTTTGCAGCTGGAGAGGACTTATTTAGTTCTTTTTTCCCTAGCAGCTGGTGATTTTACAGCTGTTGAACAATGGATGATCATAAGAAGGAACATGGAAAGCTTCACTGTTTTGCCAAAGTGTCATCAACTGGATAACACAGGAGCCTTAGAATACCATGAAGAATTGTTTAATTATCTTGATTTACACCTGTAAAGGTGGTTTTTTTCTTTTGTAATCAGAAACCCACTTATAAAAGAGTATCAATATTTTGACTGATATGTTCAAATCTGAAAGTAACGCTGAGACCTGTGGAACCATATACTGGAGTTTGAGGAAAATGTTACTTTGCTACCTAGCTGTGTGAGGCAGGATTTAGAATCATTCATACAGTTTCATGACAGAAGTTCTTCTCATCTGAACCTGAAAACATTTATTCATGTATTTATGTTTGCACATCTTATGTGTCACGTTTTGTAAGTTCAGAGCCAGTTTAAGACCATTGTTCTTACCTCCTTTTTAAAAACTCTTTATTGTACTGTGAATAAGCAAAAAAGTAATAATTAGAAAGCTCTTGAATCTTCAAGATGCTAAGGAAAAGAACAGAGGTCTTAAAAACAATCATTAAAGGCCCTGGCTTGGTGGCTTAGTTGGTTGCAGTGTCATCCCATATACCAAAAGGTTGCAGGTTCAATTCCCAGTCAGGGCACGTACCTAGGTTGTGGGTTTGGTATCCAGTCAGGGCGCACATGGGAGGCAACCCATAAATATTTCTCTCACACATTGATGTTTCTCTCTCTCTTCCTCTATCTAAAATCAATAAACATATCCTCTGGTGAAAATTAAAAAAAAAAATAAAGTCATTAAATGAGAACTTTACAGCAGGATTTTAAAATATTTCACATAGTAAAATGTACATTCGTGTTTGAAAATGAAGATCTGCAAATTAGTTCTAGGTCTTCTCATGGGAGAAAAAATTATCATGGATTATAAATACTATTACTAATAGTTACTACTTATCAAATATTTATTGTGTGCCAGGTCTTGTGTTGTCAGGCTATAAATGTTGTTGAACTTAATATTCACACCAACTAGATGATGCATTATCAATATTTTCTTTCACAGATGAGGAAGTGAGGCTTGGAAATGTTATCTGACTTCTCAAAAGTTAGAAAGGGTAGAGCCACAGTTTAAATTCACCTGCCAGACACTGAAGCTCATTCTCTTTTTGCTATTGTTGTGCTGTTAAAGATTTGGATCTAACCAGGGTTGACGTTATGCCAAGAACAGGGAAAAAAAAAGGGATAAAGGACAGGAAGGGCAAGGGAGATGGGGATGGGCTCAAGGGAGTGCTTATCATGATGGACTGTAGAATCTGAACTGAGCAAGGAGGAAAGTGAGGACACAAGAGAGCACAGACTATTCCCACCACCAAAGGTCTGCTGTTTTATATTTTATAAAGCCCTTTCTCATGTATTGTTCACTAGATCCTTACTACAACACTGGAAGTATGTATTTTTATTTCAATTCTGCAGGTAGATTAATTTACTTGCTTGAAGTCACACTCAAAATCTTTATTACTGTACCCCACCTTCACCCCCAATAGGCTACCAAAAAAACCCTCTTACTAAAGAGGCTCTTTTTATAGGGATGGGTAATCTGTCCAAGTCATCTATATTTTAATATGGAACCAGGAATTGTTATTGACTCTTTCTGTTCTCTTCTATTCAGTAACTAGTGAAATGGCTCAAAGAGAAGAAAGAAGAAAGAGTCAAAGCAGTAGGTTTGGATAATCTACCAAGTAAATAAGTTAGAAGTAACTATCTTTGGGCGGATATGTATCATCTTTGATGGGTATTTTTGGATTTATGAGAAAGAAGGATTTCTGGACCTATAATCCTACTTTCATCTCTAGCACTAAATAATTTTTCCTGTGAATAAAAGACAGCAGCAATCCCAGTTATTTCATTCTGTCACATCAGACACCATGATAGGCATGGGTAATTCTATCATGAAAGGGGACACAGTGTTGTATTCCTAATATTAACAAACTATAAAGCCTGCCAACTTGATACTTTTAGTACAAGACTGTTCTCAATCTATTTCAAGGTCTTAACCTTCTTATTTCAATGTTCCTGTGTTAACATGGTATAGTTTTGTCAGTAGTCCCTTGGCAATGAGTAACTAACAAATACCATAGAAGGTGAACAGAATGTTGTTATACTTCATTTACTACCTTGTATTTCCTAGTAGAAGGGCAAACCACTAAAATATGTTCATGGTTGGAAATTACAAGTGTTTTGAATGTAAAACTTCCAATTAATCTAGTCTTATTTTCTGTCTGGACAGTAAGACATGCTCTCTTTTAATGACAAAAGTTGTTTGAGATTACTTTTTTTAGTGGATTATCAGGAAACCGGAAGTCTACAGAACTAGATGCATTATAAAATAGTATTTATATTGAGAGAATTCCCAGTGGGGTTCCTTTTAAGAGTTTCCCCAAAATGTTTAAATATTTACTTATAGGCTTTTCACTATTTCACAGACAGGTTAAAGTACAAAAATACCTGAAAGCCAAAATATTGGTGTCAGAGATGACATCTCTGAAAGTAAATATAAACCAATAGGAAAGTAAGGATGGTTCTCTGAAATATATTTGTAGATTCAACTTTTCATGAACATGCTTTGCAGAATGTGAAACACATGTATATTTAGGTCAAAATTGGGGCATCGCAAAGGTACAAAAATGAGTTTCTTTAACAGGTTCAAGCTGCTAATTTTATAAATTTGGGAAACAACAAGTTAAATTTGACTTTTTCTTACTATGAAGTTCTCCTTAGATATCTCACTTTGCGAAATTTTTAATGCATATTCAGTGTAGCACTTTTGGGTCCATCCTATGGATCGTTGGGAGCCTGGAGTCTGAGCTCTGGATCAGGAAAGCCTAGCCTCCCTATTTAACTGCTGATATGATGGGTTGAAGGGGGAAGCTTCATGGAAAGAGAAGAGCTGAGGTTACAGATAGATATCTGACTTCTGGTTCACAGCACCAGTTATCACATCTCTAAGGTATTTCATTTGTGTCTTGCCAGTTTTGTAAGAGCTGGAAATGTACTTCAATTTTTCTTAAAACAATTACATTCAGTAGAAGATAAGCTGTAATTTAAATCCATAGTCCCTCTTATGAGGAGAATTTTTAGTGACCAGACACGTAAGGTTAAAATACAAACACACACACATACAAACACCATGTATATATATACTATAATTATTCCACTAGACAGAAAATTCACAACCATTTTGAATAGAGAGAAAAACAAGGTCTGTTAATCTTGGCATTCAAAACCTTAATCCTGTAATTGGAACTACAGTTGCATTAAATCTTAGCAATGTAAATATTTTAATGGAATAAAACAGGACATGTGCAGGGGCATAGAAGGTCTACAGTATTTGTTAACTCATTATAAGATTTTTTTAGTCATATAGAATCTGGTATCTTTTTAACTTTTCTCTCTAGCTCTTTAGATAGAAAGAAAGAAGAAATCATCATTTCAAAAAATAAAATATATTTACTTTAAGAGAGCTCACATATTAGAAATATAAAAAAGATTATGTGTTCCACTATTAAATATTATATATACATATATATTTCGTTAGAGCGAACACTGAACAAGTGTCCTTTGCCTTTATTTTTGTGTCTCTGAAGGCACCACCACCAGACATGTAACTTAGCTGGCTAGGTCGGCTTCAGAATTTCCAAAGGGCAGTGGTTTCATTGTCTCCCAGATAAGGCCTTGGTGGTCATTAAAATTGAAGAAAACGTGGGATCCTAGTATTTCTTTCTTTTTAAGAAGATTTTATTTATTTATTTTTTGCGGTGGTGGGGGAGGAGAGAGAAAGAGAAGGAGAGAAACATCGATATGAGAGAAAGGAATTGCTCCTGTGCCCTGAGCAGGATTTGAACCAGTGACTTTTCTCTTTGCAAGATAAGGCCTAACTAAATGAGCCACACCAGTCAGGGCTGGGATCCTAGTATTTCCATATACCAAATAGAGGCTAAAGATGGTAGTTGTAGACTATTAATCTTCTAATTCTTATTTGTAATTTAATTCAATTCTCAAATATAATAAAGAGGGAATTTAACACTGTTGGATTATACTTTGACACCTAACTTCATTAACATTTTGCGAAGCAAGGAATTACAGGCTATTTTGTCAAACATTTCTCTACCCTTCCAGAATTCCCTATATGTCTCTCAATTAAAGCATTTACTAACTGTATTATAATTATTTGCTTACATATCTAACTTTTCCTATCTGCTAAGCTGTCTGATTCTTTAATGGCAAATACTGGGCCATTCACTATACCTAACATAAAAAGGTTAAAAAAATCCTGAGTCGATATATAAATCAATCAATCAATGATATTTTAAAAATAAGAGATAATGTTATTCACTTGAGATAATATTAATAACATTAACAATAATGATTATTCTTGATTGTGTCACATATCTCCATATATCTTCTGGTTTAATCCTCAGACACATGGGGTCAGTATAATTATTTTATAGGTTGGAAAATGTATCTTGTTATTAAGGATCTTATCCAAGATTCTTGAGAGAAGGGATGAAAAACCTCATGTATCTATTTCCAAAATTTATTTTCTTCATGTCACATTTATCCACATAATGCTAAGAAAAGAACCCAATTTAAAATGGACAAAGGTTTAAATGGACATTTCTCCAAATCAGATATGCAAATGGCCAATAAGCACATGAAAAGATGTCCTTAATCATTGCTGACATCCTTAGTCATTAGAGAAATACAAATCAAAGCCACAATGAGATACCACTTCACATCCACTAGGATGAGTGTAGTCAGAAAGACATAAGAGCAATTGTTGGCTGGCATCTAGAGAAATCAGAACCTTCATACATTGCTGGTGGGAATGTAAAATGGTGTTGCAGCTGTGGAAAACAGTCTGACAGTTTCTAAAAAAGTTTAATATAGTTACCATATGAGCCAGCAATTCTACTCCTTGGTATATACCCAAGTGAATTGAAAACCTTTGTCTAAACAAAACCTGGTACATGGATGTTCATAGCAGCATTCTTCATAGTAGCCCCAAAGTGGACACAACACAATGTCCATCAACTGATGAGTGAATGAACAAATTGTGGCTCACCAATACAATGAGATATTGTCCAACCGTAAGAAGGAATGAAGTACTGATACATTCTACAATGTGAATGAATCACAAAAACATTATGCTAAGTGAAAGAAGACAAATACAAAAGACTACATATTGTACTATTCCTCTTATATAAAAGTCCAAAATAGGGAAATCCATAAAGACAAAGTAGGTTATGGTTTCCCAGAGCAGGAACTCAGGGAGGAATGGCAAGTGACTGCTCAATGGGCACCAGGTTTCTTTGGGGGCAATGAAAATGCTCTAGAATTAGATGGTGACAACAACTGCACAATTTTTTAATATACTAAAACCCACTGGATTACATGCTTTAAAATGGTCAAAATGATTAATTATGCTATGTATACATAATCCCAATAAGAAAAAAATCCATAACTAAAAAAACAAACAAAAAATCCCCACAGCTGATTATATAGGAATTTCACAGTATGAATATATTTCTTTTCTAGTCCCAGTCATTCAGCCGACCATTGTGAAAAGCAATAGCTGTGAGTGGATGGGTATTGGAGAAAAGCAATTCTTTCAATAGCAGTGGCTGTGGCTGTTGTTTTATCATCACACCGATGATCGTGGATTTGTTAATGACCGCATTCTGATAGGCTTGCCAAACAAGCATAAGTTTTTAATAAATCATTGTTGATCTTTCATATGAGCATACTCATTAATTAAGACTATATTTTATAAATTTCACCTAGAAACAAGCAATTTTTCAATATAAAAAGAAGCATGTGAATGAATTAATTCAATAATGAAAGACTATGGAAGAAAACATGCCCTAGCAACTGGCTTCTTGTACTACAATCAGGGGCTCATTTATCTTAAACAAGTCAACTTTTGTAACACTCTCTGCACTGTACAGAATACTGAGTGACAGTCAAACAGAGCTGTCAAGAAAAAAGGAAAAAGTGGAAAACGTGAACTAGAATGAATTTAAAAAAAATCTTTGTGAGAGAATGCAAAATAGCCTGTGACAAGGAATTTTCCTTTAAAATAACGAGAAGCTATGTGAGCATATTAAGTAAGTGAATGTCAATGGGGTGAAAAGTACTTAATAATCCCCCACAGCATTTCTAATAGAATTTACCTGGCCCCAAACTAATTATAAAAACCCATCTAAATCTTAAAAGACGTTGAACAAAACCCCACAAAACGTTCCTTCATTCTGGAATCAAATGCAGCTTGACAGATTACCAAATGAGTTCTGCTAGTTTTTGCCTTTATTCATTTTCCCAGGTTCTTGCCCTATAGTTGTGTTAATAGTTTTAACAGCATATTAGAAGTTCCATATTGTTAATAATACTTTTGCTTTTTTTCTAAAATTATTTAAGTTAAATAGGCACTGAGAAATTGACATTGATATGATTCCCTTTTCCTTCAATGAGATTTTATCTTAAGAACTTCATTTAGGTGTGGGGAGGAAAAAAAACCCTTCTGATGACACCACTGTTCTAAGATGAAGCCTCTAATATTTTAGGACTCTCTAGGGAATTCTGCTCCCTGTTCTGCTGCTGATTTGTGTTGCGACCTTAGAAAAGCTTAAATATAAAAAGATAAGTACAAAATGAAATTATGAAAAGACTTAACTGAGACCAAATGAAAAGCAGAAGTAGAATGGATTGAATGGCTATTAGTAACAGTCCCAGTTACTCAACACAGTGACCAGGTAGCAATTTTGTTTGAAAGAAATTTCAAGTTACTTAGCTATATACTGAGATAGTTGCTTATATAGTATTATAGGAACCTCAAAGTCTGTCTGTAGACAAGATCTTCAGCAAGAATAATGATATTTGTCAATCTTCTCTTGCTCTGTATCTTTCAGCTGAAGAAATTGTGGCTTTTATAGAGACGAAAAGAAGCTAATTTAATATTTTAAGGGAAGGAAGTCTCAGATATACTGAAAGAAATGTCATAAAATCAGAGTGTCTTACTTTATTGCTGTTGTATACAAGCAAATCTGAAACCAAATTATGCATGTAACCTAGGGATAACTCATAGAATTCAGCTGAATAAATGTATGTATTGGATAGACATCATTTTTAAAAGCCCAGTAGTCAGAAATAATTCTTAAGACCCATTGGAAACAAAAAGACAAGTAAGAAACAGTTCTATACAATGAAGTAAAAGTAGAAAAAAATCTCCTAACTTGGAAATAGTATGATCATATCTAAACATAATCTTCATAAACCTCCTGGTCATTACACTTTTCAGTTCAATCTATTTGTATTTTTATTGCAGAAGTATTTATTACAGTCATCAGAGGAAAGATAAAGTGCCTGATGTACTGAAAAGAGGAAGCTAGTAGAATTAATCTTGTGAAAATATAAGACATTCAAAACCCATTTTGCTTTGTAATGCAGGTTGAAATTCTACTTTTAGAAGTACATCCTCAAGTAGTCTTTATAGAAGAACTTGAGTGGAAGATAAGAAATGGCAGTGTTAAAGGATATATTTTTAAAGAGTGCCATGACTCTCACACGGATACAAAAGAAACATGTCAACAATTTTATTTAACTCATTATTAATGATGGGCCAGTAAGACATTATAAAGTGTTCAGAGGAAAATTCAAAGAACTATAGGCAAATAAAAAAATGCTGAAATATATTTACAAATTGATGCAACGCAGGTCAATATGAAAGGCAATAATCGCATACTTACCAGACACAGCCAATTTGCATTTCTATAGAAAAGAATTATTTGCATTATTATTAATTTTCTACAACTTAGAGAGCTGTGCAATAGTTCCATGATAATAACAGGTAGGGATAACCCAGAAGAATGTGCTAGACAGAACATTGTAATCTTTGGGGGGTGTGGGCGATTTCAGTCTTTTACAACTTTTCCCAACAGAAGGAATATTATGCATTAATTAGGGAAATATGTGCAGAAAGATGTTCTGATAATGTGGTTTCCAAAAGGATGTTACATTTGAACTCTTAGACCCATAGTTATAAATAGAAATATACCCTGAACTCACAAGAGAAAGAGATAGACTTGCTTTGTCCTGGGAAATCATTATTCTGCAGGATAGTAGAATCCTACCTAAAATTACTCAAGAACCTAAAATTTAAACCAAAGTGCTTACTTAAAAAACAACAACAACAACAACACACTGTTGGTCCAATAGTAGATTTTAAAACAATGGGAATATTTTAAAACCTTCTTTTACTTAGTTATAAAAAGTGAGATTATTTTATTAACAATACTTTTAAACTCAAAACTGTGCAATTTCTTTGAAAGGCCCAAGTGATGCTTTCCTTTCCCCTGGAGAAGTTTCTGCTTTCCTTACTGCTAATGGGTGGGCCTGGAGTAGGGAGGGTGTTGTTTTGCTATATTTTGTTTTGATTTTGGCTACTTATCTAATTTTCACAAAACGGGCCACAATGAATGTTGAAAGATAAACCATAAAACTTGATTTGAATTCTTAGTTCTAGATGTAACACTCTAAAACAAAGGTCTTTAAGCAATTTGGAAATTAAGGCCCATAATTTGGAGTAGGCAGATTGGGTAGCATTTGGAAACTTTGTATGTGTGTATGCATGCTTCTTTATCTGTGCACAATGACTGATAAAGATGGCACAATGGCAGATAAACTACCATTTAGATATATAAATAAAAGCTTTGGAGCATACAAAATGTACATAAAAAAATGGAAATAAGCTAACAACTGAAATCTAAAAATTTACCTAACTTATTAGGTTATATTCAATGTTCTCACCATGCTCCCTAACCTAAATGAAAACTGACTGTAAAAGGCAGTTTAACTACTTCTATCTCTACCAGATCATAGCTAATAGGGAGAGTAAATTACATAAAGGCAAGCTTGTATCCACAAAGAACAAATTTCTAATTAGAGTTCATTTACATTTCTGTTACCACCTCCTTTTGTAAATGTCTTCACTGGCATTTCTGATAAGTAGGGCTTGTAAACAATTGCAGTGGCCCAGAAATGCCCCAGGAGGCATCAGAGTGGTCAGTGCACAGGTAGGTTTTACACTGAACCAATGAGAATCTAAAAGGATCCTCTCTGTCCTTACATGCTCTGAACTTATTCATGCCAGGTGTGGGAGCCAATCTTTCCGTAGTCACCTATTCCCAAAGCTCCTAGGCTTCTTCTAGGGGAATGGGACTAATAATCTACTCATGAACATAATACTCTCGAAAGAAATGGCTCACTTTGAGTCCAAACCAGACTTTGTCCTGAGGAGTTCTTCAAGGACAAATTGGTTGGGAACCAATTTTATTTAGGTAAGGCCCTGAAGACCATGGCCAAAATAGATCCCTCAAAAATCTTGCACCCCAGGGTCTTATAAGAGCACAGTTTAGGGGTTAAGATGGTAGCTTGAGTCAGACTGCTAGAATTCAAATAGCTCCACCACTCTTTTTGGCTTTGTGATCTTAGACAAATTACTTAAATTCTCTGAACTTCAGTTTCCCCATTTGTGAATATGACAAATGGCAATGATAATTGTACCTATTTTGTGTAAATTCTAGGAGTTGATATTTATACAAGGCCTAGAACAGGGCCTGGTACATAGTGCTACTCAATTATCTACTACTACATTTATTGTTATTTTTTATCATCATCATCATGATCATGATTATAGTTCCCATTTTCCTTCATGACTGACCCCGATCCTTGGACTTACAGGGGATCTTCCAGAACAACTATGGATAACCACTACACATAGGAACATATTTACCTACAAGCCATGCTCAGATGTGAGCTAGTATGCATCCGTTATAGGAAGCACTGTAGACAGAACCTAATGTCTTTAAATCCTACACTTCCCCAAATCTTCCTTTGTGACTAGCAATTGAAAGTAACTCATTTTCACTTCAAATGTATAATTAGCACCCCGTTTTCTTGTGAAGTTTTAAAAATGGAACTAAACATCATACCATAAACATCAAGGTTCTCAATGGTCCATTAATACATATTGGCTGAATGAAAATAATAACACATATTTGTTGAAAACCTTTTATATGCCAGTTAAATTTCAAAGAAATTTTCTTCTTCCCTTCAATGGTCTACAAGCTAGTGGAGAAAGGCAGATAAACACATGATTACCATACAGTGTACTAAATGCAGTTTTCTTATGCAATTTGCATTGACTCCATTCATGCTTTTTTCCAGCTCTGTCAGCCAGACCAAGGTTCCTGGCAAAATAGTGAAGTAGGCACAGTTTGCTTCTGGCTCCTTCCCTCTTCCCCTAGGATATTCCCTTTCCCTCCACCAAGAAGTCACTTCCTCATCTAGATAACTCGAGTCCAGTTCTATTATTGAGAACAGGTGACAATAATCCTTACAGATATGTTTGTTGCTAATATCAATAATTTAAGGATTTTCCCCTTCTGAGTGGAAGTGCATTGTTTGTTGTAGAGAGCTCCTGGACCTAAAAATGCCATTGAGGTGCTAATGGGATAAATCTCTACAGGAAGAATTTCAGGCACTTGGCTGGCTGAGAGGAGAGAAGTCTCAAAGTACTGGCCAATTTTAATTCTTTCATCATAATTGCTTCTGCTCTATATCTATTTTTATCTTATTGCCCATGCTTTTTGACAGGAGTGTTTTCTCTAGTGTTCAAGTGTAGACCAATGAATAGATTGCAGAGTTTTTCAATTGCTTGCATTCTTGTTAAATATATTCTTGGACAAAGCTTTGGACCACTCAGCGTTCAACCTATTTTGCCCCATTCTGACAGTAAGTTTCAAGCCCCCTTTTCCACCAAACTCAATGATTATGCTTCATATTCAACCAATGAACTCCCTCTTCTTCTGTTAAATTGAAACATGCAGACCTTTAATGGGGAAAAGGAATATTTTGTTCGTTAATGAAAAGACATGTTTTTCTTACAGTGCTTTCTATTCAAAGGTTTGTGCTGTGGCATTGTTGTGCATGTTTTTGTCCTGCATAAGAGGAGCAGGTTCTAACAGGCTAGCCTGTTATTAGAACTTATCTCCTTTCATGCTTAAGAAGTTTATTCTTTTAAAAGTTAATCCTTTTCTCTAGAAGGGACATACTATCTCTTTAGAAATTGATCAGTTTTTGCCTTCACATTTTGCCTTCAATTGCTGCAGAACATTGTTCTACTTCTAAATTATTGGTCATAGCTAAATGCAGCTGCCTTTAAGTGAGAATTTTCCTTTGGTCCATACAGCAGGAACTGTTTGCATCCTCTTTTCAGAAGCATTTTTTTAAAGTTCCAATGATGGTATGGAAGAAGATTAATTTTTTTTACTTTATATAATTTCTTATTTTCCAATTATAGTTGACATGCAATATTATATTAGTTTCAGGTGTACAACCCAGTTGAATGGCAAAGAATTAAAATCATGTGTGTGTAAACAATAATGGCACAATAGCACAAGGAAATTACTCACTTATGAAATTCAAGACTTTCTAAATACTTAGTTGTAAAATCTTTCTTTTCCCCACAAACTTTCATCAGAATTTTTAGTTGGACATAAATACCAGTTGTTCCTTTCTTCCTTGGAATGCAGTTGGGAAGCAAATTTTATCATACATTCCTAGAAGAATTCGGTTAATGTAACACCTCCAGAGCTCTCACCAGATTAGGTTTTTTGCTTTGGTAATTCCATTACAGTGAATGTCTGTGGTGAGCATCACTAGATGAGGAAGTATACCTCTATTTGGAAGGCAGGAGCTAGAATGATATTTAGTCCATTATTTCTTTCGTCACAAGCAATGGAAAAAATTCCAGTCTAGAAGGAGGAAAACAGAAAAATCAGAAAGAATAGAACTTAGTTTAAGTACAGTCAGTATTGACAAATGAAAGTCTGTCTTCGGAAACTTTCAATTAACATTTATTTATTTTTTTTCATTTATGATACAAATAGTACATGCAAGAAAGAGGAGATATTTTCCTAGCTCTCATATGATTTTTGGATGATCTGGAAATGCTCTGCATTTGTAAGATGGTAACAGGACTTAGCATTAGGACATTTAAGTCATCTCTGGTAGCTCAGAAAAGATTACGGGTAGTTGCCTACCACCAAGCAGTATTCACAATACAGAAGGAAGCCTTAAAATTGTAGAACCTTAAGATTAGAAGGACCCTAAAAGTTGTCTAAACCAATCTTCCATCTAATGTTTAAATATTCTACAACATCTTCATAAGTGATTGTTCAACCCATGTGTCTGACACTGTCAATAACCAGATTTTCGCAATGGCTTGCCATGGCCAGTTTCCTCAACTCCCTAATTGCTGATTATTAGAAGACCTTCTGCTCCAAAAGGAAAAACAATAAAAAAGCAGCTTTTCTAGGCAAGACTGTGTATCTTCCAATGATGTATTTCAAACGTAATAATATTTTCATTTTGTTCCCCACCTAGATTCCTGTGTCTGTAGCCTCAAATATTCAATATAAAGAAATGGTATTTTTCTCCTCTGTATTTATTTGGCTATAATATATTTGTCATCAAAGTGTACAATTATTAATGAGCATGCTGTTCCAATAATTCCTTAAATTACTGGTTCAAAATTTGTATGAGTCCCTCCCTGTAAGATAAATATGTTAAAACTGATTTGCAAGTAGATTAACATTTGTGTCAAATAAATAATAATAGATATAAGTAGCAAAATTTTTGACATCAACAGAATAAAGTACTTTTAGTATAATAGAGGGGGCTATAAAACTCATAGAACACCCCAAATGCCAAGGTGTACCTCTTAGATAATTAGGAGTTATACATTTGTTGTTAGAGTTCTCATTTTCTAATTAGATAGCCAAACACCACTCCTCTTCGAGTAAGCCTTAAGTATATAATCCCATTTTCTTGCTCTTTATCTAGTTTATATTTGTGTATCAAACAAGAGCTATTAAAGTTTCCTTTATTTGTTTTTTTTTTAATGAAGACCTAGTTTTACTTGCACATTTTTCACGAGCATCACATAGTGGGTGATCTTTCAAGCTTGAACAGAAACAGTTGTATCGCTGAGGAAGGATTTCTTGTTTCCAATGATCTAGGTAATAATTTACAGCTATTTTGGGTAATACTGAAAATGACAGCTCCTTGAATTTTTTTGTGTGCAGAAAAATTTGCTGGGCTGGCATCTTTCAGACCCTGGGAGGTTCATCCCAATTCTCAGCATGTGGGAAACAAGGGAATGCTCTGAAATCCTTACTCCAGAGGGAACTGACCTGTCCACATTATCTTGTGATACATGTGAATGTTTGATGAGCTTTTCCTGAATGTCTGTGGCCTCCTAAGGCCTGGAATTTGTGGGCTAGGGCTAACCTAGTAGTTGGGTGAAATTACTTACAGGCTGTGGGTATTCTAAGATCAAACCTGAAAAATTGACCTATGATGATAGTTTAGTTCCTCTACCAGTACTTTGTAACATCTATCTTTATGTAGCACTTTGTACCTGGTTGTTAAAAAGTATAAAGGATGCCTAAAGGCAGTAAATAAGAATTAACAACTTTTAAAATTCTAAACATTACCAGAAGACACACATGGGTACTACTGGCTTTTGGAAAGTATAAGCTGAGGTGAAAAAATATAAATAAACAAAGTGTATATATATGCTTTTCCCCTCACATATATGTGGAAAAGAAATAACAAAGGGAGAAAGGGAAGAAAGTCAATAACAGACGATGTATTGGCGGGGGTGTTGTATGACTTTTTATTATTTTTAACTTCATATTAAGTCTTTTTAAATTTTACTTTTCAATTACAGTTTACAATCAATATTATATTGTATTAGTTTCAGGTATACAGCATGGTAGTTAGACAATCATGTACTTTACAAAGTGGTCCCTCTGATATTTCAAGTACCCACCTGGCATGGTACATATTTATTATAATATTATTGACTATATTTTCTATGCTGTACTTTACATCCCCAGGACTATTTTGTGGCTACCAGTTTATACTTCTTAATCCCTTCACCTTTTTCACCCAGTCCTCCAACTCCCTCCCCTCTGGCAACCATTCACTGTATCTGTGAGTCTGTTGCTGTTTTGTTGGTTTGTTTATTTTCTTAAGCTGATACATAATGTGGTCCATGATCTAGATAGAACCTACCTCTCTAAAACATGCCATCTGATTTATTTATTGACTATTCCTAGAATATTCCTTTGGGTTCTTCTTGTGAGCTTCCAAAAAAAAAAGTCCTATGCACTCTTCAAGACACAGCCTCAGGGACTATACTTAGAAGTTTTATACATATAGAATTTATTGATATTGGTCTCTACCATATTTACTTTCTGTTTCATAACATTTTCTCAAATGCCCTCCTCAGACAGTAATTCCATATACTCAGCCCCTTTATAGCAGTGATGGATTAGGGATGGTTATTTCTATGATTTCTGATCTAATTCTAACAAATATTTGTATCCTGGGTATTGTATATGGTTTTTATTTTGTTCTGTTATTTTTCAGGTTATGAAATTTAGATAATTACGAAACTGCTTTTCCCATTAATCTTCATTATACTGCCAACTTCCATCAACTACACAAGTTTGCCCTCACTTTACTAAACTCTTCAAGTTTGGAAGGTTTTTCTTATTCAGTTTTTCCAAAGATTCCATTTCGTTTGAAATCAACACTTAATACAAGTAAACAAAGAATTAGAATTATCCAGTATTTATTGAGAGCCCTTAAAGAATCTCATCATGCAGAAGATATCTGATGTATAGTTTCTGTTTTTTCATGATTATAAGGAATGTTGAATTTAAAAGATTTAATAAAAACAGTAAGATTGGAGCATTTCTTCCAAAATATATTTAAAAAATCAGATAGCCAGAATTTAAGGTGAAAGACCTCACTCTTATAGACCAGTAGAAATTGAATTCCTGCAGACCTCCACATTTACGAGGTGCAAATTTGTGTTTAGAGTTTACCTGGATGTGTGAATGGAGATGTATAGTAAACTCTCACAGTTCCATGGAACTTTATATTTCAACCGCTCCTAGCAAAAATTGTCACAAAGAGAAACCCAGGAAAATAGGTAACTATATTTCAACTTACACTTTGGCACTCCAAGACCAAAACCAATAAATTGGCTCTATAACATTAATTGAGCTTCAACAAAGAAAATCAACAAAAATTTTTGCAACATCATGGTACTCTGAGGAGTCAATTTTCACCCTCTTAAAAAAAAATCTGTATCTTTTTTAATCCCTAAAAGCTAAAAAGACTGCTATAATTAATTTTCATTAAGCATAAAAACCTTATATTATAATACACAGAAATGAAATTTAGCAAGATAATCACCAAAATTGTTTATGAAATTTCCCAGATTATTATTGTTAGGCTTCATGTGTTTATTCACAAGTAGGCTGCAGTTCTCCAAACCCTATATAATTCTTGCACTTAAATATGTGAATATAAGATCCATGGTAGTTATATACCATGCTTGGATAATACATATGCTATTTCCAGAGTACCTCGACAAAGATGTGTTATCTACCAAGGAAATTAAAAGAGAACAGTGCTCTTGGGTAAGGTAACAAAACTTACTGGAGTGTTAAATTAGGTCAAGCAGTAGTACATCACTGTATTGGTGTAACTATTTCCAGATCTGTTCATCTCTAGGAACTGATTTTGATTCTGGCCACTCTAAGAATATGTCATTTTTAATAGTTCTTTTATCATTGCAATCAAAACATTTTAGATTTTCCCTAGCCTCCTTGCACCACACCTTGGGTCATTTTGTTTCCTCTTCCTGGTTTCCTTCCTTCTGTCAGAAATACTGTCCATCTTCAAGGACAAACTCAAAATCCAAACCTTCTCATAAAGCCCTCCAGAACTGCCAACCTATGGTGATTTTTGCAGCTTCTGAATTCCAACATCATTTTATTCTTTAGGTACTCATTGTCTAGTTGCCTGTAATATTTTTCTATGAAAATATTTTTTCTCCATCTACAATATACTTTCTTTTCTTTTTAAAAAGATCTTATTTATTTATTTATTTTTAGAGCGAGAGGAAGGCAGGGGGAAATAGAGAGACAGAAACATCAACGTGTGCTTGCCTCTTCCATGCCCCCAACTGGGGACCTGGCCCGCAACCCAGGCATGTGTCCTGACTAGGAATCAAAACTTTGGTTCAGAGGCCAGCACTCAGTACACTGAGCCAGGGCTACAATATACTTTTCTTAAATACAAATTATATTTTGTAATGCTTTGTGTACCAAATATTGCCTAACATAGTGGCTACTCAGTAAATAATTTTTGACTGGTTGACGTAATTTATTACCTTTATTTATGATGAGTTACATTTAATTACTGTTTCTCAATAAAAAAAAGAACATCTCGTAGATACAAATTTGGGAACCCCATTTTGAGCTAACTTACAAAACTTTCATTTGTATTGTCAAGACATCATGTGTCAATAAATGCAACTTGGGACTGGAATTCATGGCAATCCTTAGGTATCAGGAAGAAACTCAAGATGATCCAAAACATTACAGAAATTTACTGTGATAATATACACATATTAAAATTATCATAAAAGTCTCAGAGCCCAGAGAATTCTACTCAAGTATTCCTCCCTGTGAGAAATACTATTTTTATAACCCTTGACTACTCTGAACTGTAGATTAAAAGAAAATACCTAGTCATTATGATGAAATGTATTCAAAGTCTTAAAAATATACATATTTTGCCATTTAATTTCACTTCCTCAGGAAACATTTTAATAAATAATTAAAGATGTACACAAATAGCTACAAAAATATTCATTATAGCATTAAAATATAATACATAAAAATATCCCCAAAAATAGGTGAACAAATTTCTTATGGCTAAAGCTGACTAATGAGACAAGATCATGGAAAGAATGTTCCTTCCTAGCATCGTTTGTGCTCATAGCTCTTACTTACTTTTGTTTTTAGGTCCATGGGAAGTGTATGTGTAAACACAACACAGCAGGCACCCACTGTCAAAATTGTGCACCATTATACAATGACCGCCCCTGGCAGACAGCTGATGGCAAAACAGGATCTCCTAATGAATGCAGAAGTAAGTACCAAGCCCACAAGACTCAAAGCCTTCTTTATAAACTTATCTGTGGACTCCTTGTTGTCTCTGGAAACATAATATAAAGTGGTGGGTGACAGACACAGTAACCTACACAAACATAGCCTGTACCACTGTCCGCTATGACCTCAAACATTGGAAACAATTACTGCTTGCCAAGTTGACAATGTGACTCTTTTGCCAAGAATGAGTTGCCCGTTGGCTTATCCACTTTGTAGGACCTAAGCACCTTTCTTGATAATTTGACATCATAAAAACATGACTAGATACAAGACCTACTAGGACTATGGTATACAATTACTCTCATAGCTATACTAATGAATTACAATCATGAAAATAACTATTTTGAACACATTTCCCAAAACAACCCTATAATGTAGGTGGTGTTAATCCCATTTTAGAGATCAGGAAATTGAGGCTTAGTAAATTGTCAAAATTAGTAATGATAGAGTCGGGACTTGGTCCCAAGTATTCAAACTCCAAATAAAGTACTTTTTTCCCCATAATATCATAATATTACTTGAAATGACAAGTCAAATTTGAAGTTGTGCCAGTTATTCAAGAAGGAGACTGCATTACTAGGGTTAACTTTGGGTTTAAGGTTTGAAATTAGATAGGGGGATAAAAAATATGGGACTATGAACCATTGTTTTCAATTCAAAATGTTCAGAGAAATTCACATGCCTATAACAATGTTTATACTCACAAACTTCAATTTTACTAGGCTTTGCAGGCAAATACTGTGGCTAAAGTTGTGAGAAGTCTCTTCTCATACATAATTTGGAATCATAACTGATTTATTTTAGTTTCTAGGAAATGTAAAGGATTTCCTCTAAGCATAAATCTTAAATTATCTTATACTATGCTTTTTTAAAGGTTATGAATCTGGTCAAAATATCATAACACATCAAGGAAACAATGAAAAACAATAGCACAAACATTTTCAAACACAGTTGACCTCCACAAAAAAAGTCTGGAATCTTATTCTAAATCACTCATCGAGAGAATCGAAAGAATTTCTCCTAAATTCCTAGAATGCCATTCTGGCCCTTTCCAGAGAAACCAGCTGCATATCTAAATACATATAGAACACATAGTCTTGTCACTTGGTGCTATTGACTGTTAATCTTAGAAATGCCTTTGAGAAATTGGTTACATAAGAAACATTGCTGGCCTCTTCTATTAAGAAAATTGAGGCTTCTATAAGAGAATACTTTGCACTCATGAGTGCAACGATAGCTGATGAATAGAAAGAGAAATCAATCTACCTGCCAAGTTGCTATTGTCAACCAGAAGTTTCCTTCTAGGCTCATTAATGAGCCTAAATTCAGGCTTGTATCTACAATATGAATGATCATTTTCCAGTAATGCTTGACAATCTAGGGCTTTCTAAGTAAGGCCATGGGACCCATAGTGATAACAGTGGTCATTGGGAAGTAGCAGGAATGGAGATGGTGATGTATTACCATTAAAGAGAGAAAAAAATTGGTGGCCACTCAAATAGTCTTTCCAGAATAAATGTCAACTCCACTTGCTAAGTTAACTGTAATACCTCTGCCTAAGTAGAAAAATCTACATTTGGTTGACTTTTAGGCATATCTTCAAACTTATTTTTTTTAATTAAAAATGTAATATGTCAATTACCAGTATATCTCAAAAATATATAAAGAAACACTAACGGTACACACACACACACACACACACACACACACACACACACACACACACACACAACTTTAAAGAAAGAAAGTAGTAACCTATTGAAGGCAAGGGGAAACAGGGTAAATGGGGATAGGAGACTAGAGTTTTCGATGTATACCTTTTTATATTGTTTTGATTCTTGTGCACTGTGAAAATGTACACTATTCAAAAAACTAAAACTAAAATTTAAAAATTTTAACTATTAGAAAACTTACTACTTTATATTTTTAATTATTTGTTTTTCATCCATGCTTCTTTTTCCAGCCTGCAGGTGCAATGGGCATGCTGATACCTGTCACTTTGACATTAATGTGTGGGAGGCATCAGGGAATCGCAGTGGTGGTGTCTGCAATGACTGCCAGCACAACACAGAAGGTCAGCATTGCCAGCGATGTAAGCCAGGTTTCTACCGGGACCTCCGGAGACCCTTCTCTGCTCCAGATGCTTGCAAATGTAAGTGCACTCGCAGTCACTTAAAAAAAAAAAAAGGATCGTTTGTACAAAAGAGATGTTTTCATCCTTCATTTGCTGGCCCAAGGAAGAGAGGTCATGAACTTCCAGACAATACACTTTCACACATCAGTTTATTTCTTGATTGATAAGGGGCAAGAATTTTCAACTTCTTAGGTGAAAATAGTGTAATATTCATAAAAGTAACTTTCCTTTTTCACTCTCCGTGAGTTAAAATTATTTCCTGTTGCACCACATTTTGGAAAACAAAGTGACTAGTATAAAAGAAAGAATGATGAAGAGGGAAAAATACTTAAAATTATCTAAGGCAAAATATATGAGTAGAGGGGCGACAATAAATGGCCTGAAATTAATGAAACAAAGAGTGGTTACCTGCACTTGGGTCATTCTAGCTTTCATCTTCAGAGTGAACTTGAACACCCTGTTTTGGTTTCAATATGAATGTATCTTGGTTGACACTGCTCTAATGTACTCTTGCGTCATAAACAAATTTAGAACAATAAATCCCCACTCTCCCCCAAAATACTAAAATTATATAGAATGGATTCTGCTTTTTTTGTTGGACTAACTCCAAAAAGTTTAATTGGAAAAAAAAGAGTAGAATTTTAAAATATCTTTCCAATTATCTTCTGAAATGTGACTGTAAAGAGTACATGCAGAAGTTAAGTCAATGTCCAATGTGGGTGAATAGCTTGTCTAACTACATGAGTATTTACGTGTCTATCAACTCAGAAATTATTAGAGGACAAAAACCACTCAAGACTGTTAATGGAGATTGATGAACATGCTCTCCCTTCCGCCACCAAGGACTCCATGTTCTAGCTCAAAACAGTGACAGGAAGGGAGCAATACAATGGGAAACAATCTTTTAAAATCTTGTTTATTTTTAATTTAAAGGAAAAAATCTATTGCTCTTGAAAAATACATATTTTTAACATCAAGCAGGAGATATCTACATGAATATTTGAGCAGACCTATTTGTTACAAACTTTCTTAAATTGTGGAAGATAGATTGTGGCACAGCTCACTTTCAACACTGAGTCTCAAATTTGGATGTCTAATATTTCTCAGAGTTCTATTTTGCTCCTCCTCTTGTGTGTACTTAGACATGAAGCTAGAAACTAATAATAATAATTCATATTGCTAATCTCTCCTAGGTAACAAATACTTAAAGGCACCAAGTAGGGGATTATGAAAATAACTGATACCGATTTAATCCTTCTAGCATAATTTGTAGGAGGTAGATGTCCCTCCTTCTTTCCTTCTCCAAGCAGCTCCCTGATTGACTGGGGGACTGACCCAGGAAGGCCTCTCTCCATTCACATTATGACTATTCCAGCCTGTGTTTGCGGCAGAGACGCCTGTGTCCATCCACTTCCCTACCATGGTTTTTCTTACTAGCACCTTCTGATTCTTCTTTCCCCTTTTCTGAGCCAGGGGTAGATCTCAACACTTACTAGCACATTCAGCTCTTCTCTCTACTTAAATATTCTCCATAATATGTTGTTTAATGAACAATGTGTTTGGCAACATTTTCACTATTATTTAGTAATATTTTCATACCATTAGCTATCTCCATGGCATACCTACCCCCATGTCACCCCTAGAGTTATTAATGCTGGTAATAAAATTTATGACAACTAAGTTAATGTACTTAATGTTTACTAAGTACCTATAATGTATCAGATTTCATGCTAGGTGCTGGTATAGATGTTGCTATAGCCACAACTTTTCTCTCCATGAGTTCCCACTTTACTTTTATAAGGAAGAGAATATCAATAAAACAACTTGATATTTTAAAAAATTTAAACTATCTCAGTGTGTGGTTCCATCAACAACATGTACAATGTTATTCAAAATAACAATTTCATTATATTTATTTTACTATGCTCACCAAGGCAGAAAAGTATCCTGCTACTCAGTGTGTGGTCCAGAGACTAGTCCCACTGGCATCCTCTGATTAGAAAATGCAGAACTGCTGATCCCACCCAGACCTACTGAATCAAATGTGCACTTTTACAAAATTCCCAGGAGATTGTATCATATTAAAGTTTGAGAATGCTGCAGACTGCTTTTCAATAAGGGTTAAATGCATTTTAGTATCTACTCTAAAGGTTAAAATTTAAAAATTAGCCAGAAATCCTATCATTCCCTGAGCATCAAATTCACCAAGGTTTGCATCTCTACCTGTGCATATAGACTTAGAAGTTTCTAAAAATGAATTACATCAAGATTTTCTGAGCAAAAAAAATGGAAATCTGGATAAATATATTTCTGTACTATAGCACTTTCCAAAGTTTGATCCATGGAACACTGATTCCATGAAATGTTAATAGGAATTAGTATAAAGGGAAATTTTTCTATGGCCTGAAAATTCAGGAAATTGTCAATTAATCAAAGGTTCCTTTACTTCAGGATTTCTCAGAGAATTTTATATGCTAATGTTCATTACAAACTTCTTACAAAGCTCTGAGATGTGTATCTCAAACTTAACCAGAGAATACTTTTCTTACAGAACATCATATGGGACTAGTGTTCCACAGAACACACTGGAAAATGTTGCTAGTATTGTGGCCATAGCTATATGAAGAGTTCACTTGGGAAGCCACGTCCTAGAAGATTCCTTCTATTTATTTGTTACTTTTTTCCAAGTGCTAGATCCCACAACTGTGTATCAAGGAAATAATAAGTCTTATATTTCCATCAGTGAAATAATTACAAACATAATATTGACTAAGCCTGGGAACACTTCTCTCTGTTACTTCCTAGTTTATGTCTTTCCAGCAGTTGGAACTAGCAGCCCAGACAAAATTTAACAGAAGCATATAGATTACATACTCAGTTTAGCTCAGGAGACATTTATTGAGTGTCTTTTCTGTGACAGGTACTGTGGTAAGCACTAGTTTGTAAAGATAAAAGGTCTTTCCTAAAAGATGTTACACTCTAGATGAGGAGAAATTTATAATAGGCCATTTCAATACATTGTGGTGATGGTGATGATATAATAGTAATAGCTGACATTTATTGAGTGCCTACTAGTTTTCCATTCACTATTCAAAGGGTTATAAATGCATTGATTCATATAACTTTCACAAAAGTGCTTTGATGTAGGTTTTACTGTTATCCTCACTATATGAGGGAAGTGCAATGAAAGATATATGTCGAGTACCGGAGAGAGAGCGTGCTGGTGGGATGGAGGCAGTTAAGGGGAGACTTCCTAAATGAGATGCCTCCAGCACTTCTTTGGTGGCTGCTTTATTTTTTCCTCTAAAAGTGCCGAAACACAAAATTTGTCCTACTTTCTAATCAATGATTGCCTTCATTGTCTTTCATGAGTTGATCTAGAAAATGGAATGAATTCATATTATTCAATCTGCTACACATTTAATGGAATAGTTACCTACGCACATTCATTCATTCAACAAATATTAGTGATGCTAGCCTTGACACTGTTCCCAGTTAGGGAGCTAGCTCCCTGCCAAATAAACCAAGGATTTATCAGTCCCATTCACGTGTCAGGCTATATTTTCTCTCCCACTATCTTGATAAGCACTATGCTAAATGCTATTGTCCTTATGTGTATACTTAATTGATGGTCATAACTTTTTTGAACCTAAATTTTAAAAAAGGCCATGAACCAAATCTACTAGCCAATAGATTTATTCCTGTGAGCAATTAAACCATCTCTGTTCTCACTTCCTCTTTGTTTCAACTGTAAACAGAGTCAACTGTGGGACCCAAATAATCAACTACACATTTCCATTGCCGAGAAATCACTTCTGAGGATTCCAAAGATGTTGTTTGTTTTTTTAAGACTACTGGAGATCATTGAAACTAAATTTATTTCAACAACTCAGAGGAAGAATTTTAAAAGGACAGTGCATTTAAGGTCTGTGAACACAAGGGACAATGTGAAACCTCCACAGCTGAATCTAAGGCCAAGAGCAGAAATCAAAGTTAAAACTGGCTGTTCACTAAGGTACAGAAGTAAAGTGGAAAATATAATTATCACTACGTACTAAGGTACTTTGAGGAACACTGTCTCTGTTCTAAAAGAGAAACAAGTCCTTTTTAGAGTAACTTATTAGAACTCTCTAAAGTCACTATGTGCCTTTGGTATCCTTTAATCTAAATAGATTTTCCTTTGGCAGGCACATTATAAATGTGGGAATAACCCTAACAGACAGTGGCATGTGGACTTTCTAGGGAGGGAAAAAAAGCCCTAATTTGTAGCACTGGCCAATTTTTGTGGTTTAAATACTCCCACCATGCCAGTTTCAAGGTACGAGACCATTGTTTTTAGTTTAGTTTTGTTTTTGTTTTATCAAGAATTCAGTGACTCAGATAGACTCTAAACCAAAAGTGGGGTGGTTTCTCTCCTTTGAACAAAGTCTTGCCCTCACAGCCCCTTCTCTAAACTAGGCACTTCTCTCTTGTCCAACCTGTATGTGGATCAGAATCCCTCGAGAGCTCTTCCTGAAAACATGAAATCTCAGAGCCCTGACCCTGATCTTCCGAATCAGAATCTCCAACAGGGATGGGGGCTGAAATTTGTATTTTGTAAAGCATCACCAGAGGTTCTGATTTAGCCTTTTGGTCTCCTGACCAGCGTGTGAGAACCACTACATAATTTATCATTCTTGTTTCCAGTGTGAACTCTATTTACTTTTATCTTTGATGAAAGCTTTTGAGCTAATAATCATCTATAATTTAACCAACTCACTGAATTAGCCATAACTCTGACAGAAAATCCTAAAGGATTACTAATACTCTGGCTAGATGTGTTTTTTTCTTGATACAATGAAAGATATGAAGGCTGGTAAGAATGATCCACTTAAGAATGTCTAACTTAGAACCTCTGCTTTTCTTCAAGAAATTTCTGGCAGAATTCTAAGATGTCTATTTTTCATGTAACAGTGTCAAAATAAATTTCTAGCAATTCCATTCATGCAATGCCCTCTTATTCATAGTACATACATTTATTTACCATAAATGTCTTATACTTTGAAGTGAATTATACAACTGGAATTTGTAATAAAATTAGTATACTACTACATCAACAGTTTACTTTTACTTCCATATTTTCATAATTCAAAGCACAGCATTAAACTATTATAAATATGTTATTGTGTTGGATTTACATAATCATTGAATCCAGTTCTTCATAAAGTCCCTCTTCCCTTCCCCCTTCCTTTTAACACAAAGGATATGTTAAATGTTAGACAGATGGGAAATTGATTGGGTATGGAATATTAACAGTTATTCCATGACATGAAATTTCCTACAGAAAAATTTCTTTTTGTAGAACACATGGTTTGAAACAGATGTTTGAAGAAAATGCTTTATAGAAAAGAATTAGTTCTCTATTTAGGAAACAGCCAGTTAGTGACTATACAATAAATTTATTTACCTTTGTGTCAAAACATATTTTATAGTCTCTCTCTATATTTAAAGAAAAGTCAGCAAATAGAAAAGAAAGCAGAATTCATTCCCTGTCAAAGTAAACAACCTCTTGAAAAACTGACATGCCCTTCCTTCCTGGCTGGTGGGCCAAAATAAATGTAGTCAATTGCCTTTTAGTAGAGAATGAATAAAAATAACTTTGGTCCCTCTGCCCTAAAACCCAAACCAAGTGTTTACAAAGATAATGTCTCGTTACTTGGTTACTGTTACCCTAACTAGCCAGCTCTCTTTGTAAAGAAAGAGTGCTATCATCCATCCAAGTCTTTTTTTTTTTACTTTCTTTTCTTCTTCTTTCTGGCTTGGGTGGAAACTGCTTAGCTGATGGATATAAAAGTGCTTTGAGAAGGTGGCTATCTTGCTTCAGATATGACTTTCTCATGATGCTCCCAAGAAAAGTCTATGTTTATCTGTATGCTTGTACCTCTATTTAACAATTACTTCATTCTACCTGAAAGACTTTTATTTCTCTTCAAATTGTCTTAGAAGTAAAAATCTTAAATTAATAAAATCCAGAATACCTTACCACAATGACACATTTAGGAACCCATAAGCACTTTCCATTTTTCACTCTTGTGCCTATGTTCTGGTCTGTCTTAGAAAAGGATTTTTCTCATGCGTCATAGACATTTCTTTCAGTAGTGGGCTTTTTCTTTCAAATTATAATTTTAGAAAGCCACATGAATTCATTTTATGTCATATAAACAACATAGACATCTTTGTTTTATATTGAAAGTAACTGTGAATGATTCCAGCATGAATCAATTTGAAGCGACTGTTTTTGAAAAGCAAACTTTAAATAGACCAGGAACTCGGGTAATAATAGTTGGGAAACTCTAATCTCAGTTCTTTAAAAAATCTAATATATAAAACAAGAGGGGTAAGAAGTGAAAACGACAGAGAAAAAAATATATATCATAATGTAATAATCAGAGTAGTAGTATCCTTTTAAAAGATTAAATAACATGTATTAAAATTTACCCCAAAAGGAGAAATTTTGTGAATTGATGAATAAAAGTCAGATTGTGGAAGAGAAGTAGGAGAGGTTATGAAATTCTCTAAAATATCTCCCAAACAGGAAGTGTAATTCACTTAAAAAATAAATAATGTCATTTTGCATTTGATGAGGACCAGAATTAAATAATCAAGCAAATAATTATAAAATATCAAAACCCTTAGAAAGTCTGGACAAAATTAGATGGGATATAAAAAAAGAGAACTAGCATCTGTTGAGTGGCTACTATGGGCCAGACACTGTATTGGGCAATTTACATAAGTTATCTCATTTAGCAATTTTTATAAGTTAAGTGGTACCTTTTGTACTTTATAAATGAGGACACTGAGGCTTAAATCAATTATATAGTTTGTCCAAGTTCATGCAGCTGGTCAGAAGCAGGGCTGGGATTTAAACCCAGTTTAGTCTGACCTCAAAGACTTTGAGCCAAAGACCTACAAAGATCCAAATAACTTAATTCTACACTGTGACCTCGTTGATGAAAACAACATGAATTAACAAAGGTGGAAATAATCAGATGTATATATTAGAGCCAAAAATAATTTTAAAAGAACTTAGATTTTAAAAATATATATTGCTTTGGGTTTTGAGTAAGACCCTGCTTATTGATCAAGAGCCAAGTAAAGTTTGAATATTAAAGGGCTGCATTTATCTTAAGGATTTTTTAGTACAAGAAATGTGGGGGTTACTGGAGAGTGTTCCAGATAGACCAGCAAAAAAATTAAGAAAGAGACTGATAAATAAATATAAAAAAGGACAAATATTCTCAGATCAACAAGGAAGTTTCTCAGAGAGAATAAAACTTTCTACACATACTCAAAAGGTATAAGGGGATATAGGGAGTGGCAACAAATAATTTACTTCCCTAGAACAAAGAGTCATAATTAGATATAATTGGATGAAAGTGACAAAAGGAATTTCAGATTGATTAATGTGACAAAAAATTTCGGCTAGCAGTGAGAGGCATTCATGGGTGGGGAATGTCTCCTACAGAGTTAGAATGAAGAACTTTTACTGCAAACAAATAATAAAATTCGACTGAGTGAAGCAATAAATATAGGAAATACTCTCACACTCACATAGGGAACAGTGTTGCACCGGCAAGATTAAGAATAATCTCTTCTACTTGACCCTTTTAGTTTTCTATGGGTTTATTGTTTTGCTTTTTTTCTGTTTCTAGTATCTTAGTATTGCAAATGCTGTGGTGCTAAGATATTAAAAACCTATAAAATCAATAGTATAAGACTTTTAGAAGGTTCATTAAAACATGAAATCATTTGATTGTTGTCAGTGATTGAGAAGTTCATTCACTCATTCATTCAACAAAGGTTGAATGAGTCCCTAAAGTGGGTCAGCTATGGTCCTAGGTTTTGAGGACACAGAGATGAAAAGATATAGTTCCTACTTTCTAGCCTTCACAGTGTACTTATAGAAAAAGCAGTGAGGCCAAAAGAAAAAAAATTATAAAAAGAGTACATTGGAGGCCAGAAAACTATCAATCATTAAGAAATATTTATTAAGTGACTATAATTCATCCATTTTTATAAACTCAACGTAGATTTACTCAGTGCCGACCACATGGAAGGCTTATCGTAGTCACTGTATATACAATAAAGCAGTCCCTAACCCCATGGAAACAGGCTATAAATAAATTTACCCAAGTAAATATGTAATTGAAGACTGCAATAAGTGTTATGAAGAAAAGGGTATTATGACAGGTTATAGCAGGGACTAGCAGCAACATCAGTTCAAAGGAGAGATCTAAGATAGATGGAATAAACAAGGGTCTATCTCCAAAGGAAAAAAGAGTTCGGGATGACCTCAATTCCTGGCTGGGTGCCTGGGTGGATGGTGCTTGAGTGGGTTGGGAATACAGGAGGCTTTCTTCAAGAAAAAGATAATGAATGGTGTGTGATATAACCAAATTCTTCAAAGCAAAATACAGTATCCAAAATTATACCAAAAACTTTGCTTATAGTAAAATTTGTTTGTACACCCAAAAGTTCTTTCTTCAGACTTAACTGAAGTAGCAACCCAGGAATATAAAATTGTCTATTTAGCGGTCAAAGAACTCTGAGATTCACCCAGGAATAAATAGTAACTGGCTCAGTTACGACTAGTAAACAGGAAAGGACTGATACAAAAATCCAATTTAGGATCTGAGTAGGGGTCACATAGTGAAGCATTGAAAATAAAAGGTATCACTTGTGTTTATTAGCGATACGTGTTTAAAAATGTATAGAAGGCACATAGTGCATATACTTAAATACTTTACATTTATTTTTAAAGCATTAAATAAATGCAGGAATGGATAGGTTTCATGCATAAATGGATCTTCTTTTATGTGGGATGTACAGTAACTCTGGAGACACTGAATTTCAGTAAGTGAAAGGCAAGTCTTAATTTAAATTATTTATTTTTCTCTTAGATTTTTCTTAGATTTATTCTTGCATAATTTTATTTGAAATTAACAAATATCTTGGATATCATGGAACTAGATATCTTTGAACACAATGCATATAGCATTTAAAGGATAAACAAAAAACTGTTTCCTAGGTTAATAAAGGGGTAAACTGTTTATTATGTCAAAGGAGTTACATTTAAAAGAATAAAGTTAGTTTATGATTTTTTAATTTTTTTGTAGCTAGTCATCCACTAACAAATACAGTTAATAGTAGAAAGAGGAAAACTTTACCAAAAAAACTAGAAGATTTTATTTTATCTAACATTTAACTCCTCACTTAATATAGTAATAACAGTTCATGTTACCTCTTTTTTGTTTAGAGCTGCATTCAAAGTCATCTCCTTTAACTCCCAGTTCTCTAAGAACCTCAGCAGGGAGCTGGACAGCTTTCAAAACAGCTTTGACATTAAAAATTCCCCATCAGAAATGCTGTAGGGCCTTGGCCTTTTCAGGAGAAAACAATGTTGGGAGCCTGGGCAGTGCACTGGAGTAGCCACTGGGCAGTGATAAAAGGGCTTGACCAACAACTTCTTTCCCAGCTGAGGGCCTTGAACTTTGAGTTCTATTTTTAGAAAAGCTAAATCAGAAGCAAATACTTTCAGGGTATTTTGCTCCCAGAGTAGCTTTTACTAACAAAATAGCATAAGGTAACTAGAGCCATAAGGTAATCTTAAGGAGTCCTGGCAACTTAAAAGGGTAAGGTACTGAACACAATGGGTTATTTCTACAGCAAGCTTGGCATCATGGATCACTCTGAGCAAAAGGCATACAAACAGAATCCTAGAGTTCTAGTGAAGGTGGGGATAAAGGCGAAAAGACGGCAATGGTATCCTGTGACTCTGTCACCAAAGGCTGCAGCAACCCCACAAGAATAAAGGAAGTCCTAACTTTTCCATTATGTTCCTGGCCATTTTGTACATGCTTATTATGCTCACATAGTTGACAGCTGTGACCCTTACCCTACATTACATTGTTGGGTACCTTCTTATAAGCAGCAGGACCCTAGATCATACCCTAACTTTTTCTCATACTCTGATCCACAAAAAGACAGTAATAACAGATTGTTGGTTTTTTTATTTGTTTGTTTTTCATTTTTTTTTTTTTAGCCAAAGAAAAGAATATGTAACAGGAGAGTTACCTAATTCTATAGGACTTAGCATAGTCAAGAAAGCTATTTGACACCAAATTTCTTCCAGGTGCAAAGTAAGGAATTTCAGTTTATTTTGAAAGCCAGTGAGATCATTAATTTCCTTTAAAAATAACCCTTACCTGAAATGAGACAGTTACTGCTCTTTCCTCTGTGTTTCCATGCACCCTGGACCACACTGTTATAACATTTACTGTCCTGTAAATATTTATTGCATGCCTCTCTTTCCTTACCGAAGAGATAGTGACTGTTTTCATTTTTGTATCTTCAGCCCCTAGCATAGTTCATGTTAATGGTAACGTTCAAGAGGTCTTTGATGAAGGTGTGAATGAATGAACGCTGGGAATTTTAAAACCAATGTTTCATCTAGATAATAATAGTATTTATCTTTTGAGCATTTGGTGTCTGATATACTGCTACCTACATACACTATCTTATTTAATCCTCACACAAACTTAAGACATAGGTATTATTTTTTATTTCATCAATGAAAAAAACTGAGACTTGAGGAGGTTAATTTCACAAAAGAATAAACCTCATAACCAGATCTGAACTCATACAGCCTGACTCCTAAGTTTATGAACTTACCAACTCTCTTATACTACCCTTGTTTTATTTTCTGTCTTCCTAAGAGGTGTTACAGGTAATTTTCAAACAGCTGTATTTATTGTCAGCCTTTGTGGTTGAAACAAATACAGCACTAGTTTCAGAGCCTTACAGATGCACAAGGTTACTTAAAAACATGTTCATCTATGCCCTGGCCAGTGTGGCTCAGTTGGTTGGAGCACTGTTCCATAGACTGAAAGGTTGCAGATTTGATTCCTGGTCAGGGCATAAGCCTGGGTTTGGGGTTTTGTCCTTGATTGGTTCATATACAAGGGACAATCAGTCGATGTTTCTCTCTCACATAAATGTTTCTCTCCCCTTCTCTCTCCTGTCTCTTCCTGTCTCTAAAAAATCAATAAGCATATCCTCTGGTGAAGAACTTTAAAAAAAAAAGTGTTCATCCATTGTTTCATTAACAGTTAAGTTTCCTGGTAAAATATATTCCAAAGCAGCCTAATGTCCTAACTCTTCTCTACAAATGCTCTATAGAGGGACAGTGCTTCACATAATAGGTGTATTGCTACAACTATATAGCTATAAATAAAATCCGTATGACACTTAGCAAGTATCTAAATTCGTTAATTGAAGGAAATCTGTTGTGAAATTGTTTATAAAAAGTACCCACTTCCTCTCTCATATCTGTTTTCAATGCTTTGTATTATTATTTCAGGTTTTCTTATGACAGTACATATCAGTACAGAATATACTGTTTTAAATTAGTCATTTACATTTTTAAAGAAATCTTGTGACATTTAGGAATAAAAAATGACATATTAAATAAAAAATTTATTTTTTTATTAAAATTTTTTTGTTTTATTAAACAAAAAGGGACATTGAAGCATGAAAACAATTTAAAAATTGTTTATAAAAAATTTTGTTTTGCTAATTTGGTTGTGAAAGCAGCTTAGGGCAAATGTCTACTATTGGGTTTTATGTCTAACAAGAAAGCAAAGCTGCAGTAAGGATTTATGTCACTCCAATTGGATTGTGACTGTGACATTCATCATAATGAACACATGAAAATTAAGTGCTTCGGTTGCATTTTAGATCAACAATCAATAAGAAATATACAGTGGAAAATCAGAACCAGAATCTAAGAAAAACCTCTTATTTGCCTCAAGGAAGAAGGAATTATATTTTTATTTCGGAAGAAAGTAAGAAATGTAGATTATGTGTGTCAGACATTGCCTGCTGTACAAACTTCAGGAGATAGGTATGCAAGGCAAGCCTCGGTGTGCAGTCTGAAAAAGTATGCTCTGAAAGATGTCAGGGCCTTCTGCCTGGAGCTAGTTCTGCATAGTTTCCAAGTGGTATTTTTATCTTGTAATTATGTAAAAAGTCACATTGACAGAAATCTACTAACACATGTGATAGAATCACATTCTTCTCTGGCTATTCCTGAAATGTGTGTAGGTTTTAAAATATATGGTAGTATAGAGAGGCTAAATCCTAGAAAGGCTTGAATTTTCTATTAGAGGAAAAGATAATGGTGGTGGTGGAATACCATATGTTACACTTGATGTGGGGCTCGCATCTTCCTTCTGGTTCCCCTCTCTGCTGTCAAGAACCAAATTGACTTAACTGAGTGATATGGTAACTATTGGTTTACTCACATCAAAATAATGAAATGTTTATATTGGATTATGTGACTTCCTTTAAAGTCTTCATACAGCACTTTGATACATTCATGTTATATAGTATACATTCTCCAAATATATGATAAGCTATGCAGAACTAGCTTCAACTGCTTTCCACTCAATGCACGCTACAGACATGCTAAACTTCTCACAGTCCCCAGTAGGCCATACCCTTTCACATATGCTTCCTACAGCCCAAATGTCCTTCAGGCCAATCCCATAAATGCTTATTTGGGCATCTACCAGACATTGTTCTGGGGCCTAGAAAACAAAAATAAGAAGATAACGATCTTCCTGTCAATGAGTTCGGCTTATATAGTAAGGGAAACAGGCATATAAAAAAATAATAATGATGTACTGTAATATACACAAAATAGAAATATATATGAAGAATAGAGGCAGCATAGAGGAGAGAGTGGTTGACTGTCTTGAGGAAGTGGGACAAGAAAGTATGTCATGGTCCAGATAGACAAAGGTGATGAAAGACAGTCAAGGCATGTCAAGGGACACTGAAGCATGAAAGAGCCTCACAGTTTCAGGAAGCAAGTGCTTTCACATGTAATGCAGAAACTTATAATGCAATGGTGGTGAACTGCACACTTTAAAATGGTTTAGAGGGTACATTTTATGATATGTGTTTTTTTACCACAATTAAATTTTCAAAAAATTATTTAAAAGAAATGCAATGGGGAGAGTATCTAAAGACCAGGCCGGAATAAGCAACTGCCTATCTTCTCTTCCTTTTCAACTGCAGAGTCCTACTCATCTTGTAGGATCAGCGCAGATGTCTAAATGACCCCTCCTTCATGGCCCCCATGTAATTCCCTTAACCTATGTTCCCTTCCTCGTGGCTCCTGTAGCACTTTATGTAGACCTCTACTGGAGTACTTACCAAAGTATGGAAATTTTGTGTTTACACCTCTGTTTCCCCAAGAAGACTATGAGTTTCTTCAGGATTGGCACCGTTATTTATGTGAACACAGATCCTGCAACTCTACAAAAATTATTAATTGAATTAGTTAGTTAATTCACTATTAATTAACCATGTGCCAGACACTGCACTGTTTTACATACATAATCTCCTTCCATTCTTAAAATGGCTGTAATGAGGGTAAATATTGTTCTCATTTCCATTCTGCAGACAAGAAAACTAAGAAAGTAAGAGGCTAGGTAATTTGCCAAAGTCATAATTAGTAGTTGAGCTTTGAAGCCAGACTGAAGCCAAACTGAGATCTTAATGACAAAGGAAATAATCAAGAAAAGAAGTTTCCAAGGAAATAAAGGAGGGAGTGTGATCTAGAATATTAGTTGAGAGGACTTAGCAGGAAGTTGGCCTAGCGGGTGTCAGGCTCTGGCTATGCACCTTGCTGAAGTAATTTCATTTAAAATAACTTCATCCTCATGAAATCTCCATGTGATATAGATACTTCACTGAAGAAACAGAGGTTCAGGAAAGTTAAATTTCTTTCCCAAAATCATAGAACTAATGAGTGGCAAGGCCATAAGCTGAAATCTCTCCCAGAATTTTTCATTTGATCCTGCATTTTGGATGAGGATTTTAACCTCAAATATGGCCCTTATGCTGACTGGCAATTACACTTCGCTTCCCAAGTCTCACATTCACTCTTCCACTCCCATTCTTCATTATCTCCATCACCTGATAACCTTGCTTCCTATTTCATCTAGAAAATGCAAATAATCAGAAGAAAAATCCCACCAGCTGCCGCTACTGCATCCTGCATCTGCTCACCTGCATCCATGTTCATATGCTCCACCTACAGTCCTGTTATTACAATCTGATATGCTCCTACGCAAAGCCAATACAATCTTTTCTACATCAGATCCCATCCCTTCTCCCTTTCCCAAGTATGAACAAGTATTTCTCTTACAATTCTCTCGTCTCTCTTTTGATCACCAATTTTTCCCTCCTTACTGAATCATTTCCATCAATACTGAACATGCTATAATTTCTCCCATCTTAAAACAAAACTCATACCTTCCCTTGAGCTCATATTCCTATTCAGTTTTAGCTGCCACCACATTTCTGTGCCCTTACAGGAAAGCTTCTCAGAAGAGGTGTCTGTTCTCAGGCTCACCTTTCTCTATTTCCATTCTCTCCTGAGCCCTCTTCAATTAGGTTTGCCATGCACTGCTTCCCTGAAACTGTTCCTACTAAGGACACGAGTGGCCTTTATGTTGTCAAATGCAATAAGCCATTTCCATTCCTCATCTTCTTAGACCGATCAGCATTTGACACAGTTGATGTGGCCTACCTCTTTGAAATTTTCTTTCTTTGGTTTCCAGAACATCATCCTCATGAGTTTTTTCCTTTATCACGAATTGCTCTTTTTTTTATCTTTGTTCCCATCACTCAACCAAAATCCATTCATATTTAATGCCTTCAATTTTATAATAAAATATATGGTTTGTTTTTGCAGCACACATGCTTTTCTGATTTTATATTAGTATTTGTAATGTAATTAGATTTTATCCTCTGAGCATACACCAACTGGCTAAAGGAGAAATCTCAGAGATATGCTGTATGGTGAAAGGAATTTTGGGATTGCCAAGCCCAATCTCTACAATCTAGTCTCTCATCAGTCCTTGTGTGTCCTCTCTGTTGTAGTGTGTTCCTGCCATCCAGTTGGATCAGCTGTCCTTCCTTTCAGCTCAGTGACCTTCTGTGACCCCAGCAATGGTGACTGCCCTTGCAAGCCTGGGGTGGCAGGGCCACGCTGTGACAGGTGTATGGTGGGATACTGGGGCTTTGGAAACTATGGCTGCAGGCCCTGCGACTGTGCAGGGAGCTGCGACCCTCTCACAGGAGACTGCATCAGCAGGTGAATGCGCATGGCTCTTGTTTTCATCTATGTGTCTTTCAGATTCTTTTGAAGATCTGGTAGTGATATGGAAAATCTTGCATGCCATCCATAGAGGGAAGATGCCTTTGCACATCTCTTTAAAGAATTGTTGTCAAATTGAGAATTATGGCCTTTGTTCTTGCAAGATTCTAGAGATGGTCTAGTTCATTTTGTAAAATAATTATTTTTCTTAACAATAGGCCCTTAAAAATAATGTTTATTTCTGAAAGTGAAAGGATGGGAAGGTAGCTGAAAAGGTTTGAATCTCTATAAATTTACTCATTTAAGTTCTGAAAAATTCTTGAATAATATGTTCGCCATTTTCTGTTTTATTAGCAGCACAGACATAGACTGGTATCATGAGATTCCTGACTTCCATTCCACGCAAAATAAGAGTGAACCAACCTGGGAGTGGGAAGATGAGCAAGGATTTTCTGCACTTCGACATTCAGGTGAGACTATAGTTATATTTCCAGGTCTGATCTTTTTTTTTCCTTTTTATGAATTTATTGGGGTGACACTGGTTAACAAAATTATACAGGTTTCAGGTGCCCAGTTCCCCAGCTTATCATTTATACATTGTATTGTGTGTTCGCCACCCCAAGTCTTCTTCCAACACCATTTATCCCCCAAACCCCTTCTACCTCCTTTCACCTCCCCTCCCTCCCCAGCAATTGCCACACTGTTGTCCATGTCCATGAGTTTTTTCTCTTTTCTTGTTTTTTGTTTAATCCCTCCCTGCTCCCCACCCACCCCCAAGCTGAGCCTGCTCTCTATCTTTGAGTCTGGTCTTGACTTACAGAGATTCATAGCAAACCAGAGAGCAGCTTTTAGATCCTGTACGGGAACTCTTTAGTTTTGACATTTAATAAAGTAGTGACCCCTGTAAGTATAAAACTATTAAATGTAACTAAGGGGTATTTTAACAAGCTTTTGTTTATTTTTTGATAATTATAGTAACATAAGTAATTAGTATAGAAAATTTGGAAAATGTAAAACATCACAGTAAAAAAAAATTGTCACCCAAATCTCTTAATCCCACTGCTAATACTTTGGTGTGTTTCTTTCTCTCTAAAACACATTGCTTAGGTCTTGGCATACATGGTTGGTTCAGTTGGCTGAGTGTCCTGCAAAGTGAAAGGTCAGCGGTTAGATTCCTGGTCAGGGCATATGCCTGGGTTGTGCGCCTGGTCCTTGGTTGGGGCTCTGGTGAGGGGCAACCGATCAATGTTTCTCTCCCTCTCTTTCTCCCTCCCTTCCCTCTCTCTAAAAACAAGTAAATAAAATCTTTTAAAAAATTATAAAACACACTACTTTGCACAGTTGAGAGCTACCTGAATATATCAGGTTAGGAAAAGTACAGATCCATTTAAAGGAAAAGTATTCTTACTTAGGGTAACTTAGTAAGTACAAACCAAAGGGTTTGAACTAATTTTTATAGCTTTTTTACAACTAGAAAACAAAAACAATTTTACAAACCAAATATAAGCCAAATAATAAAACTAATAAAATTCAAATTAGCATTAATTGAATATGAAAAATGATTTTTAATGAAGCCAAAACACATAAATATAGTTCTTAGAATTTACTAAGTCTATACTATTATTTCCTCCTGCTCAATTTTCCTCTTTGAGGATGTTTATCCATTCCTTTATTTGAAGAGCATGCTGTGATATTGGTAGGAATGCATAATGTCTGTGTGTATCCTCCCTGTATTCTTTTCTTATAGAAAACTGAGTGGTCCTGTTTAGCACCAACTTGCTCCGTAAAACATAAAAGCATGAAATCTTTTCTCAGCATTTGGTTGTGAAGTGCTTACCAAATAATCCAAATTACACTTGAATAAGTTTTAAAATATTTTTTATTTTTAAACATTACAAATGCCAAAATGTTATATAAAAACCCATACACACACCTTCTAGTGTTACCAAATCTTACACTTTGCCATAATTGTTTCCTATTTTCATTTAAGTTTGAAAATGTTACAGATATATTTGAAGATCTCGGTGTACCAATCTAGAAGCTCACTAGCTTCTCGTTGTGCTCCACAGAATAACTACTAGCTTGAACTTTGGTGTTTATCATTCACTCTCAGGCTATATATATATATATATATATATATATATCTCTGTCATGGACATAAGTTATCTACACTTTCAAAGTTTTTTTGACCTGAATATGTGTTGATACATTTTTCATTTTATCCATTCTATTATATGCATACACCACTTTTTATTCTCCCATTGTTTGCCATTTAGGATATTTTCAATTTCCAGTTTTTCACTGTTATATGTAATGCTACCACAAATGTTCTCATCTGTGACTTTGTGCACTTGAGAAGTTTCTTTAGAGCAGGGGCTGTCAAACTATGGTCCTCAGGCCAAGTCTGGCCTGCCATCTATTTTTCTATAGCCTACAAGCTCTACCTGCTCCAAGGTTTAAATGGTTACACATTAAATGGTAATATAAGCACCTACATGATAGCTTTAATTTTGCCTGTTGGCCCACAAAGCCTAAAATATTTATCATCTGCCCCTTTATAGAAAATGTTTGCTGACCCTTGTTCTAGGGTACAACCTAGACACGGTTGGGTCACAGGTGTGCTTATTGTCAAATTTACTACTTATTTCCAAATTGCTCTCTGAAGTGGTTGTATAAATTTGCATTCTGCCAGCAGAGTATGACGTAACACATTATCGGTAACACTTTGTATTTATCTAACAAATTTTTATATGGCACATACCAGGGGCCAAGCACTAACCTAACTCATTAATTCAGGCACAGTTTAACTCCACAGTTATTGGATTTCTAAAGTTAATATTATCAAACCTCTCAACTTTTGTCAATTTGATGGGTATAAAATGGGATTCTCACCATTTTAAATTGCACTTTCCTGATTACTAACAGGTTTGGTAACTTTTCATGGTTTCTTGGTCATTCAGGTTTCTTTTTCTGTGAATTTCCTATTTGCAATTTTCTTTCTAGTTTGTAGCAGTTATTTATAAATTCATTCCTTCATCCAACAAATATTTATTGAGGACCCATGTTATGTGCCAGTATTGTAAATATAGTAATTGAGCAAAACAGACAAAAATCCCACCCTCTAAGGAGCCTGTATTCTTGCAGAGGAAGACAGCTAATAAATAAGTAAAATATTTTATGGAATGATGTTTAGTGTATTAGAGAAATAAAAGAGGGATGGAAAATAAGAAGTACTTGGGAAGGTCATACTTTTAAATGGGGCGATCAGGGAAAGTCCTGTGAAAGGTGGCATTGGAGAAAAAAAAAAAAAAAAAAACCCTGAAGGAGGTAAGGGGGTGGACTATCCAGATAACAGAGGGAAAAGAGTTTACGAAGACAGCATAGCAAGGGCAAAAGTCCTGAGGTGGGACTAGGTCTGGCTTATCCTAGAAACAGCAAGGAGGACGGTATGGCTGAAGCAGAGTTAGAAACTACAATTTTAATACATTCTTGTAAAGAACGTATGGACCCTTCAAGAATTAGAACCCAAATTTGAGAAACACTGGTAATTGTAATTCTGTATCATGGTTTTTTCACTTAACAATCTTAGGATCATTTTCCTAATGGCTTCATTTTAATTCACAATAGGGAAGAAGGTAGGAAGGATAGGGTTAATATGAAGTTGTCGTATTTATCTTTTCACATTTGATAAAGAAAAAATCTTTCCCATTATTCCCATTATTTTTTGCCTTAATTCTACATAATTTGAATTCTAATTTTAATAACCACTTTGGAAAGTTTCCTTCCATCTTTCTCATATAATGATGTTCATAATTCTCCAACTTTGTCAGCTAAGCCAATCTATAAAAATCAAGTTTTAAGACATTCATTACACGAGTCATCATGTTGCTGGGGAGCTGGCAGCACACTAATTAAGCGCATAACGTGCTGGCATCAGAACGACTCCAGACTCTCACATTCACAACAGCTGTTAGGTCTATGATGTCCCCAGAGGGCCTCTGAAATTCATCTGGAAGAGCTCCAGATTGTGGAAGACATTGTTCAGTTTCCTGCTAAACAGCAATATTTCCATTGGGTCTAGAATAATACTCCTGGCTGCCTTTTTTCAATAGAAAAGTGATCATCAGTTTCCCAAGCACTGTGATTTATTCTCAAATGTATATGCCTACCAACCTATTTACCTACCATAAGTTTCCATAACTAGGAATGCAATATCTATACCAACAAGATATGCTTAATTACTACCATTTCTTGTGAGGTTGAGAACATCAGATGTAAAATTTCACTTTCTGTACTATAAAACTGGCTTTAGTACCAAAGAACTGTAAACAATGCTGTCTCCCTCTCTCCGCTCTCCTTCTCTCCTGTCTCCCTCTCTCTGTCTCTCCCTAACATTCTAACACATTGACATAGCTAAACAGGTTTTCCTCTCCTTCTAGATTTCTTTTAAGAGAACAGATGTAGGCTGAAGCCTGATCAACAGATTCAATTAAAAACAACTTTTTTCCCCTTGCATTTATTTAACTTTATTATCAAATGCATTATTTTTGTATTGTTTTTCAAGTACAGTTGTCTCCATTTTCTCCCCCACCATTCTCCCCTGTCTCACCCACCCCCACCTCCTACCCTCAATCCTACTCCCCATTCGAAAACAACTTTTAGTCTGCCTGAGCAGGATGTCTGCTGCCCTATGGGGGATGAGTCAGCTCTGGGATCCCACAGACTACACTCTTAGTTCTCTCCCCAAAGCCTCCTTTCCCCAGTCTCTTCTCAGGTGTCTCTAGCCCACTATGCCCCCACCTTTGCCAGAGACCAGGCTTATTAAATGAGGCGATGTCCTTGGAAGGTAAAGTAGAAAAGCTGGAGTCACAACAGCACCTTGACCCTGATCAGGGGGGCAAACATTGAGGCTGATGCTTGTAATGAAGCTCATGAACTAAAGGAAAAGCTCGTTCCAAGAATAGAGAACTTTTGCAAGGACATGACTGTGCTGAGTATAAAGCTGGGGACATACCAAATGGAAGGAGGGAACGCAGACTCTGAGTCCTAAAGAAATGGGTCTGAAGGAAATGGAGCCCCTGCTTCTCCAGGCCCCGCCACTCTCTTCAGGACAGAACTCCCCTCCTCGCATTATAATGCAGATATGTGCACTGGAGATTTTCATCGTGTTTTATGTCCTCACCTTCACGGGACTTTCGTGTTACATACTACTGTTTGATGCTACGTTTATCTTTGAAAGGGTGCTCCCTACAATGCTTGGGCACCACAGAATATGGGAACTACGGGAGATTGCGCCTTTCTTAAATTTGGAGGTGGAAGACTTGTTACCCTCCTAAAAATACTGAAGTTGCTGTTACCCTACTGACTTTCTCTCCAATAAAATTCTGGCTGTTCTTGTAAAAAAACAAAACAAAACAAAAAAACAACTTTTAATGTCTGATGTCTTAGCCTATTAAAAAGGGATACTGGAAAGCAGCCAAAAAAAGATCTTTAAATAATAGACTTATGTATGTTCTCATAGGCTGAAGGACTAAAGAGGAGAACATTATATTGAGGAATAATATATGACATTTGGAATTCCATTAGGTTTTATAGCATGGTAGTTACCATACTGTCCTGCTTTGGTGAAAAATCAAAGGCTGTGGGCTCTTCACTTGAGTTACTGTAATTTCTGAATGAGTAATCCTCTCTGCTATGTTTAGATTAAAAGCAGTATTAGTTAACAAATCACAACAGCTCATTTTAAGCACCTTTGATTTCTCTCACTATTTAATTCCTCTGTGATTTTCTACTTGCAAATCTCATTTCCTGATTCCTAGAGAGGCTTTCGTTAGAACCAATAAGTCACTGTTTTCCACATCTCTGTGTGTCCCACCAGAATCCTACTCTCATTTCCACCTGAATGTTCTGCCAGCATCTCTAGTTCATTACATTGCTTTCATCACAGACCTCTGTGGTGTTCCTCCTAACCAGATTAGTTTCCCCTTCTTTCCCACTATTTCTGTGGTAGCTCATCCCAATTTTTCTTTGGGGAAGCACTCTTCCCGCATTTAATAGAATCTTGGGAATGCCAATCAGATTTTTTATCCCTGGAATTTAAATCCTTTGCTGAAAGTGACAAAGTCTGAAAATGATTAAGTTCATGATTCTAGTGGTGAAGCCACAAAAGAGACTGTCCAATAGTTCCTAGATCTCTGTACTCTCCTGATTCTTTAGGAGTTCCAGTCCTTCTACTTTTTCTCCTATGAGATATTCCACGTGCTTTCAATAATTAAGTTAGACAATTGATTGCTACCAAAAAATCTTAATTAATTATATACTTCTGAAATGCTCTCCTTCTCTTAACTTCCCTATTTCTGTGAGTGACAATACACTCCTGTCTTGCTGCCAAGGCTGAAAACTTCAAATTTTTGTGCTTCCTCTTCCCTTACAATTAACAAGATTTGTAGACCCTATCTCTGCAGCATCCCTTGATATTTCTTCCTATCTAGAGCCACCTGTCAGACCCACATTCCATCTGACTTAGAAAGACAGTATAGTGGAAAGATTAGGGGCTTCAGACTTTCCCCAACCCAGACTTAAAACCTGGCTTTTTACATGTTAGCTATGCTACCTTGAATAAGGTTATTAGTACTCTGAGCCTTCATGGTTTCATTTTTTAATAATACCTATCTCATTAAGGCTATTATAAATATTAAACAAAATCATATGGATAAATGCCTTATATAGTTTATGATCTATAGTTGGTTCTCAGTTTACTGTTCTTGTTATCATTAATTTCACTAGCTTCTAATTGTTCCCTGCCTTTATTTTCTCTTCATTCCAATACTTTTAATATGATAATGCCAGATTAATTTTCATATATATAGTTTATTTTTTACTGTTTTTTTCTATTACCATTTATCCCCCATAACCTTCTATCTCCACCTACCCCCTCCCCCGCCATATATATATATATATATATATATATATATTTATTTATTTATTTATTTATTTTTTTAATTTAAGTAGCTTCTTTAAACTGATAGTTTTGAAACTTCCCATTTTTTTTAACAAATTAAATTCAGGCCTTAATTACATACAAATCAAGGTCCTCCATGACATCACCTACTATTCTCTACTCAGTCTGTACCTGGTAGAAAGAGAACCACTGACTCTCCAATGAACACACTCTGCCCTTTCTCTCTTACTTTTTTTTTTTTTTGCTCATCCTTTTATTTCTATATTCCTGTCAAATATTTATATGTTAGAATCTTGTGTCAGTAAAGAAATGTAAAACACAATAGTGTCTACCTGGCACATAAGCCCTCCTTTGTAAATGTTACCTGCTGTTATTACCACTCAATGCCTATGAAATATAATGCATGAGGGAAAGAGGGGACTGGTCAGGAAAGGGGTAAAATTATATCTATTTGTTAAATCAGTAAGAATGGAAATCCTGTCCATTCTGGGTTCTAGAAATATAAGGATGAATAAGGCATACCCATTGTCCTCAAGGATTATAGTCTACAGAGGAAATAGATACATAAATAAGTATGAGAATGTTATATAGAGAATATGTACAAAGGCATTTTGAAAGTGTTCCACAAGGCCTGGCAAATCTCTCAAACAGAATTGTATAAAGAATTTTAACTGTTGGTAGAACGCATGCTACTTGTTCTTCAAAGTCCATTTCAAATTCCTTTTTAGCTATAAAGCTTGTTCCATCTACTCAAACATGTGACTTCCCACCCAAGAATATTGTACCTGTCTTAGAACACTTACCACTTCTCATGTACTTGTTTATTTGCCTTACTGAGTTGTAAGCCTTAAGGCAAGAATTGAGCCTTGCTCATACTTATGTACGCTGAAGTTAATAGTACCATGTCCTGCTTACCATAGAGGCTCAATAAATTTCTTTTTAATTAGATTGCATTATCTTCAAAGGACTGTCCAATTATTTTATTTTATTTTTGAACATTAATTCTGAAAAGATAATAGTTTTTTTATAGGTTATCTAATTGTTTTTTTAATAGTTGTTCCTTTCCATTAGCATGGACTATATTTATCACAACATTAATTATAAGCATTAAACTATATCAATATCTCTACATTTCTGTATTTCTCTTAGACCAATACTTGACTGGATAATAACTAATTCAGCATGACATGACTATTTTTTTTTAATGACTTTTCATGCTTTCTTTCAATTTATGGATTATGTTGTATAAATCTCAAGCCTTAAAGAGTTACGTTACCTGGATTTACTTGCTGATTTTTTTTCTTTGCTTCTAAATAACACCATTTCTCATTTAATTTCTGTAGGTAAATGTGAATGTAAGGAACAGGTGTTAGGAAACTCGAAGGCATTCTGTGGAATGAAATATACCTATGGTAAGTTTGAAGTCCTTGAATGCTTCTGAAAATCTATTCAAACTAGTTACAGAGTTTTCTAGGAAATGTGAGGCCTGGTGTATGACATTCTCAATATTTTAAAGCATTAGTCTTATATAATAATATTAAACACAGTATTACGGTCTTGGACTCAATTTTCCCAATGGAGATGCTGTTGAATGCCCTGGTGAGGGCAGGAGGCTTGTAGAGCAAAGGCAAGATTACCCTACTATAAGGAAAAGAAGCAAAGGACAAAAAGGGAAAAGATGACACACAATTGTTTCTTACGATGCTTCCTGTCTTAGTAATCTAAAAGGGAAGTCTCTAGCCACTTAAACAATTCCTGTAGCAGTTTATCAGGTAATACTAAGCAGAAACCAATTTAAAGCACTGTTTCATAAAGTAGTATTTCAAGAGCTCAGACATTGGGTTCAGACCTATATGGGTTTGATTTCTGGTTTATTGGGTGGGTAACTTAACCTCTCTCGGCTTCCTCATCTGTAAAACAGGGATGATGCCACCTTCCTCATGAAATGTGATTTTTGAAAAGCACATTATCTTGCTTTTACTAGATGCTCAGTAAATGGTATGGAAGAGGAAAAGAATTTATATTTCTGAGGAGTAAGAGGACATATATACTGAAATGAACTGTTTGCCCGAGTATTTTCCCTGCCCCCTCTGTATACTCTGCATTTCTCTACCTTTCAAATACCAGAAAAATGGAGCATATAGGTAAAGAAATGTGTCACTGCCCTAAATAAAGACTATTACTATATTCAAATTCTCAATGACTTTATATTTACTATTTAATGTATTAAAGATACTTTATCTTGCCAACATATTCTTGACTAGTGTCTGGGCTTTTTATTGTTCCATAATTTATAGGGCCTGAAATATACATTACAATGAAGAGAAAATTTTAAGTTATGATCTCTGAAACCAAGTGTTTAGGTTCTTGATAACATTGTATTTAATCTCATAGATAAAAATAGGAAAGTTAAAAATCTCATAAATCTTATCTAAAATTACATGTATGTTCCTCTCTTTTAACCTGCCAACTTGACTAAACAATAGAATAAAAATTCTGAAATATATAGTGCCTAATAATGGTATTTACTATCAAAAGCAAAAAAAAAAAACCCATTTAGTTTAAAATTGGTCAGTTCAGTGGAAATATCAATTGGTTTTCATTATTGCATAGGTTCAGTAGCTCTCTGACTGAATTTACAAACAACTATTGTACAGTGGCATCTTTTAATGTAACTGTATTATTTTCTGCCTAAAAGAATTTAAATGCTCTTAATAATGTAATGAAATACCTTGATCTTATTAAATATAATACACCTACAGACTTGGGGGAAAAGCCATCCTCACCCCATTCTCTGGCTTAATGGAAAAAAAAACACTTGATTTATTTTATTATTCCTTCAGCAAATATTTACTGAGCTATCATTTTGAATAGACAAAGTCCCTACTGTCCTTGAGCTTACAGTCTAGTGAAAAAATACCCCCAAAATATGAAAAGTAACCATTGAGCATTGGCTATGTGTGATATACTGTGTGCTATGTACGCTTCATGCAATTTTTCATCAGAATTCTAGTCCAAATTCTACCTCTAACCAACTAGTCATGCAAACTTGAGCAGTTCACTTAATTTCTTAAAACTTGCCTCCTCATACATAAAACAAAACTGGACGAGCTCTTATGACCCCTTGGAAATCTAAAATTTGGTGATTCTAAAAAGACAGCTGTCTGACAGTCTTATGGATGTGGAACCAGCCAGGATGGTTTCTCTCAGTACACACAGTCTTTCATCAAGATATAGATGAGCCAGTAAGAACTCTCTAATAATTTAGAATATGGCATCCAATGTTCCTTAGGTCTGCTTTCTTCCCCACCCCAACTTATTTCATTACTTAATTCCCTCCCCACCCCTGCCATCCATTTCATAGATGTTAGAGCATAACAGAATCATGAGTCATACAGAATATTGGAACTCTGTCATCATGTATTTAGAAGGACAGCCTGCCTAACCCCAGTCAGCTTGCATTTTACACCAGGGGAAGAAGATTAAATAATCAATAACATTATTTAATCTCTTTAGAATATTTAAAATATATCCTGGTAGTAACATTTGCTCTTTGTCATAATATTATACATAATCAACCAGAAGAGTGTATTATAGTTAGAATCTAAATAAAAACCAGGATCACAATTCTACTTTGTATGTATCTTCTTTCTATTTTGTTGACAGCTGAATGTATTTAAGATTATATTTGCAGTAGGCAAATGGCTAATATTCTTTTAACATAGTGATATGGAAATAAGTAGCAGTTGAAAATATCTAAGAAGGAAGAGTATAGTTGATTTGAATTAGATGAAGCTGTTACAAATTTCTGAGCCTAATGATTTTTAAAGCTAATTTCCACATTCTCATAATCATTAATTCACTTTCCCATTATACTTTGAAGCGTATATTTAAATTGTTCAAACCTCAAAAGGTGATAAGAAATACTATGCTTTGACTTTCGGAATTGTGTTGTTACAGTGCTAAGAGTAAAGATTTTATCAGCTCATGATAAAGGATCTCATGCTGAGGTCAATGTGAAGATAAAAAAAGTCTTAAAATCTACCAAATTGAAAATTTTACGAGGAATGCGAACATTGTATCCAGAATCATGGACTAACAGAGGCTGCACTTGTCCAATTCTCAATCCTGGTGAGCATTAGATTTTTCTAACTTAATAACTACCCTCTCTCTGCTGAATTGCTGTTTGTCTTACATTCTCTGAACCACAACCTAAATAAACTCTGCAAGAACATCTCTCCTTTTCACATCTGAATTCTGGGGAAAACCCAAATGGAATTCTTTGAACTGACATCAAAAAACTATTTCTCTTCCAGGTGCTCTATTAAAGTATAATACTTTAAAATCCATCAATATAATATTCTCTGTCCTAAAAGAGAAGGCTCAGATTGGTTCCAGGTGTCAGTAGCATAGAGAGCACTTTCATGAATTTATCTGCCACTAACACTTTATCTGAAAGCTAGGTCCCATTACAGTGCCCTGGGTAGAACTTGCTCCCAAAGGAAGCTCAAATGCAAAAGTCCATCTGTGAAAATAATATTGAATTCATTTTTACTGTTGCATGAGAAGCATCTGTTTCTCCTGGATAGAAAACAACTCCCAAGTTATCATTTTATTTTTCATTAAATGATCATTCTGGTTTCAAAGCAGAGTAACAAACAAGAAAGCAAGCAAGCATGTAAACAAACATAAAAACCTTCTAAAATCTTAGAGAAACTTGGCATGCAGTGAAATTTGCACTATAAAATGTTATGGCAGAGGTAGAGACAAGCAAGCAAGCAAGGGATTCATACCTTTACAAGTACACTCTTCTACTGTGTCATAAACTGCTTATTTTTCTGTTTCCCTCATTAAGTTTGAGGATGGGATTTAGATTTTTGATCATAGTTTCCCCAAAACTTACCATTAGTACCCAATAATAGTAACATAGTTCCCAATAAGTTCTAGCAAAACAAATAATTTTTTTTAAATCCTCTGTATTTCCCTGTTCATGTAGTTACCATCTGTGTCTTAGTGGCATTGTTGAAATAAGTGCATACTTTCTCTTCTAGATATAATTCCTTCCAAATATAAGTCCAGGAAACCACAGTTTTGTTAATAATTTGTGGTATTTGACAAATAAATTTGAGAGAAACAAACAGATAACTAAGAGGAAAAAAACTATCAATAAAATATCTCCCCCAACCCAAACCATCTAAACAATGAATGATAGACATTTCTTGACTTTGTTTTTACTGTTAACCAATCTCTCACACCCTTTTATACCCCTTCTGTATTTTATTTAATTTAAATTTTAATAAAAGACATTTGAAATAAATAAATATAGTTTAAAAAAACAAATCAAATAATCAGAATCTTGAATTTTGAATACAGGAAACGAAGAGTCATTCATCTGCTTTCTATTTCCCAAACATCTACGTACAAGGGCTCTTCCTACCAGCCCTTTCTACTATCTTGGCAAAAGAAAAAAAAAAATCCACCCAGTTTTTTAGCCAGACATTAAAAACAAAAGCTTTGACCATCTGATCCACCCTCCAGGAAGTGAACTATACTTCCTAATCAGGTTTCTGCCAAACAGTCAAAGAATCAACTGAGTTCATCACAACTGAAAGCATAAGCACAATTATTCAAAGAATTCTTGAAAACATGTTTACTCACTTTGAAGAAAAGACTGGAACCTGCCAAAGCAAAACCAGACACTCTTTCATTTCACTTTGTTTTTGCATTTTTACAAGTTCAATGGCTAAGGCCAAAGAAAGCTGATAAGAAAATTCTGAAACCTTACACTCCAACTTGCTTCCTTTGCTACTTTGGAAAAAAAGCAGTCTAATTGGGCATCCCTGCAAATTCATTTGTTCCTACATTCATACATACTTTTAGTCATTCATTAATCATAAATTTTAGAATATCAAGACTAGTACTAAATTATATATTCTTTTTTTATGGGTACAAAATAAGCTTTGTGTCCTCAAACATGTAGCAAAGTAGATGTCAAAAACAGAGAGATAGGAAAATAAAATGCAAATAATAACAAGTGATACAACCGATAACACTGTTCTTTATGCTAATTTTCAGCATGAGGCTGCTCCATAATTTATAGATTTATTCAGTACCATTTTTATTGGTTTAATTTATATTTATACTTTAAATTAATGGCAAATTTTATATTATTTGTTCTTCTTATAGTTTCAAAGTAAATTCATTTAAAACACCCGACAACATTAAACTTTTCTAAGTTATTTATTGTAATTTTAATGAGAATTTTATTATTTTAGAGATAATACAAACAATATCAAGAGCATTGTATTGTATTTTAACTAGTCTGTTAATTAAATATTGAGATTCTTTCTCATGCAGAATCTATGGTTACCCTTTAAAGAATTTAAATACCTTATAATTCATCTTACTTTTGTGTTTCCCAGTGTTTCAACCTATCTATGTCATTATTTTCCTTTTATTTCTGTTTTTGAAAACACCATCATAATTATCTTTAAATTTAGGATTGATTTATTTTAATAACCTTTTGAAACAAACTTTCATTCTTTTAGGAGCAATATACGTACATTACAGAAATTTAGGGGAACATTTAAAATTTCACACTTTTGATGCCCAGACATCATGTTTGTTAACATCCTAGTGAAATTCCTTCCAAATCTTACTTTTTGCACCTATATGTTATATTTTTAACCAGAATGAAATCATCATGTAAGTTTTATTCTACAACCTATTTTATTCAGTTAATGATCTTTATTTTCAATTCTATTTTTGTGTAATCTAATACTCAGACCATTTTCTGATTTCCCAACTGATCCCCAAATATTCTTTCAAGCTGATTTGTTCTTGCCAGTATTCAGTCTAGGATCACACACTGTATCTGGTTTTTAAGTCACTCAAATCTCTTTTATTTAAGTACAGTTTCTTTTTAGTGTTGTTGAAAAAATTATTATTGTTGAAGAAACCAAGCCAACTGTCTTGTAGGCTATCTTACTCTTCTACATTTGTTTGGTTGGTTCATTGTGGTGTCATTTAGCTTGTCCCTCTACCTCCTATATTTTCTGTACTCTTTAAAGAAAAGCTTGATGGAGTCAAGAAAAACATCTTGGCTAAACTCATTATTCTTCATGTTATATACTTCATGTTAAATCACATCAGGAAACATATAGTATATAGTACCTGGATGACCCACTGTCAGTGTTGCTAAACTTAACTTTTGGGTTAGAGTCATAACAGTTTGATCTCTCCATTGGGCAGTTTTGTTTTCCCTTTTGAGACTAGAAAACAATGAGTGTGGTGTTACATAGTCACTATATAAACATCAAGTTTCCCATTAACCACTCAAACGACTTTATCACCAATTGTAATCATTTCCTCAACGAATATTGTCATGGAATGGCATTCTTTCTGGGTCATTTCAATGAATAAACAAGAATATATTTACATTTTAAAAACATGAGTTTAAATTCATATCTTCAATTGAATTTTAACATCTAGTGTTTTTTCTTAATTTGAGTTTTAAAGTATATGTCTCTTTATCTTATATTGGAAATTTTTATTTTATAAACATAATTGCCTATCTGTTCTATAATATTAATGAAAAATGTTTCTGAATACCAATATTGATATTACTGCAAATATATACTGAGGGAGATTATCATATTTCTTTTTATTAATATGTAGATAATGAGACTGTCTTTTCATTTTGTCTGTATTTGTTAGCCTGAGAGGAATTTCTAATTACAAAGTCAGCAAAGTCAGCTGTAGGTCTGGTCAATTCTTACACTTTTTAATAATGTATAATGAACATTCTATATTTCACAAGCACATTTACTTTATTTAGGAAATATGTGCTATTTTGTATAATCCATAGCTCTTTTCCAATATGTTTTCCCAAATGGTTATTAAACTTTTAGAAAATTCTCCTTAATATACACTACCATACATAATGAGTCTCCAAGAAATACTGACTTACAGTAGTATGTTAAGTGCCTATGGAATCCTTCCTTCTTTACCCTAGGAGGTAGTATAACATAGAGTAATAGTTCTGTAATCAGATAAACCTGTAGCAGCACTTACCTCAAAGCGCTGCTACTACTGAGAGACATGAACAAGTTCTTGATCTTGCCAAGCCTCAGTTTCCTCATTTGTAAAACAAGAAGAAAAATAATACCTACTTATAAGGTTATTTTCAAGGTTAATGAACTCATACATGCAAAGCGCTTAGCAAATACTTATTAAATGTCAGCTGTTATTGTCCATTATTCCGTATTTCAACCATGAATATATAAAACCATTAACTGTGCATACATAAAACCACTGAAGTCACCTATCCCTCCTTCAAAAATTTATGATACTATATAGCTCCTTTTGTTTTCTTTTAGGTTTGGAGTACCTTGTAGCAGGACATGAGGATGTAAGAAAAGGGAGACTAATTGTGAATATGAAAAGTTTTGTTCAGCGCTGGAAACCATCTCTTAGAAGAAAAGTCATGAATATTTTAAAAAGAGAGTGCAAGTAGCAATAAAGATGTATAGCACATAATGGCACTCCTCTATGTATAAAACACAAACTTATTGAAAAGAAGACCTCAATAATAAAACTGGAATTTTTTTAAGTGCCAAAATGTATAGTATAGAAATGTTCCAATGCATGGGCCTTGTCTAACCTCTCTCTTTTGGGTCCATGCTTAAATACACTTTGCTCCATAAAGAGGAATGAAAAAAAAAAATCTATGCTGATCCCTGTTTTGTATGGAACTGATTCTGAAATTCTTAACTATTAAAAATATTTTAATAGCAGTATGATATTTAACAGTAATCCATTAAGCGCAATACATATAACAAGGATTCCTCCCAACTTCAGATACGTTACTTACATTTGTGCTACTTAAAGTAATTAATAAGATGTTAAGGAATCCTCAACTCTTCTATCAGAAAAGGTGTTTCTTAAAAAGAGCCTTCTCTTGTGTGATGTGTGTGAACTTTGGTCCGTGGTATGTTAAGAAGAACCTCTCCACATATATATAGTACTTCTTTGTATAAAGCACTTTACTACCTACCATTTGTGTAAGTTTGGAGATGCTGTTAACAGCAAGAAAAGAAAAGGGTGTGTATGAAAACCTACTGAAACAGAAGCACTGCCACTACATGTGGACACAAATGACCAGATAAAGGAAGTTGTAGTATTTGACTCTGAATACTTGGAAAAACTATGTGAAGATGTAACCTTAAAAAAGAGTATGTTTGCATGAAGTCTCAGCTTCAGGCTAGAGATTAGATTCCACAGTTATCGACTGTGATGAAACTTTTTAAAAAACTAAATAAAGAGAGACTTTAAAATAAGAGAAAGAAATCATAAGTTAGAAACATGCTTTGGAAAAAAGGAAATGAATGTTAAATGTTAAAAAGCTCACTTATTTACAATGCACTGTATACACTTCAGAAATTCTTGTAGACACAGAATTTGTTTTATTTTTGTGTTTAGTATTTAAATCTGAATATTGAAACAGTTTCCTTCTTTTCTTTATTAACAGTATGTGGTCATCTGTATTTACTCATTTTTTGACACAGTGTTTGAGATAGTTCACAAAATTACAGTTTCTTATTATTCATCTTCTGTACCCTGCATAGTCACCTACGTATAGTTTCTCCTGTACTTGAGTATACAAAACATGAACCACAGTGCCATAAGATTAACTTCACATAAAGAACATATTTTTCCCTGAGGTCCTGTGGACTTGCAAAATATATATATATATATATATATTGCTTTGTTAATTTTTATATGTAATAAAGAAATACTATCCCCTGATTTTTGTCTCATTTTCTGATCAACTCTTTCAATAATGCTAAAGATTACCTTCTCTTAATGACAGAATTTAAATCTAATTCCTTAAATTAAGAAAATCAAACAAGGGCTTAGTGTTTCTACTTTGTTATTATGAAGTTTGGAGATGGAGTGGATGCTAACTCAGATGAGTCTAGCTCTGTAGCATTTGGGCATACACTTTTTTCATCAGATGCATTGTGTTTTTATATTACATTTACTTTTTAACTAATTTTAAAAGTGATAAAAGTTCACTGTTGAAGATACAGAAAACTATGAGAAAAACACCTATATTTCAACCATCCTATGATAACAGCTGTTAGCATTTTAATGTCTATGTCAATCAAAGGTGTCCAACCTTTTGGACTCTGGGCCACACTGGAAGAGTTGTCTTGGGCCACACATTAAATACACAAACACTAATGAAAACTGATGAGCAACAAAAAAAGGTTTTAAGTAAATTTACGATTTTGTGTAGAGCCACATTGATAGCCATTCTGGGGCACATGCAGCCCATGGGCTGTGGGTAGACAACCCTGCATATACTATGCATATACATACATTTTATAGAATTATAATTATACTATACCTTTTCTAATGAAATCTACATTTATTACTTACAGGATGTCTCTCAGCTTCTTTTCTATTTCTATTTTTATCCTAGTAGGTGAAATGCTATCTAGAAGGGTATTCTTTACAAACACCTTTTAAAATATGTTGGTAAGTAAATTACACCAAGAAGAATATTTTAAATATTTTTAAAATTTTTATTTATTTACTTTTAGAGAGAGGGAAAGAGAGGGAGAGAAACATTGGTATGAGAGAGGAACATCGATCTGTTGCCTCTCATACATGCCCCCACCAGGGACTGAATCAGCAACCCAGGCATGTGCCCTGACTGGGAATCGAACTGGTGACTTTTTGCTTTGTGGGACAGTGCCCAATCAACTGAACCACATTGATCAGGGCAAAAAGAATATTTTAAATACATCAAATACAAAATTTGCTTAAGTTTTAGAATTGCCAAGTTCCCTTCTTTTCCATTTAATTTTATTTAAAATAACGATTACCCATTAAAAAGAACACAAATAATGTCTATTATTTAAAAGAATAGGTTCCCTCACTGGTGTGGCTCAGTGAATTGAGTGCCAGTCTGCAAACCAAAAGGTTGCCAGTTCAATTCCCAGTCAGGGCACTTGGCTGGGTTGTGAGCCAGGATGAAACAAGCACAAGTGCACAGGTATATACACACACACTGCATCTTGAATAGCATATGGCAACGTTGACCTAATACTCTTAGTGTTTTTTACATCGCTAGTTTTAAGTATCAGAATTTTACTTGTGTAATCAAAAGCATTACTAAACTTCAGTTGGACTTACTCTAATAAAAGAAATGCTGAATAAGATATTTTTCAGAATAAAAACTGTGCCCTGCTGGTGTGGCTCAGTGGGCTGGGCATTGTCCCACTGACCGAAAGGTCGCTGGTTCGATTACCGGTCAGGGCACATGCATGGGTTGCTTGCCAAGTCTCCAGTTGGGGGTGTACAAGAGACAACTGATGGGTGTTTCTCTCATACATTGATGTTTCTCTCCCTCTCTTCCTCCCTCCCTTACCCTTCCTCTAAAAATAAATAAATAAAATCTTTTTTTAAAAAAAAAGGAGTAGAAAGATGTCTATATTATTGAGTGAAAAGATTGGCACAACAATACATATAGTATTAGCCCCTACTCCAAAAACACATTTATAATATACAAAGTGTTTTAAAAGGTCTAGAAGATAAACAGATTATAGCAGTATTTGCTCTTATAGGGGAAAGAAGGAAGGATATTTTTCCCTTATTATTTTGCTTTTGTCTTCATTGCTTAACTTTCTTTAATTGATCATGTACTACATGTATAATTTGTTTTTTAAACAATTAAAATGTAATCAATTGTTTTAAAAGCATGTTCAAGAAAAAGCATAACTATGTTTAATTTTGCCTATGTTTACCAAATTATTCAGCCTCAATATGACTTCCCAGTCCTCCTCAGCTAAAATCTTCCTTAGTTGTTCTTTTGTGTACCTTTTCTGGCAACATTCCAAAAATTAGGTCTCTGGTATAATTATTTCTTAAGGTCTTGATTCTCAAATCACTTGCAGCCCTTCCACTGCAGTTTTAATTTCTCACAAGCATCATTTGGCTTGCAAAGTGAAAAACAAAAGAAAAAAAAAGAAACCCTTGTGTTCCCCATTTGTAAAAGTAAACAACAAAACAGAGCGCAAGCTAGCCGGCCCATGACCCCATTCTCATTCCATCATTCCATCATTCTGCCACACTTCTATATACACTTGCTCCTCTGTGGCATCTTTGAAAATAACCACCTCGGTACCAAGGCAACAGAGTCGAATAAAATTTCCATCTATGGCTTCAGATGAACCTGAACACTTCCTTCAAGAGCTACTGGGAAAGTTTCTGCCCCTAGAGCTGTACTCCCTATACCGTGAGGCTTTATTAGTCAGCAGATTAGTTGCATAATCTCTACATACCTCTGTTATTTGCCTGAGGTCAACCCAGTCTACGCCCTCTTATTACATCACTTTCCCCATAGAGAAATGTTACTAATATTTAGTATTTGATGCAATGGAAATTCTCAATAATAGGATAATCTTTTAATAGTGTCCACTAAATGAGGTCAAATCTGTGGGGATGTGACCGCAGTCCAAAAAGCAATGTTCCTCTGGCTATATTAAACAGAGAGCAAGGCCTATTATGGGCAAACATAGTTCTTTGGGATTCTTTGGATTCTTGCAAAATAAATGTTTTTCTGAATGATCAGAGATTTATCAACTCTAAAGGGTGGGAAAAAGAACTTTGAAAATTCCTTGTGCTGGCTGTCCCTTTGCCACTCCCCTGGAATGCCTGAGAACAAGGAGCATGATCACCGCCTGGGCTGCTAAGGAGTTTTTCAGAGGCCTCAGGACTGAATTGCTATTGTGTTCATTGTTTCAATGATAAGCAGTCTCCTAACCTAATTTTATCAAAGAGCCAAAGTTACTCAAGACTTATTTCCCACAGCTTGGAAGGAAAACATTTATGAACAACCTCAGTTTTGCACGGGAGATTGGTATGATAAAAACGAAGTAGAAGCAAAGGGGTGTGCCTTGCATGACATGTTTTTTTAAGTCTCTCGAAGAATGATTTATTTGAGAATACTTTTTTTTAAATGATGCCCTTATGCCTGCTTTCCTACACTTTCACCAAAGAGATTTGAGCACTAATAACTATGTTTGAGAACTGTAAATTTTTTAATGAAAAATTATCAGGTTTATTGTTAGCCCAAATAATGAAAAAAGCAGAATGTTAGTCATGAGAAAGAAAGAAATATGCATAGGGCCAAATAGGTATTTTCAAAATGTGAAAGGTGTCCTGTAAAAAGAGGAGGTGAGCAAATGCTGAGTTCAACACTAGCTTCTTAATAAGTACTCATGGGTAAGTGACCATATTCCAAAGTGTAATTACTAGCAATGAATTTATAAATCCAAGAATATCTAAGATTTATTAGGAATGATCAAATCATAGTGCACTTATTTGAATAAATGAGAATGGCAGCCAGGCAGGGAACCTTGCTTTCTTGCAAGAAAAATAACCACTGCCAGCGAATTTTCACAGTATGAACAAATCGGTCTGTTCAGAGATTCCTTGAATATATACTTATAAGCCAGGACACCATCAAGGATTTCAAACCCGGTGAATAAAAAATAATAAGATAACATCAAAAGCAATCAATAATTAAGAGTTTGCCACATGCTAGGCACTTTTCTAAGCGTTTTACATGTGCTATTCTCATTTGCCTGAGGTACATGCCTATTATCTTCATTTCCCAGATGCGGAAACTGAGACACAAAGAGACTAACTATATGGTCCAAGGACACTAAGCTAATACTAAAGGTGGAAACTGGATTTGAACCTTAACATTCTAGCTCTCAGAGTTCATATCTCAACCATTAAAATGAGATTCTGGCACTGAGAAAAGAATCCCTGATGAGGGGATGCCAACTGTACCCTTTTCCTCATCAGCTGTTCCTTTGCGATCATAACTGATGGAAGAGCCCTTAAGGTCAGTATTTGTTCCATTTTCCTTCTCCATACTCCATATTATAATGTATCCTAATGTTCCATTCTGTGATTACATAATGTTCTATTATCTTTCTAATTGTTACATTGCCATTAGGGTAATAACTGCTTATCTAATTTATACTAAGATGAAATAGTAAGAGTCTATTTCTTACCTTTTGTTTTCCTCTTGGACTGGTTGTCTGAGCTCTATTTAAGTATAAGGTCCACTCTTGCATTTACCAATAATGACCTGAGAGGACAGAGGGCCCATAGACATATGAAAGGATGCTCAACATCACTAGCCATCAGAGAGATGCAAATTAAAACCACAATGAGATACCACTTCACACTGGTCCAAATGGCCATCATAAACAAATCAACAAACAACAAGTGCTGGAAAGGTTGTGGAGAAAAGGGAGTCCTAGTGCACTGCTGGTGGGAATGCAGACTGGTGAAGCCACTGTTGAAAAGAGTTTGGAATTTCCTCAAAAAGCTAAAAATGGAACTGCCTTTTGACCCAGCAATTCCACTGCTGGGATTACACCCTAAGAATCCTGAAACACCAATTCGAAAGAACCTATGCACCCCCATGTTCATAGCAGCATTATTTACAAGAGCCAAGTGCTGGAAACAGCCTAAGTGTCCATCAGTAAATGAGTGGATCAAAAAACTGTGGTACATTTACACAGTGGAATACTATGCAGCAGAAAGAAAGAATGACCTCCTACTCTTTGTGACAGTGTGGATGGAGCCAGAGAGCATTATGTTAAGTGAAATAAACCAGGCAGTGAAAGACAAATACCATATGATCTCACCTATAAGTGGAACCTAATCGACAAAACAAACAAGCAAGCAAAATAAAACCAGAGACATGGAAATAAAGAACAAACTGACAGTGACCAGAGGTGAGGGGGGAGGGGGTAAGGGGACAATGAAGGGGAAGGGACAAGTCAAGGAACAGGTATAAAAGACCCATGGATCAGGACAATGAGGGAGGGGAGGATTGAATGTGGGAGAGTGGAGGTGGGCAGGTCAGGGGAGAGTAATGGGGGGAAAATGAGGACAACTATAATTGAACAACAATAAAAAATTTTTTTAAAATAATAGTGACCCTAATAACTACTGTGAAATTCATCAGCACCGCATTTCAAATCAATTCTCTTAGCTCTGACTTTTGTTATGTAGAGCAATTCTGCTTGCTAGATGAATGAGAAGGAATTATACCAGACAGAGGCAGGAAGTAGAAAAAAAATAGAATGTAGACACTTTTTTAACCAAGAAGAGAGAACAAGAGGCAGAAAACAAGGGATAAAAATATATGAGCATAAAGGAAAGCATCCACTGGAAAAGGAACCAGGTGGTTTGCTCTAGTAAGAATATGCAAAATATTCTAAAGTAAAACATTGCTAGACATCATGATTTATGTGAGATACTTTTAAATATCTATTATGAAATTTTTCTATCCAACTCCCTTACTGCTACATGTGTTTAAGGAGCCAGAAAAGCTAATGATAAAGCAACAGAGAAACTTCAGGTAATGATAATTGAGAAATTAGGAAATCAGTTGGTTTTGCCATATATTGAAATAGAATATTAAATGTATATTTTACAAAGTATATAGTCAACAAAATACTTAGTATCAGTAAGTACTTCCTAAGAGTCTTTTCAATATGTATACTTATCATAGTAATGGTTATCACTTTTGATCTTATTATGTGCCAGGTGCTGTGCTAAACTGTACATGACTCACCTCCTCAGACTTCACATAATAACCTTGTGAAGTCATACCACTATTAGGTGGAAACGGAGGGCCAGGTTGCTAAACAACTGGTCCAAGATCACAAAACAAGTAAGCAACAAAGCTAGTATTTGAACCTGATTTACTTTTCTTTAGTACTCATACATTTAACCTCCATTATCTCCTGAAAGCTCTAGACCAATCATTCTCAAATATCAGGAATAAAAATCAGCAGCAATGTCTGTTAAAATTCAGAATCTAGGTCCCTACTGCAGGGCCTCTATTTCAGGTCTGGGTGAGGACAAGGGCCAGACATTTTAATAAGCAGCACTGGTGACTCAGATACAGGTGGTCCATAGCCAGGAGTTTGAGAAACACTGCTCTAGACTCTCCTACAGAATAGCCTCAACAAAGTCATAGAATTATTCATTACCTGTTTCTGCAAATGTATCTTTCTCTGGTAATAAGTCTACTTGGCTTTCATCACAAATGTTATTTTATAAGAATAATAGAATCATTGGTTTTATTATGGTTATCCAAGAACTAAGATGGAAAGGGGGAATTTAAAGAAGATCCCTTTGGCTTTTATGTACAGTAGTACTTCCTAGTCTGGCCTTAAACAGAATTGTGAAATACCTAAGTTTGTCTTTGATATCTCCTCAACCCACTTTGAGCAATCTCCTCTCAGGAGCTCATTGGCTTCATACCATTCAGAGTCTATGGGAAGACGCTACACAAAACTATAATCTCCCAATTTTCCCTACAGCCCTGAGCAGTATAGTTCTTGTCAAGCACAGATGCTACTCTTCATTAAGAGACTGATAGACTGATAAGATAAAATAAATCATTCTAATAAGATACTTTCCCAGTTTCTCATTTCCCTCTTTCTCCCCGACACAAATGCATTATTGACCCAAATAAACCATGCATGCTGGCAGAAAACTTTTAATGAGTGATTTTTATCATGGGAATTTTAGGCACTGATGGCAGGCCCGTGATGGAGATATTTTCGGTCAGCTGTGCCTTTCAATGCCTCATAAATCAGGCTGCTTAGGCAGCTTCCTAATTTCCCTCTAGGGAGTGCCAGTCCTGCTCACACAGTCAGTTGTACCCCACCCAGACGCTTAAATAAAGAGAAAGGTGAAAAAGCAGTGACATTGGGAAAAGGAAATATAGGGAACTACCTAACATGCTCTCTCTCAGAAATAAGGATTCAAGCCACAAGCATAATAATAATCCACATAGACTTCACATTTTTTTCTTTCCCATTCATGTAAATGAGAAATAAAATCCAGGATAAAATTTTCTTTGATAGGTATGGGGAGAAAATCAAGGAAATATAAACAACTAGCATCAGAGCAAATGAAATTCCTTAACCTCAGAAACACTCAAGTTACACATACTTACATATTCCAACCTCGTATGCATGGAGACTTGCCCAGCAGTGACCTTCAGCAACCTAGAGAGCTTTTTATAACAAATGAGAATGCACAATTAGATATTTTTGTAAGTGTGTTCTCTGCCTCTGATAAATGTTATACTAAGCAGTTTGAAACAAAAATACAGTGAATACATATTTAATCAGTATGAGTACATTTAATCAGTATCCTCCAAAATTTTACGGAGTTCACCAAAGGTCTAACTTAAGAAAAAACTACCCCCCAAAGTTTTCACTTGACTCCTAAATGTTATCCTACTATGAAACTGTTGATAAGTGGTGTTTAAAGCCTCATATTTGGCAATAGCTGATTTTTTTTAGGACTCCTGTGTCTTTATAAAATGTGTCTTCCTTTCTTAAGCAGAAAATAACACGTTTATAAACAAAACAATAAATACCTGACAACATGAAGAGTTCTTTATAATCTACTTTTATGGCAATAAATAGATGCTTGCTTTCTCTTACTCTCCCATTGAGTAGGTAGTCTGTTATGTAAATTCTTTACTGGAGCAACATTTATAGAGGGGTAGGGGTAGAACCAGCATTGTTGGAATACCAAACACCATCACAATCATTGTCTCAATTAATCCTCAAAACAACTTTCCAAAGTAGTCACTATTACCTCATTTTTCAGATGGGGAATGTGCGATTAAGAGGAGTGAAATAACTTGCCTAGGGCCAGTAACTAGCTATATCTAGCTGAGCCAAATATTCAAAGTAGGGTTCTGTCTTATTGCAAATCCTGTGCTCTGTCGACTACATAATGCTTTTTTAAAGCCCTGAGCTCCTTTGTCAGCATTATTTGTTGGACTGTGGATCTTCATTTATGAACTTAATATATATTTCTTATGATCATCCTATCTGGTGGGCATTGCTCGAGGCCCTGAGGGTATAGCAGTGAACAAAACAAAATCACTAGTCTAATAGAGCTCCCATTCTAATGGGGAGGGCCTTAGATAGCTATAAGGACCCCTGCTATTTATGTAGATTACAGGGCTTCTTTACCAAGCATTCAATGTCCTAAATGATCTAAGAAAAATATTCCTTTTCCATCACTAAAGGGAAAATGCAATGTAATAGACCCCATCACCTTGATTGTATTGAATATTGTTTTCCTCTAGATGAACCTAAAGCAATAAATGACTAAATTCTTCAGAGTGGAAAGCTGTTATAATTGGCTAATGACCACAAAGCAGGCGTTTTTGAGTTACACTAAATGCCTGGAGGGAAACAGCAGAATTCTTCCTCCCACCGCCCATTACGGAGCTGACAAGGTCCTAGTCTGTGCAGTGCTCATTAATTTTCCTGTTGGCTTTAAAGATTTACAACAGCTCTGTCTGACACCCATACTTGAGAAACACAGCGGTCCCCTGCATGCCCAAGCCATGAAGCACTGGCCAACTTTGCTCCCCACAAACCTGCTGAGGCCTCATCTACTTGAGTGTTGGTGGCTTGGAGAGATTCACTTGCCTCTGAGAAATAACAGTGATCAAAATAGAAAAAGAAATTCTAGGCATTCTTTCAAGCTGTTGTAAAGTTCCAGCACATTCCAGCTACAAAAGAATTCAAGTCCTTCCACTCATGTTAAAGCTCCAATGCCATCCTTGTGTGTTTTGTACATTTAATAGACCAAGGCCTAGTAATTAACTCTACAAATTCTCTTCCTGATTTTTTTATGATGAACTGAAAACTGATTCCATAGGGAGATCAATCTGGGATTTGGTGAATTATCCTCAGGTTTTGGGCCATGGCAGATTTCAAAGATTTGAAGATTCTCAACATAAAGAATTGCTATTCCAGAGCACCCAGCCAATTATTTGTGATCTGGAGATTTTTGCAGAATATTTTATTTCTTAAGCTTTGGAAATCCACATCCATGACTATTTATGGCTGTGGTAAGAAGTCTACACTCCTTTCAGGGTCCAGAAAGTCAAATGTTCTTGTGTCCTTTCCTAGTCACTGTGCGACTACTGATTTTGCTTTGCATCCTCCAAATCTCTCCCGTTTGAATTTCCCCCGTAAAATTTATTCTCGCCTATGATTCTGTTGATGAAGACTCACTTCCTGCTTACCTCCTAACTCTTTTTTCTTTCTTTCTTTCTTTTTTTTTTTGCTTTTTTCCCCCTCTGTAAAGGAAAGAAGAATAAACAGAAAAACCAAACAAAAGAAATTGCTTCAATTATTCTTGAGGAAAAACAAATCTCTCCCGTTATTAAGCAGTGTCCTTGGGCAGCTTCAGCTAGTAAAAATTTAGGCTACTCTTACCAGGAGTCAAAAACACTGATCTCGATAACACAGCTGGGATAATTATTACACCCAGAAAAGAGAAACCCCTTTTTCACTATGCCACATACTCAACATGTATTGGTATTTCCTTCAGTACAGAATGTATATGCCCTCATTCTAATAATTGAGAAGTGGAAGAGGGAGAAGGCTAATACAACTTAAACACTAGTAAAAAATTTTTTTAATGTTAAGAAAAAGGTCTGATTGAGGAGATAACACAGACAAACAATAGTATGTCACACTGGGAGAAGTGTTATTATTTTTTTTCTTTCTTTATTTATTTTTAAATACATTTGTCTCTGCCTCCCCCCCACCACTTTCCTTTGCCCCCTTCCTCCTTCCCTCCCTCAGCTCTTCCCCTTTGGTTTTGTCCGTGAGTTCTTGCTATATGTTCCTTGATTTTCCCCTTCCCTCCCTTTCCCTGCCTGCCCCTCACTCCTTCCCTCTTGTCTCTGTTGATTTCTTTTCCTTTCAGTGTTGCTGGTCATATTTTCCTTGCATCTTTGTACTGCTGGTTAGGTTCCGCTTATAGGTGAGATCATATGGTATTTGTCTTTCGCCCCCTGGCTTATTTCGCTTAGCATAATGCTCTCCAGTTCCATCCATGCTGTTGCGAAGTTTAGTAGTTCTTTTTCCCTTTCTGCTGCGTAGTATTCCATTGTGTATATGTACCATAATTTTTTGATCCAATCATCTACTGATGGACACTTAGGTTGCTTCCAACACGTGGCTATTGTAAATTGTGCTGCTATGAACATTGAGGTGCATAGGTTCTTTTGTATTGGCGTTTTGGTGTTCTTAGGGTATAATCCCAGCAGGGGAATCACTGGATCAAAAGGCAGTTCCATTTTCAGCTTTTTGAGGAAACTCCACACCGCCTTCCACAGTGGCTGTACCAGTCTGCATTCCCACCAACAGTGGACTAGGGTTCCCTTTTGTCCACAGCCTCGCCAGCACCTGCTGTTTGTGGATCTGTTTATGATGGCCATTCTGACCAGTGTGAGGTGGTACCTCATGGTGGTTTTGATCTGCATTTCTCTGATGGCTAGTGATGCTGAGCATCCTTTCAAATGCCTCTGGGCCCTCTGTATCTCCTCCTTGGAAAAGCATCTGCCCAGGTCCTTTGCCCATTTTTTGATTGGATCGTTTGTCTTCTTGGAGTGGAGTCGAGTGAGTTCTTTATATATCTTGGAGATCAAACCTCTATCTGATGTATCATTAGCAAATATATTTTCCCATACGGTTGGCTCCCTTTTCATTTTGCTGATGTTTTCTTTTGCCATGCAGAAGCTTCTTATTTTGATGAGGTCCCACTTGTTTATTCTTTCCTTTATGTCCCTTGCTTTAGGAGACATATCGGTGAAAAAATTGCTGCGTGGGATATCTGAGAGTTTCCTGCCAATGTTCTCCTCTAGGACTTTGATGGTGTTTGACTTATATTTAAGTCTTTTATCCATCTTGAGTTTATTTTTGTGTATGGTGTCAGCTGATGATCCAATTTCAATTTTTTGCATGTAGCCGCCCAGCTCTCCCAGCACCATTTGTTGAAGAGGATATTATGGCTCCATTTTATGCTTCTGCCCCCTTTGTCAAATATTAGATGCCCATAGAGACCTGGGCTTATTTCTGGGCTTTCTATTTTGTTCCACTGGTCTATGAGTCTGTTCTTGTGCCAGTACCAAATTGTTTTGAGTATAGTGGCTTTGTAGTAGAGTTTGATGTCCGGTACTGTGATCCCTCCTATTTTGTGTTTCTTTTTCAAAATTGCTGCGGCTATTTGGGGTCATTTATGGTTCCATATAAATTTTTGAAATGTCTGTTCTATTTCTGTGAAATACGTCATTGGTATCTTAATAGGGATTGTGTTGAATCTATAAATTGCTTAGGGTAGTATGGACATTTTGATGATATTAATTCTTCCAATCCATGAGCACGGTATATGCTTCCATTTATTTGTGTCTTCCTTAATTTCTTTTTTCAATGTTGTATAGTTTTCTGCATACAGGTCTTTTATGTCTTTGGTTAAATTTATGCCTAGGTATTTTATTTTTCTTCTTGCTATATCGAATGGTATTTTTGGAGAAGTGTTATTAATGAACTACAAATTAGAAGTACTGAGGAAGCCCTGAATGAGAGATTGTGGAGGGCACAGAGAAGGTGATTTTCACTGGGCCTATCCCCAACTTCTCAGCATTTGAATGCCATTAGGCCAAGGGGATACACTTTAACTGGAATTGAGTCCTGAGACAACTAATTGGGTAACTTCCTACAGGTAGAACCATCATCAATAGGAGCTTCAGCATCTCCGTTCTCTTCTCCCTACTAAGACTGAGAGATGATGGCTGTTCAACAATCTTTGAAAAAAATAAATCACTGAGTGTAGGAAATTCTGTCATCATGGCCCCATTACCTAAGAGTATACCCTACAGAATAGATATAGGTGGTATTTGGATTGCCTGAAAAGGAAACCAAACATTGTGGATAGCAATGATAGTATTTTTACTTCTAAACCACCACCTTTAGAGAAAGTGACAATTCATAGATTGTATAAGCTTTCTGAGGACAGGAATCACATCTATTTTGTTTTCTTACTTTGTATCCCCTGTGCATACCAGAGTGCCTGGTATATAATAAGTTCTCTCAGAAAATATTTGTTAAATGAATAAATAGGTAATATCCCCAAATTAGAAAAACACATGTAACTACTCCCTTTTCTTTATTTAGTCAATCAAATTTATTGAACAACTACAGCCAAAAGACAAACAGCATAATGGAGTAGTTAAGTACACAGAATCTAGACCGTAATTATCTGGATTCAAATAATGGCTCTTGTCACCAGTTTTGTGACTCTGGGCTAGCCAACTAACCTTTTTTTTAAAAAAGAGTTTATTTATTTTCAGAGAGAAGGGAAGTGAGGAAGAAAGAGAGGGAGAGAAACATCAATGTGTGAGAGAAACAATTGGTTGCCTCTCACATACCCCACAACTGGGGACCTGGCCTGCAACATAAGCATATGCCCTGACTGGGAATCGAACCAGTGACCTTTCAGTTTTCAGAGCCACACTCAATCCATTGAGCCACACCAGCCAGGGTGCCAACTAGCCTTTCTGTATTTTAGTTTCCCAGTCTGTGAAATGGGGGAAATAATAGTACTTGTCTTACAGAATTGTTGTGAAGATAAAGTGGATTAACACAGGTGGTGAAGTATTTAGAACAGCACTTGGCATATAATAAATACTAGGTGTTTGCTATTATGATGATGATAGTTTACCAGGTTTCAGGACCCTGGGAATACAATAGTAAAGAAGTCAGGCAGGTGTGTATGTCACTTACATTCTAGTAAGAGAAACAATAAACCTACAAACAAATCAGTAAAAATAATTTCAAATAGTTTTAAATAGTAGAGAGGAAATAATGCTTCCCTGGTAGAGAGAAGCCATCACTGATGTGGGGTTTAACATGTCAAAAGTTTACTAAGGAGGGTACTGGGGATCCACATCTGTGTGTGGGAGGAGAAGGAACCAGAAGTGGGCAAAGGGAGAAGTCACACTGCAAAGCAGGCCCAGCAACAACCTTGGCCCACCTCATGAGTAGTGGAAAGACCCTTCAGGCTTGTTCTGAGAGGGGCTGAGGTGGCCAGAACTTTACATGCTCCACCAGTTGTGGGCCACCCGAAGAAGGGGCATGGCCTTGTTCTCTGCACTGAAGCAGTCCTTAAAGGGGCTGACAGCTGAAGACTATGTGCCACCAGCACTCAGAGCAGTGGGGGCAGCTGGGCCTCCATTGAAGAGAAATAGGGCAGCACACAACACAGTATGCATTCCACATAGCAAATGCGATGGTGGACTGGGTCACTACATACAGTGAAGAGGTCATGGAAGACCTTTCTAAAGAGGTAATATTTAGGTTGATAACTAAACAGCAAGAAGGCAGAAGCCATGTAAGTAGATGAGAGAAAGCCTTCTTATTAAGGGAAATAGCTAGTACCATGTCCCCCAAGCCAAACTAAAGTAGGAGTGTTCAGAGTGCAAGAAGACCATGATGCCAGAGAGTGGTATAAAATGAGGTCTGAAAAGGCAGACAGGGAGATTAGAATATTAGAACCTCACACGAGTCTCTATTTTATACTGGATATTGATAAGTAAGATGGCAGGAGCTGATTTACTCTTTCAAAAGATCCATCTGACTGATATGTAGGGACAGGATTAAAGAAAAGACAAAAGTGAAAGCAGAGAGACCAATTAAAAGGTTATTGAAGTTTTCCAAACAAGAGATGGTAGATGGATGAAGATAGAAAATAGAGGTTGTATTATGCAGTACTCTGTAGGAAACCCACAAAGCTTGGCAATGGATTAATTGTGGAAGGTAAAGGAAAGAAGAATCAAGAATGAATCCTAGCTCTGACCAGCATGGCTCAGTTGGTACAGTGAACTCCTACAAAGCAAAATGTCACCAGTTAAGTTCCAGGTCAGGGCCAGTCCCTGGGTTAGAGCATGTGCGAAGGCAACCCATCGATATTTTAGTCCCTCTCTTTCTCCCTCCCTTTCCCTCTGTCTAAAAATAAATAAATAAAATATTTAAAAATAAAAAAATGCCTCCTAGCTTTTTGGCGTGAATAACCACAGCCCAGACCATTAGGCTAAGATCATAATTCCAGACTGCTTCTCAGACTTGTGCCCCAGTGCCTGCTGCTCTCCTTCCCTCAGCCCATCTCTGTCCGCTCTCCCAGAGTACTCACAGCACACTGAAAGTTCATGGAGTTCAGGACGTGGTGACAGCACCCAATTTGCTGGCCTGGGCTATATCTTTCCTTCTGTGGTCCTCGTCGCCTCAGGCTTGACACCTGAAGAGATTCCACACTTATGCAAATGTGATTCCTACTCAAAGCCCCACTTGGCCTCGCCAGTGACTCTTCCCAGGCTGAGAGGGGAAGAAGTTGTGACCAAGCAACAATCCAGAAAAGCAGCCTCTCTGTCCACTATTTGGCTTAACCTGCGCCATTTTTCAAAGAGCTTAAAAGGCAAATACATCGACAAATGTCTCACACAGTGAAATATTACCATTAGTATTATTACATAGTGGTTTGGGTGGATTCATTTTTCCTACATTCTTACACCTGGGCTTCCAATAGATCTATACGAGGAAAAAAAAAAAGCTGTTGTTGTTAGACCACAAAGATTACTTGAAATGAGCTAGAGTTAAAAATGAGAAGTCATTATTGGATATGTGCTAAAATTTTCCCTGTTGATTTTGTGTGGCCATAATGTTTTTTCATAACACATACAACTTTAGTTGCTATTCATGGTATTTTCCTGTTTTCTGCTAGCCAAATATGCTTTAGCTGACTGGTCTTAGTGGAAAATACAGAAAGTCATAAAACTGGAAATTAGGAATTAATGACATCACATAAAGACAAGGTGAAAACAAATATCCTGCTTTAACTCTGGTTTTACACTATTAACAAAGGATTGACTTTGACAAAATCAGAGACTTCTAACTCTACCTGGTCACTACCATTTAGTAAAATTTCATTTCCCTGAACTCAGTGGTACTCCATTTGGCTATGGTTCTCACTGGGAAATTTCCAGGGACAAATGAATTCTTGCATTCCACTATTCCCAGGTTCTAATTGCATATCCTTGCCACAGAATCCTCTTGTGGTCTTTCCCATTTCATTCTCTGCTCTGTAAATAGGCAAAGAGTACCTATGCTATCTACCTGATGGCAGAGCCACTCAGAGAGGACTTGTTCTCATACTACATTAGGCATCTTCAGAAAGAGCTTAACTCTGGTCTTTGCTTCAGACTATTTCATATTTGATTTGCTTCAGATTTTATGATATGCAAAATGAATTATTCTTGTCTGGTAGGGACCTGTCTTTTTAGTCTGTTGCTTCATGCTTCCCCCTTCAGCCATGGCTCCCCTAATGGTAAAGCTCTCATACACTCTGAAGTCCCTTGTTGATGCAGGAATTAGTTGCACTTCTTAGAGTGACTCTGTAATACCTTTGTCATCCACATTGCTTGCATGAATTGTATCTCATACCTTTTTCCAAAAGAACTTTCTGAATTAAACATGAGGAAGACCCTAAAAAATTATAGTAGGGAAGCTAGCTAAAGGAACACATCTCAGTCACACTCAAAGCTGCCATTTGACACTGTCTTTTGGGTTTTTGATGCAGGACAGAAACCCATTGACTATCTTTTAGCGTCATGTCTTTGAGTATTCTTGGTCCTCCTCCATGACTCCCAACCCTACTACTACCCCCAGATGAAAGAGCTACACATGAGCAAAACTAGCCCTGCGTATTTCTTAGTTTCCTCAACACAGACCTGCAATACCATGGGTTATATTGGTAAAGGAATGAAGGCTGTTAGTAGAGCCTGTGTCAGTCAAGTCACTTCAAATATTTATTCAGCACCTTTATGCTCAATACCAGGGAGTTCTTGGCAGCCATCTATTATCACTAGTCCTGGCAGGTCTCCCTAAAGTGTGATTGCATCATATGCTTTTCACAACCCTCATTACCCTCCAGTAGCTATGGTGTAATACTGGCTAACTGCATTGTTGAATGGAGTAGGCCTGGGCTGCAGATGAACCAAAGGCAGACACAATACAGTTGACTCCTTCATGCCTCCTCTATTGTCCAGAAAGCTCAGAGTAAACAATACCTTTATGTTATGGTCATTGTTTTATACTGTGCTACTTTGCTTCATTACCTTATAACTGTTGCTTAGACTATAAACACAGACCAAATGCCAAAACAGAGATAAAGTCACCAGGAAACCCAGCTCCACATGCCAGATCCACCTTTGTGCTTTTGAACTATTGCTTTAGAGATGGCAAGAAAAAGGTGCCACATGGCTCAGTGCTCATTGGCTTCCTGCTCTGTTAGGTATTAAACCTCAGAAACCTGTGCAAGTCTGTGTTTCTTAGTATAGCTAACTGACTAGAACACTAACTCTGGCTTAATGTCCAGTGTGTGTTTTCTTCCTCTCCTCTTCTTTTTCCTTCTCTTCCTGAGATCCTCTGAGCTAAGCTCCAACCATATAACAAGCAAGAATGTATGATGCAGAGATTTCTTTACGGTTCTACTCATAGAAAAAAAAATTGTTAATTATCTTAACCTGCACATAACTTACAGGATAAAAAGATTCCTATTAAATAATCCTCCTTCAATAAGTTCTCTTTACCATTGTAAACTAAAACATGACCTTTGAGCATTAATATCCAGACAATACAACATTTGTGTCTTATTTAATTAGCTTATTACTTTGGTTAATGTACATTCCTGTGGCTATACCACTTTCTACTCAAGTTGAAAAAAATACTATGTGGGATTAAAAAAAATTTCTAACTAATGTGTGCATACCTCCGCTTCATTTTAAAATGATTTCTTTTACCTCCTAACTAGGATCTTGTAATGTTTTGAGGTTACCTCATAACAATGGCTAATTTATTAAGTCCTGGAAAATTGCAGCAATAATAAGTCTTTGTGCAAACTTTTAGCATGTGAGAGATTTTTGGTTTTCAAAAAAAAAAGTGACAGATCCAGCAGAGACCACTGTCATTTTGTGCTATCTAATCCCCATTATGAGATAATTTTTATCAAATTGGGAAGTGATCATCTGGCAGTATAAACAACACTGGAAAAACTAATTCAATAAATCAGAAAGGTTATTCCATGTCATCTACATGCTCAAACAAGAGGAAGAGCGCATTGGCTTTAATATATCCTCAGTTTCCAGCCAAAGGCCTTTCAGAGCTCTTGGCTGCCTGATCAGATGTCTGGAATTATGAAAGCAAAGAAAGTTTTTGGAGCTGAGGGAGGAACTTCTGATTTACCATAAAAAGAAGACTTGAACTAGACAGCTTGCTCAGTATTCTGCATAAGATTCTAATAATCATGTACTTATCTGATTATCACATTTTACATATGAAAAAAACTAACACTAAAAAGAGTTAAGAGACTTGCTCATAGACTGGCAGCTAGGAAATGATGGCTCTGGAATGCTAACATTTCCACAATATCCATACCATAAAACAATAGCAGATGGTGCTGCTGGTCTTCATCAGTGATTCCATTTCAGTCCCATATGTTGCCTAGTCTAGGCATGATGTATGCAAATAGGTAACTAAGATTGCTCTGCTGATGAGGCCCAGAGTCATTCAGTGATTTAACAAATATTATTGAGCAACTCCATTGTGCCAGGAACTGTTTAAGGTGCTAGGGATATAGCTGTGAATAAATGAACAAAGTCCCTGTCTTCACTGAGTTTACATTCTATTGAGGGGAAACAGACAAAAAAAACAAAACTGTACCTAATAACATCAGGTAGTTATAAGCTCTGTGAAGAAAAGTAAAGAAGGGTAAGGAGGAAAAGAAAAATTTCAGTGGGGTTGCTATTCTATTTAGACAGAGAAATCCTCTCCAATAAGAAGACATTTTGAGCAGACCGAAGAAAATATGGGAGGGAGAAGAAAGTGAACCCTGTGATATCTTGGGAAAGAGCATTTCAGGCAAAAGAGAAACCAAATAAAGGGCCTGAGCAGGATGCTTCATACATTTAAGGAAAAGCACTGAGGACGCCAGTGTGGCTGCTGCAGAATAAGCAAAAGAAAGAGTTGAAAGAGATGGGGTGGAAAGGGATTGGCAGGGAGGGAGGTGATCATGAGGGCCCAGTAGACTCTGTAAACATTTTAGATTTCAGTTTATGTAAGATGGAAGTCTTTGGGAGATTTTCAGCAGAGGAATGACATTTTCTGGTTTGCTTTAAGAGAATCACTTAATTAGCCAGTTGACTTGGCTCTGTCAGCCAGCAAGTCCCCAAACTACAGATAAAATAAGAGGTAGGAACCATGCAAAGAACACGGGCTTTGGAATTAGACAGATCTGTGTCCAAACCTTAGGTTCCATCATCTGCTGGCTTTATTAACCTTTATTTCAGCTTGATGAACCTGTTTTCTCAACTGCAAAAGGAGAATAATATAACCTATTCTACAGAGTTATTAATTAAATGAGCTATTTTTAAAGCACCTGAAATGTAGTAGTTAGCAAAAGTAAAAATAGTCCTGGCTGGTGTGGCCGGGTGGATTGAGCACTGGCCTGCAAACTGAAAGGTTGCCAGTTCGATTCCCAGTCAGTGGGCACACCTGGGTTGAGGGCCAGGTCCCCTTTTGATGTATCTCCTACACATTGATGTTTCTCTCTCTCTTTCGCCCTCCCTTTGCCTCTCTCTAAAAATAAATAAACAAAATTTTTTTAAAAATAAAAATAACAGACTTATAGATGGAGAGCAGGATGACAGCTAGTGCAGGAGGAGGTTAGGGGTTGAAGGGATTGAGCAAAAGGGAAAAAGGGCTCATGGACACGGACACCAGTGTGGTGATTGTTGTGGTGCAGGGGGAATATGGGGACTGAAAGGTAATGTAAAAGAAATACAATAAAAAAAGTTTTTTAAAAAGAGATAAAAAATAAAAATAACCAGACATTGTCATTATGTAATTTAGTGATTAATTATTGGATTATTTTATCATTATTACAAATAATACAGACAAGATCTAGCAGGAATATTTTTTCTCTTGTACTAGAATAATAACAATAACAAATTAATAGTGGGAAAAATAAAGGATATGCTCTTTCTCTCTCTTTAAAAAAATTTGTAGTTTGGGAAACTTTCAAACATATACAAAATTAAGGCAAGTAATTTAATGAATCGTCATGTATACAGCATCAATAATAGTATTTATCCAATCTTTTTTCATCTTTTTTCTGGAATATGTAAAGCAAATCTCAAATATATTATCATTTCAACTACAAATATTTCAGTTTGTATTCCTAACAGGAAAGAATTTTTTTTTAATATAACTCCAATATAATGGTCATATCTAACAAAATTAACAACCATTTTTTAATATTTTCTAGTGCCCAGTTAATGGTTAAATTTCCCAGTTATCTCAAAACCATCTTTTTAAACAAGGCCCATAGGATTACAGTTGGCCAATATGGCTCTCGAGTCTCCTTTAATCTGTAGTAGCTCTTCCTTCTCCCCACCCTCCACGCACCATGGCTTCTGTATTTGAAGAAACTGTCATTTGAAGGATACACTCCATTAATGGCAGGTAAATAATGTTCTCTCCATATGCAAAGGACTAGATATTGTACTATAGACACACACTAAGTACTTTCAAAGAGGAATAAGAGGGATATTTTTTGCTTCCAATAGAAGAGATGAACACTACCAACTCTTGTAGAGAAAATGCCACAAAATTGTGAGGAGATAGGCCAAGAGCAGACTTAAACTCTTTAACATAGACATAAAAGGACTGTCTTGAAACAGACCATCTTCCCTGAAGACTTTCTTCCAGTCCTAGAATTCTATGGAATCTATCATTAGATATGTATTTAGATGGTCATCATGAAATAACAACCAGCAGAATTTCTTGTTTTTTGTCAAAGAGCAATCAGCAAATTTTCCTTTCTGGTAAGAAATGACAAGAGTATTTCCTGTCCTCATGAAAAGGGATAGGTCAGTTATGCTGTAGAAGGACCATATTGCCCTTAAAATTGATGATTCAGTTGGGTTGGTTTAGCTAAATTCAACTCTGGAAAGAATAGCCAAAGCTAATTGGCTTTTATCAGTTCTTTCAGGTAATTCTTTAGAACAAGACCCAAAAGAATTAATAGGATACAGATAAATTCCGATTGAGCAGAAGTTTTTGTTTTTGTTTTCTTGAGATGAGAAAAAAGAAAACCAGGTTAAGATAACCCCCACTGATTCTATATCCTGGTATGAGTAGGTTTGGCCACAGGATCACCTTTTGCAAACAATTACTGAGGAGTGAAACTTTCAAGATCTTAAAGCAAGCCATAAACTTAAATTTAAATATTGGTTCTCATATACTTCATTTAACAATCAAATACAAAATTCATTTATGGACTTTAGTAAAGGCCAAAATTAGACGTGAGGTATTTTTATTTATTGCAAATTATTTTGTACTTGGGATTCTTTTGAAATGTCCATGTGAGTCAACATGGGGTGGGAGATGGAAAAAGAAAGCATGGTCTCCCACTCACAGCTAATTCTGGCTCTGGCAATAAGGGAAACACAGGAAGCAGCCAACTATGGACTGGCAGCTCCAAATAGCTTGTTTTGTTATTTTGTCTTTCACTCAATAATCAACCTTCCTTCAGCGTTCATTAGCGTGTGACCTAGCACTAAGTCCATTGTGTTCTGAGTGTAATAATTCTTCATCAAAACGTGAAGCCAGCAGTCTGGCTGAACACTGACATTCACTTTTAATTAAGATGGATAATTCAGAAAGAAAGACATAATTGTAGGCAAACAAATCGCAGAAGAAAACCAGTGGCCTATTATTTATGGTCTACGGAAAACCAGTGGACACAGGCAGAATGGTAGAGAGAAAAGAGAGTGATAGGAGAAGAAAGTAGATGGGAGAAAGAAAGAACTTTTTTTTTTTTTACTATACAAATATGAAAAGGAAAATAGAAGAAGTGGGAGCGGGGATGAAGGAAAAGAAATTATAGTGATGTTTTTAAAAGTTAGCTCACATAGGATTGTTGGGGGTGGGGAGGACTTCAATTCTCCTGGTCATGGGGAATAGTGACAGAGGTCAAGAGTGGCCCAGTATGTGCTTCATCAATACTAATGAAAAGAGGAGTAAGTGAGGATAAGTGGAGGCCTCGTTTTGGGTAAGACCCCTCCTGCACAAGCAAAGGCCTGAGCTGTACCAGGGGGGCTTGGTCTTTGGGGCACGGAGAAGACATGCCCAGTCCATTCAACCTACATATGCTCTTTATAATACTGTCCATGTCTTTGAAGGCCTAGAGTTGATAGAAAAAAGCACAATTTTAAAATTCATCTATTTTATATTTCAATAGGAAGAATTTTGGTTACATTTGACCAAGACTCTAATAAGTTGCTTTAAAAACAAATGAACAAACGAACAAACAAAACCATAAAAGATAGCAACTGATAAGAGCTGTTCCTTGGAAGAAGGCATAATGTATTTACTTTGTTTCTTCAAACTAGAGTCAATAAGACGAATGGGAAAATACAGGGAGACAGATTTCAACTAAAAACAAGGAAGAACTTTTTAACACCTTTTACTGGCCCCATCATGAAACATACCACCCCTTGAAGAGGAAAGCTGTGTGACAATGAATACAGTCAAGAGTAGATGACTGCATCACAGAAATGGAATACAGTGGTTTCCAACCTTTAAGGCATGGGGACCCCTTTTAGGTTTAGTGACAATCCATCCCCCAAGTTAGTATTTGCTTTCTTAGTATCTATTCAGAAACCATTGTGATTAATGCCACAGAACTGTCCACTTAAAATGGTTAAAATGATTAAATTGTATGTTGTGAACAGTTTACCATAATAAAAAAAAACATGATGATAAAATATCAATTTACTAATGCTTTCTAAAAATGTTTTTATTTTATTTATTATACAGCACTTATATATTAGGAAAATCTTATTTATTTATTTATTTATTTATTTATTTACAGAATGCCTAATATGATCTAGACTCTGGGGTAAACTATGAAGATAGAAAAGTAAAAACCAATATGACACCTGACCTAATAAAACAGATATAAATATATGTATATATATGCAGACTTGTTATTTATTGATCTATAGACAATGCTGTTTCATATGCCAACTGGAAACTTGGTCTCTAATTCTCTAGTCTCAGGAGTCCTCAGCCCACAGGTCAAGCGCTACTAATATAAAGCAACCTTCTCTTTCTTTAACCATCATTTCTCCACTGTATGCATTATAAACACAAACATGGGTCAGGAATAGCACTTGTCTACAGGTAAGGTGGTAAAGTACCGAAAGGTCATCCTATGCTGACTTGATCACAACAAGACAGATTTAGGATCTTTCTCATGTCAACCAATATGCCCTTGACTCAAATATGAAGGTGAATGATACATGTTGATTTGTCATTCTAGGTTTCAATTTTTTCTCCTATTGTACAAAAAGGAAGGAAGAAAAGCACTTTTTTAAAAATTCTTAGAAAGGATTATTTAGAGGCATCTAAAATAGGACTCTGAACTACTAGTTTAAAATAAAGAGGTTTTGCTTTAATATCACACTCTATTTTGGTGTTGTAAAAGAATAGTCAGATAGTTAACAATTTACCTGATATCTTGGGTGCCTGCCAAGATACTTGTTGATTTCATTCTAAAATGTGTCCTGCCAAGAACCACAAATGGAAGGGATTCCTCTGTTTTACACTTGTATTTGATACATGCTATCTTAGGAAAGGAGTCAGGGGAGAAGGAGGGTCTTTTATATTCAACTATACTATTTGATAACTGAGAGCCTCTGAATAATCAGGGTTTTTTCCTCCACTTGGCCCCCAACTGAGCAGATTGCAATCCTTTCCTACCTGGAGCGCTGCGGGGGGTGTGACAAGTGGAGACATTACTGGACATTTGCATTTAAAGAATTAATAAAAATTCCTCATTTGCCTGAAAGCCCCATGAATTTTTATAACCTTGACGCTTTATAACCCCCAACACTGGTTTCTCTCCTGGTATGGCCAAACAAACCAAGCAACATAAATCTGTACTTTAAATAATGCAATTAGTAATGTGCTACTGGACTGCATATGCAGTTCTCCGACCACAGAATTTCACAAAAGCAAAATAAACAATACAGAACAATGAAAAGCATTTTCTGGGCTGTATTAACTTTTAGGTCACCCATATTAATAGCAGCTATTCCAGGTGAATTTTTTTTTTTTTTTTTTTTACTTCAAGCAAACAACCTATTCAGGACAAAAGGTCAAAACTTCCTTTCTTTGGGTTTGACGTAGACAAAATTCTTTTCACTTTTTCTTTCCTGGAAATTGATGTTATTGGTACATCCTGGGGGTAGGGTTCTCTGTGATCTATCCCTACAGCAGTACCTGAGTCCCTTCTGCCTCTCTAATCCACTTAGAGCTACATGGAAAAAGGTAATTTGGGCTGTTGCCAAGACAGTTAGACCCCCAAGAATGAATCTTGCCAGAGGAAAGGGATGGGCTCTACCATCAATACACTGAATTGCAAGAGGGAGCATTGAAGGGAGGCACCTATGGAAAAGTCAAGAATGTTTCCAGAGCCGAGTGAGAGGGAGAGAGTCTTGCCGTCAGCCTAACACTGAAGAAGACAGAGAGTGCAGGACACTGATTAGGATTCCACAGGCCCCCTGCCTCAACCAGGAAACCTTAAAAAAAGAAGTTTCTTGGAAGATAAGTGGAATCCTTAACCAATAAGGCCACTCTGGGTTTTGGTAGAGATTCAAGCGCCCTCTAGAGGTGACGTTGAGGTTTCCAGTCCTTGTGCTGTTGGAGAATATTTGAGGAAGTTGGGAGTGGGAGGGAGTTACCAAGCACACAAACCTGAGAAGGTCCCCAAGACCACCAGCACGACTGGGAGCTGGCAAGGAAGCCCTGGTTGATAAGAATTGTCCCCAAGAGCAGTAGTGTCAGGCTCTGGCTTCTCTACCTGTTTGTCACCTTAAAGGAAATTAAAGTCAGTCTTTACTGACTACTTAACAGGAAGTATGGGAAGGGAGAAAGGGTTGTCTCTCCTTTGTTCAGAAACTACTCTGTGCTCTTGAGCCCTTTTACCCTAAATTGTCCCAGATTATTTCATCTGATTTCTCCTGAAAAACCCTTGCAGACTTCAACTTGGCCACTTCCCCAGCAGCCTGACTGAAGACTGCTGCCTCCCCTGATGCGTCTAATGGGTCTATTTTACTAAGCTCAGGTTCCTTCAGCCTGGTCACCACACTGCTTGTATCGCTCTGACCTTAGGGATGTGGCATCACTCTCCCCTTTGCCACACGTTTTAAAGCATACAACAGGCCCTTCCCATGATCCATCACAACAGACTGCCACCTATAACAAGACTTTAACAATGGATCAAAAGTAATCAACTGAAAGGCAGCCAAAGGTTGTCTCCTAAAATGTAAATTAAATGCACTAGAATTATCTGGAGTGTTTATTATAAACAAAATTAAAGGCCCCACTTAACATTTAATTAGAATTTCTAGAAATGGGTCTCAGATATCCGTATATACAGGATGAGACAAAAGCAGGTTTACAGTTGTGAGTATGCAAAACAGAGTTTATTCTTGTATTATTATTTATTAATTAATGTATTATTTTCCATGTGAACAACTGCAAACATCCTTTTGCCCCAATATTTGCACACCAATATTTGAATTACTGGTATGGGAAGTAATTTACAACTGCTGTAAGATATGACTCCTCTTAGAGCCAGCCTACAGGACCAGGAACCAACACGAGATACTGTCAGGGCACCTCAATGTCTAAATTTCAACCTATGATCATGTGGCAAGCATTGGCTCACCCCCACCAGTACACTGGTAGTGCACTGACACACTCATACAGCAAAGCCCAGACAAAATGCCAAAAGGCCCACTGAGACAAAACAGTTCTCCCCTCATCCTCAGTCTAAGGTTCACCCTAGTCCTGCCTTATGTTCAGACCTAGGCACAGCTTCTTCTGAGATAACTGATGAGGGAATTCCCACTGTCATGGAAATCACAACCCTCCAAGCCACAAAGGTATGATCTTGCTCTGAGTCTCAAGGATAATCACTCCCAAAACATTTCCAAAAGTCTGGGTCATTCCTTTCTTAGATATCACCACTGCTTAGGCATTAACAGTCCAAGCTGAACTTTACCAAGTCCAATCAGTATTTTTTATAGTCTCTCCTCTGCTGTAAAATATAGATAATGCCTCCAGCCCTTTCCTGTAGTTTTCTAGGTCCTGGCTTAGGCTATGTGGTGGATCTTGCTTAACCAGAATAAAATGGACCTCTCCAAGAATAAGCAAGAGGTAGTGAAACCAGAAAAGTCGGTATTCGCGCTGCCTGTCACTACCAACCATTAAGTAGAGACAAGGGTTGAATCTTTATGGACACTTTATTCAGATGGCGGTGATCTGAGAAGACTGGGGGTTATGCACCCTAAAATCCATCTTATCATCTTATCCCAAGGGGACCTTTTTATAAGGAGAAGAAAGGGCTTTGGAAAAAAGGTTAATTGGAGTACTTCTTTATCTGTTGATCAATAATTCTTTATCTGCATCCCTGCCAGGAACACAATGATTCAGATACCAACTCCATTACTTGCAGACCCCCTGGGGCACAAAGGTTGAATTGCTTTTTGACCTCCTGTAGTCATGTGGTCATGAATTCCAGTTCCTGGAAAAACAGCCTTCCACATGTATTAATCACTTAAGCCTATCAACTATGACTAAAGCTAAAATCTTTTACTCCTGAGTTCCCTTATCAGTAGAGGACAGAAGAGTTTTAATCCATACCTGGAAAAGAGGCACTGTGAATTCTTTGAGTCTAAAGTGACATCAGTTGTCACTTACAACTTTTTGCAGTTTTTTTCAAGAAAGAACAATATATTTAATGTACACAAAAATGTTTCCCTAATCAACAATAGCATATATTTATCCATACAACTATATTATATTTTGTTATATAATATATAATGCAGTTTTTTTCAAGAAAGAACAATATATTTAATGTACACAAAAATGTTTCCCTAATCAACAATAGCATATATTTATCCATACAACTATATTATATTTTGTTATATAATATATAATGCAGTTTTTTTCAAGAAAGAACAATATATTTAATGTACACAAAAATGTTTCCCTAATCAACAATAGCATACATTTATCCATACAACTATATTATATTTTGTTATATAATATATAATGCAGTTTTTTCCAAGAAAGAACAATATATTTAATGTACACAAAAATGTTTCCCTAATCAACAATAGCATATATTTACCCATACAACTATATTATATTTTGCTAGGCAGTATTACAATCGAAGTTTGAGATTTTTCCTATACTTAAACTTCCAAATTACTTCTTATAGACAGCATGATACCTAACATCAAACAGTGACCTCTGTTTAGCATAACACTTGCTGATTCTCTTTACCACGTTAAGGATTAACAGGACAATTTCAAAGCATATTAATTAAAGAACACTAGGATATATTCTGCATTTGTTCTTTTCTTAGTTGAATGAAATATGACTGGAAGTCAGACAGTTTTCCTCTAATACCATCCAAAAAATTTTGACATATATATTAGTGCCTAAGTCTTTCATGACATGTGAGTCAGTCATATCAATCTCTCCTGTATTTAGCAACTTCCACTGCCCTTAATTGTATTGCCAGTCACATGACACAGTGAAAAAGTCAAATGAAGTATTTGAGGTGGCTTTCTTTCTTGGAAACTGTAAAGCATGTGGTTTTTGCTAATCAAGAAAATAGAGACAGTAAGCTAGTTTTAGAATAATAAATTTTTGTTCCTTCATAAAAAATTTATATCCCATAGACCAATTTTCATGCCTTTTTGAATTCATAGTAACTTTTCAATCTACATTAAACTATAGTCTTTTTGAAGTTATTTTAGGTGAACCTAAGGGAATTAAATTTAAATTTAAATGTTTATAGTACTATACAAATAACTCAACCAAAGTGACAATCAGATGACAGAAATTTCTATATGAGGCTAAATTTTTATGTACACAGAAAATGGTAACTATTTAAAATTTTCTTTTGATGCATAACTCTTATGGGCAGTTGGTAATTTCAGAATCATTAAAATACAAATGGGAAGGAAAGCTCTGCAAAAATACAACTCTACCTGTACTATAAAGGACCTATTTTTTTTTAACACATAGAACATGTATCAGTAGTTTTACATGTAAAAAAAAAAAAGACTCACACAAAAACATCAGTTCCAGAAAGTTTAAACATTTAACTATGAAGTGCAGAACTTTAACACTCTTAGAAAAAATATATAGGATTTAGAATGATCAATAAGCATGTGAAGAAATGTTCAACCTTCCTAGTAGCCAGAGAAATATAAACAATGAATGAGACAGCATCAGATTGATATACATTAAGAAATCTTGATAATACCCATTGATATTGGAGAGGTGGAAAAATAGGAATTCTAATGCACTATAATTTGCATAACACAGCAATTTGGCAATATCTTACAAAGTTAAAGGTATACCCGCTTCTTGGTTTATACCATTGAAAACTCTCACACGTGTGCATAAGGAAATGTATCAAACATATAAAAACCCAAGTATCAACCAACAGAAAAATAGATAAATTATGGTATATTTAAGCAATGGAACATTGTACAGCACTTTAAATAAATGTGTTAGAGCTGTAGCTGTCAGCGTGGATAAATCTTTTATGTTAAGCAAAAAAGAAAAGTAATTTGCAGGCTACAGTATACCATTTATGAAATTTTTTTCTGTTACAGACAATTTTTATTTCTTAATCCTTTCACCTTTTTTCATCCAGCCCCCCAAACCTCCTCCCACCTGGCAGCCATCAAAATGTTCTCTGTATCTTAATAAGTCTATTCCTGTTCTGCTTGTTCATTTATTCATAAGCCCCATAGGTAATTTTAATGTACAAACTTTTAAGAACCATATCAACAGATTTACTGGTCATTTTTCTTGGTTATTAATCACAGAATTGAAGCCATATTTTTTTTGGTTTTCTGTCCTATATTGGATAGTTGGAGATAGTATTATTTGATCGCTCAATTTAAAGAGCCACAGTAAACCAACTAAACTCAGCCTTCACATTCACACTCTTTTCCAATATCTGGCCCTAATCTCCTAAATAACTTGTCCGAGGAATACTGTTTTGTGGTTGTGTTAAATTGGTCACACTGTTATGTCCCAACAACACAGGAAGTCTGAAAGCTGCGTTGCTGGGTGGAAGCACTCCCCTCCCTTTCTTTGTGTCATCCTCATTGGAATAATTAGAAACTAATTCATTTCAAATGGAAAAGAAGTGTTTCCAAGGGATTTTTATCTGTAGGAATACTGCCCTAGGTAACAAAGGACAATAGCCTTGGGGAGCTGAACCTGTATCCCTTTTTAAAAAATTTCTCCTTCTTCCCATAGCAGCGATGCAAGCACAAAATAGCTCCTAGAGTCCAGACCAATGTGGCTTGGTTGTGTGCTGTCCTGCAAAGCAAAAGATCACCCATTTGATCCCAGTCCAGGCACATGCCTGGGTTGCAGTTTGGTCCCCAGTCTTGGCGTGTGCAATAGGCAACTGACTGATGTTTCTCTCCTTCTCTTTCTCCCTCTCTCTAAAAATAAATAAAATCTTTTTAAAAGATTTTAAAAGTAGCTTTTAGAGCTTCTGGCTGGGCATAACACGAAAAAGCCTTTAATTATTTCTTGTTCACTACCTTTGGGTCACACTTGCACTCAAAACATCATTACTTCTGAAATATTTTTAATAGTTAATTTGATTCCCACAGCTATATTTGTGAGTGTGCGTGTGTGTGGTGTGTGTGCATTTGCAAATGATACAACCCTGCAATCTGTTCCCAGGACCAGTCTTAATGACTAAACTACATCCACACTTGAGTATGGTTTATCAAACGTTTGCATAAACCATTGTGTTTTGATATATCAAGAGGGGATTTTCACTAAGCCAGCTGATTAGCATTCATTAAAATAGATTAAAGTATTTACTCTGGTTCTCTGACCCACTCTGACCAGCCTCACCATTTACTTAAGTCCTTCTTGCCTGATTTGGTATTCATTTTTTATCTATCTTTAGTCACCAGTCTTTGTTTCTACCTCCACTCTCCAAAACCACCTGTCCAAATGACAGGAGTGATAATAATATCACGCATATAGCTAGTGGTAGGTGGATTGCTGTGAATAAAGCAATGGGGCACTCATGGCAGGAGGGGACTCCAAGCCATTTCATTCCCCAAATACAGTTGCAATGCTTACAAAATCACATATACATAGCTACTGATAAACTTTCATTTTTTTGGACAAGCCAAAGCTGTCTTTCCTACATTTTCAAAAAAGATTCTTTTTTAAGAGAATTCATTTTTGACATATAGAAACCGAAACTAGATTTGAAAATACAACAAATTTTTAAAATTATTTTACACATTGAAATTGAGGTGACTATAACTTTGGACACACTAACCTTAGATTTAGGAATGTATGCTAAGGAAATATCAAGATGCATCCAAAGATTTATGTTCAAAGGTATTCTGGTGAATGTTACTGTAAAAAAGAAAAATTGAGCCCACTCTAAATGTCCAACAATAGGAATTTTGTTAAATAAATTGTGGTATGTTCATTTGATTAAGTTTTAAAATCATGTTACCAAATAATATTTAAAGAAAGAGTAAAATGTATAAAATATCACATGGTGAGAGGAAAAGCAAATAATAAAACACATTTGGATCTCTACAGATTTTGATATCAATTTTGTAAAAGAGAAAATGCTTACATGTGTTTCTTTTAAAGGACTGAAAATATATATATAACAAAATATTTGTAATTAATAAAATGCCAGGTGAAATTTTTCCAAATTTTCAAGAAGAGGCATTTTTTTCTTACTTTTTAAAAAAGACTTTATTTATTTATTTTTAGAGGGGAAGAAAGAAAGAAAGAGGGAGAGAAACATCGATGTGTGAGAGATATACTGATAGGTCGCCTCTCACATGCCCCCTACTGGGAACCTGGCCCACAACCCAGGCATGTACCCTGAATGGGAATCGAACTGATGACCTTTCTGTTCACAGACCAGCACTCAATTCACTAAGCCACACCAGCCAGGGCTTCTTTTCCTTACTTAGATACAGATATACACATATATTTTGGTTTGTTGAAACACATACAAAAAATGGTTTTATTATAAAAGTATACTTTGGTCCCTAAATCACCTTAATTTGAAAATTAGTGTAACCATAACTTTCAACAGTTTATTACATAGACCTCTCAGTATGTCCATATTATTATACATTTCACTAACTTAATTATCATAAAATGTGTGTTTAACCCTTGTTTGCACAGGTACATAAATAGTATTCCTATGTTGGTGTTATTCCATCTGCTTTTCTTATTATTTGAGTATATGTGGAAATAGTGACAAAAATACTATCTGACATCCAATACTAAAGAATAATAAACATTCAAAGGAGCCTGCTAGTAATATTATTTCTTCTGTTGGAAAAGATATATTTTAAGACAGTTAATCAGAATCAATAGATGACCTTTCTATGCAATGACACAACTCAGATTTCCCATAATCCTGAATTATCTGTCCTTACATTAAACAGTGTCACCTTATATAATTCTTTGTGCTATAAATTACTATGTAAAAAATGATCCAAAGGAAGATTACAGTTTATTTCATATAATTCTTCAAGATTCTAAGATTTTCAGAAATGGCAAAGAAAGAATGGGAGTTTTTTTCAAAAAGATATTTTAAAGTGTTGACTTTTGAAATTCTTAATGGTCCATCTCTTCATGGGATTAATGCCACTGAAAACACAGATAAATCAGAGAAGAAAAGCACCATCCATCTAATTATTCCAATGAGGATGAGACAGAGAAAGGGAGGGGAGTGCTTCCACCCAGCAACCCAGCTTTCAGACTTCCTGTGTTGTTGGGACATAACAGCGTGACCAATTTAACACAACCACAAAACAGTATTCCTCTGACAAGTTATTTAGAAGATTAGTGCCAGATATGGAAAAGGGTGTGAGTATGAAGGCTGAATTTAGTTGGTTTACTGTGGCTCTTTAAATTGAGCTATCAAATAATAATATCTTTCTCCAACTATCCAATATAGTACTAAAAACAAAACAAAACAAAAAAAAACCCAGCAGGAAAGCTTAAAAGAGATATTTATGAGAAAAAAATTTGAGCTCTGATTCAACTGTTTACATATTGCAAATGTATTTCATCCAATTTAACACACCACCCACTGGTGGTAACGCCCGCTAAGCTTGAGACTGTCTGAAGTTTAAGGATCCAAAGAAGTTGACTATGAGCTTTAAAATGTCTCCAGATGCACTCTGTTCTCTCAGGTGAAAAGAAAGCACCTGGATTTTGGACTAGCCCTTCTCATAAATCTGCTACTGTATAAAATTCCAGCTTGGAATCTTCTGCTTCTACTTATACAGATAGTATCATAACTGGAAAGGGTTTCCCAGATAAAAAGCAAACATGGTTCAAGGTTGAGACCTTATTAGCATTTCCAAAGACTGTGAAAAGCCTCTATTCTCTCTGCCCTGCCAAGTAAATTTTGTTTTGCTGGGTTTTGGCACTGTTCCTCTGTTGTCATGGTGGGGCATTATTGTCACAGCTGTCTCAGGGGGTGCTGCCTTGAATATCTTTAGATAATAATACAAAAATAAGGAACATGACATTCGCTATACCAAAAGAGCTTTTATAAGGCAACCACACCTACTATTACAAAACTCTAAACTGGTAATATAAACATCATTTGGCACTTTTAAAACTACAAAGCCAAAAGATGAAATTAGGTAAGTGAACAAATGTATTTAGTACAGAGAGTATAACATAAGGATAGTATACATACAGATGCCTTCACTAAAAATAAAAAGCAAAATAGAAAAAAGAATACTTGGGATAGCTACTTTTTAATATGAAAAATGGATGCATAACTTTCTCAAAAATAATTATAACCCATTCCCTTCAACTGTTTGCTTCATTTGGTAAATTTTCTTTTTCAAAATGACCAATTATTTGTTTTGATTATCTTGCTCTTCAGAAAACTGTAGGCTGTCAGCAACATGAAAGGAAGTATTTCACTGTTAGTCTCAATTTCATATTGATTATGAATTAAAAAGGTAGTTAAGGAAGTTGATAATAGTTCATACAATGCCTTGAATAATGAGTAAAATGTGAATGTTATGCAACATATTGGAATTCCTTTACAAGTATGTTGCCTTAAGATTTTCACCAGAATTGCAGGTAGGAACCTGTGACTAATATACAATTTAATGATATACTATTAATTATAGTATTCTTACTCTAAATAAGTGGCTCAGGTCATTTGACATATCCTAACCACTTTTATCATGATTTCAGGTTAAAAACAAAATGGAAAAAATACCCAACAAACTCCTTGATCCTTAGTTGCTACTTCTAATTGGCATCTTCAGAATCAAGGGAAATAAGAACATTTCTCAGTACCATCAGACCTGCCATGGGATTTTGAGAAAGTTACTTTCCCAACCATTGCTCTCCTTTAAAGAGATTAGTAATTAAAATAAAATAATAATACTTCCAGTGGATCATGACTATAAATATTCAAGGATTTATCACAATAAGATGTGCTAAAATATTGGTTTAAACACTAACAGAATTCAACACAACACTCACTTAAAAAAGAATGAAGAATTATTTCTCCTTCACATAAGGCTGAGGTGGTAGATGATGTGAAGTGTAGGATGGCTTTCTCATTTGGAGACCTAGATTTCACCTATGAAATTCCACTAGAGAAAGGGTAAAGACTACAGTCTACTGGCCTATAAGGAAACAGCCTGCTGGTCATCTGTTTCTGTAAATAAAGTTTTACTGGAATACAGCCTTGCTCAATTCTCAGTTGCATAAGTTTTGTCTAGGGATGCTTTTGAGCTATAATACTGGAATTGAGTAGTTGTGACAGAGACTCTATGGCCTACAAGTCAAAGTTCTTCCTATGAGTCCCTTAGAGTAAATTTGCCAACCCCTGCAAAGGAAATTTACTAAACAAAGCTCTCAACTGCACAGGTAAAGCTGGTGCACCATCATACTGCAGCTTGTGTGAAGGGGTAAAAAAGGAAGGAAGACCTATTCTTAAAGGCCCCAGTCATCTCTGTTTCCATTCCATTAGCCACAGCTCAGGCATATGGCCCGCCAGAAAACTGAAAAACGTAGTTCCTAGCTTAGTAGTCATGTGCTAAAAATTTGAGTTTCTATTCATAAAAGTAAGATTGAGAGAATGGATATCAGAGGCTAGTTACAGAGGCACTTCTACGAACTACCTCTCTGGCCACCCAAACATCTATACATACCTTTCTGATACATGAAACATATTCACCTCCTTCCCCAGGGAGCCAATACAACATCCCACCCAGATACCACATCCATCTCAGAGTCCAAGACCTCCAAGTGCTACGCAGTCCTCTCTATCAAGTTTGGATGTGGCTCCTTTTAGAGCAGTGACTCCTAAACTCTCTCTCTAATCTTTCTCTCTCTGGCTCTCTCTCTCTCCTCCCTCCACACCCAGTCCCATGTCAAGTTAGTATGTAGCCTAACTGCTCCTCTTTTTGCAACCACAAGAGGAACCAGCCTAAGTATTAATACAGAACACAGCAATACAAAGGCTCTCTAAAAAATAATAAATTTTAAAAAATAATCTCTATGGTGACAAAATGAAACCACTGAATCTATACAGCCACTAGTGTTTCTCTTATACACTTAATACACTTCCTCATATTTTAGATTAGAGTTGTATAGTCCATGAGTTACATCAACATCAAACTTTTATTAAATACCTACTATGCCCGGGACAAATATTAGACACTGAGAATATAAAAATGCACAGAACAGTCAATTGGCCTATTGTAGTATTTTTATTCAAAAAGAGAACATTATCCCTAAAGAAGTAATTATAATATGTGCTGTAATAGAGATAGGGACAATGAGAGCCTCATGGAAGAAGTATTAGTTCTGTTTGTTGGGAAATCAAGTGCGTCTCCTTTACTAGATTCCTTACAGGCAAAGAATCCAATTGTTTTCATCTTCTCATTCTCACTATTTGGGATAATTCCTTGTATAAAGGTGTTCATTATTTGATTACTTTAAGTACTTATTTAAAGGATCATTTTTATTAGGTTCTTTAATATACTTGTTAATTTTTTAGGGGATAAGATTGAGTCAAAATGCAATGCACATTTCCATTAATATTTTCTCCTATTTTGTCAGAAATCTCCAGCTCTATCTAGTATGTATATATGCTTATCTGTTGTACTTTCAAAATGTGTTTAAGGTCCCTTAAAATATAAAATACAGACACACCTGAATAGACATTTTTCCAAAGAAGACATACAAATGGCCATGAGGTATATGAAAAGATGCTCAACATCACTAATCATCAGGGAAATGCAAATCTAAATCACAATGACATATCATTGCACTCCTGTTATCAAAAAGTTGAAAAATAGTAAGTGTTGGAGAGGATGTAGAGAGAAGGAACACTTGTACACTGTTGGTGGGAATGTAAATTGGTACAGCCTTTATGGAAAACACTTTGGAGGTTCCTCAAAATTTAAAAATAGAACTATCATATCTGGCACTCCCTCTTAGTGGTATTTATCTAAAGAAAATAAAATCATTCTCAAAGAAATAGCTACATTTCCATGTTCATTGCAGCATTATTCAGAGTAGCCAAAATATGGAAATAACCTAAGTGTCCATAGACAAATAGTAATAAAAAATATATATAACACAATGGAACATTATTCAGCCTTTTTTTAAAAAGGAAATCCTGCTATTTGCAATAACATGGTTAAACTTGAAAGACATTATGCAAAGTGAAGTAAGCCAAACAAAGACAAACATTATATGATCTCTGTTAACTTACAGTAACAGAGAGTGGAATAATGGTTACCAGAGGCTAGGGGTTAGGGGAACAGGGGAGGTATTGATCAAAGGGTATACACTTTCCGTTATAAAATGCATAAATTCTGAAGACCTACAGTAGAGAATGGTTACTACAGTTAATAATAATGTATAGTATACTTGAAATTGACTAAGAAAATAGATCTCAAGTGTTCTCACCACACATACACATACAAAAGTGGTACAGGAGTTAATGGATATATTAGTTTGTGCTCATCATTTGCAGTTTATGCATATAATATAACCATATTGTACACCTTAACTATACCCAATTTTTATCTGTCAAAAATAAATGAACAAACTAGACAATTTAAACTGAAAATCACTAATCAAATTGAACAAAGATATTCAAGTAAAAATATTGAGTTCCTGACTGCTGTGGCTCAGTTAGCTGGGTGTTGTCCCACAAAGTGAAAGGTCACCAGCTTGATTCCTGGTCAGCACACATGACTGGGTTGTGGGTTTTGTCCCTAGTTGGGGCAGCAACCAATTGATGTTTCTCTCTCTCTTTTTTCCTCCCTACCTCTCTCTAAAAATAAATAAAATCTTTTTTAAAATTCCTTTAAAAAATGTGGGAAGGGAAGAAGTAAACTTTAAAAAGAGAGAACATTCTTAAACTTGGAAAATATTGGAGGATTATGCCAGTTTTCTTTGTAAAGATTAAAAACATGCTACTACAAGGCTGATAGTTAGAGATGAACTAAAAACAAATTAGCTGATCATCTGTGCTTAGAAGTGTCCTTTCCACTGCTTCTGACACACCCATCAGAAAATAGCTTATGCTCAGTGGGTTTATCACATCAACATTATATCTGGAAATCAGTATTGCTATCCCCAACAAGCATTCATAAGGAGGTATATTAGCCAGCGTTTCTTAATGCCAATTAGTTCTCTGGGTCCTATATTCCTAATATTTCAGGCTAACATAAAGTTACAACTATATCCCTTTGTCCAAAGCTTCCCAGGAAGGAGAAGTACATTTTTTTTGAAAGATTAGGGTGGAGAATCTTGTCAAACAAGGCTTTACCTGTCTGGATAAAAAATAAAAATATTTTTAAAAAGTAAATAAACAAATAAATAAAAAGAAATTTAAAAAAAACACTTCCAGCTCTGACACTTTTACCTTCTGAAAAATTACTGAATTATATGAAAATTTTGTTCTAAAATTTCAATAACTTTAATGTACATTTCCAAGAAGAAAGCTATTTTTATATAACTGAAAGTTTAAACTGTTTTACTAATCTTTATCTACTTTTTCCACTCTTTAGATAACCAATTTTCTACTCTATTTCTATGAGTTTGACTTTCTTTCCCCTTAGGTTTCACATATAAGTAATACTAGGCACTTACTTGTCTTTTTCTGGTTTATTTCACTTAACATAATGCCCTCCAAGTTCATCCATGTTGTTGCAAATAACAAGATTTCCTTATTTTATAAGACTGAATAATATTCTGTTGTGTGTGCGTGTGTGTATCACATTTTCTTAACCCATTCATCTGTTGATAGACACTTAGGTTGTTCCCAAACCTAAATTATTGTGAATAATGCAGTGAACACTGGCGTATAGATAGCTTTTCAAGATACTGGTTTGTTTCCTTTGGATATATACCCGGAAGTGGGATTACTGGATAGAAAGGCTAGTTTTAAGGTTGTATAAATTTTCCCTGAAAAATAGGTTGCTATTTTATAACTCCTGATTGCAAATAGAACAAATACAATTTCAGTGAGTTTAAGCAGAAGAACAAATGACTACAGCAGGCCCCCTTATCGGAGGGGAACACATCTCAAGACTCCCAGGGGATGACTGAAACCACGGATAACACTGAACCCTACTATGTTTTTCCTATACATACATATATATGAGATAAGGTTTAATTTATAAATTAGGCACATGAAGAGATTAACAACAATAACTTAATAATAAAATAGAACAACTGTAACAATGTAACAAAAGTTATTAAAATGTGGCATTACTAAATAAAATAAGGGTTACTTAAAGACAAGCACTGTGACACCATGACAATTGGTCTAATAACTAAGCTGGGTACAAAATTACTACTGGGCAGGTAGAGCATACATTGTGCATATACTAAACAAAGAGATGAGTCCCATCCCAGGCAGGACAGAGTGGGACAGTACAAGATTTCATCACTTTATTCGGAATGGTGCACAATTTAAAATATATGAATTATGAACTTCCGGAATTTTTCATTTAATGTTGTCCAAGCACAGTTGACTACAGCTAACTGAAACTGCAGAAAGTGAAATTGCAGATAAGGGGACTACTGTGGGTTGTCTGAGAAGTTCAAATATAGCTGTATCCAGGGGCCAGACCAATACTGGCAACTTTCATTTTCTCTGTCTCCACTCAGCTCCTCTGAGTTAGTTTTCTCTTAATATAAAACAGACTCTATGAGGCTTAAAAAGATTATTATGTGTGGCCCCATGCTTCATCCTAATCTAGCAAAGAATCTTCTCTACCATTGTCCATTAATCAGGTCAGTGAACTCTCTGATTGGTCCTGCTTGGCTCAGTGACCCACTCCTGAACCAATCACTGTGTTTAGAGGAAGAAGTTACAGTGAACAGCCCAGCCTGCTCCATGTGCCATTATTATGGCCAAAAGGAGTGAGGCCCTAGGAAATGTTGCCCCTCAGAATCACTGGTAGTGTAGAGAGGAAGTTCCTGTATAGAAGGGATGCTGGATAGGGAAAAAAAAAAAAAAAGGAAAACATAACATCATACAGGTCATATCACTCCAGAACATTTTCAGGCACACATTTAAGGGACCTGTGACAATTAGTGCTCTTCCAGTTTGAGAGGGCTAGTGGAGAGGGAAACAGCGGCCTTCTGTCCTGGACCTAATGAGCTTGCATCATGGGAATTTGTTGTGTTAACCTTACAGTTTACCTGTCCCATATAGTAACTCCTTACTTGTGTGTTGTTATTACCTCAGATAACGTGTTTAGCTCCTACATATTCTGACTATATCATCTATGAGACAGGATAAGTGGGCCCTAGTATAGAATGCAGTTCTTTTCTAAAGTATTTTGAAATCCTGGGAAGACGAGTTACAGCATATGTTCCAGTGAGCCTGTTAATATTACTCATGATGACTCCAGGCTATGTTTGGAACTCTTTCTGAAGTGTGAATAAACAGATGGCCAGCAGTGGCTAAAACTGAAAGTAGTTTTTAAAATGCTGAGAATCAATTACTTCAATACTCTCCAGGCTTAAAGGTCCTTCAAAAATGACTGGACAATATTTACTAAGAAACATGGTCCTTCTGGAATGAATTCAGCTCAGGGAGAGCAGATGTGCTGTTATATTCTGAGATGAATTCAAAGTGATGTGAAAAAAGAACGACTGGTTTCATATTCCTATCACAGAAGTCTTGAGGCATAATTAACTGATGATTGCTTTAGAAATATTCTGAGCCATGACTCCACCAAAAAAGAGAGGTATTTTTCTGATTCACTTTATAATAGCCCATGTTATTCACAAGAAATTCATAAGAATGGGCAAGCTAGGTCTTGGAAGTGACCCATTTGGTAGTATGTTTGATCCAGGAACTGCACAATGGTGGGAAAGGCAGTTTCAGAATTCTGATTCTTAGAAACTATGCCAGTAGAATTTTCTGAGAGCCAAAAAAAAAAAAAAAAAAGACAGTGAATCAGCCAGTCCAGCTGTGAGAATGCAGCTGTGAGGTTGCTGAAGGAAATGATGAAGCAGAAGGCAAGCTCATAAAATGGACACACCACCAAGCTGAGAGCAATACTAGCACACTGGAGGACAAAATTAGTATTTAGAATGACCCTGGCAAGTTAGAGACTTGAGTATAAGAAAGAAAAAAAACCCAAAAACTCAACAAGACAGGTCACAAGGCCCTGGCCAGGTAACTCAGTTGGTTAGAGTTTTATCCCAATACACTGAAGTTGTGGGTTCAATCCCCAGTCATGGCACACACAAGAATCAAATGAATGCATAAATAAGTAGAACAATAAATCTCTCTTTCTCTTTTTCTCCCCTTTCTTCCCTCCCTCCCTCTCTGTCTAAAATAAATAAATAATGTTCTTTTAAAAAGCTTTAAAAAAAAGATCACAAATTGGTATGAAGTAAGAAGCTATAAAACAATTCAAAAGAAGTTATGCACCCTTATGTTCATAGCAGCGCTGTTTACAATAGCCAAGGGTTGGAAACAGCCTAAGTGACCATCAGTAAATGAATGGATTAAAAAACTGCGGTACATTTACACAATGGAATACTATGCAGCACATAGGAAGAAGAAGGAATTCCTACCTTTTGAGACAGCATGGATGGAACTGGAGACTGTTATGCAAAATGAAATAAGCCAGTTGGTAAAAGACAAATATCATATGATCTCGCTGTAAGAGGAATCTAATGAACAAAATAAACTAATGAGCAAAACAGAACCAGAGACATGGAAACAGGGAACAGACTGATAGCTGCCAGAGGAAAGGGGAGAGGGGGAGAATGGTGGAAAGAAAGGGAAGGGATTAGTCAAAGAACACGTATAAATGACCCATAGACATGGACAATGATGTGGGGATTGACTGTGGGAGCGTGGGTTAGTGCTGGATGGAGGAGGGAAAAGGGGGGAAAAATTGGGACAATTGTAATAGAGTAAACAAGAATTAAAAAAAAAATTTTAAGGAAGCTATAGGAGTAACATAGGACTGTAGGCAGTTGAACAGCAATAGAACAAGGTGGCCCACACATTAATAGAGATTTTATAACCTACATAGATTAATCTTATCCAAGTAGTAATTCATTTTACAAATGAAAAATAAGCCTTGCTCAGAGAGATTGTTTTAATTACCTCTTGCCATTTAACAAATTACATGAAAAAATAATGGCTTACAAAGAAGTGGTTTATTTTGCTCGAAATTCTGCAATTTTGGGCAAGGATTGGAAAGGATAGCTTGTCACTGCTCCACATGGCATCAGATGAGATGATGCAACTATGATTAGAGAATCTACTTCCAAGATGGACTCAGTCACAGGCGAGCAAGTGGGTGTAGCTGGCTAGGGATTTGGTTCTTTTCCACACGGCCTCCCCATGTGGCTAGCTTGGGTTTGTGAAGAGGCCATGTGGGGAACAACTGCTCACAGCATGGGAGTCTCAGGATAGACATATTACATGGCAGCTGGCTCTCCCCCTGAAAACTGCTGTCGTTTTAAGACTTAGGTCTGCAACAAGCACAGTGTCATCTACTCCTAATTCTGTTGGTTAAAGCAGATCTCAGGGCCAGCGCAAATTCAAGAGGAGAATACCACACAAGAGCATGAATATCAAAAAGCATTGTTCAATTTATCACAGAGATGTGACTTGTGCGGAGTTAACTATATGCTACTAACAATTATCAGTTCGATGCTAATATGTCTGTAAAATAAAACATTAAAAAAAAGAGAATTGTTTTCTGTGGCCAACATAGAAAAAAGCAAAACAGAAAAATAGGAAGAAATAGTTAAGTAATGATCCCATTTTAAGGACCATGGTTAAATCTCAGCTTCACCTTTTAAACAAAACCTGAAAATTTGAAGATAGGTCAGAGGGAAATAGTAATTATGACTGGAGGATCGGAAAATAAATTTATGATGCATTTTTAAAAAATGAATTTATATAGCCTGGAGAAAAGAAGACTGGAGAATGACTTAATAATGATCCTCAAAACTTAAATATGAATATTTACCACTAATTCCTTTTCTCCAAGAAGAGAAAAAGAGGATGTCTATTTAAATAGGTCATGCAAGATTTAGGTTGAAAGATTTTCCTGGAATATGTGATGAGTTAGAAAAAGGAGACATTAAATTTTCTCTCTAAAAAACTTTAAGTGAGGCAACATTTAAATATATGGGAAAGTTTTCTCTAGTAGCAAGGAACCCTCCGCACGATGACTCTCTCCCACAGCTCTGTGAAGCTACTGGAGAGTGCTGAAGCTCTCTGTAGATCGATTGCCTACACCTTCCCCCTGCATCATCATGAATCCTCTTGTGGCCCTGTCCTTGCACCCTGCCCTAAACCCCCCGCATATACTCTAGATCAACTGTGCCTTGATCTCTTTATCCCAGAGCCTAAAACTTGCTCTTAACGGACAGAATATGTGCTCAGTACATAAAGTGTTTAGATACTTTTGCCCATGCTAACTGGTGGAATGCAAAGCACAATGATTAAGTAATTGTTCATTAAATCAATTCTATCAATTTTACTGTGCATTGACTCTGTGCCAGGCACTATACTATATGCAATAATATACTGTGATCAGCAAAACATACAAAGTTTCTGTCCTTATAGTACAGTAAAAAGATATATAATATATAGTTTTGAAGAAACACTGTAGGATGATATAAGAGATTAAATTACAGGTACTATTGATCTGGGGAGACAGGATAGGGATTAAGAGCACAGGTTCTAGAACTGGACTGACTGCAAGATTCTTAATTTGAGACCTAAGTTTTTGATCTGTTAAATGGGAATAATAGTATCTACCTCATTAAATTATTTTAAAATATAACCTTTGATATAATGTCAGTGTTCATTGGACTCATTTTGTGTTTTTTTAATTTCTTTTTTGAGCAGTTCTAAATATTTGTAAGTACTGTTTTTTCATGGAGGTCTTCTGTTAAGAAGACTGGCTATTTTTGTTTTATCTTAAAGGTCTTCAAAAAAAGAGAGATTTTGTTGCTTTTTAAATTTTTATAGGCTAAAACTTATTCTATTTTCCAATTACCATATAAGTTCATTGGACCCTTATAAAATCTAAGATAAATAATGGGATCTTATTGATTTTATTTTTCTTACATCATCGTCTTCAGAACTACTTCATCATTACTGACCAACTTCTCAACTGTGATTTTTTTCAAAACTAAAATAATAAGAAAATGAAAGAATTATGAAATTACCTCAACACAAGTGCAATAATGGAATAAATCATCACTAAATATATCATTCTTCAGTCTCTTATTGTACTGACCAAAGTACTGAATCATCTTTCAAGAAGGTATAAAGATATAGGAAAAACTACCTTAAAATATTATTGTTTTAAGATTTTATTTATTTATTTTTAGAGAGAGGAGGAAGGAGGGAGAAATAGAGGAAGAGAAACACTGATGTGCAAGAAAAACATTGATCAGTTGCCTCTTGCACGACCTCAGTTGGGGACCTGGCCTGCAACCCAGGCATATGCCTTGGGAATTGAACCTGTGACCTTTCAGTCCACAGGCTGGTGCTCAGTCCACTGAGCCACACCAGCCAGAGCTAAGTCTTATTTTTAAGCTTTTTTTTAAACTAAGCTTTTTTTTTTTCTTTTTTAGACACAGTTGAAAGATTTGAGTGTACAAGTCAAGTTCTGGAGAAGCTAGTTCAAAGAGAGTGAACCAATTTCATGTGGTACACATGACAACAAGGGAAAATGGTAAATGAATAATCGATGTTTAGGAAATACCCCCTTGGTTGTTCTTGAAATCCCTTAGCTTGATTGTAAACACACAGAAAAGGATTATAATTTTTTATTCCCCACAAGCTGGGCTGTGCTGAGAAAATAGTATGTTTTCAATAAATGATTGATTGAGAGAAGTGGGCTCAAATCAGTCCTTCATGTCAGTAAAGTAGAATGGTTAGAAATAGGAATCTTGCAATCAAATTAAGCTGGGTTCTAATTTCTGCTCTGCCACTTAATTACATGTTTGATACTAATCAACTTCCCCTCTGAGCCTTAGTTTTATCATCTGTAAAAGAGAGACAATAGCAGTATCTACTTCATAAGGCTTACATGATACTTAAATGAAATAAAGAAGGTGAAAAACTTTGTAGAGTGCTCAGCAAATGTTAAGTTCTATTATTTTTCCCAGTTATGCTGATATTTTTCATCAACATAACAGTCAAATGACCAAACCCAGTGTCAACAGTATTAACACAATGGTCTCAAATGATTATTTTTTCCTAGGGGAGAAGCCAGCTTTTCATTTACTGTTATGATTTATGAAAGGATTACACTTGTCAAGGGGATGAATTTAAAATCTGGATCTGGCTTTTCTCTTAATAAATCAGGAAAAGAGTATTCCTTAGGAATCATTGAGCAACACTGAATTATATCTTATAAAAGCATGGGAAAAATAAAATTCCCTTTATCATGTGAAAAGAGATTAGCACTCATATCACATGAAAACAATCTAAAATTTGAAACATTTTCAGAATCAACTGGATGTAATGTATGCACAAGAGAAATGTTACAATATTCTTTCTCATTCATACCAGCTTTTATCCATGCTTAACAACAACAATAAAAAAAAACTTTGGCAAATAATACCATGTTTTTGCCAAGTCATCTGCTAACTAGGTGAGAATAATATTAATAATTATGATAATAATGATAGCTAGCTCTTAATAGCACAATAAAAATTTCTCATGATTTACTTCATTGAATTATTATACTGTTACAATATCACATACTGGGAAAAAAGGACACACAAATGGTTTTGAATGCTGAGAAGCTGATTCCAAGAGTAAGAAAGGTATGTGAGGCAGACTCTGTGATGCGCCACCCAGATTCCTCTTCATTGAAGGACTTAGTGCCCAAGCTGCTAGGAATACTGTTAGTAGACTGACTTACCCTGAATTCACACCTTTTATGCATTGCCTCAATCAGCCTTATCTGTTAGCCAGCCCCTTCTGGGATTGCCTAAAGTCAAGCCCCTTACAGGGTGTCCATATATAATGACTTGCTGAGATGGAAAAATAAAGCCTTGACTCATGTCAAATATATTCAGTTAAAAAAAAATTTTTTTAAAAGACTTGTCCATCTAGGGCCAAAGCAAGACAACCCTGAAGGGCCACTCTAGCTTCAGAGCTCTTTTTGGAGTCTGAGACTATGGTTGGTGTGCATCACAGCTGAATTTAGCCCTCTGCTTCCTTTTTGATGTTTCAACAAGTTCTGATCCCAAGGGCACCATTAATAAACTCCCTGTATGCTAAGCTCTGTCTCAGAGTATTCTACCTAGGGAACTCAACTTGTAACACTGTAAGTATATTACCAATAAAAGGCCATTTTTACTTGCACAATATCTTACATCTTTAATAATTTATGGTACTAAATTTATTTATTGTGAAATATGCAGTCTCAAACAAGGCACATTATTCTTAGTGTTATTGTGCAGACTTCTATAGCCTGTAGGTTGGAGGGAAGATGGCCAGGGAATAGCTGTACTCAGCACTCATTCCAGCATAGAGCTGTAGGTGAATATTGGGAAATAACATTTGTCAGACTGAAATATGATAACTGATCCTCTTAATGAAAATAAAATCAAAGTAAAGTAGGATTTTCCTCTGGAATAAAGGACAAACATAAGAAATACTTTCTGACTGGGGGAAAATTGAATAACAAATTGTATAAAGTTAAAGAGGAACAATATGCCTCTCTCCTCACCTCAACCCTTGTCCCATTCTCCAGAGGTAATCACCTTTGGTTTGGTGCACATTATTTTCAGAATTTTTCCCATGAGTATATGTTTATAGGTGTGCATATATTCTAATGTGCGTTTTTACTAAAAATTGAATTTACTATGCCCATTGTTCTGCAACCACATTATGGAATTTAAATGTTAATCACATCTTAAAAATATCTTCACAGCAACATTTAGACTGGTGTTTGACCAAACATCTTGGTACCATAAACTAGCCAAGTTGACACAAAGTTAATTATTGTAAGTTCACCCCTTGTCAACTTGGCACCCCTACACATCTCTTTAAGCCATACCTAATATCTAAATAAAAATAATAGAAGTGTCTTAGTTCAGGCTGCTATAAAAACGTACCATAGACTGGGTGGTTTATAAACAACAGAAATTTTTTTCTCACAGTTCTGGAAGGTGGAAGTCAGAGACCAGGTGCCAGCATGGTCAAGTTCTGGTGATAGCTCTCTTTCTGGTTGCGCACTACTGACTTCTTGTATCCTCACATTGCAGAGTGGGAAGGAGAAGCAAGATCTCTTCTAACTCCTGAAAGGGCACTAATCCAATTCATAAGGGCTCCACCCTCATGATCTCATCTAATCCTAATCACCTCCCAAAGGCGCCACTGTGTAATACTGTCACATTGGAGGGCAGAGTTTCAACCCGTGAATTTGGTGGGATACACAAACATTCAGTCCATAACAAGGTCATACATTTATCTGCTTAATATGATGAAAACTACCCCTCATACTACTGAAAAAAATACTAACCTTTTCCCCAGAAGAAGATACAAAGTCCTTGGATGACGCTCATTCTTCTTGATGTCTTATGACTTAAATACGATAATGTAAAGTCAATATACCTCATGTTATAACATAAGAGGATAAGAGATAAGAGAATAAGAGAGAGTTCTTCCCTCTCTCATCTTTTTATTCCAGTAAGAACAAAATGTCCCTTTTATGATGGAAGTGGTCCAATGTGATCAACCTGCGAGTGCACAGCTGGCTGATCACCCTGGGGGATGATGCCACATCAGGGACTCAGTTTAGGTCTCTGCTGCTAGCAGATTGAGCATTCAGCAGTGGCCATAGCCAGGTCTTCTAATGAATAGAAGTCCATGTCACTGAGCCCATGCTTAACCTCCATCCCTGCCACCATGGCCACTTTGTTAATAAACCTATTGGGCAATGACAGGGGTGGCTGTGGAAAGAGTTTAACTGATATTCAGAGAACAAGTCATCCTATCCACTTGATTATTAAAATCGCCTTTTACTGAGAACATACTTTGGTGAGCATTCACATGAGATGCAAATACCTTCACATTTTTCATTCATTCACCTTCCCCAAATTTCTTTGTCTCCTATTTTCCAATCATGTTCCCTCCAGTATCTGACCATCCAGCCAAATCATTGACCACAGCCCATGAGTCAGTATGTAACCACACATCTGGCCCTTTTTTTTTTTTTTTTGCCAAGCAAAATGAACAAAACGAACAGGTTTTCTGCTTTACATTCTGCCCACTGGGAAAATTTTCTTTTAGTACAGTTTCCTTTAGGGATATTCCAGAAAGAAGCTGTAGTATGATAGCTGTGTATTTTCAAATGATTACTGCATATTACACAGAACCACTTAAAAACAGGCCCAAGATTTCTCTTCTTCTGTCAACCAATTGTAGGCAACTCCCCACAAAGCCATAGGCACAGGATGGGAGAGGAAAGGTGATGATGTTGAGGTAGGGGTCCTTTTACATCTATACTATGAATCTAGCTCATTCATTTTAAAAGCTGGATAGTATTCTACTTTATTATTGGGCATAATTTTTTAAAGAGTGTATATCAACTTCAACACAAGTCTCATTATTATAGTTAATATATACTTAATAATATATCTTTTTTAAATTTGCAAAACTAGTGATAATAACAATTTATACTGTGTAAGTCAAAGAAACTCATTCCATTCCAGGCAAGAGTATGATTTTTCCAATTTCTTTCATAAAGGACTTCCAAGTTTCATATTTTAGTAGTTGGTTATATTTCATTTGATTGAGTTGAGAATAGCCAACTCATAAATGAGTAGCTAAAATGTGTGTCTCTGTTTATAGTACATTGAATTAGTAGAGATGTCACCTCTGTCTCATACAGCAGATTCAGGCAAAGTACTTTAACCCTGAGTTGCCAATTTCAAAAGAAACCAACCTCCAGACTCAAAAGGGTCTCATCTTTACTCACAAAACCTTACAAGTAAGCCCCCTTGTGAAAAATTTGCCCATATTTAAAAAAAATACCTTAAATTACATCATCTAAGATTTTATTGGGAGTCTTTAAAGTCTTTCATTCATCTAAAACATCTCTTAAAATACAGGTTCCTGGGAGACTTAATCTCTTAAACCAAGAGAGCAACTATCATCTTTGTTAAACAATTTAGCAGAATGTGTAAAAGTATCCCACTAATCCACCAGCCTTGATTAGATATGAGGGTGAGCACCTTTTCCACATATTATATCAGCCAGTTGGGTATCCTTTATTTTGAAATGGTAAAATACCCATTTTTCACTTTTTGGCCTTTCTTCTGTAGGGCTTACTTTTTACATATTTATTTATTTATTTGGCACAGGATTTGGGCAAAGAGGGTCTAGTTTACAATTTTCTGAGTCTAGTTTACAATATTACCAATAATCTACCCTCATAAAATTTCAGGTAATAAATCAGAAATACTCTGGAATACGATAATCAGTTTTGTTTCTAAATATAAATAAGTAAATAATTGAATTAAAAAATTAAACTGAAAGATTTTTTTTCCTGAAAGTTTGGGCCAAAAACATGGGTGTGCGTTATACACAGTAAAATACAGTAGATATCTAATTATTTCAGCACCAATCTTTCAGAACGACAAGAGATGTTTCTGAGTTGTTTTTTCTTTTCTTTTATTGCAGGTGTAGGAAACCTCTAGTGCTTGGTTCAACTCCTTTCAGATCATAGAGAAGGTAACAAGAAGGGGTTTGATTTATTTCAAGAGCTGTTAAAACTCAGGAATTGTTTTCTTTACATTGCCACTTGTAATAATTTAAAAGAGGATAAATGTGGAAATAAGTTTTTCTATCTAAAACTGAGATCCAGCATGCCTAATTTATAGTATAGAAAATAGGCTTAACTATGTTGAAAATGAAAATGTGGATAAAAATACTCCCGGGTATATAACATTTAATCTAATTCAACAAACCCTTAAGGAGTAAAATATTTCATAACACTGGTTTTATGACTAATGGTTGTATATGTTTAATGTTTTGTTTTCTTATTTATTTTTACAACCTTTGTAAATAAATTGAGTTTTTATGGGGGTTTTTTTTAATTGAAGCTGCATCTCTATTTTATAGACTCTACACAATTGTCATGGAGTCTTTGTTCTTGAATTTTTTGCCCAAGGATTAACAAATCTGAAGAGCTCATTAATGAACCAGAATTTAACATGTCCCTATTTTTTTCCATTTTCTGAACAAAAATCAACTAGGAGTGACCCATCCAGAAACAACCTAATCCTTCTTCCTCCTCTTGACTCTTCTAGTCTTGCCTTCTTGACTAAATAAGATTCTTTCATTCTTCATTGATGCTCTAATTTTATATCACCTTATCAACGTAGCTCTTTTGAAGGAAGGGACTGACATTGTGAACCATAAAATTGACTGGCAGAAAGCAGAATAAACTATCACCTTCTTTGAGTCAGATGTAATACCTCCATTAATGTATTTGCTTTTTTAGAACTCACTTTCCATGACTGTTTTGTATGACATCCACAACTAGCCATAACAATGACATAAAATTAAATGTTTGTTGACATTATTAAATAGCATTTGTTACCATTTTAAAAGTGATCGTGTCTAATATTTCTAATTTCTTTCATGCTCAAAAAATAACCTCAATTACATTGCTTATGTACTTATAGATGATCCCAAATGGTTTAAACCACAAACATACATACACACATCCATTTCTTGAGAAGAAATAGAACCACTCCTAGTAAAACTTGTATCTAAGAGAGTTTCATATTTCACTCTTTAACATATAAGGGTAGTAACTTTTTTGGTCACTTGTTTTCTTCAGTATTCTTTTTTTTTTTTTTTAAAGGGGGACAAGGGAAAGTTTATCTCTGCTTACTCACAGTTCTCTGGATGTGAATGGGACAACACCTTTGCCCTCTTAGTTTTTTTTTTCTAACATAGCCAATTATAATTGTGAAGTCTCTCCTTTATTCAATTGTAGAGTCCTATTTCTTTTTAAAGAATTATGATGATCCAAAAAACTCAATTATGCCTAAGAAAATTCCATTATCTCATTTCCCAAGGGGTACCAGTGAGCCCTGCCCCACCAGCCAGTATACACAAGAATTCTGTTTTAAAGCAGTTCCACATGAATGCCTGCCTCTCCCTTGTGTTCTCCACGGCTGGGAATCACCTCTTTGAAAAACAGAATGCAATGCTGAATGTGCATTTTTCATTAAAATGTGACCTGTTTTCAGGCTGGTATCTGTGCTCCACATTCAACGAACCCTTTGGCCAAATTCAGACCCACATATTTGGGACATTCTTCTGCACCCAGAGCATCTGTTCTGTGCAAAAGATTAAAAAGAAAGTGTGTGTGCAGGTCAGAAGTCAGCCTACACTTCCCCCTTCTGATGCTTGATCAGCCCACAAAATGTATGAGACAACTATCAGCCATGCAGAGTTCATGTCTTACTTAAATCTTAAAACTTTTACAGAGGGGAAGACGGCAAGAAAAACAAAAACAAATGTTAGAGAACATTTTCTTTCTGTTTTAGTTCTTGGCCATTTGATAACCTCTTATGGTCTCTAATATTAAACTCTTAAAGGAAATCTTTTTTTAGGATGTTCTGTTGTAATCAAGAGTCTTAAGAAAAGTTTAGGGGTTTTTTCCCCCACAAGTGAAAGAACAAGAAAAATATAATTTTAAGTCTCAAAATTAAGGGGAATAAAAGCTTATGTACATTTCCTTTTACCCAGAACTCTTTGTTTTCCTATTTTCTCTGTGTCACCTCTAGGGAAAAAAAAAATCCATAAAGGTAATCAATTCTGAGAATTGGAACCTAACACATATTTGAGGAAAATGAATTTAAAGATATAGATATTGGCATGAATATATTTTGTTTTTGTTTGTTTTTTTTAATTAATGCCATGCATGAAGAGAAAACTGAAACCTGATTACTAGACATTATTCTCAAATAAAATCTCCCAAGTTATACTGTATAAATCTTCAGTCAAATTTTCCTCTTGTGTACAGAGTTAAATGGTCATAAAGATGAGCAAAGAAGCTTCATCCAGTTTTGCCAAAGGAGATGAGTTTATGAATAGAGAGAGAGAACTCCTCTTTTGTAAACAAAGGTGTAACATTTCCCTCTCCCCTTCTGACATATGAGGGCCATTTGCCACCCAGGCAGGAAGGAGACAACACCTTCAGATATCCTGCAGTAGAACACTGCCCCTCCCCCCTCCAGAGTTCTTTTGACCAAACAATGAGAACCTGCTGTTCTGGCCACCTGGTGTTGCAGCCATCTCTCTAAATGTCCTGTTGGTGACCTTGACTAGTTAGCTGCCCTTTCACAGCACTCTGTGCTTGGAATAGCTACTGTGATTGCTTCTGAGTCTCCCTTCCAGTTTGTGCAAACAGAATTAAGTTTCTTCCCCACTGCCTCATCCCCCATGCTTAGGAAGGCAAGAATAGAACCTAAAACTGATCGATAAATGTGGTAGGGGTGCCAGTGAAACTGCTGTGGAATTCTTGGTTCCTAACTCCCTGTCGTTAAGGATAGAACTTTGTAAGAAAGCAATTTCAACTCTAATGCATCTCGACAACATTGACCAAAGACATAGTGAAAATAATGCTAAAAAAAAAAAAAAAAAAAAAAAAAAAAGATCAAGAGCTAAAGTAAAAGAGCAAATGCTAATCCCTAATATATGGTTTTCATTTCCTTACCCACAGAATTTGGGTGCAGCTTCACTTTATTGTTGTTATTGTTTTAAACCAGCACACATTTATCATCTTACAGTTCTGGAAGTCAGAAGTCCAAAATGGGTCTCCCTAGGTTAAAAATCAAAGTGTGGGCAGGACTGTGTTCTCCTGGAGGCTTCAGGGAGGAAGCCATTTATTTGCCTTTGCCCAGCTTCAGTTTATTGTAATTCTGATCTCTTAAAGGAAACAAGGGTCTACACAAAACATTTCTCAATGTTTGTTATTTCCTTCAGAGTCAGACACTGGTTATTTATAGTTTAAATAGTTTTCATCTTTTTAATTTAAATTAACACCTTTCAAAGTTTAGTGAATCTGGATGGGATGTAAAGCAAATCTGTTTGCTTTTTTTTCAGGTAGCAGAGCAGAAAAGATAGCTGTTTTCTGTTTTGCAGAAAAGTGTTATCCCAGAGCACCCCCTTATGGCTAAATCCAATAAAGAAAGGGCTCCCCTGGGGAAAGTCAAAAGTATTTTAAATCTTCAATATCAGGAGATAGTTCTTGCTTTTCCACTCTTAAGATCTTTTCTCCATTTTTATGGGAAATTAGAAATCACCGTGGCACTCAAAAGAATAGTCTCAGTTTGCTTTATAATTAGACTTACCTACTAGTTCAAAAATCAATTTCTTTTATGTTAGAACATGGAAACTCAACACTTTAGATTCACTCAATCACAGCAAACCTATACTAACCCAGCTTTTATACTCCTGATGAGCTTAATTCCCAGATGGATTTCTTTTACCACCAGCTGGACTTAAAGCATTTTGTGAAGTGTCATTTCTCATTAAACCATTCACATGAACTAACCTCTGAACTTCTCTTGGGTGCCAGCTTCATAGCCCGTTTGTGTTCTGAGCATCCATATGAGCTGTTATGCACTAAACAGGATCATTGATTCCTACTGTTAAGATGATGAATGGCTACAGCTGTAAACATGGTTCTCTGGAGAGTTTTCGGCACAACTGGGAAGACAAGAAATGAGATAATTCTGACCCAAGCAGGCAAATGTTTAATGTATCATGACAGGAAATATACACATAATTTCTGTTTTCTGTTATTTTTTCACCCATTATTTAGACTTTTCAAATGTTCTGCATGTATTAAGAATAAATTTCTAAGCTCTTATATTGAATATTAGAAAAAGACATTCAAATTTAAACCTATGACCCTGGCCGGTGTGGCTCAGTCACATCGTCCCATAACTAAAAGGCTGTGGGTTTGACTCCAGGTCAGGACATATACCTAGGTTGTAGGTTTGATCTCTGGCCTGGGTGCATGTGATCCCCAGACCAGGTGCCAACAGGAGGCAACCAATCAATGCTTCTCTCTCACATGAATGTTTCTCTCTCTCCTTTCCTCTTTCTCTAAAAGCAATGAAAAAAAATGTCTTTGGTGAGGATAAAAAAAAATTTTAATATATGATAGAACTTGGTTTTTTAGTATCTTTAAATGTTAATATAGAGAAATATTATTAGACACTGAGTTTCTTCATTCCTTGGATAAAAGTCTCATATATAATCTACAATCTTCTTATCCTAAATTATAAATCCCATAATTGCAGGGTTCCAAAAAGGTCAGGCCTAACTCAGGATGCCTGAGCCCTTCCAGAGTTACATGAGCTCTAGGTGTTAAACATACAACCCAAACCAAGGGGTGCTGACTTGAGAAATGGGTTCACAGTTACAAGACTAATACCAGGTCAGAGGGGGCAAGGGCAGGAGGGATTATTAGTAAACAAAAGGCCCAAACCAAATGTTCAAACCAGCTGTTCCCCACCGTAAGAGTGGGCCAGCTCTCACTAGTGTCCAGGAGTGGACACGTGCCAAGAGCTAGGCCTAAGTAAAAGTTCCAGGGAGCAAGCCAGGTAACCGAGGTCAATGTAGGTCAAGTGGGCAGGAAACATGACCTAAAGCCAGAAAAGGAGCCAGGATGGGCCCTGGGCAATTACTGTGATTGGAGCTTGACTTTTTTTTTTTGGGGGGGGGGGTTATTGAGCAAGGCTGGATAAAAGGTAAAATGTGAAGGTCAGAGAGATAGAAGCAGAGAGTCAGAGACTGGGAGATTGAGAGGCTATTTTGCTCTGAGTTGGAACTTTTAAAGTGTTCATTCTTTTCTCTACATCCCACCAAAAAATCCCAACACTCAGAACATGAAATGTAGAATGAACATGGAATGAAAACTCCTTCATTTTGCCTGCAAGGTCAATCATAACTTCAAATTATTCTCACTGTTAATTATTTAAAAGAGATTTTACTTCCCCACATAAATCAATCCAGTGTATCGGTCCCCATCCACTGATGATAACATTGGTCCTTCTCTAGAGAAATGTTAGTTCCAGGGGACTCGAGGTCTCTTGAAATCACTTTTAGCCAGTGATGAATCTTGCTTCATCCAAATTTACCTACCTCAACTGCCTCAGACTTCGCACTGAAGCTGGCCATGCTTCAGGCAGACTTCAGGGCACTAGGTGGCTGAGTTGCTAATCTAATTCCAGTGATCTATTCCTCTACCAGCAAGCAATGCTTCTTACTCCAGAATTCTAGAAACTACAAGGAAAGTCCACTAGAGGTCACCTTACTGACAACTGCAATGGACAGGCAATTTCAGAGCTTCAATTCTCCTGAAAAAAATGTTATGAAATTACAATGTGGGGCGTTGAAGTTCTAAGAAACAATGATAACAAATTGAAGATTGTCTTTCCTATGCCATAGTGAACAGTGCTTCCAGAATTTTAAATATATGAGGCTGAAAGTGCTTATGGAAATATGGAAAATTGAGAGGAAATCAATTTATTGTTTCTCAAAAGCCACATTCACTACTTATTCCTTCATACTATTTTAGAACTCATATGCCTCCAAAAGGTCACTAGAGCAGGAAGGGTTCCTAATTTGAATGGTACATTCACGGATATCAGAAGATCTGTGAAATCGAAAATTGTGTGCATTTTTCAGAGGACAAAAAGAGCCTCAAAGAGGTTTAAGAGACTCAGGACGAATGGTAAACAACATTTTTTCTTATCTCTTTCTTGACACCAAAAAATTTCAAGGAGAAATGTGGACTCAGACACTCCAACTCTAATTATTTCTTCCAGTAAGAGGCAGATCAAGGAATTGATGTTTGAGCTCCTGTTCTTTAGAAAGAGCCAGAATGACTTAACTGAAAGGCTAGGAAAGCCTCAGCATTCACAACCAAACTAAACGGTACAGAATAAATGATAATTGTCAATAGTTAAGGCAGAATGCACGCTGAAAACAAAAGGAAGATAAATGAGAATGGCTCGCCAGGACCTGAAACCTAGGCTCTAGAGACAAACGGGGATCATTGACATAGAAAAAGGGGTGGAACCCCCCAGTGTGATGCAGATTTGTTTGAAGCTA